>NW_025814889.1:46570625-47803750 GCF_022079265.1 Lynx rufus
GACTGGATGAAAAGTCCTGGATCTGGCGCTTCTCCAGAACCACAGGTGACATGACCAGGGCCAGGGAAAATGGAGGCCACCAATGTCATCTAAGGTGCTGTCACTTGGCTTGTGCAAACTGTCAGGATGAGTAACCAAGGAACTATCTTTTTTTAAAAAGACACAGACATAGGCATCATGTCTTAGGCATGGTAGCTGGGCAGTGGCATAAACTGGCTTACCACACTGGCAGGCAGCAACTGCAGAAAGACAATCCAGTTTGGACCGCCTCATGCAAACGGAGGCTCAGAAGCTCAGCAACCAGTGGGCAAAATAGCACCTATACTTAGTCTATTTTCAGTGGCTCTCAGTCACTGCAGCTTTTTAAACTCAAGAACAGCCAGTTCCTGAGTAACTATAGTACTTTTCCTGAGATCCATTCATTTCAGTCTTTTACCAACAACTGCAGGATTTGAAGTGGAGTGACTAAAGATTCTCCTCTCTAGACAAAAGGACCGAAGAAATGCCAAACTAGGTAACAGAACTGTGCACAGCAAAATCCGTAACCAGCAAGATAAGGCTTCCACTATACCTCCATTAGGAAGGACAGTAATTGATTCCATGAAACCAAAGCCATATGTTTATTATACAGATCTATTGACTGAATCCAGATCTCTGTTAAATTGAAAAACCATAATGCCCAACACGTTTTTACTTACTCCTAGTTCTAATTAGACTAGCAAATCTAACTCAAAACAAAGAAATGTGTATTTGGCCTTTAACCAAAGCCAACATTAATCTGTGTTCAGAGACAAAATGTTTATAAAAGCCCTTAGCACTTTACTAACATTGTCCCTAACAGTAAATGCTTAATAAATGGTATCTTCTACCATTATTCAAGCTATATATACTTCAGCACAAAACAGAGTAGTTACACTTTTGATGATCCCCCTGCTAAAATAATGTAATGCTTTAAAAAATTCTACATAGAGTATATTTGTATACATTGCTTCATTCCATAAAATGTGAGTAAGAATAGGACTCTGAAATCCACAAAGAGTCTGAGGAAGAGCTACCAATAAAAGAGCCTTTCAAGATAAGGCTGATCTGAAATGGGAGCCCCTGATTCAGTTCAGCCTCCTGATGAAATTCCAGAAGGTTCTGGAATTATTGCAGATATGGGCCTGGGGAACATAGTGAGAGTGAGAGCTTGGGAGACCCACTCAAAGCTCTGTTACTTTCCTCATTTGTAAATGAAAGGGCTGAAGTCCATGACTCCTTCATGGTGTTTTGCTGTAGGGCTGGTTATCCTGTGCCTCATCACAGGACAGGAAGGAGTGATGCAGAATTAATCAACTGTCATGGGCCCCTTTTGCTTTTACTCAGAATTACAACACAGAAGAAAGAGAAGGAAATAACAGAACCTTATTTCTCATCTGTAGGCTGATCTTTATTTGTACTAATGACCCATTTATTCTCTTTTCTCTATGTTACCAAGAAATCAAAGTCCAAATTCAGTATTTTTCCTTTTTTCCTTCTATATTTATGTTTAGTCTGGCACCCTCAGGAATATAATAGACAAAAAGCATGTAGAATAAAGTGATACACAGTGAATAAGTAAAGGCCAAGACACAAGATTATTTTTTATTTTTTAAGTTTATTTTGTGAGAGACAGAGAGCGCGAGCTGGGGAGGGGCAGAGAGAGAGAAACAGAGAGACAGAGAATCCCAAGCAGGCCCTGTGCTGTCAGCCCGACAAGGGGCTCAAACTCATGAACCGTGAGACCATGACCTGAGCCGAAACCAAGAGTCATTGCTTAACAGACTGAGCCACGCAGGCAACCCCAATATTTTTTAAAGAAAACGAGTTTTCTGAACATTACCTACCAAGACCAAAAACTTGATTATTTGTTTTCTAACTCATAATGATAACAGTTTTTTAAAAAGACTGATATCGAAGATTTCATACGTGTTATTCCATATAAATCCTCCCAATGAGAATCCCCAGTTATAGTCATTTTTGTGAAACAAATGTTTATGTCACCCATTCTGTCACCCTATTAACTCAAATTCTTAAGTCTTATTTTTACAGATGGTTGTGGGAGGATACATGTATTTTTAAACTGTGCTTATTTAATAACTGACTTCAAAATTTAAAAAAAAAAATGGAAAAGATGGTTTTGTCACCATCTATCCAATGATGATGGAGAACTTCCCAAAGGGACCCAAATTCACTCTTTCTTGCTAAGATGAGGCTGCTCCTGATAATCAAATTCTTTACTCCTCTGAGGGTAAAACAGTGCTATGGTTTGGCTTGGCTTGGTTACTGGGAGACTTCCCAATGGCTAAATAGATCAGTTTATATTTACCTTTAAGAATATATAGAAATTGGGGTGCCTGGGTGGCTCAGTTGGTTAAGAGTCCGACCTCAGCTCAGGTCATGATCTCGCAGTCTGTGAGTTCGAGCCCTGCGTCAGGCTCTGTGCGGACAGCTCGGAGCCTGGATCCTGCTTCAGATTCTGTGTTTCCCTCTCTCTCTGCCCCTCCCCTGCTCATGCTCTGTCTCTGTCTCAAAAATAAATAAAAACATTAAAAAAAAATTTTTTTAAAGAATATGTAGAAATTATCACAACCATTCTCAGCTCATACAGACTCAAGGACTTGTATCTTCCTATGAGTGGAGCTAGGTCTCCAGAGCTATTAGCTTTTTATTAAAGTTCAGTATTTAAGGATGACATAAAATTAGCACTGGCTCATCTCAGTATTTTTATTAACTCTTAAAATCGTATTTAAATCTACTTAAATAGATGAAAACACTTTCATATTACTTTTCTGTAACAGCTGTATGTTTGCTCTGAACAAATATACTTTGTAAATCATTTATTTCAAAACAATCTCAAGTTTTCACTACACTTCATATTGTCTCATGACTATTTAATAGAATCACTGATATTCTACACTAAGAAAATGAATCACGTGAAACAGAAATGATACAAACCTACATGTAAGCTAATTTAGATAACAAATATTTACTGAAAACTTAAGAAGTGCTGGGCCTTGGGGCGCCTGGGTGGCGCAGTCGGTTAAGCGTCCGACTTCAGCCAGGTCACGATCTCGCGGTCCGTGAGTTCGAGCCCCGCGTCGGGCTCTGGGCTGATGGCTCGGAGCCTGGAGCCTGTTTCCGATTCTGTGTCTCCCTCTCTCTCTGCCCCTCCCCCGTTCATGCTCTGTCTCTCTCTGTTCCAAAAATAAATAAAAAACGTAGAAAAAAAAATTAAAAAAAAAAAAGAAGTGCTGGGCCTCCTGGAGAACACAAAGATGAAAAAGACATAGTCCTCAGCTTGAAAAAGAATTCAGCAGGGGAGTTAAGCTAATAAATGAAAAAGATAAAGGATAACATAAGGTTTAAATAAGATTTTAAGATAATAATGGAAGATTTATGACAGGATAGCATATGGTTATCAAATGAATCATTTTGTTGACAGTACTGACTGGGCTTCTCAGAAGAAGGGAAAGCTGGTCAAGGTCCCTGGCCGAGGAGGCCTGCAGATGTGGCCAATACAGGTAGAGTTCACTGAAGAACCAGGTTCCAAGTTTCAGGACTAGAAGCGTTGGCAAAATGGTCTCCCTGATAATCAGCTGCCCAAGAACCCCTTTCACCTGGCAGAAACAAGTTTAATAGTCTAGCCCCGTCCCCAAACAGGACCTGTTCCATATTAAGGAATTAAGCCCATGCCAGTATAGCTTCCCCAAACCCAATCCGAATTTCCTTCAGTAATCCTACACTTCTTTGTGTCTATATAACTAGGTCCTCTTGGTAAGTTTGGGTCTCCTCTTATTGGAGGGAGACAGCACATAAAAATGCTTCATCTATCAGTTCTGTGGTGATGTCTTTTTGTTCCCCTTCTCCAAAGTAATTTTTTCCCAGGCAAGGTAGCTAGCCCTCTCTGAGAAGATGAATGGAATTCAGGCCACATTTCTTTAAAGCATCTCACATCTGATACTTGCTTCCTGAATATCTCAGAGTAGCTAAAAGCTCTAGAATGATGGAGAAACCACTGCATCTTTCTATTACCACATCCACATGAGGTTGAAACTGTCTCCAACTGCTGGAAGCAACAGGGGCAGTTTGTAGTGAAAACTGTCTCCACCTACCGTGTCATTTTCTGTAGCACCTGTGAGAAGCTTGTGTGCTTTTCCAGTTAGGCAAGATATTTAAGAAACATCTGTCAGGGGCGCCTGGGTGGCGCAGTCGGTTAAGCGTCCGACTTCAGCCAGGTCACGATCTCGCGATCCGTGAGTTTGAGCCCCGCGTCGGGCTCTGGGCTGATGGCTCAGAGCCTGGAGCCTGTTTCCGATTCTGTGTCTCCCTCTCTCTCTGCCCCTCCCCCGTTCATGCTCTGTCTCTCTCTGTCCCAAAAATAAATAAATGTTAAAAAAAAAAAAAAAAAAAATTTAAAAAATAAAATAAAAAAAAAAAAGAAACATCTGTCATTATGTCCTTCCAACCCACATCCCTGGAACATCCTATGAGCAGCTAGATGTTGGCAACACAACGGGCTGCCAACAGTTGATGGCCATACCTTCCCAAGCATTTTCTTCCACTTCTGCCACTTTTCTGTCCACTCCTGTCACTAACCAAGGGAATTTCCAATTGGTCAGAGGCTTCTGGACAGCTGGAGGCTTTCAACCATTGAGAACCTTCTCTTAGGTTTCATAAGAGATCTGGCTGCTCACTCCCAAACAAGGCAATTCAGTCCCTGAAGCCACCTCCTGAACTAAAAGATACACAGGATTCTGGGGTGTGGATGGGGATATGGTGTCAGCAATACATTCAGTGTAGTTCTTGGTGCTGCCTGGATGGACTCTCATTGAGACCCAGGCAGCATTTCATGTATGATATGGGGATGTCAAGGTGTTCTGATCCAATGTGTCATTCCACATGTCCGTAGGGCTGATCTAGCCGATCGCACTGAGTCCTTTTTCTCCCTTGCCCAAGGAGTGCTCCTCCCACACCAACACACAACTGATAAGAACCTTCCCAGGTAACTAAGGAGTGTTCTTTGGTAAAGGGGAGAAAGGGTATTTAAGGAACTGAAATACCTGTGCTAGAAACTCAGTATGAGCTCACTCCTCCACAGGAGTGTCCATCTGGCCACGCTGTCAAGTCAGAGTCCCTCCATAGGGAAAGCGTCTCAAACAAGAGTGAGGCACAGAGTGTCTTTCCCAGGAAGCACACAGTTGGTGTACCCTCTTTAAAGAATAACCCTGATCCCATTAGTAGGATTCCAAGGTAAAGTCCTCAGAGTGCCTACAAGAAGCATGAAAGGAGTTCCTAAACTCACCAGATGAGTTTAATGGAACTCCAATAACAGCTGTCATATTTACCACAGTTATATCCCAGTAAAAGAATGCACCCAGCAACAAGAGATAGAACCTAACATAATCCTCAGCCACGGAATTCTGAAAACTGCATTCTAAGACACACTGACTTCACGTAAGGAAACCAATGGAAAGATCAGGCAGAATCACAGCATAAGCGAAGGGTATGACAACGGATAATCTATGCCTGCTTTTTGAGACCTGAAGCAAGAGCTGAGGAGAGAGAACTGGAGACATGGAAATCTCATCTAAAGCTTCACAGAGTTTAAGTGTTAACACACCGACAATGGATTCATCCTTTTCTCTGGAAACTGAAATGTTTACACTTCCAACAATCAACTGCCAACAAATTCACGGTATCCTCCTTGCAACAAAAGACTCAAGATGTGAAAATGATAATATCTACCATATTTTATTTTCTTAGGTCACGTTTTTAAAAGCAATCTTGCCTTTCACTGTGGCACAATCTGCGGGCCACAGCAGCTGTGTGTTCAAGGTCACTGTGCACGGTCAAACTGTATCCCCTGCTCTGAGCCAGTGTGAGTGACAGGGCTTTGGTATGAGCACTCTGCTGTAGAATCAGTGAGATGGAACTCTCACACCGCCCCCCCTTCAAGACAGACATAAAATACTTAGTTCTTCTCATGTATTTCATAAAACCATAAGCTTAGTATTTGCAAACTGAGACCTTTTCCAGTTGTAAAAACGAAAGAAAAATATGAAAGTAAATGAGTTTTTAAATTGTCCCCCTAATTATTAGAATAAATAGTCTACATTCTCCCCTCATTGTTCATAATGCCCAAGAATAGTGAGCTCATTGCTGGAGTCCACTTTAACTGTAAATGTTTAATAAGAGTTCAACCCTGTGAAACTCCTCTGCTTCTTGCCACAGGGGGCGGGAACTAAGAAGAGGAGCTGAGAGGTAGAGCATTTCGTGTTTTTAGATCCCAGGTGAATGGAAAAATCCCCCGGCTAAAAGCAGCACACCTGTCTATGTGACATTTCTAGCTCATAAATACCAAATGAAGAGGCATTTGAGCGAAGTAAAAAAATACACTGATGTGTATGCCACTAATGTGGAAGAATGACAATATTCAAGTTAAACAGAATAGTTATGTCAACCGGAAGCTATAAATAAATCAGTTTACCCAATACATTCCCAGTTGTGATGACCTATCTTACGCTGAGCTCACTGCCAAGTACTGCTCACTGGTAGGGCTCGGTGAGATGCGAAGTCCTTTCACTTCTGCCACAAACCTTACCTGCGAGCAGGTGAACGGAGCTGAAGCTCTTCTCCAGTTTACCCAGAAGTACAGTGAGAAAACAGTCTGAAGACAGAGAGGCAACATCTTGGGAGCTTTGATCATAAACCACAACCTTCTGACTGCAATCAATATCAACCTGCAATGCAAACATGAGGCTGTTAGGAAGGCAGCTCCCACAATCCTCTGGTGCTGAAGCAGATAACTGTCTCCCGCTTTCAATTAATAATCTGAATAAAAATGAGACGCAGTCAATTTTCTGGATAAACCTAGCATACAAATGTAAGATACTTGTAAAAATCAACTTTTAAAAGAAAAATTGATGTTAGGTGTGCTCCAAATGCCTTGGTTTAAAATCCTTAACACTGTAAAAGGCTAAAACTCATAAAACAGTATGTAAAATAAACATTAACAACCCTTGAACTAAAGAAACATTTAAAAACGTTTCTACAAAACAAATAAATCAGTTGTTTAGTAAAATTAAAACATGAACTCATTTTCATTCCTGAAGAAAAGAAACAGCTTTACCTACCATGAGGACGACATTTTGGTATCCCAGAAATACCTTCCTCGAAGATAACATCCCTAAATCTTGGAACAATGGTGCCTTCCCTTCCTACAAATAAACAGCACTTCTAATACAATTAGTTTCCACTTTCTTCCCGAGCACTCTTACAGAATGATCTCCTTTCAGTAAATTTGTAGATAATACAAAATAATGTATTAATTTAGTAACTTCTGATACACATATTATAAATTTTGTGTATTAAGTTACTAATAATATTGTGTATTAACTATAACTATTTATTAGTATTTAATTTTTTTTAAAGTTTAGCAAACCATTAATAGGAAAACACAGCATTTGACCAAATTAAAATAAGTTACCCTTTCTGTCTAGTTTAGAAATACTCTGAAATGTGACAGCGTGGTTAGTAAATTACTTGGAGGTATCCCTTAGGTACCAAAGTTTAAAAAGCAACCAAAACTCACTCAAATTACTTTTTCCCCTAAAAATGAGACTTCGTTTTACAATTATTCCTCATTCAGGGTGTCTATTTTAAAAAAGGAAAAAAGCAAACATTTACCTTATGTTTTGCTGAATGCTGGATGAGCTCTGTAATTAACACTTTGTCCTGTTGCAACCTTCGCTTCATAAGCTTGGAGCAGTTGATATTAATGGCTTCCAAAATGTGGGATGTATTGTATTCCACAAATGGCCGGCTATCAATTAGCAGCACTTTTTCCGTTCCACTTTCCAGCAGAGCCACCAACCTCTCAGTAACAATTTGAGTTCCAATCATCTCATGGGCCATGACAACAATAAGTCTTCTTTTCCCACCTCCTTCTTTAATTTGCCACGATGATGTAATGGTGGTGTGCTCAAAGGCTCAGCCACTCCATTGTACTAAAAATGTATGAGGTCAGGCTGGTGGTGACTGGCAAAAGGAGAGTTAAACCCATTTTCAGCAAGAGCCCTCCAAGTGAATGTCCCTTTCTCTTTCCCCGTTGATGTGCTCTTGCAAAGGACTCCTTCCACAAAGCAGCCCCTCACATTTGATTCATAAAGAGATGACTGGAATAACCATTCCACAACAAAAGATGCTTTGGGGCAGCCAGCGCATTACATCATTCTTTACCTTTGCTCCTCGCTCCAACAGCTTTACGCTGGACTGAAAATCCTACACGAAGACAGAGACAGAAAACAAAACATGGGGTCAAAAAAAAGAAAGAGCATCAGATTAGAGAGAGCGTATGATTCATAATATTTACTCCATTAATCTAATTCCATACTTGATGCACTGTTTCATTTGAACAAACAAAAAGGACAAACAGGAATGGCTCCGGAAAATCCCACTGATGGTAATTCACTTTTACATCAAAATATAAAAACCCAAAGAAGATAAAAGAAGACACAGTCATGAATTATAATGACCCGAGGCCCAGAACTACACGCCTGTAGCATGAGATTGAAAGAGCTATAAAAAGATGCTTGAAGTAGTATTTTTTCCAAATGGGTTTTATTTGCTTATTTCCTGAAAAGAGCACAAAGAACAGCCTATGACCAGGTGAGCAAGCCATACTATCAAGACACATCTTTTCTGAAGGCTTCAGAACCTCTGTGACGGTAGGAGTGTGTGTACACATGTGAACGCGCACACACGCGCGCGCGCACACACACACACACACACACACCAGGGCACAACAGCAGCCCCTTTGAATTGCCCTGGGAAAACCTTTCATAAATTTCAGCTGCCTTTTAAGGAAAAGAAGGGACAAGAATGGCTGATATTCTTGTCATACCAACTGCTGAGCTAATTGCTGGGGGACTGTGATGTACCCAGCTCCAACTGAGATAGTCCCACAGCTATTTTGGCCCTGGTTGCTCCATCCCTCAGTTCTCTGATCCTTCACAGACTTACCCCTCATCTTCTGGTGCCTCATTCTTAAGAGAATCACTGACTCGCAGCCTTAGAAAATCTCACATCCCAACCTGGGACTCTAGGTCAGCAACCATACAGCAGACATACAGAACCCTGACTACTAGAACCAGGGCGTCCCTATTCTTGCCAAACTCCTATAATCGACCACTTCCTTTATATTTACATATACATACATATATACATACATATATGTATACATACATATATATATACATACATATACATATATATGTATATATATAATTTTATTTGTATTTGGGAGAGAGAACACAAGCACGGGAGAGCGCAGTGGGGGAGAAAGAGAATCTTAAGCAGGCTCCACGCTCAGCACAGAGTCTGACACAGGGCTTCATCCCCTGACCCTGAGATGACAAACTGAGCCAAGATCAAGATTTGGACGTTCAACCGACCGAGCCACCCAAGTGCCCTAATTGGCCACTTCCTAACTGATACCAGTTGGGACTTTTGTGCCCACAGCTTGGCCCTGACCAATATTCTCAGACTCCTAGCTCCCTGGTCCATCTCTGCTCACTGGAAATCCTCTACACTACATAACACCAGATATCCACTGCTGGCATTCACCTTCTGCAGGGTAAACTATTTGATGGTAAAGACTTTGTATTACATGTCCTGCCTCCATAGTGCTTTGTACATAAGATACTCAATTCACACTGTTATAAGAAAGTAAAATCCTCCACAAATGATTTAAGACACTGAATAAGTATTTAATTAACTGAGTTCTGATCAGGATGGTAAAACCCTCAAACATCACTGGTCCTATTCCTAATTTCAGACTTACAGATTAGAAACTGAGCATGGAGAATACAAAGAGAAGTGGCCATGCCATTTACTTGTTACTTAACTTTGGAAAATTATATAACTTCTCTGAACCACAGTTTCCTCATCTATGAAATGTAGATGTAACATAGGCCTTATCTCTTCACAAAGTCTGTTTGGAGGATAAAATTATCAAAGTTATTTACAGTAAGTAAACATGCAACTACCCAGGCACCTGGGTGGCTCAGCTGGTTGAGCATCGAACTCTTGAATTCAGCTCAGGTCATGATCCCAAGGTCGTGGGCTCAAGCCCCATGCTGGGCTCTGGGTTGAGTGTGGAGTCTGCTTGGGATTCTCCTTCTCTCTCTCCCCCTCCCTCTGCCCCTCTCCCCTGCTTACACTCTAATAAATTAAAAAAAAAAAAATGCAACTACTCATCATAAAGAGAAAGGAGGAAAAATACCTTAAAGATGCCAACGGTGGACAGAGCTGCCTTGCACCTGGAATCTCAAAGATGTCATTTAGCCGATAAACACAGAAGCAACTCCACCCTCCTATATGGCTGAGCTTCAACCAAGCTGCACTCTTTCCCTCAGAGCCAGACACAGAGGGGGTTAGAAGGCTCCTGAGAAACCATTTCTGCCCCCGCACCTTACAAATCAGCTCCATATAGAATACATTATTTGTCCATCTTTTGTCTTATTTTAATGTATTTATTTTTAGTATAGCTTACTGGCAATGAGGTATAAAAATCATCTCTATCTTCAACTGAAGAAATCAGAGCAGAGAATCTGTCCCAGTCAATCAATGAATGTACTTTGGCAAAGCCCCTGCCAAGGATACAGCATTGAATCAAATCCTAACTACTGAGTGACATAGTTCACAGCAGTGTAAGGTCCTGTACTCGGATTATCTGATTCCCAAACCAGGGCTCCTACTACTGGGTTACGCTGTTTTCCCTAAGCACCTGCTCCCATAATGAAACTGGACTGAGAAAGAATGGCTCGACTTGTCCACGGAGGTGCCCGGGTGGCACAGAAAGTGGAAATCTGAGAACAAGAGCAAGTTGATTCCAACCATGGCACTGAATATCCAAGTCTGATTGGCTCCTCTCAATGATAAAATCCGGATGGAACAAAGCAGTTATCTGGGTTAGCAGATCAAGGGACAAAGGGAGGGAGAAGACAGCAAACATGCAAAAGTTGAATGAGAAAGTTCTCATCTTTGCTTCCCTTCAGCCTAATCTCCTGAGCCCAAATCACTGAAACCAAAGATTGACTACAGCAAACAGTAGGGCACATCCTTACCTAGAGAACCAGAATCAGGAGTTCCAGAAGCAGAAAGACCCTTTCCCTGACCAAGAAAAGGTCTGGGCCAAGTGACCCTAATATGAGGATGTAATTGAAGCAAAGCACTGAATGTGAAATGAGGATGAAGTCACATCCTTTCATGTTGTACTCAGGTCAGCTGGAGCTCTCTTGTCACACCTTTATGCCCAAGGTCTGATTTTCTGTAGTTCCAAACAGATTTATGTGAGGCAGAGCCCTACCGAGGGGGCATGGGAGGTGGGGGAACAATTGCCTTAAACCTTGTTTATTTACAGTGAGAGAATTTTGGCCAGGTCCTTGTCCTAGGCTGCAACCCTAATTTAGAAATTTCTGGGCATTCACTGTTCATTCTGAAGAATGTCAGTACCTTGAGATCGGGAACATGTCTGTGACAGTTTTGTTTTTGAAACCTTCTGCATCAGGTAGGATTTAAAAGATGACAAGAGAATATTTTATTGTTGGCAAAACCACAAGCTAATCTTACCCAAAATTTCTACAAGAAGTTAAAAGGAATAAACATTCTTAGAATTGAACTGTAAGGGCCCAAGTGCATATAACAAAACCTAGGACAGGCCAGCTTTGCTATTTGTTGATTTAGTTAAACGTTTAATTTTTAAAGTTTTAACTATTTTCTTTCCATTTTTAATAGGCAACATATTCACAAGGTTCAAAAAAAGGTATAAAATGTATACATACTATGAATATGTACAGTTTATTTTATGTTTGTTACACTTCAACAAAACTACTAAAAATTGCCATGATACTGAAACCCCAACAAATACATGAAAAACATAAATACACTGAAAATCCTTCTCCTACCCTTGTCCATCTGCCCAGGTCTCCCCCCTGCCCTCTACTGGAAACCATGGTCAATAGTTTCTTCTGATTTCTTCCAAAGATTTTTTTTTTTTTTAATGAATACAGAATAAGACACAAATATATATTCCTTCCCTTTGTTCAACCGGTTATGCAGTATATACACTTATTATGCACCCTGCTTTTTTCCTTCACTTAAATACTACAATTTTATTTTTTTCTCATATTTAATTAGAATGTGATATAATCTATGTATCTTCCATACGTGCACTTTTGGAAATCATGCACAGAGAGGGGTGCCTGGGTGGCTCGGTCAGTTGAACATCCAACTTTGGCTCAGGTCATGATCTCACAGTCCATGGGTGCAAGCCCCTTGTCGGGCTCTGTGCTGACAGCTCAGAGCCTGGAGCCTGTTTCAGATTCTGTGTCTCCTTCTCTCTCTGTCCCTCCCCCACTTCACTGTCTCTGTGTCTCAAAAAATGAATAAACATTAACAAAAAAATTTTTAATAAAAAAAATGTTTTAAAACACAGAAATACTTCACCTTAAAAGACAACTCCCCCCTTCCCCCAACATCACACCTATTCAATCAGGGGTTTTACCTGAGGACCCAAAAGCTGAAGGGTAATTCTTAATAGCATGCTTGAAAGGTCAGCAAACTGTTTTATGGCATCCCAATCAGACAGTATCCTCTACAACTACTCCGACTTAAGAGAAATTTAAAATGTGATGTGCACATTCATGAAGTACAGGCTCATCTCTTAAAGGACACCTTGTTGTGACTCTGGCTATTCTCACCCAAAGACAGGATGGCACCATAAGTTCCTGGGAAAGGGGACACCTATCTGGTGGTCATGGGACCGTGGAAGGTGGAGAAGCCACCAGTGTAAAGCCCTCTGAAAAATGCTAAGGGACCCGGGGTGGCAGCACTGGCCCTGAGCAGTGTCTCTGCTGCGGATCCTCATCACACTGACCCAGACAAAGGTGTTCCGGGCCCTCTAGCTGTGCTGCCCTCTTGGCTGCCTGGGGACTGTCGTGAGGAGCCCTGGCCTACCTCCAACACCCAGGAGAAGGGGCAGGCAGCTGGAGCAGTGGGAAGACTCTTCTGAGGAGACTGATGGGGTGCCCCAGTCTACCGCCAAGGAAATCTGGGTGGCATCAGGCTTTTCAGAAGACAATGAAAGAATACTTTTCTATACATACAATAAAGTTTTCTATTTCTCCAAAAAGGAATAAACCAGTATTTATCATACCAAAGACTAGTAACCTTAACCAGAGCCACTAAACAAATATTTGCAAAGTATCCCACTTTCAGAAATCAAGGGTTTTGTTTTTGTTTTTTAATTTTTTTTTTAACATGTTTATTTTTGAGACAGGGAGAGACAGAGCATGAACGGGGGAGGGTCAGAGAGAGGGAGACACAGAATCTGAAACAGGCTCCAGGCTCTGAGCTGTTAGCACAGAGCCCGACGTGGGGCTCGAACTCACGGACCGCAAGATCATGACCTGAGCCGAAGTCGGCCGCTTAACTGACTGAGCCACCCAGGCGCCCCCAGAAATCAAGGTTTTAAAAAACTTTATTTATGAAGGGAAAGAGGCTGAGGCAACATTTTAGTATAAAAAAATGACTATACAGATCAGGGAACAAAATGGGCAAATTCCCTTAAAAAATACCACTTTTGCTTTATTTTGCATTTTACCCATTTTGGCAAATATTTTACAATACTTAACATGAACAGAAGTTGTAGAAGAGCCTTCCCCTGTTAATATTCATACTTTAAAGTTTTTGTGTAATTTATTTTATGTTTTAGATTCTATTTAGTTACCTATGGAAATTTATCTATGATTTTATCATGGAAATTGGTGCAGTTTTATTTACTGTAATTCACTCTACTCTGCAAGAGTATCAATGAAATGAAGTACACTACTGCTGAATTAGTTATGTCAGAGAACCAAAAGCCTGTTTTAAATTTTTTTTCAATGTTTGTTTATTTTTGAGAGAGACAGAGCATGAGTGGGGGAAGGGAAGAGAGAGAGGGAGACACAGCATCCGAAGCAGGCTCCAGGCTCTGAGCTGTCAGCACAGAGCCCGACGCGGGGCTCAAACCCACGAACCGTGAGATAATGACCTGAGCCGAAGTCAGATGCTTAACTGACTGAGCCACCCAGGCGCCCCAAGCCTAACAGTGTTTTAATGATAGGGTGAACAAGTGAGAGTCTGTTTTAATTAAAAGAACAATGTACCGCTCGACTAAACAAAAACTAGTATTTGCCACTAGAGTAATTAGCAAAAGGAAAATTTTTTCTTTTGATTTTCTTCACCACTTGCACATAACCTTAAACATAGTGCCCAAACAAAAAAATTTTTTTAAGTTTAAGGTAGTTTTTAAATGATTCCATTAAGCATCTCCCTCCTGTTCTTAGAGGAGGTGTTCCCTTTTCAACTTCCCAGCAATATCCTGGCTTCCAGGTCAGTCACAGCGACACTTTGTCTATCCCACCAGAAAAAAAGGGGAGAACCTTTTCCACACACAATTTCCCCCTTCTGCCTGCCCATGGCTTACTTTCTGCCAACAGCAACAGCTCCACTGTCACCAAGCACAGCTGCCTTAAAGGCCACATCAAGGCCTACAGCCAGCAGGTAAGGGTGAGGGCTCCAAGAACATGCCCACATGTCTGAAAGGTAGGACCTATGAAGACACAGAGGCCACCCCTCAGAAAGGCACATCTCCATTTGAAAGACTTCCTTTTACAAAGAAATTCTCGGCAGAGAAAGGATGATTCTATGGGTTTGGGGTGCCTGAACTGCCTGTTCAGTGAGGAGAGTGACTGGGCTTTATTTGGCTGGGCTTGAGCTCAAGTTCAAATTCTCAGAGAATTTATGGAAAGGATACAATCAGGTGAGAAGTTCGCTTTTATTAAACTACAAGCTTGTCTTAAATTTTTTTTTCCCTCCAATAAAACTGAGGAAATAGGCAACAAGATACACTAAACAGCCTTTGGCAGAGCCTTAAACATGGACTTTCAGTAACAGGAAAACTGAACAAATCAAAAGGGAAAAAAGCAGGTTATGAAGTTTGGAAACAAGCAAGAACAGCTTAGACTTTGACCATCTACACTGATTAAAGCAACTTTGACTCATATGCTGTGGGCAAACCCTAACAGGAATTCTGAGGCCCAATATTTGGTAAAATATATTAAAAAACAAATACAAAACAAAACAAAAAACCCAAAAAACCACCCTCACCAAAGCCATGACAACTATATAAGCTTAATGTACTTTCAGTCACCTTATTAATGTCTTGACCGTATTTTCTTACCCCAAAATAGAGGACACGTTCTGACAAGTGGGGGCAATAATGGGACAGACTGCTTGAAGCTTGAAGCACAAGTGTCTAGACAGTACTGGACGTAGAGACAGCACTTGTTAGCACCATAAAACCAGCATCTCTCACCAACTTACAGCACCACTGAAAGAACCCACTCCTATCAGAAGCTTAGGTTGTTTATATATACGTCAAGGACCCACAGATAAAGGCTAGAAGAACAGCCATCCTTCAAAGACTAAATACAATGTCTTTTCTTCAGACACAGGTCAGCCCAGGTAGAGTCCAGATCTGAGAGAAGACTTCACCCAGTTTCTGATCAGGAAGAGCACTGCACTCTGGGTACTGGCTCAGCTGGAGCCTCTGTCCTTCTCAGCACTGCTTCCTGTTTGTGCTCACCTGTCTGTCTTCCTAGCTTCCCATTCCCTGATCCTTCAGAGCTCTCCTCCACCTCCCCTCCTTCCACCACCTCCCCTCCTTCCACCACATCATGTACCTAGTCCAGACACACTCCTTGTACCCACGGCTCCCTCTAACATATAATGCTTTCTCCAGGCACCTTGCCTAAAAACTAAGGACTCTACCCTCCCTCTGCCCCAAAGAGGGGCCTGGATATGAGGTGGTCTTGAGGGAATGGGAATAGAAGGATCCTTACATGAAGTCCCTGGGCGAGAGAAAATGTGGTCTGTGGTTGGTTTAATCTGAGACTCAAGGAAAAAATGTGTTGGAAAGGTTATTTGCAATAAAGGTGGACTGGAGGCAGGAGTGGAAAGAGTCAGATCAAACCAAACAGAGGTCAGATAAGGACACTAATGTGTACATCTTGGTTTTCTTGAGCACCTGTCAGGCCTACTGTAACTCATTCAGTCATGTGACAAACAGTTGTTGGGCACCTAGTAAGTGCTAGGCACTGCTGGAGAAATGCAGCAAAAATGTGCTGGGTGAAAACTCCTGTTCTGCTGGAGTTTCTAATGCAATGCCAGAGACAGTAACAAACAGCAACAACACAAGCGCTATGGAGAAAAAACAAACCAGGGGAGGAAGGAGAGTTCAGTTGGGTAGTTGCAATTTTAAACAGAGTAGTCAGAAAAGGTCTTACTCTGATGGTTAAGTACAAGCCATGAGGAGGTGAGAGAGCTAGGTGGATCCTGGGAAGGCTGCAGCTCTCTCTCTCTGTCAAAGACTTGAGGCCAATCAATACGGTGCTGCCCAAGGTAACGCTGAACTGGGCAAGTGCTAGTTAATCATGCGGTAGGTGCTCCGTCCTTCTTCAGTAAAATGGTTAGGTCTATTAGGAATGAAGTATTTCCAGCCACTCGAACACTTTACTGTGAAATACACACACACACACACACACACACACACACACACACACACACACACACAAGTTCAGTAGTTTCTTACTAAAACTACAAAGGGAGAAGCGTTCCTTGGCAAAAGAATAAAAAGTGCTGTATGAAATGAAAAAAATTGTAACAAGAAAGATTACTACTAATATCAATATAATTCTTCCAACTCCACAAATGTACCTAATAATGAAATCTTGATTTTACAGCACAGAATGTAGCAAAAGATCAAAGACATGTTAAACAAGATGTGTGCTTGAATAGATCTAAACAGCAAGGAAGCAGTTTAACGGATCTTTAAATTAAAAAAATTTTAAATGCTTTCATGGAGCTCCCCTTGCTAAAAAGTGTATCAAACACTTAACCACAAGGACTCTGTCAGTTAGGTTACTGTGTTCAAGGGGTTGGTAAGACTAATGTAAGCTTATCATCTTTATCCGTGCACCATCTTTAGTCCACTGCACCCCCAAAACAACAAAATGCCACTACATGAAAGATAAGGTGTACTTTCCTGACAAAGAGTGAAATTACTAATGATATTACAACCAGGGTAAACATCTGGACAATGTGGGATATAGTCTGGTAAAGAGAGGGTATAATTTAATTTTTCCAAAGAAGATCAGAAGGCTCCGGGAACAAGCAATGGAAAACAATTGGGAATCATCAACACCAAACCTTCCACCACTTCTAATTAAGCCCAAGTTTATCACAGTATATTTTGTAATTTTATCTACTTTAAGTCTTTTGATATTAAAATAAGTAAAACCACAAAGCCAAACTATTCTCCTGAAGATACTTTCAAAATGGCTTACACGGATCTTTTCAAAGTGACAAATGAGAAACTGCTTCACCTTTCAGTTAAAAGACATGTGAGGGGCGCCTGGGTGGCTCAGCAGGTTGAGCCTGCAACTTCAGCTCAGGTCATGATCTCACAGCTCGTGAGTTCGAGCCCCGAGTCGGGCTCTGTGCTGACAGCTCGGAGCCTGGAGCCTGCTTCGGATTCTGTGTCTCCCTCTCTCTCTGCCCCAACCCAATCTCATTCTGTCTCTGTCTCTCTCAAAAATAAATAAACATTAAAAAAAAAATTTAAAGACACGTGAAAAATAATGGAAAAGGTCTGCATGCGCAGCAAAAGGAGACTAAATAACCTACAAGTCACACTGAATCCTGCAACACAGTATCATGCAACATTTTTAAATGATGGTGTGAAAGCATACTTCTTGACAATGAAGGATGGTCATGACCCATTAAGAGAATAAAAGCAAGTTACAAAACAGTAAAGTAAAGCAGAACCTCAAACACCCACATACACACATGAGCACATGACGGATACATTCAAAAGGTACTATTTTTTCCTTTCTATAATCTTGTAAGGTACAAAAACGTCTTAGAAAAAGGGCACGACATACACTTCAGAGCCTAAAGTGGCTGTCGCCATCCTGCCTGCATTCCTCCTTACCAGGACCGTTAAGAAAACTTTGGGCTAGGGGCGCCTGGGTGGCTCAGTCGGTTAAGCATCCGACTTCGGCTCAGGTCATGATCTCACGGTCCATGGGTTCGAGCCTCGCGTCGGGCTCTGTGCTGACAGCTCAGAGCCTGGAGCCTGTTTCAGATTCTGTGTCTCCCTCTTTCTCTGACCCTCCCCTGTTCATGCTCTGTCTCTCTCTGTCTCAAAAATAAATAAATGTTAAAAAAAAAAAATTTAAAAAAAAAAAAAAGAAAACTTTGGGCTAGAACAAGGTATAGGATTAACAATACAATAAAGGAAAATTGATGTTTACCCTCAAGATAAAAGCTGGATTTCTACTTCACAGAAGAACTTACAAAGAATTATTTTCAATAACAATAATGTTGGGGGGCAGGGAGAGACAAGAAATTGAATTTTAAATCACACACTTATGACTATAAACCTGGAGGTTCAGTAGGTCCGTTGGGGTATGACTCTTAATACAAAAGCTTTCTTCTTTACACAAAGAATTCATAGATGGTTTTCTCTTTTAAATGAATATATTCCCTAACACTCTTAAAATGTATTTCAATTTATAAAGTTTCCAAAATAAGCCTGCAAGAGGACTTTCATTCCTCTTACTGGAAAAGCACAAATCTTTCAACAAAGTATATACAGCGGCCTCCTCACTATTCTGAGCTCCTAAATAGACACGCACAACAAGACTTGAACACATTCCAGGCGTGGCCTTCAAGCCTGGACCACACCTGCTTCCAAGGCCCTGAGGCTAAAAATAACTCTGGGGCCTCAAAAACGGGACACCAGCCAGGCCCAGGGGTAGCTGCAGGCCCCTTGCTCAGCTCCACTAACAGTAAAAGCCAGAGCTACGTAACTCTACAATCACAAAAAAAGAAAAAAAAAAAAAAAAAAAAAACCCCACGACAGGCTTCTTTCTGTGCCAATCAACCTCCATCCTAAGCCTACTCCTTTTCTTTGCCCCTTGACACCAAAGCAAATCTAGGAATTTAGAAACAAGTAAGGTCTTATGATGCATTGGTTTCAAAAACAACAACTGTGGACCAGGATAAGTCTCCAGAGATGATTCAGGAGACCCTGTTCCTAATTTCAGCTCCTCTACAAAGATACTAAAATGTCACAGCAACAGTCACTTGGCATCCCCAAGCTTGTTTTTTTTTTTTCCTCACCTGTAAAAGGAGGAATCCTGTGATCACTTAACGTCTAAAGACTATTTCAGTAAGAATATGATATCATGGTCAATGCACCTCAGGCCTTCACAAGGTGCTTTAACAGGACAGAGTATCAGGAACGATTTGCTCTTTAAGCAATCATGTCACAGAATTACAGCTTACATCCTACAACACACAAATTAAAATGGATAACTCCTGGGCAATGGGTCCACAAACAGCACGATCATTTCTCTTGTGGTGGGGTATTTCCAAGGTTTGCTCCAAAACAAAGCCTTCCACTTCTCTGCCAGTCCCTTGGTACCCAGGAGTCCCCTCTGGGGCATGTTACTCTACCAGGTGAAAAATAAAGGGAGAGGCCAGGGGCAGAGGAAGAAGGGGCAGTGGCAGCAGCAACAACACTCTTCACTCCAGGCTCCCAGGCTATGCTAATTTAAGTCACTGCATCTGTCCTCACACTTCCCCCTCTGGGGCCCGGGGATGATATCAGGAAGCTGTACCACAGGGCAACGCGGGTGACAAGGCCAGGACCTGGGTGAAAGACTCACATTGCCACAGGACAGCAAGGAGACCAGCAAGGAAGTGGGGCAGCCACGAGAAGAATCAGAATCTTCCCTGTCCTCATCCCAGAGCTACTTTTTCCATTCTGTCCTTTTCAGTCTATCCTTTCCTCATAATTTGGCTCCATCACATAACCTACCTGCAGTTTCTCTGCCCTTATTTGTTCTTAGAGGCTTTGCTGTTCCCCTATCTCCTTCCTCTCTCCTTCTTCTTCATTTCTCCCTTCATGATTTTCTTTTGTCAGGTTAAGCCCTTCTCACGAATCCATTTTCTGTTTTCGGGGGCGGGGGGGGCGGGGAATGCCAAGGCCCTTGATAAGGGTTGCTATCCTAAGTAGTAATCACAAATCACAGACTGCTTTGAAACAGTCATCCACAGATTCGGGTGTTTTATCAACCTTTAAAATCTTTTATTTGTTACTGTAATAAAGTTTTATTTCAGAGAAGAGAGAGGAACTTTTTCCAGTTTGGTGTTTCATACATGGTTATACTGCGTGGAGATGATTAACTTAGTATCTTACGTTTTCACTAGCCCTCCAATGCTCTGATGATCTAGACACTAAAGGTAAAACCCCTCTCTAAACCTCAAAGGAAGACCCAAATTCTCTCTGTTTTCACACTAGACTGCTTAGAAAACAAACAAGATCTGAATTACTTATAATCTAGTGTTCAGATTTTGAAAGCAGAGAGCAAGCTCTGTACATAGGGACGAAGTGGTCTCCACCAAGAGTCTGACTGGCAAGTTCTGACTGGCACCTGCACCAGCAGCGTCACTGCCCTGCCCTGCCCTTCCTCGTCCACCAGCAGCCTTGGGGAGCCATTCATTCTCTTCTCAGTTGAGCACAAGCCCATCCAGATGACCTTCGAAGAGAAGAAGAGGCAGAGTGGAAAATGAAATAACTACAGGCCCCTTATCTCAGCTCCCAGTTCACTCTATCGGCTCCTTTTTAAAAAAGGATTTCCCAGGGGTGCCTGGGTGGCTCAGTCGGTTGAACCTGAGACTTCGGCTCAGGTCATGATCTCACAGCTCTTGAGTTCAAGCCCCGCGTAGGGCTCTGTGCTAACAGCTCAGAACCTGGAGCCTGCTTCGGATTCTGTGTCTCCCTCTCTCTCTGCCCCAACCCACTTGCATTCTGTCTCTGTCTCTCTCAAAAATAAGTAAACATTAAAAAAATTGTTTTTAAAAAGGATTTCCCAAATAATTTGAAAAGCAAAATAGTAATGGATTATAATCCACAGAAAAAAGTAAGTCCAAAAACAAGATTTCCTATAAACACCTGCTGAACAATGCAAGTTTAAAAGGATATTATTCCTATTTGCTGTTTTGTTGTTTTTTTTAAAGAGGTGATTCTGTCATCTTTTGGATGGCACTAAATTCTGGTGTGACGTCGGTCAGGTTCAGGCATGCCACACGCAGCAGGGAAGCAGGGAATATCTTCCTACCAAAGTCTCAATTTCCCACTCTGACAAATACCTGTGTCTGTATTGGTAGGTTTCTAAAACAATATGAGGCACTGTGGGGAAAAAAACAGAATGGATGGAAGGTCCCTGATATTAATTAGTTGAAAAGGGGTATTTGGACAAATGTAAAAAGATAATATGCTAGCAGGGGTACGACAAGTCAAAAAGAAGAAAGTGTCTTAGGCTTTTGAAGGAAAACAGGGACATAAACTGCCAGAGAAGAGGGAAGAAAAATCTACATGAAGAAAACACATTAACAAAGGTAAAGGGATAAATTGTGTGCAGATTTTCCCAGCTAGAACACAGATTATAACAGTGAATAACAAAATAAGTTGGCGAAGGGAAAGAAGTCAGCTGGTGCAGTGTCCTGAAAGTCTAAAAACCATCTAAGTCACTGTGAACTTTATGAAAAGAACACGAGCACACTGCTAGATGCATTTCACTGGTAACTTCCTATGGATTGAAATTAAGAGAAGATGAAAGCAAGGAGACTAGTTGCAACCCACAAAGTTTTAGTTGTCGAAGGATGGGCTCTGCCTAGAATGGTGACTACAAAATCTGACAGGAAAGCAAAGAGCCAAGGAACTAGTGATGGTCTAGATCCAGGGCAGTACACCTGACACAAAACATATCCTTATTAAATAACTGACTTCCTGATTGAAGGTGCCTCGGAAAACGGCTATTTAGACTACAGTATTAAATTATTCTACCAAAAAAATTTCAGAAATAGCTCAGTTACTGTATTCTGTCCCTGCTTCAGATGAACCAGTATCAAGCAAAATGAGCAATAGGTACAAGTTTAAGTCTTACTAGCCAGGTAACTGTTTATAAACAGAAGAATTAGTCATATTAAAAGGCCAAAATAGGGGCACCTGGGGGGCTTAGTCAGGTAAGTGTCCCACTCTTGATTTCAGCTCACGTCATGATCTTGTGGTTGTGGGATCAAGCCTCGTTTCAGGCTCCCTGCTAAGTGTGGAGCCTGCTTGGAATTCTCTCTCCCTCTCTCTCTCTCTCTCTCTCAAAATAAATAAACTTTAAAAAAAAAAAATTAAAAGGCCACAATAAATAAAGCAGAATGTAAAGAGAAGGGAATGCAGAATGTTGGCATGATGGGTGACTACCTCCTACCTATTTTTCAGTAATTTCTAACATTTCCATTATATATATACACTTATGTATATATACTATGCACACAAACACGTATATATGTATATACAAGATACATATCTTCTATGACAAAAAACTAAAGTATATATATTTTAACGAGTCACAAATCATTATGCTCATGCTATTCAGAGGAAGACAGTAAAAATTATTTTACATGAATCATTAATCAAGATAAGTTTTAATACAGAATCATGGGATTCATCCAACAGTGACCTAGTAATGTGAAAAAAAAATAGATTTTTAAATTACTTTTTTTTAAAGTTTTTTTTTTTTTTTTTTTAGTTTTTATTTATTTTTGAGATAGAGACAGAGCACGAATGGGGGAAGGTCAGAGAGAGAGAGAGAGAGAGAGAGAGAGAGAGAGAGACACAGAATCCGAAGCAGGCTCTAGGCTCTGAGCTGTCAGCACAGAGCCCGATGCGGGGCTCAAACTCACAGAGTGTGAGATCATGACCTGAGCTGAAGTCGGACGCTCAACCGACTGAGCCACCCAGGCACCCCTAGATTTTTAAAAATTTAATTACATATCCCTACGACAGCCCTGCTTCAAGGTGCAAAGCATTCATATGTATTCCAGACAAGCAATATAAATATATATAGTTTTAGCACAGACCAATATTCCTTTTCTAAAAGTAACCTGCATGGGAATGCAAGCTGGCACAGCCACTCTGGAAAACAGTACGGAGGTTCCTCAAAAAACTAAAAATAGAACTACCCTACGACCCAATAATTGCACTACTAGACATTTATCCACGGGATACAGGTGTGCTGTTTCGAAGAGACACATGCACTATCAACAATAGCCAAAGTATGGGAAGAGCCCAAATGTCCATCGGTGGATGAATGGAAAGATAAGATGTGGTATGTATGTACAATGAAGTATTACTTGGCAATCAAAAAGAATGAAATCTTGCCATTTGCAACTACGTGGATGGAACTGGAGGGTATATGCTAAGTGAAATTAGTCAGAGAAAGACAAAAATCATATGACTTCTTTCATATGAGGACTTTAAGAGACAAAACAGATGAACATAAGGGAAGGGAAATAAAAATAATATAAAAACAGGGAGGGGGACAAAACAGAAGAGACTCATAAATATGGAGAACAAACTGAAGGTTATGGGAGGGGTTGTGGGAGGGGGGATGGGCTAAATGGGTAAGGGGCACTAAGGAATCTACTCCTGAAATCACTGTTGCACTATATGCTAATTTGGATGTAAATTAAAAAAAAAAAAGAATAGTACCTCAGAGCTTGCCCAGGGCAAAACTGCACTGACAGTCTGCAATCTTTGTTTAACATCAAACCTAAATTAAATCACAGGAAATGACAGTATGAAATGATCAAAAAAAAATTAAGAACTGTTACAATCAATTTAGTGCAACAGATATTGAGATGTCACCAGATTGATACCAGATTGACCTATAATGAATTATTATTAGCATTATTAATTATAATAATTATGAATTATTATTAGGATTATTTCTTCTTTCTCTAGAAGAAAAAGAAGCTAGAAGTTGTATAAAACTTAAGTAAACAATTTTCAGGTTTGTAGACATAAAGATTTCAAACTTTTTGATAGCACTAAATTTTGCTTTAACATTGTCCTACAGATTCAGGCCTGCCAGACCAGTATATCTTAAAATAAATATCTTTTTTATATTTAAAAATAAATAAATAGGGGCGCCTGGGTGGCGCAGTCGGTTAAGCGTCCGACTTCAGCCAGGTCACGATCTCGCGGTCCGTGAGTTCGAGCCCCGCGTCAGGCTCTGGGCTGACGGCTCAGAGCCTGGAGCCTGCTTCCGATTCTGTGTCTCCCTCTCTCTCTGACCCTCCCCCGTTCATGCTCTGTCTCTCTCTGTCCCAAAAATAAATAAACGTTGAAAAAAAAATTTTAAAAAAAAATTAAAAAAAAAATAAATAAATAACCTGCAGTACCAAAGACCACATATTCAAAATTAAAACTGAAAGCACGATCATTACAAATAAAATAAGTTTGCCACAAGTGAAATTTAGTATAAAGCAAACCACAGTATTGTCTATTAAGAATTCAATGACTTAAATACCAAAATATCTAGTTTCACCATCTCATATAAAATGGAAATCATGGCATAGACTCCAACAATAATGCTTACAAGGCTGCGCTGTTTTACCTCACTGCACAGATTCTCAAATAGGTACAAAAGAAATCTATCACCATTTGCTACCAACATAGGTAAGCATCATAAAACACTAAGTATCAGAGACTAAAAGGCCCTCTAACCACAATGCAATAAATGGTCAATTTTTTTCTGTTGCAAATAGTGTTTGCTTTTCGGAATTCTGGGGTTGTGGACCTTGGCTAAAATGTAAAACTGTAGAAAGAACTATTAAATGGATTAGTGGAATAGATATAGGTGCATTTATTGACCACCTACTACATTCAATTTCCTATACAGCAGGTTCTCAGTTTTGTCTAATTACAAGGATCACTTAAGGAACTTGATTTAAAAATATGGTAAAATGGGGGCACGTGAGTGGCTTAGGTGGTTAAGCGTCGACTTCAGCTCAGGTCATGATCTCATGGTTCGTGAGTTTGAGCCCCAC
Source organism: Lynx rufus (assembly GCF_022079265.1). Taxonomy (NCBI): domain Eukaryota; kingdom Metazoa; phylum Chordata; class Mammalia; order Carnivora; family Felidae; genus Lynx; species Lynx rufus. Next base: position 46,595,706 of record NW_025814889.1, read on the forward strand.
GTCTGTGCTGACAGCTCAGAGCCTCTTGGGAGAGGGGGAGGGGGAGGGGAAGGGGGAGGGGGAGAGAGGGGGAGGGGGAGAGAGGGGGAGGGGGGAAGGGGGAGGGGAAGGGGGAGGGGGAGAGAGGGGGAGGGGGAGAGAGGGGGAGGGGGAGAGAGGGGGAGGGGGAGAGAGGGGGAGGGGGAGAGAGGGGGAGGGGGAGAGGGGGAGAGAGGGGGAAGGGGAGAGAGGGAGAGAGAGTATCTCTGCCCCTTCCTTGCTAGCACTCTCTCTCAAAAATAAAACAAACATTAAAAATACATATAGGAGATAAAATGATCACTCAGGTCCCACCCTGGAGAATGATACTTGGGGTCTCAAATAGAGACTGTGACGTTTAACAAATGCCCCAGGAGGTTCTTCCAATTAGGCAAGTTTAAAAACACACTGACCCAAAGATATATTTGGTTCTCTCAATGTTCACATTCAATCAGTTGTCAAGACCTACTGATTTTCAATCTCTCTCTCACCTGGAGGACAAAAGGTACAAAAGCTGTGTTTGAACTGAAAATAATGGCGATGGGAATGGCCAATAATGGGAGGAATGGGATGTCAGCCTGAGACAATTCAAATCTCACAGTTGAAGTAGGAATTCCATTCCATTCCTAGTGCAGACCTTCTGATGGGTTAATTTCTCTCTTACAAAATGTTAAGTACTTGCCCAAAGTCACACAATGCGTTAGTGGTGGAAGAGAAAATAGAGCTCCCAAAGAACACTGCTTTCCGAAGCCCTACAGACTTACCATTTTGCAAATTTTAAAAGGCTCCTCAAAAGTACAGAAAGCAATAGGTTTCAGAAGATGAGAAATAATACACCCTTTTAAACACCTGACATGTGTGGCTGTGAGGAGAGGCCGCCTCACCAAAATGCCAGCCTGCCATGAAATTGCAGATAAAAAGCCATGTGAGGAGCAATTGTGACTCTTGATCCAAAGGCTGTGGGTTAGCACCCCACATTGGGTGTAGATTACTTCAAAGTAAAATCTTTAAAAAAAAGAAAAGAAAAGAAAAAGAAAAAAGAAATAGCCATGTAGGAAGTAGAGAACAAAATGATGAGACAAGCCTCCACAGAACATTCATGAAAAATAAGGAACCCTGAAAGGAGAAGCTTGTCTGCTTCACTGGGTCACTGTGAGAACACAGTAAGTATGCAAAAAAAAAAAAAAAAAAATAGTACTTTATAAATTCTAACACTTGCTACAAAGGGAATAACTCAACACAGGATTAATGGAGGAGTATTTTGGCTAACGCAGTAATTCTGAACCTTGGCTGCTGATTAAAATCACCTGGGGAACTCTTAAATATCCTGATTACCTCAATAAACCAGAACCTCTGGGGAGTAGGATCCAGGCATCAGTATTTTTTACACAAACAGGTAGAGGTAGGTTTTTTGTTTTTGTTTTTTTTAGTTTATCCATTTTGAGGGAGGAGTGGCAGAGAGAATCCCAAGCAGGCTCCACACCACCTGAGCTCCATATCTAGAGTTGGACACTCAATCAACTGAGCCACCCAGGCGCCCCTGGAGGTTGATTCCCTAAGGCCTCCCAAGGAAGGGCCACAAAAGAGAGACCATCTGGAAGGTAGAGTTTAAGAAGGAGAAAAGAGGGGCACCTGGGTGGCTCAGTCGGTTGAGTGACTTCAGCTCAGGTCATGATCTTGCACTCCATGAGTTCAAGCCCCACATTGGGCTCTGTGCTGATAGCTCAGGGCCTGGAGCCTGCTTCGGATTCTGTGATTCCCTCTCTCTGTCCCTCCCCAACTTGTGTTCTCTCTCTCTCTCAAAACTAAATAAACATTAAAAAAAAAAAAAAAGGAGAAAAGAAAAGGGGCCCCTGGGAGGCTCAGTCAGTTAAGCACCAACTTGAACTCAGGTCATGATCTTGCAGTTTGTGAGTTCAAGCCCTGTGTCGGGCTCTGTGATGACACCTCAGAGCCTGGAGCCTGCTTCCGATTCTGTGTCTCCCTCTCTCTCTGCCCCTCCCCTGCTTGTGTGTGCTCTCTCTCTCTCTCAAAAATAAAATAAACGTTTAAGAAAATTTTTAAGAAAGAAGTGGAGAAAATGAGTAACATACATAATACTGAAATTCATCTCACCTATCTTCAAAGTGTATGTGTTATAATATCTGCTGGAAGTCTTGGGTTCTGAACATATCATCAGGTAACAGATAAAATTCTCAATGTCACAGTTTCTAGAATTCCAATACTAATGAAAGACCATGGTTCATTTATAATACCCAACAGAAGTCCACAAGGATATGCTAGGGCACAGAACACATTCTGCCTTAATAAAACAGTTTATGGTTCCAATCCTTCTTCACTGGTTTCTAGGTGTATCAAGAAAAGATTTTTAAAAGTTGAAAGGCGACAAGACAGAGTTCAGTGTTCACCTGTGAATGAACACAAGTTAAATAAATATCTCCACCCAGGAATTTCCCATTACTAAGGGCAAATCACAGGGCATACAATCTTTTGCAATACTTCCCTCTGATCCAATCCTGTAAAACTTCATTTAATAAGCTGATGATGGAAACCAAGATTTGGGCCTCCAGCCAAACAATCTATGTTACATTACATAAAGGACATCCCCACCCTTCTCAAAGTTATGACAGTAGTTACTTCAAAAAAAAAAAAAAAAAAAAAAAGGAGGGGCGCCTGGGTGGTTCAGTTGGTTGAGCATCCGACTCTTGGTTTCCACTCAGGTCATGATCTCATGGTTCGGGAGATCGAGCCGGGAGTTGAGCTCTGCACTGACTGTGGACAGCCTGCTTGGGATTCTCTGTCTCTCCCTGTCTCTCTCTGCCCCTCTCCTGTTTGCTCTCCCTCAAAATAAATAAATAAATCTAAAAAAAAAAAAAAAGTTACAAAAAAAATTTTTTTAAAGGAAAGAAAAGGTAGCACTCAAACAGAATCAGAAATGGGGCGCCTGGGTGGCGCAGTCGGTTAAGCGTCCGACTTCAGCCAGGTCACGATCTCGTGGTCCGTGAGTTCGAGCCCCGCGTCGGGCTCTGGGCTGACAGCTCAGAGCCTGGAGCCTGCTTCCGATTCTGTGTCTCCCTCTCTCTCTGCCCCTCCCCTGTTCATGCTCTGTCTCTCTCTGTCTCAAAAATAAATAAAAATGTTAAAAAAATAAAAAAAAATAAAAAAATTAAAAATTAAAAAAAAAAAAAAACAGAATCAGAAGGTTTTATTCCTAATATACCTTATTAACAAACAATAGAAGAAACACCAGGCTAGAAAATGCTCATTTGACTGTCCCCCTTGAGTACTGGATCTAACCTGTAACTCATTCATTACATAACAGTTTCTGAACATCTCTTTTGTGCAAATCTTTTTGTTCAGGCATCTTTGGAGGATACAATTTAAGACAATACCACAGAAATAAAATTTGTGAACAAGATACCCGTAAGGCTATGAGTGCTCCAAGAGTGGGAGAAGAGAAAGAATTTTTAGTGGTGATGTCTGAAAGGCAACAAGGAGATGATAAATCTCATCAACCTATATTTACTCTGGATGCTCTCCTACCCCAACTCCTTAGGGTGCTATACAATCTCCTTGTATTCACAAATAACTTCTGGCCAAGAGAAATTTGGAGGGACTGGGGACATCACTAGCCAGCAAACTCTTCTACAAACTCTAGAGGCAACTTCTCAGCTGAACCCTGAGGCTGGCTGCTTCCTGCCCGGAAACACTTAACACAGATTTATCTTCAGGAGGAGGCCAGTTTGCAGATTCTCAACACACTGACTTAGTGGAGGGAAAGAGGGAGGGGGAAAACAGTTCCCCTTCCTTCAGGTACACTGTCACCTCCCCCAACACAAATATAAACATAAAAAGAAGCATAAAAGGGAAGTATGGCTTTACAACTCTGACAATTACATCTGACAAGATTATACAGACATTTCTGCCCGTCAGTATTTTCCAAAGAGTGTAAGCAGGAAAAATAAAAGAGGAACTAATTATTAAAACTGGTCCATTTTACTGGGAGGTCCAGTAAGGTAGGCAAAAAGTATAAGCTCTCAGGAGCTGGACAACCTAGAATAGTTGTAGACAGAAGTTAGCTGCCTACACTTTAAGGTCCTCAAGATTTTTGGTCAACAGACCACTTCAAAATAACAAAACTGCCCTGCCTGGTCCATGTCTTCCTAACAGTTGTTTCTCTGACTAGTCATGATCCACTACAAACCCTAAAGGAAACCATGACTAAGAAAGTTCTGCTGGCTGCTATACTGACATACAAAGCCTATATCAGAAAAGAGTAATTAAAACATGTGCAAAAACTTGTTCAAGAATGTTCATAGCAGCATTTATAGGACGAAAGGCTATGCAACTGATGGATATGCAAAATGTAGTATATATCCACACAATAGAATATTATTCAGCCATAAAAATGAATGAATACTGATACCTGCTACGACATGGGTAAGTTTTGAAAACAAAGAAAAAAAAAAAAAAGCCAGACACAAAAGGCTACATATTATATGACTATGAATATATGAAATTCCCAGAAGAGGCAAATTTATAAAGACAGAAAGTAGATAAGTGGTTGCCAGAGGCTACCTGGGATGGTGGGATGGGGGTGATGGGAAGTGACTGTTAATGTATACAGGGTTGGGGGGGAGGGGTGATAAAAATGTTTTGGAGTTAGATAGTTGTGATGGTTGCATAGTTCTGTGGGAATACTAAAAAACACTGACTTTTCTTCTACTTTAAAAGGAAGAATTTTATAGTTGTAAATTAGATCTGAACATTTTTAAAGGGTAAATTTTATGGTATGTGAATTATATCCCAATAAAGTTGTCATCAAAAAGAGAAAGACAAAGAAAGGCCAAGATACTATAGCAAATGAAAGGAAACTAAAAATATACATGACAAGTAAATGCAGTATCTGATCTTCAACCGGGTCCTGTACTAGAGGGAAAAACTGCTGTGAAGAATCTTATTGGATCAACTGACATGACCCAGAATACAAAGGATCGACTGGATGGGGGTATTAAATCAATGTTAGGCTTACTAGGTGGACAGCTCTACTGTGGGTAGGAGGACACCTTTGTTCTCTGGAAACCCACTGATGTGCTTGTGGATAAATGGCCATGATGTGTCCAAATTCTTCCCAAATGGAAAATGTATTATGTATATATGTGAAGAGAGAACAGATGATAAAGCAAAGGGAGCAAACTGTTAATAATTGATTTTTTCTTTTCTGTAAGTTTAAAATTATTTCCAAACAAAAAGCTTAAAATATACATACTCTAAGATACACAAATTCTACTTCCAATAATTTGTCCCATAAGTATTTGCCCAAGTACATTACATGTGAAATATAGTTCACTGAAAAACAGGTTTATAATTATAAAAAGTCAGAAACAAACAATCTCAATGTCAGCAAACAATAAATGGGTTAAATATACTATCATATCAGTGTAGTATTATTCCCTATGGAAAAATATCTATATGTATTGATGTAGAATGGTTTCCAAAAATTTATCTAAGTTCATTTGTTTTAATTAAACTATAGTTGACAATGTTTTATTAGTTTCAGGTATACAACATAATGATTTGACAATTCTGTATATTTCTCAGTACTTGCCACAATAAGTGTAGTCACTATCTGTCACCATACAACATTATTACAATATCATTGACTACATTCCCTATGCTGTACTTTTTCATCTCTGTGACTTACTTCAAAAACCTATTGTTTTGTGAAGAAAAAAAATCAACAAAAAAACATGGATAGAGGAAGAATGGGTTTCTCCCCAGCAATAAAAGCAATTAAAACCTAAGAAGCTCAGGCATGTCTTGTTTTAGTTAGGAAAGAATTTAAAACCATTCTCTATATGTATTTATGAAGCTATTTGTAGATAGAAATAATTTTCTCTCTTACAACACTTGATAATACAAACTTTCCCAGTGAAAAAAGAAACTAATACAATCTGGATGCCATTCTCTCCTAGTTAACTCAAAATATCTTTTAATAAACTTTTAAAAATACAAATACAACATGTATACCAAAAGCATAAACATATGAATATATAGCCAAAGAGCTCTTACAAAGTTAGCATACCCATGTAACTACCATCCTGATCAAGGAATAGAACACTCCAGAAGTTGGCCTCATACACTAACCCATCAATTAATCTCCTTCCCTAAAGGTCACTGCTATCCTGACTTCTTATATCACAAATTGGTTTTGCCTATTTTAGAACTCTTTTCTTCAACGTTATATTTGAGCTCATGTTTTTGTAAATACCAAGATTTTCCTGTTCACTGCTATAAGTATTTCGCTGAATACATGACAGGATATTTTTTCACTCTTCTACTGAGAGGCCATATAGGTTGTTTTCAGTTTACAGTTGTTATGAATTGTGCTATGAACATCCTTGGACATGACTTTTGGTGAACATAAGCACACATTTCTGTTGGATATACACTTACGGGTAGATTTGCTGGATCACAGGTATGACAAGTAGGAAGAGCTTTAACCTAATATGAAAAAATTTCCAAAGAAGCTCTACAAATTTACAATTCTACCATCAGTGTTTGAGAGTACTAGTTGCTCTGAATCTTTCCTGACACTTGCTGCTTTCAAGTTTTTTGTTGTTGTATTTGTTTGCTCTTAAATTTCAGCTATTCTGTTCAGTGTGTAGTGGTAATTTACTGTGATTCTGTTCAGCATTCTTTGATGATTAATACGTTGGGCACCTCTAAGAAACTTTTTTCAACCTTCCACAGTTAGATTTACCATTGACCTGGAATTTACTGATTGACTGACTGATTGATTGTTTAATGGGGAGAGGCAGAAAGAGAGGGGGGCAGAGGATCCCAAGCGGGCTCTGCACTGACAGTGAGCCTGACACAGGGCTTGAACTCATGAACCACGAGATCATGACCTGAGCCCAAGTTGGACATTCAGCCAACGGAGCCATGCAGGCACCCCATATTTATTTACTTCTAATGTTTATTTATTTATTTTGAGAGACAGAGCACATATCGGGGTGGGGCAGAGAGAGAGGGAAAATCCCAAGCAAGCTCTGTGCTGTTACACAGAGCCCGACTCAGGGCTCAATCCCACAAACCTGAGATCATGACCTGAGCCGAAAACAAGAGTCAGATGCTCAACCGAGTCACTCAGGTGCCCCAACCTGGAATTTATTTTATGTGTGATGTGAGTAGGGGTCAAAACTAGTTTTTTTCTGATATGGATAGGATATGCAATTGACCCAGGATCATTTATTTAAAAGACTTTTCTTTCTACATTGCTGTGTAATGCCACCTTAATAATAAGTTTTGTATGTATAGATGTACATAATAAATATATATAATTATATATATTGCATACACACACTTTTATGGGTCTGTTTAATCCTGCAATTTTGCTTCTCTTCTATTACCTTGGCTATTCTTGCTGTTTATGTTTCCATATAAATTTTAGAATCAGATGTGTAATGGTTTTAGAGGACATGTTTTATTAGATTTATTTAGTCCTAGGTATCTGAATTTTTTTTTAATATTTTTGTGAGAGAGAGAAAGAGGAAGAGAGAAAACAAGCAGGAGAGGGGCAGAGAGAGAGGGAGACAGAGGATCCAAAGCAAGCTCTGTGCTGACAGCAGAAAGCCCAATGTGGGGCTCAAACTCACGAAGCAGGAGATCATAACCTGAGCCAAAGTCAGACGCTTAACCAACTGAGCCACCCAGGTGCCCCAGTACCTGAATTTTTTGATATTAGAAATGTCATCTTTCTCAAAATTTCATTTTGTTATACAGAAATACCTATTTTGTATATTAACCTGGTACCTAGGAATATTACTGAATTTACTGTTAACAAAGTATTATTTTTAATTTACATAAAGTAAAATTCATATTTTCTGGTATACAGTTCTAGGAGTCTTGACCGTAAATTCCCCCATGCCACTCCTTTGTAATCAATACCTTCCCCTACCCTCAAACCCTGGCAACCACTCACCTGTTCTCCATATCTACAGTTTTGCCTTTTTAGAATATGACTTAAATTGAATCATACCATGCATAACTTTTCAAGAGTCACGTCTTTCACTCAATATAATGCCTTTAAGGTTCATCTACCTTGTTGCATACATCAATACTTTGTAGGGATGTACCACACTTTGTATATTCATTCACCAGTTGTAGGACATTTCAGTTCTTTCTAGTTTTTTGGTGATTACACATAAAGCTCACAGCCATTTGAATACAAGTTTTTGTGTGAACATAAGTCTTCATTTTGAAGTAAATACCTAGGAGTAGGGCTGATGAGTCATATGGGAAGCACACACTTATCTTTAAAAGACACTGCCAAACTGTTTTCCAAAACAGTGGTACCATTTTGCACTCCCACCAGCAACACATGAAAATTCTGTATGCTCTCCATCCTCACCAGAACTTAGTATCATATTTAGTTAAGCCCTATTTTTCTTTGCTAAGAGCTTTGTATCATTTAATAAATGCTTCATCTGAATCTACTGAGATAGTCATAGGATTTTTCTACTTTTTTATAGTTAATGTGAATTATAATGATTTCTTAATACTATCAAAATGTTTACATATATAGTCCATATTTAATTAGAAAAAGCTTACTTATTATTAAGGAGCTTGGGGGGCTCAGCTAGTTAAGCATCCCACTCTTGATGTCAGTTCGAGTCGTGATCTGGCAGTTGTGAGATTGAGCCCTGGGAGAGAGAGAATCCCAAACAGGCCTTGTGCTGTCAGCTCATGATCTCACGGTCCATGAGTTCAAGCCCCGCATCGAGCTCTGTGTGGTCAGTTGAGAGCCTGGAGCTTGCTTCAGATTCTGTGTCTCCCTCTCTCTCTGCCCCTCCCCCACTCACTCTGTCTCTCAAAAAAAATGAATAAATGTAAAAAAAAAATTTTTTTTAAACGTGGATTCTGAAGCATCTAAAAGGGAAAATAATTTCCATTACAAATGATATTGATGCTGTAATAAGAGTAACATTATACACTTTCAGAAACCAGAAACGGAACTATAGTATAAAAATGCTGTATTTCCCATGCAACATAAATAACTGGATAAATAATGAAAATATCTGATAGTTTTATAGATTATAAATTTATGAAATTCTATCATTTGAAAGGGAAATCTTCTACCCTCTTGATAATGATAATTCCACACCTTTTTGATAATGATGACATTAATGAATTCTGGCCTACTAATTACCAGCCATGAGTTAGTTTTATCTTTTCACTTTACCTGTTTTCCGGTGGTTGTGTTGTTTCACAACTAAACAACCAATCATAATCAGAGAGATAGTGATGAGAAGCCCCACAGGATCTAGATAATCTTTTGCAATGAAATTGTCATAATGTTATCAAATGCATTTTCAAATTCTTGAGTTCTATATAATCTAGGTTAAGAATGACCTACGTGGCTCTGAACATTCTGGCAGCTTCCCACAATGTAGCTCTCTGAAGTTACCTTAGACTCCTGCCTTACCTCCCCTGTTCACACACTCAGCTCTGTTCAGTATTTTGGCAAAAGAAGGGATGGGTAATGTTCCATCAAGACCTGGCAACATACCAGAAAGCAATGTAGATGTCATGGATAGCCAAACACAAAGGCAATACTGGACTGGATATCTTGAACTCTACTGCAAGCACTACGAATTCCAGTCTCTTTCTGGGTCACCATGCGTATTCCTTACCCATTCTATTCAGTTTACTGGATTTTACTTGTTTCTCTTATTACTTCATAGAGTGATGTTAATATTACAGCATTTGATGAACTCCCTTAAGATTGGTTATCTACCAAATAGTATCAATAAGATGCAAAAAATTAAAAATATCAAGTACTTGAAATCTAAAAGTAATTCTAAGCATATTATAGTAGATGACTCAACCTCAACCACCACAATCAGATGACTTCTTTTAATTACTACCACAATATCACTATGAAAGCCACAGAGAATAAATAATCAGCTGGGTAATACTTCTTTAAAGATGGCATTTAACACACACACAAAAAATAGCTAGTTTTACCAAAATAAAAATTCACTGAATTTAGACTGGCTGTTCTGTTTGCGCTATGAATTTAAAACAACAACAAATACACTGCCAAATGAACTTTGACTTCTATTTCCTCATGACTGTGAGCAGGTTTTTAAAAAACAACAACTGCTGTATATCTTCAGGGCAAAGTACAACATACACACTGAAGGACTTGTATATAGCAGTAAAGAACTAATCTTTAGTCTCAGGATTTGAGGGTGATACTACAGTATGAAGAACAAAATAAGTCAAATTAAAAGTTAAAAAAACAAAGATCTGACAAAGCTTTTGTGGAGTGCTTCTTATTAGCCATTAACAAAGATTTCTTAGTCTAGGGGTCAGTGTTACTGAGCTTTGAAGGAAATTTTACCTGCTAGAGGTCAGTTGGTAAAAGGCAGTAACTCTCAAAACCTAAGAATTTTTAACACCTCGGTTATCATCTTGTCTACCCCCATGGTTTTGTAAGTAACAAGGAAGAAGAGAAGAGTAGGAGAATGACCCTGAGACCTCAAATCCTCTTTGGAATACAAAGCCCTCAACTAAGCAAGCTATACTGGTTGGTAATGGCTAGAGATGGGGGAGGCTACTCCCCAGTTCCTATATTCCACTCATTCCGCTTTTGTATCCCTGCGGTATCACACCTGTTCTGAGTAGTTCTAAGTTGCCAATTCACATTTTAAAAAGAAAATGGCATCTTACAAAGAAAAAAATCAAGTAACCCAATTAAAAAATGGGCAAGGGGCTTAAAAATTTCTCCAAAGAGGATACACAAATGGCCAACGAATATAGGAAAACATGTTCATCATCATCACTCAGCATCATCAGAGAAATGCAAATCAAAACTACAATGAACTATCACCTCACACCTATGAGAATAGCTATTCTCAAAAAAACAAAACAGAAAATAGCAAGTGTTGGCCAGGATGTGAAGAATTTAGAACCACTGTGCACTGTTGATGGAGTTATCAAACGGTGTGAACATTATGCAAAACAGCATGGTAGTTCCTCAAAAAATTAACAGAACTACCAAATGATGCAGCTATTCAACTTCTAGATATATATCTAATAGAACTGAAAGCATGGTCTCTAAGAGGTATTTGTATACCCATGTTCATAGCAGCATTATTCATAACTAAAAGCAACTCAAATGTCCGTCGACAGATGAATAAACAAAACATGGTTATACATGAAATGATAATACGATAATCAGCTTTTAAAAGGAAATCCTGTCACATGCTATAACATGGATGAACCTTGAAGACATTATGCTAAGTAAAAATAACAAGTCATGAAAAGACAAATACTATAGGATTCCACCTACATCAGGTATCTAAAATAGTCAAAATCACAGAAACAGAATGGAGAATGGAGGTTACCAGGCAGGGGTTAGGGGAAGGGAGAAATGGATTTGTTGTTTACTGGGTACAGAGTTTTCAGATTTGCAAGGTGAAAAAATTTACAACATACTAAACGTATGTTTTACAACAATGGGAACGTACTTAACACTACTAGTTGAGATGGCAAATTTTATGTTGTTTTTACTAAGAAAAAAAAGGAAAAAATGACAACAGATCTCTTACTTTTTCTTGCTGTGTCCTTCCCAACCTTTCATTCTGTTTTTTAATGTTTATTTATTTTTGAGAGAGAGAGCACACACGCGAGCAAGGGAGGAAGAGACAGAGAGGTAGACACAGAACCTGAAGCAGGCTCCAGGCTCTGAGCTGTCGGCACAGAGCCCCATGTGGGGCTCAAACTCACAAACCATGAGATCATGAACCTGAGCCGAAATCACACGTTTAACTGACGGAGCCACCCAGGCGGCCCTCCCACCCCTCCACACACAACCTTCCATATTCTGAAAGAAGCCAAGAACTGCTGCAGGACCCTGTCTTCCTTCTCCCCAACTACCCTATAGAAGCAGCCGCCTAGCACAATCCTCTGAGAGCAAACACGGCAAGTCTGCAATCATAGGAAGGAAGGGGAAACGGCCAGGAGAGGACCTCAAGTTGACTGGCCTCCACTTCTAATTGTGACTTTATCCCTCAGCCTAGGAAAATAGAGTGTGCTGGACCCCTAGTTGAAGAACCCCTGGGGAAAAGAGTAAGGAGTCTTTTATGGTGATTTGTTTAAATCATGAAAAGTAGAAAATAAAGAGATGGTGACAAGTATAAACTCCTTGATGACCAAGTACATGCTATACTTCTTTGCATCCCTTCTAATACCTCACTCTTAGAAGTCACTCAGTAAATACTTGTTTGTGCTGATAACAATGACATATTGATGACCACTGGCAAAAAGAATGGATCTTTTGTCCAGAAAAAAAAGCCTACCAGACTCAGAAGCCAAAGTGCTTATTTTAATGAATGAATTAAGGTCATTTCCATAATAAAAATCTCCAATGATTTCACAATAACTTTTACTAAAAACTTGTATAAAACTACTTTTTCCTGGCAAGTGAATACCACACTGCCTACATTTTGTACTTGGAAATTCCCCCCCCCCCAAAATACTCTCTTTAAACTAACATCTCATTAATTACATTATGTAATGAGATAGCCACTGACAGCATCTAAGATCCTTCCACAAGGGTCATTCATCTGCCAGGAAAAAAACGCCTGAGTTTGTCTTTCAGTTGGACTGCGGACAAGAGATGGGGTTTTCCGCTGTACAAGATTTTTATTGTTGGTTATAAAATCAAGCTTCCTGAATATTTACATTAACAAGGCTCTTAGTCATTCACATAAGGAAAAATGAAAACAATTGCTTTAATTACATACTTAAGAGGCTTTCTGTAGAAGAAAAAGTTTCTGATATTTGGATATTCTGTGGTAACAAAATTAAATGCCCCTAAGCTACCCCTAAGCTGTTTTAAGCAGCTGTTAAATTGTTATACATACATCCATTTTATTCTGAAAAATACACCCAAAAGTGCAGGTGCCTTTTGGTCCTCTAAATGCCACAGTTAACAGTGTTAATCTCCAGGGTCTCCCAATACTGATAAACCACAAATAAAATGCAGTGGGATCGTTCCATAAGAGTTTTGTTGGATAGAAGATTAAAACTTTTTATGTTAACATTTTAACAGCCTCTTTTATAAGCAAGTGTAATTGCTCTGCAATTTGCTAGAGGTGGGAATATGATTTTCAACTCACTGTATATCCAAATTCATATAAACTTGACAGGATTTTATATGAGAAAGCAGATCACTGCTCTTGCTGAAACACAAGTAGAATCCCTTTTTAAGGCACTCAAAACCTCAAAGTTTCTGCCTCAATCAAGTAAAATTTAGTTGCCATAATGCATGAAGGAGATCACTTTCCTTTGGTTGTCCTTTAATTTTATCTAAAGCAAATACGCAGTGTGAACAGTATTAACAAATAAGAACAAATGCCCAACAAGCAAAAGGGGATGTTCTACCAGGTTTTTAACAATAGAGTTTAAAATGCCTCCTGTTCGGGGCGCCTGGGTGGCTCAGTCCATTAAGTACCTGACTTCAGCTCAAGTCATGATCTAGAGGTCTGTGAGTTTGAGGCCATGTCAGGCTCTATCTATGCTGACAGCTTAGAGCCTGGAGTCTGCTTCAGATTCTGTGTCTCCCTCTCTCTCTCAAAAATAAACATTAAAAAAAATGTTAAATAAATAAATAAATAAAAATTAAAAAATAAAAATAAAGTAAGATAAAATGCCTCCTGTTGGGACAAAGGGCAATTTCTCAGAACACTGTACCCAGGGTGTTTTGATTATAGACTACACACATGTATATACATATTCCTCTATTAAAATAAAAATATTTAGTTTTCATTTTCAGCAGAAACTTGAGGCAGTAGTAGTGTTAAGTAACTGCCCAAAAGTCAAAACCCCATTTTAACTTTAACCTTCTGTGCCATCAAGATCTTTTTTAATTTTTTTTTTTTTTTTTTTTTTTTTACTGTTTATTAAAGCAGGGCTTGAACCCACGGACCGTGAGATACACAGCCTGAGCCAAAGTCGGACATTCGAGTCAGACTGAACCACCCAGGTGCCCTGCCATCAAGATCTTTATTAAAGATCCTACGCAGCTATCAAGATGACTAGGAAACACCATACGTTTTTGTATCTTCTCTCTAATCCTGTTCACTTTTTTGATTGAGAAAAGATAATAAATGTGGAGTGGTCAAGACAGGGAAAAAAAGGAGACAGGAATTTTAGAACTGGAGATTATATCTGCGATTATCTAATACAATATTCTTATGTCACACTAAGACTGAGACCTAACGGTGTTTAAATTAGTTCTAGAACTAACAGATATAGGTCTGTATAACCTTCCACTAAAACAAGAAAATAGATATGGCCTTATTTGAGGAGGAACACTCAAAACACTCTCTAGACTAAAAGAAAGTTGTTTTAGCAAGTTACTTAGTATCCTTTGGGCTTTCCTTTCTGCATATTTGTGACAGACACAAAGCTACCCAACAGACATTGCTTCCCTTCTAACTTGCTAACAGAATCCCAGTTCTTCCTGGGCAGCATGCAACGTGTCAAAGCCTAGGAAATGATACATGATGCACACTACCCCAACCATGCCATTTCCCTTAGCCATACACAGTTCCCCAGCCTCTCCTAGAACTAGGGGCAGTCTTGTAAAATAGTTCAAGCATATGAGACTTCAGAGAAAATAGGATGGATGCCTCCGGGAAAGACTGTGTTCTCTGTCAGGCAAGCACAGGAGGGATTGCTTGCTTGGTTCCCTTTCTTTCTTGCCTTGACAAGGGATGTGATGTCTAAAGTGAGGCAGCCATTTTGTTACCTGGTGGCAATAATGAACATGCAAAAAGATGGCAGAGTCAAAGACCAGAGCAAAGCTGGGGCCTTGAGCACACTGCGGAGCAGCTAAACCAACAGAGACCACCTACCTCTGAACTTCTCTGAACTGTGCAATAATAAACGGCTTATGGTTTAAACCTCTGCTAGTGGCTTTCTGTTAACTACAGCTGAAAGCAGTCCTGAATTTTTTAAAAAATTTTCTCTAACATGCTATGATCTTCCTGCCCAAACTCACCCCCTTTACAATATACTCTGCTTATGCTACATGCAACTAAGAGAGGACAGGATTATATTTCTCCTGCATAGTAAATAAAGACCAATTTAATTACAGTACCTCAACTATATGTCTCTATTAAAATGTCATCAGTAGGGAATAGGGGAAAAAAACACAATTTAGAATCATGTTTGTTCTTGATTATTGACTTAGATCCTTCCTTCCGCCATCTCAAATCCTTTTTGGAAATAAGTACCACATATATAACAAACTGATAAAGGAGATCTATTGGAACTAAACTCTTCGGTCTCCTGTTAGTAAAAAATAAAGTATTCAAATTTCCCTCTTGAATTTTCAGTTCCAAACCTGCCCCGGCCACTATTTTCATATACTGATGCCATAATCAAAGCTTAGAGACTTACCAGCATTGCACCAAACTCATGGCATTGTTATTTTCTCCTATTGTAATTAAATACATGGGTTATAATAATTAAATCTAAATGTTGGTAAGACATAAAAAATTTCAGACTATCCAGTGCAATTATTTAAAATAGTTATTTTAACTGTATTTTGATAGAACTCTCTCAAATATATGTTCAGCTCCAAGACTCCTGTTGCACCCATCTCTGTACTTCTTCCAGTGTCCGGAACACGGGAGAACCCAGTTCACCCCCAGTCTTCTCTGCTCTCCAGTGCTTATCTCTCCACTTCCGTCCACAGCCCAGTTCTGCCTACAGCTATTCCCATGATCGGCAATGGCTATGCCACTCACTCTTCTTTCAGAATTTCTTTCTAACCTCATTTGTCTTCTGTCATCCCTCAGCTTCCTCAGGAAGGAAAGGTCAACAGCCTCCCTAGTTGGAAGAACAAATGACTGTGATGAGCACCCATCCTCTTAATTATGATACTGTCTCTTCTCTGCTCCCCCCACCCCAAAAAATGACCAAGTACTCCTGAGTTCGAGCCCAGACATAAATGAGTATATGAACGTATATCTATAGATGTAAGTATATATGGGCTAATAGCTTTTCTAGTTTACAAAAAGAAAAACAGGAGAACAAATGCTCATTTTTTGTTAAGTTGCAGAATGCTTTTACCGACTCCTCCCTTCCGTCTACCCTTTACCAACCACTTTCTGATGTTCTATGACCTTCCACCCATTATGGTCTCTGGGTCACATGGCTCATCCCACACAATAGCATACTCCCTTCTTCCTGACAAATTAATCAGTCAATACGGAAACATTACTTAATTGCTATAGATGTCTATGTTAGACTCCTCTAAAAATATGATAGGACATGGTGCTAGTTTATATCAGCATTTTTTAAATTAATTAATTATTTTTTAAGAGACATCAAATATGAGTAGGGGAGGGGCACAGACGGAGAGAATCCCAAACAGACTCCACGCTGTCAGCAGAGAGTCCCACGTGGGGCTCAATCTCATGAACCATGAGATCATGAACCAAAATCAACAGTTGGACACTTAACCGAGTCACCCAGGCGCCCCTATATCAGCATTTTAAAAGGGTGATCCAGAGACTCTTGGGTGGGAGGCCCTTGGGACCCTTCTGGGGGATCCACAATGGCAAAATTATTTTTAGTAATACAAAGATGTAATCTGCCTTTTTTGCTCTCATTCTCTCATGAGTGTACAACAGTGAATCCAGAGGATATGTGGTATGTGATGATAATGTATCATGCTGCCAACTAACAGATTCTTATGTTTTTTTAATTTTCTAAGGTAGAAAGTTTAAGGCATAAATATGTACGTTTTCAGAAATTAACTGAGTGTGTTCTTAGTACTTCTATGCTCTCAGCAATAGCAATTTCTGCTAATATCTGCTATCATCTCCACAACTTCATTATCACCCAATGAATTCATCTCGTGTTTAAAGAAATTAAATGTTTTAGTCATTGACACGATGAGCTCTTTAAAACCAAAAGATTTTTCATGTTAGAAATAAAAAAACTGGGCCGCCTGGGTGGCTCAGTCAGTTAAGCATCTGACTTTGGCTCAGGTCACGATCTCACAGTTCGTGGGTTCGAGCCCACAGTTGGGCTCTGTACTGACAGCTCAGAGTCTGGAGACTGCTTCAGATTCTGCGTCTCCCTCTCTCTCTGTCCTTCACCTGCTCATGATCTATGTCTCTCAAAAATAAACATAAAAAAATGTTTTAAGAAATAAAAAGACCACCGAAGCATTATACAAAGTAAATAACCATATTGCACTGGTTGGTATGGTTAACACTGCTGAATGTTGGATGAAAAATTAGTAAAAGAAATCACAGCAGTGCCACTTAAAAAAATGATGCAGTATCTCATCAAATTAAAGATTTTGTTGCAAACATGAATTACAAGTTAATATCTTGCCTTAAGGACGGTACTTATGCTTTATAAGTGGACAGATCTGTAGATGTGGGTGGACTTACTGTTTTGTTTTCACTTTCTAGTATCCATGCCAACTAATCATCGAAGAAGGTCTTCTTTCATGTGAATGGTTGGCAACGAACATAAATGCTGCTGAATTACTCCAAGTATTAAATAATGTTTTGAGTCTCATGATTTATCTTGAAAAAACCATGTTGATATCTGCTCTAATGGTACAAAAGCAAAGGTGGGCAAAACTGCTGGTGCTTTAGCATAAATCAAGGCAGAAGTACAGAACTATACTAGCAATAATTATATCCTTCACTACATCAATCATTTTTTTAAAAAGTCGGTTTCACTTCACAATGTCCTTGCCAAAACAGTCAGAGTTATTATTTTTGTTGCATCTGACTCCTGAGAACTTGGTCTTTTTAATATTGTGTGACAAAATGGTAAGTATACAAGAAACACTTCTGCTGCATACCTACTACAACAGCTGCCTTAAGGAAAAGCATTTATGCAATTGTTTGAGTTGGGAGCTAAACCATGATTTTTTCATAGAATACCATTTTTGCTTAAAAGAATGAGTGGCAGACAATGGCTAATCAGACTGAGGTATGTGGCAGATATTTTCTCTAACATGAATAAAGTGAGCCTGACACTTCAAGGAAAAAACTGACAATATCTGTTGACAATGATAAAATTTGAGCTTTCAAGATAAAATAAGAATTTTTGAAAACCTGAACTTGACAGCAAAATCTTGACCACTTCCTAATACTGAAAGACTTTTTTGATGAGAATAATGGACATATAAAAGAATGTGATTTAGGGGCGCCTGGGTGTCTCAGTCGGTTGAGCATCCGACTTCAGCTCAGGTCATGATCTCACACTCCATGCGTTCGAGCCCCGTGTCGGGCTCTGTGCTGACAGCTCAGAGCCTGGAGCCCGCTTCAGATTCTGTGTCTCCCCCTCTCTCTGCCCCTCCCCGATCATGCTGTCTCTGTGTCAAAAATAAATAAAAACATTAAAAAAAAAAAAAAAGAATGTGATTTGTTAAATACTGTGTAATCAAATATGTCAACATCTGAAAGATCTGCATAACTCAGTAAACCATTATTTTTCAAATCACCAACACGTGATGTTTCAAAATCACATACAAGTCAAAGATCCATCCAAAGTTCAAGGACAGACCAACAAAATTTTAATGTTACAGAGTATAAAAAATTCACTGATATGGTTTCATATTCAATATTGCAACTAACTTAAGAATCTACCACTTGTTGGGACACCTGGGTGGCTCAGTTGGTTAAGCGTCTGACTCTTGATTTCAGCTCAGGTCATGATATCACGGTTCTTGAGTTCGAGCCCCACATTGGGCTCCAAGCTGACTGTGGAGCCTGCTTGGGATTCTCTCTCTCTCTGCCCCCAAGAAGCAAGAGAGAGAGAAAGAGAGAACTAGAGGAGAGAGAGAGAGAAAGAAAGAAAAAGAGGAAGGAGAAAAAAGGAGAGAGAAGAGGGAGAGAATGAATAAAAGACAGAATGTACAACTTGTTGAGTTTTGATGTGACAAAGGATATCCACAATTACATGAAAAGATATTAAAACAGCCCACCCTTTTTTCAACTATATATCTGTATATTGAGGGTTTTCCTCACATAATTCAAACCGAACACTGTACTGCAACAGATTGGATCTAAAAGCAGTTATGGAAATCCAACTGTCTATTAAACAACACAGTAGGGGCACCTGGGTGGCTCAACTGGTTGGGCATCGACTTTGGCTTAGGTCATGGTCTCATGGGTTCGTGAGTTCAGGCCCCGTGTCCAGCTCTATGCTGGCAGCTCAGAGCCTGGAGCCTGTTTTAGATTCTGTGTCTCCCTCTCTGCCCCTCCCCTGCTCATGCTCTGTCTCTCTCAAAAATAAATAAACATTAAAAAAAAAAAAGATCTTTTAATAAAAATTAAAAAAATAACACAGTAAAGCAAGTGGAAAAATGTAAATGTCATACTTTTCACTATACTTTTTGTTTTGGAAGATCTTTTTCATTAACCTTTAATAAGTTTGTCATTTTTAATTTTTTGTTAACATTTACTTACTTTTGAGAGACAGAGCATGAGTGGCAGAGGGACAGAGAAAGAGGAAGACACAGATTCCAAAGCAGGCTCCAGGCTCTGAGCTGTCAGCAGAGAGCCTGATGCGCAGCTCGAACAACCGAACCATGAGATCATGGCCCGAAGTCAGACGCTTAACCAACTGAGCCACCCAGGAGCCCCTAATGAGTTTGTTATTTTTAAATGAGTAAACATTTTAAACATTTCTTGATTTAAAATATGTTGACTATTGATACGGTCCACATGAACAAAAGATCTCTGGGGTCCTCAATAATTTTTAAGGCGTACAAGATGTCCTGACACCACAACGTTTGAAAACCACTGGTTTATAACACCACAAAAAAGAACACTTACAAGAATGTGTATATAAAAAAAGAAGCACCTGAAAATGAATCAGAAGATCTCGGCTCCAGGGCTAGCACCACTTCTTACTTGTTTGGGGATCTGGATAGATTACTTAGTCTAAGGTCTTAGCTTCCTCATCTGTAAAATGGATAACTCATATCTTGTTCTGAGGATAAAAGACAAAATACGTCAAAGCAATTTATAAACTACAAGTATATCATTACAAGGTCTCAAAGTTAAGAGTTTTAAAACACTTCTAAAAGGCAAATTTCTACAAAATTCTTCTTCTAAAAATTCATTACTAAAAGAACTTATAGAAAATGCAAAATGGAGATAATCAAAAATTAGTTCAAATGTCCAACCACATAACTTTACTGTATTAAATTACTTCCTTTACAGTTATAATTGGCAATATATGTTTTAGCTATTATGGGCATTTCCAAATATACATAAAAATACAGAAAACAGTAACAAACCCCAATATACCCATCACCTAGCTTAAAAATTATCAAAAACTTGCCAATATTGTTTTACTTATTTCCCATTTGTGTGTGTTTGTGCCTGTCCTGAAGTTTTTAAAAAACGTGTATTAGACATCATTTCATTTTGCCTATAAAAACTTCCGTATGTACCTCTAACAGATGAGACTTTTTAAACATAACCACAATACTATTAACATGGATAAAAACTTTATGGTTATAATTCTTAAATATCATCTAATACACACTCCATGTTCTAATTTCCTATTGCCTCAAAACAAACAAACAAACAGAACAGTGTTTTTAGTTGGTTCATATCAAAAGATCAGTTACCAGTTCATTTTCAAAAGAACCCTAGATTTTTAGCTAAAGCTAGGAAGGAAAAGAAAATAATACCATGCTTTATATACCACGTACAGTTTACAAAACAAAGTCAAGAACTATCTTCCTGAGGAATATGCCTCTCCCCCAACCAAACAACAAACAAAAATAACAAAAGAAACCCATGATAAGATAGGTCAGACTGGCAACACTTCAGTGTTCTGAGAAGTGACCAGAAGAGGACACAGTTTAGCAACTCAGGAAAAGAAGGAGTTGATAGGTGACAACCCCCCACATCCCCACCCCTACCGCTTTGGACAAGGTGAGGTGAGGTCAGCCGGCATCAGGCAAGCTGGAGGTGAGGTCAGGGTCCAGGTTCTAGAGTGAGTAGACTCCTCAAACAAGTCAGGTGCCCAAGGCTATAAGGCAACCCCCTGCAGGTTTCAACTCAAAGCTCAAACAATGCTCTAAGCTAGAGGCATAATGATCAAAAATACCAGTTCTGAGAATTTATTCAATAAATATTTATCCAAAGACGACTCTACTAGGCACTATTTAGGACAGGAGCTGCAATACAAACAGTAAGTAGCATATACCTCCCTACACATGCCTATCCTCATGAATTTTAAGGGGAAGAATGGAAACGGTTTAGTAGTAATTACCTTGCCATTTACCATCACAATTTACAGTGCATCTTTTTTCTGTAAACTGCAGTCTGCCCCACTCCTCACCCAGTCACTAAGACAAATCTGAGTTCTGCTGTCCTCATACACACCACACACCCCTGGCATTTAGAGCTACAATTCTTCTCTAAATATTTAGTTTAGAAGGAAATCAAGGGAATGCTAAAGAATTTCCCACCTCCTCTGAAAACTTTTCTTTTCCACAGGCTCATCCCAAGTACGTCAGAATGTACTGTAGAAGCACACGTAATATATGCTTAATATAAATCTTTTATCTTAATTTCAGCTATGTACACAAATATATATATATATATATATATACACATACTTTTTCAGTTTAAAACTACAGAAATGATGGAGAAAATGAAGGAACAAATTTCTTAAGGAAGGCTTGAGAAGTACTTCATAAATGTGTCCAAAATCATGAAATAGTCACTAAAAAAATTTCAGTGACACTATAAAGAACATCTTCTCAACAACAAAAGAAAACCCAAAGGTCAGATAACTACAATGAGTCCACACTTCTCCATTTCGGAACTGACATTTCACTCCAAGTTTCTACTATTTGTAGAAAAACAGTATAAAGCTCCTAAGCTTAAGACAGTATTTCCAGCAAGACCCCTAACTCCCTTACAAACACTGAAGAAGACGTAATTACGGACACAGAATACAACGCAGCCCAAAATAGCCACTGGAATCTTGGACTATGTGGACAAGACCTGCAGAGGTGTCACCCTTTACCCTATTTCTCTTATCCGATCATTAAGATGAACAGTTTACTTCTACTGTCTGTACATCTTTGGTTTTCATATGTTCTCGAGAAGGTACCGTCAAAACAACCTGTCCTTGGAATTTAGCTTCGCTTTACAGCACGATGGCTACAGGAATATTGCTTCTGACGGAGAATCTAAGCATACAGCCCAATATGTACATCATTACCCTAGGTAAGCTGTAAACAATCATACTAACATCACTGCAAAAACAGGAGGTTCTTGGCAAATGGTAGCAAAAGAATCGTAGGTAAATTGTTAATGAGTTAAAAACTCAAAGCCTGCATGCTTCAATCTAAAAAACGTTACATAGGTTTCTTTAAAAAAAAAAATGGTTAAAGATAATGTGTAGACTTTTACACAAATTGGTTTGGACTGCAAATAAATACTAAAAAGCTGTATCATCAACATTCATCAGGATACCACACACAAAACAGGTTATTGACAGAATAAGTGGGACTGTAACTAGCCCTCTATAATTTCCTTGACCCTGCCCGTTATTATCTTCATTAGACATCAAAATTTGTCATCAGATTTTCCATGTAATGTTTACTTATTTACTGTCCCTCACTCTTCTCCCACTAGAATGTAAGGCCCCATAAGGACAAAAACTTTTCTTATTTTCCACTGTATGCCCAGTTCCTAGAACGGCGTCTAGCACATAGTAGAGGCTACAAATAAATTTGATGAAGAGATGGATGAATGACCTCCCCCACTTCCTTTCCTCCATCACATGTTAACCATCCTTTAAGGCCAAGGTCAAATTCTATTATCTCTATGAAGATTATCTTCCCATTACCTCCCCCAATGCCCCAATCTCTTTCTCCCTTACACCAAGAATTTGGCACTTCCCAGCTGTCTGATAGCTGTATCATTTCCTATGTACGTAATTCCCTTACAAATTCTTATAATCCTCCTCCCCTTATTAAGGGCATGGATCCAGGTCTCCAGCTTTTGGTATCCACCTCAGCATATGTAAACATTATATCATTAATAAATGTTTTGATTGATTTATATCTGTAGTTAATCTAGAAATCAATTTAGTCAATACTTTCAACTTTTTATAACCTATCTCTCCCTTTCTAATAACTTAATTGAAATTGCAGTGGGTCTCCATTTTAAATTTATATTTGGCAATTTCAAGTTCTAAATTCTCATTTAATTAGGACTTATGCTCATAATTTACTTTACCCATCCCTTCCCCCAAGATTAAATTTTTTATGTAATGAAACTCATGACTTTCTGGTGATACCTATAATGAGGTATCTCATCCCAATTAAGGAGGTGAAGTTTCATTACCTCCTTCTTGTTGCCTTGGTATTGAAGAGTTTTTTCCTTATGCCTTTCTTCTTTCATGCCAAGATGTATCTCATCTCCTTCTTTACCGATCATACCCCTAGCAAGCTTTTATTATTTCTTTGTACTTGTTCTTAGTAATCTGCCTTAAATCCTTCTTTTTGAGTCACTTCTGTTTCCTCCAGTCATTTATTTGATTAAATTTCAAACTCCCTTTCTCAGTGTTTGAGAATGGCCTCCTCTTAAAGCCAGCCAACCTTTATGAACTTTATCCCTTTACATAGCCAACCCTTGATCATCTGGACTAATGGAATGTATAAAAACATGAGATTATCCACAACACAAGAAAATCAAAAAAAATTGACATCTGGCTTTAGAATATATCATATGTGGCTTTGGGCAAGACTTACTTTATTAATTACATTTTTGCTTAAGACAATATTAGTAATATTTTCTTTTATGATGGTGGATATGTGTCTTGGTTTTAAATTTTGGTGCAATTTTTAAAAAGCCAATCAAGCATCCACTGTGGTTTTTCCTATGAAGCCTTTTAACTAGTTTTTCCAATCTGCTGAAGTCTATCATAAAATCTGGTTTCTGTTTCCCCTGATTTATTTCCTCCCTTTTCTTGGGATTCTGATCCAAATCAACTTACTCTATATTAATTTACTTCTTCAATTTAAAGGAGTGTTTCCTTGAGAATGCAAAACATTTTAAAGATACGTTCAGTGAAATTTTTAATCAGTAACACAGGATAGAAAATTCCACTTTTTTTTTTTCTTTTTTTGATAATCTGGGAAAAGTCAGGTTTCTAGGATAAACTCCATGGTAATTCTAGCAAATTATATTTAGAATATTGTGACTGGTTGAAAATAGGAAAACATTAATACTGGACAGCTATGTAAATCAGTTTCATCAATATATAATCCCATATACCAAAACCTCTATGGAATCAAATTCCGGATACAAACATTTATAGAAAACAGCATCAACCCTGGCCCTTCTGACCCCAGCCTAAACTCTGCACCTATCTCAGACCTGATCTCAGCATCACTTCTACAAATAGTTTTAAAACGTGTAAGAAAAAGGAAAAGAACTGGGTTAACGGGACCTTCCCTCTGCCCCCTTTACAGTTACTGCCATTAAGTTTTTGGCCACAGAGACCCCTAATCCTCAATTTTTCATGACTATTTTTACTTTATAGCTATTCAATTATTTTACATGTGAATGTAGGGTTACAGTGCTTGAACCGACTTTCCTTCATACACTATTCATATTACCAGAATTAATAAACCATTTTTAATTTTCCCCCACGTGGAACTTTGATAAGTATACATTATCTTACCCAAAAACCAACTCTTCGGGCTGGTGTTACTTAGTTCAAGTTTTCACATAGGATGTTCAGTGTTAACCACCGCCCCCCCCCCCATTTTTTTTTAACAGCAACCTCCCACAACAGTTTTCAAACTCAGTGAATTCTACAACTTCGTTTTAAAAAAACAAAAACCAAAAAAATTTTCACGGTCTCTCATCACATTCTGATGAAAATACCTACCCAAAGCCACAAATTCCTAGTTTTTCAATTTATTTCTCCAGCTTGCTGTCATCACCAAATACAGAACTCCACAAATCTCAATTAACTACGGCCTCCCAAGCTGTGTGTCCACCAATATACAGGATTCTCAAGGAAAGGTAAATAATTAAAAATTAAGGAAAGGTAAATAATTAAAAATTAACTGGTAAGAATTCTTTTCTTCCTTTAAAAATTTACCTTAACTTTAAAAAGCGCTCTTCTTCATGGAATTTGAAATCGTATACATCCTTTGAGGAAACAGTTGTCACCTAAGTGCACTCTCAATCCGCCCCACAAAATGGGTGGCATAAAGAGGCATTTTTCTGACAGCCTACGTTCCCCAAATAGTAGTTAGAAGGTCTTTCATGGACGGTAAGTTTCTCACACACGTACATACACACACCGGAAAGAAAGAAAAGAAACATACCTGGTCATTTTCTAAACAGGTTTGATAGGTTTGGTTCACTTGTAAGAGCAGAGTATTTACCTATAATCTTTTAAAGCAGAAGTGGCAGCCAGAGCACTGGGTAAATAAAAACTTCAGAGAGTTTTAAAAACCCTGCATCTTAACTCACTTCCCCTCGGTTCAAGGGGACGGCACACCAAACCCCACGGCAAATGAGATTATGCAACAGGTTTTTCCTCTCCACTTTATTCATCGCAGGCTGGTGAGAGGTGTGCTTTCTCCAAAAAATCTGAAAACACCCAGGGCTTTAGGATCTTGGCAGCTGGCATTTAATCAACTCCTTTAGGATTTTGCAGTATCCATTCATTTTCAGATCTACTCGTATTTTCTCAATTACCGGGTTTTTGTTGGTTTGTTCTAGGAAATTAACCCATTATCTGAAAACTTCAGTTTTGCATAAGTATTTTTCTCCCTGGTGTTTTATTACCTGAAGCCATACATGATAAACAGACCCTCGGTTGCCCCCTTGGGCTTTCTTATTTCTCACGTTTTACGGCTAGTGTAAATAAAGAAGTCACGGGCGCGCCCCCAACACCGTGACTGGGGCCCCAGCGTGAAAACCGAGTTTTTGGTTGGTCGGTTTGGTTGGAGAACGCAGCACCGTCACCACCCAGGTGGCCTCGCTGCTTACACCAAAGGCGAATTTGGGATAATGGGAACAGTCAGGCCGGGGCCCCACTTGGCAGGCGTGTTGTGTAACAGTCGCGCCTGGAAGTGAGCAGCTTCGCCCGCGAAGGTACCGCGTCCCGCGGCGGCGGCGGCGGCTCCTCGCGGCGGGATCCGGCGGCCGGGCCCGCTCGCCCCGGCGCGGCCGGGGGGCTCACGGACCGAGACCCCGCGCCCGGCCGCCCGCCCCCTTCCCGCCCGGCCCGGCCCCCTACAAGGCCTACACCCCCGCTCAGACGCTCGTGCAGCTCGGGGCCGCGGTCGCCCCCACCCCGCCTCCCGGAAAGGTGGCCCGGACGCCCGGGGAGGCAGAGCCCGCGGGGCTTACAGCACGGCGCCCACACAGTCGGGGCGCGCCGCGGAGCGTCCATGCTGCCGGCGCGGGCGGGCGCCCCCAGAGCCCCGCGCCCTCCCGCCCGCACGGTCCGCGCCGCCGGCCGGAGGCCACTTACTTTTGGGGCCGCCGACCTCCCGACTCCCTCCGGGGGAAATGAAAGTTGTCACGGCGTCTCCCCTCGGGCCCCCCTCGCCTGCCCGGCGTGCGAGGCGCCGCCGCGGAGCCGGGAGGGCGGCTGCGCTCCCGCTCGCGTCCGTCCCGTCGCGCTCTCCTCCTCCTCCTCTTCTTTTCACTATATTATCTTCTCCTTCTCTGAGGGGTGGGTGGGGGTGGGAAGCTTAGAAAGAGGGAAGACGTTTGCAACTTTTCTTCACTCTTTCTCTTCCACCACCACCACACCCCCCCCCGTCAGCCTTGAAAAAACAATGTTGAAAGGGGTGAAGAACTTGGGGAGGTGAAGGTGGGGGGCCGCGTGGGGAAAGCGGAGGGGGGGAGGGAGAAGTGATAATAATCGTTTAAAAACTGATTAAAGCCCCCCAAACAGTGATACACAGACAGAGGGGGAAAGGCGGGGGGGTGGGGTGGGGGGTTGGGGGGAAAGAGAAAGAGTCGCTGGTCAGGAAACTTCAAGCGCGGATGAGGTCATTGGTTTAAAAATAAAGAGATGGCGTCACTTGAAACCAATCCCAGTGAATGAACTCAGCGGAGCCCCGGGGAAAGGAGGAGACAGGCGAGGGCAGGGCGGTGGGCGCCGGGCGGGGCCGCGCGCCCGCCCGCCCATCCCGCGGCCGCCCGGGTCCGCAGCGCGACTCCGCGCCTCGCTTCGGCCGCTCGGGGAGGGGTCGGGTCACGTTCTGTTCCGGAGTTCGGCGACTCACTGGCAGGTTCCGCAGGCGCCGCTGGGAGGAGCCGGGGCTGCCCGAGGAGGCGGCCCCCGCGGCCTCCTCCTTCCGCGCCCGCGCGCCCGCCAGCGCTGACCCCGGGCCGGGGGCTGCGCCCCAACAGGTATTTAAGCGTGTTCCTCCCCCCGCCCCCAACTTACCCCCGGAGACCCAGAGCTTCTTCCTCCTGGTTGCGCTGTTTCCAGCTGCCTCACCAGCACGAAGAAACGCAAACAATGATTTGAGAGAATTACAATCACTCCTTCAAAAGTCTGATGAATCCCAAATGTAGGGCACTGCCGTCTCTTGTGAAAGAGAAGTTACAGGTACTTTAAGAAAAATCACTGTAGTGTGTTGTCAGGCATTCAGCCATCTACACGTGTTTGTCGTTTAAAGACCCCACATGACTGTTCCTCACATTCGTTATTTTACTTTGTTTATGTTTACTTGTTTACGTTTACAAATTTTAATGAGTGTGGGCAGCATAAAATTCTTTTCTAGCGTGTTTTCTACATCGGGCAGCGCCGAATCATTTTTAAATCAGACCGGAGGTTGACTGTCTCTTGAGAGGTGCAAGCCCCTGTTGATTTAACGCTACACATTTCGTGCATTTTTTTTTAATTTGGATTAATCAGAATAGCTCTCCTGTGAGATTACATTACACTCTTTGGAAAACTAGAGGAGACCTGAGGTGGTGACAAACCAGGACTTGGAATCAGTGAATAGGACAATCGGAGCTTTATTCTAGCGTTCTTTGAGCATTTGAGCATGAAGCTGCTTCTACTGAGAAGTACTCACGTGGATATCACATAACAAAGATGTGATTAACGACGGAAAAGCACACTGCGAGTGGACTGCTCCATGAGCCAGAATTTATGTGCAGGAATAATCTAGCTCCTAAAATATTCCATTTACAATGTGCTGGATTTGGGACATTGGTCCCTAAAGGCATCTTTGTTGTGGAATGTCCATTTGGACACTGCCTGAGGGACTTTTTTTTTTTTTTTTTTAACTGGCCAAAAAACTGAGAGGCAGGTTTGGGGTGGGTTAGAAAGATCTCTGTACTGCTTTTCTGTATTTAAATCCTGCAACTAAAGTACATTTGTTACTACTGATAATCATTTAAGGTTAGTATTGGGGTTAGCCTCTGGGAACCTCCAGCTCATCATTCAGAAGAGGAAAAGGAGCCTAGCTGGAGATGGGAGACCGCTGAGCACTTGGGACAGTCAATTAAGCCTGAAGGCCACAGATGCAGAGCCCACGTTCTTCTGCCTCTCTGCCTTTGACCTCTAAGACTTTTGCTGAGGGGGAAAGCAATCTCTCCCGCGGCGCCCCGGTCCTCTGGTGGCCAGGAGATGTTACTGCAGCTTTAGTGGGATTACCTATGTTCTTCAAGTAAACTTCCAACAATCTGCTAACCATAGACCTGTTCTTTTTAGAACAGCTTAGAAGGGGTAGTTTAAAAGGATCTGCATCTCAAATCTGCTTAGTTGGAGGAGTTGGAGTTTGGGGGAAGGAAGGAAAAGAGAGAATCCTTGTCCTACGATCTTGCCTAGTTGAAAGACTCAGCAAGAACATATGAAATACCCTTTACATACTGAAGCTCCAGCTTTGCTTTAACTGACACATCTTGAAACTTCTCCCCCTTTTTCAAATGCCTTCCATGTATTTGGTACCATGATGATAGCTATTATAGGGGCCTCCCCAATATATATTATCTAATCAGGAAAACAAGGCACAAGTTAAAACTAATTAAAAACTAAATTAGTGATTGGGGGGCACATAATATTGGTTAAGAGTCCAGTGGAGGGGCTCCTGGGTGGCTCAGTCAGTTGAGCATCTGTCTCTTAATTTCTGCTCATATCATCATCCCAGGGTCGTGAGATCGAGTCCCATGTCTCGCACTCACCATGGAGCCTGTTCAGGATTCTCTCTCTCCCTCTGCCCCGCTCATGCTCTCATTCTCTCTCTCTCTCTCTCTCAAATAATTTTTTTTTAAGTCCAGCAGAAAAAAGGAGCAATGTATGTTGGGGCTGTTAGGGAAGGCAGCTTCTGAAGAGCTTTGACCTCATCCTCGAAGGATAGTTTAGATTTAGTTTAGGTTAAAAGGGCTCAGTGGAAAGACTGTTCTGTAGGGGAATGGCACAAACAGAGACATGGAGGTGGCGGGATTAAGGTGTATTCAGGTGAGGGACGAGTAGACCCATCAGTAGTAGTAGAGATTGGTGTGTAGCAATTGGGCTAAGTTAAAGAGATTTAAAGGCACGTTATGAAGTACTTCAATGTTAGGATAAATAGCCTGTTATTAGTCCAACAGGTAACCCTGAACAAGTTTACTTTGTGAAAGAGCACATTTCTCCTTGTTCTACTAAAAGAGCTTCTGTAGATGATAACAACAAACATGTGGAAGCAAATTAAAAACTACCGCTTATGATTGTTCCAAAGAATAGGAAACATTGGGGTATAAATCTAACAAACCATGTATGGGATCTGTATGCCAGAAAATATAAAATGCTGATGAAATTAAAGAAGGCCTAATTAATTGGAGTAACACATGATATTCATGGATGGGAATAATAATTGGATATAATAAATATGTCAGTTCTCCCGAGATTCAACATAATACCTGTCAAAATCCCAGAAAGGTTTTTTATAGGCAGAGACAAGCTGAACCAAAAATGTACCGCTTCCAGCACATTTAAAGGGATGAGTGAGTGCTAGAGTCCCCAAAGGCAGATAAACAACTCATACACTTAGGACATTTCAGTACATGTAAGTGTGCAGTTTAGTCTTGTTTTTAGTTAGAGTTAAATATGGGGGAGGAGTGCCATAATCTTCAGTGCTTAGACCCTCTTAAGTGTTTTTTTTTTTAATCTTTATTTATTTTTGAGAGAGAGAAAGAGAGTGCACACGGGGGAGGAACAGAGAGAGAAGGAGACACAGAATCCGAAGCAGGCTCCAGGCTCCAAGCTGTCAGCACAGAGCCCGACACGGGACTCAAACTCATGAACTGTGAGATCATGCCCTGAGCCGAAGTCGGACACTTAACCAACTGACTGAGCCACCCAGGTGCCCCTAGACCCTCTTAAGTGTTTAATCCACCCCTGGCTGAAGCTTTATCATTCTTCAGCTATTGGTAATTGAGTGCCTGCTACCAATGTGTGCCAGTCACTGTGCCTGGTTCGGAGGGTTCAGTTATAAATAAGAGAAGCAAGTCCCCTTCCCTCATGGAACTAATGCTCTACTGGGGAGAGAAGACAACAAGCAAATAAAAACAACGGCCAGGACAGTGATAGCACTGACTATGTGGGGAGAAAACTGGGTGATGGGATAGCAAAGGATTGAGGGTGGGGGCAAAAGTGGTTGAGGAAGGCATTCATGAGGAGAGGACATTTGAACTCATCCTTGAAGGATGGCAACCAGGGAAAGGGGTCCTGGCAGAGGAAAGAGGTCATTCTGAAACTTCAGTAGAAGCAGAGTGACCTGGAGAGGGTTGGTATGTTTCCAGAGCAAAAGAAAGGCCAGCGGGGCTCAAAAATTAAAACGAGGGCAGGGAAGAGCCAGACTGTGTAGGACCTTATAATGCATGCTAAGGGGGTTCAAATTCTATCCTAAAAAATTTAAGCAGGTTAGTACATGATCTGATTTATGAAGAGGGTATTTATAAGTAAGCATAATAGTTTAGTTTTGAAAAGAGAGTTTGAATTATCTATAAATATTTATTTAATCTGGCAGCTCTCTTTCCAGAAAGGAAGCATTTTTGGTTATTTAATCTCCAGGGATCCCTTTAATGTCCCAATAAATGTTCCTACCCTAGGATTCATGTATTGCTAGGGAATATATGGATGGGCTTCCAAGGGTCCAGGAGGCCCCTAAAATTTTGTGCATATATTCTTATGTGGGTTTTTCTGTGAGTACCTAGCTTTCAACAGATTTTTAAAGGACTATCAACACACACACAAACACACACACACACACACACACACACATCCCACAAAAACAAATTCGACCTACTTTACATTTAAGTCTTGGCTATGACTTTGGATGGCGGTGGCTGCTATTGTCCTGGGGCTCATGGCACTATACAAATGAATCATAGTTCTGTAAAGCAGCAAGTTTTGCCTCAAAGAGATGACACTGTCCTGGAGGGGAGCAGTATTTGTGGCAGAGTAGGAGACACAGTATTCTACAAATACTACAAAATGCTACACATTTTTATCAAACATGCTTCCTTCCTATTTGGAAAGGGAGCTGCCAGATTAAATAACTATTTATAGATTATTCAAACTCTCTCTTCAAAACCAAACTATTAGGCTTAGTTATATTTAGGCTTCATAAATCCGATCATGTACTAACTTGCTTAAATTCTTTAGGATAGAATTTGAACTCCTTGCTATGCATTATAAGGTCCTACACAGTTCCAAGTGTTTGCCCCTGAAGAAACCGCATGAAAGAAACATTTTAGCTATGTAATATGAGAAGTAGAAGATACCTGAGACATTACCTGGTACCATCCCACTCACTTTACATACAAGAAAGCGAAGGTCCAGAGAGGTTAAGTGGCTTGCCCAAAGATGCACAGCTAGTCAGGGACTGAGCTGGGATTAGAAACAGGTTTCCCAACTCTCAGTACAGCAGTCTGTGCTCCTCATCTAAAGAAACAAAGAAATTGCACCAAATGTAGTACTTAAAAGTCTAATAGGAATTCAATTTCATTCGATTAAATTAAGCAAATACATACTGTTTACTAAGGAAATGGAAGGAAAGAAGGAGGTAAAGGGGTTCAAAAACATAAAATCCCAGCTCATGAAAGAGGTGAAAAAACCTCAATGTCAAATTAAGACTTAGAACTGAGAAAAAGTAAATAGCAATAACGCTGTTATCAGTGTATATCTGATCTTTCGGTAGCAAATATGTAAATAGACATAATTAACTATAAAAACTAGATGACCTTTCACTTATCAATTTGGCAAAGATTTTTTTTAAATGAGTAACCCCAGGATTAGGTCAAGAGTGTGGTGAAACAGGCCTTCTCAATGTCACTGGTCAAAGTATAAATTGGTGTAACTATTCTGCAGGGCAATTTGGCAATATGCTTTGAAAAGTCTAAAAATGCATACCCAGCAATTCTACTTTAAGAATTTTATCTTCAGGAAATGATAGTACTGTTTTCCATAGACTTACAAATAAGGATGTTAACTGTAATTTAAGATAACAGCTAACGTTTTTTTGCAAATGATCTCATTTAAATCCTCACAATTACCATTACCTCCATTTTACAGTTAACTTGTTTAATCACACAGTAAATGGAAGAGCTGCAATCTGTATAACATGTCCTACATATCTAAGCATAAACAAGATCATAGAGGCCTTATAAGCTATGCCAAAGGGCTTGGACTCTACTCAAAGCAAGCAGTGAGGAAGCCACTGGAAGATTTTAAGCAGGAGAAATGACAGGATCCAGTGTGCATTTTGTGGCATAAAAAATGGTTTGGAAGGGATGACGTAAAGCAAGACGAGGGACACTTGCACAAGTTAGAGAGTTAAATATAAATGGAGAGAAGACACATGGAAGAGATGTTAAAAAACTGGAATCAAAAGGACCAGTGACCAGTTAGATCTGAACCATTAAGGGGGAAGGCAGTATCTAGGATGACTTCTAGGTTTCTGACTCAAGCAAATGGATGGGTGACAGGGCTACTTACATCACCAGGGGAAAGATAAGTTGAATTCTAAGCGTGTTGAGTTCAAGGTACCTATGGAAAGTGAAGAGGAATAGACTGTTGCATTCATGAGTCTGAAGTCAGAGGCCATGTCCAGGCAGGAGATAAAGATTTGGGATTCGTTAGCCATATTTTAGTCACAGTCATGGCCAATGGAGAGTGAGAGAAAAAAGATGTTGGGAATCAAGGGAATTACTGATGTTTTGGGAAGAGGCAGTCCAAAAGAAGCTCACAGGGATGCTGAGAAGGAGAAACTAGGAAAGAAGAAAAGCAGTGGATCACGGCTGTTACAGAAAGTCAAGAAAAGAGTTTCAAGCAGGGAAAGAGTGTGCTTCCAGTGAGTTGATGCTCAGAGAAGTCTCGATGGTAAGGTCTAAAAGGTCTCTGATTTAGCAATAAAGTGACCGTGGACAGGGTGGTTTCACTGAAAACAGTCTTGCACAGGCAAGATTGCAGTGACTTGAAAAGGGAATGAAAAGGAAGAAAATAGAAACTGGAATAGAATCTATTCTGACAAGAAGCTTGACACTTACGGAAAAGAGGATCATCCCTCGCTATAGACAGATGCGAGACATGTAAACCCGATGAAGATCCTAATGATGTGATAACCAGACTGTTTGTTTTGTTTAATCAAACAATTCATAACCAACAGGTCGAAAAGTACTCTGAGAGATGCAAACTTCTCTGTGTGAGCTCAGGCAAGTTGTAGATGGACTTTTGCTAGTTATAGCCCAAACTTTATTTTCCATTTATATAGAACACACGTTGGGGGGGGGGGGTTGTCAAGGTTGTTTTGACAACTCTTAATAAATGTGAAATAGAATATTAAGAATAAAAGATTTATCATTTCTAACACCAGATGTACTTATTTTCAAAAGGCTTAAAAATTCTTTTATAACCACCAAAAAATGATGGTGGTAGTAGGGAGTAAGTAAATAGATAAAAGGCTAGAAAGTATTTGTGAATTTTGCTTCTTTTCATCTGACCCTAAAGGAAAATAGTTGGAGTAAATACAGCGATATTCTTTTTCTCTGTATTCTTTCTCTGTATTCTTTTTCTCTTCTTTTTACTATAAAGAATAGTAAAAAATTTAAAAAGGCTGTTTTTGAAGGCCAGCAATTTTTAATTGTTTTTCCCTTTTTTTTTGAGTAAATTCAGGTCCCAATGTGCTCAATTTTAAAATCCACAGTGGCTCTCTGGACTAAAAATGACAACATTCAATAACAATATTCCTGTTTATAAATGTAGACATTTACCATTAGGGACAATTTTTTTTACATTTTTATTTATTTATTTTCATTTATTTATTTTTTAAATAGTTCATTGTCAAGTTAGCTAACATACAGTATATACAATGTAGTCTTGGCTTCAGGAATAGATTCCCATGATTTATCGCTTACATACAATGCCCAGTGCTCATCCCGACAAGTGCCTTCCTCAATGCCCATCTCCGATTTTCCCCACCGCCCCCCCAGGTCTCCACCTCCATCAACCCTCCATTTGTTCTCTGTATTTAAAAGTCTCTTGGGGCGCGCCTGGGTGGCGCAGTCGTTAAGTGTCCGACTTCAGCCAGGTCACGATCTCGTGGTCCGTGAGTTCGAGCCCCGCGTCAGGCTCTGGGCTGATGGCTCAGAGCCTGGAGCCTGTTTCCGATTCTGTGTCTCCCTCTCTCTCTGCCCCTCCCCCGTTCATGCTCTGTCTCTCTCTGTCCCAAAAATAATAAAAATAAACGTTGAAAAAAAATTAAAAAAATAAAAAAATAAAAGTCTCTTATGGTTTGCCTCCATCTCTGTTTGTAACTTATTTTTCCTTACCTTTAGGAACAATTTTTAACCAGTAACTGAACTTCTTGTTCAATGTTGATTAAACAGCAAGAAAGGATATTCTGACTAAATAGCAAAATAATGGGTTTTTAAGACTAAAAAAAAATTTTTTTTTATGTTTTTATTTATTTTGGAGACAGAGAGAGACAGAGCATGAGCAGGGGAGGGGTAGGAAGAGGGGGGAGACGCAGAATCTGAAGCGGGCTCCAGGCTCTGAGCTGTCAGCACAGAGCCCGATGCGGGGCTCGAACTCATGGAGTATGAGATCATGACCTGAGCTGAAGTCAGACGCTCAACTGACTGAGCCACCCAGGCACCCCAAGATTTTTTTTAAGTAATCTCTACACCCAACGTGGGGCTCGAACTTATAACCCTGAGATCAAGAGCCACATGCTCTACCAACTGAGCCAGTCAGGCATCCTGTAAAATCCCGTTTTAATTGAAAAATTCTTTTTAAATTTGTGTAAAGCCAGTTTTTGTATTAAAGAAAAAGGTCTAGTCCTCTTTAGGACACTGAGTCTTAGGAATATCTCAAACCCCTAGTATAAAGAAACTAGAAATTAAGTGGAATTTGAAAATAAATATCACCATGTTAAGTCAAATGCACAACAATCAGCTCTTTTGTACCAGGTATATATTGAGTTTTTAACTCTCATAACAACCCTAAGAGTTAGGTATTGTTATTACCTAACTTGAGGTCGAGAAAGGTTAAGGAGTTGACTCAAAGACAAATAGCTAGGAAGTCACAAGTGAGAACTCACACCGAAGTTTTCTCACAGGAGGTTTTGTTGAGAAGATAAACAAAAATGCAAAGTATAAGTAATTCAAAATAGTATTATGAGCAATGCCACCATCTTGGAATGCACGTCTGTGATTACTGGTCAAACTTACTCAGATAATGTGCTACAAAAGTTGGAACAAATGAGATTTCCCTGAGCTGGGGAAGAGACAGCCATCCGCAAATTCCAGCTCTATCACATACTGGCTGGGTGACTTGAAGGAAACTTAGTTTCCTCATCTGTAAAATGAAGGTAATTAATGCCAACTGTCAAGAGCTGTTGTGAGGTTCCAATGAATACCACATAAAGTGCCAAATATAGTACATAGCCCACATGGTGAATACTGACTACTGATTCCTTCCTCTTTAGGAAAAGCTGTATGTAGAACTCACTTAGATCTGGAACAATAGATTGAATTGGGATATTAAAAGAGAATGGGAAAGCTCATTCCAGGAAGAGAAAACACACAGTCAGAGACACAGCAGGGAAAATGTGCTTAAAATAGTTTAACTGAAGCAGAACATTTGTATTGAGTAGTATATAATAAGCCTGGAAAGCAGTTTGGAGCCAGATTACATAGTGCCTCAGCCAAAGAATTTAGCTTTTATATTGTAAGTAGCAGGGAATGATGGAAAATGTGGTTCCTTTTTAAAATCACGCTTTATTAGCTTTATTTTCTATTATAAAGCAGTACCTGTGCATTGCTAAAAGTCTGTAAGTTACAGAAAAGTGTGAAGAAGGAAGTACAAATCACCTTATTCAATCTTGGGAAAGAAATGTTTTTATTGTTATATCCTTTGGTGGTATTGTGTTTCAGTTTTTCTTTTACCATGTACATCAGTTATTTTAATACTAATAATGATGTTTATAAATACATGGAAAACACTAAGCATATTTACATAACTACTATGTTAGTACTATGTTACTACGTAACTAACTATGCAAAAGCTTGTCTCTAAAAAATGGAATTGTATATTTAGGATGGTCAGATAACTAGTGAGAACTCTCTAAACTAGTGTTTGCTTATCTTTGTGCTGTATCTTGTCCTATAATTTCAACCTAAAAATTATAACATTTTTTTTCCTTTTAATTGTAATCTAATAAAGTTATTTAATTTTTCAAAAAAAGTATTGCTACCATCATACTAAGGATGATGTCTGGGGACATTTGGCTATATGTCCTCTAGTTTAAAGGTTTGAACTTGGAAATGGATGGGATAACTGGGTTTTTAGGTGGCTTAGTCTGACCGAAGCATATTAGAAAGATCTAAGGAAGGAAATTGTGGAACATGAGAGACCATATTGGGCACTGGCAACAATTCAGACCTAAGTCAAAAAGGGCTAAGACTGGTGCAGTGGCAATGGACAGGGAAGGAAAGCAACGAAGGCAAGAAATAGTACAGAGAGAGAATTGAGAAGACTTGGTGATTCATTTGCTATGGAGGGTGGAGATGAGTAATGAAAGATGATGCTAAGGTGTCACCTTTGGCGGTTTACATAAGTTTCAATTTACGCATCTATAAAATGGGGCTAATAATTGTACCTTCCTCATAGGGTTGTTGAGAGGATTAAATGGATGATGTCTAAGATGCTTAGCACAATAACTGGAATGTGTTCTCAGAAAGTGTTAGCTGTTATTGTTTATGTAGCTGTTGAGTATAGATGACTGGATTAACAATGACATTCTTAAAAGAACTAGAGGGGTGCCTGGGTGGCTCAGTCTGCTAAGCATCTGATTCTTGATTTTGGCTCAGGTCATGATCTCGTGGTTTGTGAGATCAAGCCTCACATTGGGCTCTGCACTGACAGCACAGAGCCTGCCTAGGATTCTCTTTCTCTCTCTCTCTATCTGTCCCTACCCTGCATGTGTACTTTCTGTCTCTCTCAAAAATAAATAAATAAACTTAAAAACAAAAAAAAAAGAGGGGCACCTGGGTGGCTCAGTCAGTTAAGCAGCTGACTCTTGATTGGGTTTAGGTCATCTCATGGTTCAGTTGGTGAGATTGAGCCCAGCCTCAGCACAGAGCCTGCTTGGGATTCTCTCTCCCTCTCTCTCTCTCTCTGTGCCCCTTTCCTGGTCTTGTACACACGCGTGTGCACTCTCTCTCTCTCTCTCTCACTCTCAAAATAAATAAATATTTTTAAATTATTTTTTTAATGTTTATTTATTTTTGAGAGAGAGAGAGCACAAGTGGGGGAGCACAGAGCACAGAGAGAGAGGGAGACACAGAATCCGAAGCAGGCTGCAGGCTCTGAGCTGTCGGCACAGAGCCCGATGTGGGGCTTGAACTCATGAACTGTGAGACCATGACCTGAGCTGAAGTCAGACACTTAACAGACGGAGCCGCCCAGGTGCCCCAAAATAAACAAACATTAAAAAAAAAAAAAAGAAATAGGAAAGTCTCGGTTGGAGGTCTGATTAGGGTAGGGGAGGTGGGTTGAGCTATATTTTAAACATGTCAAATTTAGGTTTTTGGTGAACAGTGAATTAAAAATGTTTGCAAGAAACTACTACTGGCCAGTGATGTTTTTGACAATAGGTATATTTGAGGAAGATTCATGAAAACCAGGCATCTGGAGGATGGATGTTCACTGCTAAGTATTCTCTGCACCTCTCCCCACAACCTCCATTTATTAGTAGAAACTACCCTGACTAATGCACAGCCCCTACGTGAGTTGAGTTCCTGGCCACACAGCTCCAGGCAGGACAGATATCAAAGTAGTGAAATGCCTAGGCTCTGTAGTCAGATCTGTTTGGATCCCTTCTCTTCCACTTACTACTGTCTGATTTCAGGAGAATTAGCAGTCTAAACTTCAGTTTTCTTATTTACAAAACGGAATAATACCAGTTTCCATCTCATAGGACTGGTGGGAGGACTAAATGAGACTATTTCAGCATAGTCCTTTATAAAGGCATATAAGATGTGATGTAAATAGTGAATATGGCTATTCACAGACAGGAGGCTGTGAGTTGTATTTATATTTTGTATCCATCCCTTGTGGTGCCAGACATGAGAAGCACTCTCTTCTAACTGCTGATCACTTTGCCCCCTTAACAATGGTCTTCTGCCTCTCCCTACCTCTCAGGCCCTTTGGAAACCTTGTTGCCTATGATTGTGTGAAATCCTTGAATGCGAGGCAGCATCTTTGGGGCAGGATAGTCTGTCAGCCTTTGGAGAAACCCACTGTTGTGGTTTTCTATGGCTGCTCTAAACAAATTACCACCTGCTTAGTAACTGAAAACACCACAAATGTATCTTCTTATAGTTCTGGAACTCACACATCTGAAATGCGTCTCAGGGCGCCTGGATGGCTCAGTTGGTTAAGTGGCTGACTCTTGGTTTTGCCTCAAGTCATGATCTCATGGATTTGCGAGATCAAGCCCTACATTGGGCTCCATCATGCTGACAGTGCAGAGCCTGTGGGAATCTCTCTCTCCCTCCTCTCTCTCTGTCCCTCCCTGGCTTGCATGCACACACACATGCGTGTGTTCTCTTTCTTTTCTCTCTCTCTCTCTCTCTCTCTCTCTCTCTCTCAAAAAAAAAGGGGGGGGTCTTACTGGGCTAAAGTCAAGGTGTCAGTAGGCTATTTCCCACTCTAGGGGAAAATCCATGTCCTTATTCTTTCCAGCTTCTACATGCTGCCTGCATTCCTTGGCTTGTGGGCTCTTCTTCCATGTTCAAAGCCAACAATGGTCGATTGGGTTCTTCTTACATCACCAACCCTCTCTCTGGGTCTCCTCTGTCCCTCCTTCCTCCCTATCAAGGACCCCTGTGATTACATTGGGCCCACCTGGATAATCCAGAATATTCCCCTTATGTTAAGGTTGGCTACTTGGCAACTTTAATTCTCCCCACCCCTTGCTATGTAGCCTAACATTCACAGGTTCTGAGGATTAGGACAAGGACTTTGAGGGATCTTTATTCTGCTTACCACAACTTCTATGAAGAAAACTTCAGGGAGGTTTCCCCTGCTTTGTCCCTCTGCCTTGTAGGACCTAACTGATTCACCAAATAATGAATCATCAATCACAATTTGGTAATTGTAATAGTCATAATTAGGAGACATTTCATGTTAAGATTTTTCTTCTGGTCTGATCCTGATTCTGCTTAATGCAAAGATATATTTGCAGCCAAACACAGTGAATATTAATTAAAATTTTTATTTAATTTGTTTTCATTTTTTTAAAAGCTTATTTATTTTAAGAGAGAGAGAGAGAGAATCCGAAGCAAGTTCTGCACCACCAGCACAGAGCCCCACACGGGCTCGAACTTCCAAACTGTGACATCATGACCTGAGCCAAAATCAAGAGTTGGACGCTTAACCGACCGAGCCACCCAGGTGCCCCTTAGCTAAAATTTTTAAGAGAAATAATGATCCTCATAAACCTTCTTCAGCATGGGAAAGAAACGTTCACCATAAAGTATTAAATTTTATAAATGATATGAATGTCCATTCCATTTCTGAGACTAAACCACCTCACAAGTCTGCCATGATCATTACCAGTGCATTTCTTATATCTTTACCAGAACCTCAACAGCCATGTTTTCATTTTAGCTCCAATTAATGATTAATGGACTGCAGAGTATGTCTTAAGAAAGACAGGTGAAAAATATCAGGTTGCAAGGCAAAG
The DNA here is from genome assembly GCF_022079265.1 of Lynx rufus. NCBI lineage: Eukaryota > Metazoa > Chordata > Mammalia > Carnivora > Felidae > Lynx > Lynx rufus. Next base: position 46,636,033 of record NW_025814889.1, read on the forward strand.
CATGTAAATATATCAGAGAATGGAATTTTTTTAAGGGGTAAAAGGCCATCAGTACTATTTTAAGACACCAGGAGCTCAAACACTGTAGCTGAAAAGTGGGTAAAACCTCAACACCTTTGAATTTCACTCTGAAATTCAGTATTCCTGTCTTTTAAGCTCTTTCATCTCTAAGTAATATAAATGTCCTCAAAATATATTGGTCCAAACGCTCAGTGAAGATAACTACAAAACACTTTTAATCGCTGATACTAATTTTCCAGCAGGTAGAAGGCCAGCCTTAGTATGTGACTGAAAAATATATTTAACTTGAAAAACGGGAGAGGCCAGCACTTTAAATTTGGGCAGGACACTCAAGAAAAAGCAAGGAGAGAGAGCCAACAAGTATGAAGCATCTCTTATTGCCAAACACTGCATTTACATGTATGATCTCACTCAATTCTCACAACTCCAGGCGGTAGGCATTGTTCTCCCCCACTCCAAAGATGAAGAAATTGAGCTTTCAAGATGTGAAGAGACTCTTCCACAATCACACAGCTAGAAAGCGGCAGCATTGGGATTAGTGTCCAATTCTACCTGACTCAACGCCCATTCATCCTCTTCCTACCACCTTCAGCTATGCTTCCCTGAGTCCCAGTTTCCTCATCTACAAAATAAGGGAGTTGAGTCAGATGATCTCCCAAGGTCCCTCACGGCTCTGACTGTATGGCCTCTGTGATTGGGAGCAGAATGGGGAGTCAGGAAGGGGTCTCAGGCACCAGGCAGAACATCCTTCTCTCTTAAGTGGGAAAGCACTGGGACCTTGTGTCCCACCTGTATGTCTTGAGTCCCTGACCTCTGAAAGGAGGCTGCCACTGAGGACTGCACCACAAATGATGAGGGGACTGCCAACACCTGCCACTTAAAAAAAGAAACCAGTTCCCCCTAGTGGAGCTACTTTTTGTGAATTTACATTTTCAAAAACAAATCCATCAACACTCATTGTTGGGAATCTTGCTGTGCCCAATAGAGTTAAATTGTATCGAGAGGCTCCATAGGGGACACCAAAGACAGAGAGATGGTCTGCATTCTCAAGAAACTGAGCTGGGGGACACAACTCGTAAAGCAATGTTCAGAAGACAATGTGTAATGCAGGACTGAACTGTGTGGTCAAGACAGTAGGTAGTACAGGAGCCCAGAGATGGGAAGATCATCACAGGCTACAGGACAGAGAAGGCTCCGTGAGAACTAGGGCAAAGACCATGTTCTTTACCTTCCATCCTGCACTAGTCTTCCTTGGCCTTCTCTGAGATCATTGTGAAATGCTGGTATGAACCTTTCGCATAGTTCAAACATGCTCCGTTTTGGAGGCTGCAGTGATTCCCTTCATACCACGTCATCTGAATGTCGCTTCATCTTTATTGGCACATTTGGGAGGGGTAAAACCCCAATGGTATGCAAACACCGTCATGGATACTTGCTTCAAGCCATGGGAAGTTTCACGCAAAACCAGTTTCTCAATAGGGCAAGTGTTGTGTAAGGTGTAAGAAGCTTGAGAAACTAGTTAAAGGCAAAGCCTGTCACAGCAAGAACCAGATTTGAATGGGGACACTTTCCTTGTCTTAGTCACCTCTTAGTCTGCCTCCAGCCCCTTACCTGCTGAGATGCCATGCTTAGGTATTTCTTCAACACTTTGCCCCCAGAGGCCATAGGACCTTGTCCCATGTAGTGGGAACTCCTTATCTCTATAACCATCTACCCCCAATCTGCCCACCCTCATGTGCACACTACTGATAAGTGACTCTAAGTCTGAAAAATTGGTTCAAAATTCTGGATCCTTCCTCACCCTTGGACAACGAAGTGTGTGTCCCTCTCTCCAAATTCTACCCTAAATATAATTAAGGAATGTGATCCCAAGAGGTGGGCTGAGTTGATACAGTAGTCTAGGAGATTAAATATTCACTATATTTACTGTGTCTTCTGAAACAATGCTGAAACAATACTGTGTATACTGAAACAATGCTAGAGGAATATTCTCCAAACTAGTTGAAGACACAAAATGAATATACAGGAAATAGTATCTAAGTGTACCAGATGCTAAATCAAGGGTAACTGGTTCAAAAGAGCGAGAAATTGGTTAAGTACAAAAATACTAAGAGGGATGCCTGGGTGGCTCAGTCAGTTAAGCGTCTGACTTTGGCTCAGGTCATGATCTCATGGTTTGTGAGTTCGAGCCTGGCATTGGGCTCTGTGCTGACAGCTCAGAGCCTGGAGCCTGCTTCAGATTCTGTGTCTCCCACTCTCTCTGCCCCTCCTCTGCTCGCACTCTGTCTCTTTCTCTCTCTGTCTCTCTCTCTCTCTGCCTCTCAAAAATAAACATTAAAAAAAATTTTTTTAAAAGAAGTACTAAGAAAAAGATTTATGGAAGCAAGATTTAGAATAGACCTTGAAAAACAGGAAGAATTTAGATAGGCAGGGAAGAGAAATCATGACATTCTAGAAAAGAGAAATACTGTAACCAAAGGCAAGAGAAGTGGAAGATGTATTCATGGAAAACCAAGATAGTCGGTCTGGAGGAAGGGTGACAAGAATGTGCATAGTAAGAATTAGTGGGAAATGAGATCATATAGATGTGATGAATTCATCAACAAAGTTAGCAAATATTTTTTAGGTGCCGGTGTTCAGCACTGTACTAAATCTCTTGCACATAATCCTAATAGCTTACACCTATTAGAGTTTATAGTGTGCCAGGAACTGTGTTAAGCACTTTAATATATTGTCTCAATTTAATCATCACCATGGACTATGACATATACATTGTTAATATCTCCATTTTGCAAACAAAAAAGATGAAGCCCAGCGAGGTTAAGGAACTTTCTCCAGGTCACATAGTTATTGAGCGGAAACGCCTGAATTCAAACCTAGGGAGTCAACTTAAATGTGGGTTCTAAGCACAATGTTAATTTGCTTCCACACACATTATCTCATTAAATCCTCATAAAGTTCCCTATGACAGAACCATTATTATCCCCATTTTGCAAATGGGGATCCAAGGCTCTGAGAGTCAGTGAATTGCCCAAGGTGGTTCTGCTGAGTACAGAGCTGGGATTTGAAAGCAGGCCCACTAATTCCAAGTCCATTAAACTTTCCATTACAACATAGCTGCCTGGCAGAAAGATTGTCTAGAATGGGAGCAAATTAGAGGAAACCTGAATAGCTTGAAAAGGACAAGAAACCTGTATGATAGGACAAGTTAAGAACTTCAGGGTTTTGAACAGGCATGACTTGATTAATAAAGATAGGTCTAGGCCTGGCACGGGAAATTGAGTGGGGGAAAGAGTAGATGTGAGCACTAGATGATATGAGAGGTGGTAAGGACCTAAAAATGGGCATGGGGGGAGGCAGAGGAAGGACAGAAACAATGATCAATATTTGAAGGAACATCTGAGTGTTCTTAAGGAATGAATGGCTGAGGGCAGTGAAGGGAGATTAAATCAGAGAGGATGTTGCTTCTGGTCTAAATGACTTAATGGACTATTGACAGGGAATGAGAGGTTATAAAAGCAGCTGGTTTGTGGCAAAAAAAAAAAAAAAAAAATGAAGGTTGTGTTTAAACATGTTGCAATCTGGTTGGCAGAAGAATGACTGGCACATTCCAGAGGAAATGACCAGTGGGCAGTCAGAGGTGTGGGGCTGAAGCTCAGGTAGAGAGCAGGAGCTGTCAGTCACATCTGACAAATAAGCTATGCGAGACCACTGAAGGGGCAGACAAGTCAGATCCCAAGGAAAATAGGTTTTTCAGAGTCAGAATAAGCCAGGAGTCTGCAGAGAACAAAAATGCAGCATAACAAAAGAAAGCAGGCCCAAGGGCAAGCCACAGGTCTGGACAAGTTGTTAGGGCCAAGGCAGAGAGATAAAAAATTAAAGGGACACAGCAAGAAATGAGATCTCCCTCACATCAAGGAGAAATGACCCCTGAATGATTTCCTGTCACATTTCTGGTATTTTTGAGGACTTCCCTGTTGCAGGAGCTAACTAACCCAGCTTAACTGAGGAGCCCCTGCGATCTGACCCTGAAGAAATTTGCTAGCAAAGGACTATACAGTCTACATCAGTATGGGGAGAGAACTGGAGTCATCAGAAAAGTCCTCTCCACTGGAATGTACCCTTAAAACCAATTACGATGGTAAAATTCAGGTTGTGTATCTTGTACCACAGTTTAAAAAAAAAAAAAGGAAGGCCTTCCCCCGCCCCCAAAAACAATTGTCTGTGGATCCCACAAAAATTTCCAAAAGTCCATTTAATTTAGCATCTCTTGGACTTACCCTTTTTTGTCCAAGATCTCGATTTCCCAAGTTGGTGGCTGTGCAGCTGAGGGAATGAAGGTAACTGAAGAAGTCAGGGGTGCTATAGCAGTTCTTACCTCCCTTCCAATCTGGAAAGAGAATGGACTGTGGTCAATTTGCAGTGGAAACTCCTCTCCTGGACTTTCTGCTACCTCTGTCCTTTTTCCAGAACGTTGAGAACATGATCCATTGGCCATAGCCCCACCCTCTCTGACCTCTTCTGCCTGACAGAATTAAGAAAGTGAGACACAGAGCAACTCAGCCAATACCTGGGAGGGACTGATGTGAGACAAGAACCTGGGAGTCCTGTGATTTCAGTTCTTGCGTATTGCTTTTCTGACACTTCTTTTTAAAGTTCTAGGGTGCTTTTTAATAGGCCTCACAGAGATCACCTCCAAGCCTACATACGTTTCCTTTCCTGCTCAGGATACAAGCTGGTCCTAGTTCGGGGGTCCTAGGCTCTTGGAAGTAGCTAGGTGTAGGGTTCCTCACCATTTACAAGTAAGGAAACAGGGCCCAAGGTTGTTGAGTGGCTTGCCCAAGGGCATGCACCTGCTTAATTGCAGGACTAGAAGGAGATTCAGGCTTTCTGATCCACTGTCTAAATCTCTCTTAGCTAGACAAAGAGCTCCCAGCTGAAATGTTTGGAATTCTATTTTTATTAAAGCTTTGCTGTCCCCACGATTGGTCTCTTCTGCTGCCTTTTTTCTCAAAAGATGTTTGAAATGCCTGAAAATGCCAGATGAGGGGTCCAGAAGAGAATGGTAGCAGCAGGGATGGAGTGGGGGAGCTCATTGGTAACCCATAGGTTACCTAGTATGTTGTGGCTAAAACTCAGATCCATACCCTCCCTCAGCCCTCATACAGCGGAGCCTAGTAAGGGGACCTTGGGTATGAGGGCTCTCTAGTCCTTTCTGCCGTTGCCCCATATTGACCTTGATCTCTGCCTCTGAAATCCTTGATTACCAAAGTCAGTAAGCAGCCGGTTGGCTTGGGAGGGGCCCTCCGAGGCTATGGCAAGATAGAAGGATGACAGTACAGCTCATCATAAACATATTTATCAGGCAAACTTCAGGAAAAACTGGTTGCTCAAGCTCGCCACCTCAAGAAAAATAGTTTTGTATAAAGCTTGACATGATGTGAACTAGATGTACACAAGTTTATTCCATTGCCACACTCATTTTGGGAGCTCTCTGTGGGTCTCTTCACACAAAAAGATTATTATTTTTTTTCCTGGAGATAATTCAAACTGTGAAGTTAATCAGAGAAATGGATTATCTGTTTTCATCAAGCCTATAAATCTTTTCCATGGTCATTACCTGAAAATGTAGGAATTCAAGTTTAGAACTTGAAAGTCATAGTCATATACTAATAAAATAATAGAGCTGTATGGGACTTGGAAGCCATCTAATCCAGCCCTTAATTTTGCAGATGAGGAAACTGAAGATTTTCATTACTAAGGCATGCAGCCTAAGATTACATTCATTTCTTTATTTTATTTTATTATTTGTTTGTTTGTTTTTGAGAGAGAGAGAGAGAGCAAGTAAGGGAGAGGGGCAGAGAGAGAGAGAGAGACAAAGAGAATCTTAAGTAGGTGCCATGCTCAGCATGGAGCCCAACATGGGGCTTGGTCACATGACCCTAGGATCGACCCAAGCCAAAATCAAGAGTCAGATGCTTAACCAACTGAGCCATCCAGATGCCCCTATACTCATTTCTTTTTAAGCCAAAATTGCACTGTTGGCTCCATTTTTCATATAAACACTCCTCAGCTAGATTTTTCCCACCCCAGGTTTATACCATAAATTTTCCAAAATTTTGTTCAGGAGTTTACATTTTCCTTTTCCATTCCTTTTTTTTTTTTTTTTAATAGTTTTAACTCCATATTTCAGTCTATGGTTTGAATTCTGATTCCGTCTTGAGTTTCCTAAGGGTGTTTTGGAAAGGGGAGGATCATTTGCTAATACACACTTTGTAGTGTGCTTGGTGTCATATTTAATAGCTCAGTTGTTATAAATAAAGCTCTATAAAAAGCACTCAATTTGGAGGATCTTTTAGATCCTCAAGGAAGGTGGATAATTTTTCTCCCTTGTTACACGAAAGAGCTTTAGAATGAACCTTTCCTCCACAGGGCAAAAGAATATTCTCACAGCTAGTATTTTATGGGGAACAGCTATGCCTGGGGTAATGTAGAGAAGGGCCACCCTCTCAAGTCCAGAGTAAAGGAATCTTTTTTATGTCCATTTTGATGTATCATTTAGTGATTTATATTCCATTAGCCATGAAATCTGGAGGAGGCAAGAAATTTAGGAATACGGAGGAACAAGGTTTTCCTAATCTCTTTTGTACTCAAAAGGATTATCTGTTGTATGCAAAAGGAGAATTAACTTGAGAAAATACTATGATTAGTTAATATATTATAAATAGCCAGCAACCTAAGAATTACCCTGACTTCTTCCTCTCCTTCATCCCCCATCTCTGATAATAAGAACGGCTAATACTTAACAGGCACTTGCTATGTGCCAGATGTTGTGCTAAGTACTTTATAAGCCTGATTAATTTAGTTCTCACAGCAGTTATCATGATTTAATAGATGAGAAGACTGGTACTTTGATGAGATTGAATTATTCACTTGAACTCACATATTTAGAAATGATACGACCAGGTTCATACCCAGGTTGTTGTGACTCTGGAGCCTCAAAGCTTATCCACCATAAGTTTGGTCCAGGTTCTCCGGGAGAGCATCAAACTCTGATATAGGTTGGACCCTTATGAATCATGGAAGAAGCGAAGGAAGGAAGGAAGGAAGGAAGGAAGGAAGGAAGGAAGGAAGGAAAGAAGGAAGAAGGAAGGAAGGAAAGAAGGAAGGAAGGAAGGAAGGAAGGTAGGAAGGAAGGAAGGAAGGGAGGGAGGAAGGGGACAGGGAGGGAGGAAGGGAGGAGGGAGAGAAGTATAGAAGATTGGTTGAGTGGAAAAATCTTAGAAGATTGGTTGAGTGGAAAAATTGGTTGAGTGGAAGATTGGTTGAGTGGAAATTGGTTGAGTGGAAAAAACTGCAGTGCAGTTCTTTGAAAGTTCAGCAAAGCTGATGGAACATTTGGAGCTAAAACTGCTTATCAGACAAGCCCCACATCTCCCAGGAACGGGCCTGCCTTAGTATCCCTCCAGTACTCAGTAATAAAGCAGCCTGCTAGAAGCATGACCTAAGCAAGAAGCAGTGATGGGCTTCAGACCACAGAAGCTGGGCTTATCAATCAATTGTGATTCTTTCTGAGGCACAATTTCATTGCTGCCTTATTATGTTATTATGTTACACTAACTGTTCAAGCAAATCTGCTGATTTTGTCCTCAACAGATACCTCTACCTACTTTCCTAGTTCAAGCCTATGTCATTGCTTACCTAGACAATTACAATAATGCTTTAAATTATTTCCCTACTTCCAATCTCAATTCCCTTAAAACGTTTTCCTGCAAGGCTACCAGGATGATCTTTCCAGTACATAAATCCAACTATGTCAAAACCCAGTTTAAGCAGCTAGGTAGAGACTTAATCTTAGAATAGGCGTGATGATCCTCTAACATATAAATGGCAAAAATCCCACCAGCTTTCATTAATTAGGCTAATTTCAAAATTGTCTTGTATTTTTTGGTAAGGTCATCATTACAATATTTATATGGGGGCTATTCCAGTTACCATATATCATTCATCTGTTTAAAAACCTTCAGTCAGTCAAGCATCTGACTCTTGATTTCAGCTCAAGTCATGATCTCATGGTCCGTGAGGTCGAGCCCGACATCAGACTCTGTGCTGACAGTGTGGAGCCTGCTTGGGATTCTCTCTCTCCCTCTCTCTCTGCCTCTCTTCCTGCTCACATGCTCTCTCTCAAAATAAATAAATAAACATTAAAAACTCTTCAAACATTTGTAAGATAAAACCCAAGTTTTTGATCATGGCATACCAGGACCCTTAGGACCTAACTACCCCTTACTTCTCCAACATCATTCCAACCATATCTTACCAGGGATTCATTGCTCCAAAAATAAAGTACTGAAGTATTTGTAGTTCCTGCTATACTGTATCGCATGTCTATGCCTTTCTTTATATTCTTCCCTCCATTTGGGATGCTAGTCTCTCTTCTTCCTCTCCCTTCCTTTTGTGCTTAGTTGAATCCCATTCTAGATTTGGCTCAGCTGCCATCTTCTTGGGGAAGCTTTCTATGAGCCATACACACCCCAACTCAAAGATCAGTTACTTCAGCTTCTGGCCCAATTCAGGAATTCTATCTAAGGAATCCAGGCAGAAGGCAATCAGAGGGAGAGCTCATGATTTCACAAGGCAACTGGCTTTGGCCTGTCCTCATGGTCGTGTGAAACAGTCAAAGCTACTTCTTACTCTGTTTCATGAGGGAATCTATCTGTTTCTGTTTCCCCAGCTCTTGTGTGGATAATGGTTACAATAGTACCCACCTGAAACTTCAAGATGAATGGGAGTTAGAAGTTGGAAGCCTAATGAAGAAATTCTCTTGGCCAATCCTGTAGAGGTAATATCTAGCTTTGAACTTCCAGATTTTGTTGAGGGGAGAGGGAAGAGGGGTGGTGGAAACGATGGTGAGGAAAGACAAAGGTTGCCAAGAAGCTATTTGTCATTTCCTTCAGGTTGTAATTTCTGAACTTTTTGGTTTTGCATTTCTGAACCTCCTAAGTGTAACTCAGAGCTGTTTCAAGTGACCTTCAGAATGTCTGTGGACTTCAAGAGGGAGGATGTAGCCTATAAACCACATAAGGGTTACAGTTTGGCCACAGTGACTGCAGTTTCTGAGATTTCAGATGGTGCCTTTGTGCTTTTTAGTAAAGCTGTCTTCTACCAAGGCTAAAAATCTGCATCTCTAACTAAATACACAGATGGGAGATACCTGGTATGGAGAAGATAGTGAACAAAAGCTGATTCTGGGACCCTACACTTACCGGGATTGTGGGGTAAGAAACATGAGGAACATGAGCTTTCTTTTTTTTTTTTTTTAAGTTTTTATTTATTTTTGAGAGAGAGAGAGAGAGAGAGACTGAATGTGAGCAGGGGAGGGGCAGAGAGAGAGACACAGAATCTGAAGCAGGCTCCAGTCTCTGAGCTGTCAGCACGGAGCCCAACTGTCAGCACAGAGCCGAAGTCAGACGCTTAACCTACTGAGCCACCCAGGCTCCCCAAGAACGTGAGCTTTTTTTATCCACATTCTAGCACAGATCTAGAGTTTCCAATTTTCAGTAGGCACTGCCTGCTTTCATGAATTTTAAAGGGTTCAGTATGGTGGTGGAATAAGCACTGGGATATCATCCAGGACTTTCAGCCAAAAGTTTATTTACACAAGAAGAAATTATAATACATACTGTCAAATCAGAAAAATAGATATGAATCAATGTTGTTTATACTGCAATATTGGAAATGAAAACAACATAAAAATCACATGGGCTATTAAAAATCATTAAATTACGGGGGCGCCTGGGTAGCTCAGTCAGTTAAGCATCCGACTTCAGCTCAGGTCATGATCTCACGGTTCGTGGATTTGAGCCCCACCTTGGGCTCTGTGCTGGCAGCTCAGAGCCTAGAGCCTGCTTTGGATTCTGTCTCCCTCTTTCTCTGCCCCTTCCCTGCTTGCTCTTTCTCTCTCTATCTCTGTCAAAAATAAATAAAAATTAAAAAAATTTTTTTTTAAAGAATCATTAAATTATCTCACCATCCATTGTTACTCAGTACAAACATATCATACAATTACGTTTCTTATTGGCATTTGAGTATAGATCATCTGGAAGTATAAACATGAAAATAAAGTGATGAAAGGGAATTAGTTCTGTTAGAATTTTTAAATTTTAATTTCATTTAGCTTTTTAAGACTTTATTTTTCCAGAGCAGTTTTAGGCTTACGACAAAACTGAGAGGAAGGTACAGAGAATTCCCATATACCCCTACCTCTCACACATGCATAGCCTCTCCCATTGTCATCACTCACCAGAATAGTACATCTTTAACGAAAATGTTTATTTATTAAAAAAAAAATCTGTACCCTACAGTATATTAAAAAAAATGTTTATCTATTTTGAGAGAACAAGTGAGCAGGAGAGAAGCAGAGAGAGAGAGAGAGAGAGAGAGAGAGAGAATCCTAAGCAGGCTCTGCACTGTTAGTACAGAGCTCAGAGTAGGATTTGATCCCACGATCCTGGGATCACAACCTGAGCCGAAATCAAGTCAGATGCTTAACTGACAGAGCCACCCAGGCACCCCCAGGATAGTACTTTTTTTTTTTTTTTTTTACCAAGGAAGAACCTACTTGACACATCATAATCACCCAATTGCCATACTTTACTTTAGGGTTCACTCTTGGTATTGTACAGTCTATGAGTTTTGACAAATGTATAATGACATATATCATTATAATATCATACAGGGTATTTGCACTGCCTTAGCCATTAGATTTTTTCAATGTACTATAAAGCTACACTAATTAAAATAGTTGATATAGTGCTGAAATAGATCAATGGAAAGAGGTAGACGGTCTGGAAATGGATCCAAGTGCAAACAAAATAAGTTTATGATAAGAGAAACATTCCAATAAATAGGAAAAATATTCAATAAATGGTGTTGGGATAAGTGGTTCATTTTTTAGGAAAAATAAAAGTAGATCTGTACTTTTCTCTGAACATCAAAAATAAATCCCAGGTGGACAAAAGACATATAAAAATGAAATCATAATAGTACTAGAATAAAACAGTGAATTTTTTTCATAATCTTGTCATGGAGAAGACCTTTTCTAAGTATGAGATAAATTCCAGGAGTCATAAAGAAAAGATTAACAAATATGACTACTTAAAAATGGAATCTTCTGAATAAGAAAAAAAACAATCAACAAAGTCAACAATCTGGGCAAGAAAAAAAAAAGGTTAATACATATAATATCAGTGTAATTCCTTTAGTATATAGACAGCTTTCAGAAATCTATAAGAAAAAGAGCAACCACCCATAGAAGAATGAGCAAAAACATGAACTGGTAGTCATTAGAAAAAGAAATATGAATGCCCCACCACACACACACAAAGAATAGCTAACCTCACTGCTAATTCAATACATGCAAATTAAAATAGCACCAAGATACCATTTTTAATGTATCAAATTAGTAAAGCTTTAAAAGTTTGATAAAACGCATTGTCTGGCAAGTAGGGAGACATGTACGACTGGTAGAAGATTACATTTTGTTATCCTTTTGGAAGAAAACTTGGCAACATCTGTCAAAATTCAAGTGCACATATACTTGACCTAGAGATTCCTCTTCTAGAAATCTGTCCTACAGAAAAGTTCACACAAGAACCGAAAGATCTATATTTAAAGTTGCATATTTCTGCATTGTTTAACTAGTAAAAATAGAAACTAGAACAAAAAGTAAATTCTGAAAGGAAAGAAAACAATGCTGACGGAAGAAGATAGTGTCTCACACACAGTGATAAGGAATAATATCCAATACATGTTGTTAATTGAAATATGCACAACAGTGTGTTTTATGTAACTCTATTTGTGGGGCACCATCTGTGGTTCAGTCAGTTAAGTGGCTGACTCTTGATTTTGGCTCAGGTCATGATCTCACAATGGTGAGATGGAACTCCACATTGGGCTCTGTGCTGACATCATGGAATCTGCTTGGGATTCTCTCTCTCCCTCTCTCTCTGCCCCATCTCCCACTCACTCTCTTTCTCTCAAGATAAATAAAACTGTTTTTAAATGTTAAAAAAAAATTAATGCTTATTTTTGAGAGAGAGAGACAGAGTGCAAATGGGGGAGGGGCAGAGAATGAGGGAAACACAGAATCCAAAGCAGGCTCCAGGCTCTGAGCTGTTAGCGCAGAGCCTCAGGCAGGGCTCGAACCCACAAACCGCAAGATCATGACTTGAGCCGAAGTCGGATGCTTAGCTGACTGAGCCACCCAGGTGCCCCAAAAGGTTTTAAATTAAAACCAAAAGGTTTTTTTAATTAAAAAAAAAAAAGTTGCTCTCCCTCTCCCTCTGCCCCTCTCCCACTCGTGTGCGCATGTGCACATATGCACACGTTCTCTCTCTCTCTCAAGTAAAAAAAAAAATTCCATTTGTATTAAAATGAAAGGGAGATACCTATACTTTTTGTAGTGTGTAGAAACTTTCTGGAAAGATATACAGTGGTTAACTCTGGCGAGTGAGAGAGATGGAGTAGAGGTTTTCACCATTGACCTTATAACTTTATTGCTTGAATGTTTTATCAGGAGCACATGCTACTTTTGCAATAGAAAGCTAACTTTTTTTTTACTTTCACAAATGAAAAAGAGAAATTCCATCTGGTTAAGGAAAATTTGTGTAGAGAACATTGAGTTTTATTTTATTTTGTCACCTTTCTTTAATATATTTTCAACTCTAATGAATAAATGGAAGAGTCTAAATTCAGTCCCTCTAATCTATCACTGCCTCCATCTGCTCATCCGTCACTTGTTGGTAGTACATGTTATAGGCATGGCGTGGGGAACTGAAGAGCATTGATAATGTTTAATCCGTCTTCTATGTGGTCATTTTAGGTATCATCCACCTTGCAAAATGGACATAGTTCAGTAAAGCTGGGAATAAAAGGCTTCTCTGGAGTGAATTCCATGACTTACTAACATTGTCAAACTTTCTGTCCTTTCCCAGAGATATAATGTTAAGTTGAATTACAATTCTGGGTGACAGAGGGGTTAAAGTAATCTCTGGAACATACATTTGGCATGGTCGTGTAGCTGCGATGGAGACATCCCAACACTCCTTTGTCACCTGTTGCTTGTGCGTGATAGAGCCTACCGAGTCAGGCGGTTTGGCTTACGGCTCTGCTAATACTACTCACATCTGACCAAGAGTGAGAGACTTATGTCAGACTCTTCATTCGATCATCACATAGTAAGAGTATAGGCCAGGCCGTTATACTCGAATATTAAATTCCATATGCCATATACCACACCGTCATATAGCATATACTACGAGTATGGCATGACATAGTATAAAAAATGTTTTAAAATAAATAAAAAGTGGGGCGCCTGGGTGGCGCAGTCAGTTAAGCGTCCGACTTCAGCCAGGTCACGATCTCGCGGTCCGTGAGTTCGAGCCCCGCGTCAGGCTCTGGGCTGATGGCTCGGAGCCTGGAGCCTGTTTCCGATTCTGTGTCTCCCTCTCTCTCTGCCCCTCCCCTCCCCCGTTCATGCTCTGTCTCTCTCTGTCCCAAAAATAAACGTTAAAAATAAATAAAAAAGTACTAAGGAGGTGTCAATTGCATGTGGAAGAGCCACGTCCCCCCAGATTTAATTATTACTCTCCTGCTTAAACTCTTTTTTTAAGTTTATTTATATTTGAGAGAGAGAAAGAGAGAGGGCGCGCGCGCGCGCGCGCGCGCGCAAGTGTGAGCGGGGGAGGGGCGGAGAGACAGATGGTGAGAGAATCCCAATCTGCGCTGTCAGCACAGAGCCCAAGGCAAGGCTCCATCTCACTAACCTCGAGATCATGACCTGAGCCGAAATGAAGAATCAGATGCTTCACTAAACTGAGCCACCCAGGCGCCTCTCTCCTGCTTAAACTCATGAGTGCTTCCCATACACCCTCAAATTAAGTCCCCCCTCTTCACATTCTCTCCCGTCTACTTCTTTGGCCCTAGCTCTTTTTTTTTTTCCCAGCGTTTGTTTATTTTTGAGGGACACAGAGAGAGACAGAGCACGTGCAGGGGAGGGGCAGAGAGAGGTGGACGCAGAATCTGAAGCAGGCTCCAGACTATCAGCACAGAGCCTGACTCCGTGCGGGAACCCACAAACTGCGAGATCATGACCTGAGCGGAAGTCGATGCTTAATCGATTGAGCCACCCAGGCGCTCCTTTGGCCCTTGCTCTCGACACTACTCTTCCCATTTCCTGAGATGCCTAAGTTACAAGGTAACCAAACTGCTTGCAGTCCCCCATTGTTATTTCACACCAGTATGCCTTTGCCAATGTTTCTTTGCTTGCCTGCTTGAAAAACGTGTACCCACCCTTTGAGACCTGGCTCAGAAATCAGCCCTTTCAGCAAAGACTTCCCCTAGGTCCTCTTTATATTTTATATATACCTTTGTTATTACACTTAATGCGCTCTCATGCACTTATTCATTTACATACTTTAGAGAAGTATGCAAATGAACCCCCCTTTAGTGTGTAAGCTTCTAGAGGGCAGATCTTTGTGTATGTAGCTTTTGGCACAATGCCTGGTGAGAAGGAGCTGCCCAGTACATTTCTAAATGAGTGGATGGATTAAAAAATGAATTAATCATACTCCAACTGAAGGATTTCTTGGTAGCATGACACTTCTTAATAGTATAGTGACAAATCTGATAAAGTCACATCTCTCTTGGATTCTGTCTTATGTCTACCTCAACCCCAGTGGAACAGGCACCACCGAAGTCATTATAGTGACGTTCTTGTAACAATTGCTTGAGTGTCAACTGTTTGCGGGTGCAGTCTTGCATAGGGAAAGGTTAGCTTAAAAACACAAGTCACCAAGTATATATCATTTTAATCTTGACAGTGTACTTTTAAGCAGATGCCCAAGTTTTTCTTCCCTCACATAACTAGCATCTCTCCAAACAAGCTTAGATAGCAACCTGTTTTCTTTGGCAAATTGATTAATGGGGACATTACTCATATGCCTGGCTGTATGACATGTCCAATAACATTGTCATTTTGTTTATGGGGTGTTGGGTAAAAATATCCAGGAATTCACCTCCAGTGGAGTGACCACCTGTTTGCTGGAAACATTAAACAGGGAAATCTGGGAAGGCAGCTCCCTTGAAGAATGCCGAGGGGGCTCTAATTCCATCACCAGCCAGCCTCCTCCCCCACAACAAACTAACTGCCTCCTCCAAGCTTAGCAGTAGCACCTGTGGAAATAAGAGAAGCGCCGTGCTGGGTACCTTACTTAGCACTTTGGTTGGCTGGGAACTGAGCTGCCCTGCAGGCACCTGGGCAAACTGCTCAGGGACCTCTTCCCAAGCCTGAAGGATGGCAGAGCTGGGGGAGCAGCCAAGTGTGCTGCGTCCGTGGCAAGGAGAGAAGTGTTCTTGATTTAGGAGTGAAACAAGGGAGGAAAGTGTGAATGAGAGAAGACATTGGAAATGGGGAGGAAACACAGCTATAGGGCAGAACACTGGGCCAGCGATCCCTACTTCCTCCTTTCCTGAGGGATCCTACAGTGTAGGTGGGAGAGGGGGAGGGAGGAGAGGGGTTACCATGAAGAGAGGGTGTGATCTTGTCCTCTGGAAGCCATGGCCAGGTTCAAGGGAGCAGGCATGTATTTGCACCTCACCTGAAGCCGCCAGAACTGACCAGGTCAACAGACAAATTCCATGCTGAGTGGGAAAGGAGGCTATCTAAGGGAAACAGAAAGCCTGAAGTTTTCTAGACAAAACAGACTGGAGAAAATCTTACAGGATTAGGGAAAGGATAACCCTCTTCCAGAACCTGCTGTCTGAAAACACAAAAGGGCAAAAACAACACAGCACAAGAGCCATGTGGAAGAGGGGAGAGGGCCAAGCACAGAGGGGAGAGGGTAAGAGTCCAGGCTGACAATTGAGGTACAAACATGCAGCAAAAGATCAACGTTACTTGCACAATCCCTAGCTGCATGTGCGTCAGCCAGCACAAGGCCATCTTGAACTGGCACCGGGACAACTCAAAAAGCTTATTTGAGGGGCGCCTGGCTGGTTCAGTTGCAAGAGCTTGCGACTCTTGATCTTGGGGTCATGAGTTTGAGCCCCATGTTGGGTGCAGAGATTACTTAAAAAAAATTTTTTTTAATAAAAAAAAAGGCAGCTTATTTGAGGAAAGCAGCATTACTTAAGACAAAATGACTTTCTATCCTAGTTTAGAAAGCTATCTAGAGGCCACAGCTTAGATGTAAAGCAAATCGTATAAAATTCACAATGACATGTATGTACTCCTGGTAAAAAGTGGGAGGAGGCTGTTGTTACTTTTGTGTTTTGAGTCTCATAAAGGCACCAGGAGGGTCAGGAGAGGCTCTACCACCAAATTCTTAAGACTTTTACGTTCCTAGGGGCGCCTGGGTGGCGCAGTCGGTTAAGCGTCCGACTTCAGCCAGGTCACGATCTCGCGGTCCGTGGGTTCGTGCCCCGCGTCGGGCTCTGGGCTGATGGCTCAGAGCCTGGAGCCTGTTTCCGATTCTGTGTCTCCCTCTCTCTCTGCCCCTCCCCCGTTCATGCTCTGTCTCTCTCTGTCCCAAAAATAAATAAAAAACGTTGAAAAAAAATTTAAAAAAAAAAAAAAGACTTTTACGTTCCTAAAATGAAGAATGAGAATTATGAAATGAGAATAGTTGTATGAACTCTCAGTTCTGATAATACTATCTAGTTGGAGACACAAGGTGGCTGTCTAAAGATCTAATTTAAGGGGAAAAAATGAAAGGGCGCATGGGTGGCTCAGTCAGTTAAGCATCTGACTTCAGCTCAGGTCATGATCTCCTGGTCTGTGAGTTCAAGCTCTGCGTCGGGCTCTGTGCTAACAGCTCAGAGCCTGGAGCCTGCTTGATATTCTGTATCTCCTTCTCTCTCTGCTGTCCGCACCCCCCCCCAAAAATAAATAAATAAACATTAAAAAATTTAAAGGGGAAAAAGAGCTTAATATTTGCATTGAAAATATATAGATGCCTATGCAAAGTTCCTATAGATCACCCAGCTATGTGGTTATGTGCCCTAAAAGTTCCAGTAGAAGGCCCCAGAAAATGTAGGGCAGAATCAAGTCCAGAACAGAAATAAAAACAGAATAACTATTTCAATCAGATTAAAATACAAACAAACAAACAAGAACAACTTTGGTTCCTCCACACATCCACACACAGGGGATGTTATTGATGTCTTGATGTCCTGAAGAAGAGGTGATGGCATCAGAACCTGTTCCGAAAAGGCCACTGCAAAACTCTACAGGACTCGGGCACGGGGAAAGACTTTTTAAAACAGTATGTTTCATCTTGGATAGGTGAAGACTGAGAAATAGCATAGTGTGAATCTGTAAAAATCATAAACAGTGAGGGTAGAATCAACATAGACTTATTTACAATACAAGGATCAAAGGGTGTCCTTTGAACCTTGATTGAGATAAATTTAGAATACTTATTTTAAAGTTTATTTATTTAAGTAATCTCTACACCCAATGTGGGACTCAAACTCACGACCCTGAGATCAAGAGTTGCATGCTCTTTGGACTGAGCCAGCCAGGCACCTCTGGAATACACATTTTATTTTTTTAATTTTTAAGATACTTTTTAGGGGAGCCTGGGTGGCTCAGTCTATTGGGCGTCCGACTTCGGCTCAGGTCATGATCTCACAGTCCATGAGTTTGAGCCCTGCGTCGGGCTCTGGGCTGACAGCTCAGAGCCTGGAGCCTGCTTCGGATTCTGTGTCTCCCTCTCTCTCTGCTCCTCCCCTGTTCATGCTCTGTCTCTCTCTGTCTCAAAAATAAGTAAAAACATTAAAAAAATAAATAAAATGCTTTTTAAATGTTTATTTATTTATTTTGAGAGAGAGAGAGAGAAGGGCAGAGAGAGAAGGAGAGACAGAATCCCAAGCAGGCTCTGCACTGTCAGCGCGGAGCCCAACACAGCCTCAAACCCATGAACTGTGAGAGTCTGACCTGAGCCCAAATCAAGAGTCAGACACTTAACTGACTGAGCCACCCAGGTGTCCCTGGAATGTACTTTTTAAAAGGACTATCTCACATAGCATGTAAAGAAATCTTTTACTGATTTGGACACGTTTACGAATGACAGAGACCGAAATGGCTACCCAGCAGAACCCTGCTGTCTAACTGTGAAGGATAACCTTAGCTAGAACAAACATGCCATTCTCCCAAAGGACTGCTGTTGGTGGGAGAAATATTGTTAGCACAATTGGTTGGATTCCATGTGGTAAGACTTTCATTCTTATCAGATAATATCCGCACAGACCTCTTTGGAAACTGTCAGGTGACACTACCACTACTAGTATTATATGTTATCACACAAAATGTTAGGTGCTATGCCGTTCAGGTAACATTGTCTTGACCCAAGAAATTGACATTAGCCACCTTCAGACTAAAATGTTTTTGGAAACAACTCTAGGTATAAGCAAAAAAAGTTTAAAGCTATATCCTGGAATGGAAGTCTTACACAGATGAGAGAACGCTTAAAGTCAAAGGAATTGAAAATATGCTTTACAAAAATTCTTAACCTAAATATGTAAATGATCAAAAAATAAATGAAGATCTATGATACCAAACAGAAAACTCAAAATATCCATAATATTAAAAGATAATACCAGAAAGAAAGAATCAAAAGTATTTACATCTAGAGGCACCTGGGTGGCTCAGTCGGTTTGAGCGTCCGACTTTGGCTCAGGTAATGATCTCAAGGTTCGTGAGTTCAAGCCCCGCATTAGACTCTGTGCTGACAGCTCAGAGCCTGGAGCCTGCTTTGGATTCTGTGTCTCCCTCTCTCTCTCTGCTCTTCCCCTGCTAATGCTCTGTCTCTCATTCTCTCAAAAATAAATAAACATAAAATTTTTTTTAAAAAAAGTATTTACGTCTAGCAACAGATAGCATCTAAGCAGATGCATAAAATATTGTTAACACTTACATTGTCATAAATATTGTTTGTGCCTTCTTGAAAATATCTTTAGGGTCATAAGTAGGTCTGATAGGATCCCAATAGTAAATTTCAGGTTGCGTTTTGTTTTTTATTTTTCTTAGAAATGGAGAAGAGGGGCGCCTGGGTGGCTCTGTCGGTTAAGCGTCCGACTTCGGCTCAGGTCATGATCTCACGGTCCGTGAGTTCGAGCCCCGCGTTGGGCTCTGTGCTGACCACTCAGAGCCTGGAGCCTGTTTCGGATTCTGTGTCTCCCTCTCTCTCTGCCCCTCCCCTGTTCATGCTCTGTCTCTCTCTGTCTCAAAAATAAATAAACGTTAAAAAAAATTAAAAAAAAAAGAAATGGAGAAGATTGGGGCACCTGGGTGGCTCAGTCAATTAAGCGTCCAACTCTTGATTTCGGCTCAAGTCATGATCTCATGGTTCTTGAGTTCAAACCCCATGTCAGCCTCTGCGCTGACAATGTGGGGGCTGTTTGGGACTCTCTCTCTCTCTCTCTCTCTCCTTCTCTCTCTTCCCTCCCCCTTCTTCTCAAAATAAATAAATAAACTTAAAAAAAAAAAAAGAAATGGAGAAGGTTGAAGCAAAATTTGGTGCAGTTAAGGCTATTCATAAAACAAGAGGTAGTTCCCCGGCTGCTCTCCTGGAATCTCCAGGTATCAAAGCCATGCTTCCTCCTGGATAACCCAGGAGTCATTGTTCCTTAAGAATGCAAGATCCAGAAAAGGAGCCCTGTCAAATTTCCATTCAGCAAACAACTCTAGGTTTACCAAAGCTTATGCCGGAAACAGTAACGTCAAAAATGAACTTTGATGGAAGAAAGCTGTTTAAAAAAAAAAAAGGCATTGAGCTTTCAATGCAGGTTGAGTTTTTTTATTTACTCCATTACATGTGTCATGGTAAGTTTACACTTCTACGGGTCTGAGTCAATAGAGTAAAATGTGCCTGTCTTATGTGTGTCTGTTGGGTAAGCCCTCAGGAGAATTGTGAAAGAAGGTACCTTGGTCAGTTCTTCATTCTTTATCGCTCTCCTATCTCCACTGCCCTAACCCTCATTAGCCATTTGCTGCTTTTTAAATGCTCAAACCCGTGCCATGGCAATCAGATCTACCCAGATCTCTTCCCCTCTTACAACACCTATCCTTCAAAAGCACATATTCCTCTTTTCCCCCACACCTCAATCCCATGTGAAACTAATCTTTAGGTAGCAAATAAGAGGGAAAATAAAGAGGTACATTCACACTAAAGTGTAAGGGACTAATAGTGATGCTTAGCAAGCCATCTCTTACAAAGAGCAGTTCAGCTTTAAACAGTTGCTTGCTGGCCAAATAATTATCATATTTCTTCAAATAAGGACACACTTGATTCTTTCCTGCTGGGTAAGGTATACTTTTGGCTTAGGAATAGCAACAGTATTTAAGTAGAAATGGAGGGTAGGACATATTAAGAAAAGCTGTTGTTTTGAGAGAAGTTCTCTATGTTGGTGAAGGGGAAGAGGTAAGGGAAAGTTTGAACATGGAAGGTTTTGGTTCCGTGAGCTCCGATTTCTCTTCCTTATTTTTATGCTGATTAGGCCTTTTTTTCCTTCCTTTTCAGCAGACTGTTTTAGTCCTTCTTGGCCTTATTTATTTATTTTGCTCCTGCTGACAAGCTGCAGGCTGAATTATGCGCTCACTCTAAAATGTTCCTTTAGGTTCTTGCCTCTGAGCTTTCTAGCCAATGTGAAGAGTAAATAGGTACTGTGCTGTATGCAAATGTAGACATATTTGTCCGTGTAGGCCAAAGGAGGGGAGGCATTTTGCAAAATGCCTTAAGAACAGAAACCAACTTCTGAGTTGGAATACTTTATAGCCTCATGAAAATAAGCTCAACTTTTCAGAAGCAAAAAGTACAGAGGAATACTTATCTATAAAATAAATTGGAAAAAAACCACACACAAAACAAAACATGACTAATACTTCGGCAGTGAGTTCACCTCAAGCATTTCATGAATTTCACATGACCCACCCACTTTTTCTCTGTACCTCTGAAGATTACCATATCAGCAGCAATAATACTCTGTTGTTCAAGTGCCAGATTTACATATCAACGTAGCCATGGCATTCCTGAATGTAGAATATTGTACTGTTCCGTTGTTTGTGGTTTCTATAATAAGGTTAATTTTTGTTCCCTTGCCCTCCTCACTTAATCTCATGCCACCCCCTACCTCTCTTCAATCAGTGGTTTGTTTTTTCCTTTGAATGAATAGTGATCCTCCTGTCCTCTCTCAGCCCGTGTCATAATTGGAGCTACCCACAAATTCACTGTACAACCACGCTGCATTTTAAAATCTTTATCATTTGGCCACAGATGATCAACTCTTTGAAAAGACAAGCCAGGGACAGAGAAGTCACAATGGGTCACTTCTGGGCTGACTCTGGGATACCTTCTTCCCCACACGTATGGTGTGTGTTAAGGTGGGTCAGAAGTTACCATGGTAGATTTCATGGCCACCTTCTTTTCTTTCGTGATAGCCTTTGTTTTTAATTATTGCTATTTCTAGATTGGAGATGGGTCCAGCAAAAATCGCCATGCCAGAACTGAATCAAACAATTTTCATTCCCAATGAAACTTTGGAAAGGGCTGGATAATTTTTAAATTCTTAGACTCGTGTGTCAAACTTCGTGGGAAGCCAGCTGGAGCCTAACAAGTTATTTTAATGAGCTTCCTTTCTCTCTGATGTTCCCCAGGGGATATGTGCCAAGCAGACCCATGTGGCTCAGGGAGTAACTTGATCGTCTTGGCTCTGTTTAGACACCTGTGCTCTTTTAGCCTAGTGGTAAGGGGAACAGGGGAGAGAGAGATGAGGGCATGGAAGGCATGCACACTTAGTGGCAGTGGGTGTGTGCCATGCTGCTTAGGAACTCACTGCAAGAAACTCCACAGCAGCAGAGGCTTGATGCATCATAGGCCAACAGTGCCTCTATGTGGGGTGTCTGGGAGTATATGAAATGTGCTTGTGTGTGTGTTGGGGAGGGAGGAGTGTGGAGGGGAGGGAAGAGAAAATTATATGCATTTTTAGAAGGAATTGCATGCCTCAGAAGTTCCTTCTGAGAAGGCAAGATAGGAAGAAAAGATTGAAAACCACGAATACAAAGCAGGCCCAGCACCCTGAGAAAAGATTCTTCCTCTAAGCTTTGTTCTGCTCCTTCAAAAATAAAAAAATGCATTTGCTGTGTTCACTTTACTTTTTCCAGGGATCAGTCTGACGTTCGGGGCTCCCTACCCCCTCCGAACAATTGAGCACATGGATATTAAACTTGGTCTGTATGATTTTCACTGGATGCCTTGTTTGGTGATTGTTCAGAGTCCCTTATACGTGTGAATTTCTCCTTCTTGGATTATAAAGTCCTTGAGGATTTATACTTATAAAAACTAATACTCTCTTGTTCTCCCTCCCCTCTTCATTACCAATGCTGGGTACTTTCAGCAAATGTTTAACATATGACTACACAATACTTCTCCTTGAGAATTTCTTTTCTTTACAAAGTCTTATTTTATGATGTGATTAAGATTTATTTTTATAAATTAAATTTAAAAAAATTAAAGTAGTTCCACACCTTCTAAAGTGAGCCTATTTATAATTCTTAAACTTAAATTTCTACTTTATTTTTTTTCAACGTTTATTTATTTTTGGGACAGAGAGAGACAGAGCATGAACGGGGGAGGGGCAGAGAGAGAGGGAGACACAGAATCCGAAACAGGCTCCAGGCTCCAGGCTCCGAGCCATCAGCCCAGAGCCCGACGCGGGGCTCGAACTCACGGACCGCGAGATCGTGACCTGGCTGAAGTCGGACGCTTAACGGACTGTGCCACCCAGGCGCCCCTTAAATTTCTACTTTAATTGTATAATATTTCAAATGTACAGAAATATAAAGACAAAAATACAACACACACTCCACTTCCAGAGTTAACACATTTGCTTCATCTCTTTAAAAGTTAAATATAGGGGCGCCTGGGTGGCTCAGTCGGTTGAGCATCCGACTTCGGCTCAGGTCATGATCTCACGGTCTGTGAGTTCAAGCCCCGCATCGGGCTCTGTGCTGACAGCTCGGAGCATGGAGCCTGCCTCAGATTCTGTGTCTCCCTCTCTCTCTGCCCCTCCCCTGCTCATGCTCTGTCTCAAAAATAAATAAAAATATTTAAAAATAAATAAATAAATAAATAAATAAATAAATAAATAAAGTTAAATATAGGGGCGCCTGGGTGGCTCAGTGGGTTGAGCGTCCGACTTCAGCTCAGAAGTCATGATCTTGCCGTGCGTGAGTTTGAGCCCCACAATCGGGCTTACTGCTATCAGCCTGTCAGCTCAGAACCCGCTTCAGATCCTCTGTCCCCCTCTCTCTGCCCCTCCCCCGCTTGCTTCTCCCCAAAATAAACATTTTTTTTTTAAAGTTAAATATACAACTAACCACTCCCCATCCCAAACCCTTCCCTCCCCCTTCCTAGAGAAAATCACTCTCCTGAAGCTGGTGTAAAGACTTTCCTGTATGTTTATAGATTTCCACTGCATGGTTCAAAAGGTCCTAGTCTTCCTTCCTGAGGGGCTGGCAATGGGATCTGCAAACCGCTCATACACAGCCTCTCTGTAAGGACAGGGTGGATAAGTGCCATTACAGAGGACTGGACGCACTTTTGTCAGCCAGGATGCAGGAAGAGAGAGTGGTGGAGGATTAACCCAGGGAAAAGCAGTTTCACCTCAAAGAAGAGGACTTAGTGACAAGGGCAGAGCTAGGGAAGCAGAACTGAGGCCAGGCTGGGCACAGTAGAAGGAAGCTAGAAAGGGGTAGAAAGCAGCCCCTGGAGCAGAACAGAAGGGGTATTAGGTGAGGCAGAGGAGGAGAGCCTGTATGAGCACAGACTTTTGCTCCCATGATCATCAGAAAGGAAGTGGCTAGATGTCTCTGAGACCTCCAGGAATGCAGCTTGGGGGTTACAGGTGCACCTCTGGGGGGCCCTGCTGGTGAAACCCCAGCATGACAGACCCATTACCAATGGCATGACCTGGCTCTGTGGCTTTTATTTGGAGGAACTGACCTGCTTTAGTTCCTCTGAAGCGTTATATAGATCAGTCAGAGATGACTCAACTTTCCTGTTACAGGCATACCTCAGAGATAGTGTGGGTTCAGTTCTCAGACCACTACAATAAAGCGAGTCAAATGAATTTGTTGGGCTCCCAGGGCTCGTGAAAGTTATGTTTACACTATATTGCAGTCTATGAAGTGTGCAATAACATGGGGTCTAAAAAAAAGTGTACATACCTTAATGAAAAGGTACTTTATTGCTAAAAAATGCTAACCATCATCTGAGCTTTCAAGCAAGTTGTAATCACTAATCACATTGCCATGACAAACATAATAATAAGGAAAAAGCTTGAAATATTATGAGAAGTACTAAAATGTGACACAGAGACACAAAGGGAGAAAGTGCTGTGGGGAAAATGGCATCAACAGAGTTGCTCAAGGAGCATTGCCACAAACATTCAATTTGTAAAAAGCGCACTAAAATGAAGTGCAGTAAAACAAGGGATGCCTATATTATTCTTCCTCAATTTGGAGTTAAAAAATAAAACAGGGGTGCCTTGGTGGCTCCATCGGTTGAGCGTCCCATGACCCCAGCTCAGGTCATGATCTTGCAGTATGAGTTTGAGCCCCATGTCAGACTCTGCATGGACAGGGTGGAGTCGGCTTGGGATTCTTGCTCCCTCTCTGCCCCTCCCCACCTCTGCACACGCTTTCTCTCTCTCAATAAACTTAAAAAAAGGAAGATAAAATAGAAGTCACTCAGTTAAATTTGATTTTCAGATAAACAATAAATACTTTTTTTTAAGTAAAAGTGTGTCTTAAATATTTTATGGGACATACTTATACTAAAAAGTTACTTGTTTATCCTAAAATCAAGTGTGAGTGTTCTGTATATTTATTGCTAAATCTAGGAACTCTACCTCAGTTGAATTTTGGGATTTAAGGGTCTTTGAAAAGGACTCGGTCAGTGAGTTCTCCAGAATAACGTTAATGAACGTTAATGAATTTGTGAAGATCTCAATGGTTTAAGCTAAAACAACAAAAAGCTCACTAACTTTATTAAATCAGAAGGATACAAAGACATTCTTATTTTTTGATGGTTTTATTGAGATATAACTCACATACTTTAAAATTCACTCATTTAAGGGGCGCCTGGGTGGCTCAGTCGGTTAAGCAGCCAACTTCAGCTCAGGTCATGATCTCGCCGGTACGGGAGTTCGAGCCCCGCGACGGGCTCTGTGCTGACAGCTCAGAGCCTGGAGCCTGTTTCAGATTCTGTGTCTCTCTGACCCTCCCCTGTTCATGCTCTGTCTCTCCCTGTCTCAAAAATAAATAAAACGTTAAAAAAATTTTTTTTCACTCATTTAAAATGTACAATTCAGTGGGGTTTTTTTTTGTTTGTTCTGTTTTGTTTTGTTTTTTAAGTAAGCTCTATGCCCAACATGGGGCTTGAACTGAAGCCCCTGAGATCAGATGTAGCATGCTCCACGGACTGAGTCAGCCAAGGGCACCACAATTCATTGGTTTTTAGTATACTCACAGAGTTGTGCAGACATCACCAAATCAATTTTAGAACATTTTCTTTCCGGCGTGCCTGGGTGGCTCAGTCAGTTAAGCATCCAACTCGATTTCGGCTCAGGTCATTATCTCACAGTTCATTATGTCAGGCTCTGCGCTGAGAGCGCAGGGCCTTTGGATTCTTTCTCTCCTCTGTCTCTACCCCTCCCCTGCTCTCTCTCTCTCACTCTGAAAATAAATAAATAAACAAACAAAAAAAGAACATTTTCTTTTTTTAAAATAGATTTTATTTTTAAGCAATCTCTACAACCAACATGGGGCTCAAACTCAGAACCTGGTATCAAGAGTCCCATGCTCTACCAACCAAGCCAGCCAGGCACCCTTAATTTTAGAACATTGCCATCACCTCAAAAAAGAAAACCAGTGCCTATTAACAATCTCCCCCATACATGCCCCCACCTCCCTGCTGTTCCTAACCCTGGCCGGTCAACTGCTTGGTTTCCTTTAATGTACCTACTTAGACCTTCCATTAGAAATGGAATCTACAATATGTAGGCTTTCACTTAGCCTATTTTCAAGGCTCATGCACACTGCAGCATGTATCAGTCCTTCATTCCTTTTTATGGTCTTCTGGCAATCCTTTGAACATATATACCACAGTCAGTTGTCCTGTCCATTCATACAATGATGGGACATTTGGGTTGTTTCCACTTGTTCGCTGTTATGAATAATGCTTGTAGGATACAACATTGGTGTACACGTTTTCACGAAGTATGTTTCCATTTGTCTGGAATTGTTGGCCATATGGTAACTCTATGTCTAATATTATGAGGAACTGCAAATTGTTTCCCAAAGCAACAATTTTTTGTTTTTGTTTTAATAAAGAACCTTGAAGGTTTCCTCGGTATCCCTAAAGAGGGCCCGCTGCCAATGCTCCTCCTTCAGGGGCGCCTCTGCAGGGCCTCAAACTCGCGCCACCTGCGCCCAGAGCTCTGGAAGTCCAAAAGAGCACACTGTTGGAAACGTAGTCTGATCTCCTGGCTAGCCCCTCCTCCGCCGCGTTCAGAAGCAAGAGGAAAACAGACGCCTTGCTGAGGCTATGTGGACATTGTAGTTTTCTTCCTAGTCAGCCTTGCAGACGGTGCGTTAGGGAAAACTACAATCCCCAGAATGCCGCCGACTACGGCAGCTGACGAGGCCATTCCGCGTGCAGTACTCCCGCCCACCCTCCCGTCCGGGCGGCTCTCCAGGGAGTCTGTAAACACACCCAGAGACTGTCATGGAGGGGGAGGAGGAGGCGGCGGCGGCAAAGGGAGGCGTTTTGGGCCGCCTCCAGGGTCCGCTCTGTCATTCCTGAACTGGTCCCTCGTCCCCGTGACTGTGGCCTCAGGGAAGCGAACTGTTAGGCGAGAGGAGGAGACAGTCAGAACCATATCCCCTTCTTCCCCCGGGGCGGGGGCCGGGCCCGGCCAGGCCGGCTGAGCCGGGAGAGGGGAGGGGGAGGGAGCGCCTGGCCAGGCCGGCCTGTCCGCCGAGATGGATGACAGTAAGGTAAGTCCTGTGGTTTGCACGCGCAGCTGCTGCCGCCGCCGCCGCCGCCGCCGCCGCCTGCTTGTCGCTAAGTGCTAGACTCGCCGCTGAACCTCAGCTTGGTAGCCTCGCCAACACCCGGGAAACACCTGCCTTAGACATCCCTGCGCCTCCAGTTGTTACCCCCTGTACCCAGCCAGAAATTCAGGGAACAGGGGGCTGTGTTTTTCCAGAAGGGGCCTGCTCCTCTGGAAATTTTTCACTCCCCGGACAAGCCTGTTTGTCAGCTTTTCCAGGTAGCGCAAACCCTAGTCCTTGACTTGCCTAGCGAGATAAGTGAAGAAACTACCGTGTTTTCTCTTTTTGCCTTCCCCGGCCCTCTCCCACACTTTCTCCGGTGTGGAGACCTTAATTAGGGCACCCTGAACCAGCCCTATTCCCCTTGAAGGTTCCCCTTTCTTCTCTCAGGCTCCCTTACTCAATGCCCCATTCATATAATCAGTTCACTCCCCCTATGAGCTATTTTCCTGTGGTTGGTTGGAACACTCTGCGAAGCTCCTGTTGCTATTCGTCCAGAATCTAACCTCCTCTAGAAAGCCTTCTCTAGGAAAAGTAGTGAATTCCTTCTTGGTAATGTATCTTAATATTCCACTTCCATCCGTCTTTTGCCATTAAAAAAAAAAAAATCACTTATCCCTATGATTCTAGCAGGCATTATTCATAATTGGGTAATTCACATAGTTTATGTATACCCTGTCTTTCTGTCTATCCACATTAGTGTTGTCCAGTTTTATTTCATGAAGATATAGGGATGGTCAGCTCATTACTCATCAGCTTACTGATGTTCTGGCATGTTTAAGAAATTGGACTTTTTTTTTTTTTAAGGACTCAGACTGCTAGACTTTGCCAGTCTTTGAAGTAGAAGTTACTCCTCTTTGCCTTTCAGAGGTCCTACTTTCCACAGGCTCTGGCATACTGCTCGTGCTAGCTTTTTCCTTTGTTTGGGTGCTCTTGTCCCCCTCCACTTAACCAGTAACACTTTGCTGCGGTCACATTTTTGTTTCACCCGTCCTTAGAATGAAAACACTTCTCGCTTCTCTGTGCTGTTTGTGTTAGTCTACATTATCGCCTCTTCCCGTTCTTGCAGAAGGCTCTGAGAAAAGTGATAAATGAAGGGAAAGCCCACTGCAGTACTCTGAAATTGAGACTCACCTAGAGAAACAGTTTGCTTGTGAAGTAGCAAACCCTAATAGGAAGTGATATTTCCAAGACAGAAAGAGGGAGTTCTGAAAGTTTTCCAGGAACATTAGAAAATGATTTTCCATAAAAGTCTTGCTAGCTTGACTGTTCAGTATTGATTTTGAAAGTAAATCTGAATACCGTATCCCTTCTCTTTTGTAGAAAATAATGTTACAGCTCTTTAAGGATGCTAAAATAACATTGTTCTTTAATTTCCTTAATTTGAGGCTCTCACAGTATATTCTACATAATTTTTAGTTTACTTTTCAGACCTTTGAAACATTTGATAACTTTCTCAAAGTCGTTGGTACTCTCAAATTAAGTCCCAAGAAAAATACATTGGATTTTGAGTTATTTGACTTGCCTATAAAATCACATAGGAGTTATTTCTAAAACTAGCAAACTGTGGTGGAGGGTATAAAATTGTATTGTTTTCCCTAAAAGAGTGAAGTTAAATTTGGGGGGTAGACTATCCATAATTTATTTCCTATAGGGTTCACAGGGAAGCAAAACAAACTCAGTTCTCATTCTTTTTAATTGATTGTTTTTATGAGAGTATTTAGAAACCAGCAGTTTCTTAAATCTTTAATGATCATGCAGAAGGAAATCCCTTCAGAGGTCTCTGGATGGATAGTGCCTCTGTAAATACACTACTTTCACTTTGAGTACATATCGTAGTTGTGGATGAGTAATATTTAAATGCCATGTACAGCAAGACTGGACCGCTCTTCCAGCAGTCAGGCAGTATGAAACAGCCCTTAAACAAGTCTTTGGCAGCTCCCAGGCCTGCCTTTCTCTGTGCTCTAGTTGTTACAGTCCTGCAAAATTGTATTTTCCTCCTAGCATATACATGTACTTACACACAAAACACATTTCCCCTCACATTATGTTTAAGTGATGGAGTCTCAGGTTCCCTTTTTTCCTGTATAAGGGAAGGTGAGAGTTGGGGCCTGGAATTGTGACAGGAGGGCAGAAAGGATGACAGACTGGCCAACAGCAAGGCCAGGGGAACGGGAAGAGGATGAAGTGGGCAGGAGCTGCAGTTCTAGAGAGACAGTATTTGAATGAGCAGGTCAGGAGAAGACGATGATGATGTGAGGACCTCCCTTTAAAAAGATTCTGTATTCTGAGTTGTTTTCATCAGTGGCAACAAGTGAGTGTGCCAGGAGCTCTCCACATTCTGCCATCCAGCTTTCTGGAGTCAGAGTAGGACAGATTTGAATGGGAGTGCAGCTTTGCCTTTCAACCGACTATCAGTGTGCCTGACACAGCATAGAGTACTTGTTAATAGTGACTGAAGGAAGTGGGGGCAGAGTGTCATTAAGGAGATTGCCCTGACATACCTGGGCTTTGTTAATCCATGTGCTCTATTGAGCCAACCACCCAGAGTATATAGACAATGGCAAATAGCAAAAAGAAAGCAAGAGATAGATTGGGCATCTAAAAGTGGGGGCTTGGGAAAGTGTTAAGTAGCAGAGATCGAACACTGACTGAGTAGATCTCTACTAAGCTAGTTGGGAAGGAAAAATCTTGGCTAATTAACCTTTCTGAGCTTCCATTTTATTTGTTAAATGGCAATACCTTTTTCACAGGCTTTGCTGAGGATTAGAGGTACTACATTATCATAAAGCATTGAATACAGAGTCTGACATATAGTAAGCACAAAAAATGTTATCATTACCAAGGAGCGACTTCCTTGGTAGTTGACACAGTGCAGTAGGTACCTGAGATGCTCATTTTAGCAATTCTTAATTGCACGCTGTTGCATAACATTTGGAGCCATGTTTATATTTATACCTACACTACCCTTTGCTCCTAACTATGCCCCCAATGGGAAAGGGCAATGGGATGGGGCTTCAAATGAACTTAAACTCTGCATTTAACTGTCAGATTGTGAGAAAGATAGTCTCCTGAGCCCACCTGCATGTCTACTAGTAAAAAGTGCTTGTTTTTATGAAAGCTTCCTCCTGATCTGCTGCATTCAATTACAAAGAAAATTAACGTATGTTATTTTCAGAGGCTTTGATCATAGAAGGTTCTTACTTTTTATTTTACATTTGACTTCTATGTTTATTGAATGAATGACTAATATAAATTGAAATATCCTAGACTAGATATGTTCCTGCCTCAGACTAAGCTGGTAATAGACTACCATATTATATTGCCTGACAGTTTAGGGCACCAAGCTTCAGTTGAGTGACTGACAAGAGAGTGGGTCAGACACTGGCCACAATATGCTAATATGGATACTGTTCTCCTTCGTTCTTCCTGTCTACCTGTATTACACACGATTTTCTACAAATGAGTTTTCTTACACCTTCCTTACCTCTTAGGTAAGAAGACAAGGTCTTCTGTTCCATTCAGTTCTGAGTAGTGTTGGTTCTCACAAAAATTTTAACTTGGCCAAAGAATCTCTTTGACATTCCTGGACCTGTCCTTTGGCCCCTGAAGTCCCTCCTATTGACCCTTTATCCATCTTTTGCTACAGTTGGAACCACCTTCCTTGAGCAATGCCACAAAACTCAGACATTCTCTGCTTTTTCTTCCGGCCTCTTCATCAGTGCTTTCCACGAGACTAAAACAGAAGAGCCAGCTCCTCTACTAAACAAATCTCTGACAGATTTAATGTACCTTCCTTTCCTCTCTAGGCTGCCTGCGTATATTTTTTTAAGATTTAAAAAAAAAATGTTTAAGTTTATTTATTTTGAGAGACAGAGGCAGAGAGAGAAAGAGTGCACGAGCAGGGGAGGGACAGAGAGGGAGAGAGAGAGAATCCCAAGCAGGCTCTGCACTGTCAGCACAGAGCCCCATGTGGGGCTCAAATTCAGGAACCATGAGATCACGACCTGAGCTGAAATCAAGAGTCGGATGCTTAAACAACTGAGCCACCCAGGCACCCCTATACTGCCTGTATATTTTAACTAAGGTACCTCAAAGATGGTTTAACCCTAAGGAGCAATTTTAATACTACAGAAACCAGCTGAAATCTAAGTTTACATATCCTTATTTAGAACAATTCACTCTCCTAAGGTTTTCAGAAAAGTCCATTTATTCATTAATTCATTAAATATTTGTTGGACACATAATATGTAAAGGCATTGTGCTAGACAGAGACACAAAAGTGATAACGTTTATAACTGTTCTTGGAAACTTACATTTCAGTGGGCTAAGCAGACATAAAGAAAAATAATTACAATATAGTGAGGTAAAAAATAAGGGCAATAGAGGTAAAGTGCTTTTGGAGCGGTAAGAGTAGATGCCTGTACTAAATAAAGCATATTGCACTGAATAAGTACTATGGTAGAAGTTAGAGCAGGAATTAAAAAATTCTCAGTAAAAGGTCAGATAGTAATTATTTGCTGGCCATGTGGTCTCTGGTGCAGTTACTCAGCTCTGCCATTTTAGCACAGAAGTAACCATAGGCAGATTTAATGACTGGGTGTGGCTGTGTTCTAATAAAACTTTATTTACCAAAACAGTCAATAGGCTGGGCTTTGCTTTCCATCAGGGCTGTCGTTTGCTGACTCCTAAGCTAGAGCATAAAGCATAAGTAAAGGTGTAGGCAGAGATAAGGTTGGAAAAATAATCTGGGGCCAGATCATGATATGCCTGGCAAGTTAAGCTAACATATTTTGGTCAGTATTTTTTCAAAATGTGGAATAAAGAAACACCTGCTGACCCAGGATCTTGGGAATAGGGCGTGGGAATCTGAATTTTAATTAGGCTCGCCAGTTGACTGGCTCATATGCTTGCCAAAGTTTGAAAACCAAGGCTATAGATGTTGGGGAGCCATCAAAGGATTTTAAAGCGGAGGTGACAATATCAGATTTGTGTTTTTAAAGGAAAAAATGCTAATGTCTATATGGAGAATGGATTAGGGTAAAGATGTAGGAACCAGCATAAGACTAGAGGCAGAGGGTCCGATTAGGGAAGAACATGGATTTTGGCATATAACCAAAGACCAGATCTCATTTCTACCACTTTCAAGCTGTTATGATTTTGAACAGATTATTTAATCTGTTCCAAACTGAATTTCTTCACTGGATGGATTAATAAAACTTTAATGAATTATTGTGAGAATTAAATGTAATAACAGTTGACCTTTGGGGCACCTGACTAGCTCAGTTGGTAGAGTATGTGACTCTTGATCTTGGGGCTGTGAGTTGAAGCCCCACCGTTGGGCGTAAAGCTTACTTAAAAAATGAACAGTTGACCCTTAAGCAACATAGGTTTAAACTGCCCAGATCTACTTACACGTGGATTTTTAGAAAATAAATATAGTACTGTAAATATATTTTCTCTTCCTTATGATTTTCTTAACATTTTCTTTTCTCTAGCTTTATTGTAAGATTACAATATGTAATACATATGACATACAAAATGTGTGTTAATTGACTATGTTATTGAGAAGGTTTCCAGTCAACAGTAGTCTAGTAATAGTTAAGTTTTGCAGGGTAGTGAAAGTTACAGGTGGTTTTTTGACTGTTCGGAAGTTGGCACCCATCACCTTTGCATTGTTGAAGAGTCAGCTGTATATATGTGAGCCCATATCAGAAGAACTTAGTACATCACGGGTTCTCAGTAAATGCTAGTCCTTTCTGGCCCCTCATCAGTTTAGATTGCTCGTAAGAAAGGCCTGAGCTGAAGACCATATTGAGGCTATTGTAATTTGGGTTGTGGTTGATGTAGCATGCATAAAATCCTTCAAGGATGAAGGATGTGGACAGAAGAGAGAGCTAAAAAGACAGAACCCTGGACTAGAATGATCAGAAGAGGCTGAGGAACAGAACTCCGCAAAATAAAGAGGGTTAGTGATCCAGGAGAACCGGAAAAAAAAGGGGGAAGGCAGTTCTGCCATGTATCTAAGGGAAGAGAAAATTTTAAAGAGGGGACTTTAATATGAGATGCCACAAAAAAAGTCAAACAGCAAAGGGGGGGTTGGGGAGGAGTATCCGTTCTATTTGGAAAATAGGGGATTATTTATGATCCTAGCAAGAGAATTTTCCCTGGAGTGATAGGGTAGAAGCGAAAATGTAGCGGTTGAGAAAGAGGTGGGCGGGGAAGCAAAGACAGTTAGGTATAGACCCGCTCCTAGTGAGTCAGTTTGTAACAGTTTCAGGCATTGCTGAAATCTATGTAGTATTATATTTAGCTTCAAACAGGCATAGGTGTTGGGAGAGGAGAGGCAGGAGTTAACTCTCAGTTCAGAGAGGCCTACTTTATCTTCTTTCTCCTTCCGTTGACTAGAAAAACTGGCAGAAAGGTTAGCAGCAGGAAGATGTGATTAGACCTTTGTTTCTGAAGATCTGGTAAATAAAAGGCCTAACTCACAGCTGTGAAGGAAGTTACGGGAGTCTTAACACCAAATGAAAATGCAGCTACCTGTTTTTTCTTTAAAGTGGTGAAGAGCAGTAGCTGGGTACATTCCTATCTATCTTATTGTTCTTTAATCAGTTGGAGATAACTTTTCACTTTATGTTTTAAAAAGAGTGAAGTGAACCCCCTTGCTATTTTTTGTCTTTAGCTGGGGCTGTTGCTGCCACTTCATGT
This sequence comes from Lynx rufus, assembly GCF_022079265.1. Classification (NCBI taxonomy): domain Eukaryota; kingdom Metazoa; phylum Chordata; class Mammalia; order Carnivora; family Felidae; genus Lynx; species Lynx rufus. Next base: position 46,669,940 of record NW_025814889.1, read on the forward strand.
ACATGCAATAATCCTCTTAGACTTAACAGCTTGAAACTTTTATGAGTTGCCTTAAGAATTAGAGCGTTAGGATGTAAATAAGTGCAAAAAGGGTGGTAAAATGGTTAAGAGTTCTTCATTGGTTTTTCAGATTTTATATCCCTTATGAGGGAGCTTTTTTTTTCTTTTTCTTTCTCTTTTTCTTTTTCTTTTTTTTATAGCTTCTATACGTTGGCAGTCCTGATAATGACACCAATTTAAGTCAGTTTTGAATAGTCCTAATTTTTCTTTGCATTTATTCGTTCAATTATCAGTCTTTTAATAAATGCCTCTTAAATTTAGCCTGTCTCAGGGCTGGATACAGTGGAGATTGGGAAAGCAGAAAACACAGCTTTTGTGCCCGAGCAGCTCACGTTACCTGGAGGAGATAGAACTTAAATCTGTGAGGCCACTAAAAAACAAACAAACAAAAAGCAATATAACATATAAATTCAGTGTGTTCAGTATATGTTCCAGACATTTGGAGAAGAAAAATGACATATGGGAAGACGGTGATTGTCAGGGAGAGCTTCAGAGAAAGAAGGCTAGAGCTGATCCCCTAACCAAAGAAAGCATAACATTTGCCATTCTGGATGGTAGAGAGGTGGAGGGAACATTTGGAGAAATGGTGATATTGAATAGATGGGAATGGAGGGGATGAGGCAAGGTCCTAAGGAGGCATGACTAGATATGATTCCCCTTTGGGGAATAATGAAAGAGAAGATTGCCTTGGTTAGCAGGAGCCTGGATATAGTGGGCTGACTAGTGGCCCCTGAAAAGAAATATCTGTGTCCTAATCCCTGGAGCCTGTGAATATCACCTTATATGGTAAAAGTGAATATTACCTTATGGGGTGGGGGGTGGGGGGGAGTGTGATTAAATTAATGGTTTTGAGAGGAAGAATTTATCCTGGATTATCTGTGTGGGGCCTAAATCCAATGACAGGTGTCCTCATAAGAGTAAGGCTGAGAGAGATTTGGCAGACAGATATGGAGGCGGTGTGACCACAGAGGCAGAGATTGGATTGACGTGGCCACAAATGAGGGCATGCTGATAGTTCCTAGAAGCTGGAAGAGACAAGGATGGATTCTCCCCTGTGCTCTCCAGAAGTAGTGCCATCCTTCCAGACTCTGGCCTGCAGAACAGACAGAAAGAATACATTTCTATTGCTTTCATCACCACCAAGTTTGCGGTAATTGTTAGAGCAGCCACAGGAAAGTGATATACTGGATATAGTGACCTAGTAAGCAGTGCTGAGTCAGAGGTCTTCTCTTGAGCTGGAGAGTGACATGGCCAAAGGGAGTTTGTTCTTTCTGTAATGATCAGATACTGCGTTTTTACAATGAAGGAAAATACACCGTTATTTTAATAAACTGAAAAGAAAGGTTAATTTGGTAGCTCTTTGCAGGATGGATTAACTAGGAAGGTGGGAGTGGAAAAGGAGAGATGGTAGGGAGCCCTACTGAGAACTTATTGTGATAATCTGTGAGTAGAGCTCTGACTAATATAGGCAGTAGGAGGAGAGAAGAAGAGCTAACTCAGATTTTATAAAGGAATAGATTGGCATGACTTCAGTTGGTGGGTATGGAGAGCCACAATAGTAGAGGGAGATTTCAAGGAAGCATAAAATGAGAAAGTTTGTTAGTTAACCTCCTCACCACCACCCTCCATCAAGTGCCTAATGCCACAGTGAGCTGGAGTAAATGAAAGATATATGGCATTAATAGAGCAGTGCCTATAAAGCACCTGTCAGTTTTCGAGCCTTTGCAGGGCATGATGTGATCAAGTTAATGAGTCCTACCATGAAATCTGGAGGGGAATAGTTATGCTTATGATAGTGAGTTACCTTGTGACAAGTTGCTATGATGCAAATCATGGGTCTTAGGTCCTAGACCCTGCTCTGACACTGAAATTCTCTGAACTAAAATGTTGCCATCTATAAAACAAAAGAGATCACTGTGCATATCTGTGTGTGGGTATGTGTGTGTATACATGTATCCTTCTACCACCATCACTCCTGTATATCCTGATATCCTGTCTTTTATTATGTTATTGCTTTTTTCATGTCTTCTGCGCCTTATGAGTCTATATACATTACAGTTTAGGACCCTATGTTCTTATATCAATATTCCTGGAGTTTCACAGAATTTGGGGACATGGCAGGTGTTCAGTAAATGGTTGTTGAATAGAGGAAATAATTTTCCCCTCTTTACTTGAAGAAGATGGCTTTTCCCTCACTGAAATGGTGTGAAATAACATGAGATAACAGGTAGAGTGCCTCACTCAAGGCCTTGTCCATGGTGAGTGCTCTCTTCCTGCATACTCCAGTTTGGCCTTGAGTTTAAGTGTTTGTTGTTAGCTCCTAAAAAGCTAGAAGTAAAATGATCCAAGAATCTTTGGAATAGGGTTTAATCTGGACACTGGAGCCTTCCTAATAAGAACCCTTGGAGAGCATGCAGCTCCTCTTTCTACAAAAGTTAAACCTGTTGACTGGGAAGCCTGTGCCATCCACACTCAGGCCTTTGCAGGCTAAGTTCTATTTTTTCTCTGTAATGGTTAAATTTAGAATTATCAGGAACTCCTTCTTGGCTAGATCCAGTCGTTGTATGTTAATTCTCAGCCTTTTTAAGCTCCAAAATTAGAACCCTTATGCTTGACCCCTCCCCTCTGTAATATTCTTTCTTCTCATAAGCTTGTGTCTCTATGCCACATTGATTCTTCCTTTTCTATTATTCTTTCTGCTTTTTAAGGTTCACGCATTTTTTTAATAACAGCTGTCTTTTTAAGATAATGCCTTTATTGAAAAATAATTCACATACCATAAAATTCATCCTTTTAAAGGGTACAATTCTGTGATTTTTATTAGTACAGTTGACGCTTGAACAACATGGGTTTGAACATGTGGGCTCACTTACATGCAGATTTGTTTTTTATAAATACAGTGCCATGCTATAAATGTATTTTCCTTATGATTTTCTTTTTTTTAATTAAAAAAAAAAGTTTAATGTTTATTTTTTGAGAGAAAGAGAGACCGAGCATGAGTGGGGGAGGGGGAGAGAGAGAGGGAGACACAGAATCTGAAGCAGGCTCCAGGCTCTGAGCTGTCAGCACAGAGCCTGATGCGGGGCTCGAACCTATGAACCTTGAGATCGTGACCTGAGCTGAAGTCACATGCTTAACCGACTAAGCCATCCTCGTGATTTTGTTAATAATATTTTCTTTTCTTTAGCTTACTTTATTGTAATAATACAGTATACGATACATATAATATACAAAATATGTATTAACTATCTTATTAGTAAGGCTTCCAGTTATCAGTAGGCTATTAAGAGTTAGGTTTTGTGTGGAACTGTGACTGCTTGGGGATCAGTGTTCCTAACCCTTGCATTGTTCAAGGGCCAACCGTACATTCACAGAGTTGTGCAATGGTTACTGCTATCTTCCCAGAACATTTTCATTACCTTAAAAAGAAACCCTTGTAAACAAACTGTGGTATATCCATGTAATGTAATATTGTGTTTTTTTTAATTTTTTTTTTAATGTTTATTTTTGAGAAGAGAGAGACAGAGCATGAGCAGGGGAGGAGAGAGAAAGAGGGAGACACAGAATCAGAAACAGGCTCCAGCCTCTGAGCTGTCAGCACAGAGCCCAACGTGGGGCTCAGACTCACAGACTGTGAGATCATGACCTGAGCCGAAGTTGGACACCCCACCGACTGAGCCACCCAGGCACCCCAGTAACGTTATTAAGCAATAAAAAGAACTGAACTATTAAACCACAAAAAGGCATGGTGGAACTTACCTGCATATTGCTAAGTGAAAGAGGCCAGTTTAAAAAGGCTGTCTACCATGTGATTCCAACTATATAACATTATGGAAAACGCAAAACTATAAAGGTAGTAAAAAGATAAATGGTTGCCAGCATTTTGGAGGAAGGAAGAAGGGGTGGGACATGGGATTTTTAGGGCAGTGAAAATATTCTGTATGATACTTTATTGCAGATACATGATATGTGCATTTGTCAAATCAAGAGAGCCATACAACACAGAGTGATGTAGACTATGGATTTATTAATAACATATCAACGTTAGTTCATCAGTTATAGTGAATGTACTACACTAATGCAAGATTTTTTTTTAATTTAATGTTTATTTTTGAGAGAGGGAGAGGGAGTGGGGGAAGGGTGGGGGAGTACTGAGGATCTGAAGCAGGCTCTGTGCTGACAGCAGAGATCCATCCCAATGTGGGACTTGAACTCACAAACCACGAGATCATGAGCTGAGCCGAAGTTGGACACTCAACCAACTGAGCCACCCAGGCACCCCCTACAAGATGTTAATAATAGGGGACGCTGGGGGATGCCTGGATGGCTGAGTCGGTTAAGCGTCTGGCTTTGGCTCAGGTCATGATTTCACAGTTCATGGTTCGAGCCCCACATAGGGATCTGTGCTGACAGCTCTGAGCCTGGAGCCTGCTTCAGATTCTGTGTCTCCCTCTCTCTCTGCCCTTCCCCTGCTCATGCCCTGTCTCTGTCTGTCTCTCTGTCTCTCTCAAAAAAATAATGATAGGGGACACTGGGAGAGTGGAGAAAGAGGAGATATGTGAGAACTCTCTACTTTCTGCTTAATTTTTTGTAAACCTAAAACAGCTCTGAAAAGCAAACTATGTTAATTTAAAAAAGAACAAAAGAAACACTTTAGCAGTCGTTCCTCATTCTCTCCTCCCCTGCCCTAAGCAATTACTAATCTACTTTTTATCTCTTATCGATTTGCCTTTTGTGGACATTTTAGCTCCATGGAATCACACAGTATGAGGCCATTTGTGTTTGGTTTCTCTCACTTGGCATAATGTTTCCAGTGTTCATCTGTGTTGAACCATGTACTTCATTCCTTTTTATGTCTGAATAATGAATGTTCCATTGTATGGACACACCACATTTTGTTATACACTCATCAGTTGATGGACATTTGGGTTGTTTCCACTTTTTTAAAAGCTATCATGAAAAACGGTACTATGAACATGCATTGTACAAATTCTTATGTGGTCATATGTTTTCATCTTTTGGGGGGATATACCTAGGAGCAGAACTGCTGGGTCATATGGTAATTCTAGGTTTAATATTTTGGGGAACATGCAAATGGTTTTCCAAGGTGGCTACTATTTTATATTCCCACCAGCAATGTATAAGGGTTCCATTTCTCCACATCTCCACATGTTATTGGCTGTTTTTTATCATATAACCATTCTTGTGGGTATAAAGAGGTATCTCTTGGCCTTGATTCACATTTCCCAAATGACTAATGATGTTGAATGTTTTTCATATGTTTATTGGTCATTTATATGTCTTCTTTCGAGAAATGTCTATTCAAATACTTTGCCTACACTTTAATTGGACAGTTTATCTTTTTGTTGAATTGTAGGTGTTCTTTGTATATTCTGGATACAAATACCTTATCATACGTATGACTTACAATTATTTTCTCCCATTCTATGTGTTGACCTTATTGGTGTTCTTTGAAGCATAAAAAAAATTTTTTTTAATGTTTATTTATTTTTGAGAGACAGCATGAGTGGGTGAGGGGCAGAGAGAGGGAGACACAGAATCTGAAGCAGGCTCCAGGCTCTGAGCTAACAGCACAGAGCCTGACGTGGGGCATGAACATGCCAACTGTGAAATCATGACCTGAACCAAAGTCGGATGCTTAACCAACTGAGCCACCCAGGTGCCCCTGAAGCACAAAATTTTTAATTTTGAAGTCCAATTTTTTTCTTTTGTTGAGTATGCTTGTGGTGTCATATCTAAGAAACTGTGGCCTAATCCAAGGTCACAAGATTTATCTCTATGTTTTCCTTTAAGAGTTATTGTGGCTCTTACATTTAGGCCTTTGTTCTATTTTGAGTTAATTTTTGTATATGGCATGTTGTAGGAGTCCAACTTAATTCTTTTTGCTTGCAGATATTCAGTTGTCCCAGCACCATTTATTGAAAAGACTGTTCTTTTCCCGTTTCTCTATTGTTGTGGCACCTTACTGAAAATCAGTTGACCATAAATCTAAGGTTTATTTCCAGATTCTCAATTCTTTTTCATTTGATATGTGTGTCTACCCTTGTGCCAGTACCACATTATCTTGATTATTGTAGCTTTCTAATAAATTTTGAAATCAGTAAGTCAAGCCCTCCACCTTTTTGTTTTTTAAAATTGTTTGGCTATTTGGGGTCCCTCTATTACCATATAATTTTTAAAATTATCTTGTCAATTTATGCAAAAAGGCAGCTGGTATTTTTTAAAGTAATCTCTACACCCACTATGGGGATCAAACTCATGACCCCAAGATCAAGAGTCAAATGTTCTACCAACTGAACCAGCCAGGCAACCCCACCTGGGATTTTGTTGAATTTGCAGATCAATTTGGGGGAATATTGTCATCTTAACAATATTAAGTCTTTCAATCTATGAATATGGAATGTCTTTCTTTTTATTAGATCTTTAGTTTCTTATAATGATGTTTTGTGGTTTTCAGTGCATACGGTTTGCAGGGTTTTTTTTTGTTAAATTATTGCTAAGTCATTCTATGAGGCCAATATTATAGCATGTATCAAAACCAGAGATACCATAAGAAAACTATAGACCAATATGTTCTCTGAATATAGATGCAAATACCCTCAATAAAATGCTGTTCCTTTTTTAAATGTTTATTTAGAGAGCAAGCAGGGGAGGGGCAGAGAGAGAAGGAGAGATAAATCTCAAGTAGACTCCGCACTGTTTGTATAGAGCCCAACTTGACCTGGGGCTTGATCTCACAAACCGTGAGATCATGACCTGAGTCGAAATCAAGAGTCAGATGCTTAACTGACTGAGCCTCTCAGGTGCTCCTAAAATGTTGTTCTAAATGGTATGTTTTTATGCTATTCTCAATGAATGTCTTTATGATTTCATTTCAGATTGTTCATTGTTCAGAGCTAATTTTTGTTTATAGATCTTGTCTCTTGCAACCTTGCTCAACTCATTTATCAGCACTAATAGTTTTTTGTGGATTCCTTAGGATTTTCTACATACAAGATCATATCATCCTCAAGTAAAAGTAGTTTTACTTTTTCCCTTCCAGTATGAATGACTTTTCTTTCTTTTTCTTGCCTAATTGCTGTGGCTAGATCCTCTAATACAATACAGTGTTGAATAGAAGTAATGAGAGAAGGCAAGGTCCTTGTCTTTTTCCTGATCTTTGGGGGAAAGCTTTCAATATTTTACCTTTAAGTGTGATATTAGCTGTGGGTGTTTCATAGATACCCTCTATCAGGTTGAAGAAGTTCCCTTTATTCAGTTTGTTGAGTGGTTTTGTTTTTTTTTTTTTTTTTTTTTATCATATGAGGGTGTTAGATTTTGTCAGGTGCTTTTTCTGAGTCTTTTGAGAAGAAAATGTAACTTTGGCCCTTTCTTTCTTTTGAGATGATCTATTATTACAGTATTTGATTTTTGGGTTGTTACACCTACCTTTATTCCTGTGATAAGTTGCACATAGCTATGGTGTAAATCCTCTTTATATGTTGTTAGATTCAATCTGCTAGCATTTTGTTGAGGATATTTGCATCTATATTCGGAAAACATATTGGTCTGTAGTTTTCTTATGATATCTTTGGTTTTGATATCAAGCTAATAATGGCTTCATAGAATGAATTGGGACATATTGTTTTCTCTTCTGTTTTTTGGAAGAGTTTATACAAACTTAGTGTTAATTCTTTAAATGTTTAGTAGAATTCACCAGTGAAGTGACTTGGACTTTTCTTTGTGGGAATTTGTTGTTGTTGTTACTAATTCAATCTCTTTATTTGTTATAGGTCTATTCAGATTTTCTATTTTATCTTGAGTCAGTTTTGCTACTTTGTGTCTTTCTAGAAATTTGTCCATTTCTTCTAGGTTATCTTGTTTTTGGCATATAATTTTTCATAGTATCTCATGTAACCATTTCTATTTCTGTAAAGTTGATAGGGATGATGTCTCTTTCAGTCTTTTTTTTTTTTAACCCAGTCTTTTTATTTTTAAGTTTATTTATTTTGAGAGAAAGAGTATAAGCACAAGCAGCAGAGGGGAGGAGAAAGGGCGAGAGAAAGAATCCCAAGCAAGCTCCACACTAACAGCACGGAGCCCAGCACAGGGCTTGAATCCCACGACCCCAAGATCATGACCCGAGCCGAAATCGAGTCGGATGCCTGAGCCACCCAGGCGCCCCTCATCTTGACTTTAGTATTTTGAATGTTTTCTCTTGGCCAGTCTAGCCAAAGGTTTGTTGATTTTGTTGATTTTTTTGAAACTTTTGGTTTCATTGATTTTCTCTATTGTTTTACCAACCTCTATTTTATTTATGTCTGCTTTGATACTTGTTATTTCCTTCCATCAGCTTGCTTGGGATTTAATTTGTTCTTCATTTTCGAGTTTCTTAAGGTGGAAAATTAGGTTATTGATTTCAAATCTTCTTTTTAGTTTAAGCATTTACAGCTCCCTCTGAGCACTGCTTTAGCTGCATCTCATAAAGTTTTGGTATGTTGTGTTTTCTTTTCATTTCAACGTAGTTTTCTAATTTCCCTTGTGATCTCTTCTTTGACCCATTAGTTACTTAGGAATGTCTTTTGTCTTTTTATCTGCCATATTTATTAGATAGTTATTGCTGTGTACTAAGAATTATATGACAGTCCCTGGTGCTTACTTTCTAAAAATCAGAACATCCAGTTTTAGCTTGTCTCAATGGAGAAAGTGTTTATAAAAAAACAGGTAGTTAACAGAAAAGTAGGACCTTCACTCTTACTTGCTTATAATAAACAGACTTGAACATTTTAAACATAATAATGAAGACAGATGTGGTATTGCAAAAGCCCTAGTGAAATCTAGCATCTCTACTATTTTACCTTTGTGTAATAAATTCTCTGGAGAGTAAGGAAAAAATCAATGGCTGGCAAGTTTCTTTATATGAGAGCTAGGGAGACAGACTTTCTGAGTGTTTCCCTTGGGGCTTCCTATTTCCAGCTCACAAATGTGTTTGGGGGAGGAAAAAGAAGTAAAATGGGTAATGGATAAAGAGGTTCCACTGTTTTAAAGACAGCTATTTATATTTTCATGTGGCTCTATGTCAATAGAAATAAGACTAGAATAGAAAAAGCTAAATGTTATATTATTTTCATAGTTTTCTTTGGAGTTTGTGTTGGTGCATAAAAATCAGTACTTTTACTTAGCAACATTAATGTGCTTCCTCACAGAAGAGATAGGAGAGCAAAGGGACAATATGGTTGTCACTGAGTTTGTGAAAATTTAATGAAAATTGGTAAGAATGATTTTTGGCCAGAGATATTTAAGGAATTTGTGAGACTGATTTCAGTTTTAGTTTCTGGTTCCTTTCACTAACTTCTCCTAAGCTTCCCCTAATCATTATGGCTTATGAATATATGCAGTTCAGTTGTTAAGGCAAGTAGTCTACTAACCCACATTGGTATAATACCTTTTTCTTTACCTGGTGCTTTTATACTTAAGACTTACAGTAATCCTGCAACGTACCTCTCTTGAAAACTGGTATACTAATCAGATTTTAGCTGACACCAAAAGCTAAAAATTCAGTCTACCATTGAGGAAAAATTAAACATATGGTTTTAACGTAATTTTATAGGAGGTGACATAAAATACAGGAACCCTGGATTCATTTACTCTGCTTTCTAATTTAAAAAAAGGTAGTGAAATAATTTTACTATCATGAAAACTAAACAAAAGGATATAACTTTTGTTTGATTTTTATGACCGTGCTCAGTTTGTTTCAAAAATCATTGAAGTCTCTTAAGTACACTGTGTCCTCTTGCTGGCTTCTCAAAGGCAGCCTTTCCTGAATTAATTAAAAACAGCAATATTCGAGGTATTAGATTACAGTGTTGTATGATTGACGATTCACTTTACTACATAAAGAATAGATATGATTATCATTTATGTCTCTGTAGACTCGAGTTTATGCTGTAAATATATTGCTTTTTAAAAACTGTAGCAATAGCAAATATACTTTGTTTTAATGTAGGATGATTTCAAAATATTTTATTAAAATTGTGCAGTTTCCTGAGGTGTATATTATTATGTTGGAATAAAAACATGGTGTATAATATAAAAAGCTTAAAAGATCTGTTTTTGAAAAGTTGAAACTAATTTGGGAATACTGAAGCAGCTAGCTTTACAAGAGTGGTGGAAAAGAAAGTTTTTTCCCCAGAGTCTTAGAGAATTCAGTCTCATTTCAGAGCTGCCTTATAAAATGCTTGATGCAGTGGTTGGCCATCATGTTATATGACACAGGGTCCAGTCAATGTGGTTCATTCATATTTACAGTTTGGCTTTCAACCTAACCATTATACTTAGTAATGATCTGATCTTTATAGGGTATTGGGCATTGTTCATGTGTGATATTAATAGTGATTGCAACAAACAAGCAAATGAGAGTTTTTATACCCACATGAATATTGAGTTTGAGTTTTGTTACTGGGAATGCTTCTACTTTTTTTTTTTTAAGAGTTTTTTTTTTTTTTCTTAAGTTCATTTATTTTGAGAGAGAGAGAGAGAGAGAAAACGAGCAGGGGAGGGGCAAAGAGAGGGAGACAGAATCCGAAGCAGGTTCTAGGCTCCATGCTGTCAGCACAGAGCCCAACGCAGGGCTTGAACTCATGAACTGTGAGATCATGACCCAAACCGAAGTCAGATGCTTAACCAACTGAGCCACCCAGGCGCCCCTACTTTATTTCAATGATTTGTCAGTATTTGAGTTTTGCATCTTCTCTTTTATAATTGCCTTTAAAGCCTCAGCAGTATTCCTCAGCAGTATTCCTTTCAGAATACTGAAGTTATGTCATTTTTATTTTCTGAGGGTAGTTTTCAGAAAGAACTAGACATAATTCAGAATTTTGTCAGATAAAGTAGATAATCTGAGGCCGACTCGACTGTATTGTAGCTTGTAAGAAACTAGCTCTAAAAGCACTTTCCCAAAAAGCTTGTTCTTTGGAATAAATGTAACCCCTTTCAAGGTAATTGCTTTAAAGAAAATTTATTTGATGTACAAGTTCAGGTTCGTGTATTTAAAAAATCATCACATTTACCTCATAGTTACATCTTGTGTAAGAACTTGGGGAGGTTCCAAAGCTAAACAATGAAGAAGATTAAATTACTTTGCTAGTCACCAAAAAATTGTGCCTGTGCAGGTAAATGAATAGAGTTATTGAAAAGATGTCTTATGACCAGTGGGAGCAAGTTGAAATCTCCTGAGACAGTCTAAGGTTATAATTATAGGCTTCTAAAATCAGGAGAGAATTATCCTGAAGATGTCAGGGACTTCTGTGTGTTCCTTTGGGCTCATCAATGTTGAAGAGGGAATTCATAGCCAAATTTCTTAGGATACATTTATATATATATATATATATATATGAAATGTATATATATATATATATATATATATATGAAATGTATATATATATATGAAATGTATATATATATACGCACACACAATTTTTGTACAAATTTTATGTTTTTTTTTAACTATAAACATTTAGAAATAATAAAAAATATAGACGAGAGAAAGCTGTCAAAGAAATCCGCATTGAATTTTTAATAAACATCCTTTCTTCTATGTGTTTTATAAGGTTGAGATTACACTGAACTTAAAATTTTTAAATCTTTTTTTTTAATGTTTATTTATTTTTGAGAGAGAGAGAGACAGAGCGTGAATGGGGGAGGAGCAGGGAGAGAGAGAGAGAGAGAGAGAGAGAGAGAGAGAGAGAACCTGAAGCAGGCTCCAGGCTCTGAGCTGTCAGCACAGAGCCCGACGTGGGGCTCGAACTCTCAAACTGTGAGATCATGACCCAAGCCGAAGTCAGATGCTTAACCGACTGAGCCATCCAGGCACCCCTATAATTTTAAATATTGATTTTTCTACCTATTATTTTCACAAGTCAGAAATTCTTTGTGAACACAATATTCAGTGGCCATCTTTTAGATTGTAGCATCTAGCCATACATGGTTCATAAAATTTACTGTTAAACTGGGGCGCCTGGGTGGCGCAGTCGGTTAAGCGTCCGACTTCAGCCAGGTCACGATCTCGCGGTCCGTGAGTTCGAGCCCCGCGTCGGGCTCTGGGCTGATGGCTCAGAGCCTGGAGCCTGCTTCCGATTCTGTGTCTCCCTCTCTCTCTGCGCCTCCCCCGTTCATGCTCTGTCTCTCTCTGTCCCAAAAATAAATAAACGTTGAAAAAAAAAATTAAAAAAAAAAATTTACTGTTAAATGACTTAAAGTTTATCATTGAAGAAATAATGAAAACTTACAGAATTTCTTCTCTCACACTCATAGTATTAGAAGTATCAGAAAGAAAACAATAACATGAAGCAAAGACTCATGAGGCATGTCATGGGATTATGCTTTCTTAGTTTCATAGGCTTCATTTATTATTTGTAAATGTTTTCCTTGCTAATGTGCAGCCATAGTCACTTTCCTAGAAACAGAACTGAGAGAAAAAAACCATTTCTTCTCTCTCTTGGCGAAGGTGGTTGGAGGTAAAGTTAAGAAGCCCGGCAAACGTGGTCGGAAGCCAGCCAAAATTGACTTGAAGGCAAAACTTGAGAGGAGCCGGCAGAGTGCAAGAGAATGCCGGGCCAGGAAAAAACTAAGATACCAGTATTTGGAAGAGTTGGTATCCAGTCGAGAAAGAGCCATATGTGCCCTCAGAGAGGAACTGGAAATGGTAAGAAAGTCTGCCAGTAAACACCTGAAAAAATCAACCTAAGCTTAGTAGTCAAAGAAATATATATTAAAATATGAAGGTACCAATTTTCACGTATGTGTTTGACAAATATGGGAAAGAGTATTAGTGTGTTAGCCAAGACGTAAGCAAGGAAGCAGTTTTGCATAGTAGCTTGTGGGAGCAGAATGTGACTGACTATTTCACTGAGGGATTGTTTTTGAAGGAAAAAAATGGAAAATAACACAAATGTACAATAATAGGGGATTAGTTAAATTATACTGCATTCATAAATTGGACTACTTTGCAGGCAGTAAAAATCACAATGCACATGTATATTTACTAATGTAGAAAGGCATTTACAATATATTGCTAAGTGGAAAAAGCAATATAACAATATGTAACAATATGCATAGTATATATACCATTTGTGTTTCAGCATATTGATTTATTTATTTGTCATGTTTTGGTCATTTATTCATCCAGACTTTGGGTGGTGGCTGTAGAAATGTAAAAGAGAATAGAAATCTCACTATAAGCTCAGGGGAGGAGGTGACAGGTTGGAGACAAGAGAGAATACTACTATGATCATCACAAAACTAGGACCTCAGCATTTTAAATGGTAAGAAAATAAGGTTGGGGTCTGAAGAGAGTTCAGATAAACACTATTGAATAGATTTAAAAATACATATATTGAATTTGACTCCTGCTGCAAGTTATTTCTTACCTTTTGCAGTGGAAGCTACTTGAGGGCATGATCTTTGAACTGACTGATCTTTGTATACGTCAAAGTCCATACTACACAGTCTGGCAGAAAGCAGATGTTTAGTGAATGTTTATGAAAGAGAAGGGAAATTATAAAATTATTTATTTTAGGAGTAGAAATGATAATGTGACAGCAAAAAGAGATGAATTCTAATTAGTGGCACACTGGGAAGAGAGAATCTTTTAACCAGAGGAGCCTTCTTTTTTTTTTTTTTAAGTTTATTTACTTTGAGAGCAAGAGAGTGTAAGCAGCAGAGGGGCAGAGAGAGCAGAATTCCAAGGCTTCACACACAGCACAGAGCCCAATGCAGGGCTTAAACCCACAAAACAGCCAGATCATGACTTGAGCCGAAATCAAGAGTTGGATGCTCAACCGACTGAGCCACTCAGGCACCTCCCCAGAAGGGCCTTCTTAATCTGAGCACTACCCACAGTTTATCACTAGAAGATTCAGCAGCAGTTTCCTACCCTCTTCTGAAAGATGGCAGGCCTCATACATGTCCTAGGTTATAAACAGGAAATACAGTGGAGGGATAGGATTCCCACCAGCCAGTGTGACCTCTAGTTATGGGAGTTTTTCTGTCTGGGATTTCCACCCCTGGTTCCTGAACTCTGACTAGTAAAATTTTACTTAAATATATTTTACATGTTTCAGTACAAGCAGTGGTGCATGGCAATGGACCAAGGAAAAATCCCTTCTGAAATAAAGGCCCTACTCACTGGAGAAGAGCAGAGCAAATCTCAGCAGAACTCAAGCAGGCACATGAAAGCTGGGAAGACAGATGCTAATAGCAATTCCTGTGAGTACCATGAGTGGGAGAGTTTATATTTAGAGGAGCGTTTTAAGGTAGGGTTTCCATTGACCACTTTCCTTATGTCATTAAATAAAATGTTGATGTCATTTGTAATATACTAATAAGCAAGTGAAATGGTGTTAGATTCTAAATATTGAGATGAATTTTACATGGGCTCGATGAACAGCAACTGAAAAATGTATGGAAAATTTTTAAAGTAAACTTAGTCCATAAATGGGAGTATACATTCTAGTTATTGTTCATAAGAATTTTATTTGTATTTTGATTTACAGCCTAAAGAATCCTTTCACTTATATTTATCTTATGTTTTTCCTCCAATAATTGTGTTAAGGAATTACACTTTTTATTTTGTAGATGAAGAAATAGCAGAGGGGTTGGTTAAGACGCCCAGGGTCACACAGCTATAATGGGAAGAACCTGTCTTCACCTAGTCCAGGCTGTATCTAGTACAGGAGCCCATCATTGCAGGGGTTTTTTTTTCATTATGGTGAAATTCATATGAAATTCATAAAATTAACCATTTTAAAGTAATAATTCAGAGGCATTTAGTACAATCAGTGTTGTACAACCACCACTTCTATCTAGTTACAAAACATTTTATCACCCCAGAAGAAAACCCTGAACTCATTAGGTAGTTACTTATTCTTACTCCCTCCCTCCAGCCCTTGGCAACTTGTCTCTATGGATTTACCTATTCTGGATAGTTCATACAAATGGAAACATACAATATGTGACTTTTTGTGTCTGGCTGTTTTCACCTAGTATATTTTCAAGGTTCATCCACACTGTAGCATATATTAGTACTTTATTCCATGTTATGGCTGTATAATGTTCTGCTAGGTATGTGTACCACAATTTATTTGTTCATTCATCTGTTGATGCTTGTTTCTCCCGAACAGTATGATATGAAACATGAGTGTACAAGTGTTTTCAATTCTTTTGGTTATATACCTAGAAGTGGAATTGCTGAGTCTTCTGGTAATTTTATATTTAACTTTTAAGGGAACCACAAATTGTTCTCCACAGTGGCTGATATATTTTGCGTTCCCACCAGCAGCATATGAAGCTTCCCATTTCTGTACATCTTGCTAACTCTTTTTATTTTCCCTTATTTAAAAAAAATTTATTTTTAAGCAATCTCTACACCCAAATGGGGCTTGAACTCACAACCCCGAGATCAAAAGTCGCATGCTCCACTGACTGAGCCAGCTAGGTGCCCTTCTATTTTTAAAAACTATAGCCTTCCATCCTAGGATGTGAAGTAGTATCTGATTGTGGTTTTGATTGGCATTTCCCTAAAGACTAATGATGTTGAGCATCTCTTCATATGCTTGTTGGCCATTTGTATATCTTCTTTGAAGGAATGTCTAAGTCCCTTGCCCAAGTTTTAATTGAGTTGTTTTTCATTTTGTTGTTGAGTTGTAGGAGTTTATATTTTTCCCAGATTCTAGACCTTATCCCATTCTATAGGTTGTTTTTTTCAAATTCTTTTTTTTTTTTTTTTAAGTTTATTTATGTTGAGAGAGAGAATCCCAAGCAGGCTCTGCACTGTCAGCACAGAGCCTGATGCAGGGCTCACTCTCACAAACCATGAGATCATGACCTGAGCCAAAATTAAAAGTCAGACGCTTAACTGACTGAGCCACCCAGGCGCCCCTTCTCACATTCTTGATAGTGTCCTTTGGTGCACAAAACATTTAAATTTTGATGAAGTCCAGTTTATCTATTTTTTCTTTTGTTGTTCATGCTTTGGGTGTCATATGTTAACAATCCATTGTCAAATCCAAGGTCATGAAGAACCTTACCCCTATGTTTTCTTCTAAGAGTTTTATGGTTTTAGCTCTTATATTTTAGGTCACTGATCCATTTTGAGTTAATTTTTCTATATGGTATGAGTTAGAGGTCCAACTTAATTCTTTTGCATGTGAATATCCAATTGTTCCAGGACCATTTGTTGAAGACACTGTAAAGACTTTATAATGAAGATGTCATGGATTGGTTTCTTTATCATTGTGATTGCTTTGGGAGCACTTGAAACAGTTATAAGAAAATGCTGTAAATTTTTTATCTTTTAAAATATTTTTGTAAAAGCGAACGGTTTGGTTTTTGATAGCTTTTATTACATGAGGTAACATTTGTTTTAATCTAAATTGAATTAATGAAAAAAAGCCAAATCAGCTCAATTTTCTTGCAATCTGTATTTTTAAAAAGCCTTTCTGTAGATCCTAAACATTTATACATTTTAAATTCTGTACATTTAAATACATTCTGTAGATCCAAAAAATTTATACATTTTAAAACAGATTAAACAAACTTCATTGACTTACAAACATTCTTACATTGGTAACTATGATTTATTTTTTAGGGTGAAGATTATATAAAATGATGAGTAGCTGATTGAAGCCAATATTCTGATTCCTATGGAGGATGAATGGGCAAGATTGTACTTCTTGGCTCCATTTACTACCTACTGCTCAGTAGTCATCTCTGTAAATCTGCAGTTTCTACCAAAATGTGTGATCATAGATCCCAAAGGATTTTGCTTTAACTTTCAACACTTAGAAAATTTATAAACATTCAGACCTGTTCTGGTTGGTATTGCCACCGGTGGCAGTTAACATGTTGTAATGCTTGAAAACACAGGAGTAGAGAGAAGTGGGTGAAGATTGTATTTTTGCACCTTAACTCCACATTGCTTTATTGGTTAATTTATATTCTTTCCATGTATTTCATGTCATTGTATGTGTATGTATGTTTAGGTGTCACCTTCTTTTATGTTTTTGACTGCCCTACAAAGAGAAACCAAATGGGCTGATTATTAAGTTCTCAGCCTTAATGGACCTAATCTTATTTGTTTATATTTACTTGAGTAATGTTTATTTTCTGCATGAACCATGATTTCTCCTGTGAGCCATTCCAGCATAAGCTGTGAATATGTATTAACAAATATATACAGTTCTATTTTTATAATCCATAATGATATGCCTGTTTTGAATAATGTACGTGTTCACAAAATCCATCAGGAAAGCCCTCAAGACAGCCTCTATTTAAAACTTTCGTTGCTGTCTTCTCGAACTATATTTATAAAAGTTTGCTAGGGCCTAATCCATACTTGGAGAATAATTAGTCAAATTTTCTTTTTAAGCAAGAAGTAACCCTTTAGGCATTTCATCAGCATACACCATCTTGACAACTTAGAGAATGTATGTATGTATGTGTTTCTATTGTATGTCTATATATGTATGTGGGGAGGGTAGGAGTGAATGTTCACACACATTTCCTTGTGTAGTCAACTAACTCGGACACTTTTTCTAAAGAAAATAGGATGAAATTAGCTGCTGAGATCGAGTTTCTGCCTCAAGAGATCTGGAACAAAATGAGGGAGAAATTGCTAGTAGATCTAATGGCTGTAGGCATAACCAGAACACTTAGTTTCTCCCCTGACATGAGCTTTGTGATGAATGTGTTCTGAGCCAGGAAGAAACACACTGTGGGTGTGCCTCTGGTTCGGCCCTGACCATGTCTACATTCTGGAATGAAGCACTGAGCTAGAGTTGTCACAGCACCACGGCCAGATGGCCTGGTGGGAGCACAGAACGGCAGAGTAGTTCTTTTCAGCTCCGGTTACAGCTACATTGACCTTCTTCCTGACTACCCAACAGAGCAATGGCTGAGGAATCAAGCTCATAATATTTTACATGCAAATAGACTAGGTATCTTTCAGTTTCCCCAGTGAGACACCTTATCACTCTTTCTTCTCTGTCCCATAGTTAAATCAGGAATTGTGTTCTCTGTTGCTGCTAAATTATAATTGTTCTTTGCTCTACCGAGGCAAATATTTGGCTTCTACACAGTATGTTTTCTTACGAAATGGCAGTTTAAGAGGAGGCATCATACTCCAGACTGAGGTGGAACAAGAGATGGACCACATAGTTTCAGATTACAAGGTACTCTCCCCTCTTCTCTTAGGCCATGTTTCAATAAAGTGCTTCCCCTTAGCCTACGTTCCTGAAGATCTCTTGTGTGTAGGTTGCAAACTCAGATCTAGTCTAGTCCTGTGTGACTACTGATATACCACTAGCCCAACCTGTTGGGTCTCTCTGTGTTTTGGAGGACTGGGGGTTTAAGAGTATTTAATGTCTTTCTAGGATCACAAATATAGATAGATTGAGGATAGTTAATATCCAGACCTTCAGAGTTTAAGTGTTTTAAATATAGTGTTCAGATTGTAATGGGTATGGTTTTGCCATCTGGTCTACTCAAATGTATATTTTTATTTTGCAAAACAACCCAAGATTTACTACGTGTTGCTTTTTGTTCAGTACCTTTTGAATTCCCCAGAAGAGTTGTTTTCAAAGCAAACATTCCAAAATGAATGTGGCTCTTCAATGGAATGTCTCCATTGTGCTTGAAGTATTTCTTCTCTGGTTGTAATTTTAAAGTACAGGGTCATTTGAGCTACCCTCTGTCCCCACCCCCAGTATCTTTACAAGAGCAGTGACTTTGTCCTCAGGTAGAGGATGTGTAATTTTGGATGAAAGTAAATTACAACTTCTATAAAGTTTATTCCTAAACCTATCTTTTTGGTATTTTAAAGTAGATCATACCAAGACAAAGTTTCTTGGTCTTAAAAAGGAATGTTTTGATTGCTTTGGGTGTTGTGCTGGCTGCACGCTTTGGCCACTTGAAGCATGTTAATAAATGTCACTGATTAAAACAGCTGGAGCATTTCTTTTCCCATTCCAGTTAGGAAGCAGCAATACTGAAATCCTAGCATCTCTCACTTTCTGTAATGACAACATACAGGCTGAGAGAGAACAGAAGAGGGGGAGAGAATCACTGAGCTCGGTCCCTCTGGATCAGCGCTGTTCTTTTTGCTCCCTGAGTAAAAAGAGTAATGTTGTTGTTGTTGTTCCCAAAGAAAGGAAGGTAAGGGGAAAGTATATATTTGTGTATTTAGACCAGTCATATTCTGTCATTAACTTAGCACGGACCTGCCATATATTAGAGCAACTGAATATAAGATGGAATAAGTTTGGCCAGGTCACGTTTTAGGAGATAGTTGATGTTCTTAAATTTTTTTTTCTATTTCGTCTAAAACCTGTCTGTTGTATCTAAATCAGAATCTGTCTTACTGCAGCAAATTCATATCACTGTTTTTCAGCTACTTGACAGTATTTATCAGCATCACCATTTAGCATTTTATTTCATCATCTTTGAATTATGATAGAGTTGATTTGGCTCATTACAAAAAGCATAGGTTTAAACTGGATTTACTTTTAGTTCAAACAAAGGCAAAGAAATTTAAAACATCAATGCTATATTTCACAAGAAATCAGTTGCATATTATCAATTACATATTTAGTTTTGAAAGAGAGGAAGATTATTAATCCATGTGGTATTGGGGGGCATTGAGGGTATTTTCTTTCTCTGAAGAGCATTGTACAATTATATTTTTATGAAAAATAAAATATCTTCACCAGAGAAATCTCAAGTGGTCTGTTTCGCAATACTGAAATATGTTTGTGTGAGCACAGAACAGTAAAAAGAGTGAGATTTAGGCAGAAGCACTGGTCTTGGATTCATTTTTCGAGTCACCTTGAATTCTTTGATCTCTCGGCCTGTTTTCCTCATCTATAAAAAGGGGGGGAGGGTAACTTTCACAGAGTAACTGGCAGGGTAAATAGGAGATATGAGAAACTGCTTCTTATGTAGTAAAGACCTATATTAAATTTAAAATATTAGCATATGCCTGCATTTGACTATTGTAAGGATTTAAATCATGGAAGATAAATATATTTAATGAGCTGGAATTTAAACATGTAGGGTTGTAGGTATCACATTTCTGAAGTCTTTTAAGCTTTATCACTATGTCTATCCCTGGAATGGTGTAGTTGGAAGGCATTTTTAGCAATAATAGCCTTCGATTAATTAAACTAATTTTTTTTTTCAACGTTTATTTATTTTTGGGACAGAGAGAGACAGAGCATGAACGGGGGAGGGGCAGAGAGAGAGGGAGACACAGAATTGGAAACAGGCTCCAGGCTCTGAGCCATCAGCCCAGAGCCTGACGCGGGGCTCGAACTCACGGACCGCGAGATCGTGACCTGGCTGAAGTCGGACGCTTAACCGACTGCGCCACCCAGGCGCCCCTAATTAAACTAATTTTAAGAACAATTAGTGTTCCAACTAGTAATAATCCTATAATCTGCATAAAGCAGGTTTTCAGACTGCTAGGTAACTTAGTTCTCTTTTCCCTTATTCCATCCATTTTACTTAACTATAGAGTAGTCCTGAGTCACAGCCAAGGCTGCCATGTAAGGTTGGGCTGATTGTGCACTGCACAAAGGCACCCAGTTGAGGAGGTGAATGGATCTAAAATCTAGCTCACATTTCCTACAACAGGCCATGTGCAGAGGAAAGGGCACCTGCTATCTGCTCACCAGGGCACCTTTTGCATCGGTCTGCCCAGAGAGGTGCTTTTTTCTAATTTGACCTCACAGCGTTGGGGGGGGGGGGGGGCGGGGGGGAGTACCTTTCTTAATTCCTCCACCCAGAGGGTGCATTTTTAAAAATGCAAAACAGTGCTGTGCTTCAGCTGGCTTATGGCAGGCTCCCCAGAGGAAAGCCAATTGTGTGCATCTCTTCTCAACTCCACATTGAGTGACATCAACTTCGTAGCTTTTAATTGGCAATGATTGGAGTATTGACACATAGAAATCAGTAAATGCTACAATTCAGCGATCCCCGCCCCCCGCCAGACTTGGTTTCCAGCACACTACTGAAAAAGGCCTAGTATAAGCTAGAATGGCCCAACCAGGCATATTGGAGGCCTGGAAAATAGATGGCTAGAAGACCTATGGAGCTGGTAGGGCTCTTTTTGTAAGTCTGTAGGCAGCTTGGAGATGTCCATATCAAATTCAGATTTGTGTTGACCCTTGAACAATACAAGTTTGAACTATTCAGGTCACACCTTTTTCAATACAGCACAGCACGCACTTTTCTTCTGATTTTTTTAACATTTTCTTATAGCTTACTTTATTGCAAGAATAGAGAATATAATATGCAAAACATGTGTTGACTTTATGTTATCAGTGGTAAGGTTTCCAGTCAACAGTAGGCTATTAGCAGTTAAGTTTTGGGGGAGTCCAAAGTTGTATGTGGATTTTTGACTTTGTGGAATGTTGGCACCCCATCCCTTGCATTACTCAAAGATCAACTGTACTTCACGAGACAGATGATAGTTGTGACTTAGAAACTGTTAAGGATTGCACAGAGATACCCAGCCCAGCTCTAAAAATGACTAAGAGGTAAATCAGCTGGATTCTTAAAGCAAGCCCTGGGGTCAAAGTGGACAAACTAATTCACCTATTGTGCTGTGACAGGTCCCCCAAACACTCCTTGGCTGGGGGTTGGGCTGGAGTTGGACAGTGAGCTTTGGCTTGCAGGCCATTTTGATTCTGTAAGATACATATTTGAGCAGGAAAATTCTCCTGTGGTCCAACAGAACCGATTCCGAACCTGCCATGCCTCCGTGCCCCTTTGCTGAGAAGGAAAGCAATGCCTGATTAGCACTTCACAGCCCCAAACCCAACATGGAATCAAGTTAGCAGGCTGAAAATGACAACTATGTGTACACTGGGCAGACTTGGATAGTCCAGAACCAAACAGGCTAAATGGCCATCCCAGGCCCACATTGACTTTTGGATCGTACCGCTTCAATGGAATGAAGACCATGCCTCCCAGCACCACAAGACAAAGTATAGGATTTATGGCTAATAATAATAATACCCCTCAAACCTCAGGTCAGGACAGCCCTGAGCCCCAAGTGCCACAAAAAGAGAAGAAAGAGCATTGAAAAAGGAAGGAAGAAAGCCAAAAAAAACGATGGCCAAGCCTTCTCCCAGAAGGCATTCTCATTGACGTCAAGTACAAAATGAAAGCTGGCAGTGCCTCTTCCCTTGTGAGAGTAGCCCCGTGTTCTTCCCACTCCAGACAGAAAAAGGAAAACCCATGTGCCCTGGAGCCTTTTTTTTTTTTTTTTTTTTTTAGGGAGGCAGAGTAGGAACTCTACCTAGCAGCAGCCAGTGCAGTGTCTTTAAACAGAGCTACACTAGCATCACTCTTCCTGGAGTGAAGAGGGCCAGCCCTGGTGGGGAAAGGAGTCTTCAGTACAAATCAGAAGCACACAAACACAACACATCTGGGCTCCGGAGATGCTGACTCATTTTGAGGACAATGCAGTACCCAGCCAGAGCTGCTGGAAGCATGAGATGAGAGAAGGTTCTTTTTCAAATACAAAGGACTCATCATGGAGTTCCTTTACATTAGCACTCCTTTGGTGAGATAAATGTTTCATAGATCATTAACCACATCATTCTATACCTGGGGGTGACAGAAACACATCAAGCTGAAATGTGCTCATTTATTTGTTATCAGATAAAATGAAAATAGAATATCTCTACAAGTGTAATATGTACAAGCACATTCTGAGTAAGATGGCTTTTTAGGAATATTTTTGTTGAGTAAAAAGAAGTAGCCAGTTGTGTGCTGGTAGATGTTTAACAACAGACTCTTGGCTAGGGGAGGTCCGATTTGTAGTATTTACCCATTTCTGGGGTGGAAATATTCCCACCATGGTTGATTTCATGCTACTATGTTGTCAGTCGGCAACCAACATTTTTGAAAATTTAAAAACTGACTCTTGCAACATGTATGAGCCACCTTCACACCACTGGATAATCTATATAGAACGAGAATAGGGAATCTGTTAGGACTCTTTCAGGTACAAGTAAATACCCAACTGAAGTTGGTATAAACAAGAAGGAAACTGAAAGCTACAATGGCTTGATAGTGTCAGTAAAGACATTTAAGTCATTAAAGACACAATATTTCCTTCTGCTCTAGGTTCTTGTCAGTAGGTTGGCTTTCACCATTGGTTTAATCCTCTCATAAACATCCCCAACAGTAAACCCATATATCTTTTCTTTTAAAAAAAATTTTAAGCCATAAACCGTTCTGTTAAATTTTTCTTCAAAATAAGCTTAAATGTTGCTTACAATGTTTGTGTTCATAAGTTTGAGTCTATGGCTTTTCACTGTGTTTCTTTCCCCTTCAACTCCCCAGTTACCAAGAAGCTTTTTTTCAATACCTTCATTTCTCTTTCATTTGATTTCATTGAAATTTGATTTCAATGAAATTTCATTGATTTCTAGTTATAGTATAATTCATATGGTTTAACCAAAAATGTACAACTGTTACATGTTTTAGCTACACAGTTGCCTATGATTAACTATGACCAAGAGTGACCTGGGTCCGTTTCACTGGTTTTTCATATTCTACTAGAATGATAGTTAAACTAACAGGCAAAACTGATTCCCCTCTACCCCCATCAGTTTTCTCTTCTGTATAAAGTGGAAATCCCAACAGAAGGGTGACAATAAAAGTCTACATCCTCAAGTATTTTGTGTATCCTGTTTTGGACCATTCCTCCTTTTTAAAATTATTTTTTAAATTTTATTAATTTATTTTGAGAGTAAGAGAGTATGCAGGCGGGGGAGGGGCAGAGAGCAAGGGAGAGAGGGAATCCCAAGCAGGCTCTGTGCTGCCAGTGCAGAGCCAGACCCTGGGCTTGATCTCAGGAACCGTGAGCTCATGACCTGAGCTGAAATCAAGAGTCAGTTGCTTAAGTGACTGAGCCACCAAGGTACCCCCTGGACCATTCTTTCTTAAGACATATTTTCAGGGGGAAAAGTTTCCTTTGGGGTGAGTAGTGAAGTAGCCCTACCATTTATGTCCCTTCCATTCAAGTTCCTGCTTCCAATTGTTCCTTCCACCTTGAGTCTGTAAAATCTTAACTTAAAAAAAAGAAAAAAAAAGCTACAGAAGGAAAACAATGCCACAATTTGACAGTAACATTAAAAACCCATTTCTACTAATGTTAACACACGGCAATAGGTGCCAAGTAACTTGAAAAATGGGAAAATTCACCGGGTTAGCAGTGACTAAAGTAAAATAGCATTAGAAAACCTTTATTAAGGGCTTCACATGTGTTCAGTAATACACTGATGATTTACATGAGTTTGGGCTCATTTTATTACTGCAACAATTCTGTAAGGTGGTGTGATGGTTAGTCTCCCATGTCAATTTAGCTAGCTATAGTACCTAGTCATTTAATCAAACACTAATCTAGATGTTGTGAAGGTATTTTGTAGATGTGGTTGACATCTATAATCAGTTGACTTTAAATAAAGATTATCTTTGATAATCTGGGTGGGCTTTATTGAATCAGTTAAAGGCCTTATGAACAAAAAATGAGGTTTCCCAGAGAAGAAGCAATTCTGCCTCAAGACTACAACATCAAATGCTGCCTGCTGGCCCGGCCCATAGATTTCATAAACCGCAACCCCAGCCTACCTGCCTGCCCTACACATTTCAAGCTTGTCATTCCCCTCAATGGCCTGAGCCACTTCCTCCAAATATTATCATCTAGCTAGCTAGCTATCATCTAACTACATCCTATTAGTTCTGTCATTAGGGTTCTAGAGAAGTCTAGTACAGGTAGATACCGCTAGATTCCCCATTTTAAAAATGGAGAAGCTGGGGTTTGAGAATAATTTTCTGGGTAAACGGGTGGTAAGCAGAATCCAAACTTCAACCCAGAAGTTGACTTCTGAGCCCTTGAAAGCAACCATAATACTATTTATGACTAAGGAAAACTTTGCTGGCTGGATGTATCGCTGGAATGTTGTGCCTAATTTTCAAAGCGTCGTTCAAGTAGAATACATCTTCCTGGACAATCAGATAGCCCAGAAGTGTACATGAATCTAGACTGATGGACAGAGTATGTATCTTTTCTTCTCAGCTAGTGTGCTGCCCGTTGTCTCTACCATACAAATCCTGCATCTACTTTTCTGTTGTCCAGGTGTCTCTGCCATGTCCTCATCCAGCACGCTCAGGGTCCTATTAGCAGAACACTAATAGACCTAAGACCTTAGAAGACCTAAGACTACTTGGTCTTCTTTTTCATTTTTTGAAAAATTTTTAATGTTTTATTTTATCTTTGAGAGAGAGGCAGAGACAGAGCATGAGCAGAGGAGGAGCAGAGAGAGAGGGAGACACAGAATCCAAAGCAAGCTCTAGGCTACAAGCTGGCAGCACAGAGCCCGACACGGGGCTTGAACTCATGAACCACGAGATCATGACCTGAGCCAAAGTCAGATGTTTAACCAACTGAGCCACCCAGGTGCCCTGGGAATATAGTCTTCTTTCTTAGACTGTTCTTTGGAAGATCTGTCAGGGAAGGAGAGTAGAGAAGATTCATTCAAAATTCCCTTCAAGGAACTCTTGGGTGGCTCAATTGATTAAGCATCTGACTCTTGGTTTCGGCTCAGGTCATGGTCTCATGGTTCATGAGTTTGAGCCCCGCATCAGGTTCTGTAGTGATGATGTGGATCCTGCTCGAGATTCTCTCTCTCCCTCTCTCTCTCAAAATAAATAAATAAAACTTAAAAAAAAAATTCAGGCTGCCAGAACCAGAATCCTCAAACACTTAAAGGGGAATCAGGGAATGTTACAGCTACAGTTTAGATTGCAGACTTAAAAAAAAAAAAATTTCCTTAGAGGAGTGTTAATCTGTATTTAGCTATTGTGGGCAAATACCTGGGACTACTTTATTGCTGCCTGCTGAAAACCAGATTATATTCGCAAGCTTCCAGACCTACATTATAATCCTGGAACCAGACATACATGCACCCCTCATTGCAGAGGCCAGGACTTTTTGGGAGTCATTTTCCTGCAGAAGTGAAATCGCACATTCTTCAAATTATAGGTGAATCCTAATTGTATAGCCCTAATTGTATAACTCAGGGTTGATGGGGAGTTTTAAAAGGCAATCTTTTAAAGAGGCTTCTTCTGGAAAAGAATACAGAGCTTTGTTCGGTTGAGCAAAAAGTGCAGAATGGCCCAGATTATAGGGGATCAAAAAATTAAAGACGGTCTGAGGGAAATGAGAGGGCCCTAAAATAAATTCAACCTAAAATAAACTTAACTGCCTAGGAGCATAGGGACATTTACTTTTAGGAAAAGTCTAGATTGCACTTCTATGAAAAGGGCCATGAATTCTCAGAGTCAAATGGTAAAGGGAACAGAAAAGACAGAGGCCTTGGTAAATGTGGGTGGCACTCCCGCCAGTTTGGTGTCTGATGGGGTTTTGCGAAAGTGATACCATTTGCAAAATGGATTTAAAATAATATTTTGACTAGTGATTTCATGTCTGTAAAGAGTATTAATTATTTTGGAATTTCCTCCAAATGTTTAAATGCTCTGTCTTTTGAACACACTGATTGATCAGTTAATCTACAGCTGCTTCTTGTGCTCAGCAATTTTCCCTGACTTGTTGCTAGGAGACCAGGACCTCTCAGAAATTGCCCATGTGACAGGCATCAGGAAGAGGTGGTGGGCTCTACCTACTAGCCACAGTGCCACCAAGCGGTCATTCTGCAAAACACTTAGACAAAGTCCGTTTGTCTCCCCTGTTCTCTAATTAGAGTACGCCAAGGTAGTCTCTGTTCCAGATGAATTAGCAGGTTAACTGAACAGTGGGGAATTGTTTATTCTCTTCATAGACTTCTGCACACAGGGAGGATTTTTTCTCCAATAAATGAATCATGCCACGGCAAGCAGAATGGTGGAGTTAAAAGAATGTTGGACTGGGGGGGCGCCTGGGTGGCTCAGTCAGTTGAGCATCTGACTCGATTTCAGCTCAGGTCATGAGTTCACGGTTCCTGAGATTGAGCCCTGCGTCTGGCTCTGCACTGACAGCACGGAGCCTGCTTGGCTTCTCCCTCTCCCTCTCTCTCTGCCCCTTCCCCACTAGTGTGCATTCTTCTCTCTCTCTCTCAAAACAAACAAACAAACAAACAAACAAACAAACTTTATATATATAAAAGGATGTTGGACTGGTTGGTAGAAGGCATTTTAGTTTACCCCTAATTTGACCTCCCTTGGTTGTAATTTCCTCTCCTAAACAATAAGGGGCATCGGCTAGGTCTCTCAATGTCCCTTCTAATCCAAAAGTCTGTAATTCTTCATTGCTTTTACATGCAGTTCTTCCAGAGGAGCTCATCCTCGAAGCTGATCCTGGTCCAGTAGCTCCAATAGATCTCAGTTATGTTGTTTCACAGTGAGTTTGAGCAGGGGGCAGCAAGACTGGAAGGGAAAAGGGAAAGACTGTGCCCACCCCAAGACACAAAACTGCCCACCTTATCTGGCAAATGACTGCTCCCACATATTTGGTGGAGGCCCCCCTGGGTAAAATTGTCCTTCCTGAGCAAGGAACTCTGGCCCAGGGAATCAGCTCTAGCCATCTTGGGTAAAAACCTGGCATGTCAGGTCAACTGAGAAGCACATATGAGCAGGATGTTCTTGTGGACTTTCAGCAGCAGGCTGATTCGACTAATGCTTTCACTGAAGATTAGAAGAAAAGGAACAACTTGAATTCCACCTTAAAGGATGCGTCCCTGTCCCTTCCTCTGACAGTCTCTGGGAGCGAGGTATGAGCATCACCTCTACTCTGAACCCTGTTCCCCACTATCATTTTTCTTGAACTCCGCTTTGGAGGCTACGTGAATCCAGATTCATGGTGCGCCTCATATGTACCTGGTAAGGAGACTGGGGTAATGTTTTTACTATCTCCAATAGGCTGCCTCCCTGTGATTTAACTGATTCTTGCTAGGCAGATATGAGTTATGGAGAATGTTGTTCTTGTACTGTTGGGATTTATGCAAAGCCTCATCAATCTGTGAATTATATCCAGTTTCCTCTATTTCAGGATCAAGTGAGACAACAGGAATCCTGAATATTAAATAAGACTAGGGGTGCCTGGGTGGCTCAGTTTGTAAAGTGTCCAACTTCAGCTAGGTCATGATCTCATGGTTCATGGGTTTGAGCCCTGCATTGGGCTCTGTGCTGAGAGCTCAGAGCCCAGAGCCTGCTTTGGATTCTGTTGTCTCTCTCTCTCTCTGCCCCTTCCCTCAAGCTGTCTCTCTCTCTCTGTCTCTCAAAAACAAATAAACATTGAAAAAAAGTTTTTAAAAACAGACTAAACAAAAATACAGTGAATTATCAACATGCTCAGAGAATATAGCTGGATTATTATAGGTCATGAGACTATGATTTGGTTGACCCTTTTAATTTGTCATTATTTGGGAGATTCTTTAAGAAAAAAACCTTAAAGTGTCAACCAAATCAGTCTCATGACCTATAATAATTCAGCTATGAAATTGTCTCACTGAATTTCCACTGACTAGGATAAACTCACAGAACATTATAGATAGAATGGAGCTTAGAACTCTTTTAGTTTAAACTAAAACCTAAAAATATATATATAAACAAAATTGAGATGAATTAAATTTAACTTTTTACAATCTTTTAAAAATATTCCTTTTAAATGGACCAACGGTATGGACCAAAAAATGGACAAAAATGCAAGGGTTTTCTCTGTTTTTTAACAAGTCTGAACCATAGAATTTGAGGGCTAAGTGAGAGAAATGTCTAACTTCTTTTGTCATTTTAGAGTGCCATCTGCTGATGGGATAAGGAAGAAGAAGATGAGGAGGAAAAAGAAAAAGAAAAATATGAGATGTTCATTTTGCCTTTTGAACTTGACTGAAGGAAGCAGCTCCATTTAAAAACACCGGCTCTGTAGATGTTTCGTAGATGAAACGCTTTCTTGTTCTTGTTCCTTGTCCTAATTATTGAACCCAGTCTTGTCTCGTTTCCCTTTGTCTGTATCTCTGACATTCAGCACAAGTCCAACAACCTATCCACAGCTGAAGAAAAGGTGAGGGCCAGCTCATTAAATTCCACCTAGACTCTCCTTTTAAGAATGGGCGGATTCTCTTAGACCTTAGATTTCTACCAAAGCAGCAGCCAGAAGACCCACGGAGGCCTGGACGGGTTTGGCCACTCGTGTGTTCCTTAGAGAGACATCTGTAGTGTCAAGGAAAGAGTGATATACATGCAGTTAGAGGCCCTGAGTGTGAATACCAGCTCTGTCACACTCCAATGTGGGCAAGTCACAAAACATAGTATTCCAGATTCTCATCTATGAGGCGCAGATGACAAGAAGTACATCACAGAATTCCCAAGAGGATAAAATAATGCGGGTAAAATTGCTGAAGAACTGGAATTATTATTTGCAGCTCTTAACTGGGATGTGAAAATGCATACTGTCTTGTCTGTAAGCCCTTTATTGTTTATTTTTATTTATTTTTAACATTTATTCATTTTTGAGAGACAGAGAGAGAGCATGAGTGGGGGAAGGGCAGAGAGAGGGAGACAGAATCTGAAGCAGGCTCCAGGCTCTGAGCTGTCAGCACGGAGCCTGATGCGGGGCTCGAACCCACGGACTGCAAGATCATGACCTGAACTGAAAGTCGGACGCTTAACGACTGAGCCACCCAGGTGCCCCATGTAGGCCCTTTACTGTTTAAATAGGAACATTTTAAAAATGTGCTGGACCTAGATTTGAAACAACAGAAAGCTGACAAGCAGAGAAGAAAACCTAGAGATAGCACAGGCAAAGAAGAGTCTGAATTTGGCCAGGCTATGAAGATGTATCCTGGAGAGAGATGAGGGGAAAAAGGCGCTGGTTGGACGTATGGCCTCAGGTCAGAGTATCAAGGAGGATGAAGCAGGTGCTTCTCGTCCTCGCTATATCTATTTATAGAGGTTGGGCCAGGCAGCCAAAGCCCTCTGCCTGAAGCGCAGAGCACAGAGAAACGCCATGTGTCATTTCTCCCACTGGCATTTTCTAAAGGGCTTGCCTAGCAAGGACACCTACTCATTTGCTTGAGTTTAACTCATAGAAGGGAAGTAAACATCCTAGACACAGCCCAGATGGGACACAGATGTGAGAAAAACATATTGACCTCGGAATTTTCAAGACCTCATCAACTGCTTAGGTTAAGGGAGAATGAAAATGAGAGATGGGGAGAGAGAGAGAGAGAGAGAGAGGGAGAGAGATATTAGGCAATTTTATAAGTTTTCTTTCCCTAAGAATCCTGAGTCAAATTTAATCACAGAAGACTTCCCAGAAAGTTCCAGTGTATTCCATCATACGGGGTGCTTTCCACAGGAGATCCGGACAGCGATTACTTGGAAGAAACTAATGTAAAAACATATACAATATTAACACTCCCTCAATGTTACTTAGTCGCAGAAATACAAGTCTCTGAAATGTGTGTGACAGGAGATTTCATTTGGAACAGAAGCCCATAGTTATAAAATTTCAGTAGGGAGGAGAAAAAGGAGACAGAATAAAACAAATTTGAGTCATTAATCAAAGGCTGTGTGTATGGTTTATGCTTTTTGGACCTAATGGTAACTAAAAAGTAGGAACGCATTCTCTCTTTTATGCACATAACTAATAGAGTAAAAGAACTCTTAACTATAGCTCAAGGTGAAAGCTTCCCCTAAAAGAAAAGGCAACCAAAAGAAAACCACAGAAATTCCAATCAATAGTTAAATGCATTTTACAAAATAAAACATTTCCCTCAGAAAGTTGACAAAAAAAAATGCAAATAAATAGCTTCTGTTTTTAGAGTTAAAGCTTTTTAATCTCTGGCAACATAACAATAATTGAAAGAACTCTGCGAAATTAGACAAAAGTATTTGGTGGATTTGAATTAATGGGCCAAGCAAGCTTTTTTTCCTTGGCTTCTCTGTCAAATGAATCATAGATTGAGTCTTTGGTTATAGTTTTGGCCGTGGGAGGAATTTCTGAAATGCCAACGTAGTTTTTTTTGGCCATCCTTGAACTGGTTGTGATAGTATAGGCATTGCTTCGGTAACACTTCATTGAGGACATGCAAAAAGTTTCTTTCATTCCTCTCCTAAAATTGGCATTATAAATGGAATAGAGCGTAGGTTTAGAGGCTGAAGAACTAAAAGATATCCATGTGATAGCTGTGAAAACAAGAGAACTTTTCTTAGAGTCCCGTTCGGGGGGGTGCCACAGCTGAGCCACATGAAAAGGTAGCCAGGAGAGCAGGAACAATAGATTTAAAATGAGGAACATCTTGATAGTTTTCACTTTTGTCCTCGGGACAATGTTCATTGTCCTCCGCACTGTCCGACCATCGGTGCCTATTCTCCAGATATACTTCACGACCTTCTGGTAAAATAAGATGATGAGGACAGAAGGAATCACAAAGCTCACCAAGAAATGGATGACAGTGTAGGCAGTTCCTTCCCAAGAGGCAGGGAGGAAGTAATTGCAATGACTGTCCCAGTGGGAGCCATAGAAAAAGAACACGGGGGTCACGAAGGCTGCATTGAAGACCCACGACGCGGCAATCATTTTCTTGGCTTTTTCTCTGGACACCTTGAAGCTCAGGGGATAGACAATGGTGTAGAACCGGTCTATGCAGATGGAGAGGAGGACGTAGATCTGGACGCCTGGGGTGAGATACTGAAAATACCGCACCAGCTTACACATCACACTGCCAAGTGTCCACCTCCCCGTGGCGAACTGAAGCAGGACGAAAGGCGTACTGGCGACGCTGACGAGAAGATCAGCACATGCCATGGAGACCACAAAGTAGTTGGTGGTGGACTGTGTCCTCCTACTCCGGTGGATGACCAGACAAACCAGGGAGTTGCCAAATACAGAGAATAGCCACAGGGCCCCGAAGAAAATGCTGGCTGTGGCCACTTCCCCGGGTCTCAGTCTGTACTGCAGGTCCGTTCTGTTGCTCATCCAGCCGTGCTCCCCATGTAAGTCTGTCAGGTCACGGCTTGGCAGAGGTGTGGCTGTTTCGGTGCAGCTGTGGTTTTGGAGGGGCACCAGGAGCGTGGGGATGACCAAAGGCGGCTTGCTGTTATCCATTCTGTGAGCAAAAACCATATTCACTTTTTTCCTCTTAGTTCTGGATAAGAAAAGAAGAATGAGGCCTCCTGTTAAAATGGTGTTATAAAGAGCGACTCCTAAGGCTAACAGTCTTATCGGACACTGAGACTGTTGTTGTCTGTCAGTGAGTAGGACCCGTGGACTGGCAGGAACCCTGGACTACCATCCAGAAAGAGCTCTGGTTCCACTTCTCTTTTGTTTTAGGAGCTGTTTTGGCTGATCCCAGCTCAGGCTGTCCCTGGCCTCTCCCTTTCTCAACCCTTACTCAAGTGAGGTAGAACTCCTGCCCAGCCCCACCCCTAGACATATCCTTGTTGCCTTCACCCGCTGGGGACCACAAAGGGTTAAGGCACTCAAATCTGGCTCATGGTAAGGGTGCTATTCCCAAATGGAACGCACGGCACGCAGGTGAGAAGTTCCGAAATGTCAGGACACTAAAGCAGTGAGGCTGCGACAAGAAGACTCAGGCAGATGGAAACACACGGATGTCAGCTATGGAAACAGCTAACAGGAATCTGTGCAGACAGCCTGGCTGGTTCCCAGAGATGGCCCTGTTCTTACTTATGCAGAATTTCCAGTACAGAAGCATTATGAAAGGCATGGAGCAACTGTATATAACACTTTCACAGGAGCCAGAAGTAGCTTCTAATTTAATGACATCTGAAAATAGCTTGCTTCTTCCAAAAGATGACATGATCCCTGTTCTAATAGCTTGCTACTTACAAATGATGTAACTTGAGGCTATTCTGCTGTTACTGTTTCATAGAATAACATATTGACTAAAGAACATACAAGATGTTCTCTATAGAATGTAACCAGGTTACTAGAAAGTTTGTGGCAAATGGATGATTAAAACCAGCCAACTGTAACTGTTACTCAGCTGGGTAAATAAACATTTATTTATTTTTGAGAGACAGAGCATGAGCAGGGGAGGGGCAGAGAGAGAGGGAGACACAGAATCCCAAGTAGGCTCCAGGCTCCAAGCTATCAGCACAGAGCCTGATGTGGGGCTTGAACTTACAAACCGCGAGATCATGACCTGAGCCGAAGTCAGACACTTAACCGACAGAGCCACTCAGTGCCCCTCAGCTGGTTTTTTAAAAGCTTATGACCCTTGGGGTGCCGGGATGGCTCAGTGAGTTAAGTGTCCGACTCTTGGTTTCCCCTCAGATGATCTCATGGTTTGTGAGTTTGAGCCCCACATAGGGCTCTGTGCTGACTGTGTGGAGGCTACTTGGGATTATCTTTCTCCTCTTCTTTGCCCCTCCCCCATTCATGCTGTCTCTCTCAAAATAAATTTAAAAAAATAAATAAGTAAAAGCTTCTGATCCTTAGATATAGAAGATTATTATAAATTTAGGCTTTAACTTTTTAGGGTACTATTTGCTGACAATAAAAGTTATACTTTTTAATAGGTAAAACAATTATATAATTGTGGGCTATTCAATTAAAATTGGCGTGACTTTGGTTGTAGTTGGATTATTAAGGTCTAATTTGGTCTGAATCTATTAAGCAGAAAGAGAAAACACAACATCTATGTCCAAAATAACCAGAGCAGTCCCATGTAGCCTGTGGCACAGCAGGGGGGCCCTCCAGCAGCTCCCGCGGGGCCCTGTGTCCCTGTTGGTGGGTTCCTGTTGACCAGCCTCACACAGAAGCGTTTCTGAAGTTTAGAGGTGGGATTAAAGAGCAGTTTTTGTTATTGTTTTTCTTTTAAAGATTTCATTTTTTAAGTAATCTCCACACCCAACGTGGGGTTCAAACTCACAACCCTAAGATCAAGAGTCACACGCTGCTCCAACTGAGCCATTCAGGTCCCTACCAAGAACAGTTCTTAATGAAAGAACAGTTTTTCTTTTTTTTTTTTTTTAATTTTTTTAACCTTTATTTATTTTTGAGACAGAGAGAGCAAGCATGAGTGGGGGAGGGGCAGAGAGAGAGGGAGACACAGAATCCGAAGCGGGCTCCAGGCTCTGAGCTGTCAGCACAGAGCCCGACACGGGGCTCGAACCCACCGACTGCGAGATCATGACCTGAGCCGAAGTCGGATGCCCAACCGACTGAGCCACCCAGGCGCCCTGAAAGAACAGTTTTTAATGGCAGAACAGTTCTTAATGGCCCGCTTTTCCTTGAAGGACTTTTGCACTAATTTGTGGTAGGGAGATGAGTGTTAATATATATTGTTCTCACCCTGAAACCACATTCAACAAAAATCTGGAGCTCAGTGTGATGTAGTAAATGCCAGTCCCATATTACCTTCAGGCTTTTTTGTCCATAAGGCAGCCTTACGTGATTTCTCAAAAGAAATGTAAGATAATTAGAAATTTGACTACTAGAAGGCTTTTAAGCATGGCTGGCTGGGTGATATTATAAGAATACCAACCACATTCTCCATCAAAAAAAAAATCAGGATATGCAGTCTGAAAACAGAATATAAGATCTAAAATTAGCACTGCCCTAGAAAATCTGGAATGCATGACCCTTGTACTTATAAAGTTGAAATGATCTCTTCACCTTTATATGTGTAAAACCTACGAAATGCCAAAAAAAATTATTTTTTTAAAGATTTAAACTTTAGGGGCACCTGGCTGGCTCAGTCGGTAGAGTGTGTGACTTGATCTCGGGGTTGGGAGTTTGAGCCTCACACTGGGTGTGGGGATTATCTACAAATAAAATAAAATATAATAAAGATTTAAAGTTTAAAAGTAAAACAGACGAGGAATCTTCCCAGGCTGTGCTCAACTTTTGGGGGATGCCTGCAGCGTAAATAAAACAGGACTTGGTGGCACAGCCTCTTTTCCATAGTCAACACACACACTTTGAACCTGTGAACTTACTTTTGTTTCTCTCTCCCTTGTAGCAAAATTCTGGAGATGAAACTCAAGTTCACCACCACAACTAAAGCACCAGGAGGCCTTCCATCACTTCCTCCAGCTACATTACACCAGCGAGTGTGTCTGCCCATTCTCTAGCCCCACCACTCGGAAGCAGAGGCTCCTAAAGCTCAGAAATCGGACGAGGGAGCCTTGAGGAGGTCCTGAGTCCAGGTCTCCCCAACGATGGCACGACTTTTTGGACATTACGTACAACTGCTACGGCTCTGTTTTTTCATTCAATAAACCAAGACAAGACACTATGCTAGGTACTAGGGAAACTGATAAGTAAAGCCCGTAAGAGGGAAAATGGATAAACAGCTGCCTGACATAACTAAATTCTGTAATAATTATAATTGATTCTAAAAAGGCAAGCAGCTAAGTGGCAGAGAAAAACAAGGACCCAATTTTACATGGGATATGAAAAAGAAAGGAGACACTTCACAAAGGAGGTGATGTTTGAGTTGGGGATTTAGAGACTAGGACTTCTTTAGGAAGACAGGGAATGAAAAAAACATTCCAAAGAAGAGAGAGAGCACGTGGAATGAATTTGGGGGTCATCTTTTTTTGGGTCCCCTTTCCCTTAGGGGACATAGTTTCCTACAAACCACACCTCCTAGAGTATACACAGTTTCTAAATGTCCTACAATCAAACTGACCTAAAATTTCCCCAAGGTTACAGTGAGAGGTTACATTTTCTGCATTCATGGGCTGAAATGTGGTCAACAGTGGATGAGAGTATGAACAAAGCCAGAAAGGCTGTGGTATCCTTGTTCACACAGCACTTTGTTAGTCCTTTATTGCAGCATTTTCCAAGTATACTTTCCTTTAGAACAATGGTTCTCTATCTTAGCAACGCATTGGACTCTCTCAGGGAGCATTTAAAAAATACCGATGTCCTGGTCCTCCCCCAGAGATTCTAATTTAACTGGCCTGGAGTGCAACCCCCCAGGTGATCCTAATGTGCAGCCAAGATCAGGAGTCCCTGCTTCAGAATTGCTTTCATGTTTCTGACTTCCCCCATCAAACTGTGGGCTCCCAGGTGAAGAATGCTATTCTTTGTCTTTACATTAATAATTGCCCATTAAATATTTACTGAATCAAATCCATAGGGACAGAGAACTGAAATGTAGGACTCCTACCATAGGGGGCTCTGCTAGGAGAATTAAACCCAGAGATAGAAAGTCATTGTGTCTTCTCATGGAGCTGAAACACTGGTGACCATGGAGACAGGGAAAACAGACTGTGAAACTAAAGTCACCTCCATCGACTGCTACATGCAATAGAATTCTCATTTAAGGGAGAGTGAAGGTAGTTGAGACGTCTGTCCTCAGACAGGCTTCTGCAATCCCCACCCCCCAAAAAATAGTCTGCCATGTTATAACTAAATTCTAGGGTTCCAAAGTAAAATTTCAGGTTCCAAAGTAAAATTTCGCCTACCCCATTAATTTGGAAATAAATCCTTCTTCAGGGGAGTGTTTCTGAAATACAAGGGTTGTTTAATTAGTTATTATGTCTGGGTTATCCATATGCAGTAATTTTAACAGCAACAGGAAAAACTTATTCACCTCTTTCCTGATCGACCTCTCTCTTCCCCTTCAGTTCTGAGACTGCCACATGATACACCCCACTGAGTTGAGTACTGAAGGCCCTTATTAGAATATATCTCTATACACTATCATTCATCTATCAGGCTCTAGGAGAGCTATTGCAATATACAGGTGGGGAAATGGTGGATGGGTTGCCATGGTATAGAGCTAGGGACTGGGTGGACCTCCATCCCCCCCTCAGGAGCCTGGGGTAAATGCCTGTTACTGTATATTGCAATTTTTACTTTGTTTTGTTTTTTGTTTTTGTTTTTTTCAAGTTTATTTATTTTGAGAAGGGGAGAAGGCGAGAGAGAATCCCAGACAGTCTCTGACCTGCCAGCACAGAGCCCGATGTGGAGCTCAAACTCATGAACTATGAGATCGTGACCTGAGCGGAAGTCAGATGCTCGACCAACTGAGCCACCCAGGCACCCTGCAACTTTTATTTTGAATGTTGCTCTGCTTCATAAGGTTATGAGTTCCTTAGGGCAAGGACTGTGTTTTTATCTCTGCATCCCTGGGGCATATAGATACTAAAAGTTTACTGAATAAATAAATGGATAAATGTGTTAATAAAAAGTATCCAATACTTGAAAATAAAGCAAAAAGAGTATAGCATATCTTTTTGATGTCATGCTAAGACACTGTTAAAGGGGGTTCCCCCAAAGAATTATTTAATTCTCTGGGAGAATGTATCTGTGCTTGATTTTGCTATTTACTATATGACTAAAGCCCAGACATTGTGAAAGTACATGTTAACATGCAGATTTCTGTCTAGCAGAAAAAATAACTCCAAGAGTTATGAACTTATTGCTCTGTAGGACATCAGTTTTGTGTCTGTCTAGCAATCTTATGTCCATCTTCTTTAAAAAAATAAACAATAACAATAACAAAACCCTATAAATACCCATCTATTCAAATGCTCTTAGAACCAGCCCTATTACCTCATTGGTTTCTTCAGTAGCAAGTTGATAAATCTTTGACCTACGTTCATCCCCTATTTGTGTAAGAGTGAGTCATGATTTTAGCTTTTTGAAAATCACACTGATAGGTGGATGAATGCATGAAAGATGAGAAACAAACAAAAGGACCAAAAGAGGAACAGAGGCACACAGCTGACAAACTTGGTTTACTTCTGGGTTGTACCAGGGGCCATTCCTTGCCAAGCATCAACTGCTGCTTCGGCTTCTAGATCCAAAGAACCCTAACAACTGATCTCTTTTCCCCCATGGAATTATAAAGATTCACAGGCATTCTTACAATAGAGAAAGACCATTTTTATTTCTGAAATCTGTTTAAACATTTAATGTCAAACTAGAATTTTTATAATGTTGAATTTTTTTTTTTACATGATTTGGTTGGGGAAAAAAAAAACCAACCTGAAACATTTTCTTGTACCATGGTAAGCTTCTGCTGGACCAAAGCAGATACATAAGATAAGGTTGTTTACTACTGAGCAGTAAGACTAATTACAATTATGACAGTAGTTACAGCATTAACACCACTGAGAATTGATATCTATTTTGTGCTTACTATATGTCAGGTACTTCATACACATAGCCCTTTGAGGTAGGTAATAGCCGTATTTCACAAATGGAAAAAACTGAAGTTCTTCCCCAAGATCATATAGTTATAAAGTAGTCACCCCAGGACTGCCTCACTCCAAAGCCCATGCTCTTAACCACCACTGGGGCTTCATGCCTAGGGAGACCACAAAAGGCTGGATCTGAATTCAGAGGTTCACACTGGCTGTACATGGATAGGTCTTTCTTGACTCCTCAAACACAGGAATGTAAAATTATTCCGCCACAGCCTCTTGCCTACCCACAGATACATCTGTTCAATATGCTAGCTCAGAAATATGTGACATAGTGAACATTTGGGGGAAAAAAAATCACTCCCACCATATACTGCACAGAGGCTTGGCATCAAAAGTACAGTAAGACATGTTGGTCTGGAAATACAGCCTTTCTTCAGAATGAAAAATGTGAGATGATTGGAAATTCATTATAACACATGATTAACCGTTATTGGCTTTTAAACACAGGATGAAAGCAGAACTCTAAACCCGTTTGAACTGAAAGTGAGGAAAAGTTTGATCAATGGTAGTGCCCCAAGTAGGGAAATGACTCCTTTAAATTTTAATTTTTGTAACTTAGAAAATACCATGGTGGTAGATATTTGCTCTTAAACCTTGCAT
Organism: Lynx rufus; assembly: GCF_022079265.1. NCBI lineage: Eukaryota > Metazoa > Chordata > Mammalia > Carnivora > Felidae > Lynx > Lynx rufus. Next base: position 46,708,853 of record NW_025814889.1, read on the forward strand.
TGTTAGTAGGCTGTATATGTGAAAATAAGAAATACCCAAAACAGTAGTGGGTGACTGGCTTGCATGAGCTCCCCAGAGCCAGCTGTGCACATTTCTTCGCAACTCCAAGTTCAATGACATCATGCTGGTATAAATCAGCCTTGGCAGGAATATTCACACCATGGAAACTGACAAACACCACAAGTCAGGTTTTGTTTTTTTTTTCTTCTCCTGCTCAACTAGATGTTTAACATTTACCAGCCTACTGCCTCCAGTAGGGCAGGATTTACAGGGCAACATACCCTGAAGCCCTGAATTTACATCCCTGAATTTACAAATGGCTAAGGAGGCCACACAGGCTCTTCAGAAGCTTCCTGAATGGTTATCTCGCTTTCTGGCTCTGAGCTATGGCTTTGGTGTGGACACTGAGCTCAGTGCTTTATGGAACTACATAAGGCCCAGGTAGCCACCAGCATGACTATGGTGGGGGAACAAAAAAACCAGAGAGGATAAGACACGTTCTCACAATGTGCCACCCAGATATGCCTGCCAGATGAAATACAGGATCCCCAGTAAAAGATGAATTTCAGATAAAGGACAATATTTTAGCATAGATATATCCCATATAATATTTAACTGGTATCCTATATTTTTATTAGCTAAATCTGGCAAACCTACACCCAGAACATAATCCTGTGCTGAAAATCTTCTCATCTCACAATATAGGAATATTGCAAAGCGTACATGTATGAAGGCTTTGAAGTCAGAAAGCTCAAGTGTAAATTCCACCTTTGTTGCTCACTAAGTTGTTGTGTGACCCAGGACAAATGATCTAACCCTTCTTGAACTCCAGTTTTCTTATCTGTAAAATAAGGATAATTATTCCTATCGTATTTGATTATTATGAAGATAAAATGAGATAATATATGCACAGGAGTTAAATGAGCTAATACCAACCAATCTGCCTAGTATGAGGAAAATTGTCAATAAGCCTTATCCTTGTGCAGGTCTATACATGATCTAATGCAGTGTCTAGCACATAGCAAGTGCTTAAAAAATTAGCACTCTTATGGAGGTTCTTAAAAAAGTTAAAAATAGAACTAGTACAATCCAGCAATTGCACTACGAGGCATTTACCTAAAGAATACAAAAATACTAATTTGAAGGGATACATGCACCCCAAATGTTTATAGCAGCATTATCACAATAGCCAAATTAAGGAAACAGCCCAAGTGTCCACTGATAGGTGAATGGATAAAGAAAATGTGATGTGTATATACATACAACGGAATATTACTCAGCCATAAAAAAGAATGAAATCTTGCCACTTGCAACAAGGATGGAGCTAGAGAGCATTACGCTAAGTGAAGTAAATCAGTCAGAGAAAGACAGGCACCATATGATTTCACAATATATAGAATTTAAGAAACAAATGAGCAAAGAGGAAAAAAGGAGAGGCAAACCAAGAAAGACTCAACTATAGAAAACAAACTGATGGTTACCAGAGGGGAGCCGGAGGGACAGGTGACCTAGGTGATGGGGATTAAAGAGTGCACTTCTGATCAGCACTTTGTGATGAATGGAAGTGTTGAATCACTATACTGTACACCTAAAACTAACATTATACTGTATGTTAACTAAACAGAATTTAAATATCAACTTTTTAAAACTTAAAAAAAAATTAGCACTCTTACTACTGTTAGCCCATGGAAGTCTCAAAAGCCATATGACAAGCAAATTTTAGTAACCACATCTCATACTGTAGTGATAATACTAACATCAGTCACATAATTTAACTGTGTTAAGAGTGAATGGCTTTTGCAGAGGAGCCTTGGCACCTAATCATTATTCACATTGTTGATTCTAAGGGAAAAATCATTGAGATCCAAATAAATCAACACAACCTTTCTCCAAGTTGGGCATGATTTTTTTTAGTGACAGATTAGCCAAATAAAACCTTTTTCTATACTTTAAACCAAAATATGTAATACAATGAATTGAATGTCTTTCTCAAAAACATATGAAATCCACTCTACTTAAATTATTTCCATTAAGTAATTCTGAATGATTGCAAAAGAACCTCATATTTCCAGTGAAACAGTTTCTCCTCCACCATCGGAGACCCCTAGTATCACATGCTTACTAAACCTGGAATTTTCTCTACTGCCCTTTCCCCCTTTTCTATTATATGTTATATAACATATAAATATTCCTCCATAATATTTCCAGCTCTGTGCCTTTCAATCTGTTTCCAGCCTGGGATCGAGCAGTGTCCTAAGAGCAGTCTGGGCACACCATCTTTGTGTCTGGATACTGGCTGTCCATGGACCTGTACTACTCTTCTACCACCTTTACCTTTCTTTGTCCTTCACATGAATTCTAAAATATCAGAAATAAACAGAGTCAGCATCCTTGGAGTGATTTCTGGGAACGAGGAAAGCTTCTTTCTCAACTTCTCTTACCATTAGAGCATCATTCTTTTAAAGTCAAGGTCCCTATTAAAATGTAAATGCTTCTTAAAGAGTAAATATTTTTACTATTATAAGCAGAAGAGACCCCTTTTATCTCTGAGATCAATGATCTTAGTGGAAAGGAAAAAAGAAGAGATGCCAAAACAAAAGTCTTGAGGACAGTCACACCTGAGAGAATAAAGATGGGGTGCCATTATGGGAGGGAGTGGGTGAAGGGTGAAAGGCTGAAGGTGAAGAAGCACCTACTTGACAGTTTTGTGTAGGGATGGCTAGCACTGGAATAAATGTCACACCCAAAAGAATATAACAGAAAGGAACCCAAGCTCTACCCCACATGAACATTTCTGTTGGTCATGAGCTGCAGTCCTCCCCAAATTCTTTACAAACAATGTTGCAGGAGAAAATGTTAGGTTACCCTAGCATCTCACTTTAGGTGCATATAAAGGACACTAGCCAATCTCTCTCACCCCACTGCCACTTAGTAAAGTTCTGTGCAGGAGGGATGCAGCTCCAGGGTTAATAATACTGAACTTCTCCCTCTCTCTACTGTTCACACAAAATCTATAAAGTCAGACAAAATGGGGGGGGGGAGAAATATCAAGAAACATCACCCTAAGAAATGACTATTTTCTTACAATGGTATATGCAAAATAGTCTTCAATTATACAATTACCCAATATTTTTTATCACTTAATATGAACCAGGATTGTGCTAATTGCTAAAAATATAGAAGTCAGCTAGACAGACAAGGTCCCTGTTTTTGTGGAGCTTACCTCTAGTAGGGAAACAAATAACAGCTAAACAAATACATAAAGAGTAAAGAAATGGCTAGTACTAGGGAGAAAAATAAAGCAAAATGAGGGACCAAGGATCCATGAAAAATGGGATGGCACGTGACTGGTTGGTTACCCAATGGCCATTCCCAACTTCTCCCTTGCCTTCCTCTCTCAAGAGGCTGAAAAGAGATAACCACTTTCTGCCATCCCTTGCAGCTAGGGATGGTCACACCATCATTGCTTCTGGCACTGAGACAAGAGGAAATCTCTAGGTGGGTGTTGGGAAGCTCTTGAGAAAATGTTTCTCTCTTGATAAGAGGAAAGAGGCATGTGGAAAGTGTTCTATCTTGTGGGCCTGGCTGCCCCTTACTTCTTAACCTTTGTAAACTGTCATGTGAAGAGGTCGGGGCACTGGGTGGTATCTTATCACCCAGTAATAAGGGCAGGGGAAGTCCTGAGACTCAAAAAGATATTACCCAGTGTCCTGACATTGAGGTAATGTTAGAACAGCCACCACTAGGCTTCTCAAATAAGCAATGTTTCTGTATGGCTTTAATCCCCTTTGAGTTTTCTATTACTTGCCTCTAAAATCATTGTAACATAGGGTCTTATTTTAGATGGAGTGGCCAGAGAACAGTTCTCTGAAGAAGTGATACTACAGCTGAAACTCCAGTGATGGCAAGCCAGCCACAGGAAAGTCAGAATAACATTCTAGGCAGAAGTAATGTGTGCAAAGACCCTGGGGGCAGGAATAAGCTTGTTACGTAGCTGGAGCATATGAATGTGGAATAAAATGGTACCTGATATAATCAGAAAGGTAGGCAGTGGATTAAATCACATATGGCATTGCAGGGCACAGATATTATTCTTATTGCAATGAGACTCACTGCAGGCTTTAAGCAAAAGAGTGATAGGAGTATGACCTGATTTATGTTTTAAAAATACAACTTTAATTGCTGTGTAGGTGGCCGAGAGAAGTGGGGCCACCAGTTAAGAAACTATTACAATAAGCTAAGTAAGTAATAATGATGGCTTAGACCTAGTAGCAATGTAGGTGGAGAAAAGTAGATGGCTACTGAAAATATTTTGGAGACAGAGCCAAGAATATCTGCTGGTGTGTGATGGGGTTAGGGGAACAGGGATGACTCCTAGGTTTGAGGGTCTGCGATGGGGGGGGGAGGGAGAAAAAGTTTGGGGATCTGGAAATCAGTAATTCTATTTTGGGTGAGTTACATTCTTAGCAGATACCCAAGTAGAGACATCCAGTTGTCAGATAAATAGATAAGTTTGGAGAAATGTCTATTGAGATTCTTTGCCCATTTTCATTAAGTCATTCATCATTCCATAAATCCATTTTAAGATCATACTATGTGCCAGAATGTACTGTGCTAAGAACTATGTATACAATGACCAATAAAACCATGTCCCTACCTTCAGGAAGTTCACAGTCTAATTACGACTATGCTGTGGAGGGATGGAGAGAAGAGGAATAAATAAGTACAAATAAAACCAGTAAGTTGTAGTGAGTTCTGTGAAAGAAAAGAGCAGAGCATGGTAGGAGGACCTTCTTTAGGGCTGGGTGGTTGGGGAACCAAAGGAAGCAGTAGCAGCCATGACAGAGAAGAACAAGCCATTGCTAGTAGACTCCCTAGGACACCTGCTGCAGACAGATGACAAGACAAGAAAACCCAGTCCCTAAGCTGCCCTGGATCCCCAGCTACCTTCCAGATCTTGAACGTTTCAGGCTCCTTAAGGCCTGGACTTAGTACTTGTGATAGGCTGTTTTCCTTGAGGCAACTCAGACTTCTCTGCAGTCAAAAAAACCTATCTCACAGGGGATGGGGGACAAGAAAGAGAGAAAAAGGGTAAGCGGGGCCTAGAGGGCCTAAGTGCCTCCGGGAACTTCCTTTGACTCTGTACCAGATTGGTTCCCCTATTTGCCTATCCCACTCCACAATATGTCCCCACCCGGTCATTTAAGCAGGGAGCAAAGAATGCCTTCATTTCTGCCTAGAGGAGGGGGAAAAGAGGAGGCCTGATTCACTCACCTGCAGGTCACTGTTCCACGGAGTCAGTGTTGCCCATTGATAATTGCAACTGGAAGACTCCACCGCATTGTACGGAGGCAAGATAATAAGTCACTCAAGAATTGATTTGTGCTGTGCTCTTTGCGGAGATTTTTTTTTTTCTATCCCCTTCTGAGAATGACCCCAGACCCTAAGTTCTGCCTTATTTTGCAGGAGAGTTGTATCACTGGGCCTGAGACAACACTGTTTCCTTGGCTTTTGTTTTCTGGAGGCTGAGTTCTCTGATGCGATTTCTAAAGAGGGTAGGAGAGAGAAACAAGGATGGCTGAACCAGGATGTGGCTGTGGCCCCTGGAGTCATGTGAAAGGCAGGCCTAGATGGCCACAAAAGATCTTTTGGGAATGATGAAAAGGTTCCAAAATTTGATTATGGTGATGGTTGTGCAATGCTGTAAATATAACAAAAATCACTGCCTTATACACTTAATATGAGGGAATGTTTTGGTATATGAATAAAGTTGTTAAAAAACAAAAAACAATGTTGGCCTGGAACCCTTGCCTCACTTCCCCACTGCACTCACTTCCCTACTGCTCCCCACTGACAAGTGGTAATAGACGAGTGCAGCTAGCAGGGTGGACTCAAGGCATAGAGTTTCTAGCTGGGAATAAAGTCCACTGCCCCAGGGGTGGTACCAACACAGATCTACCAGTTTCCAAGGACACGTGGTGGCCCAGATCATAATTACATTTCTGCTATAATCAAAAGGGATCCAAGGCTAGAGCGACCATCCCATACATTTTGCTGTAAGAACCCCAGGACATAGGAAGAGAAAGAGACTCCCACTCCCAGTCCCAGTAAAGTTTGTCACTGACTTTCCCACTTAGCCTGGTAGGATGGAGCCCTGCCGTTATTTAAAGGAAATAATATATGTAGGAGGCAAAATGCCCCCCCCCCTCACCAAAGATGTCCATGCCACACAGCAAAAGAGACTCATAAATGAATGAGCCCTTAAAAACAGAGAATCCTCTCTGGTTAGAAACAGACAGATGAGGGGCACCTGGGTGGCTCAGTCGGTTAAGCGTCTGACTTCAGCTCAGGCCATGATCTCGCGGTTTGTGAGTTTGAGCCCAGCGTCGGGCTCTGTGCTGACAGCTCAGAGCCTGAAGCCTGTTTCGGATTCTGTGTGTCTCTCTCTCTGCCCCTCCCCTGCTTATGCTCTGTCTCTGTCTCAAAAATAAATAAAACATTAAAAAAAAAAAGACAGACAGATGAGGCAAAAGAAGTTAGATAATGATTCCAAGCATGACAAGGAAGCAGACATGCTGTTGCTGGCTCTGAGATACAGGGGCTCATGTGCAACAACCAGAGAGAGGCCACTAGGAGTGATGGATGGTCCCCAACTGATAGCCATGAAGAAAATGTGACCTTAGTCCTACAACCACAAGAACTGGATTCTGCCAATCACTGAGAAGAGCTTGGAAGGGGAATCATCCTCTAAAAAGAAACACAGTCTTGTCCACACCTTGATTTCAGCCTTGTGAGACTCTAAGCAAAGAAACCAGCCAACCCACTCAGACCTCTGACCTGCAGAACTGTGACATAATAAATAGCTATTATCTTAAGCTACTAAATTTGTGTTAATTTGTTGAGCAGTAATAATAATAGGAGCTTGGCATATATTTTGACACCATAGTTGATAAGAGCATGCTATATACTGTAAATGTACACCTGAAATCTGAATTCTTTTATTCTTTTTCAATATGGCATTTCTTAGATAACTGGGTGTGAACACTACCACTTTCCACTACCCCACCAGCATCTAGATTAGTAGAAACCTTGAAAAGCTTAAAGAGTGTAGTTTACCTTAAAGATTGGACCAGGGACTAAGAAACCAGGGCTCTGATTCTGATCATAAGCACTGAACAGAAAGTCATGAGAAACAGGTCTTATTTTTAGATCCCTGTAAGGACCTTAAGTAAATCAATCTCTCTGACTCTCCATTTCCATGTCTACAATATCAATGAGTTGGCCTAGATGACTTCTAAGTTCCTTTTAGTGTAATGAACTAAAACTGATAGACGTTTCAAGGAACAACACACATTCATTTAATATATAACCCACTACTTTCACCCGGCAGAGAGCTCATCCCAAGAGGGCATTTTGATGGGTGGAGAGGGAAGTTGGTTAGGGCTGCTGAGGCTTCTGTGAGCTTCTGATAACCAAGAACAGTATGGGTCTCCAAAGAAGAGATGAATTTCCCCTATGGGCCAGCTAAGCACCCTGCCCCTGCCACCCCCAGGTGCCCCAATAATTATCCTGGAAGAGCCAGCAACCTCTTGAAGATTCCCTGCAAGAAGTGATGGGTCAGGGAGGACCTGCCACCTGTGTTTGCCTTCCATTCTATCTAAACCAAGCTTCTCAGAGGGGAGAAGAACTTACTAGCATCCTCTACCAATTTCCCACACCTCTCTTCCCAGTATGGAGTCTTTCGAATTCTGAAGGAAACAATTTGGCCAAGGGATTTGCACCTCCCCAAATTCAATGTAATTCATTGCAGCAAACGGTTTTTGAATAGCTGCTGTGTGCTCACTGAGTTAAAGTAGAGGCGAGCAGTTGTTCTGGAGGTAAGCGTTCAGTTTCATTTTCAAGCTTGGATTTCAGTATTAAAATCTCTAGTGAAACTCAGGAAAGAAGGAGGAGGCAAAGACCAGACGCATTACACTCAAAGCACAGAACGATACAGTAGGTGCGATTTACAGTCATTTGAAGAGAAGATGGTTTTCCTTAAGAACTGAGTGCAAACACTGAACAGAGTTACTAAGAACTCTGTTTTTCAGAAGCATTTATATTCTGTTTCACATCAAATTAACATCAACACTCTGGGTAAATTTTGTCCTCAATCAGGGTTTTTCCAAGAAAGCAAACCTTTAAGTTCATGGAACAGAACTTAGATTTGAATTTGCATTAATGTGCATTCTTCATGGACAAATTATGCAACTATATGTAGCCAGCTGTCACTGAAAATATGTTTGACATGTATTTGCTTTTTTTCACATGGTTAATACATATTTTAGTACCATATATTTTTAGACATTTTATAAGTTAAAACAATGCTATCATTTCTCATTGGTTCATACTTTAATCCTCTCTGTACATCAGCCATGGTTGACCCAAGTCACCTACACCAATCATTTTTAGCTTTTCTTCCTCAGAGACAGATGTGACAAATGTGTTTTTACATGTGACACACCCCTACAGATGTATCCAGAATTATGTGCAACTCTACGAGCCTGACCTATAACTCCAAAACTGAGTCTTCAACTAAGAAATCATGTGGAAAAGAAAACAATTGTGTAGATATCCTTAAATTTATTCTAATTAATTTAAAAAATTAATCACTGGCAAATCTTGGTATTTGATATATTAGCAAGCAATTATTTGCAACAGATATCCTTTGCTTGGCATATATTTTGACACCATAGTTGATAAGAGCATGCTATATACTGTAAATGTACACCTGAAATCTGAATTCTTTTATTCTTTTTTTCCTTAAATGTTTTACTTACTTTTGAGAGAAAAAGAGACAGGGAGCATGTGTGGGGAGGGGCAGAGAGAAAGGGAGACAGAGGATCCCAAGCAGGCTCTATGCTGTCAGCACAGATGCGGGGCTCGAACTCACGAACTGCAAGATCATGACCTGAACAGAAGTCGGACACTTAACCAACTGAGCCAAAAAAGTGCCCCTGAAATCTGAATTCTTGAAGGCTAAGGGTGCCTGTCACAGAGAACCAGAGAAAAGACTATAAGGAAGAAAAACATAGTTATTCTCCCAACTGGGCAATGGTGGGAATATAATAAACCTGTTATAAAAGTCTACCAATGAGCATTTTTCTGGAAGTAACTAATCTCCTACCCATGATCTATAAAGCCACTGACATTCCAAAAGGTTTCATAGGCTACACCCAAACTTGGAAGTTGTGTTACATTCCTTAGATGTGGAAGAAAATGACTCTTCACACATTTCAAATATGAAGAGGCTGTATAATGTGGTGATTGGGAGCATGGGCTCTTAGAGCTGTGGTTCACAGTTAATTCTGCCTCCCAGGGGACATTTGGCAATGTCTGAAGACATTCTTGATGTCACAATTGGGGGAGGAGGGTGTTACTGACATCTGGTAGGTAGAGGCCAGGTATGCTGCTAAACATTCTAAAATAATGTAGGAAAGCCCCCCACAAACACAGAGTTAGCTGGCCCCCAAAACCAATAGTGCTGAGGTTGAGAAACCCTGCTATAAAGCAACCTGCCTGGGTTTCAGATCACTCCATACCTAGGTAGCCTCTACCAAGTTACTTAACATTTTTGTCCTTATTGAGTGCTTTTTACCAATAAAATTAGGATAATAATGGTACCCACCTTATTGATTTGTTGTGAGCATAAAATAAATGATGCAGGAAAGGAGCTAAGAACAATGTTTGGAACAAAGCAAGTGTTCAACAAACACTGACTTTTGTTATCACTGTATGTATTGAGAAAGACTGAGAAGAAATAAAACAAAATTGTAACAATGGTTGTTTCCAGGTGGCAAGATCATGACTGATTTTTATTTTCATTACAGTTCTATAGTTTTCCAAATTTTCTAGAACTGTATTTATATTAACCTAATATCCAAAAACATATACTATATTTTTAAAGAATGCAGAGGAAAGAACTTTACTTGTGATATGGCAGAAAGAGGACAGAATTCAGATCCTGGCTCTATCTGCTGCGTGGGACTTCGGGCAGGTTAGTCCATCTCTCTGAGCTTCAATTTCCTGATCAGAAATTGGGGCTAATAACCTATGTCACAGAGTCTGTATCAGGATTACACATGACAGACATCCAGTGCCTAGGAAAGTATGCTGAATGAGAGGTTCCATGAGATGACCGTTTTAAAAGTTTAGCCAGGGAAAAATGACTCCATAAACAGGAAAATATATTCATCATGCTAACGCCTCTTTTGCTTTTTAAACTGTCCTCTTAGAGAGACAACCTCCCATCTCGTGTCATTTTTGGCCTTGGTTCATAAAGGAGATGCTGCATCCATATTCTGGTTCTTCCTTCTATTCCTTCCTCTTCCCCTATATACACATATGCTAGGAAAAGATTCAGTAATTTGGCTGGCAGGGCCTGACTCATTTGGCAGGGTTTGTGAGCAGTGGGCAAGTTACTGTGACTGAAAAGCAGGGCCCCGGTCTCACTTTCTCATATCCTTCACCCAGGCTCAGTGTCCCTCTTCCTATTTCCTCTTCCATTCCTAGCCTCCAGGTTGGCAAGGCCTCTCCCTAAGGGGAAGCCTCTCTGCTTTGTCTCTCTGTTCCACCTTCTCCTGTTCAGCTGGGAGAGTAGAGCTGGTAGACTTGAGAGGGATGAGTAGGAAGCCCAGCTAGGTTTCCAAACCTAAGCCTCTCGAGCACACCAGCCCTGCCTACCTGAGAAGCCCTGCATGAGTGTGGTGGGCATGCCGCAATTGCCTGGCTGTACAGTGCTTCCAGCACAGCTTTTCTTCTGCACAACTCACTCAGCAGGTAACACCGGAGGTAAGGCGGTAAGGAGGAGAAGTTTATCCACAAACCCTTTTCTTCCTCTCCTTAATGACTGAATTAGATGGGAACAATAGGATATGTCTCTGAATATTATAAAGAGGGGTGACTATTTTATTTATTTTATTTTTATTTTTTAATGTAATCTCCACTCCCTACATGAGGCTCAAACTCATGACCCTGAGATCAAGAGTTCCATTCTCTACCAACTGAGCCAGGCAGGTACTCCAAGAGGGATAACTGTTTAAGCCCTAGTTATCCTGCTAACTTGAATTCAAATCCTAAGCAAACTTTCAAGATAACCTGAGACAATCTTTTGCACTCAAGTCCTAACTGCCATGGTTTGGGAAAAGTACTGTGGCTCCAATCTACTCTGACACTAAAGATCCCAGGGTTCTCTGGGGGAGGAGTCCTATAGTCGTGTGAGCTCTTGGCTAAGTGTTCTGGGGACTGGGAGCCACAGCTGATTAGGAGAGGCCTGCCTGGGGCAGGAACTGACCTTCTCATCACATTCAGCCTCAACCCAAGATAAACTATTTCAGTGTTGGGAGATGATGCCAGGCAGAGCATCAAAGTAAAATGAGACCATTAGGGTGCCTCTATATCTAGACACAAATAAAAATATCAGGAGAACCTCATTCTAAAGATAAATAAAATGTCAGGGGGATTGGATATCCCCAGGTAGGAATTTATGAATACTTCTTGAACTCTAGTGTGCTACTGCTTCAGGGTCAGCCTGACTATTGTATATAAATTTCAGGCATAGTTTTGACTATAGGTAGTTGCTAAGTTCTCTCCCACTACACATTCACCTCTTCACTGTCCTCTCTACAAGCACATGCAGCATAAAATAGAGGTGGGCCCCTAAACTGGCTCCAGCAGAAAGCTTCCAGAGCTTTCGCAAATGTATAGTGTGAGCTTACCATAAACCAGGCCTGGTGCTAAGTGCCAGAAACCCAGTGATGGAAGATATGGTCCTTTCACTCAATGAGCTCATTTTAGATGACTATAATAGTGTAAAAGTGGTACTTGTCCCAGGGAAACATAGATTTTAGCAGGGATCCAAGGCTTAATATAAAGGACTAAAGTTCAGTATCGTAGGAGACACAATCACTCTTCAAAGTATTCTTCGATGAAACCCTGAAGGGGAATACCTCATTTAGTGAAGAATTTTACAAATTTTAGATTTCTATCCCTTCTCTTCCTCTTTGTATCTTTGACCTAGTAACTTCTCGTAGTTTTTCCATAGCACAGAAGTATGAGATCAGTCATCATTTACTGTCAAGAGCCAAAAGGGAAACTACACAGACCAAAAAGAGGAAATCTTTATATTTCAGAAATTTCTAGAAGTTAAGGGAAAAACTTATTTTTCCCTTAAAAACCTAAAATAATTTGTAAAGAGAGTGATCTGTTATTACCTTGAAGTAGGATAATATTATTTTAAAGCAATAAATCTAGTCTGTTTGATACCATAGTTTGTGGTCATAATTTCTAAAGTTTTTAATCTCTTTGTTTTATTTTGAAAACCAAGTTAAGTCCTTTTAAAGATAACATGTTTAGACTGGTCTTATTACTAGGTTCAGAGGATGAAAATATGTTCAGTTCGATTAAAAAAAAAAAAAAATCAACCATGAGGTAATTCTAGATTTTTTTGCCTTTAGACATCATTTGGTCACCATAGTAACACAGTACTTTACTACCAAATATCTATACAGCAAAAAGGGAAGAGAAGAACAGGCAATTACTTACTGGTTATTTGGGAGTACAGAATATGACTATTGGGATAATTCAAGATTATATATAGATTCCACCGGGGATCTGTTTTAGCCAGGCAAGCTAATTTGATCTTCTAGTAGCATCAGCTGAACAAAATTTGTAGCCAAATCAACTGTTGACATCATTTGAAATAACACAAGCAGGAAAGAAGCATAGTTTAGTAGTTAAAAATCATGGACTCTGGGGTCAATTTCCTTGGGTCCAAACCCTATTTCTAGGGTTTGCTAGCTGTATGATCTTGGGAATGTTCCCTGATTTCTCTGTGCCTTAGTTTCTTCATTACCAAAATGTGGGCACTAATAATACCTCCCTCCGAGGGTTATTATAAAGATTAAATGACTGATTATTTGTGCTTAGAATAATGTCTTGCACATAGCAATAACTTTGTAAGTATTTTTTAAAAGATGAAATAAAATTTAAATTTGCTAACTTCCCTCTTTGTGCTAGGTAGAAATGGCCAAAGACACCAAGATTTAAGTACATAGCAGATTATTTTAGCCTGTAACTTTAGAAGATTCCTTTGAGAACTTCCTGGGAGCCTTCTTGATGGCTATTCTGTAAGATTTGGAAGTCCGTAGCACTCTACTATCTAAAACCAGAGCTGGAAATAATCATAAGCTCTCCTTGAATCAGGAACATCAGAAGGAAGACAATTGCACAGCACAAAGAAACAGCACGCCTGCCCGCTCAGGCTCCCTAAGCCACTGCCAATAACCTCTGGGAACATGGGCACAGAATAAGCAAGGGAGGAAACAAGATTTTATTGCCATGACAATGAAATCTAGTTGATTTCAGTAATATTATTTTTTTTCTTCTTTCCAGGACTCAAAGAAAAAATCGTTTTCATCAATTAGTACTTTGTTTTACTAATTACCATTGTACAAAATTTCCATCAATTTTTCTTCAACAGGCACTTACTCTGGTAAATTGTTCCTTTTACAGAACTATCTAGGCATCTTTTCTAAACCTGCAACAAATCTAAAGCCCCTAACCAACATCTAAGCCATGACAAAAATCTCTAAATTGCCTGGAAAAAAGAAGGTATTATGTTCTCTAAGCCAAATTTCAGCCGCGATACCACAGGATCCCTAGCGCATACCTTCATCTGGACTTGATTTCAGGGATGGTCTCCTTTGGTCTTCTCCGTCAGGAATAACCCTTGCATAGGAGTTTGGAGAATTCCATAAACCACCAGGAAAGCTTGGGAACACATTCATTTCTGTCCTCTGCCTTCCCCTTGGCTCGTAGCCTGCTTCCTGGTAAGAAGACAAGATGACGCTGTACTGGGTTGACGGTTAAACCATCTTCCCGCCCCCAGCCCCACTCTCTTGGTGCCCCTCCCTTATCCTTTCCAAGGCTCTGGAATGTGTCACATGGGAAATGGATCATGTGGTTCAAGGGGGGGAATGTGGCCATCTTCTATCTCCCTTCCCCCACTTTTCCTTTCAGGAGCAAAGCAGCAGAAATCTCCGACCTGATTGGCTCTGACCAAAAATCTCCATATGAAAAGGAAAAGACTCAACCAAACCTCCAGCCTTCTCCACTTTCTTTTTTTGTTTTATTTCTCATCTGAACGTTTTATTATGGACATTCAGAGTTGCTAGGTAGTGAGGGAAATGATGCTTTCTTCCCAGCCCCTTTCTTTCTTATTATCAATACCCTAATGTGACAAGGTGTTCCCTAACCTCCGTCTGGAACCCACTTAGCATAACTGAGACAACTGAGTGTTCAGCACCAAGGACAGCATTGCACCCCCTTCGGCGTTCATTAAAGCCATTTGTCTACTTCACTCTCAGGTAAATAAAAATATTTTAAAAATATTTCCCTGAGGTCTTGTGTCTAAATATAAGTCAGACCACATATTTAGGGCCCTGATGTTTCCTACTATCAATTTATTGCTACTTTATAAATACAATTTTTACATATCATTACAAAGACCATCCCATGCGTACCTACCTCCCTGTTGCCATCCCATCACCCATCCCCACCCTTTAGATATGCTCCATGTTTTAGGGGGAGGGGAAATTCTCATAACATAGTTTACTATACACCCATATATCTATGCTCATGAACAAGACAAAATAAAACACAGAAACACACAGGATTTCTTAAGTGTGTATATCAAGATGTCCTTAGCCCCATTCCTAGGCCTCAGGCAGGGTTGAATTAGAGAAGCAGGGAGGAAGCCTAGTAGAAACTGTTTTTGTGCAGGGTCTATCCTGCTTTGCTGACGTCCCTGTTGCCATGGTGCTAGGTAACAGCTGAAGGGGATGATTTCTTTCAGAACCGGTCACCATGGGACCCTGCTGACTAAAGAAAGGAAGAGGAAAAAGGACTGAATTGCTGAGGAGGACTTTCAATTAGCATTTTCAGAGCCAAATTTACCTAATGGGCCCTTTCCTTATTAAATTGTTGCTGACCCTAAATCCTAAAAGGATTCTAGAAATTAGTATGGACACTGTGATGCTAACTCCCTCCATACTCCTCTGCTTTTTTCCCTAAAAATCTATTTAGGTGCAACTGAATGAAAATGCCAGCTTCACAGGGTGACTGTGGAGTGCCATCACAGAGTTGGGGGAAGGACACAGGAATCTATATTTTTCTCAGATTGGGACTTCTGATTTTTACGAAGCCATTCATCTTAAGTCCTAACAGCCTTAACTTTACAACCACACCTGATTGTTGACACAAGGAACAATTTGTGAATGTTTTACAATTTTATAGGAGAAAGCACAAATATTTTTGAATGTGAGTTGCTGAATGATATTAAATAAAAATAAATTTGATTAAAGCCAATCCTTTGGATAGAATTTGGACTACCTCCATCAGGAATTTAAGCAAGCTCTACGTTTATGTCATTAGGCTGGCATATAACTGATTGTTTCTAACTCAGAGTCCTTGCCATGGCAATTCTAGATATTTATCTTGGGGGGCAGAAATACTTTCAAAAATTTTCCTAATGTTTATTTTTGAAAGAGAGACAGAGTGTGAGCGGGGAGGGGCAGAGAGAGAGGGAGAAACAGAATCCAAACCAGGTTCCAGGTTCCAAGCTGTCAGCGCAGAGCCTGATGCAGGGCTCAAACCCACAAACCGTGAGACCATGACCCAAGCCGAAGCCGGATGCTTAACCGACTGAGCCACCAAGGCACCCTGGCAGAAATACTTCTAATGTGCAGGAATGCAAACTCTGTTAAAAAAAAAAAAAAAAAGAGGCTGCACAAGGAAGCTGGAGTATAATTTCAAGAAATCAAAATTTCTTCCTGGCTCAACATTCACAGCTTAAGATGTATTTACTTCTTTTATTTTAGGAGAAGAGCCAGGTTAATTCCAGTTTTTCTAAATAAGACAGAGAATTTCAACTTGGCTAATTCTAATGCTTGTAGCTTTCAGAAAATTCATTTATCAGGAAAGCCGATAGGTGTTTGAAGAAATTCTTAGAAAGCCAGCAGGACGGTGACTTAGATATCATCTATCTTTTCTTAGTCAATAACAATAACGAGAACAAGAAAAACAGCTAATGTTTAACATGTCCCAGTTATTTAGTACATGTCATTTAATCCTCCTCCCAAACCATGAGACAGGTACTCTTATAGACTTTCTTGTTTTATAGAAGTGACTGAGGCTTAAAGAGGATAAGTAATGTGCCCCAAACTACACAGCTAGTTAGTGTGGGAATAAGGATTTGGAACTATTTAATCTGACTCCAGAGCAGGCACACTATACTATACTATTCTGCATCGTGAATAATGGACTAGACTAAAATTACTTGTCAATTGATTGTAATGTGATTCACTACTAAGGGCCTCTGACAGGAGAAATTAAAAAGATTGCTTTAAATTATTTGAGACCAGGGCACCTGGCTCAGTCAGTTAAGCATCAAACAATTGATTTTGGCTCAGGTCATGATCCCATGGTTTGTGGGATCAAGCCCTGCATTGGGCTCTGTGCTGATGGCACAGGGCCTGCTTGGGATTCTCTCTCTCCCTTTCTCTGCCTCTCCCCTGCTTGCATGCTCTCTCTCTTTCAAAATAAATAAAAATAAACTTAAAAAAAATCATGAACTTTCTGATTGCTTTAAACAAAATCGAAAGCAAACTACTGTCCAACTGTCTGAGAGATTTATTAAAATAGTTTTCTTAAGGGGCACCTGGGTAGCTCCATCAGTTAAGCGTCCAACTTCAGCTCAGGTCATGATCTCGCGGTTTGTGAGTTCGAGCCCTGTGTCAGGCTCTGTGCTGACAGCTCAGAGCCTGGAGCCTGCTTTCAATTCTGTGTGTGTGTCTCTCTCTCTGCCCCTCCCCTGCTTTCGCTCTGTCTCTCTCTCCCTAGCAAAAATAAACATTAAAAAAAATTTTTTAAATAGTTTTCTTAAAACAAAGCTCTTTTTACAAAAGAATGCCAGCTAATGAATGCAAAGTATAATAGTTAGGAGCAGCCCTCAATGAAATAACCTATTCAGTAAAGGACCAAAATGGGCATTCCAACTATTAAATGAGGACAGGTTGTTTGTAGATGATTTGCAAACTGCAAAGGCAAATGTATTCTGGAAGGGGGGGGGGGGGTCGTCACCATCTTGACTATGCCACCAAACAACTTGCAATTATGTGCCAACATGAAGCAATGTGAACTACCCAATATTACTAATGAAGTACTCTTTCATAAAATGTTCAACCTGAATCTAAACAAACTTCTATTCATAGCGTCTAGTTTTTTTTAAAGGGCAGGGGTTGGAGAACAAGTCATAAGATGTTATGAGGAAATAATCAGCCAAATCGAGAATACAGACTATTCTACAAGGGAACTTATCTAGACTTATCAAAAGTCAATGTCATGAAATGAAAATAAAACAGGGGCACCTGGGTGGCACAGTCGGTTAAGCATCTAACTCTTGATCTTGGTTCAGGTCATGATCTCACAGTTCATGAGTTCCATCCCCATATCGGGCTCAGTACAGAATCTGCTTGGGATTTTGTCTTTCTTTATCTCTGCCCCTTCCCTGCTTGTGCACACATGCTCTCTCTCAAAAGAAATAAACTTAAAAACAAACAAACAAACAAACAAAAAACAGGTGTGCTGCTTGAAGGGTGTGCTGTTACAGATTAAAAGAGACTAAAGACCACAGTTGCAAAGGATATGATTTGCTGACGTGCTGACTGGGGAGGGAGAGAGAATGGAAATAAGTAGCTATAAAATATTTTTGGGAAGCATCTGGGTGGCTCAGTCAGCTTGAGCATCTGACTTTTGATATCAGCTCAGGTCATGATTGCTTAGTGTGGAGCCTGCTTGAGTTTCTTTCTCTCTCTCTACCTCTGCCCCTCTTCTCCATTCCCGTTCTCTTTCTCTAATAAAAATTAATTAATTAATTAATTAATTAAAAATATTTTGGGGACAATTGGTGAAATTTGCATTGTGAATGGATATTAGATGACATCACAGAATTGTTATTTATATTAGGTGTAGGAAATGGTTTATAGGAGAATTTTTTTATTCTTAGGAAATGCTTAAGTATTCAGGATCAAGTGTCAAGACGAATGCAAGTTACCTTCAAATAGTTCAACAACAAGAAAATATATGTATGTATATATACAGAAAGTGTGAGAAAATATGGCAAAACAATACAATTGGTGAATCTAGGGGAAGAGTGTATGGGTGTTTATTGTACTTAAACTTTGTCATCTGAATGAAAAAGTAATAAATACTGTTCTATGCTAGAACAAGGACATGCCACATGGAGTCTGTCCCTTTCCAGGTCAGGTTTAGTGAGAAAGAAAGTGACATAAGGAGAATAAAGCAGTCAGAAAACTGGACTTGACCTCTTTCTAGGCCGAAGTTGGATATGAGTGTACTCATTTTCTACTGTGGCTATAACAAATTATCACAAACTTAGTGGCTTAAAACAACACAAATATTAAAGTTTTATAGCTTAGAAATCTGACATGGGTCTTACTGGACTAAAATCATGGTGATGGCAGGGCTGCATTCCTTTCTGGAGGCTACAGAGACAGAATCTATTTCCTTACCTTTTCCAGCCCCCCACATTCCTTGGCTCGTAGCCCTCTCACTCCATCTTTAAAACCAACAACTTTGTACCTCTCTAACCATTATTCCATAGTCACATCTCCCTTTGACTCTGACCTCAGACTGAAAAGGTTCTTTCAAGAACCAATGTCATTAGATTGGGCCCACTCAGATAATCTCCCCTTTCAAGGTCCTTAACCTAATTGTATCTACGAAGTCCCTTTTGCTTTGTAAGGTAACATATTCACAGGTTCCAGGGGTTGGGACATGGACATCATTAGGGAGCCCTTATTCTGCATACCACAGTGAATTGCCTCCATGTTGAGAGGATCTCTACCATTGCTCCTCTTTGGGGACCACTGCCCAGGTCCCTCATACCACACTCTCTGCACTTTCCATAGCTATTTGGGCCAATGGCAAGTCTCCAACAGTGTAGTCAGACAGAGATAGAGCAGTCAACTATCCCAAGCTGTTCCTATTCCCTTGAAGCATGGATGCTGAACTAACAGCCAGGGGGCTGCCATAAACAGATGAGGTGACTCCATAGCATGGGCCAAGAAGAAGCTGAGTCCGCAAGGGGAGGTAGCCAGTACTCCCTGGGAACTTTGCCTGAAGCCAAAAATGGGCCATGAATTCACCAGCTCCAGGCTTCAGCATCACAGGCCAGCAGATTCCCCGGTGATCAGGCCAACAAGGGACATCATGCCAGAAAACTGCCAGTACATACTCTAGGTCCAGAATGAAGCCAGGGGATTCCATCTCTCTCATCAATTCCACAAGAATGTGTACATTACCCTTCCCCACCCCCCATACAAATGGATGCTATCTTCAGAGAAGATGCAGGACCTCCTCGGAAGGCATTGTGAAACATGAAACAT
Source organism: Lynx rufus (assembly GCF_022079265.1). Lineage (NCBI taxonomy): Eukaryota > Metazoa > Chordata > Mammalia > Carnivora > Felidae > Lynx > Lynx rufus. The sequence continues at coordinate 46,728,358 of NW_025814889.1, forward strand.
ATTTTATCCAAAGGAGACTTATACTACTTAAAGGAATTGTTCAATGAAATTGAACTATATCTGAGACTGAATTAGACACTTAGGGTTTTTTTTCCCCCTGTAACCTAACAATGGTTTTAAAATATGATATGACTCCCTTCAAATGGTGATACCTAATACTACTCCCCTTGAATGTGGACCTGACTTAGTAGCCTGTTTCCAATGAAAAGAATGTGGCAGAAGGGATTCTATGTACCTTCTAAAGCCGGGTCATAATAAGGATAGTTTCTGCCTGGCTCGCTAACTTCTTGGACTGTTCATTCTGGGGGAAGCCAGCTACCATGTCAGGACATTCAAGCTATCTTATGAAGGGGCTCACATATGGAAAACAGGCCTCTCACCAACCAGCACCAAGGAGCAACGATGAGTGAGTTGCCATGGCAGCAGATCCTCCAGCCCTAGTCAGGTGACTGCAGTTCTCATCAATATTAGGACTGCAACCATGTTTGACACCCGAAGCCAGAACTGCTAAGCTGAGTTGCTCCCAAATTCCTGACCCACAGAAATTATGAGATGTTTATTATTGTTTCAAGTTACTATGTTTTGAGGTATTTTGTTATATAGTAATAGATAACTAATACACAAGTGAAAACTCTGGAAAAAACAAGATACCTATTCTTTCTTGGCATAGCTGAGTTAATAAGTTAAATTAAGTGTCCCTACTACATATGTGTATGTTCCTTATACAGAAGTTATGTGGTTTCATTAAGTCAAGACACTAGGAAGGGGAGAAACAATTAGCCACTTAACAGTGTTGTCTGGGGGAAGAAAAGCTAAGTAGATGGAAGTAGGTTATAAAGACTCAGAAGAACTGTAGGGAATTCTAGAACAGGAAGACAGACCTAAGACGGGACTTGACAAGTGACCAGAAAGCTGTCAGAGCCAAGACTGGCACCGACTCTACCTCTTTCTCTATGAGGCTACAATGCCTATCATCTCTTACTTTCTCATCATCAGCTATGTTCACCTGCTTCTCTCTTTTTTAAAATTCGTATTTATGTATTTATTTTGAGAGAAGGAGAGAGTGTGCACGTGTGAGGGAGAGAAAATTCCAAGCAGGCACCATGCCATTAGCACAGAGCTCGATGTGGGGCTTAATCTCACGAACTGTGAGATCATGACCTGAGCTGAATGTTTAATTGCCTGAGCCACCCAGGTGCCCCACACCTGCTTCTCTTTTGGTATCAGTTCATCCTGCTTTACATTGCATTACTGGCCCCCAAATGGCTGGTCCCAACAAACCCAGCTGGCTCTGAAATGTACATGACCTTACCAGTTCAATGTTCCTATCTAAGTAACCCAATTTCAATTAAAAACAAACTACCATATAATCTAGCAATCCCATTTCTGGGAATATCTCTATCTCTAAAGGAAATAAAATCAGTATCTTAAAAAGATATCTACATTCCAGGTTCACGAAGCATCATTCACAGTAGTCAAGATATGGAAACAATCTCAGTGTCTGTCAATAAATGAATGGATAAAGAAAATATGATACAGACTTCAGAAGATGACAGAGAAATAGGCAGACTGGGATTTCCCTCGTCCCTCAAACACAGCTGTATTGGGGCCAGAACACTTGAAACACCCAGGAAACCTATCTGCAGAGTGACAGAAAAATCTCCACAGGTGGAGGGAGACAGCTTGGCCAGACAGAGGTGCGTGTAGGTGAATTGGGGGACATATAACAGAGTGGGCACAGAGGGGAGAGATCCCCTTATGTGGAGAGACAAAGGGGAGAGAAAGAGAAGCTGTATATTGTGGTTGTGTGTTAGGACGAGAGAAAAACATCTCCAGATCACAGGCTGAGGAACGAGAAATACAGAGTACCAGTCTCTACTTCGTAAACAGCCTTAGGAGCTGAAGATCCTAATTTTCAAAAGTGTGCGATTTTCTCCAAACAACACCTAGGGGTGGGGAGCCAGCCCCAGAGCTTGGTAGCAATCTCAGGGGCACACTGGGAGAGAATAATCCCCTTCCTGGAGTACTGTGGGAAGAGAGGTTATTGCCCCACCAAGGACCAAAGAGTCTGCAGGCGCCCAACATGTTGGGAGAGTGGAGTGGTGCTACCCCAGAACGGGGTTGCGTGGTGCAGGATCCTTTAAAAACAGGTGCTGAATCCCAGCCCACTGCCTAGGAGGTGTGGGAGACTGTGGAGCAGGATAGGCTGACCACTGGGACTACTCTGTGAGGACCGCCTAAACTGTGTGGTTTGAGACACTGGTCAGGGGAGGAGAGATTGAGGTGTTACCATTTTTATCTCCATTACCAACACGGTGGGGCTTCAGAGAACAGGACAGCGGCCCCCAGTGGAGGCGGGACCTGCTTCCTAGAGAGATTAACACTGACCCAAACCAAGCAGCATCTCATCCAGACCATCACAGCTGCAGGTCCCAGGCACCAACAGACAACTGTCCTGCGGTTTTGTATGTTAGTCTGTTGCTCTTTTTTTTCCCTCTTTTCTTTCTTTCCTTCTCTTGTTTTTCTTTTTACCCTCTTCTTTTTTTTTTTTTTTTTTTCCCTTTAGAATCAGGCTCGTAGTTTCTGATTTGATTTTTGGTCAATTTTTATTATATATATTTTTTCTTTATTTTTTTTCTTTCTCTTTGTTGGTTTTTTTAATCAGGCATTTTTACTCTATTCCTTTATACCTCTTCTATACCTCCTTCTTTATTTTCCTTTCTCTGGATTAAGCCTTAAAGTTTCTTTGATTCTCTACTTGGTCTTTTTTTTTTCACCCCTTTCATTTTTCTCCTCGTATGAGATCAGGTCCCCTGCCCATTCCTTTTTTCCAGAGTTACTTCAACAACAAATTAAAGCATACCTGGTGGAAAGTCTAAACAATCCACTACTATGAGTAAGGAGGAGCTTTGTAGAAGACTGACCAGTGGGATAGAGCAGGCAATACACAACAACAGAGAGCACTGACACACTCCAAAAATACTTCCTGAAGTTCCAAGCCCTGGACAGTGTATGGCCCCTTTTTAATATAGTATTACTTGCAGGTGCAGGACATATAACAAGCTACTAAAGCATGTAAAAGACAGAAAACTAGCCAAAATGATGAAACAGAAGAATTCTCCTCAAAAGAAATTCCAGGAAGAAATGACAGTCAGAGAATTGCTTAAAACATATAAAATATATATCTGAACAAGAATTTAGAATAACAGTCATAAGACTAATAGCTGGGCTTGGAAAAATCATAGAAGACAGCAGAGAATCTATTGCTACAGAGATCAAAGACCTAAGAAATACTCATGATGAATTAAAAAATGCTATAAATGAGATGCAAAATAAACTAGGTGCGGTGACAGTGAGGACAGAAGAAGCAGAGGAGAGAACAGGTGAAATAGAAAATAAAATTATGGAAAATGATGAAGCTGAAAAAAAGAGGGAAAGGAAGTTACTACACCACAAGGGGAGAATTAGAGACCTAAGCGATTCAATGAAATGAAATAATATCCATATCATAGGAGTTCTAGAAGAAGAGAGAAAGGGGCAAAAGGTTTATTTGAACAAATTATAGCTGAGAACTTTCCTAATCTGGGGAAGGAAACAGGCATCCAAGTATAAGAGACACAGAGAACTCCCTTCGAAAACAACAAAAAAGGTCAACACCATGACATATCATACTGAAACTGGCAAAATACAAAGATAACAAGAGAATTCTGAAAGCAGCTAGGGACAAATGGGCCTTAACCTACAAGGGTAGATACAAAAGGGTAGTAGCAAACCTGTCCACTGAAATTTGGCAGGCCAGAAGGGAGTGGCAGGAAATATTCAACATACTTAATCCTTTATCCAGCAAGCCTGTCATTCAAAATAGAAGGAAAGATAAAGACTTTCCCAAACAAAAACTGAAGGAGTTCACGACCACTAAACCAGCCCTGCAGGAGATCCTAAGGGGGACTCTGTGAGTGGAATGCTGCAAAGGACCAGAGATATCACCACAAGCACAAAACCTACAGATAACACAGTGACACTAAATCCATGTATTTCAATAATCACCCTGAATGTAAATGGACCAAATGCCCCAATCAAAAGACATAGGGTATCAGAATGGATAAAAAAACAAGATCCATCTATATTCTGCCTATAAGAGACTCATTTTACACCTGAGGACACCTGCAGATTGAAAGTGAGGAGATGGAGAACTATCTATCATGCTACTAGACAGCGAAAGAAAGCCAGAATAGCCATACTTATATCAGACAAACTAGACTTTAAAACAAAGATTGTAACAAGAGATGAAGAAGGGCATTATATCATAATTAAGGGGTCTATCCATTTAGAAGATCTAACCATTGTAAATGTTTACATCCCCAACATGGAGGCACCCAAATATATATATCAGTTAATCACAAACATAAATAAATGTATAGATAATAATAGTGATTGTAGGGGACTTCAATACTCCACTTACAACAATGGACGGATCACGTAGGCAGAAAAATAAATAAGGAAACAACAGTCCTGAATGACACATTAGACCAGATGGACTTAACAGATATATTCACAACTTTCCATCCAAAAGCAGCAGAATATACATTCTTCTCAAGTGACATGGAACATTCTCCAAAATAGATCACATACTGGGTCACAAAACAGCCCTCAACAAATATAAAAGGATTGAGATCATACTATATATATTTTCAGATCACAACTTGAAACCAACCACAAGAAAAAATTTGGAAAGCCCCTAAATACATGGAGGTTAAAGAATATCCTACTAAAGAATGAATGGGTCAACCAGGAAATTAAAGAATAATTTTAAAAATATATGGAAACAAATGAAAATGAAAACACAACAGTCCAAACGCTTTGGGATGCAGCACAGGCAGGCCTAAGATACACTGCAATCCAAGAAGTAAGAGAGGTTCCGGGGCACCTGGGTGGTTCAGTTGGTTAAGTGTCCAACTTCAGTTCAGGTCACGATCTCACTGTGTGTGAGTCTGAGCCCTACATCGGGCTCTGTGCTGACAGTTCAGAGCCTGGAGCCTGCTTTGGATTTTGTGTCTCCCTCTCTCATTGCCCCTCCCCCACTCGCATTCTCGGTCTCTCAAAAATGAATGTTAAAAAAAAAAAAAGTAACAAAGGTCCCAAATACAGAACCTAATTTCACACCTAAAGGAGGAAGCAGAAAAGAAAGCCCAAAGCCAGCAGAAGAGAAATAATAAAGATTAGAACAGAAATAAACAACATAGAATCCAAAAACAAAACAAAACAGATCAATGAATCTAAGAGCTGGTTTTTTGAAAGAATAAACAAAATTGATAAACCCCTAGCCAAACTTCTCAAAAAGAAAAGAGAGAGGACCCAAATAGATAAAATCATGAATGAAACAAGAGAGATTACAACGAACACCTCAGAAATACAAACAATTAGTAGAAAATACTATGCAAAATTATATGCCAAAAAACTGGACAACTTGGAAGAAATGGACAAATTCCTAGACACTCACACACTACCAAAACTCAAACAGGAAGAAATAGAAAATTTGAATAGACCCATAACCAGCGAAGAAATTGAATAGGTTATCAAAAATCTCCCAACAAATAAAAGTCCTGGGCCAGATGGCTTCACAGGGGAATTCTATCAGACATTTAGAGCAGAGTTAATACCTATTCTTCTCAAGCTGTTCCAAAAAGTAGAAACGGAAGGAACGCTTCCAGATTGATTCTATGAAGCCAGCATTACCTTGATTTCCAAACCAGACAAGACCCCACTAAAAAGGAGAATAACAGCCAATATCCCTGATGAACACAGATGCAAAAATTCTCAACACGATACTGGCAAATCGAATTCAACAGTATATTAAAAAAATTATTCACCAAGATCAAGTAGGATTCATTCCTGGGCTGCAGAGCTGGTTCAATATTCGCAAATCAATCAAAGTGACACATCACATTAATAGAAGGATAAGAACCATATGATCCTGTCAATAGATGCAGAAAGAGCATTTGACAAAATACAGCATCGTTTCTTAATAAAAACCCTCAAGCAAGTCAGGATAGAAAGTACATAACTTAACATCATAAAAGCCATATATGAAAGTCCCACAGCTAATAACATCCTGAGAGCTTCCCCCTGAGATCGGTAACATGACAGAGATGTCTACTCTCACCACTGTTGTTTAACATAGTGTTGGAAGTCCTAGCCTCAGCAATCAGACAACAAAACAAAATAAAAGGCATCCAAATTGGCAAAGAAGTCAAACTTTCACTCCTCACAGATGACATGATACTCTACATGGAAAACCTGAAAGATTTCACAAAAAAACTGCTAGAACCGATACATGAATTCAGCAAAGTCGCAGGATATAAAATCATTGTAAAGATATTGGTTGCATTTCTATACACTAATAATGAAGCAACAGAAAGAGATATCAGGGAATCAATCCCATTTACAATTGCACCAAGAACCATAAAATACCTAGGAATAAACCTAACCAAAGAGGTAAAAGATGTGTATGCTGAAAACTATAGAAAGCTTATGAAAAAAACTGAAGAGCACACAAAGAAATGGAAAAACATTCCATGCTCATGGACTGGAGAAACAAATATTGTTAAAATGTCTATACTGCACATTCAATGGAAACCCTATCAAAAAAGCACAAGAATTCTTCACAGAGCTAAAACAAACAATCCTAAAATTTGTACAGAACCACAAAAGAGCCCGAATAGCCAAAGTAATGTTGAAAAAGAAAAACAAAGCTGAAGGCAAAACAATTCCAGACTTCAAACAGGCAACAACCTCTTTGAACTCAGCCACAGCATCTTCTTACTAGACATGTCTTTGGAGGCAAGGGAAACAAAAGCAAAATGAACTATCTGGGACCTCATCAAGATAAAAAAGCTTCTGCACAGAGAAGGAAACAATCAACAAAACTTAAAGGCAATTGATGGAATGGGAGAAGATATTTGCAAATGACATGGCAGACAAACAATTAGTATCCAAAATCTACAAAGAACTCATCAAACTCATTGGGGCGCCTGGGTGGCTCAGTCCGTTAAGCGTCCTACTTCGGCTCAGGTCACGATCTCGCGGTCCATGAGTTCAAGCCCCGCGTCAGGCTCTGTGCTGACTGCTCAGAGCCTGGAGCCTGTTTCAGATTCTGTGTCTCCCTCTCTCTCTGACCCTCCCCCGTTCATGCTCTGTCTCTCTCTGTCTCAAAAATAAATAAATGTTAAAAAAAAATTTTTTTTTAAAGAACTTATCAAACTCAATACCCAAAAAACAAATAATCCAGTGAAGAAACGGGCAAAAGGCATGAACAGACACTTTTCCAAAGAAGACATCCAGATGGCTAACAGACACATGAAAAGATGCTCAACATCACTCATCATCAGGAAAATATAAATCAAAACCACAATGAGTTACCACCCCACACCTGTCAGAATGGCTAAAATTAACAACTCAGGAAACAACAGATGTTGGTGACGATGTGGAGAAAAGGGAACACTTTTGCACTGCTGGTGGGAATGCAAACTGGTGCAGCCACTCTAGAAAACAGTATGGAGATTCCTCAAAATATTGAAAACAGAGCTACCCTATGACCTAGCAATTGCCCTACAGGGTATTTATCCAAAGGATATAAAAATGCCGATCTGAAGGGGCACACACACACCCCCCCCCCAGTGTTTATAGCAGCACTATTGACAATAGCTAAAGTATGGAAAGAGACCAAATGTCCATTGACTGATGAGTGGATAAAGAAGATGTGGTATATATACAATGGAATATTACTTGGCGACCAAAGAGAATGAAATCATACCATTTCATGGATGGTATTGGAACGTATTATGCTAAGCAAAATAAGTTGGTCAGAGAAAGACATATGATTTCACTCATATGTGGAATTTAAGAAACAAAACAGATGAACATAGGGGAAGGGAAGGAAAAATAAGATAAAAACAGGGAGGCAAACCATAAGACACTCTTAAATACAGAGAACAAACTGAGGGTTGCTGGAGGGGTGTTGAGTGGGGGGAATGGGCTAAATGAGTGATGGGTATTAAGGAGGGCACTTGTTGGGATGAGCACTGGGTGTTATATGTAAGTGATAAATCACTAAATTCTATTCCTCAAACCATTATTACACTGTATGTTAACTGACTTGGATTTAAATAAAATTAAAAAAATAAAAATCTAAAAGCAAAGTAGGTGCTCAACAATAATGTTCCAGCACATTGAACAAACAGGACTTTTGGGGACTGACTTAAAACAACTTAATTTTTATTCTCCACTGTCCATCTAAAAACACTCTGCAGGGGTTGGGTCTTCTCCTATCCCCAAAAGAAAACCTGGGCAGTCCCATCCTTTTTCTGGTCACGTTTAGGTAAAAATAGCAATTAAAATATCCAGTCCTGTATATTAGTCACGATTTGCCCCTTAACTTAAAGTTCAGGCTTTTCCCCTCCCCCCTGTTTGTGCCTGCTACAGATAGGGAAGCTTACATTTTGGGTAAGAGTGTGCCACCTCTCTCTCCCTGATTTGTTTGTCTAACGGCATTCCAAGAACTTCACTCAAATATCCTCTTTGAGACCCCTTTCCCAGTCACCATCTTGCCTTTTTATGCCCTTGATAAGGGTGAGCATTCCAGAGTACTCTAATCCATTCTCACCCCCGTATAAATTGCGGAAACCCTACCGAGTGGTCTGTCTGTGGTATTTCTTGTCATAGAATCTCAGATAGGTAGCACTCCTATTTTCACATATTTAAAAAAACTTTTTTTAACGTTTATTTATTTTTGAGAGACAGAGACAGAGCATGAGTGGGGGAGGGGCAGAGAGAGGGAGACACAGGATCCAAAGCAGGCTCCAGGCTCTGAGCTGTCAGCACAGAGCCCAACGCAGGGCTCAAACCCACGAACCATGAGATCATGACCTGAGCCAAAGTCAGACGCTTAACCGACTGAGCCACCCAGGTGCCCCTTCACATATTTTTGTAATAGTTGGACTAAACTGTCACTGCTTGGGATTTTTCTATTTCTAACTTTCAACATACTTCCCTCCTTAACCAGAGTTCCCTATCCTCCTACCCCATTCCACTCCTCACTTCTGCTTCATAACCTCTATTGACCCCTGGAGAGTCTCTGACTCCCTTCTCTCCTTACCTAGCCAATAATGTTGAGTCATTTCCCCAATGCTCTTGCAAATGACTAGACAAACGAATGTGCTTCTCAAGAAAAGGGACCCAATTAAAGACAGGTTACCTTATGTGGCAGAAGATATTTCTGGCCATTACTGCTACATTTGGAGTTAGCCATCCAAAGACTGAAGTAATAAGGTGGTTTCAACTTCTGAATCACTTATATCCCTAGAAGCAAGAGTTGTCCTACTAAAAAGTCACTTATCTCTTAGAAGCTCAAATTCTTGACCCAGACATGCCATCCCTCTTGTTCCAAGTGATTTTCTATTCACTAAAAGGCTGCAAAAATAGGCTTACATCTCACCTTTGTCATCTGTTACTACCAACAAAACTACTTGTGTAGTCAAAGCAGCCACAACCCTGATAGGATTCATGGCCAATGGCCTGCTGCATACTTCCCCACATGCACCTTCACATCATACACTTCAGTGAGGCCATGATGCCCCCCCGACCCCGAACTAATGGGGCAGAGCCAGGAAGGTAACCCTACCCCACTACAGACATCAGCCCAAGATTTACCGCATGGTAAAGCAATAAAGACATCATCATCTGCGTTGCCTGTCCTAGATCAAAAAATCAACTTGGGAGGCTCAAAGTCCTCTATCTCTACAGCAAGACCCATTTATTCCTGGGGCCTATATTATTGACCTCATCACTTTCCTCTCCCCAAATCAAGATGCTTACCACACTCTTATCATAGTGTCCTCTTTCCTGAATATAGCTCACTATGCCCTACTCATTTGCCCATCTCAAACACTAGCCTTTATTCCTCTAGAAATTTTTCAAATATATAGCTATACAGATGGGTAGTCTTAAACCACAAGTCTAATTTTCTTCTTCTTCTAGAGAGAACTCTTAAAGCAGTGGTTCTTTTTTTTTTTTTTTTTCCAACGTTTTTATTTATTTTTGGGACAGAGAGAGACAGAGCATGAACGGGGGAGGGGCAGAGAGAGAGGGAGACACAGAATCGGAAACAGGCTCCAGGCTCTGAGCCATCAGCCCAGAGCCTGACGCGGGGCTCGAACTCACGGACCGCGAGATCGTGACCTGGCTGAAGTCGGACGCTTAACCGACTGCGCCACCCAGGCGCCCCGGTTCTTTTCTTTTTTAATGTTTATTTATTTTTTGAGAGAGACAGAGACAGAGTGCAAGTGGGGGAGGGACAGAGAGAGAGGGAGACACAGACTCTGAAACAAGCTCCAGGCTCCAAACCATCAGCACAGAGCCCAACGTGGGGCTCAAAACCACAAATCGCAAGACCATGACCTGAACCAAAGTGAGACGCCCAACTGACGGAGCCACCCAGGTGCCCCTTAAAGCAGTGGTTCTTAACTTTAGTAGCAAAATGAAGAGCTTTAAAAAGTACTGATGTCCAGACCCCACTACCAGAGATTCTGATTTATAATTGGTCTAGAGTGAAGGCTCGGCATTTTTTTAAACCTCCCCAGATGATTCTAAGGTGAAAGCAACATAGAGAACCTGTCTTAAATACAGATGGCCCAATGCTACATAGGGCTTCCATATTTGAGGGGTAGATGACATGCACAAATGTGGGAGGCTCAGGGAAGAAATTCTCATTTGATGATCATAAATTACATATGTTCTATATAGTAATTCATGCAGCCATCTCAACAGTACCTCATTTCATCTTTACAATCATCCTATGAGGTAGGCACTGTTATTCTTATTTTACAAATAGGGAAACTGAGGCACAGGGAGGTTGCATAACCGACTAAGGCAAACCCCAGGTCCGATTTCCAATTCCACACACTTTCTGTGATACCATACTGAGATGTCAATGCCTTCTACAGCTGGATGATCCCACTCCCTAAAATAAGACACCCAGGCTTTATCCCAGAAATACTATTCTACTGCATCCATGAATTTTTCCTGGAACATTTTCCCATGAATTGCATACATATAGCCCAGCTACTAGGCTATATGTTAAGCTGCCAAAATGAAGTGAAGTGCTCCAAGGGAGAGCTCCTTGACAGGGGTCTACTTTTTTTTTTTTTAATTTAATGTTTTTTTATTTATTTTTGAGACAAAGGGAGACAGAGCATGAGTGGGGGAGGGGCAGAGAGAGAGGGAGACACAGAATCTGAAGCAGGCTCCAGGCTCTGAGCCGTCAGCCCAGAGCCTGACGCGGGGCTCAAACCCACGAACCTCGAGATCATGACCTGAGCTGAAGTCGGACGCTCAACCGACTGAGCCACCCAGGCGCCCCAACAGGGGTCTACTTCCTTATTGAAGTACTTCCATTCTCTAATTAATACCTGCAGTCTTTCTCCATTACTGCTTAAACTTAAACTCCATTACAACTTAAAGCCTGTGGCTTTCTAGATTTAGTTTTTCTTACAGACGAAGCTATACTGCCTACCTACAAACCATTCTTTTGATGGTCTCATGAAATTAAGTACTCCATTGCTCCTCTGCCTTGGACTCCACACAGTACACAAAGAATCAAAATTATAGAGGCTAAGCTGCATAAGACTGCTGCCAATATCAAGATGGACTCTAATACATAGTGAGCTGGGTAACTAGAGCTAGAAGTATGTATTTTTGTAACGCACCAGTGGTATGTTTAAGGGACTTGGTAACAAATTCCACCGTGTCACTCCATGAAATCCACATTGCATGCCGGCTGACATACAGGGTGGGTGGGAGGTGGCAGGGACCAGGGGACTTACTGGGAGAGAGAGTCCTGCAGGTGTCTGCGTGGTAGCTTTCAGACGTTGCAGAACAAAAATCCAATGCTTGTGCAGGTGTCCCATGTATCCTGAGAAAGAGGTAAGATTAGTCAGTTCTCTCAAGACAGTTCCCAAATTCCTGACTCCTGTTACTTTAACTGTTCTTTCTAAGCCTAACCTCAGCCCTTGTTCAGGGCTACGCGTTTCAGAATCCTCCTTGTTCCACCCATTTAGGGACTTCCCAATTTTCACCTTACGAATCACGGCCTCATCATTTATGCCTGTTTCCAAACATGCCCAGGTTCACACTATTTTCGGGAAAACTTCTTCTCCTTGCCAATTGTCCTGTCTTTCTAGTCTCACCTCTCGCGTGTGCTGTATAGTTACTGCCTTCATTTACCTCTCAAATTGTCCCATCTCCTTCCCACTGCATTACCTCAGTTCAGCAGTCTCCCATGGTCTCCAGTAAAGAAAAAAAAAAAAATCTTGGCCCCCTCAGATTTATTCCTTTAAGTCGCTCCCCGAGTTATCTTTCCAAACACATAAAAGTCATCCTTATTTTAAAACCTTGATCCGCTCTCTCACGCCCACTCCTTTATTACTGGATTCGCTGAAACCCTCCTCTCACACAGAATTCACAGCCAATATACAAGGGAAAGAAGGGACGACTACGCAGTCATACAGTTATGACTGCAAAATCTTGAAGAACGTAGCGGTGTGTGCTTGACTCCCTCGGACCTTTCTGGAGGACCAAATTTGGTTTACTACTAACCCCACAGATAGTTTCAAAGTTTCAAACCTTGTTCCCGCGAAAAAGGATTTAGTCAGGCGCATGCGCAATCGTGCCCTTGGAAGTGCCGCTTTACTCTCGGGCAGATCTCGCGTTGTTTGGGGAAGCGCCCAAGAGTAGCAAATTTTGTGCGGCGTTGTGAGGCCTTTTTTTTTTTTTTTTTTTTAAACCCTCCCAAGCCGGGTGGGTTAGTGTTGTGTACAGAAGATCGAGACTCTGCGGCGAGAACAAATGAGGCCGGTATAACTAGCTGACACGCTAGCGGCAGTTCTCGGGGGTCGAGGTATTCTACGGACTTCTCTGCAAGGCCCCAAGGCTGCGACACTCAGGAACCAAAGCCAGAAATAAATAAACGTAGAAAAAGCCAACCAGTTTATCACCTCAAGAAGCAGCGTTTTGTTTTGCTTCTCCACTTTTCACTCTACGAAAAATCCCCCATTGGCTACCAGGCCACCGCTTTACCCTCCTGCTGTCAGTGCGCCTGCGCGGCGTTTGTTTACCAACTCGGGCGACCGCTCTGTCCCGCTTCCTGGGCGCCGGCGTTTAGTCTTGATATGTAATTCATACTGAAAGTCATGTTTTCAGTCAGGAAGGCGGAGTGGAAGTTAAGAACAGGCCATTTTAAGTGTAATTCCGAAACTAGCGAAAATACGAACGGTAATGAAAACACTGAAAGTTAGAAATCTTTGCCTTGTCAGACCTGTCATGGAAGAGCTTTAGAATGAACGTGACGAAGGTGACAGCAGCACTCTCTCCATTACTGAGAAGTGACAGGCAGCAACAGTAAATCCAAAAGCTCAGGTAGTATTTAGGTACATATTTAAAATATGGGCTCTGTTATGGAAAAGATGCAAATAAACCTAGCCCCAAGGCCGTCTTGCTCGAGCAATGCCTCAGGATTAAGACTGACTTTTGAAGCAAAGTCAAAAGGCAGCCATGCAAATTTAGAAACCAAAAAGAGAGGTAACTCTAGAAGCAATAGCCATCAAAAGCACAAACCAATAAGCAAATGTTAAAAGGTGGTTTTAAGTTCCCTTCGGAATCCGTTTCAGGTGGTTTAGAAGTCTGTGATACTAAGAAAAAATTAGAAGACCTGGTGGAACTTAATGTTATCATGACTGGATCTGTTTGGGGAGAAAAAAAAAAAGGCAGGCAAGCTGATTTTTTTTTTTCAAGTATCTTTATGGAAGAATTTCTAACGATGCATTTTAATGTGCTCAGATGCAAATTTACATAACTGGTAGATTGAGCTAAACCCGAATCTTAGAACTGTTATAAAAACATAGATGTTAGTAATTTGGCAACTTTATTGCGCTCTATTTGTTAAGTTTTAAATGATGAATTTGAAGACTTGGATTTGGGACAGAAGAAAATTTCTAGAAAGGAAAGTGTGATTTTTAGGTAGCATGAAATTAAGTAGAGAAAAACGTATGGATGTGTGCAGGTGCGGCCAAATTTTGAAGGCTTTGGACAGTTTCCAGCAAGGTTCACATAGAACCTCCATTTTAAAAAGCTAGCCCCTGGATTTTTCTATGTTCAAAATGATAGTAAAATTTAGTAAATCTTGTTAGTTTAGATACTCTACCTTTTAAAGCAAATTTGTGCCAAAGTCAGAAGTGACTTCAAAATCCTGCTCTGTTATCTAAAAGTACACTTATTTGGTTGAGGAAGGTGATAACCAGTTTTCGAAGCCAGGATTGAATTGACATTTTCTTCATGAAGGAAAAGAAATGTAGATAAGGTGAATTGATTCTTTGTTCACCTTAATGATTAAGACTGAGTCATAAAGACGGCTGGCTTACTTTGTCAAGGCAATCAACAACTGTAAAACAAACTGAATACTTTTATTGCACTAGATGAGATGGCTCTAATGAAAATTAAGTATGGGAATTGGATGAAGAGTTGATAAAGAACTGTGAATCCTTTGAGGCTCCTCGTTCATTTACATGTGATAAAAATGTTAGTGTAACACTGGTAAGTGGTCAAATAAAGTTTCATCTTTGTTCCCGGAAAAAAATCCTTTGATGAGTAAAAGAAAGTCATTAGTGGGTTGGTTATCCATTCAGTCTGTCACATGACTCAGGAAATACACTTACCAAAATTTCCACAATCAGCAGCTGAAAAAGCTACCCATACAATTTAAAACAAAAAAAAAAGTTTTTTTAGCAGTATTCTGGGCAGTGTGTCCTGTAACTACCCTGACACTATAAAGCAGTGAAAAACTGTTGTCATTTTTATCCACGTATTTTTGTGAATCTGGGTTCTTGAATTATTGTGACCTCAAGACACATAAGAAATTGATGAGCAATGAATCTGATATGCATTACCAATTACTCAAAATTGGTTGAATCAATAGAATATGATCTTATTAACTGAGTGATGGAAATCTTTTTCAGGATAGAAAACCGTAAGAATTTTTTTTAAGTGTTAAATACATATATAACAGCCAAATTGCAATGTTTGTGAATGAAACCTTAATGATAAAAATAAAGGACTTCAAGGAAATTTTGCTTCTGCTTCTAACTCTCCGCTCTTCAGTGTTGGGAGTGATTTTAGCACTCTTGTCATACCTACAAGAATGTTCTCATCAGAAGGAACTGATTAGCAAGGGAGGGGGGTGGAAATGGAAGAAAAAAGGGTGAACTTCAGTTGTGAATATTAAGCAATGCCCATTGAGGATATCTTCTCTGCTGAAGCACCCTTCTGCTAGGTGACTCTGCTCTGATCTCCCTCCCACCCCCGTATTTGCATGGCTAGCTGCTTCATTGCATTTTAATCCCTGATAAGGAAAGATGCCTTTCTGTTCTGCCATCCTCAACATATTAAAGATTCGTCTATCATAGTCACAAGATGGCTGCCATAGCGTCAAACATCATGTTCTTCTATCAAATGTTCCAAACAAAAAGAAAGGGATATGGCGGGATGCGGTGGGGGTCGGGGTGGGGGGGTGGTAGGTAAGCTTTCTCCTTGTGGCCTCTCTCTTAGGGTGAAACATTTTCCCATATGACTTAACAGACTTCCCTTTACATTGCTCAGAACTGTATCATATGACTACCCATAGCTGAAAGGAAGGCTAAGAAACCATGTACAGGGAAAACAAGGTTCTTTAAAGTGGTGTACTAAAAAATAACAGGACTTAGAGAAAATATAGGTTTAGGAGCAGACCCTCAAAACTTACACAACTTTGTTACTTGAGGACAATAAAAGTTACTATGCTAATGAAAAATAATACCAATTAAATCTCCACTGGCCTTTGTATTCAACCTCACAGTCATCCTTTAAAACTATACTACCCAATATGGTATCCATTAGCCATGTGTGGCTCTTGGGCATTTAAATGTGTGAATCCAAAAAAAAATTAAAATAAAAATAAATGTGCTAATCCAAATTGTGATGTGCTTGCTGTAAATGTAAAATATATAGCAGATTTCAAAGACTTAGTATGGAAAAAAGAATGTAAAATATCTCATTAATAGTTTTTATGTTGATTATATGTTGAAATATTTCACCTGTTTCTTTCTACTCTGCTTTTTAAAAATGTGGCTACTAGAAAACTTAAAATTATATGTGTGTCTCATATTTCTATTATATAGCATTTCTTTAGAACCTTTAACCCTGGGACATGGGCTTCCCTCTTGTAACATGTAGGTCCTAGAGGACGCTGCTTCCAACTAAAAGCAGTTTCATCAAAATTAAAAATACGATTCAAGGGGTGCCTGGGTGACTCAGTTGGTTAAACGTTCGACTCTTGATTTCAGCTCAGGTCATGATCTCACGATTCATGGGATCGAACCCCACATTGGGTTCCTTGCTGAGTGTGGAGCCTGCTTGGGATTCTCTCTCCCTCTCTGTCTGCCCCTCCCCCTCTCTAAAAATAAATAAACATTAAAAAATATATGTGATCCAAGATTTAGCCTTCTCAATCAGCACCCCCCCCACACACACACACAGGAGAAAATGCTTTTATACTTTCATTTACACTGTGCAGTTTCACCATATAAGCTACTATTGTGAAAAACTTAAAGGCTCTTGAAGCTACCAAACCTCTATTTATCCTAAGGAAAGGCATTCCTGAGAAATTGTCTGCTTTTTTTTTCTTTTTTTTAATAATTCTTTTTTCTAAGTTTATTTATTTATTTTGAGAGAGAGAGAGGGAGAGAGAATTTCAAGCAGCAGCACGGAGCCCAATTTGGAGCTTCAACTCATGAACCGTGAGATCATGACCTGAGCAGAATCCAAGAGTCAGATGCTTAACTGAATGAATCACCCAGGTGCCCCATGAACCAACATGATTTCTGAGTTATATTGACATTATTTCCCTATTTACCAATTGCAATGTGCTAATAATGACTATATCTAGCATATAAAGCTTTTATGGTAGGAGATAAGATTGTCAGTAGGCAAAACGAAGAGAGAATTTCCTATATTTTGAAAGGATTGGTAAATTTGTGAGCTATCTTGGACAGTGACAATAAACAATAATGGGGGAATAAAATGACTCTTCAAGTTACCAAGTTAACATGTAATAAACTGTACCATTTGATTAATTCAGTTACTCCTCCCCTCTAGTTAAAACCCATTGAGTTTTCAAGACCCATTTCAAAAGCAACCTCTGAAGCCTTCCCTGATCTCCTCTAAAAGCTTCGTTAACACTTTGCTTGTACTATCTTTTCAAAGCACACATATTTGGCTTTGCATTAATGTTATTGTCTCTTTGTTTGTATATATAGAATAAAACTCCCCCCATTGAAGGTAGTGATTGTATTTTGTTCACTTTTCAAAATTCCTCTAGTGATTGCCCTTATGGTTCACAAAATTGCACACACTTAAATATTTGTTGAATTTTTTTTAAGTTTATTTATTTTGAGAGAGAGAGAGAGAGAGAGAGAGAGAGAGAGAGAGTGTGTGTGTGTGTGTGTGTGTGTGTGTGCGAGAAGTCTAGGGGCAAGAGAGAGGGAGAAAAAGAACTCCAAGCAGGCCACACACTGTCAGCACAGAGCCCAACACAGAGCTCGAACCCACAAACTGTGAGGTCATGGCCTGAGCAGATGGTGAACACTTAACCAACTGAGCCACCCAGGTGCCCCAAGGGTTGTCTAACTCTTAAATCTAAAACATCAAACCACATTTAAACTCCTGAGAAGTCAGCACTCATGTTAAATAATGGTCATGATGAAAGTAGTAATTATTAACTGTGTCCATCTAATTACACCATTCTACATCCCAATGAGCAAAGCACTCAAGAATGATGATTTAATTCTGTTCTCATCTATTCACTTGGGTGTACAATATGCTGACACAAATCTGTGTTAACTGATAAACTGGACTTGGATAGAAGAGCCCCATCAGGATGACGTACAAGCAAAAGGGAATCTACCACTTAGGTAGTCGGTATACAATTTTTCCAAATTTTGTATAATTTGTTTCTTGTATAATCTTCCTATGTCTTTCCTGCTGAGCTTGGAGCCCCTCAAGTAGAGACCTTGCCTTATTTGTCTCTGTTGTTTATTTCTCTCTGTAACTCCAGCACTCATATAATGCCTGACATGTCATAAGTAATCAATAGATACTGAGTGAATGAAGTACAGCTTTGATCATATAAGCATATGTTCCGTGTGACCCTGGTTGGGATTAAATGTGGGTTTATATTGATTGTGAAGAATATCTGTGGGTGATGGTATATAGTCTTTTGGTTGTAAGGAACAGTCCCGTTTGTTACCTTGAATGTGTGGGATATGTGTGCATGTGTGTTCACATGTTCTTAGCCATACTGCCAAGTCCTTAGAAAATACAAAGCCAAAACTGTGGGGCCTTGAAAGGGTCCCAGGTAAACAGGAATCAAAAGTTCATTTGGGATGTTGGGAATTCTAGACACCTATGCCTAGGAAGTCCATGGCCTGTCATTCTAGCACATAGTGACTACAGGGTCCCTACATGTGTTCTCTCTGCATCTGTCTGTTCTCTTTTCACCATGACCTTATGGTTCTTGCTATACTTCCTTGTTCTAAATCTTGAGTGAAAGTATAAGATTGACTTAGCTAATTACCATCTTGTTTCTTTCAGGCAGAGCTCTCTATATCAGGCCCCATTATAAACCATAGCTCTTGGTCAGGAGCCCATGCCATAACCTTTGGTGGGGCTGTGGACTTGATGGGTTCCATAACTACTGTATCTAGGACCCCTACTAGAATGCAGTGGGAGGTATCTCTTGGAGCTATACTGGAATCATGCGTATTGGTCACTAATACCTATTGGGTGCTATCTACTTTGCATTTATTTTGTTTGGAGCATAAGAATTGGCCTCACTGGAGACACAAAAAAGGCTGTCAATTTATATCTGAATTCAAGGTGAATATGTCATGGAGGCAGTATATGTGTTTTTATATGTTGAAGAGGCTGACTTTCTGAAAGAGCTAAGTTTAGTAGAAAAGAATCAGATTTAAGTTGTTACATTGACCTTATGCCTAATTGTGTGTGACCATAGATAAGTCACCTTTTATCTTTATTGTACTTCCTCACTTGTTAAGGGTTATAATACTTACCTTGATTGCATAGCTATTAAAACACTCTGCTTTGATAAAAGTTAAATTCAGATCACTATGTGAGTAATGTATCTATTATTAATACATAAAATAATCTGAAAACATTTAATAAGATCTATGTAAATTTATAGTTCAATTAAATTTGGTGGGGATTGAAACTCTTGTGTATGCATTTTAAGAAGCAAATTACAGGGGCGCAGTCGGTTAAGCGTCCGACTTCAGCCAGGTCACGATCTCGCGGTCCGGGAGTTCAAGCCCCGCGTCGGGCTCTGGGCTGATGGCTCAGAGCCTGGAGCCTGTTTCCGATTCTGTGTCTCCCTCTCTCTCTGCCCCTCCCCCGTTCATGCTCTGTCTCTCTCTGTCCCAAAAATAAATAAACGTTGAAAAAAAAAAAAAAAAGAAGCAAATTACAGTGGCACCTGGGAGGCTCAGTCAGTTAAGCCTCTGACTTGATTTCGACTCAGGTCATGATCCCACGGTTCATGAGATGGATCCCGGAGTTGGGTTTTTCTGCACGGACAGCACAGAGCCTGCTTGGGATACTCTCTTTCCCTCTCTCTATGCCCTTCCCTGCTCATGTACTCGGTCTCTCTCTCTCTCTCTCTCTCTCTCTCCCCCAGAATAAATAAATAAACATTAAAAAAAAAAAGTAGATTACAAATATGGTTGTAGTTTGGCATAGTTGCAGGATTAGGGCTGACAGTTCTGGCCTTGTGCTGCCCTCCTGTGCTGTTTAAATAGCGCAGCAGGTCAATTACATTCCTGCCTGATGAATGCTGGGGGGTGGGGGGGGGAGGGGGAATTCTATCTTATTACTTACCCTCTTCTGTCCTCATGTGGCCACAGAGGGCCTAACTATTCTGGATGTTTCTGTTTCTTCAATAAAGGAAGAGATGGAAAACTACTCTGAAACATTCTAGGTCAGAAAATCTAATCCTGAGTTAAGGAAAAAGGTAACAAATTGCATTTGACACTGGAGATCTAATTACTCCACAGACACAGGAATATCCTAAGCAGATTATTGAGGTTTGTAGAAGAATACCATTATGACAGAGTAAGGAAAGGCTTTTTGTCAAAAATAAATAAAAATGCAACTCATTGCCCTTTTGATACGCCAAGAATTTATACTAGAGCCTTACATTGTTTATTTGGTAAATAAGACAGTCTATTATGATGGGAACAGAAGATGCTGTTGTACAATGAATTTCTATGCAGAACACTAGCTAGTTGAAATATGAGACTCCCAAGCAAAGCTAATTCCATACTAATTCTCTTAGCACAGGCTCCCAAAGCTATTCCTTTCAAAGAGGTTTAAGGAAGTTTGTTGACATGATAATTTTTAGGAAAGTTAAGAAAAGATATTGAAGGAAGCCTTGTGAAACCATACAAAGAATTAAGTAGGGCAGGTAAGCAATGGGAGGCACCCTTATAATGTGTTTACTTCCCATCTGCCAACGCTCAGACCCCACCCCTGGCCTGCTTCCAGACTGATGCCTGATATTAGAACCTAGCTACCCTCTGCTTAGACTAGGTACATGTGTGCATATTTTATTCATGTGGATAGATAGCAGTCAGGTTTTCATATCTTCCAGTCTAGCAAAACTACTCTTGTCCAGATTACCAGTGACCTCCATGGCTAAATCTAGTGGTAGGTCTTCAGTCCTATTTCTTGTCAGCAGCAATTGAACCATTTGAACCAGTAATTCTCTCCTCCTTGAGACACATTCTTTAACTTGCTCTCTGGGTCACTTCTCCCTAGGCTCTCTTCTACTTTGTCAGTGTCTCCTTTCCAGTCTCTTTTGCCTAGATCCTCCCCGTCTCCTTGATTTCTTACTGTTCAGGCCTCTTCTCTTCTCTGTCTAAACTCCCTTGGTGATCTTATCTGGTCCTGTGGCTTCTAGTCCCATCATCTAAATGCTGAAAATTTCCAAATTTGTATCTCCAGCACAAACCTCTCTCCCCTGAATTCCAGACTCATGTATACATCTACTTACTCAGCCTCTCCATTTGGATGTCTATGGTTATCTCAGACTTAACACAAAGCAAAATTCGTCCATCCTTCAGCCAACCCCGTTTCAGTAAATAGCCAAACTTTTCTTCAGTTGCTTAGGCCAAAAAGCCTTGGCATCATTATGGACTCCTCTCGCTCATGCACACACTCTATTTCCAATCCTTCAGCAAATCCCATTGGCTGTGTCTTTAAAAACACATCTATCAAGTCTATCCTTTTTCTCCTTACACTGCCACCATTCTGGTCTCAGATGACATGACCTCCTTTTTGGATTACTGCAATGGTCTGCTCACTGGTCTTTCTGCTTCTCTCTTGCTTCTTTGTAGTGCTTCCCACTCAGCAAAGTGATTAAAGTTAGCCAAAGTCCAATCAAAACTCTCAGCTCAAAGATGGCTTATCTTGATTGGAATAAAATCTAAAATCTTTAATCTGGGCTCCTACTTACTGTCTGATTTCATTTCCTACCTCCCAGGCCCTACTTTATTTCTGGCTTACCGTTCCCTTATTGTTCTTCAGCCATTCCAGGCACATTCCTACCTCAGGGCCCTTGGATTTGCTATTTCCTCTGCCTGGAACATAGAAAATTACATAGTCCATGCCCTCATTTCATTCAGGTCGCTATTCAAATGTCACTTTATCAAAGAATCCTTTCCTCTTAATATTGCATCTGCCGTCATTACTCTCTGTACCCTAAAGTAGTTTGTTTCCTTTTAGCACTTGTAACAACATGACAAACTATGCTTATTTGTTTGTGTATTGTCTGCCTTTCACACTTGAGTGTAAGCTCAATTCCATGAAAGCAGGACTTTGGCTATCTTTGTTTTCCACTGTGTCCCCAGAAAGGCTGGCATCTGGTAAGGGCTCATTAAAAATTTAATGAATGAAGGAATGAACAAATATTCATGTGAATAATTATTCAGAGAGTGATCAGGAGTAGAAAAAGAGCACTCCCCTCCCTTTTTAGGTGTAATTTTGCATAAATTGAATACAGATCATAATCGAAGGAGGTTTTCCCCATCATGTTTTCTCAATTTAAAGAATAGAATGTAATTGAAAACAGTGAATTGGTGGTGAACCTATTTATTGTCCCAAATTCCATATTCTACTCACAGAAGTTGGCCACTTATGTTCCAGTCTTGGAAGCTGAATAAATCAGGTAAATAAATCATGTAAATCAGGTATGTGGTTATGACTCCAGGTTTTTCTATTTATTTCCCATTCTTTTGAAACCAGCAATACTAGTAAATCTGCCCTCGCTTACCATATTTTACTTGAAAATGAAGATTTTTCTCCAAGTAGAAATGCTTGATGCACTTTTTTCTTTAAAGAATGACCCCACCATATCAGTTTGATACCCTTCTTGCAACCCAATTTCTTTCAAAGATGTTATTTTTCTTTCCAGGAATTTAACTTTCATTTCCCCCAGAGATGGGGGGAAGTGTAGTGCATTGTAGGTAAATTAAGGCAATGATGCCTCAGTCATAAAATTTATGGAGTCCTTGCATCTTCTTCAAGTATCATCACCATGGACTCTGGACTCTGCTTCATGAGAACAGGCATGCTGCTTCTAGTACCTTCCTCACTCTCTTCCTTGGCTTTGGAACACTCAGCCTTCCGTCTTAGGACTTCATCTGAAAGACAACATGATAGCATTGGCCTCGTAACGGTTGTCTTATAAGGGCCAAATGTGGTAACACCAGAGAAGCCGCTTTCAAATATGTAAACCATTGAGTTCATCAGGAACATCTCAGGTTCAACTAACAGAAACCCATAACAAACTAGCTTGGAAAAGAAGGGGGAAATTGTTTTATAAACATAGGGATGTCCCACAAAACTTAAGTCCAGGGAGAGGAACCTCATGAGTTGCAGGATCCAGAACCTGGGGAGTCTTTGGTTGCTAAGGGTTATCTGTCTTTCTAAATCCCATGGTCTCTTCACTGCCTCTCTTTGCATGCCCGTTTCTTTCTTCTGGAACTCTACAGAAGATCATTATCTGCATCTCCATCACATGTGGGCTGAAGATATCTTTCTTTTTTTTTTTTTTTTATAACAATGCTCTTTTTAAAAAATTTTTATTGGGCACCTGGATGGCTCAGTTGGTTGAGTGACCGACTTCGGCTCCGGTCATGATCTCACGGTTTGTGAGTTTGAGCCCCGCGTTGGACTCTGTGCTGACAGCTCAGAGCCTGGAGCCTGCTTTGGATTCTGTGTCTCCCTCTCTCTGCCCCTCCCCCACTCATGCTCTGTCTCTCTCTGTCTCAGAAATAAACAAACATGAAAATATTTTTAAATAAAGAAAAAAATTTTTATTTATTTATGCGGGGGGGGGGGGGGCACACAGTGGGGGAGGGGCAGAGAGAGAATCCCAAGCAGGCTCTGTGGGGTCAGTGCAGAACCTGAGGAGGGGCTGGATCTCATGAACTGTGAGACCATGTCATGAGCTGAAATCAAGAGTCAGATGCTTAACCGACTGAGCCACCCAGGTGCCTCCTGAATATACCTTTTTTTTTTTTAATTTTTAAAAAACTTATTCATTTTTGGGAGACAGAGAGAGACAGAGTGTGAGTGGGGGAGGGGCAGAGAGAAAAGGAGACAGAATCTGAAGCAGGCTCTAGGCTCCGAGCTGTCAGTACACAGCCCAATGCAGGGCTCGAACTTACAGACTGTGAGATTGTGACCTGAGCTGAAGTCAGACACTTAACCGACTGAGCCACCCAGGAACCCCTGAAGATGCCTTTCTTAAAACAACTCTTTCAGCTCTGAATCTGCATCACTTTATTAATCTCTGACTGACAATTTACTAACCGGTTTCTGAGACCTGATTCCAAATTTTCATTAGAGGAATTTGGCCAAGTTTAGGTCAGATAGGACACCTGCTTTCCCCTCATCTGGTCAACTTCAGGATCAGAATGGGAACCGTGTCATATAATCTGCTGTCCCTCAGCAGACGAGGTTAAGTAAGAGGACAGACTCTCTGAGAAGAGAGCCTGGGGCAGTGAAGAAACAATGTTGCACACCTCAAGTGCGACATAGACATCAAGGGATGGAGAAGCTACATGCATCCTTATTCCCATACCTTTGTAACAAAGTATCTGATGTGGCCCTATGGTTAATGGCATATTTGTAAATATGGACGGGTCTTACAGATCCCCACCTTCACATTGTGGTTCAGATTTATTTTTCTAATACCATCTCTGTTGCCCTCTTTTTTTTTTTAAGTTTATTATTTATTTCTGAGATAGAGAGAGAAGGGAGGGGCAGAGAGAGAGAGAGAAAGAGGGAGACACAGAATCCAAAGGAGGCTCCAGGCACTGAGCCATCAGCACAGATCCCGACGCGGGGCTCGAACCCACGAACCACGAGATCATGACCTGAGCCAAAGTCAGATGCTCAACCGACTGAGCCACCCAGGCGCCCCTCTGTTGCCCTCTTAAGGAACATAGCCTCTCTTTCTTTTCTTGGGGGATCCAGTTTCAATGCACACACTGACTGTATCAAATTCTGAATCTTCCCTATTCCTTATTCCCTGATTTCCCCCTCTACGTTAATTAGAATTGACTACAAAATGCTATAGCAAATAGACCCAAAATTTCAACGAAATAGAAATTTATTTACTTATTTATTTCTCAAGTCAGGCCAGGGACCCAGGCTGATGTAGTTCTATGTTCTTCAACATGTGGCTGCCAGGGGTGCTCAGGTGGTAGAGCGTGTGACTCGATCTTGGGGTCATGAATTCAAGCCTCACATTGGGTGCAGAGCTTTACTTAAAAAAAATGTGGCTTCCAAAATTGCGGTAGTATTCACCTTCATAGCCCATAGGAAAGGAAAGAGAGAGAGGCAGAAGTAGGAGGTTGATGTGACAGGTTTTATGTGCTAGGCCGGGAAGGCACATATCCCTTTTTCTTACATTCTGTTGGGAAATACCTAATCCACAAGGCCACATTCTATTTGCACAGGGGCTGGGAAATTTACTGTGGCTGGGCAGCTGTCAGCCCAGTTATAATTCTGATACTAAGGGAGAAAGAATGGGTTTTGGTGGACAGCTAGCAGTCTGTGTCACATTGACCCCCTGTGTTACTGTTCTTCGTTAATGACAGTATTTCTGAAATACCCAACCTTGAGTCCTTAAAGTTGTCTTCCATTTCTCCATCTTTCTCTAATCTCCTTATCCTTTCTAACTACTGAGGCAATCCTACATTCGTTCTGTACATTTCATTCCCTCCTCCACAGCCCTGCTTAATGCTGTTGTGTCTCTTGCTTGAACAACTGCAATCAGGCTCCAAAATTACCTCACTGAGTCAGCCTCTCCAGGTTCATTGGACCCACGTTTTACTCTTGTCAGATGCCACTTCCTAATACAGAGATCTGATTGTCCAAGACAGTTTGGGCCCCTTAACACTCACGTCTCCACTTACTCTGGGGGCTGTAATCACCACATACAAAGCATCTAGAGCTATGCCTCTGTAGCTCAGGTGATCATGCCAGATTGCCTCCCACCTTCTGTTCCAAATACTCTCATCCTGGTCTCATGGTCCATGCTTCTACCCTCTTGCCTCACATTACACTTTGCCCAACAACCAGCTTCCTTTGGATTAACACCATAATGGGGCTGTCTACCCAGCTTTCCATTTAGCTCTGTCCCTGGACACTGTCTCTCAGGGCCCAGGCTTGCTCTTGTTCAAGAGACAAGCCTGGACAGTGATCACATTATTTACTGCACCAAAAGCTCCATCAGTTCCCATTGCTTGTTGAATAAACAGATTTTTTTTCAGCATGCCATCCACAGCCTGCCAACTGTCTGATCCCATCCCCCAACTACCAGCCCCACCAATACATCCTTATAATCTTGACATTTTTCTCATTTTTTCAAGAACTGACTTGAACACTTCCTTGAAGACTTCCTCTTTCTGTTCTTCCATGTATTGCCTTCTACCTCTGTAGCTTTTTGTGCACCTGGTGGCCTCCCACACCTATGAAGTATACTCCCTAAAGGCAGGCTTTGTGACTTAAGTCATCCTTTTACCCCCACTGCTGCTGAGAATAATGCCGTGGGGAATACCTTAAACATGGTAAGATCACATTATTCCCCTGCTCAGAACTTCCTAGTGTCCCAGTGGCTTCCCATGATAAAAACTCCACACAGGCCTACGACCTGAGTTTCTGCTACCACTCTCCTCTTGCTCCTTGCTGTTCCTGGAAGACATTGGACAAAGATCTCACAACAGGGGTTTTGCATTTGCTGTTCCTTTTACTGGGATACCCTTTCCCCAGCAACCCGCACGGCTTGCTTTCTCAAGCCTTCTGAGCTTCTCCAAGGCCAATTTCTCAATGAGGCATTTCTCTGCCACTCTGTTCGCACAGGGACTTCACAAACCCTTTGTTTTCCTTTCCTCTGCTTAGGGTTTCTCCATAGCATGTATCACTTCCTTACATAGTATGTATTTTAGTCATGTATTTTGGGATTTATTTTCTGTCTCCCCTCCCTCTATTTAGAAGTAAGCTTCATCCTAGTCTAAATCTGTTTGTTTACCTCTCTATCCCCAGAGCCTAGGATAAGGCCTGGCATATCCAAGGCAGTCTGTAACTATTTGTTGAAAGAAAAAAAAAGAAAAGAAAAAAAGAATAAGCAAATTAATGCAAGGGGCCTAATAAATATTTGTTAAGTTGAATGAAAATGTCAGAAACAGATGACCGTGAAATCTTCAAACTGTAAAAGTATGTGGGTTTAGGAGGATAGTGAAATTGAGTGAAAGCTGCCTTATTATCAACATCGTCCAGGAAGGATTAAAAGCTCGTACTTGTGGTGGGAGGGGCAACTGGGCCAGGAAACTCGGACTTTCGCAGAAACATTCGGGGCTGCGCAAGTACCCACCCCCCATCCTTGCCCCTAGGACTGCATCTGGGAGGCGAGCTGGCCCTACCACCCCGTTTGGACCCTTGTCTACTACGCAGGTGTTTAAAGTTATTTTGGTGTCTGCTTCTGTGTCAGTTTGTGAAGGACACAGAAATCTTGGCTGGCTTACGCGACACTTCTCAGCTCTAAGTAGGAAACCGTCAGGGGTGAAAACGACAGAAACACGGCTCAGGACTAGATTCTGGGTCTTGGGGAAGCAGAGCCCATTTTAGAGCAGTGCGAGGGGAACTTTCTGTCTTCTACCCAAGCTCCGCCTTCGCAGTGTTTTTCTGAAATTTTTCACCCTGGCTTACTCTTTTGCAGCCGCCCACTTTCCGCAAGGAGGATGGCGCTCGCTCGGATCTCCGCGTTCCCTCTTCCCTTGGGGACTCCATAGTATTTTTTTCACGCTTCGTCGCTACTACTCATTATTTGCCTTACCGATCTCCGGTGCCTTGCCTGTAACCAAAACGCTTTCAGATCGCAGCAAGGTCGATTTAAGCACAGCCTTTCTTAAGGTGGCGTGACTGTGACTCATTCACTCTTCCAGAGTAACAAAGCAACAAAATGGTGCTCCCACATATTAATTGAAGAAAGATTCAGGGGAGAGAAATATTAATTTTCTACTTTTATGTAAGATATTAATTCCATGAATAAAATCAAACTCTTGTGGTATGTTGTAATACTCTAGAATATCTCCTTTTACATCTATGTGGTAGTTTGTGTATTTATACATGTGGATTTATGCTTATGTATAATACAGAATTCCTGGGTAGTCTAGCAATTATGTTAAAATGTCAACAGTGATCTAATTCCGGGAATAGTGTATAAAATATGGTTTTGAGGCCTACCCTAATTTTCCTGTCCCTCTCCCCCCTTCTCTAATCCAGGAAATTAAGTATAGCTCCTTAGGTGTACAAAAATAAAGGTGAGACCTCTCACGTGGATCGCAGGTGAAATATTTTCTGTCAATCAGGTGGAAAGTCCTGACTTTGAAACTAGTTTTGGGCACTGCCTCTCTCACTGCTCTCTTGGGTATCATCACCCTTGGCCTTCTGGAATCTGCGTTTTAGTTGAACTAGTGCATAGTGATACCAAAGGCCAGTGACAGCTGCGTATAAATATCAGTGACCACAGGCCACATCTAGGAAACATCTGCAGGCAGCCCAGGGAATGAGCAGAAGCCATTTTGAATCCCTTGTAAGAGAGGAGGATCTGCAGACTACAGCACAGGCGAATCCAGGCAAAACCTGAACCATTAGGAAGGAAAGAAAGAGAAAATGAACCAGCCTGAGGGTTAGGAGACCTGGCTCTGCCATCTACTGGATGTGTGTCCCTGGACAGGAAACCTCTCCTGCTCTCAATTTCCTCAGTGGTGGAAAGAGAGGGTTTGAGCCACAGGGTTCTGAAGGTCCCTGCCAGCTCTTACATTCTGGAGTGCCGAGGTGAGGCAGGCACACAAAGTGGAACACGCTTTGGAACAATACGTGGTTAAGAAAAGTTAAAAATCGGGGCGCCTGGGTGGCGCAGTCGGTTAAGCGTCCGACTTCAGCCAGGTCACGATCTCGCGGTCCGGGAGTTCGAGTCCCGCGTCAGGCTCTGGGCTGATGGCTCAGAGCCTGGACCCTGTTTCCGATTCTGTGTCTCCCTCTCTCTCTGCCCCTCCCCCGTTCATGCTCTGTCTCTCTCTGTCCCAAAAATAAATAAACGTTGAAAAAAAAATTAAAAAAAAAATCAAACTCATCTGTAGCATAGATGCGTAAGAAAACATTGCTGCTGTGTACTATTAGAATATTAGAAGTGAAGGAGATTAGTTTCCAGTAAAATGTATCCACTTTGACCCAAACCAAGATTATATGTATGGGCGGGTGGTGGAGTCCGGTGTCTCAGAAACGACAGCCCTCCCCATACATCTTTAACTCTCACCATCCTGCTCAGGATCATGTTGATAGATAATTGCAAGTTGTAACGGGGAGCAGAGACACGCCCAAATAATAGTATCAGAAGTGAGGACAGGGTTGCTGTGGTTTTATGAATCATTTCATAATCTGGACTTTCAGATTACTTTCACCCTTCAACGATTTGTAGCTATGTAAAGGCATTCACTTGCATCTAAATTTTGCTCTGGGTGGGTTGTAGCAGTGAATCTAGTGGGAGGGAAAGGTGGAGGAAGGAAGGAGCTGTTGTATTTGGCGGCGGGACTCAGGTAGAGGAAACTGCTACAACCCGGGAAAGAAGTGAAAAATACAAAGAGGAGACGAGTTCCCACACGCAGCCCATGTCAGTGGCCTTAAATGTGCTCGGGAAGCAAGAACCTGGGTCAGGGGTGTGACCTCGCTTTTGAAACCTGTGTCTGAGACAGCTACAGGTTTTATTAGGGACCTGGGAGACCAGTCGAGTTTTTGATCTTGAAATCCTTATTTTTATTGAGGGAGAGAGCTTGGGTTCAGACTGGATTACAAATGCTGCGCCCACGTTCGCTTTGGCCTCTTCCCCAACCTTCCGCCACCCCCCAGAAGAGCAGAGACTTCTAGGTTAAGGGTGAGCTAACCACTGCTCACCCACAGCCGAGGCACCCAGGCAGGGGGGCTCCCAGGCCCTCGGCGAAGGCTCCCCCGCCCCCAGCCCCGCAGTGCCAGAGGTTGGGGCCACCGGCGAGAGCCCAGCTGGGGGCAGAACTCCCACTGTCCGCCTCCGCCCCCAGTGGCCCGCACCCGCGGCCCGGCGAGTGCCGGGAAAACACGATCGCCACCGAGGCGTAAAACGAGGCTCCAGCCACCTTGGAGATCATCTGATCCAGCCCCTCGGTTTCCCGGGCGCGGAGTGGGCGCGCCAGCCAGCGCAGCGCGGTGACCTGAACCCGAGGTCCCGCCGCCCCCGCCCCTCCCCGGCTCCCCGGCCGTTTGGCTAGTTTGTTTGTCTCGTTTTTAATTTCTCCGAGGCCAGCCGGAGCAGGTTTGCTGGCAGCAGCGCACCTCCGGCAGTCACGCGACCAGCCAATCTCCGGGCGGCGCTGTCGGAGTCGGCGCGCGCGCGCGCGCGCGCGGGCGGGGACGCGCCAGGCCACCTTAAGGCCGGGCTTGCCAGCCGCGGCGGGGCGGCTCCCGGCGCCGCAACCAATGGATCTCCTCCTCTGTTTAAATAGACTTGCGGTGTCAATCATTTTCTTCTTCGTCAGCCTCCCTTCCACCGCCATATTGGGCAACTAAAAAAAGGGGGCTCGTCTTTTCGGGGTGTTTTTCTCCCCCTCCCCTGTCCCCAGAGCCTCGCCGCTCCGCGACTCCGACGCCGCCAAGGTTTGGAGAACCGCTCGGTTGGCGGGACCCGCGGGCTCGCAGCAGCCCGGGACCTGGACTGGCTTTGCCACCCCCCTCCTCTCTCCTCTCCCCTCCCCTCCCCGCCCTCCCGCTCGCCGGTACACTTGATCGGCGGCGGCTCTCGGCTGCCTGGCCGGGGCTTCCCCTCACCCCTCCCCCAGAGCCAGCGCGCCCCTGACGCTCGGGCAGTTACTTGTCCGTGTTTGTTTCTCTTGGCTCGGAGCGCAGTCGCAGGGCTTATAAGAGGGGTTCGGGCTGGGTCGGGGCGTTTTGTTTTGTTCAGTTTTGTTTTCGGAGAGCGCGCGCGAGGCGGTCGTAGAGACCCGGGAGGAAGATGTCAAACGTGCGAGTGTCTAACGGGAGCCCGAGCCTGGAGCGGATGGACGCCAGACAGGCGGAGTACCCCAAGCCCTCCGCCTGCAGGAACCTCTTCGGCCCGGTCAACCACGAAGAGTTGACCCGGGACTTGGAGAAGCACTGCAGAGACATGGAAGAGGCAAGCCAGCGCAAGTGGAATTTTGATTTCCAGAATCACAAGCCCCTGGAGGGCAAATACGAGTGGCAAGAGGTGGAAAAGGGCAGCTTGCCCGAGTTCTACTACAGACCCCCGCGGCCACCCAAAGGCGCCTGCAAGGTGCCGGCGCAGGAGAGCCAGGATGTCAGCGGGAACCGCCAGGCGGTGCCTTTAATTGGGTCTCAGGCAAACACAGAGGACACACATTTGGTAGACCAAAAGACTGATACATCGGACAACCAGACGGGGTTAGCGGAGCAGTGCCCTGGGATAAGGAAGCGACCTGCTACAGATGGTAATGACCCTTCCCCAAGCAGAAAATGTCTGTCTGTCTGTCTGTCTGTCTGGGGCACCGCTTTGCCTGCTTGAGGGTCTTAACCTCAGCTTTTTATTTATTTGTTTGTTTATTATTCATTTATTTATTTATTTATTTATTTACTTTTGTAGCGTATTCTGATTTAGCTTGTGGGGAGCGAAGTGGCCTAATCTTGGGTTTTAAATGCTATCCGGCTGACTGCTTGCCTGTTTATTATTTTTAAGTCAGGAGGCTGAGATGGTATTATCTGATAATTTCTCTAACCGAAAACATGGCAGTTCCTCCCCGCTAGCCAGCGGTGGGTCTGTGACAACGTTGGGATGTGTATCCACGGCCTCCGTCTTCGCAATGGACAGAGAGCTTTGGGGCGTAGAATACACTTTCTGTTATGTGAAAACAACCTCATTCTGTGCCCTTAAAGGCCACTGGGAATGACGGGTCCGGGATTGTGGGTGGAGGTGTGGGTTTTTCATCCCCTACCTATTGTGCCAACTTCTGTCAGCCATTGTTTTTCTAATAAAGATTGTGTGTTCTTTTTAAAATTCCCTCCTGCCCTTAGATTCCTCTCCTCAAAACAAAAGAGCCAACAGAACAGAAGAAAATGTCTCAGACGGTTCCCCGAATGCGGGTTCAGTGGAGCAGACGCCCAAGAAGCCTGGCCTGAGAAGACGTCAAACGTAAACTCATCGGTGGGTTGATGGCTAGGCGCAAGTAACTTACATCCCGAATTGGGCTTTCAAACCCCAAGATAACCTGATCTTAGTGGTTGCTGGCAGATTATACAGTTTGTGGGTTTTTGTTTTTGTTTATATTTTGTGAGGTCAAAAAATAGGAATGGGAAAGGCTGGGGCATCACTGGATTCCGGGGTACTGTGGTGCTTCACGCTTTCCACGTCCTGACATCATTTTTCCTTGAAACATGGAATGACTAGACCAAGTGTCCTCGGCAAGTACTTGTGACCAAGGCCCAATGGATAGAAGGCCAATTCCCTGTGAATCCCACCAAAACATGTTGGGGAACAGTAGGTTCTTAACTTCTTCTGAACAAGAACTGGGGTATGCCCCAGTCTCACTTCATGAGAATTCACTTCCCAGGGATTCAAGTTGAGTCTGTAACAGATTTCGAGCCATACGTGGGAAAATGGCAAGTAAATGATTAAAATTTGGGGGAAAAGTTAGGTACAAATGGTTCCTATTTGGTTAACCCAATGGTTACATGCTTTTATCTTTATCGTTTTCATAAACTGCCGCTTTCCCTGTTTTCTTACAAGTTTTGGGAACAGGAAAGGAACCCTGTGTATTTAAAAAAACCAAACTGGAAACCTCAAAAATACTAAGGTTCCTACAGAATTTCTGATGATAACTTCCGAAGTCACAAAGCAGAAGTTAAATTAACTCTGCTGGAGTAAGCAATCCAGGAACACGTCAGCATGTGTATGCTAATTGTGCTATAACAGGATGATTTGGATATTTTAGGGGAAACCGTGAATAGTCATAAGGGCCGGCAAGGGCAGGTCTACCCCACAGAAGAGAAGTGGAGATTTTTTTCCATATACTAAAATCTGGTCAATATGGACAGCTAATTTGAATAATTCAGCCCTCAACTTACCGTGGATTGGCTATCCATAATGATCAAAGTGCATATGTTAATAGTTTGTAAACTTCTTACTGATAAGAACTGTGACCTCTTCCCCCCCCCCCCCCCCCATGCACTCATAGCTTAGCACATAAAGAGATTTTAGTACATGTTGATCCTGGCTTTTAAAAATCCTCATTTATAAAAAAAAATAAAGGAACCTAGAGATTAAGGTGAGATTCAAGTTTGTTGTGTTTTTAAATCATAGTGTCATATATATGACTTCTTCACACACATCTGGCATTTTTCAAAGGTTATACAGAACATCACTATAGGACTTCTATATTACAGCTGTATACGAAGTGGGAAAAGTGGATGAAAAAAATTTTCTGAAGCCACCTGCAGCTTGGGACTTGTGGTTTGTGACCTGAAGCTTAGCTCATCAGATGAGCCACAGTGAATCACACCTATTGGATTTTGATCTGGTCCCATTCTGACATAGAGAGAGGCATTTGTTAGTAAACATTGCCAGTTCAGAGAATACTAGAAATAGTGGTAAGGACCTCCCTCCTCAAAAGCATTCTTGTGTATATTTTGCATATGACTGAGAAACAAGAATATTTTGAAAAAAAAAAAAAGTTAATAGAATTTTCTTTGGAGAGCATTTATAAGTTACAGTTCCACTTATTTTTCAAATTTAGAAAACTTTGATACTCTTAAGTGTTACAGTTTCTTAATTCTCCTTTCTTTCTCACTGTCTTTGACCCCGATTCTCGAGACCAGGGTTTCTCAACCTCTGCACTATTGACATTTTGGGCTGAATAATTCTTTGTTGTGGGAGGCTGTCCTGTACATTAGTAGAATGTTTGGCAGCAGCCCTGGCCTTTCCCAACAGATGCCAGTAGCAACCTCCCACCCCCAGTGTGACAACCTAAAATGTCTCCAAACATTGCCACACGTCCCCTGGGGGACAAATCTCCCCACTGTTGAGATCCCACTCCTCTAAACAAAAATAAACAACACGGAGAAAAGTAAAAAATCCAGTGAAGGAAACGTTGGATGGAGAGGACTATAGTCATCAGCTTTTAGTACACACTTTCTTTTCCATTGCTCAGGTATTTCACAACTAAGACAGTGACGAAATAATTCCTGTACTTTATTGGTAATGCTATTCTAGTGCTTTTTCTCCTAATTCTTTCTTCTTGTTTCTTTTGCAGAATTAAGAGCACGTTTCCTTGTTTATCAGATACATCACTGCTTGGTGAAGCAAGGAAGATATAAATTAAAAATTTTAAATACATATCGCGGACTCCATGGAGTGGACATCCTGTATAAGCACTGAAAAGCAACGACACAATAACACTAAAATTTTAGGCACTCTTAAATGATCTGCCTCTAAAAGCATTGGATGTAGCATTGTGCAATTAGGTTTTTCCTTATTTGCTTCATTGTACTACCTGTGTATATAGTTTTTACCTTTTATGTAGCACATAAACTTTGGGGGGAGGGACGGCAGGGTGGGGCTGAGGAATTGGCGTGGGGGGGGGTTCTGAAGAGCTTGCTTCCATTTAGAGCAAGGAGAAAAATATTTGACTTGCATGAAGAGAAGCAGTTTTGGGGAAGGGTTTGAATTGTTTTCTTTAAAGATGTAATGTCTCTTTCAGTGAAAACTGATAATTCATTTTTAAAAAATCATCCAAATTTGAACACTGGTTGCAAATAATTGCTAATTTTTTTGTACATGAAGCTTTTTCTCATTTGGGAGCTCTGATGATTCCGTTATGTAGTGGCAAATGGCTTTTTTTTTTTTTTTTAAACAAAAAACTATCCTCTTATTCCTCCCGCCCCCCCCCCCCCTTCAGTTTCTCTTAAAATTGGAATTTACCATTTAATTATTCAGCAGTTAAGTAATCCTTTCAGGTAATTCTGGGCAAATATCTGGGGTGTATGGGGGGAGTTCTAAATGCTCAGATTTAACCATCTAATTTTTATCAGGTTTGCTGAGAAGATTTCTTAATTTTCTTTGGACTTTGAGCTGTGTAGACACAGTCAAAATAATTCTAATACCTTGGATATTTTTTAAACATCTTTCAGTAACTTCACATAAAAATAATGAAATAATTTTAATTTAAAGGTTCTCATTTTATTTGTTAATTTGCCCCAAGGAAATAGTGTTTTTAAAGGAAAGTGCATATAGAGAAAAGCATACGTGGAATTACTGAAATGGATACTACATCTTTAAACAGTATTTTTACATTGCCTGTGTATGTGTATGAAACAAAACCATTTGAAGTGTACCTGTGTACATAACTCTGTAAAGACACTGAAAAATTATACTAACTTATTTATGTTAAAAAGAGATTTTTTTTTTTAATCTAGACCATATACAAGCCAAAGTGGCATGTTTTGTGCATTTGTAAATGCTGTATTGGGTAGAATAGATTTTTTCCCTTCTTCTGTTAAATAATATGGCTATGCTTAAAAGGTTGCATACTGAGCCAAGTATAATTTTTTGTAATGTGTGAAAAAGATGCCAATTATTGTTACACATCAAGCAATCAATAAAGAAAACTTCCATAGCTATCGAGTTGAACTGTAATGTGCTTTACTAAGCTTTGAGGTATTTGACCTGGCATTATGGGTGTATTTACACAAATATAACATGAAGTGGCAAATATCTTGATAATTTAGGCCCACATCTCAGATGATGTTTATGTGATTCTGAATGTGATAGTATTTTCCACTTAGTTCTGTATGCGTGAACAAAGCTTTAGACGTGGAAAGTGGAAAAGCCACATTTTCATACAAATAAGATTGTCAAATCTCCATTAGTTCCAATATTTATATCTTTTAGGATATGTGTCCGACTCAAACATTTTTACATAAGTGTAGACTGTTCATACATTTGCAGGACTGAAAATGAAAGTAACATGGTGACTTCTCTAAATTCTGTATTTACACATGCAAGTGTTGTGAGAAATTAGAGCGATTGTTCAGACCACCTAATCACCTCTTGCCAAAAATATTTAGATATATATAGGTCCTTTAGAAATTGGAATTCCACACTAATTTAGACGGAACAGGTATTCTTCAAACTGGTCATAACAAATCCTTCAATTTTGAAATTTCCTGGTTATAATCTACACAACCCAAGACTGGTTAATCTAAATACCAAATCTGAGGGTTTGGGGCCCATGTTGACGTGGCAGAGGTAAGATATTTTTTACTTTAATAAGAAAAACTTAGACAAGGTATTTTAAAGTCAAATTTACTAAAAATGATTCCTGTTATTACACATTCTCTTAAAAATGTGGCTAAGGTGTAAATTTTTTTTTCTAGGATTCTGCAAATGGTTAAATCGCAAACATTTGAACTTGGGTTAAATTGTTTACCTGAAATACTAGCATTTACATTATTGCACCCCAAAGGGGGCTCTACACAAGACAGTTAAAACTTATTTTGACCTGAAGCTGTTAAAGAAAAAAAAAAAAAAAAAGAAGAAGAAGAAAGCAAAGCAAAGCAAAAAAAAAAAAAAAAAGAAAAAGCAGAGTTGACTCTCTTCGGCTGCCGGGAAGGAGAAAAGAAGGTCCTTTGGTGGCGGAGCTACATCTTGCAAGTAGGTATTATTTTAATTAAAGGCTAAAGGTGTTTTTGTGATTCTATTCAAAACACGCATACAGGGTGTTTTTCAGGAAGACACTGAGAAAGCAAGAAAAACAATTCAAAATGGGGAGGAAGGAATGGAGAGTCAGGAAATAATGAAATAAAATTAGTTTCTCTGAACCAAAAAGAGTACTTAAAAAGTGTCTCTAACAGAGGAAAAAAATCCTCTTAATTGCTGCCTGCACCTTATTTTCCTTCCCTCAAGCGGCATCCTTAATGTGAATTTTTAGAGACTGCGTTTTAGGAGTGTAGGGCCAGGAAGAAGTGGATGCTCGCCGCGCCAGGCACGTTCACAGGAACGCAGCCCCCAAGTCACCGGGTGGATCCTTTACACGTCTGTGTCAACTCTCCAAGTGCGTCCCCGAGATTCGGAGCGTCCCTTCCCTGGTCCCGGACCGCTGGGCCCGCCGCGGGCGTCCCTCTGAGGGGTCGCGGCAGCCGGCGCCAGCCAAACCCTGCTCCGCTCCCCCGGCCACTGCGCCGTCGTCTCCCCAAACTGCCCCGAAGCCCCGCTCCCGCCTGCCGCGGCAGTTGCGGCGTCGGGCTGGCTGGCGCCCCGCGACGAAAAGGCCATCAAGTCTCGCAGCATTTCTGCCACTTGCAGCGCCCGCGCCGCCGGGGTGGCTGCGCGCAGTTCCCGCGCTCGGGGCGCCCCGCAGGCCGTGGAGGGCGGCTGCTCCCCGGCCCGCGCAGCGGCGCGGGGCGGTTTCTCGGAAACTTTCCTCCCTCATCATCTCTCCTCTGGGTTGAGAAAGAAGCGGAAGCCCCTACTTCTCTCCACAGTCAGACCCTCGACACCAAGCACCCTGCCATATTCCAGATCGGTGGGGGGATCTGAGCGAAGGGGAGAACCTTTCCGAATCTGCGGACCCTCCGGGGCAGCAGCCCGCTCCCACCCCCACCCTGGGCTCCAATGATCCGCAGCCCCGCGCATTTCGAAAGGCTTCGCGGCTCGCCGGCGGCCAAGGAGGACCGCAGCGACGCGCAGGAGGGGCCGAGCGCCACAGCCGCTTGCGGGGTCGCTTCCTCCTTTACAGCCGTTTTGCAAAATCCAGCTCCCCCCCACCCCCACCCCCCATCGCATCCCCAGCTGTCCAACGCGTCGGACTGGGGCAGGGAAGAAATAGGAAAACGTGGGGCCAGGGGCATGACTGGGGGACAGAAGGGACCGTGGAAATCCACAGGATGGGAGCGGGGCGCGCGGCCTTTCAGGCCCCGGCGCGCCCACCGCCCCGGCCGCGCCAGGCGACCTTTCCCGGCGGCCGGGAAACGCCGTCTTCGCCATTTCATCTTCATCATTGTGAGCGTAACACTTGCTCTTCATAAGCTTTTTAGGACTGAAAAAGGTGTTTTAAAAGCCTATCTGGATCTCCAATCTGTTTTTCAGAGTGCGAATTTCTTTTTTAAATTTGCCATCTCTTTTACCTGAGCCACACCCTACGCCCGCTCCCCTCCCTCCCGGCCAACAGGAAGGTAAAAATCCTGTAAGCGAAACTGGGGAGGGGGGCGGCGGCAGAGAAGAAGCGCCCACAGTCAGGCTAGATCCCCCCACCCCCGCCTCATCAACGGCGGGGTAAGGAGGAGGAAACCTCCCGGATCTTGGCCCGCGTGGGGGTGGGGTGGAGTGGGGTGGGGTCAGCCTCAGTCAGACCCTGCAGAAGCGAAAGTATTTACACGGACACTCAAGTCCCAGGCCTGTCTCGCGTGGGGACACACAGTAGGCAGGAATCAGAAAGCACAAAATACAACAAGAAGTCGATGCGTGTTGGGCGCGAAGCGTCGACGCGCCTCAAAGGAACGCTAAGAAAAGGCAGGGAGAAGGGCGCGCAGCCGGGACGCGGGGCCGGGGGATTGCATCATTGCAGCTCCCCCTCCAGAAAATGGGCTCCGAACCGCGGCGACCATCATGGCGCTCGGGTCGGGCCGCGCTTCCCGCGCGCCTTCCCCGAGCGCTCGGGCCGCGGGCACCGAGCCCCAAACGAGCGTTTTGCAAACATTTACCCCCACCCTCCTCCCTCGGGCGCCTGTTCCACCCCCCCCCCCCCCGCTTCCTTTTGTGTGCCCGCGTATGTGAGTGCGTGCGTCCGTCCGAGCGTGTATAGGACTAGGGAACTTGAAGATTATTTTTTTCCTCTCTTTTTTCCCTCCCGGGCTGGTGGTTGTAAACTCGATTGGCATTGGCTGCGCCCACTGACCCCTGCGCCGAGTCCACTGAAAATTTAAGGTGGATCCGAAAGGCTCCAGCTTCTCGCGCTTTAGCTGGTTTGGGAGGAAAGGGAAGAAAAAAAAAAAAAAAAAAAAAAGCCCCAAACCTTGCGCCCGGCGCGTTTTCACGAATCCCCTGCGGTACCAGCCCCCGCGCCCGCCCCGCCCGCCCGCCGCGCTCTTCCTCCGCCCACCTCCCGCTCCTTCCCCATTGGCCCGACGGTGCAGTTTGAATTTTTTTTTGGATGCTTGTTTGCTTGTAAAAAATACGGTACCCCACATCGTGTGACGAAACCTATTTCGGCGCCCCGAACTGGGGAGCTTCAGCTGGTTCTGGGGAGGAGGGTGGGCGGAGCATCTGTCTGTTCCAAAATTTTGCCCCAAAGTGCCGTTGACAGTGTGCAGGCGGGTGGGGGAGCGTGGGGCCGCGGTAAACAAACCCGAGCAGCTTTGGCGGGGGCAGAGATGTAGTATAAAACGTTAATGGATGTCTGGGGCACGCCGTTTCGCCGGCTGCTGGCCAGAGGTGCTAGGGAGGCGCTGACGGAAGCCCAGGAGAAGATGCACCTTCCCCTGCCTTGGAAAGGTAGACTTGGGGAGGGAGGGGGCTGGGGATGAAGGTGGCCCGGAAAAGAGCACCTTACAACCTAGAGGAAAAAAAAAAAAAGAAAGAAAGAAAGAAAAGAAAAGAAAAGAAACGGGGAGATGTAAAGACAGATCAGGTCTATTATTTCAAGTGCTACCCAGCCAGATTCCATCATAATTCAGCCAAGTCGCTGTCATTTTTATTGAAAAAATTTAAAGGAAGTTTTCTCTCTTTGATTTCCAGAGTGCTTTTGAGTAAGGAAAACGTTAAAATAAAATTGAGAAAAAAATTAAGAAAGGAAATACGACTTTTCAAGTGCCTTTTGATTTCTGGGTCTGGAAATTAATTCTTTTGATAAAGTACTTTAAGATTTAGGAGAATGTTGGTTGTATTACGGGTCTAATAGAAACGATATCCTGCATTAATTGTAACTCAATTATGTTTTACTTTGCTGTGAAAATTGCAAAAGTTTATAGTAATTCAAATTACTCTCTAAATCACTCTATTTTCACATTAGTGAAACTAGCATATATGCATACATTTTGGGAGTCTCTTACTCTTGTGGCAGTGTAACTAATGATTTTAACCTGACGTCCAGCCCCAGCCTTCAGTCTTAACAGCTCTTAACTCTACTTCCCCAGACATTTTTTAGTTCTTACCTCCTCCAGTCCTTCCTAACCCAATCAATCCTTTACTTACACAACCTAACTTGGACCACCATAAACTAACCTGCCTGTGCCCTTAGTAAGGAATTTGTTTGAGTTAAGAAAGTCTCCAGATGGACTGGCTAACCTCAGGAAGTAGTGAGCTCATCATCCCTGGAAGTGTGAGTCAGGCACTAGTCTGGATGACCCCTTGATAAGGACATTGTAGACAGGAGACAAATATCAAGTGAGTGTGAGGACTAGTTACTTCCAAAGTCTGTTCTAGACCCTTGAGATATGGTATTTCCAATCTTGGACTTTATGGATATTCAATAAATTAAGCAATTTTCCTTGAGTTGCACTCAAGGAAGATTTCTTCTAGAGTTGTACCTTCCAATATGGTAGCCAGAAGCCATATGTAGCTATTGAGCATTTGAATGTGGCTCGTCCAAATTGAGATGTAACTGTGAAATATACACCAGGTTTCCAAGAATTAGTATGAAAAAGAATGTTAAATATCTCAATAATTTTTGTATTGATTACATGTTGAAGTGATCATATTTTTGATATATTGGATCAAATAAAAATATGAACTTTAATTTTATCTGTTTCTTTTCCCCTTTTTTTTAGTGTGGTTACTAGACCATTTTAATTTGCATATATGACTCCCATTATATTTCTGTTAGACATTGCTGTTCTAGACCAACACCTATGATCACTTGAAGCACTATCTTTGAGAGTAGCTGGTAACTTCCAATTGCCATCCTAACTTCCCAACTGAAAGCAAGGCCCAAACTCAGCCTCTGGAAACTTTAAAAAGAATTCTGCCAACACCGAACACCTACTGTTTCATCTTTAACACTTAGTATTGGGTTTGGGCCCAGACTATGGACCTATGGTACAGATATGTCTGATTAAATCTGACTTGATAACAGCTTTCCACATTATGTGAATAGAGAGAGACACTGGGGAATCCAATATGTTAGGAATGATGCTGGGAAGCAATTTAGACCCCAAACAAAGCCTCCACAGGTAACTTTTCACTACTTGTCACTCTTTAGTGGAGAGGAAGGCAGGGGGCAGATGGAGTAAGGTTCTCATTCTGTGGATGTATCTCTAACGGAAGACTTGAATAAATGAAAGGGTGTCCCATATTCTTGGATAGAAATACTCAAGATGATAAAGGGGATAATTAAATGTATGCTTTTATATTAAATTCTGTTAAGTTCTGATTATCCTATTCCATTCCATTGTTCTATTTGTTTATGCACTCAGGACTATATTATTTTAATTACTGTAATTTTATTTCTGGTAACGCTAATATTCTACATCCAACCAGTCCCTTTAATCTGCTTTTTTCCCAGAATTTTCCCAGAATTTGGCTGCTTTTGCTTGACTTTTTTCCTATTTGGTTTTAAAATGAATTTGTCTGGCTGGAAATGGAATTCCTACTAGCATTTAAAAAAAATGGAGTGGGATCCTTATCTCATACTTTATACTAGGATCGATTCCTGAAGGATTAAAGAAGTGTAAAAACTTACACTTTTTTCCTGAAGTGTAAAAAAATGAATTAGAGACACACTAGAAGAAACTTCAGGGGACTTTTCAAAAATATAATCTCAGAGCGGGGAAGGTCTTTCTAGGTATGAAACAAAGCAGAATCTATTAAATATAGTATTGTTAAATTCAATGACATAAGAGTAAAAATGTTCTGTATGGCAAAGGCTTTCAGAGCAAAGTCAGAGACAATGGCTTGGGGTAATAGTTGCACAACAACGTGAATATACTTAATTCCACTGAGCTATGCATTTAAAAAATGGTTAGGGGCGCCTGGGTGGCACAGTTGGTTTAGCGACTGACTCTCGATCTCTGCTCAGGTCATGATCTCACGGGTTGGTTCATGAGATCGAACCCCCACATTGGTCTCTGTGCTGACAGCACAGAGCCTGCTTGGGATTCTTAATCTCCCTCTCTTTCTACCCCTCTCCTGCTTGCACTCTCTCTGTCTCAAAATAAATAAATAAACTTAAAAATAAATAAAAAATGGTTAAAGTGGCAAATTATATGCGTATTTAAATACAGACATACATACATGCATATATACTTACATACACTTCTACAAGCACACACACATACATACGCACACAACTACTGGAAACATTTTAAAGTCTGTCCATGTTCTGTCTAAAAGAATCTCCTACACAGTGTTCTGTGAATCCTTTGTGAGACATGGGTATGGTGGTTGCACTTCAGGTTCTGAAATCAGACTGCTTGGGTTTGAGTCCCAGTTACCTAACTCATTGCCTATAAGACCTTTTGCAAGTTACTTCACCTTTTAAAGTTTCTATTTCTTTGGCTATATCATGAGGATGCATTTACCTCTCTCACAGGATTATTAATCTATTCAGTGGGATAATGTATGGGCAGTACTTACCACAGTACCAGTTATATAATAAATACTAATCATTCCATATATTTATAAACCATATAATTAACAGAGACATCCAGTTCTTATCTTGGATTCTCAAGTAACCATCCATAATCTGCTATATTAACCTTGTAAACATATTTCTCAGTTAAAAAAAAATGTTTATTTTCAACAGAGACAGAGAGAGTGTGCGTGTGAATGGGGGGAGGGACAGAGAGAGAGGGAGAGAGTGAGGATCCAAAGCAGGCTCAGCACTGTCAGTGTGAGCCCCATGCTGCGCTTGAACTCATGAGCCATGAGATCATGACCTGAGTCAAAACCAAGAGTCAGATGCTTAACGGACTAAGCCCCCCGGGCGCTCCTATTTCTCAGTTTTAATTCTCACTTTTTTTTTTTTAAGGTTTTGAATTTATTCGGAGAGAGAGAGTGCACGCATGCACGCACAAGCTGGGGAGGGACAGAGAGAGGGAGAGAGAGAATTTGAAGCAGGCTGGGCACTACCAATGCCAAGCCTGAGCCTGAGCCCGTCATGGGGCTCAATCCTACAAACCATGATGTCATGACCTGAACCAAAATCAAGTCAGATGCTCACCTGACTGAGCCACTCAGGCACCCTGCTGCTGTAACCACTCTTAAGAACAATTTTTTTTTTTAAATGTTTATTTATTTTTGAGACAGAGAGAGACAGAGCATGAATGGGGGAGGGTCATAGAGAGGGAGACACAGAATCCAAAGCAGGCTCCAGGCTCCGAGCTGTCAGCACAGAGCCCGACGCGGGGCTCAAACTCACGGACCGTGAGATCATGACCTGAGCCGAAGTCGGACGCTTAACCGACTGAGCCACCCAGGCGCCCCAAGAACAATTTTTTATGAAGTATTTAATAAACAGAATTAATATATTGCAAAATATAGTTAAAATGGTCAAATTTTTGTTATGTATACTTAACACAATTTTTAAAAAAGCTTAAAAAGTAAGGCATTTGTTCAGTTTAGGGCCA
The DNA here is from genome assembly GCF_022079265.1 of Lynx rufus. Lineage (NCBI taxonomy): Eukaryota > Metazoa > Chordata > Mammalia > Carnivora > Felidae > Lynx > Lynx rufus. The sequence goes on from NW_025814889.1 coordinate 46,771,720, forward strand.
TCTCTAATTATCTCAAAAAGGACCTGGTATAGATTTGTTTGTGGTACTAAATCAATCACATACACACACACACATACACACTCACACAAATACAATGGCAAACTGGGAAAATGTTCACAACCCATATACTGAAGGGCTGATTTCCTGATAAATATAAAGTTCCTACAAATCAATGAGAAAAAGCAAACCAACAGAAAAATAAGAAAGGATATAAACACAGTTTTCAGAAAGAGAACAAAAGGCTTTTAAAATATGAGAACATACTCAACTGTAGCTTAAAACTATTGGGATATAAATTACATACAGAATACATAAGTTTAGGCAAATATATTCACAATTAGCATCACTCAGATACAAAGATGGCCATCATCCTTTCTTGATAGTTTAACCTTTGCTTCCCTCCTTTCTATCCAAGGCTGAGTGATTTTTTTTTTTTTCCTGGCTTCATTGGTGACCAGAGAAGCAAAGAGTTTGCATGTGTGGAAGCCATGACCACCTTTCAAATTCAGTGTAAGATTCCTCTCAATCCAAACCTGCTAGTCTTTGGCTTAGTGCCATCACCTTTTTTTGCCCATAGACATTCCCCTGAATCAGCCTCCTTTTTTTTTTTTTTTTTAAACACTATGGCCAAGTGGATTTATTTTATGTTTGCAAGTTTGGTTCAACATTTGAAAATCAATATAACCTACCACATTAACAGTCTAAAGAAAAATCGTAAATCATATCAGTTGATGCAGCAAAAGTACTTGGAAAAATACAACATCCTTCATGATAAAAACTCAGCAAAAAAAGGAATAGAAAACTTCCTAAATTGGATAATGAACATCTCCAAAAATTACCTAGGGCTAACATGATACCTACTGATGACAAACTGGATGCTTTACTACTAAAGCTGAGAGACAGCAAAAAATATTATCTCTTAACACTCCTATTCAACATCATACTAGAAGTTTTGGCTGAGTCAGCCTCTTAAAATGAATACAACCACCTTTTTGACACATTTCATCCATTGCTGCTTTAAAAATTTTTTTAAACGTTAATTTATTTTTGAAAGAGAGAGAGACAGTATGAGCAAGGGAGGGGCAGAGAAAGAGGGAGACACAGAATCCGAAGCAGGCTCCAGGCTCTGAGCTGTCAGCACAGAGCCTGACTCGGGGCTTGAACTCACGAGTTGTGAGATGAACTGAGCTGAAGTCAGACACCCAACCGACTGAGCCACCCAGCTGCCCCCATCCATTCCTGCTTTTAATTTCTATATATCAGCTGGTAATCTGAGCTGATAAGTCATCACCTTAACTGGCTTTTGCTTCAACTTCTCTATTCTCTGAAAAGCTTCAAGCGGAATTTATTATATGATAAAACGCAAAATGTCAAATCAGTAGAGAGAGACTATATTATGGAATAAATGGTGTTAGGTTATAGGGTTATAGCCAACCACATGGGAAAAATGTTAAATCTCTCCCCTGCTCCTCCCCACGGACACACACACACACACACACACACACACACACACACACATACACACACATTATATTTTACATTATATACTGTGGGTTTACTTTTTGATTTAACAATTCATCTTCTACAAGTTTACTTTTGGGAAATAATGACTAAAGATATATTTACCAGAATGACTATTGTGAAGTTATATATTTGATTATAAAAAGAAACAAAAAAGTAAACAACTGAACAACTCCTTAGATATAGGAATGTGGGATTGATTATTTGAATATGGTATATCCAAGAATGACACAGATCGCAGTCATTAAAACACCCCAGGTAGCTTTATCTATGTTAATACGGAGAGTTGTCAATAATATTAAAGCAGGCACAGAGCAATATTTATGGTATGACCTCATTTTTGTAAACAGTTTTTAACAAGAAACAACTATAAACATGTTTCAAATTTGAAAAATAATTATCCTTACAGTTCTTTAATGCAGAATAAGTTTCTCTTTGTCTTAGTCTCTTTTCTCAGACATTGGCGGAGAACAAGCATTTCTATAATGCCTATCCCCTCCTTTTCTGTCTATTTCTGTCTAATTTCAGATATCAGTAAGTCCATATATGAATTATGAGGAGCGTGTGTCTTTGGGTATATGGTTTTCTTTCCAGGGCACACAAACGAGGTATAAATATCATTCCCATTAACTCGGGAATATCTTAACAAACCATGGAAAATTGAGCCAATTCCATCTTTTTTGGCACAAGGGATCCTGTGGGTAACATTATCCCAAACCTCACATTCCTAGATCTTTGGGATTTGGCACACCCAGGGATTCTGCCCGGAATTCAACAGATTAACTAACTCCCTGCCTTAGTTTTGTTATGTAGGACGTAGTGCTCAGGAGATTGTTTTAAATTTCTAGTTTGCTAACCAGACCAATCTTGAGCTGTCACTCTCCATGGGACTGGTTTGAGGCAAATCTTAGGATCTCAGAATACCAGGTATGGAAGATCACTGCATCCAGTGTTCATTTTACAGACGAAAATATTCTAATCTTTGATTTCCTGTAAAGTGGGGAAGTTAAACAAGTTGATTTATAGGTTCCTTCTGGCGCACAATTCTGTGATTTCTGTTTCCTAGTCAGGATCACGTAGTCTATCCCTGCGGATCAGGTTATTTTCCAGGGAAGCTAGAATCCTGATTTTTGGCTGAAAACCACATATTCGCAGGAGTCAAAGGAAGATGCTGGTACAACAGTACAGGCTGAACGGTGGACATTTATTATCTTGCTTCAAAAAAAAGCATGTGATAACTTCATGGTTGCTTAGTGATGCCAAACACTGCTTCATTGTTGCCTGCTAAGGGCCAGGCTCTGTTTTCAGCGTAACAAATGGGAGCATTGCCCTCTTCAGGCTGTTGGAGGAGATGGACAGGGCATCACAGCCATGATTATTACATGCAGTTTAGGTGAGTGTTCTGAAGGATAAGTGTTGTGAAGGGATCTCAAAGATTCTGTCTTGTGCTCCCATGGTTTGAGCCCCATACAAAGGTGTCTAGCTGAGAGAGCAAAGGGGGGCTGAAATCCAAACTCTTTCCCCTAGCCAGCCTGTGTTCACCAAAAAGAAACAAGTCTTGAAAAACCTGTCTCTCCATGAGGGGCCTTCTGTCGTTGGTTGCCATGTAGGATGCTGTAAGTGTTAGAAACAGGGGGCCTAACCTAGTGGTGGTGGCTAGGAAGTCTCTCCTAAGGAAATGACCTTCAGCTGAGATCTGGAGGCTGAGCGGGAGTTAACCAGTCTAAGGAAGGAGGGGAGGAAGAGAGACCCAGGCTGAGCCAGTCCAAAGCTCCAAGGCAGGGAAGGACTTTGAGGAAGTGAAGAAAGGTGCTTGTGGCTGGGAGTGAGTGCTGTGGGGGAGCTGTGGGCAAGTCCAGATGGGCTTTTGAAGGAAGCCACATTAGGAATTCTGGACTTGACTTTAAGAGCAATGGGAAGCCATTGGATACTTGAAGAGACTTGTGCAGCTTCCGTTAAACTTGCTTATTTCCTCATTTTATCTAATTCTGGTCAAAGCCCTTAGTCTTGATCAGGATTATTTCCATAAGAGGTGGGGGGCACCTGGGTGGCTCAGTCGGTTAAGTGGCCGACTTTGGCTTAGGTCATGACCTCCCAGTCCATGGGTTCAAGCCCCACGTCAGGCTCTGTGCTGACAGCTCAGAGCCTGGAGCCTGCTTCAAATTCTGTGTCTCCCTCTCTGTGCCCCTCCCCTGCTCACACTCTGTCTCTCTCTCTCTCTCAAAAATAAATAAACATTAAAAAACTTTAAAAAATTTCCATAAGAGGTGGGAAAGAATGTTTAGGCTTGCACCTTTTTATTTTTTATTTTATTTTTTGGGGGGAGAGAGCCAAGTGGGGAAGGGACAGAGAGAGGGAGGCAGGATCCGAAGGAGGCTTTGTGCTGACAGGCTGACAGCAGCAAGCCCAATGTGGGGCTGGAACCCACGAACTGTGAGATCATGACCTGTAGGCTTGCACCTTTATGGTTCTCTGTGATGCTGTTTAAACATACACCATATAAAACACATTTTAAAACTGGCTTCAGGGGCACCTGGGGACTCCCCTGCTCGTGCTCTGTCTCTCTCTCTTTCTCAAAAACAATAAACATTAAAAACAAAAAACCAAAAAAACCCCTGGCTTTGGGGCGCCTGGGTGGCTCAGTCAGTTAGGCGTCAGACTTCGGTTCAAGTCATGATCTCACGGTTTGTGCGTTGGAGTCCCGTGTCAGGCTCTGTGCTGACAGCTCGGACCCTGGAGCCTGCTTTGGCTTCTGTGTCTCCCTCTCTCTCTGCCCATCCCCCACTTGCTCTCTCTCTCTCCCTCAAAAATAAATAAATATTAAAAGAAAAATCCTGGCTTCAGTAAATGAAGGGGACACGAAGTCCTGGGACCATCAGGGGGGGTACTGGCCACAACTAATATATTGCAGCTTCAATGCAGGACTCTTCCCCTCCTCCTGGAAAATACTATGGCCTGCTGTGGGTCTTTAAATGATGGAGCTGAAGAAGTGAATCTCGCCACTTTGCCTCCACCCACTAGCTGCTTGTTCATCTTGCCTCCTCTTCTCACGGAAGCTGGTTGCCTGACTTGTTTTGGGTGCCGGCCCATGTTTTGCCCTTTGCCGGTACAGGTGGTGTGAATCTTCTAAGCAGGTGAGCTTTCTTCAAATAGCTCAACAGTTTTTGTCTTCCATTTTTACTGGGCGACTGGATTGAATGTTTACAAATAATTTGGCCGAGGGATTCACCATTTATTTGGTTTTGGAAAGAGACTTCAGAGGAGAGATGATAAAAATGGACAGCCCATGGAGTTGGGTTGTTGTTGTTGTTTTTTTTTTTTTTTAACTGAAGCTTAGGAAAAGAGAGACCTCTGCTGGCTAAGCCGATAGAACCACCTGCATTCATTCGGTCTGCGACCCAGCAAGAAGCTGTCCCTTAAGCTTGTGCGAGGGGGGTTCGCAAATTCACTGCTCCCTGTTCATTTCCTCAGCTGTCAACTCAGGTGTTTTTGGAGTGAATCTAAGTGACCTGTAATTCCCAGCCCCAGTCATGGTTGTTTCGGTTTCAGTCTCTAGGAAGAGGGTCGGTCTTCCATACTGCTCGAAAACAAAAGCTCTAAATAGCAGCACCAGGGAGCACCCGGGTCTGAAATCACTCCTACACCTTCTCTTTGTTTCCTTTCTCTTCTCTGCCCTTCACCTCCCTGCCTCCCCTCTGCCAGGAAAACAAATCTTCACTGAAAAGGGAGCAGCCGTGATGGAGAGAGAGGAGGAAATAACCGCTTATCTGTAGCATATCCTCCACTGAAGATTGTGGCTGGGGGCCCAGAGGTGGGGTTATATATATACCTGAGCAGCGCTGGGAACCCCGTGGATAGTGGAGTGGAGCTCCATCATCAGTGGGACACCCGTTACTCCGCTGAAGAAGGTAGAGGGTGGTTATATGGGAGAAGGAAGTGGGGGGAATCGTCTCCTTGAGCCCCTGGTTTGTCAGCAACAACAACGATGATGAGTGCCTATCACGTGCCAGGCCCTGGGCCAAGCATGTTACATACCTTAATTCTGCTTCTTGCTTTGCCTCTCTCTTTATGATTTAAAATTTTTTTTTTAACATTTATTTATTTTTGAGACAGAGAGACGGAGCATGAACGGGGGAGGGGCAGAGAGAGAGGGAGACACAGAATCGGAAGCAGGCTCCAGGCTCTGAGCCATCAGCCCAGAGCCCGACGCTGGGCTCGAACTCACGGACCGTGAGATCATGACCTGAGCTGAAGTCCGACGCTCAACCGACTGAGCCACCCAGGTGCCCCCTCTCTCTTTATGATTTTAAAGCCCTCTTTCTCTAGAAAAAAAATTAAAAATAGGTAAAGAATTTAGGACAAAGCCTGCATAAAAATAATAGCTATGTGTGTGTTTGCCATTTTATTAGTATTTTTTCGACTCTGGAGTATCCACCGCCCCCCCCCCCCCCAGCCCCCGCAAAGGAGAAGAGGCCTTCCCTGTGCTGACTGGGCTAAGTCCTAAGCTCACATCCAAGATGACACCTCGGGCCTGTGGTACAGAGCAGCAAAAGGGCCTCTTTGGTCTGGCGCTTTGTTTCCAACATTGGTTCCACATCCCCTCTTCCCACACGTCCTGTCTTCCTCTGTCTAACCTGCTCTTGCTCCTTAAACACTCATTCTCCTAGATTTCAACGGCCTTTTCCGGATGGGCTGAAGTAGGAGCTCTTACTATCAAGTAACGTTCACTTTAACGCTGTTGGGGGGACCTTGAATCATCTGGTTCAAGCCCCTCTTTGGGGAAAATTGAGGCCCAGAGAGGTTGTCGGCTGCCCAAAGTTACCCAACTGGGGGGGGGGGGGCTGAAGCAGGACTGGAACCCAGAGCTGGGGTCTTGATGCGGCACCCCTTTTATGACACCCACGCCGTCCTTGCTGTCCATCGTGCAGGAGATGGTTTTTGACTTTACTTTCTGCTTCTCCTCTCTGGTTGCCTGTCAGCCACCCCCTTTTCTAAGGGGTCCACTCCTTCATACCGCACAGGGCCAACCCGGGGCCAATTAGTACAGCCACCTGTCGGCCGGCCGCTCCAAGCAGCCCCGGGGCAGTTTCCCTCCCTCCCCTAAACTAACCTCTTCTGTTTGCACCTTGTTAGTGCAGTAACAAATCACTTGACTCACATTTACCAAGTGACATTCATGGACCTTTTACCCTGCTCTGAAATGCCTATTGATTTTGGCATTCCTGTGCTGCTAGGTAGTCTCGAGTTATATTTCATGCGTGCTTTAAGTTTGTGTGTGTCAGAAGTTGCCTTTACTTATTCTAACGCTCTCTGATTCCTCAGCATAACACAGTGCCTTTGACTGGAAACATAGTCTCTTAACCCAACAGAATAAATCTCTAACTCTGGGAATTTTAGTACTGTGGAAAGCCAATTATATAGCTATTTTAAAGCGGGGTGTCCTCTCTTAAGAGTTTCAATCTGTGCCTTATAGTTTCTAATATGGTGCCCTGGGTCTACTTGTTAACATTTGCCAAAGTTTTCTAAGTGATAAATCGCCCTACTTGAGTACTGCCGTAGAAGTTGTTCATTCATGGGGCTGGCAGTTATTTAAAGAGTGTTCCTGAAGTATGCTGGACTGCGTTAGGCCCCTGAAGGCATTTGAAAAAAAGTTTTCGACATCTGCGGCATTTGAGAAAAAGTTTGACATCTGCCCGTCCATCCCCTTCTGGCTGCCTAGAGGGTGGATAAGATGGATGCAACTTGAGGAGGCATCCTTTGTTTCTGAGGATAGAAGGTGCATTGTGGAGCACAAAGATACAGGAACTGTAGGCGATGCCACACCAGCTCTGTACCGCTTATCTCCCGAATTCCTCTAAGTAAAAGAAAAATACACTTTTATCTTGTTTAAGCCACTATTATTTCTGGTCTCTGTTACTAGCTGCCAAATGCAAATCTTAACTGATATAGAAGTCCTTGAGGATTTTTGAGCAAGGGATTGATTCTGATTGGTAGCTATGCAAGAGCTAGATTTGGGGGGTGGGGGTTGTTCCGGGCCATACAGAGAGATAAAGTTGGCTTGGCAGGTGGGGACGGATAGTTGGGGAGGCTTTGAATGAGGAGAATACAGATCTTGCACAGGGTCATTGATTTCGTTTTTTTCCCCCAGGACACCTCTGCTGAACTCCTGTTCTATAGCTGTTATTTAAATATGTAGTTACTGAGTGATTTGCATTGTGCTATCGTCAGGTGGCCTGAAAGCTAGGGAGATTGAGAAGATGGGTATTCTTTGTGTTCTAAAAAGGAGCAGGCAAAAGCTGGCACAGGAAAAGAGTATCAGTGTTACAGTAAAGTGAAGTTACTATGTTTTCTGAACTCCTGCAGAATTTTTAAAGGAAAGGAACTTTTGTTACACGGGACTGTCTAATCAAGATACATTTGAAATGTATCCTTTCCTGGGGAGCAACTGTAAGTAATATTTAAAAAATATATCTTGGAGTAACTTGCAGGGTAGAGATACATTTCATATGCTAAAAATTTCCAAAAGGGGAAAATCTATTAACTTACTCTAAGCTTCACATCACATCTTCCTAGTGAACTTTTCATCTTCAGGTTGGGCAGATAATTTCACATCTTTTAGAAGCCATTTCATTCTTGTTTAAAAGGCTTATAAAAATATAATAGTATAGCTGTAATAGAGCATAGCGTTCCTGTGAACTAGATGTGCTAACTTAGTATCTAGGTCTCTGTTTCCTTGAAAATGGGTTGGCCGTTCCAAAGTTCCTTCCAAACCCGGCTCAAACAGGTAATTGGAAGCTTACTGCAAATTTCAAGGTCCCTTAAGGCACTGGCCTTCAGTCTTTCTCTCCCTGCACATAGAAAGGCAGATGTGCCCAATGTTACCTGAAAATCCTTGTTCATTAATTATGTCTCCCTGCTCTTTCCTTCATTTGGAAAAAAATACATTAGAATGCAAGTAACTGAATACATTAACTGACTACATTAGAGTGCAAGTTCAGGTTGTACCTGAACTATCTGTTGCAAACTTCATGCCAGCTCATTTTTAATAGTATCTATGATTGTCCCTCGTTCATAGTGGGAAAAAATAGGGAAAAAATGATTGCAAATATTAGGTTTTGATTTATACCTCCCTGAAGTGCCTAGGTTGAATTTTGCACATAGGCAAAACAATCCCCAATAGTCCGATAAGCAGACGTTCTCTCCCTACAGATAGATAATAACAGGAACCAACTTTTATGGAGCACTCAATGTGTGCTAAGCCACTTATCTACATTTTTTCCTTTTAACCCTGACAAAAATTCTGAGAAATAGCTATATCAATGAGGAAACTGAGTTTCTGGAACTAACTCTTGCTCACCATCACATTAAGCAGCTGAACGAGGGCTCAGATCTAGGTCTCGCTGACTCTTCTGACTCTCGCCTGGGTTTAGAGGCTGTCCTGTTATTCTTGTAAATAATCTCAATGAGAACAAGGCCAGCTGGCTCAGTGTGACACTCGATCCCAAATCATTCTCTTTCACTTTCTGCCAGATTGGAAGACTGTATAGTGATTAAATATTTCTGGCCAGCAATGTCTTGCCATTTATGGAAAAATGATACCCCCTAATCTTTAATAATTGTTTCATTAAGAACAAAAACAAAGCTCCTGCTAAACTTTGGAATGACTATAGGAAAATCTTAGTACTTCTTGCACCTTAGTCTCCCTCTCTCCTCGGCAAGGAAAGAATAGTATCGTTTTCCAAAGTTGCTTTAGGAAGAAGACAGAGGATGCTACTTAGTTTTGATCAGTAGACTTTTTTTTTTCTTTTTTTTTTGTGGCAGGCTACAACTACCATGGGACATTTTAAGGTTAGGAAACCCCTTCTTAGGGGATAAGGCCATTTTATGGTAAAAGAGGCCCGGAAGGCCTAAGGAGGGAGGTTATTATTAAAGCATGAGCTTGCCTCTGAAGATCCATATAGATTCTGGTGTTTCTCCAAGGCCACCTTGCGAGTTAGGTAGGAAGACATGATCCAAGGCTTTATATTTGCTAAACTTATTTGTGTTAGGTTCCTACCTCCTATCTCATTTGCCTGGGAGGGGAGGGGGGCCCGCCCAACTTGTTTTGGGGGAAGTGTAGCAAGATAAGAGCCAAGTTAAGTTAGCTAATTTGTTAATTTGGTGAGAGGACTCTGTAAAAAGATCATTTCATGGGGTGCCTGGGTGACTCAGTCGGTTAAGTGACCAACTTCATTCAGCTCAGGTCATGGTCTCACGGTTTGTGAGTTTGAGCCCTGCATGGGGCTCTGTGCTGACAGCTCAGAGCCTGGAGCCTACTTCCGATTCTGTGTCTCCCTCTCTCTCTGCCCCTCCCCTGCTTGAGCCCTGTCTCTCTCAAAAATAAAATAAAATAAAATAAAATAAAATACCCTTAAAAAATTTTTAAAAAGGCCATTTCATTTGTGTGGATAAGAAGCTCTTAGGGTGGTTTTCTTGTCCTTTGGGTTTTGAAGGTAATTTTGTAAAGAATAATTAAGCCTTAGGTTTTCTTTTGAGCCTGAGAGGTAGGTCCTGGGAAAGCCAGTTGCTTCGTGGATGGGAATATACCCACAGCTGGGGGTGGGAGTGGGTTGGGTGGGCAGAGGTAGATCTGATTAGCTGAAGTCTATGGTCTTCCTCAATGAGCCACCACAGACTTGTAGGTGGGGTCGTCATCTTCACGTCACGATGTCTAGGCTAAGCTTACGAGGGAAAGGAATAACCTCCCCACAAGGTGGTCGACATGAGCCACTGAAATAATGTATCTGAGAGTGCTTTATAAAAACATTGTTATAATGTGTGGAAATGGTGGCTAAAGGAAGTGCTTCAAAACGTCAGCTATTATTAATGAGAGTGTAATTCAATATTAGGTCTAACTGGACACAGCTGATGTATACACACATGGGGCAACTTTTCAAAATATATCCTTTCCTTACCTGTTCACAGATATTCCTCACCATCCATTCTCATTCCTCCCTGCTTTCTCCCCTTTGCATAGTATATTCATATAAATACATTCATCCATTCCGTTTTAGCAGCTGGAGTGTGAGTGTGGTTTCCTTAGTTGCTCTGCTGTGTGTGAAGCGAACACTGACTACACATTATTCTTTACTCCAGGAAGGCTGGGAACAATTCAAAGCCAAGGGCATGTTGTAACACTACTTAATAATCTGATGTCACATGGCCCATTCTCTGAATAATAGGTATGTTTTCTTTAGGGCTGGTGTCTTAGACCTGCTTCCTAGGGCAGAGCCTCATTACTAAGCACAATATTTCTTAATTAATCAAATGAGAACCAGGCCATGTTGGTATGATGTCACTGCATTAGTGCTTGGCATAATTTCTTCTCTGGTCATCTGGCTGAATCATTAAGATAGCTAACATAACTGTAGGAACAATGGCTCTCACACCTGGTATGAGGAAGAATTACCTAACGTAGCTTTGAGGATGCTCATTTGCACAAAGTTCTGGAAAATGTCGATATGGAAAGAAGTTCTGTGTCAGTTTTCTTTTCTTTTTTTCTGCGTCTGTTTTCTTTTACCTTCCTTCTTCCAATAAAAACGTATTAAGCACCTACTGTATGCTAAGCATTAGGTATAAAAAAAAACCATCCCTGCTCTCAAGCCCTTAAGGAGCTCAAAGGTGTGTGTGTGACCACAGTACAATAAGTTATGAACAATGAGATAGGTTAGCATAACCTTCTGTGAGCATACACATGGGAGAGGGCAGCTCTGGGAAGGCTTTGCAGAGGAGATGTTGTGTTAACTATTGAAGGATAAATAGAAATTTGCGGAGCCCAAACCCAACAAACAAGAGTAGCAGAAGGGGTATCCATGTGGCTGAACAAAATCTACAAAGGCACCAAGGCGTGGAGGAAGGTGATTGGGACGTACGATGTATAGTCTGCTAATACCCATAGTAGTCTTGTCATAGTCTGGTGTTACCAGTGCACGGATGCACAGTTTACAGCAGCAGACATTTTTGTGGACCTGCTCCTGAGGTGTCTCCACAGCTGTGGTAATCATCCGCTACAATCTGGTTTTGGCAGGCCACAACTGTTTTCCCTCTGCTTCATGGTGTGGAATTCTGGAGAATCAGTAGAGCACTTCTCGGTCACTTCTCCGTGTGGAGATAGACATGAGGGAAGCTCTGAACCCTGAATCAGCTACCAGTTGCCTACCGCCACGAGATGGGAGATGTGCAGAGAGTAGACTCCAGGATAAAATTACTTTATTTGAATTCATTTGAATGACCTGTTCTGGTAAATCATGCTAGATTTCAAGAGTTACACCAGCTCCTTTTACCTAGACTAAGGTCGAGCTTAAGTGGCTTCCTCCGTCTCTTTTCTCCTGTGCTTCGATCTATTTCCTACCGACTGCCTACAACCGAGCCTTCCCCAGAAGTACAAGCAGGCCCTGGACCATCTTACTCTGGGTGTGGAAGGATGCACAAAAGGGAGGTATGACAAGTGACAGGTTTAAGATAGGAAAAGCCATGATGGATTGAGTGGTGTGGAGAGAACAGCCAGAGGAGTCTCATGGCTCCCAGGTATGGTCTTACTCAGTATGGCCGTTGCGTTCAATCATTGGCTGGAGGCAGCCTTGGGAAGCATGGCCTCAGCACAAAGTCAAGTGTGGGTTTCAGGTGACTGGCTTGAGGACTCCCCAGTGGCCTTGCTGAACTTTCTTTACAACCGCACCGCGATCCAAGACACTTTCACTCAGCCTTCCTTCCTTCCCGCTCTCCTTCACTCAAGGTCAGATATGCATCATGGTTGGACAGCTTCCCCAACTTCTCTTGGCTCCTCTTCACTTCCTCTACAGATGTTTCCCCTGGTAAATGTCTTGCATGTCTAACTATATTTTGGTGGCTCCTTTTTGGAGGACCTGGAACAATACTGCACGGGACGAGCAAAGGAATGCTGATTTTAGTTCTATGCTCTTTACTGCTGAGATTCACCAGTAGGAAAATGTATTGCTTTGATCAAAGTTTTAAAAGAAAAGGGAGAACAGAAAGTGTGCCAATAAGGCAAGAGAAAGCTGTTGAAAAGGATTAAAGTTCAATAAAATAGGGACAATAAGGAATGAGATACAAGAAGATGCAATGGTTTAAAAATATTTGAATGAGCATGACGTGGAGGAAGGTATAATAAAAATGCAATGTCACGTGGGGTCACCCCCCCCAACCAAGGTCTGTTTAGTGGGAGTCACTAGCCTTCACTTGTTCCTGTTTGAGTCTCAGTCTTGGGCTTCTGGAGCTTACTAGCTCACTCTTGTATAATAAAAACCCTCTTTCACAGTGTCAATTCAGTAACTAAAATTGTCCAGTTTGATGCTTAATCAAAATTCAATCTTCAGGGCGCCTGGGTGGCTCAGTCGGTTAAGCGTCTGACTTCGGCTCAGGTCATGATGTCGTGGTCTGTGAGTTCGAGCCCCGCGTTGGGCTCTGTGCTGACAGCTCAGAGCCTGAAGCCTGTTTCAGATTCTGTGTCTCCCTGTCTCTCTGACCCTCCCCTGTTTATGCTCTGTCTCTCTCTGTCTCAAGAGAATAAATAAACGTTAAAAAAAATAAAACAAAAATAAAACAAAAAAACTCAATCTTCATTCAAGTGAAAAAGTTTTCTTCTCCTTACCTATTGACCAGGACAAGAAAGATTCTACGGCCTCTTCAATTCTAGACAAAATTGGTACTCTGTCTCTTCTGCTTCATTCTGTTTGCCAAAGCAAGTCACATGGCCAGCCCCGAAGGTAAAATCCAAGGAAATATACTTATTCCTGAGTCAGAAAAACTGAAATTACATGGTAAAGTGTGTGGGTAGAGGGAAAAGCAAAAGTTAGGGCTAGGAATTCAATCTCCCGTAGTACTAAGGGGAGAAAGTCTCCAATTAGCTATGCGTGGCACCTGTGTTCATCCCTTGACCATTCCCTGTGGCCAGGGTGGGACATGGTAGTATGATTGGCAGCTACAATAGGACTACGTGCTTGATGTGAGTAAGAAGAACTGTTTCCCCAAAAGAAGGAGATGCTAATCCAGGAAGAAAGGAGGAGGCTAGAAACAGAACAATTCTACTCCCATGCTTCCCATGCCTTGGCTTCTTAGCCCTTATAATCACTCTTTCACATAGGTACTCCTAAGATCCTTTTTTTTTTTTTTTTAAATGTTTATTTTTGAGAAAGAGAGAGAGCAGGGGAGAGGCAGAGAGAGAGAGGGAGACAGAGGCTCCCAAGCAGGCTCTGCGCTGACAGCTGAGAGTGCAATGTGGGGCTTGAATTCACAAACCGTGAGATCATGACTTGAGCTGAAATCAAGAGTTGGTCGCCTAACCCACTGAGCCACCCTAATATCCTTTTTATAGCTGAGAAAATTGATGTTAAGAGAGGTTATGTAACTTGCTCAAGATGACCCATCTTGAATGATAGAAATTTTGGATTAAAAAAATAGCTTTAGGAACTCCTGGGTGGCTTAGGCGGTTAAGCAACCGACTCTTGATTTTGGTTCAGGTCATGATCTCATGGTCAGGAGACTGAGTCCTGTGTCTGGCTCAGAACAGAGCCTCGTTGGGATTCTTTCTCCTCTCTCTGCTTCTAGTCTGCTTGTGCTCTCCCTCACCCCCATCCTCCACCCCCAACCAAAATAAATAAATTAATTAAAAAAAAATAGATATACCTAAGGGCGGCTGGCTGGTTCAGTCAGTAGAGCATGTGACTCTTGATTTTGGGCTCATGAGTTCCGGTTAGGTGTAGAGATTACTAAAAATAGATTTATCTAATCACCAAAGCCACAGTAATCAAGAGAGTGGTGTTTATTGAAAGGACAGACACAAAGATCAATGGAACAGAATGCAGAGTCTAGAAATAGACACACCCATGCATTGTCAACCAATTTTTAAAAAATGTTATTTCTAAGTAATCTCTACACCAATGTGGGGCTTGAACCCATAACCCCAAGATCAAGAGTTGCATGCTCTCCTGATTGAGCCAGCCAGGCACCCCAACCAATTTTTAATGAAAGTGCAAAAAGTCAATGTAGGAAGATAGTCTTTTCAGTAAATGATGTTGAAACAAATAACAACCATATGCAAAAAAAAAAAAAAACACAAAAAACAAAAAAACAAAAAAGCCAAAGTAAAGAAAAAAAAAAAAGAATCTCAACTTACACCTTTCACCTTATGCAAAAATGGATATGCCCAAACCTCACAATGAATCATAGACCTAAATGTAAAATATAAAACTATAAAGCTTCTAGAAAAAAACATAGAAGAAAATGTGAACTTGGATGAGGGAAAGGTTTCTTAGATATGAAGCTGAAAAAGCACGATCCATCAAAAAAAAAAAATCTAAATTTGGCTTCATCAAAATGAACAACTTTTGCTGTGTGAAAGCGACTGTAAAAGAGAATCAAAACACAAACCATAGACTAGGAGAAATAGTTTCAAATCACATATCTGACAAAGGACTTGTGTGCAGAATATATAAGAACTTTCAAAACTTATCAATGAGAAAATAACCCAATTAAAAATGAGCAAAAGTTTCTTTTATTTTATTCTTTTATTCTATATGTGAGATATATATATTATCTTTAAATAATACTTTATTGTTATAATCTGAATTTTCTCCATGACATAAGCATTAAGGGGATAACTTAAAAATTTCAAATAGTTTAGCAATTTTAGAGGCTGCTTTTGTTATTTATCACACTACAAGGTGAAAATATATATAGTGATTTTCTGCCTTTAAAAATTTTTTTAATGTTCATTTTTTTTTTTTTAATTTTTTTTTTTCAACGTTTATTTATTTTTGGGACAGAGAGAGACAGAGCATGAATGGGGGAGGGGCAGAGAGAGAGGGAGACACAGAATCGGAAACAGGCTGCAGGCTCTGAGCCATCAGCCCAGAGCCTGACGCGGGGCTCGAACTCACGGACCGCGAGATCATGACCTGGCTGAAGTCGGACGCTTAACCGACTGCGCCACCCAGGCGCCCCTCTTAATGTTTATTTGTTTTTGAGACAGAGAGAGACAGTGCGAGCAGGGGCGGGGTAGAGAGAGAGGGAGACACAGAATCCGAAGCAGGCTCCAGGTTCTGAGCTGTCAGCACAGAGCCCTACGCGGGGCTTGAACCCACAAAACACAAGACCATGACCAGAGCTGAAGTCAGATGCCTAACAGACTGAGCCACCCAGGTGCCCACCCTCCCCCCCCCTTTTTTTAAGTACGCTTCACACCCTGCATGGAGCTTATTGTGAGGTCTTGAACTCACGACCCTGAGATCAAGACCTAAGGTGAGATCAAGAGTTGGATGTTTAACTGACTGAGCCACCCAGACACCCTGATTTTTTGCCTTTCTGATACTTATCCTATTTTTCTTATCTAAGTGATCCAAACAAATGATTGACATGGACTTACTGAAAAAAAAAAGTTTTTCTTCTGTCTTGCCATTAAATTTTTACTATTACGGGGGTGCTTGGGTGGCTCAGTCAGTTGAACATCCAACTCGGGTCATGATCTCACAGCTCGTGAGTTCCAGCCCTGCGTCAGTCTCTGCGCTGACAGGTCAGAGCCTGGAGCTGTATGTATATATGTATGTATACATACATATATGTATATGTATATATACATAAATATATGTATATATTTAAGCTCTTCTTTATCTGTTCATCTATTGGTGGATAATTGGGCTTCTTCCATAATTTGGCTGTTATAAATAATGTAGCAATAAGCATAGGGGTGCTTATCAAACTTTTCAAATTAGTGTTTTTCATATTCTTTGTAGAATTAATTTCTACATTAATTGCACTCATTAATGCAATTAGTGGATTATACGGTAATTCTTTTTCTCCTTCTCTTTTTAAAATGTTTTTTTTTTTTTA
The DNA here is from genome assembly GCF_022079265.1 of Lynx rufus. Taxonomy (NCBI): domain Eukaryota; kingdom Metazoa; phylum Chordata; class Mammalia; order Carnivora; family Felidae; genus Lynx; species Lynx rufus. The sequence continues at coordinate 46,788,127 of NW_025814889.1, forward strand.
TTTTGAGAGAGAGAGGGAGAGAGAGAATCCCAAGCAGACTATACACTGTCAGTGTGGAGCCTGAAGTGGGGCTCAATCCCACAAACCATGAGATCATGACCTGAGCTGAAATCAAGACTGAGCTACCTAGGCGCCCCTCATATGGTGATTCTATTTTTAATTTTTTGAAGAAACTTCATACTGTTTTCAATAGTGGCTATACCAGTTTGCATTCCCAACAACAGTGCACAGCAGTTCTTTTTTTCCCCCACATCTTCAACCTTGTTGTTTCCTGTGTTTTTGATTTTAGCCATTCTGACGGGTGTGACATGATATCTCATTGTAGTTTTGATTTGCATTTCTCTGATGATGAGTGACATCGAGCATCTTTTTGTGTGTCTGTTGGCCATCTATATGTCTTCTTTGGAGAAATGTCTGTTCATGTCTTCTGCCCACTTTTGAATTGGATTATTTGGCTTTTTGGTGTTGAGTGTTATAAATGCTTTATATATTTTGGATACTAACCCTTTAACAGATATAGCATTTGCAAATATCTTCTTCCATTTAGTAGGTACCTTTTAATTTTGTTGGTTATTTCCTTCACTGAACAGAAGCTTTTTATTTTGATGTGGTCCCAATAGTTTATTATTATTTTTTGTTGTTGTTCCTCTTGCCTCAGGAGACATATCTAGAAAAATGTTGCTATGGCTGATGTCAGAGAAATTACTGCCTGTGCTCTCTGCTGTGATTTTTATGGTTTCAGGTCTCACATTTAGGTCCTTAGTCCATTTTGAGTCTATTTTTGGGCATGGCATAAGAAAGTGGTCCAGTTTCATTGTTTTGCATGTAGCTGCCCAGTGTTTTCAATGCCATTTGTTGAAGAGACTGTCTTTTTCCTATTGCATGATCTTTCCTCCTTTGTTGAAGGTTAACATAATAAAATAATCATGGTTTTACTGCTGGGTTCTCTATTCTGTTCTTTTGATCCATATGTCTATTTTTGTGCCAGTATCATACTGTTTTGGTTCGTATAGCTTTGTAGAATATCTCAAAATCTGGGATGGTGATACCTCCAGTTTTGTTCTTCTTTTTCAAGACTGCTTTGGCTCTTTGGGGTCTTTTGTGGTTCTATGCAAATCTTAGGATTATTTGTTCTAGTTCTGTGAAAAATGCTTTTGGTACTTTGATAGGAATTGCATTAAATCTGTGGATCGTTTTGAGTAGTATGAACATTTTAACAATATTTGTTCTTCAAAAAATGGGCAAAGGGCTTTGAACAGATACTTCATGAAAGGAGATACACACAGATGGCAGATAAACACATGAACGTGTGTTCAACATCATCAGTAATTATGGAGTTGCAAATTCAAACACAATGAGATAATACCACATGCCTCTTAGAATGGCTAAAAACCCAAGCCAAGGCAACCCAACCCAAACTAAACCCAAACTAAAACAAAACAAAACAAAACCTGAAATGCTCAATGCTGATGAGGCTATGGAGCCACTGGAACTCCCATACATTGCTGGTAGGATGCAAAATGGTGCAGCCACTTTGGAAAACAGTGCGGAGTTTTCTTACAAGGATAAACACACACCATATGACCCAGTAATTCTAGGTATTTACCCAAGAGAAATGAAAACTGAAGTTCACGTGAAAAAAAAAATGGTACATGAGTATTTGTTGCAGCTTTATTCACAATCATCAAATACCGGAAACCAAAATATCCATCAACAATTGAATGGATATGGGGCGCCTGGGTAGCTCAGTTAGTTGAGCATCCGAGTTCGGCTCAGGTCACGATCTTGCGGTCTGTGAGTTCGAGCCCCGCATCGGGTTCTGTGCTGACAGCTCAGAGCCTGGAGCCTGCTTCAGATTCTGTGTCTCCCTCTCTCTCTGACCCTCCCCTGCTCATGCTCTATCTCTGTCTGTCAAAAACAAATAAAACATTAAAAAAATTAAAAAAAAAACCAACTGAATGGATAAACACACTGTGGTGTAACCATACCATGGAATACTACTTAGCAGTAAAAAAGAATGAACTATACACACAGCAACACGGGTGAATCTCAAATGCATTTTGCTAAGTGAAAGAAGCCAGATCTGAGTGACTACCGATTGTGTGATGCCATTTGTATGGCATCCTCAAGAAGCCAAAAGTAGAGAGATGGAGACCAGATCCTTGGTTGTCAGGGACTTGGGCTGAGATGCGTTGGTTATAAAGAGGCAGCACCAGGGGATTATTGGGGCTGATGTAACTCTTCTGTATCTTAATGGTGGTAGTGGCATCATGCTGCTGCTTTACTTCCAAGCAGAGAGAAGAGGACACATGTTTTTACAATCTAGGGAGTTAAGAGGGAAGAGTCTTTTGCTTTCTGACTAAATTGAGGTCATTGTATCTACTAGTTGAATTCTCAAGGGCTTCTGTCAGAGCTCCAGCTGGAAATTTCAGGGTCAATGAGAAGCCTGGACACCTAGAAAATTCTATCACAGATAAGATGTGTAAGGCAGAATAATGGCTCCCCGTGACGTCTACATCCTATTCCCCGGAACTTATGAGTGTTGCCTTAAGTGGCAAAAGGGTCTTTCCATATGCGATTAATGTTGAGGACCTGGAGACAGGGAGAATAGCTTGGATTATCTAGCTGGGCCCAATCTAATCAAATGAATCCTTTAAAGCAAAAGCAGCTGTGGTCAGAGACACGCCTATGGAAGACTGGTCATTCCTTCTCCCTCATCCCTGCTTTGTTTTTCTCCGTAGCACTCAGTGCCGTATTGTAGGCAGAATGATGGATCCCCAAAGATGCACACACCCTAATTCCCAGAATCTGTGAATATATGTTACATGGCTAAAGGGGAGGGAAGGTTGCAGATGGAATTAAGTTTGCTCATTTGCTGACCCACGAATAGGGAGATTATTTGGGATTATCTGGGTGGATCCAATGTCACAAGGGTCCTGAAAGATGGAAGAGGAGGGCAGAAGACATCAGAGTGACGGGATGAGAGAACTCAACGTGCCTTTGCTGACTTTGAAGGTGGAGGAAGGAACCGTGGAGCCAAGGAACACAGAGCCTCTAGAAGCTGGAAGAGGCAAGGAAAAGGAGCCTCCCCTAGAGGCTCCAGAAGGGAATGCAGCACCGTCAACACCTTCATTGCCACCCGTGAGACCCAGGTTAGACTTCTAGCCCACAGTCCTGCAAGGTATTAAGTTTGTGTTGTTTCAAGCCACTAGGTTTGTGGTGATTTGTTATAGCAGCAATGGAAACCAATACATAAGGAGAATGTATTGTTAAGTGTGAGGGGAGATGTTAATATTCACCAGGCTTCCTGGTTCTTCATCCCTCGAGTCCAGGCAGGTGATCCATTTGTCTACCTTCAGGATCAGTCTTATTGCCACTGGGATCAGTTCTGATCCTGGCAGTAAACATATGGGGTGTTTGTTGATATAAGATCGCGTATTAAACTGCACTCCTGTTGCCTGTGCCAGTGTTTCCTGAAAACACATTCCCAACTCCTGTCCTCCTTCAGCACAGGTGACTCGACCTCATTCTGAACCCAGTTTCGGGTCGTATCTGCTCCTGCCTCGAGATCCCTGTTCCCGATCTCCTTTTCCTCCACCAGATTGCACTACATACTTGAGCGTGCCGAGGCCCCACACTTGCTTCACCCCTGACACAACTTTTTCTTCCCTCTGCTTGGGATTTTGTTTTATGCCCGTGCGACAGAGGGAAAGATGTATTATAATGATGTACTGGCAATACCTCCCTTCTTGTCCACGGGACGAATGCATGCTTTGTATACTCAGCTCACTCTAGAGGGCTTGCTGAATTAAGCAGGGTGGCTGGCAGTGAAGAGAATTAAAATGTGAGGGAAGACCAAAGTTCTCCACCTACCACAGGCTGAGGGGGATCATTGGAAGAAAATTTGATGAGAAGGTTGAATAAGCAGTAGAGATGGGTGAGCTGTAAGCCTAGAGATTTTGAGGAAATAGAAACTGAACAAATATTTAAAAGGAAGGTTTCCTAAGGGCGCTTAGCTGGCTCAGTTGGTAGAGCATGCAATTCTTGATCTCGGGGGCATGAGTTCGAGCCCCATGTTGGATGTAGAGATTACTTAATAAAAAATAAAGTAAAATGAAGAAAAAAGAGGAAGGTTTCCTATATGGTATGTAATGTGATATTGTCTTTGCCTCCCTGAGAAACACTCAGTAAGTGTTGGCTTTGTGGGAGCTTGGAGGCGGTAAGTGCTGAGGGTCGCCCCAAGGCAAGGGCAGGATGACCCCAAACAGCCCAAATAGTTTCAGATGGAGAGAATGAGGAAAGGGACGGAGGTGGTCTTCCCAGTGGAAGGTCTTTCAGCAGGGATCCTTCAGAAAGGCTGCAGGAAGTAGCTGTCTCTCAGAGCAGTCCAAGAGGGACACAAGAGGGCATTTACCTGCCTGCACGCTCCCGTCTCCATTTCCGTTGGCCAGGGTTCACCTCCTGAACTCCTAGATAGTGTCGTCTGGCCACTCTGTGACCACTCAGAAACTGATTTCACACACTGCCATTTCATTTAAGTCTGGAAATGGGCAGTGACTCACATGGGTGGGGCACTGACAAAATGAAAGAACAGAAGAGGCAGTGGAGGGAATCTGAGAAGGCTGAAAACATTTGTCTCCGTGATGAGAAAAGCTTTTATTAAAATCTGGCTCCAGGGGCACCTGGGTGGCTCAGTCGGTTAAGCATCTGACTTTGGCTCAGGTCATGGTCTCACGGGTTAGTGAGTTCAAGCCCCGCATCAGGCTCCCCACTGACAGTGCAGAGCATGCTTGGGATTCTTGCTCTCTCCTCTCTTTCTGCCCTCCACCACTCACACTTTCTCTCTCTCTCTCGAAACAAATAAATAAAAACTTAAAAAGAAAAAAAAGAAGCCATACCTTCTATTTCTAAAAAAAAAAAAAAAAAAATCTCGCTCCAAATTGTAAATCATGTTTTTGAGTGCACAGCTAATAAATGTATGAACTTACTTTTTTTTTTTTAATGGTTATTTATTTTTGAGAGAGAGAGAGGGAGTGAGCAGGGGAGGAGCAGAGAAAGAGGGGGACAGAGGATCCAAAGCAGGCTCTGTGCTGACAGCAGAGAGCCCAATGCTGTCTCGTGGGGGCTCCAACTCAAGAACTGTGAGATCATGACCTCAGCCAAAGTTGGACACTTAACTGACTGAGCCACCCAGGCACTCCAAATTTACATTTTTATTCATAAAGACATATGAAAAACTACTGGGGAAACATTCCCTAATGCTAATTAAGAATGCCCCAGAAATCTCATCTTTAGAATTTCAGATTATAGCCATAGTGCTGCAGTCTAACAGGTGGGAAGCTTCTAGCATTTTGATTTTTAAAAGGTCATGCTGTCTCAAAAATAAATAAATATAAAAAAAAATTAAAAAAAAAAAAAGGGGCACCTGGGTGGCTCAGTCACTTGGGCGTCTGACTTTGGCTCAGTTCATGATCTCACCATCGGTGGGTTCCGGCCCCGTGTCGGGCTCTGTGCTGACAGCTCAGAGCCTGGAGCCTGCTTCGGATTCTGTCTCTCTCTCTCTCTCTCTCTCTCTCTCTCTGCCCCTCCCCTACTTCCACTGTCTCTGTCTCAAAAATAAATAAACATTAAAATTTTTTTTAAAAGGTCATGCTGTTTAATTACTCAAGTATTACATATAATATTTTTACTAGTAAAAAAAATTTTTTTTCAAGCCAAAACCACCCTTCCGAGTAAGGGCAGTTGCATTTTCTCTGCCCTTTCTTAACTCAGCCCTGAACGGAAAAGGGGCATAATTTGAGGGGCAGATTTGGGGAAAATAAAGTGGGCATGCTCAGTTCATTCCCACCCACTTTCCTCCTTGGAATCCAGCCCGCATGAGGTCTGCTCTCAGGGCGGGCTGACGCCTCCACTCACGGCAAGGCAAATCCCCCTTGGACCTGGACTGCTGGATTTTATTCTGCAGCTGGGTGCTGGGAAGCTTTTCTGACTCCCAACCCAGCTTTATCAGGAACTAGGTACGACTTTGGCCTTCTCCTTCCACTCCTTTATCTCAGTTTGTTTTGAACTCAGAAAAGGAGGAAGGGGTGCTATTTATCGGGCTCTGCTTCAGTGTTCCGACATTTGGTACATCGGCCAGAAAATTGGTGTGGGAGAAATAAGGTACACAATTAAGGAGAAGCGAATGAATGCCCATGGAGTGACTGAGGCTTCTGGAGTGGCATGGGATTGGCCTTGGCCCTGTGGTCTTGCTCTTTAGTGTGTGTGTGCAGGACATTTCGATCTTGGCAGTCTTACATTGAGCCAGGTAGGTTTTTATGGTGGTGCAGTGGGCTCTTAACAGCTGTGGCCTGGGAAAAAAGACCTTAGAAAAGCCACTCTGAGGCTGTAAGAGGACTTTGGCAAGGGCACAGGGGCCACGAGAGGGACTTATCAGGGGCCAGCAGGCTGAAGAGGTCTTAATAAGCAGTTACAGCTGAGGCAAGGGTTCAATTATAGGGAGAAAGAAACAGTCTTTTCATATACTGCCCTTTTAGATATTGAAGGAGTAGAAAAATATTTGCTGTTTTTAAACCGTGGGGGCAGCTGGGTTCTCTTTGGACCGCAGAGCACTAATGAGAGATTAGTTTTCAATGTGCTAGTACTAAGTTTAGGTGGGTAATGTAAACAAACAGTCCTAATTTTGATTCCTCTTTTATGTTGTTTTGAACTATCTTCAAGGGCAAAAGTGGATGGACTAAGTTTGCATTTATGCGGCTCAAGAATCACTCCCTCTACTTGTCCTCGAGGTTGCTAGAAACTGGTTACGGAAATGGGATGGAGAAATCCTCCCCAGGTGATGGTTTTCTTCCGCCTGAGGAATGCCACAGAAAGAGGCGGTGGAAAAAGCCACGGCAGCACAGGAATAAAAATGCTTACTGGTTACTTTGGGAGCTCTGTCACTGGACGGAATTCACCTTCAGTGCAACACTGCAGTGCAGACAACTAAAATTCAAAAGGGACTCGGGAATTAAGAGGTTTCTAATATCTGGGTGGGAAAGGACAGCTCCACAGATAAGATCTGATCCACGAAGATGTTGCCAGTGCTGCACGATTCTAACTTGGCAAGGAGGCAGCAGCCCCTCAAATGCCTTGCCAGAGGTGGAACTTCCTGGATGTGAAAAATGCAAGGTGCCATTGTGCGGAAATTAACCTGTAGCTAGTCGATTTCTCGTATCTAGGTTTTTAAATTTATTTTTAAAAAGTCTTTATTTTTTTTGTTTTAGAGAGAGAGAGAGAGAGACAGAGTGCAAGCAGGGGAGGCACAGAAAGAGAGGGAGACACAGAATCCAAAGCAGGCTCCAGGCTCCAAGCTGTTAGCACAGAGACTGACCCGGGGCTCAAACCCATGAACCGCAAGATCATGACCTGAGCTGAAGTCCGGCTCTCAACGGACTGAACTGCCTAGGCGCCCCCCTCCTAACTGGATTTTAACTCACAATCCATCAATTCTGGATTCTTGGTCTCACTCAACTGGCTTCTGGTGAGGCTGTTATTTCTGCAACAGTTTTTGGCGACCCAAAATACTGTTGGCGACCCGCACTACTGATTCTGGGAATGTATTTTGCTTGATAATTTGCTTGAAAAATCGGCTTGTTTTCTGCCTCTGGTGTGTGTAGAGAGGGTGCTGTGATCATTTTGCATGTTCTGTAAATCTATAGACTCTTGGAAAAAGCAGAGTACAGACTTGCTGGGGGTAACTATTGCTTTCTAATTTGGAGGCCCTCTAGGAGCTGCCCCCATTCCAGTGAGATCCAGCTTAAAATGTAGTTGCTAAAGATCCCTGCCTCTACCCAAACATCGAAATCCCCTCCATCTGAGACAGAGCAGCTCGAATAAAAAGTTGGGGGAAATGAATTTTGGACTTTAATTTCTTTGAATTTTAATTCACAAAAACAGGATAATTTTGTTTTGAATCTTGCTTTTCTTTGAAACTTAATGTCTCATGATTTTTATTTCATGCCTTGGACCTTAATTTCTCTCTAGACATTTGATAAAGGGAAGATGTTTATGTTAAAATTTTTTTCCCCTCAACATTATTAGCATTTTGTTATTGAGGTTGTGTTGTGCATATTATAATGGGAATAGTGCATTTGTCATTTTTATTTTAATTTTATTATTATTATTATTATTTTAAATGATTTTAATGTTTTTAAGTTTATTTATTCACTCTGAGACAGAGAGAGACAGACAGACAGAGAGAGAGAGTGCACACAAGTGAGGGAGGGGCAGAGAGAGGGAGAGAGAATCCCAAGCAGGCTCTGCACTGTCAGCACCAAGCCCAATGTGGGGCTTGAACCCATGAACCGTGAGATCATGACCTGAGCCATAGTCAGACGCTTAACCGACTGAGCCACCCAGGAGCCCAGTTTTATCAGTTTTTAAAAACGTTTATTTATTTATTGAGAGAGAGAGAGAGCAAGCATGTGTGGGGGAAGGGCAGAGAGCAGAAGAGAGAGAGAATCCCAAGCAGTCTCTGTGCTGGCAGCGTAGAGCCTGACGGGGGCTCAATTCCATGAACCCCTGAGACCATGACCTGAGCCAAAACCAAGAGTCGAAGCTCAACCGAGTCACCCAGGCGCCCCTTTGTCATTTAATTTCAATCCCGGGGCATCTGGGTGTCTCAGTCTGTCAAGCGTCCGATTTCAGTTCAGGTCATGATCTCATGGTTTGTGGGTTCAAGCCCTGTTTTGAGCTTTGCGCTGACAGCTCAGAGCCTGGAGCCTGCTTCAGATTCTGTGTCTCCCTCTCTCTCTGTCCCTCACCTGCTCAGGCACGCTCTCTCTGTCTCTCTCAACAATAAATAAACATTGGAAAAAAATGTTTTTTAAATCTCAATCCTGATCCTCTGGTATGCTATGTGGAAAACATGGATAGGCATGATAAAAACGGATAATAGAAAAATGAAAATTTCAGATTTGGGTACAAAATGGCATTGAACTATTTAATTAATGCATATAGGGAACTATTTTGGAAACTTTTGTGAGTGAAATCTGTCTTGCCCACCAGTGTTCCTGGGAGGGGACAAAGTTGGGTAATATAAGAGGGAGGAGTAGTCTCATGAAGATGGGGCAGGACTGTTCTGATAGGCTCCTGAGGTCCTCTTGTGAGGATGTCACACACACCTCTGCTGACATAGGCTTAATGGCTAAAACCAGCGGTTTAAGAGAACAAAAATCAAGGGAATATTAGTGGGGGGATAATTCTTAACTGACTTTTGATATTACCTTCTGCCATAGATTGAGTTATTCTCCAAGCATATCCATGTCCTAATTCCCGGAACCTGCGAACATATTCTTTTATGTGGTACCAACGACTTTGCAGATGTGATTAAGTTAAGATCCTGACGTGGGGAGGTTATCCTGGATTATCTGGTTGGCCTGATGTGACCACAAGGGTCCTTAAAGGGGGACACAGAAGAGTCAGAGAGGAAGGTGATGTGATGACAAAGCCAGAGATGGGAATGACAAGCTTTGGCGACGGAGGAAGGAGACACAGCCAACAAGCACAGGCAGCCACTAAATGTTGAAAATGACAAAAAAAAGGGGGGGGGGGAAGTGGGATTCTTCCTCTTCCTCAGAGCCTCCAGAAGGAACCAGCCCTTCCAGCACCTGGACTTTACCTCTGAAAAGTGAAATGGATTTTGGACCTTGGACCTCCAGAACTACTAGAGAATAAAGATGCATTGTTTTAAGTAACAATGTGGTAATTTGTTACAGTCCCAACAGGGAATGAATACAACTTCCATCTGTGAAGGAACCTGACTTAGTAGATCTCCTTGTGTTCTTGGAGAGGGTGATGTAATCTGATTGGTAAATTCCAGAATAATAAATTGAGCATGAATGGCTTGGTTTCATTCTTCTTCCTCTTTGGGAGCCAGGCAGCCCAAGAAAGCACCCACTCGGCTACTTGCAGGGCAGGGCCACCTAGGTGATGGGATCTGCCCTTCTTGGGGCTGCTGGGTTTGGCTGGTTCAGTCGGTATAATACTGTGTGGTTCAGTATTAGTAAGCTCATTTGCCTTCCATGCTAAGCTACATTCTCTAGTGGCTCTCTTTTTAATGTTTATTTATTTTTGAAAGAGAGAGAGAGAGAGAGAGAGAGAGAGAGAGAGCAGGTGAGCAGGGGAGGAGCAGAGGGAGAGGGGGACACAGGATCCAAAGCAGGCTCCAGGCTCTGAGCTGTCAGCACAGAGCCCGATACGGGGCTTGAACTCATGAACCGCGAGATCATGACCTGAGCCAAAGTCAGACACTTAACCGACTCAGCCACCCAGGTGCCCCTTCAGTGACTTTTATCAGAAAAGGTGATATTTTGGTTCCCATGGATCACTTCTTTGTCTTATTTCTCTCTTTATGTATAACTCAAGCATGATAAAAGGGTGAACTTGAAGATAATAGATGGAACAGAAGTGGCACAACCTTTTCTTCCAGCTCCAAATTTCTATAAGGTCTATAAGAAATGGAAAAGGTAGATGAAGAAAATCACAACTGCATGGGAAACAAGAGGGGGAAATTTCCAGGGACCAGAAATTGTGACAAATGCCTGTATGATACAGGCGCAGGTGAAAAAGATCTATGATAGCCAAAACTTGAATATTGTTTTTTTGTTTTTGTTTTTGTTTTGCTGCAAAATATAGGAAGGACACCCTGAATGCTCACTGCCCCAAACTGGTAGATGCTAGCAGCAGGAAAAAGTTTAAAGTTCAAATAAGTTGACTGATTCAGGGACCGCAGCAGGAATGTCTAGATGGTTTGATCCCTCCTTAGCACCACCTTCTCCTACCCCTTCTGCCTGATAATAGTAATGGTCGTGTCTATCTCCAGTGAAGAAAAATGGGGAGGAAGGTGACAGTAAGAAAGATAAGGCAGGGCCCCACCTTCAGTGTCTGGCAATGTCTGGGAAGAATGAGGAGCATCTGTACCAGAACACTAGCCACCGAGGTATAGCCAGTGGTAATCCTATCCTTCCTCAAAACAGGCCAAGAAAAGCAATGCGACGTAGATCTAAGAGATGCCCTCTACAGAGATGAGTGAAAAATCAAGAATGTCCAACTTTGAAGAATGCCACCATGACAGAGAGAGACGGTCAAACTTCCACCTGAGAAAATGGAGTCCGTAGAGCAAGAAGATTAGGGCTTTGCAACAAGTTATGACTTGTGTTCACGTTCTTGTGAACGCTGAATACACGTAAGTATGAATAAACCAGAGATTATGGAATCTGATTGTTGAAATAATAAAAGGGCTCCATCAGATTTGCTGGAAAACAAATTAACGAACTGGAAAACAGAGCTAGAAAGTTCTCTACATAATCAAGATACGTGAAAGATCTAGAATTTTCAGTTTTATCTAATCAGAGTTTCAGAGAGAAAGATTATAGAATATGGAAGAGAGGTGGAGCATTTAAATAAGTCATTCAGAGAAGACTTGCTTCCTCAGATTGAAAGGACCTACAAATAGTATGAAATGTATGAATAGAAGAGATAAGGAAAAAAGCCTTAAAATCTTCCAGACAAAATAAACAGAATGCCTACAAAGGAGGGAGGGAGGGAGAATCAAACAGACATCAGATTTCTCATCAAAAACACTATATTAAAAAATATCGGTGCAATGGTATCTTCATAATTTTAAGAGACGCTGACTTTTTAGAGCATTTTGACCACTTTTAATTGTACACAGTGGCATACAAGTATATTCACATTGTTGCGTGACCATCTAATCTATCCAGCTCCAGACCTCTTCATCATCCCCACTGAAACTCGATGCTCAGTAAACACTAATCCCCCATTCCCTTCTCCCCACAGCTCCTGGCAGCCACCATTCTTTCAGAAGGGACAATAACTTTTAATTTAGGATTTTCCAAGGCCCAATGAAACAGAAGAAAAGGATGGGGGTCTTTTCCTACCAGACATGCACCGTTAATACAGAGCTATTGTTATTAAAACAGAATGACATTAGTGCATGGATGGACAAGTAGACAACTAGGAACAGAACAGAAGCTCAGAACATGAAATGCCCAGAGTCTAAGAGACCCCCAAAAACGAACCACCAGAGTCCAGAGTCAAAGCTAAGCAGCAAGGGTCATTTATTGCAGGTTCGAACCTGGACCTCTGCGCCCCCCTTGCCGGTGACGCCAAGAGGCCCTGAGAGAGGTTTTTACACCCCTTTTATAGACAGGTACAAACAAGTCATGGGGAAATCAGGAATTTTCCACAGTTACAGAGCTGCGATTGGTTGGTGTTTAAAGTTGGACACTTAACAGTATTCGATTGGTTCCTGCCTTTAGGTCAGACCACAACGGGGGGTACGGGTATCACAATGATTGATCAGGAATACACGGATGTGCCAAGCAACAATGATTGATCAGGAGTACACGGATGTGCCAAGTAACAATGGTTGATCAAGAATATACGGATGTGCCAGGCAATAATGATTGATCAGGAATACATGGGCGCGCCAAGCAATTGTACAGAAGCGGAACAAGCTGGTTAAGCTTGGTTAGGTTTCAGTTTCCCATAACTTAAGCTTTTAAGTTTCAATTTTCTCAGGCCTCTCAAACAGACCAAACTATTTATGAAAACGATTTATACAAAATGGACACTCTGGATCTATAGGGAAAGGGAGAACTATACTAGTGATGCTTGATAACCCCTTATACATAATTAGATCCCTAGCTCACAGATATACCAAAAATGAATTCTAGATAAGGACTCAAACTGAAAAGTAACTTTTATTTATATATTTTTTAATTTTTTTATTAAAAAAAATTTTTTTAATCGTTATTTATTCTTGAGACAGAGACAGAGCATGAACAGGGGAGGGGCAGAGAGAGAGGGAGACACAGAATCCAAAGCAGATTCCAGGCTCTGAGCTGTCAGTACAGAGCCCCACACGGGGCTCGAACCCACGAACCGTGAGATCATGACCTGAGCCAAAGTCCGACGCTTAACCGACTAAGCCACCCAGGCGCCCCGAAAAGTAACTTTTAGAAGAGAAAACGGGAGAATGTTTTTATGGTCTTGCTCTTTAGGATAAAACGAAGCTGAAAACCCAAGCCATAAAGGAAAAAATTGGTAATTTCAACAACATTAACATGTAGACAATGTCTGCTTATTAAAAGTCATTATAAACATTGAGAAGTTACAGGGGTGCCTGGGTGGCTCAATCGGTTAAGCATCGGACTCTTGATTTCAGCTCAGGTCATGATTTCATGGTTGTGAGATAGAGCCTCGCATCAGTCTCCATGCTGGGTGTGGATCCTGCTTAAGATTCTCTCTCTCCCTCTCCTGCTGCCTTTTCCCTGCTCATGTGTGCACTCTCTCTCTCCAAAAAAAAAAAAAAAAAAAAAAAAAAATCGAGAAGTTACAATCCAAAAGGTGATATTTGTAACAGATATAACCCGCAAAGATTGGTGTGCAGATTACATAAAGAACTCCTACAGATCAATAAAATACAAATAACCCATTAGAAAAAGACAAAAATATAAACAAATTCACAGAAAAGTAAAACCAAATGACAAATAGGATGATCAACCTTCCTAAGATTCATAAAAAATGCGAAGAAAAATAATAATGTGATTCATTTTTTTAGCCAGTTTGGTAAAAACGAATATAAATGTGATACCAATTGTTGGTGGGAACGTAGAGCCATAGGACCTCTTCTGCACCATTGGCAGGAAGGTAAACTAGTATGTCCACTTTGGAGAACAATTTGGTAATGTCTAGAAGAATTACAAATGCACATAACCTAAGGCCTAGGATTTCATTCTGAGGATTCATTCTAGGAAGTCAACAAGACTTGCATAAGAATGTTCAGAGCAACACGGTACAAGTAAGAAAATTAGAAATCTGCATTATAAATATACATCAAGGGCACCTTGGTGGCTCAGTCAGTTAAGCATCTGACTTCAGCTCAGGTCGTGGTCTCATGGTTCATGAGTTCGAGCCCTGCGTCAGGCTCGCTGCTGTCAGCACGGAACCTGCTTCGGATCCTCTTTCCCTCTCTCTTCCTCTCCCCCACTTGTGCGCTCTTTCTCTCTCAAAAATAATAAATAAACATTAAAAAAAAAGAAATACACATCAATAGGAAAATGAATAGTTAACTCGGATTCTATTAATAAAAAGTTGTACTACAAGCAAATCTGAGTAAATTATGATTAAGCTTGAGCTTCACCCTCAGAATAGGGATGTCTTTCACAAATGTAATGTTGAATGAAAAAAGCAAATTGGCAAAAAAAAATACACCTAGTAAGATACCATTTATAGAAAGTTTAAAACAACCAAAAGAATACTATGTATTGATTCCGGATACGTCTGTAGTGGTTAAAACCTAACAAAATGTATGGGATGATAAGCACCAAATGAAGGATAGTGTTTGCCACTAGAAGGAAAGGTGGAGGATGTGATCACTGAGAGAAAAACAGAGCCAAAGAAGTAACTATAGAAGATTTGAATCAGACAATTAAAAGCTTTTTGTTTTTTTAATGTTTATTTTTGAGAGAGAGACAGAGACAGAGACAGAGCACAAGTGGGGAAGGGCAGAGAGAGAGGGAGACACAGAATCTGAAGCAGGCTCCAGGCTCTGAGCTGTCAGCACAGAGCCTGATGCCGGGCCCAAACCCATGAACCAGGAGATCATGACCTGAGGCGAAGTCAGATGCATAACTGACTGAGCCACCCAGGCGTCCCCAGACATTAAAATCTTAAACATATGCAAATATATGTATCCCATATATATTTGAGATATATATATATATATATATATATATATATATATATCCAACAGGCAGAGAAATAGCATTTTCTTCAAATACACATAAAACATGGACAAAAATTGAGCATGTAGTAGGTCAGTTTCCCAACCTGTATACCATGTGGGACCTGTGTCCCATGGGCCAGAGGTTTGGGGATTATAGCCTGACTCCCACCAGCATCCTAGTTTGGGGCTCCAAATTCCTTTTACCCTAATGAGATGCACAAATATCATTTTTTACATGTACCACAACACCAAAAAAGTTTGGGAAGCAGATACTTGACCATAAAGAAAAGCTTAACAAATTTCAACTCACATGCAGTGATTACAATGTAATAAAATTAGAAATTGAGGATAAAAAGAACCATTCCCAAATCTATACACTTAAAAATTAAGAATAAAAAGAGACATGTAAATAACTCTTGGATTAAAGAGAAAGTCAAAATAGAAAATACAAATTATTGGGGCACCTGGGTGGCTCAGTCAGTTAGGTGTCCGACTTCGGCTCAGGTGTGATTCTGTGTCTTTCTCTCTCTGCCCCTACCCTACTTGTGCTCTGAATCTTTCTCTCTCAAAAATAAATAAACATTAAAAAAAAAAGATACAAATTATTTAGAATGGAACAAAAAAGAACATTACATATTAAGATCCACAGAATGGGACCAAACAAGGAAATCCATAGTATGTATGTATGTATTTAAAGTAATCTGTATGCCCAACACAATGTGGGGCTTGAACTCACAAGCCTGAGATTGAGTTGCACACTTTTCCAACTGAGTCAGCCAGGAGCCCCAGAAATCTGTAGTTTTAAATGCACTTTTTTGGAAAACAAGAAAGACAGAAAATAAGTGCCTGAGCTGAAGTCAAGAGTCAGAGGCTTAACTGACTGAGCCACCCAGGTACCCCTAAGATTTTATTTTTAAGTAATTTCTACACCCAGTGTGGGACTCAAACGTACAATGCTGAGATCAAGAGTCTCAAGCTCCATGGACTGAGCAGGCGCCCCATCTTACATTTTTATTTGATAAATCAGGCAACTCTAAAATTAATGAAAATAGAAAATAAAGATAGATTTTTTGGGGGGGAAAAAGCAATTAGATAAACTTTTATAAAGTTTCATTAAAAAAGATAACCTTAACATTGGGATAGAAAGAGACATACTACAGATATATAGAGGAGATTTTAAGAGTTATTACAGAATACCATGTGTAATTTATGCCAATATATTTGATGAAATGGACAATTATTGAAGATAACCTAAATGTCAAATATTGGATCCACAATAAAGAAAAAACCCGAATATACCAATAACCACAAAAGAAATTGAAATCGTTGTCAAAAAAATACCTACCGAAAAGGTACATGGTCCAAACGTGGTCTGTGTTCTACAGTGAATTCTTCCAAGCAGTTAAAGGACATAATTCCCATCCTATCCCAGCCTTTCTAGAGCACAGAATCAGATGGGAAGCTATGTGATTCATTTTATAATCCTGACATAACTCTGATACCAGTGAGGACAAAGGACAACACAAGAGAAGAAACAGGCCCAATCCCTTAGAGTCAGTCAGTCACTCAATATGCAAATCTAATTTAGGTGTATTTTGAAAGAATAATGCATCATGAGTAATTAAAGTTTATCTTAGAATGTAAGAATAATCTAAATTAAAATTGTTAACTAATCTACTACATTAATAGATTCATTTGACAAATGGTTACTGAGCTCCTATCACGTACCATGCACTGTACTGGGAACTGGGAAAACAGCAGTAAACCAAAACTTAAAAAAAAAGACGTTTAAGTCAACTTTACCCAAAAACCTATCATAATTCTGTAAATCTTTCATTTGAGTAAAAGTACAACCACTTGGGGCACCTGGGTGGCTCAGTCGGTTAGGCATCCAACTTCAGCTCAGGTCATGATCTTATGGTTAATGGGTTCCAGCCCCGCGTCGGGCTCTGTGCTGACAGCTCAGCCTGGAACCTGCTTCGGATTCTGTGTCTCCCTCTCTCTCTGTTCCGACCCCACTCGCGCTCTGTCTCTCTCTCTCTCTCTCTCTCTCTCAAAAATAAACATTAAAAAAATAAAAAAATATATAACCGCTTCAGTAATAGCAATTTCCTAAACTACAAATAAGCAACAATTCGCAATTAATTTTGAAAAGAGATTTCTTAAAAAAGAGTCTCTAGTTCAGTAGTAGGTTTGACTGAAAGTGGGAGCAACTCTGAAGAGAACTCACCACTTCAGGATAGAGGGATGGCGGACTGAAATGGTACACGAGAGAACAAAAGGAGGCAAACATTTTGGTGAATAGGTATTTTTCATTGCTTCTGAAGGATGTGGCAGTAGAGGGAAAATCCTTCTGTGGAAAGGATTTTGGGGTGGTCTATACGTGCTTTCTGGAGAAGCAGGAGGAAGCAGTGATGCCTCTGAACACACTGGAACCCAGGATTGTGAATTAGAGAACGAGGCATGGGATAGTTAAATTTTTTTTTTATGTTTATTTGTTTATTTTGAGACAGAGGGTGTGCGAGCAGGGGAGAGGCAAAGAGAGAGAGAGGGAGAGAGAGAATCTTACGTAGGCTCCATGCTGTCAGCACAGAGCCTGCCACAGGGCTTGATCCTGCAAACTGAGAGATCATGACCTGAGCCGAAATCGAGAGTGGGATGCTTAACTGAGCCACCCAGGCGCCCCTGTGGTAATTTTATTGGTCAATTTGGCTAGGCTTTGGTGCCCAGTTGTTTAGTCAAACACCAGTCTAGATATTGCTATGAAGGTCATTTTTAAAGATGTGCTTTGCATTTAAATCAATAGACTCTGAGTTAAGCAGATTACTTTCCATAATGTGGGTGAGCCTCGTCCAATCAGTTGAAGGCCTTCAAAGCAAAGACAGGTTTTCCCAAGAGGCAAATCTGCCTCCAGATTGCACTGTCTACTCCCACTTGACTTTCCAGCCTGCAGATTTCACATTCAAAATTGCAACATCAACTTTCCCCTGAATTTTTAGCCTGCCGGTCTGCTCCACAAAATTCAGGCTTGTCTGCCCCACAATAGTGTGAGCCAATTCTTTAAAATAAATCTTTCTCCCTCTGTATATATAGTACTGGCTCTGTTTCTCTGGAGAATCCTACTACAAGGCAGAAGAGCAAAGTCTGAGAGCAAAGGAGAGTCTGAATGGAAAGGCATGAAAAGATCTGCTCTCAGAGGAAGCTGACCCGGTGGCGAAGAAATGTATTGGAGAATATTTAGTGCCAGATGGAAAAGCCTGAGTGATTGCAGGGAGTTTGATTTATGTTCTGGTGTTTTTATCCTCCTTGCAATGCCAGCAATCCGTTTTCCAGATTTCTCTTTTTTGGTTCTTTTTCCATCAAACCTGCTTCACCACCACAGAATGCAGAACTGGACCCGTGTGGCTTTCCATCAGTAGCCTCCAGATTTGCTGCTCCCCATGACTCTTTACAAAGGCTGGCATCTTGTAAGGATAGCTCCGCACTGTCTTAATTTCTTAATATGGCTAATCTCTTCAAGAATTTTACATTTTCCTCCAATTAGTTTGTTAAGTAGTATAGCAAGCTTCCCCTCCTTCCTCTACAGCTGCTTTCTATTCCTTTTTTTTTTTTAATTTTTAATTTTTTAAAAACTGTAGGGGCCCCTGGGTGGCTCAGTTGGTTAAGCATCCAACTCTCAGTTTCAGCTCAGGTCCTGATCTCACGGTTTCGTGGGTTTGAGCCCCGTGGCTGGCTCTGTGCTGACAATGCCAAGCCTGCTTGGGATTCTCTTTCTCTTCCTCTCTCTCTGCCCCTCCCCTGCTCATCCTGTCTCGTGTCTCTCAAAATTAATAAATAAACTAAAAAAAAAAAAAAGGAGAAGAAGAAACAGAACCTTGTCAGCCACCCCAGAAACTCCTTTATGTGTCCTGTCCCCATCTCAACCTCCTCCCTTGCCCCAAAAGTAACCACTTTTGATTTTTTGAATTACTTTATTGAGATATAATTCACATACCATATAAGTCACCTATTTAAAGGGTATGATTAAATGGTTTTTAGTATATTCACAGAGTCATGCAACCATCTCCTGACTTTCACAGCACTTCCTTATACCTAGTACATATAGGAAAGGCAGGTTAAATGTTTGTTCTGTTCCTTAATTTATCACTTTTCAAGATATTGAATTAATTTTCTTCCATCTTTCAAATACGACCAGTTGGTTGGGGGTTTTTTGTTTTGGGGTTTAAAAAAAAATTATTTATTTATTTATTTATTTATTTATTTATTTATTGAGTGAGAGAGAGAGAGAGAGAGAGAGAGAGAGAGAACACACAAGCAGGGGAGGGGCAGAGAGAGAGAGAGAAAGGGAGAGAGAGAATCCCAAGCAGGTTCTACCTTCTCAGTGCAGAGCGGTTCTCGGGGCTCGATCTCACAAACAGTGAAATCATGACCTGAGCTGAAATCAAGAGTGGGATGCTTAACCCTGAGCCTCCCAGGCACCCCATGTTGTTGGGTTTTTTAAGCCATTATATACTCATGGTTTTAAATATATTTGATGAGTTTCAATCCATTGCAAATTATTAGTGAAGCCCAAATCGTCTCATTTTGACCAACATTGCCTCCTAGTTCCCTTTGACATAACTCTAGTTGTGTTTGATAGCTTTCTTGCTATCTAGTATGATCAGCTGCTACAAAGCATGTCAGGCTTTGGTAACTGTATTTTTTATTTTCTATAGAGAGAGAGAGAGAGGGAGCAAGAGAGCCAGGGAAGGGCAGAGAGAGAGGGAGAGAGAATCCCAAGCAGGCTCTGCACTGTCATCACAGAACCCAATGTGGGGCTTGAACCCATGAACCGTGAGACCATGATCTGAACTGAAATCAAGGGTCTGTCACTCAACTGACTGAGCCACCCAGGCGCCCCAAGACTTTGGTAATTTAAACCATGTGGGAATAAGTAAATGAGTTAATAAAAATATGGAGACTTAGTCATAAGGTTATATAGTGGACATCTTTTTTCTTTTTTGCTGCCAGCGTTTACTGCATTTTATACTAGGAAAAGTTTCCCAGAGTTTATTTTAGATATCACTCCTCATTCATTCAGCCTTACTGAAGTGTGTTGAGAGGGATTGACCACATCATGTGGTCCATGACCACATGGACCAGGGTGCATGAAAGACAAGAAGACATTCACGGGGTCTTTTGGAGACATGTTGGGATAATTTGCCTTCCTTTTGGAAGGAGATATTGAATTTCTACTTCTTACCATTTATACATATTAACTGAAGTGGTATTAAAAACCCAGAAGAGTCTATTATTAGAAGACACAGAAAGGTAAAAAGTCATATTGATAGATTGATAATTTGGTTACATGATGTTAGGACTACAAACCACCATGAACAGAATTCAAAGACAGGCAACAGAATGAAAGTAAACATTTCCTACATACAAAACAAGAATTAGTACCCAGATCATTGTAAACCTTCTGCATGGGGATTAGAAAAAAGGTAAACCAGTAGAAATATGGGCAAATGATATGAGCATATAATCCACATAGGAGGACACAGAAAGGGGAAAACACCCAGATGTGAAAAGTGCACCATTTCACTCATAATCAAGAAGGTACATTTAAAAAAATTTTTTTAACGTTTTTATTTATTTTTGAGATAGAGAGAGAGACAGAGCATGAATGGGGGAGGGTCAGAGAGAGGGAGACACAGAATCCAAAACAGGCACCAGGCTCTGAGCTGTCAGCACAGAGCCCGACACGGGGCTCGAACTCACGGATCGCGAGATCATGACCTGAGCCGAAGTCGGCCGCCCAACCGACTAAGCCACCCAGGCGCCCCAAGAAGGTACATTTTAAAACTGCAGCATAGGGTTCCATAGCATGGATGTACCACAGTGTAATTAACCATTTCCCTACACGGTGGAAATTTAGATTATTTTTAATTTATTACAGTGTTCAATAAACATCTGTCTTGCCTCCTTGAATCTATTTCTGCTTTTGAGAAATTAAACCCGGTAAACTTAAACTTCAGAACATGATAGCAGACATCTTGGTGTCTGGGCCCCAAACAGAAGTTGCGTATAATGCGAATGTCCTCTGAAACTTACCATCAGAATGTTCTTTGGATTATATTCTTAATCATGTGCTTAATCTAATACACTTAGGGACCACTGGAACTTTTTCTGGTCAGATTAGTTCGAACAGTCAGAAATTGTTCTCTTTCCTTGAAATAAAGCTGATTGAAGGATTACATTGTCTGAATAGCTGCAGGATTCAGAAACTCCTTTATAAAGACTTACTTTCTTTTTAGGTTTAAAAATATCCATGATTTCTTTTGGATGAATGGTCTAAACATGCATGTTTTACCAGGGCCTTACTTTTTTATTTACCATAGCTATAGTTATTTGTTGCTCATTGTATGTAAATATGTTACAGGAGAGAAAATTGTTGACTCTCTGCCCAGGAGGGAGAAAAAATATTTATCAAATTCAAAATATGTATGCGTTTGTTTCAGAAATTCCACTTTTAGGAATCTCTCCTACCGAAATACTCACCAAGAATAGACACGAACATACTCTTGACCACATATGAGAATATTCACTGTACCACTGTTTGTAATAAACAACTCAATTGAAGATATGATAAATGCCCATCAATAAAGGAATGGATAGATAAATCATGGCCTGCCCATAAGCTGAGCGACAGCTACATGTATCATCTTGGTAAAATATCTGTATACAAGAAGGTCTTGGCAGGAAAAAGAACTCACCCCAGATGGTCAAATGAAGGGATTTTAAGGAAGGATTTACTTATGGAGGTTGGGCAGTGTTAGGCCAGCAAAGAAGAGGTGGAGAAATGCCTACAGATTAGCAAGAGTGGGAAGCTGATCCATGGGGTTGAAGGTACAAAGGAGAAGACATAACAGGAACCCGGTGAAATTTGGAACCATAGAGGCAGGGCCACAAGTGGAACTCAGCCAAAGAGGGGATACATCTACTGCAAAAAGACAGAGCTGAAGTGGGTAAATTCAGGGAAGGAACACTGATTTTTTTCTCTTATGCTCGGATATCTTGCTGGTGCCTCCCATTGGCTGAACCCTAGAAGAAGCATCTGGCAAGGGAGCCTGGTGAAATGATCCACAGGGGTCAGCCGGCTGGGACACAGAGCAGGGCAGACAGAAAGGCCAAAAAATGATCTATGGGGGTAGGGAAATGACTAACACAATGTTTACGTTATATTTTTTAAGTGGAAAAAAAAAGTTGCATAGCAATATATACAGCAATATGCTATTTTTTGTAAAAGAAAGCCACAATGCATATTTGTATAATCATAAGCATTATGTAAGAATACATAGCAAACTATAAACCTCAGTGTTACTTCTGGAGGGTGAAAGCAAATAAATGGAGAGGGAAACCTTTCTAACTTTCTACATTTTTATATTATATAAACATGTTACAAAAAGTATTTCTTTTGTGTTGAGGGAAATAATGATAAACTATATTTTCCATGAAAAGAAAGCATTGTTATCCCTGAAGTGAAGACAAAGTAGGAGAAACCCCTGCATGATTATTAAATAGTTGATTCACTCATGGGCACTGCAGAGAAACACCTCCCCAAATCCACGTTAATTATTTTAATGTGAAATTCAAAGAATAGATCTTGTATGCTTTGGTGTTGGTTAGGGTTCTCTGTTTGCAAAGATGAGAAATCAAATCAAGATCACTCAAGGAATAAAAGGGGAGTTAAAAAAAAAAAAACTAAGGGGGCACCTGGGTGGCTCAGTCAGTTGAGCGTCCAGCTTCGGCTCAGGTCATGATCTCGCGGTCTGTGAGTTCGAGCCCTGCGTCGGGCTCTGTGCTGACAGCTCAGAGCCTGGAGCCTGCTTTGGATTCTGTGTCTCCCTCTCTCTCTGCCTCTCCCCCGCTTGTGCCCTGGCTCTCTCTCTCTCTCTCTCTGTCAAAAATAAATAAACATTGGGGCGCCTGGGTGGCGCAGTCGGTTAAGCGTCCGACTTCAGCCAGGTCACGATCTCCCGGTCCGTGAGTTCGAGCCCCGCGTCGGGCTCTGGGCTGATGGCTCGGAGCCTGGAGCCTGTTTCAGATTCTGTATCTCCCTCTCTCTCTGCCCCTCCCCCGTTCATGCTCTGTCTCTCTCTGTCCCAAAAATAAATAAAAAATGTTGAAAAAAAAATAAAAAAAAAATAAACATAAAAAAAAAAAAACTAAGGATATACAGATGGCTCATGGAACATAGGGATGGAGAGAAAGAAACAGTGATTCTTTCTGTTTACCTCCAGGTCCCTGTCTCTATATTGTTCCCCACAAACACACCTTTTCTGCTCTTTGGTGTACATAACAGGCAAAACGTAGCTGCCTCACAGATCTGGACTTCCATATTTCAGTTGCAGCCACTGAGAGAAGACTAACTCAACTCTCTTTGGGTCCATATTCCAACCTCCCAGGAGAAAGAATCTGATTGGCTAAGTTGGGTTCAGATGGCCACCTCTGGTCCAGTTGGCTATGGTCAGTGGCGCAGGATCATACAATGTAGTGCGAACACAGATCCTGGAATCCTCTGCAAGGAGATAAAGAGATATTGTTAGATCAAGGATAGGGGATATGTTCCTAGGCTACCTACTACGGTTGCAAATAAGGCAGAGAACATTATAAATTGATGAGTTAAAAATCACTTTTGGATTAGGCCATAGCTGAAAAGTAAAAAAAGATATTCTGAGGGAGCCATAGAAAGGCAATGGTAAAACACTGATATAAAATGAAATAAATTGGTAAATCAAATGCTGTACTATGAGAATAATAAAATATACATTTTTTTTAACTATTAAAAAAATTTTTTAACGTTTATTTATTTTTGAGACAGAGAGAGACAGAGCATGAACGGGGGAAGGTCAGAGAGAGGGAGACACAGAATCTGAAACAGGCTCCAGGCTCCGAGCTGTCAGCACAGAGCCCAACGCGGGGCTCGAACTCACGGACCTCGAGATCATGACCTGAGCCGAAGTCAGCCGCTCAACCGACTGAGCCACCCAGGCGCCCCTCAACTATTTAAAAGGTTACAGATAGGGGTGCCTGGGTGGCGCAGTCGGTTAAGCGTCCGACTTCAGCCAGGTCACGATCTCGCGCTCCGTGAGTTCGAGCCCCACGTCGGGCTTGGGCTGATGGCTCAGAGCCTGGAGCCTGTTTCTGATTCTGTGTTTCCCTCTCTCTCTGCCCCTCCGCCGTTCATGCTCTGTCTCTCTCTGTCCCAAAAATAAATAAACCTTGATAAAAGGTTACAGATAATCAGAAATCACACTGTTTTGAAAATAGGTACTAATAATATATTTATAACACATTTTGTAGGTCTCAAAAGGATTCCACATGTATTTTATAATTCATTTAAGAAAACCCTCTAAAGGCAATTGAGGATCAAAGAGGTTAAGTTATTTGCTCAAAGTCATATGGGAATCAAAGGCTCAGGACTCAAGGCCAGTGTTGTTACTCTACATGCCGGGCCCCACCTTATAGAATCTGCTTTGCCTGTTTTTCAAAGGTAATTTAACCTTTTTTTTTTTTTTTTTTAGCATAGAAAGTAGCAGCAGAAATAATTTTTAAAGTGCTAAATTTTAGGAAGGGTGGATTAAAAAGTTATTTTCTCACCTAACTCAAAAGCAAAGAGAGTTGAAACCCTACCATTGAAGGGTTTATTATTATTATTGTTATTATTAAAGCAAATAACTAGGGGCACCTTGGTGGCTCAGTTCGTTGAGCGTCTGACTCTTGATTTCAGCTCACTTCGTGATCCCAGTGTCGTGGGATCGAGGCCCCCATTGGTCTCTGCACTGAGCATGGAGCCCGCTTGAAATTCTGTCTTTCTCTCTCTCTCTCTTCCTCTGCCCCTCTCCCCTGCTCACATGCATTCTCTCTCTCTCTCTCTAAAATAAAATAATAATAAAATAACAAAGCAAATAACTAGAACAATAACAATCAACTTCCAGCGTATTGGAAGATACATCCCTGCTTCACTATAATGTTTACTGCGAAATGACTAAATTCTTCATTAAAAAACAGGCTTTGAGCAAAGTCAAAACAGAAAACTAATATCCATGCCTGTAAGAGACATGCTAAAAATGAAACTATTCAAGGCGTCTAAAAGTTGAGAGAGAGCTTAAGATTTATTATGCCTCTGTACATACAAAGCCAGCAGGTGCTCTAATCTAGGTTGCAATGATTATTGTATACATCTGAGAACTTGAGAGATAATGACTAAGCTTGGGAAAAAGAGAGACAAAGGTAATAGTTTCCTGGTGTCCTGTCCTGGGAGATAAGAGAATCTTTATGGCTACTGGCAGGGTGTGGACTCAGCTGCAGTCTTTCTGGCACCAGAGGAAAAGGCATGTGGTAAAGAAGATACTGCCGTAATAGAGCCCATGGGGTAAATGCTTCTATGTTAATGAGGTAATGTATGTTTCACTCACGTGATCCCAGGTGTGTCGTGCACACCTGTGGAGGGGGAAGTGGAACAAAATTAAAGTGTCTTCAATTGATCACCTTAGGGAGATTGGGGCAGTTGAAGAGCTCCCAGTCAGATTTTGCCAGAAAAATAAGTAAGATTATATCTTTTTTCCAGAAAACGACAATGATGAGAGATTCTCACTTTAAAAATAAAAATCCTGGGGCACCTGGGTGACTCAGCCAGTTAAGTGTGCGACTCTTGATTTCAGCTCAGGTCATGATCGCGTGGTTTTTGGGATCAAGCCCCGCATTGGGCGCTGTGCTAATGGGTAAGAGCCTACTTGGGATTCTCTCTCTCCTCTCTCAGCCTCTCACTCATGACACATGCACGCTCTCACTCTCAGATAGATAAAGAAATAAACATTAAAAATAAAAAATAAAAATCCTATTATGAAGCAGTGATTTTCAAAATTATATTATATTGAATCAAAAACAGAGAAATTGATCAGTGGAACAGAATAGAGTTTCTAGAAACAGATGCAGACAACAGTAACAAATCAACACAAGACAAATCAGAAATAACACATTTATAGAAAAGCATAAATGCTTTCTCACTTTCTGCTTAGCTTAACTCCCATCATACACTAAAATGAACTCCAGGTGGGTCAAGATAGATGAAAATGTTTATGGTGGATGCTTTCTTTTTCTTTTTTCTTTTTTTCCTTAGGCATCGGTTTCCCTCTCCGCAGCACCCCACCATAATTTCCTACTGTGAAATTTCTTCTCCCTGACTAGATGTAGTGTTAGTGGGAGGGTAAAGTTCTGTTACCATGTTGCATTTGGAAGCTGAAATTATTCACTCCCCTTCTCTCTACCCAGTACAGCCAGGGGATGGGCACTTGACCTGAGCTCAGCTACTCCGGGTTGACTCCTAGAATTTTGATATTAAACTGATGCTACTACAAGAAAGAACAGGGGTTGGTCCAGGGCATCCAAACAGCCTATTCCAACTATAAAACAGCTAACATCCTTCCAGCTTTGGTTTGCCAGACCTCCTTGGTTCACTCTCAAGCATATTCCTGCAGACACATACCAATAGTTTGATTATATTAGCCAGAGTGAGATTTTTTTCTATATCCACATAGAGACTATAATTCCAAAGAAATAACTAAGGAGGAAGAGAATTTATGAGACATGAGATGGTTGGTAGTATCGCCGTTCATCCTGGAATACATATCTCCTCCATAAGAAAAGCACTCTGGGAGATGACCTGATGGTTTGCATTTCTTCTTCTTGCCTTCCCCGATGGCAGGAGTATACTTCTCTAGCCCATTGATGTTGGCTTGGCCACCTGACTTGATTGACCAATAGAATGGAAGTGGATATGATGGTCTGAGAGGCTTTAAGTATGACTTGTCAATTTTGTTTCCAAAATATATATTTTCTTTTATCTGCTCCATTCCATTTTACCAACACTGTATACATCCATGATAATCTCATTCATGTATTTAAAAACATTTAAAGTGTTTTTATTTTATTTTTGAGAGACAGAGAGAGGCAGAGCGCAAGTGGGGGAGGGGCAGACAGAGTGGGAGACAGAATCTGAAGCAGGCTCCAGACCCTGAGTTGTCAGCACAGAGCCCCACGTGGTGCTAGACCTGTGAACCATGGGATCGTGACTTGAGCTGAAGTCAGATGATGCTTAACCAACTGAGCCACCCAGGCGCCTCACATTCATTTACTTTAACAGCCTTGTAACTCATCTCTGGCCTTTTAGCTGTGTACCTCTGAAAACCATCCTTCATACAACTGTAAAGCCACAGATTAAAGCCTTCAATGCCTCCCTCTCCCCGACATGGCATTTGAAAGCCATCACGAGGGGTGCCTGGGTGGCTCAGTCGGTTAAGCGTCCGACTTCGGCTCAGGTCATGATCTCATGGTTCGTGGGTTCGAGCCCCGCATCGGGCTCTGTGCTGACAGCTCAGAGCCTGGAGCCTGCTTCGGATTCTGTCTCTGTCTCTGCCTTTCTCTTACTCATGCTCTGTCTCTCTCAAAAATAAATAAATGTAAAAAAAAAAAAATTAAAAAAAAAAGAAAGCCATCACGATTTACTCCTATACATCCTCTCAGCCTCATCCCTGGACGTTCCCAGCTTCCCACTTTATGCTTAGCAATATGAAACTGCCTGAAGCATCCTGAACGCTACTCCACGCCTTCGTCCATTCTGTTTCCTTATTCTGTCCTCCTCTTCCTTCTAATCTTATCCATATAATATCTGTTCAACTCTCTAGTTTCTACCAGTGCTTCCAGAAATTCTTCCCTGGTACTTCCTAGACATGCACTTTCCCTGTGCTTCCTTCGTGCACACACCTTTGGCACTTTCCATGTTGAATTGAAATGATCTGTTCTGATATTTCTCTCTAATAGATGGCCATTTCCTGGAGGGCAGGAAAGGTATCTTATTTAGCTTTTTATCCTCAAAATCAAGCATGATGTCTGGCACACTGTAGGTATTTAATACACATCCATGGAGCTGAAATAAACCAAGCAAATTAATATAAGAAAGCTAAGTTGTCTTTTTAAAAATGTTTATTTATTTATTTGAGAGAGAGAGAGAGAGTGCACACAGAGGAGGGGCAGAGAGAAAGGAAGAGAGAGAATCCCAAGCAGGCTCCAGGCTGCCAGCGATCTCATGAACTGGGGGATCATGACGTGAGCCAAAATCAAGAGTCAGAGGCTTAACTGACTGAGCCACCCAGGCGCCCCAGAAAATTAAATTGTCTTAAATCCTGCAGCTGGGATTCCTAAAAGCTAATGGCATTATGAAGTGGTTCTTCTGGAAAGAAGTATAGCAACATGTAACAAAAACTATGAAAATGTTCTTCCTCCTCCACTTGGTATTTTCCCATTTGTGAATAGCCTCAAAGAAATAATCCAAATGGGTGAAATGTACACAGATGTTCCCGGCAACTCTAGTTATAATAGTGAAAAAAAGAAAAAAAACCCTGGAAGCCATCCAACTGTCTAATAGGGAAATGACTAAGCAAACAGTGGGATTATTACATAGCTATTAAAAATGACAAGGTGAGGACTATGTCAACACGAAGTGTGTATCTGCAGGAACGTTAAGTGGAAAAAAGAACACAGACAGTGTTTAAACAATAGTGGTTAACGAGGAGTGTGTACATTAACAAAGATCAGAGGCCAGTTTGGAGAAATGAAAATGGCTAGAGTTCACTCGGCCCTTTTTTTCTTGTGCGTTTCCATGAGTTGATGAAATAATATTGAGATATCGTTGCAACATAGATATCTTGAAAGTCCTCTGCAGTGTCAGTGCTCTGAGTAACCTACCAGGTTGTATTTTCCAAGAGATAATTTCATGCTAAACTCTCATAAAATCATTATGAAAATAATGATATTTCTTTGAGAGAGCAAAATATTTTTCTTTAGTTTAATTCAACAAGCAATTCTGAGAACTGTGTGCTAGAGTGCTTATGTTCTCATGACATTTACAAATCACATGGGCAAAAATGCTCAGATGGATCTGTGTTATTATTTTAACCTACTTTTATTTATTTGAGTGACTGTACATATTAAGACCATTAACACAGGAAAGTTTGAAAGACCTTTGGCCTAAACCTCTCATTCACAAATTGTTTCAATTTTATACTTTTGATGTTGACTCCAAAAGAGGTTCTATGTATAGTCAGTAAGATATTGTGGTAAAGATTAAAAGGAAAAAATTATCATCATACAATTCTAAACTTGTGTTGCTTTACCAGTGTAGTGCACTGTGAATTAATATTTTATAAATCCTGTGATTATCTTGTGAATAGCAAAATGTTGACATTGCAATATACATTACATTGCAATGAAAAGAAACCACATTTTTTTTATATCTTGTTTGAGAAATGTTTTACCTTTTTAATTCACTGAGATCCTCAAAAACATGGAGGTGGTCCAGGTGTCCCTGGATCTCTGGGAGACCCCTGATTATAATCATCACTTTATCTTAAAATGTGATAGTTTTAACAAGGGTCCCCAAATTAATGGCTATTAATAACTGTATACACACCTAACTCACAGGGGCACCTGGCTGGCTTAGTTGGTTAAGCATCGGACTCTTGATTTCGGCTCAGATCGTGATCTCCTGGTTTGTGAGATTAAGCCCTGTGTCTGGCTCTGTGCTGACAGTGTGGAGCCAGCTTGGGATTCTCTCTCTCCTACTCTGTCCCTCCCTCATTCATGCGCGCGCACACACACACACACACACACACACACACACACTGTCTCTCTCTCTCTCTCTCTCTCTCTCAAAATAAATAAATAAGTAAACATTAAAAACAAAAACAAAAAAAATCACCTAACTCACAAACTGCTGTCACTTAGCCCTACTGTTTCTGCTGCCATGTAACCAGCAGTCAGAACATTCACAGCTTTTAGAGCAGAGGTTCACAACCTTGGCTACAGATCAGAATCACCTACGTTTTCCCAGACCCCACTCTGGGCCTCTTGATTTAGACTCTTCGGGACTGGAATCTGGAAATGACTATGCTTAAAAGGCTCTCTTCCTCTCTTCTTTTCTCCCCTGTATTTCCTTATGGTTCCAGAACTCAGAATTCAAGTTAGTACTGTTCATAGTATGGTTTATCTGCATCATAGGTTTAACAGATCTGAAGGCTAATCTGAGGGTCAGCCACCATTTTCAATGTAGTCTCTCTGGGACAATGTGTTACAAGTGCCCCAGACATAATTTAGAATAGAAGTTTGAGGATGCAGGCCACAGATTTTTGGGGGAACAACTCACACAAAACTTTTTTTTTTTTGACCTTCAGGAGCATGTTTATTGTGTCTGAGATGATACATCAGGTGCTCTCTGAGCTACAAAGGGTAAAAGGAAATCCTCTCATTACAAACTGACAAAGGTAAAAGGTAAAACATTTTTCACAACAGCATGGACCACATACTCAGAAATAGATCTGGGTTTAATACAAATGACGTCATTCCTAGTCATCTACGGCTACTTTTATAACTTCATACAGATAATGAATTAGGCTAAAATGCACTATAATATTTGGTAGACTTCAGGACCAGTATCCTTAATACATCACAAAATACATTTTGATATCCCAAAGAAGCAAGATTTGCAAGTAGGCATTTTAAACATAACTAATCTACAGCTACAAAGTTCTACTCTTGACAGCATTTACCTTTTTGGGGTGTCTCCCAGTCTCCAAAGGATAAAAGCAGAGAGTAGAATCAGTATAACATATGGGGCGCCTGGGTGGCTCAGTCGGTTGAGCGTCCGACTTTGGCTCAGGTCATGATCTCGCGGTCCGTGAGTTCGAGCCCCGCGTCAGGCTCTGTGCTGACAGCTCGGAGCCTGGAGCCTGTTTCGGATTCTGTGTCTCCCTCTCTCTCTGACCCTCCCCCGTTCATGCTCTGTCTCTCTCTGTCTCAAAAATAAATAAATATTAAAAAAAAAGAATCAGTATAACATATACACAGAAGTCCGTATCATAAAGGCTATAAAGATTTGCAGCACAATGAGAAGAGGACAAAACTTTTGATCAAAACTTTTCAATCATTCCTCAGATTTCTTATTGTGCTTAAATATATGAAAGTAAATGCTGAGATGAAAGTGTTACATTCAAGTGTCCATTCTTATAAGTAATTCAAAGCCTTATGTTGACCCTTCTCCTCTACCTTCTGTTTTCTTCACTATAGGTCTGTACTATGATTACTGATGCTCTGAAGATGACGACCCTCCTGTATCCCAATAAGATTCCTCGCCCAAGAAATACAAGCTTAACTGTGGTCTTCTAAACCCGAGCACCCAAGGAAATATCCAGGGAAGTTGGGAGCTGAAGAACCAGGGTACATTCCCACCTTGCCCCCTGCCCCAGTGCACTCTGGCTCACATTCCGTTTGGAGTGATTATGTCTATGGGGACAGAGG
This sequence comes from Lynx rufus, assembly GCF_022079265.1. NCBI lineage: Eukaryota > Metazoa > Chordata > Mammalia > Carnivora > Felidae > Lynx > Lynx rufus. Next base: position 46,819,316 of record NW_025814889.1, read on the forward strand.
AAGATATGTTCCTACCTTTTACCTGAAAAGCACAGGGAGACACTGAAGGCATCTTGACTAAGTTCATATTTCTCCTTTGAGGAGCTGTAGCCGGAATATTTGGACATGGACCAAATTCTGAAAAATCAAGTTCAAAAGGACTGCGGTTGTGAGTCATAGCAAATGGTGTCGTGTTGATAAATACAAAGCATAGTTATAAAGATGGAGAAATTCATTATGCTCCAGAAAGATATGGCTGTTAAGACTTTCCAGATGAACCAGAGAGTTGAGACCATAATTATTTAAGTGAAAAACCAATTTGGCCTTCCTATTCGAAGGTGGGAATATTAGAAGGATGATGTATTTGGGGCTTCCAGGCTGAGCTCCAACCACATATCTGAATGCCCCAGAAAGTATCCACAGATGCTGTATGTGTTTTTCCCTTCTGAATTATCCAGATGATTGCCCTTCAGCCCATGCTTCGCTAACCTAGGGATAGGATCCATTCATTTAACTATTGTATGGGCTATAATTGCCACTTCAAATGAAAACCCAGGAAGCCAAATCCAGGCTGTTGAAAGTGTATAATTAGCTCCTTGTACAGCCTGACCCCACTGATTTTTCTGACGCATTTGGCCTGCAGTGTGCCCTTTCTGAGACCTCCAGTATCTTCTCCACAGCTGGAGATGCCCAAAACTGCACGCAGCACTTCCTGTGGGTGTGGTCTTACATTCTTAAGGCTGTGGGCTGAATGAATCGCCTTTCAACCACTCAGAGCCACAGTGACTTTTAAAATACGGGAGTGGATTATGAGTAGCTACCTCAGACATAAGAGGGTTCTCCCTCTTCTTTTTCTTTGTAAAAAATGATTTTGTGGTGGTGCCCTCTCAAGAAACACTATAATTGGTCAGCCTGGGGTACGTTAGTTGTCCTCCCAGATAACGTCATTAGCTATTCTCAGGAGAGGAAAGGCAGGGTATGCCCCTTGGGAGAATGACAACACTTGTTTCAAGTTGGGGAAGAGCCTGTGGTTCTTTTCCTGCGTTTGGGGGAAAGCGAACACACAATGTTCATTTCCTAGATACGGGATGTGCTGTGTGGCTGGCAGGTCATTTTCCACCATGTCACATCCTTCTGGTTGAAGGCAGCAGGGGCCAGGACAGGAAACGGCAAATTCTGAGAATGAGACCAGGCTTTCCCAGAGCAATCATTGGTTCTCTGGAACTATAAAGCATGCTCATCCAGAAACAGCCTCAGATTTTTCTGTCCTGGAGATAGCCAGAAGTGAATGGTAAGTGGGGGAGCCTAGAAGGATTCTGTCTGAAAGATTGCCATTGGGATTGTAATACTGGGGTTATATCCTTGGTCCACTATATATTTTGTGTGACTTTACCTCATTTTGCTAAGAGGTCTCTTTACTTGGAAATTTATCACTGGTGAGTGGAATAATGGGGGCATGTGAATACAATTAAGACCTAGGAGTCAGGAGACCAAGATTCTAGATGGTTCTGTGAAGAATCAGCTGTATCTAGAAAGTGTCTGTGTTTCAATTTTCTCATCTTTCATATGAGAATAATGATTCTATGCTGATATGTCACAGTATTGAAATTCTCTATTGCTATGGCTTATATGCCACTTTTAAGAAGGTCCTAATAATGATGAGTACAGTGGTTATGAAGATGGGGATCTTTGGCAACTAGGAAGGATATACTTTTACCCCAGATGTATAGTTGTCTCTCTTAGTCATCTCCAATTGGCTTCAACTCAACTTGGTACTAGGTAGCCCTCAGTGAGTTGTTAAAAATGTTGGACACTTTATTTCATTCAGTGGCTACTCATTTTTTTAAGGAAGCGTTTGGAATAAAGAAACATAGCAGTATTCATTTACTGGAACTTAGTTTTAATGAAGCACCCATCAAAGAGTGAGACTTAGAAAAGATGGCCCAAATAACATTTTAGGCTTGATTGTAAGGTAAGAGCCTGGAAAAACAACAATCACAAGAGTTGCTTCAGGGAAGCATCGAATGTAGCAAAATTAGTTCCTTACATTTGATGGACAATATGATTTTTGAGTTTTGGGGGGACTTGTCTTTTTCACTCATCCCAGACGCAAAACGATGAATTGCAAAGTGTTGGGATCCGAGTCTTCAGGTAAGGACAGGGCTTTGTGAACTGGTACAACCCACCACCTGTAAAGTGATGTTTTAAACAGAGCAGAGGCCTCAGTATTGCGGCAGAGTAATGCCGGCACCCCCTCCTCACTGAGCTTACCTCTTATTTAACAGTTAATAAAGCCCACCCTTAGCGTTCCCCGGGGGGAGAGAAGCGGACGAGGGCATTGCATACGCGTTTTTAAGGTCCCGGGAACTGGGGTGCCTTGTGCCAGAGTACAGAACTGGTCCCTGCGCACCTGACCCACAGGACTCGCTGGAAAATGCCCCGCCCGTTCCCCCTCGCGTGACAGTCGCTGCGGAGCCTCACTGGGGCGTAGGGGGAGCAACGAGACTCCGCGCTAACCGCGCGTCTGTGTCCCCGCAGGGCATGGAGAGGCCGGCGGCGCGGGAGCTGCAAGGCGCCGACGCGCTGCGCCGCTTCCAGGGGCTGCTGCTGGACCGCCGCGGCCGGCTGCACGGCCAGGTGCTGCGCCTGCGCGAGGTGGCCCGGCGCCTCGAGCGCCTCCGCCGGCGCTCCCTGGCGGCCAACGTGGCGGGCAGCTCGCTGAGCGCCGCGGGAGCCGTGGCGGCCATCGTGGGGCTCTCGCTCAGCCCGCTCACCCTGGGGGTCTCGTTGGTGGCGTCGGCCGTGGGGCTGGGGGTGGCCACCGCCGGAGGGGCCGTCACCATCACGTCCGACCTCTCCCTGATCTTCTGCAATTCCCGGGAGTTGCGCCGGGTGCAGGAGATCGCCGCCGCCTGCCAGGACCAGATGCGCGAGATCCTGAGCTGCCTGGAGTTCTTCTGCCGCTGCCAGGGCCGCGGGGACCGCCAGCTGCTGCAGTGCGGGCAGAACGCCTCCATCGCCCTGTACAACTCTGTCTACTTCATCGTCTTCTTCGGCTCACGTGGCTTCCTCATCCCCAGGCGGGCCGAGGGGGCCACCAAGGTTAGCCAGGCCGTGCTGAAGGCCAAGATTCAGAAACTGGCCGAGAGCCTGGAGTCCTGCACCGGGGCCCTGGACGAACTCAGCCAGCAGCTGGAGTCCAGAGTCCAGCTCTGCACGAAGGGCGGCCGTGGCCACGACCTCAAGATCTCTGCGGACCAGCCCGCGGGGCTGTTTTTCTGAGAACATCCTTTCCCCCTTGTGACCGAGGCCAGAAACCATCCCCATGGGATGCTCCAGATTTGTAGCTCCCTCAGGAAAACACCAAGTTGGATTAGGAGCTGAACTGAATGCAAAGGATGAGAAAAACTGTTCTTGAAATTGGGGGAAGGAGGGAGACCTTCTTTCCCTAACACTAGGACATCCTGCCTGGGGCTGAATGCTAGGGACTTTTTACTTGCCATATCCTGTGGGACATGTGACCCGAAAATTATTTTTCCTTTATCAAAACGATTCAGTCTCCACCACGGTGGGCGCTACTCTATTGAAGTTGTTTCAGGGTCCCTGCCACAGCGCAGGTGGTTTGAGCAGGTTGGGGAGGGTGCCACGCAGCCACCCTCTGGGTCCTCTCCAAGCCCCAGTAGGCTTTGAGGTCCTCAGAATGCCTGTGAGAGGAGACACTAGCTTTGAAACCTCTCTTTCCGAGTTTCTGAGTGTAAAAGAACTCCAGAATCCAGAGCAAATCAGACCCCCTCTGAACGGGCACGGCTCATGACCCAAGAGGGTCCTCTCCCACTGATGTGCCCTTCCCTCCCCTCTACTTGTACACGTTCTCAAATCCAGCCTGGGGCAGAGTGCATCTTCCTGGGTGGGGGAGGGAATCATATCCAGACCTCCAGATACCCTGGGAGAAAAACCAACTAAACGGTCCTCTAATTCCTGCCCCCTCGCAACAGGAAGCAGAGGCCAAGGAAGATGAAGTGACTAACAGCTTCATTTACTGACATTCTGGTGTACAGAAGAGAGCAGTGGCTTGGAGTGAGACAGCGCTGGGTTTGTTACTGGCTCTGTTGCTGCTGTGTGACCTTGGCCAGTTCATTTCTCCGCGACTTGGCTTCCTGGTCTGTAGAACAGATGCTAAACCCTCACCCTGTTGCGAGGTATTAAGTGAGATTAAGGTGCCAAGGGCAGTGTCTGGCTCACAAAGTGCGGCCCCTGGACTGGCAACGTTAGAATCACCTGGGAACTTGTTAGAAAGGCAAATTCTTGGACCCAACTGTCAACTTAAGGGATCCGAAACCGGAGGTGGGGCCCATCAACCTGTGTGTAAGCAAGCCCACGGGGCGGGGGGGGGGTGGGGGGGTGATTCTGATACCTATTAAGGTTTGAAAATCACCGCAGCAGATACTGGTATCCGACCCCCTTGTGGGCATTTATGAAGTTTTATGGCCTCCCTAGGGGCTCCGTGGTCTTCAGAGTCATTCACAGAAGGTCAAGGACAGACAGTGTCCCAAAAGCAAAAGAAAGAATGTGTTTGTGCGTGAGATACGTCAGTGCATCCTGGGGCAATTTCCCACCATGTGAAGTAAGGGATATAACATAATAACCCCTTTAGAGGGCAGTGTTGCCCAATCATTGTAGAAACTGGTACCTGAAGGACTGTGAACTTAATGCAGATTGACCTTTGTTACCTTCTATGAAAACCGCCAGACCATGTATTGTTTTAATTTATTTTAAGTTTGTTATTTAATTACCATTTATTATTTGCATTTAATTTTATTTAATCACCACACCACATTTAGGAAGTAATAGGAATAGCAGACTTCTGAATGGGAGACTATGGACGCTCTTTTAAGGAGATGAGGTTGAGTTTGCCTTCGTCAGGTGGCTCATGAGCTGGAAAAAGCATCGCTCTCCTTGAATAAGTCTCTCTCCGTCAGAGGGGACTTTCATTCCCCAGCAAAGGCGGGAAGTTCTGAACAGAGAGATGGGGCCGAATTTAAGCTTATCAGTGGAGGTTTGACTTGCGGGCTCTAGAAATGATGCAAGCATATTTATCCTGAAGGCAGTTGGCCAGCAAATAACACTTGATCTGAAAAGTGAACCTGTTTTATTCAGGGGAGAACCCCAATTTAGAGGCACGTGAAGGAAACACTCAGACCATGGGAAGTCTGATGTCCTGTGAAGTTATGTCTTAGGGATGACAGGCAAAATAGCTTGTGTCATGGTGGCGATGTGTCATATTTTCACTTTGAGATCTGTAAGGAATCTGTAAGGTGTCTCTAAGAAAATAAGTATAACTTTTTCAATTTCCATTCCTACAACTGTAATGTTAAAAAATATGTCGAAAAGTATTTCGGGATACTTTGGGACCACACACGCAATACTTGGCTGTGTTATTTAATTATTTAACATGCTTTAAATTTATCCAGTCTACCCCCATCTTTCCCAAATGATAGCCGAGTGTCTGAGGAACTGTACTTTCAGTGCTGGGGGAAGGGGTTAGTGGTTGTAAATTTTTATTTTTACCACAAATTGCAATTGCTCTGTATCCTGGTTTCTTTTGAAGTTGGTACTGGTTTCTTTTTAAACTGGTGTCGTTTCTTAGGCTACCTTGCACAGATAGCTAGCATTGTAGATCACCAGAATGTACTTTGCATTGTCGTTTGTGTTATATCACACAGGTACAACCACTCCCTAACTCCAGCTTTTATTAAAGCTGAAGTTTGAGTTATAGTCTTCCAGTGGGTAGGTTGTTCCTTCCCTAAAAATAAACTGGGCATTTCAGGAAGCAGCAATAGCAAACTTTTCCTATCATTAGGGTACTTCCTATCACTAGGGGATATCAAAGTCATAAACTCCCAGTTATCATTTCAATGGCCCTCTTTACACCTAAGGAAGAGTGTCTACTTTGGAACAACACTCCGCACATAATAGGAGCACAATAAATGCATTTGAATAATTTAATGAACTGTTTAGCTACATTAATAGGAATTTGTCGATAATGAAAGCTTACCCACCCTCTTATGTGTCTGTTATAAAGATTGGAGCCTCTACCAGGATTTAGTCAATTTTAGTTAAATGGATCCTAGAGATAAATTTTTATTTATTTCTTTTGTGGGAATGTGAATAAGGCTTTTCCTTAAGGCCTTCATTCTATAAACAAACAGATTGAAATGGTATGTTGTAAAAGGAAGAAGGGAGAGGAGTATTTGGATTATAAGTGTATTTCAGGAAAATGTCCGAGTTTGAAAAATAAAAATTTTGTACTTGGGTCTAAGTGCGATTGTTAGTTTCTTGGGTTTCTAATTGTTTGGATTGTTTTTTTTTCCCCCCACAAAAAAAGGAGGTTTATTTAGCTCTGCATTTCAAGGATTCAGTAAAACTATGTTTTACTCTCTGAAAAAAATGGTCCTTAGCAAATATTCTGATCTTAATCACCTTGATGCATTTGCCCTCAGTCACCTGTCATTTCCAAGATGGCAAATGTCAAAGTTGAAAGTATTTACTGAGAGAAAAAAGAGAAGAGTGCTGTAGAAGCCACCCTACATCAGATAAGTTAAAGTCAGTCAACTTGATATATTTCTCATTCAATACCTTAGTGCGAAAAGAAAGTAGAGGGAAGTGAGACATTGAGATAAAAACATTGCGCAGAGATAAATGGGGATACAGTTCAATGCAGCGATTTCTGAATTCCACATTTTTTTCCCACTGTAGCAAAATAAGTTCTTTCCTTTCATTGAAATAAATTACCCATTCCTCAGACTTCTTGACCTTTCTGTAACTAATTACCTAATCTCATGTCTGCCTGTGTATGAATTAATAACTTTGAAAAGGGGCAGAGGTATTATTTTCACTTAGAATATTCCATATCAAGCTGTATAATTTTTAAAAAAATTTTTTTCAACGTTTATTTATTTTTGGGACAGAGAGAGACAGAGCATGAACGGGGGAGGGGCAGAGAGAGAGGGAGACACAGAATCGGAAACAGGCTCCAGGCTCCGAGCCATCAGCCCAGAGCCTGACGCGGGGCTCGAACTCCCCGACCGCGAGATCGTGACCTGGCTGAAGTTGGACGCTTAACCGACTGCGCCACCCAGGCGCCCCAAGCTGTATAATTTTTAAAAAGTAATCAACTCATATTACAGGAATTTTCTTATTATCTAGAAGTCTCAGCAAGTTTCAAAGCCTTTGGACACAATTACAACCTGGGAAGTAATTGAAAAGAAACCTAGAATCAGCCAAATCAGCCTTCACAAAAGCCAAGCACTAGAAAAAGGCAGAAAGGAAGGGTGAGGGACAGGATCTCTATGAGGAAGGCAAAACTGTCCCAGAAATTTCCAGGAGATTTTACCTTGCAAGTAGCTGATCTTGACCATGGGAGGCCTGTTAGGAAATGCAGTAGTTTTAGCTACAAATTTGCTGCTCCAAATATACCTAGGATTCTTTTGTAAAGAAGAAAAGGAGGCTGGACATCGAGTGAGAGGTCCAGCAATCTAAGCAAAGAGTCTGTAATGGTTGCTGCAGTCTTTTGAGAACTTCTGTCCTGGAGGTGATCTCTGAGTGCCAGCCTCTGAGTCTCCACCTTGGAAACACCCCTGGGGTTGAATGTTGCATTATTAATGACTGTGCAACCAAAAAAAAAAAAAAAAAAAAAAAAAAGTCTGTGTTGGTAGGATTGTTTGCAAAGGCCAGCCACAAGCTGGGATCCTATCTTTGCTGAAGCATATGGTGTTCCTGTCATGACAAGTGTCTTTTTAGTTAATTGCAATAAATCTCTCCTTGTTGAGTTGACAGGAGGTTGGGATGTTGCTTTTGGCTCCTGGCAAACTCAAATGAGAGAAGGTAAATCCTGCTGTGGTCTGGAATAGGACCAAGAGTGAGCCCTAAGATCTGAATGTTCTTTTAGCAAACAGAGTTTTAAGGAGAGGGCAAATCATGCTGATGAAGCAAGACCCCTGTAGGGGCTATGAAGGAACATTAGAGACCCTCAGCACCCCTGATCCTGACTGGCATTAGCATTAGGTTGTGGGGAGAAGGTCTTCCAACGTGCCCCTGCCTGCCCTGGTAAAGCTTGTCTATACGAAGCTACATCTGCAAAGGACGGAGTTTAATCCCATTTTGTATTTCCAGCGCAACCCCAGGGCTGGGAGCGCAGGCAGGCCCGTGACCTGATTTGCCCCAGAACCTTAGCAGTGACTCACAGCCGAGGCCTCTGCCTCCCAAGTACACGGGAGCAGTCAGAGTATGGCTCATTCCAGCATTTGTGTGGATACAGTTGCCAAATTTACCAAAATTTTTGTAGATGGAGTCAGGCAAGGGTTGGTGATGTCTCAAATCTTTCTTTTAGGTTCAGATTTCTTTTTCCATGTCTGGTTGGCATGCAGACATTTATTCTGCCCTCACCTTGTTATTAAAACTGCACTCGTAGAGGCGCCTGGGTGGCTCAGTTGGTTGAGTGTCCGACTTCAGCTCAGGTTGACGAGTTCAAGCCCTATGTCGGGCTCTGTGCTGACAGCTCAGAGCCTGGAGCCCGCTTTGGATTCTGCGTCTCTCTCTCTCTCTGCCCCTCCCCTGCTCGCGCCCTGTCTCTCTCTGTCTCAAAAGTAAATAAACATAGGGGCGCCTGGGTGGCGCAGTCGGTTAAGCGTCCGACTTCAGCCAGGTCACGATCTCGCGGTCCGTGAGTTTGAGCCCCGCATCGGGCTCTGGGCTGATGGCTCAGAGCCTGGAGCCTGTTTCCGATTCTGTGTCTCCCTCTCTCTCTGCCCCTCCCCTGTTCATGCTCTGTCTCTCTCTGTCCCAAAAATAAATAAACGTTGGAAAAAAAAAAATTAAAAAAAAAAAAAAAAAGTAAATAAACATTAAAAAAAATTTTTTTTTTAATGCACTTGTGAAATGTTGTTGAAGAACCATACATTCCTTAGTGCTGAACAAAATGACATTTAGATGATAAATAAAAGATGTGGATATTTAATGATAACAGTAATAGCTAACATTTCTTGAAAACTTACTTGTTGTGAGTACAATTTGACAGGCATTATCACACTTACCTTACAAAAATTTTACACATGTACACCATGATTACCCCCATATTATTAGATAAGGAAAGTAAGGAAGTGGGAAGTCGTACAGTTAGCAAGAGGTGGCCCAGGCTTTGAATCCTGGCAGCCTGCCTACAGAATTAGGCTCTTTAGCACTTCCGGGAGTGACTGTATTCATGATATAAAATGATAGCTCACAATAATGACAACACTATTAACAACAGGGTGACAGATTCATTCATTCATCCAGAAAACACTTACTGAGTACTAACCTACCAACCTCCTGCCTCCTGTCATTTGTCAGCAACAGAGACTGTGTTCTAGAATCTTACAGTGCTAACAATCCAGTAAGCCAGGTAGGGTAATCTTATGCCATTAGGTTGATCAATAAGAAACTAAAATGTAGCTTTGCAAATGGCTAGTATTTGCAAAAAACGAAAACAAAAACAAAAACAAAAACCAATGTGAGTATGATTTGAAAATGACCAAACTTCAGCTTAGATCATAAAAACTTGTGCACAGATATTTTGTAATGCTGTCCCAGATGTCCCAATCATGGCAAGATACTTGGGAACAAAACATCTAGAACGGAAGGACATGATTAATAAGAACTTTTTGCTAACTGCTGATGTGCTGGGAAGGCATCTTCAGAGACCACACAGACACGAATGAAGAAATGACTGGTTCAACAGGCTTTTCCAGCTCTTGTAGAAAAACCTCTGCAAATGAAACTTCTGGGGGTCATGCCACTGAAACCACCATAAAACCTGCTTGTTGGTTTTCTTCCCGTTAGGGGTATGTACTCAATTCCACTACAGTTGTATGGCCTAAAACTACTGGAGGCTTGTGGGTGAGCAGATAGGTGTGAGTATGAATGAGATCTTAGGTATCATGAAACTATCCAAGATGATAATACTTTGTGGATGATTTGTGGTTGTTGTTTTAAGATTTTTTAACTTTTTTTAATCCATTATTATCTTTTATTTAAAAAAAATTTTTTTTAACGTTTATTTATTTTTGAGACAGAGAGAGACAGAGCATGAACAGGGGAGGGGCAGAGAGAGAGGGAGACACAGAATCGGAAGCAGGCTCCAGGCTCTGAGCCATCAGCCCAGAGCCCGACGTGGGGCTTGAACTCACAGACCGCGAGATCGTGACGTGAGTTGAAGTCGGACGCTTAACTGACTGAGCCACCCAGGAGCCCCTCCATTATTATTTTTTAACGTTTATTTAAGCATGACCTGAGCCGAAATCAAGAGTCGGACGTTTAACCTATGGAACCACCGAGGCGCCTCTAAGATTTTATTTTTTTAAGGAACCTCCACATCCAATGTGGGGCTCGAACTCACAGCCCCAAGACGAGGAGGGGGTGTGCTCTGTTGACTGAGCCAGCCAGACACCCCCAGGATGACTTGTTTTTTTAACATTGTTCCCTGAGATTTTGCATAGTAAACACTATTAATTGCTTTTTTAAATGTTTATTTGTTCTTGAAAAAGAGAGAGAGAGAGAGAGCGAGGGAGGGGCAGAGAGAGAGGGAGACAAAGAATCCAAAGCAGGCTCCAGGCTCTGAGCTGTCAGCACAGAGCCTAACATAGGGCTCAAACTCATGGACTTCATCTGAAGTCAGACGTTTAACTGACTTAGCCACCCAGGCTCCCCAACACTATTAATGGACTTTCATTCTTTCTAACTTCTCTGTAGCATTTGACATTGTTGATTACCTAGTCTTAAAATATCCTTCTCTCTTGAATTCCGTGATGCTGGTCTTTCTTATTTGTCTCTCTGTTTAGCTTCCTTGATAGCTTTCTCCTCCATTCCTGAGATTCGAATTTCTCTGAGCCACAGACCTGCCTCTATCATAGAGGCTTTCACTGAGTCCTACATGTCTATTCCTAGCATCTCACAGTCCTGGAGTGGATGTTGGTATGGATGAAACCAGTGACAAAGAATTCTCTTAGGGCAACTGAAATTGGTGTGTATTCCATGAGGTGCAAACAAAGGTGGAGGTCGTTGACGGAAGAAAACAGATTACAGGAGCATGTGCAGAATTGAAATCCCTAGCTGATTCCTCCTCATCACAGTGCTGTACTTTGATGTCAGCCAGACATGGTTTTGCTCTTGACTGAACGTCTAAGAGCAATCTGTTTGTGTCTCTTACACAGACTTATCACATGGTGCCTTTTATTAGAGATATTTATGCATACCTCAAGGCTCTTGAAGGACAGACACAGTATCTCAGATAAGCTTCCCCACGGCGTCTCTCCAGCTCCTGCTACAGGACATGGTCCATAAGCATTTGTTGAATGAATGAACAAATGAACCAGTGCTCTTTGTCCTCATGGATTGGCTGGCATTGCTTCCCAGCACACCTAACGCTAGACATCTCCTCCCCCTCGGCAAAACTGGTGCAGTTTCACGACGCTTCCACGTCTATCAAAGGTAGCAGTGGAATCCCAGGTGCCTACCTTGAATTCTCACTGTCTTTTTTTTTCTTTAAAATTTTTTTTAAAATTTATTTTTGAGAGCGAGAGAGACAGAGCATGAGTGGGGGAGGGGCAGAGAGAGAGAGAGAGAGAGAGAGAGAGAGAGGGAGACCCAGAATCTGAAGCAGGCTCCAGACTCTGAGCTGTCAGTACGGAGCCCGATGTGGGGCTCGAAATCGTGAACGAGATCATGACCTGAGCTGAAGTCAGACACTCAACTGACTGAGCCACCCAGGCACCCCTCACTTCATTTCTAAATCTTCCCCTTCCTTATTTCTATGATAAGGTTTTGCCAAAGGATTGCTTTCCTATTAAATGTCTCTCAACTCCATTTTGATCAATTCCACTGCTATCATGACTCATCTAGGCTTTTACCCCCAACACCTGCAACCATCTTCTATCTGGTTCTCCTGATTTGAGGTTCTTCCTGCTCAAATTCATGCTATACTCCAATCTTTGATTCATTTACATGAATTACAGATTTTCTCATATTCCAACCCAAGGGAATGTAACCTTAAAACTTGACTCTGAATTTGAGTATACATCCGGAAAGGTTTTGAGTGGCTGTGGTATTTGTTATGTTTTAACAGTATACTACGACTGGTGATACTGTGAAGGGCTAAGATGAACTTGATTCTGTGGTTTTAATGACAAAACAATGATGTAGTTTGGGGACTTTACGAGAAGAGCTGAATCAGGAAGGAAAGGTCCAAGAAGAGTGGTGGTGGGAGGAAGCCTGTGAGGGGGAGGAAGGAGGAAAGCAGAGAGAGAGGAGCCAGGTTGGGCAGACTCAGGCCAGAACTAGGTGGATATGCATGAAACTCCATGAAACTGCAGGCTTGGTGGTTTTGGTTTTTTTTTTTCTTTCAGTTTCATTGAGATATAATTGACAAACAGCCTCATTTAAGTTATATGATGAACTGACTTACATATATTGCAAAATTATTACTATAATGAGTTTAGTTAACCTCCATTATCTCATATAGATGCAAAAAAAAAAACCCAGAAAATATTTTTTTCCTTGTGATGAGAACTTTTAGGATCTACTAATCTCTCAGTGACTTTCCAATATACTTTACAGCAATGTTACCTATAGTTGTCATATTGTACATTACATCCCTGTTACTTATTTATCTTATAACCAGAAGTTTGCACCTTTTGATTACTTTAATCCAATCCCCCTTCTCCTGCTCCTGCTTCTCTCGTGTGGTTTTTTAATTCCACATATAAGTGAGATCATACAGTGTTTGTGTTTCTCTGTTTGACTTATTTCGCTTAGCATAATGCCCTCAAGATCCATCCACGTTGTCACAAATTGCAATATTTTTTTCTTTTTTTATGGCTAAATAGAATACTGTTGTGGGTGAGATATATATATATATATATATATATATATATATATATATACCTCTTATATATATATATATATATATATATATATATATATATACATATCACATACACAAACACCCCAAGCCCAGCCCTAGGTCACCACTGAATCATAAATCCGTGGTGCTGACCTCTGAAAGCTTTCCTCCCTAGAGTGGCCTCCTTTAAAAGGGGTGTTTCCTAAAGGGGAGAAGACTTCAGGTAGCACTTCTCACCTCTTTAGTATGACCAGCGCTTTGAGCTTTCTCGTGTAGCTGTTGATCCACATTGACCACCCAGGACAGCACTGGAATGTGGGGTCTTTCACACCATTTCCTTTGGTGCGCGGGAGCTAGTAAGAGAGAGAGTTTTCCTCTCTATACCATGGTCAGGTTGGAGCTTGTCCCCACACCCTTGCCTTATAAGTGGAAGGATGTTGGGCTTCTCCTCTCCTCACCAGGATGACCAATCTGGGCCCAGGGTAATATAGTCTGTTTCCAGAACTGCAATCTAATTTACTGCTTCTTTTACACACAAGCATATAACCTTTTCACTTGACAACGGCTGTTTTGTCGTTCCTCTCCCTTGTTCCCTCCCAGACACATGACACACCTATAGACAGGTAGATATTCATTCATTCAACAAGGTATTTACGGAGTGCTCACTATATGCTAGGTATTTTTCTAGGCGTGAGCACAGAGATGTGAACAAAATAGCCAAATATCTCTTCTATCGTGGAATGTGGAACGTGTAGTCTAATGATGACAGGGAATGCAGACATAAGAAAAGAAGTAAATATCTAGTTTGTGAGATAGTGTGTATTTGTTTCCTTTTGGGGCTGTAATGAATTGCTGCGGACTTAGTGGCTTAAAACCACCACACACATTTATTTTCCTACAGTCAGAAGTCTGACACGGGCCTCTCTGGGCTAAAATAAAGTAGCTGGTGGGGCTAGGATTCTTTCTGGAGGCTCTAAGGGAGAATTGTGTTTTTTTGCCTTTTCTGTCTTCTAGAGGCTGCTGCATTCTTAAGCTGGGACCCACTTCCTTCCTCTTCAAAGCCTGTGATGATGGGTTGAGTCCTTCCATTACATCATTCTGGCTTCCTCTTCTGCCTTTTCTTCCACTTTCCTGGACCCTTGTGATTACACTGGGCCTACCTGGACAGTCTATCATAATCTCCCTATTTTTTAAAAATGTTTATTCATTTTTGAGAGAGAGAGAGAGAGAGAGCGTGAGTGGGAGAGGGGCAGAGAGAGAGAGTGAGACACAGAATCGCAAGCGGGCTCCAGGCTCTGAGCTGTCAGCACAGAGCCCAACACGGGGCTCGAACTCATAAACTGTGAGATCCTGACCTGAGCTGAAGTCTGATGCTTAACGACAGAGCCACCCAGGTGCCCCCTAATCTCCTATTTTAAGGTCAGCTGATTAGCCACCTTAATTCCATCTGCAATGTGATTCCCCCTTGCCAAGTAAGAGAATGTGTTCACAGATTCTGGAGATTAGGATGTGTACATCTTTGGGGGCCATTATTCTGCTTACTCTATGGCAATAAGTGCCATGGAGAAAAGCCAAGCAGGGACAGGGGAGACAGTGCAAGGGCAGGGGAGGTGCTGCAAGGCCTCAACGAGAAAGTCACATCCTAGTGAAGACCTGACACTGGCGTGTGGGAGAGAGCCATGCGGGTGCCCGAGGAAAGAGCACACCAGGCTGAGGTGACCAGAAAGGACAGAGCTTCTGAGGCAGAAGCATGCTAGATGTGATTTGGGGAGGGAAGAAGCTCAGCGTGGCTGCAGTGGGGCAGGGAAGGGGAGCAGGTGGGCGATGAGTTCAGAGCCGAGTGGTAGGGCTCTGTGGACTGCTGGAGGACTGACTTGTACTCTGAGGGAGGTGGAAAGTCATTGGAAGTTTCCAAGCAGGGCAAGGATCTGATCAGACTTATGTTCTACAAGGATCCTTTTGGTGCTACATTGAGAATTCCCTGCAGAGGGACGAGAGTAGAGGCAAGAAGACCAAATGGGAGGCTATTGCAATATGGCAGGTGGGAGATGTTGGTAGCTGGCAGTGGAGAAGAGTAGTAAGATTCTAGGTATATTATCGAGGTAGACCAACAGGATTTGCTGATAGTTTAGATGTGGGAAGTGGGAGGCAGTAAGGACTTGGGCCTGAATGGTTGAGACGGGTGACATTGCCATTTCCTCACCTGGGGACAGCTGTGGGTGGGGAGGAGTGGGATCAGGAGTGTTCCATTTTAGAGACGTTAAGTTTGACACACTGGAGACATTCAAGAAGAAAGACAAGTAGACAGTTGAATAAATGAGTCTGGAGCTTTAGGAGGACTTAGACAAGAGTTATGAATGTAAGGATCCTTAGCAAATAGGTGGCAGTTGAGCAATTAGGTTGGATAAGACACTTCAGGAGTGAGTCGACATAGACTATATAGGGAATAGCTCTAAGGACTCAGCTCAGGGCTTGCCAACCTTTAGAATGAGGGGTGCCTGGGTGGCTCAGTCGGTTAGGCATCCGACTCCTGATTTCAGCTCAGATCATGATCTCATGGTTTGTGAGATCGAGCCCCCCATCACCAGGCTCTGCACTAACAGCACAGAGCCTGCTTGGGATTCTTTCTCTTCTCTCTCTCTGCCTCTGCCTCTCTCTCTCTCTCTCTCTCAAATCACATTAAAAAAAAACTATTTAGAGTGAGGAGTTGGTGGGGATGAGGGAGAGCTAGCTAGGAAGATAGAAGGAGTGGTCATCAGGGCCGAAGAAAAACTTTGGAAGCCAAGTGAAAAGGATTTCTCGGGGAGGAGGGAGCCAAAGGTTTCTGGAGAATCAAGTAAAATGAAGAATAAGAATTGGGCATTGGGTTTAGCAGCATGGAGGTCACTCATGACCTTGACATGAGAACTATCTGTGGAAACAATGGGGACAAAAGCCTTACTGAAGTGGATTTGAGAGACAGGATTGGAAACAGCATGTACAGACAACTCTCTTGAAGGGTGTTGCTGTCGAGGGGAACAGAGAAGTGGGCAGTAGCTGGAGGGGGATATGGGGTCATGAGAAATATTTTGTAAGACTAAGAGAAATCATAGTACGTGTGGTGTGTGCTGTGGGAATGATCCAGGGGAGAGGGAAAAAGTGATGGTGTGGGAGAGAAAATGGAGACTTTAGAGGAGTGTTCTTGAGAAAGTAAGAGGATGGGGTTTGGCCCAAGTGCACAGTAGGGTTTGGCCTTCACTCATAGGGGCACTGAGCGCACCTCCTCCAAACAAGAGGGAAGGCTGTGGGGCAGGCAGGTGATAAGGTTGGCGTGGGAACTCGTGGAAGGTCTCTTCATTTTTCCCCGAATAGGAAGCAAGGTCATCGGTTGAGACTAACAATGGGAGAGGGTGTATTGAATGGTTGGGAGGATGTCTAGGACAGCGGGACAGACAGCAGACAGACACAGGAAACGTGCTAGGCTCACCAGGCCGCGTGCGGCGCCACTTACAGAGGGCGGCTGAGGAGCGTGTTTTAATTGTGTAGAATCGGGGAAGCGTGGTTTCTTCTCAGCAGTCCTGCCACTTAGGTTCTAAGGTGCAAACAATAGAGGCTCTTCCAGCTAATTTAGCAGAAAAGAAACTTATTAAACATATTAGGAAGCTCACAGAATCTCCAAAGGGGTGCAAGCGAGGGTTGGGGGTAATGCTGTCGGGAACAATACTCAAACCTTGTGACATCACCACACCAGCGGAAACTCCTCCGCAGCTGTCGCTAAGCTATGACACCTCAGACTGCATCTACGTGACCTGCACAGGCTGTTGGCCCCAGGACCTCTGCCCCCCCCCCTTCCCCCCGCTGCCCCCTTAGCTGCCAATGCCAGGGACCACTTCCTTGCATTGCTCTGTTCTAAACTAAGACCTGGCAGGGGTATTCCTGTTTGTAGAGACTGTGCCCTAGCAGTGAGGGAGGGTGGGCGAGTGAGTGTTTGGTTTCTACTTAAGGAGACGAATTGTACCTGGGTGGCTCAGTGGGTTAAGCTTCTGACTTTGGCTCAGGTCATGGTCTCACCATTCATGATTTCGAGCCCCACATCCCGCTCTGTGCTGACAGCTCAGAGCCTGGAGCCTGTTTCGGATTCTGTGTCTCCCTCTCTCTCTGCCCCTCTGCCACTCGTGCTCTCTCTCTCTCTCTCTCAAAAATAAATAAAAACATTAAAAATAAGTTTTTTATGTTTAAACTTTTTTTAAAAAGTTTTTTATGTTTTAACTTATGTTAAAAATAAGTTTAAAAGTGCAGCTGGAAGCTGCTGTGTATTATTATTTCACTGTGGCAATGGTACCTGCATTGCCAAGGAATTACAAAAACACCTCTATTTCTAGCAATTTGTTAAATTGTGCATGCATTAACAATAAAACACTTATGTAAGAGGCTTGTGAAACAACCAGGAAACCAGGAAATGAGACAAAGCTGCCTTTCCTTTGTCAGCCACCCCACAGTATGAACTGACCTTGAAGCTTTAGCCTTTGTGGTTTTCTACGTAAGGATTGTAACATACCATTTGAATTTCCTGCTTGTTGTCGACTTCAGGTTAATTCCATTCTTTCTATGCTTTGTTTACGTCTTAGAATATCGTCCTTTGCTCTTTAATTCTTAAGTCTGAAACACCAGACTTTTTTCGGGTCCCGGACATAAAAAAAATCTCTTATCTGAAAGGCCTCAGAATGGTGGTAGACCGAGGGGTTCTGGCTAATGTTCAAGGGACCAAATGGCAGGGTGGCTTTACTGCCACACTGAGCTAGCTGCTCTTAGCCACCGCTTACGGGGTGGTGCCCATCACGGGAGCGGCTGTATGCGGCCTTGTCAGATTGGATTCAGAAACTCCCGTGATCCATATAATTAGGAAATAAGTAGTCTCTGGGGATTTGCTCATGATAAGCTCACTCATAGGAGACTAATCTACAAACCAGTCTCATTCATTCACTGGGCAACTATTTGCTGAATGCTTATTCTCTGCTAGGCACTGGGCATTGCAAGGGAATAGCACAGTTGGGGTCGCCGCTCTTATAGAGCATGCAGTCTGCTGGGACAGCAGACAAGGAGAAAGTCCATTTTGGGCCACGGTGGTAGTGATGGGAAGGGAGAAGTAGAGGGACTCAAGGAGTCTGTAGGACTTGCTGATGCGGAGGCTGGAGGGAAAGAAGAGGTGCGAGGGAGAGGATGGAGAGAGAAGCTGGTGTGGGGGAGAAATCCAGATGCCAACGTTGTAATGTTCATTGGGAGATAAGGTCTAGTTGAGATTCAAAACTAATTATCCACAGAAGAGATGCCTTTTGGGGTATGTGCACTACACAGGAGACAGAATAATTTGCTTCAGCTAATTGAAAAATTTAAGGACATATTACTTATATTTCTACCTCCCTTAGCCATACTAGGGATAGCCTAGTGGCAATACAGTGTGGTGGCAAGATTGGGAGCTCTGGAGCCTGTCTGCTTGGCTTTGAGTCTTAGTTCCTCCAATAACCACTCCCTTCTGAACATGACCTCACTCCCTTTATCTGCCCACGTATTTGCCCCTCTTTCGGTGCTTCCTAGCTATGTAAAGGTTTCAGCCCATTTCTCCTCGCTTAAGCCAGACACTGGGGACCATCGCCAGACACTGGGGACCATCGACGCATCCCCGGCCTTCATCTTCTGAGTTAAATCAATCATGAGGATTTATCTAACCTCTCCACACCCTTTGAGTTTGTCCATTTCTCTCCAACCCATTTCTCTCTTGCCCCTTCCTGGTCCAAAATACCATCATCTTTGGCTTGATAACTGGTAAGTGATATTTCTGCATGCATCTCCCCTGACCCAATCTTTTCTGCACTGCAGCCGCCTGTCTGAGTGATCTTTTCTTTTTTTTTTTTTAATTTTTTTTTTCAACGTTTATTTATTTTTGGGACAGAGAGAGACGGGGGAGGGTCAGAGAGAGAGGGAGACACAGAATCGGAAACAGGCTCCAGGCTCTCTGAGCCATCAGCCCAGAGCCTGACGCGGGGCTCGAACTCCCGGACCGCGAGATCGTGACCTGGGTGAAGTCAGACGCTTAACCGACTGCGCCACCCAGGCGCCCCCTGAGTGATCTTTTCAAATGCGTCTCTGCCCAAATGTCTTCAAAGGCTTCCTTCCCATTGCCCTTAGCATAAAGCCCCAGATGCCCAGATCCTTTACATGGCCCATATGGTCCTAGACATTCAGTTCCCTACCTAGACTGCCAGCTTCCCCCTAAATCGTCATCTTATCATCTCTGTAAGCTTCATCTGATCTTTTATTTTTTCCCACCACAGAGCCAAACATAGAAGAAGCCTAACCACCCCCTATTCCCACACAGCTGGTCAATTTCAGGTCTCAGTTTAAAAGCCACTTCCATAGGGAAAATGGCCATGATTCACAGATAAAGATTAGGTCATCCCCTTGCTTTTTTCCTCGGTATCTTTCATCTCACTTGTGATTACTTTTCTGTGTAATCTTCTTCCTTCCTTCCTTCCTTCCTTCCTTCCTTCCTTCCTTCCTCTTTCTTTCTTTCTTTCTTTCTTTCTTTCTTTCTTTCTCTTTCTTTCTTTCTTTCTTTCTTTCTTTCTTTCTTTCTTTCTTTCTTTCTTCTTAAGTTTATTTATTTATTTTGAGAGAGAGAGAGAAAGAGGGAGTGTGAGCAGGGGGAGAGGCAGAGAAAGAAGGAAAGAAAGAGAATCCCAAGCAGGCTCTGCCTCGTCAGCATGTAGTCTGATAAGGGGCTCAAACTCATGGATCGAGAGATGGTGACTTGAGCCGAAATCAAGAGTTGGACACTTAACTGACTGAACCACCCAGGCGCCCCAACTTTCTTCTTATTTTTTAAACAGGCGTCTGCCCAACTGGAGCATAGGTTTCATGCTTCCTTCTGGATCCTGATGTCTGGCCCAAGGTCTGACATAATGTTTGAGAATTTTTGTTGAACAACAAAAAAAGAAACAAACACCGATTCCTCCGCATTTTAAGAAGCATTTAAGAATTTCAACCTAGAATCAAAAAGAAAAAGAAAGCAACAAACAACTGGGACTAGTTACCTTTTTTCCTCTAGACACAGATTGGTTATGTCACTAAGTAATTTGTACGTCAACTCTCTTTCTTCTGAATTCCACGTAGACTGTCCTCTTGTTTTTACCCTCGTTATAACATTATAAGACTCAGAACAGATTTTTAATTCATCAGTTAAACATAATTTTCTGACTGATTAAGTTTGGCACTGGATCCTTCTTGACGAATACAGAACACTTCCAGAACTGAATGGGAGCCGTCTGTCTCCACAACAGACTACGGGGAATGCAGCTGCGGCAGGGGGGAGGGCAGATTTTGAGCAGAAACTGATGAGCAACGGATTCTTGTCTGCATCTTCAGCGGAAGCCTTGTCTCTAAGTTTGGGAGCTCACTTCGTGTTTGGTCCAGGAGCCCCTGCTGTCCTTCTGCCCCACAGCAGCCCAGTGTCCCCGTCTTGCTGGAGGCTGTGCCATGGTCCTCCCCTTATCTGCCAGGTACAGTGGCCACAGTGTCTGGAGGCCAACATACTTTTAGAGGCCCACAAAAAAGGTTTTATTTTTTTTTTAATTTTTTTTTAACGTTTTATTTCTTTTTGAGACAGAGAGAGACAGAGCATGAATGGGGGAGGGGAAGAGAGAGAGGGAGACACAGAATCGGAAGCAGGCTCCAGGCTCTGAGCCATCAGCCCAGAGCCCGACGCGGGGCTCGAACTCACGGACCGCGAGATCGTGACCTGAGCCAAAGTCGGACGCTTAACCGACTGAGCCACCCAGGCACCCCAAAAAAGGTTTTAATTTCTTTTAACATCAAAGGGGGGGGGAGGACTTTTACATCAGAGGAACTATTTTAATATGGAATATTTATGTATTTGTCCTTATTCTCATGCAGCCTTAAAATATACTTGTTAGTGATTTTTTTTTTTTTTTTTTTGTGGAGAAAGGGGCATATGAAAGCAGAAGTGTGTGGGAGCCTGCGAAAGGCTTTCAGAGTGGGGGTTGGGGGCAGTCACTTTGCCCTGTCCTTCTGGAGCCAGTATATTGTTTCAGGCTTGCTTTTCCCCCTCACCATTTTGAGTGTTTATTTGGATTTCCTCTTCAATCTTCCTCATTGTTCTAAAGTACAGGATGTGACACCGCTCAGTTACTAGAACGACCTCTATTATATCCCTGACCAGAGTATAAATATCCCAGCTACTCCAAGCCTGGTAGGAATAGGCAGAAGCAGACAGTCCCCTCAGTTGAAGCAGGTTCTTCTCTGTGGAAGCTTCTGTGGTCACCCTGCTGCTCTGACATGAATCGTGTCACCCAGGTGGGTGCTGGTTGAGGCCCAAACCTTGCCGGCACACCCCGGGACCAAGGAATGGTGCAAGCAGGCCATGTTGTCTTGACATCCCTCTGCACCTCGGGGACGCCGGCACGAGAGGAAGTTTTAACAATAGCTGATGCTTGAATTATCTGAGAACAAACAAAAAATTTTTGTTTGGCTGAAAAGGACAGGTTTTTTGTTTTTTTTTTAAATATGTTTTAGGGGCGCCTGGGTGGCTTGGTTGGTTAAGCATCCGACTTCGGCTCAGGTCATGATCTCACAGTCTGTGAGTTCAAGCCCCGCGTCGGGCTCTGTGCTGACAGGTCAGAGCCTGGAGCCTGTTTCAGATTCTGTGTCTCCCTCTCTCTCTGCCCCTCCCTGCTCATGCTCTGTCTCTCTCTGTCTCAAAAATAAATAAACGTTAAAAAAATTTTTTTTAAATATGTTTTAAAAATTTATTTATTTTGAGAGAGGGAGAGAGTGCATGAATCGGGGAGGGACAGAGAGCGAGGGAGAGAGAGAATCCCAAGCAGGCTCTGCGCTGCAGAGCCCAATGCGGGGCTTGAACTCACAACCATAAGCTCACGACCAATATTGAGAGTCCGACACTTAACAGATTGAGCCACCCAGGCGCCTCTTTTTAAATATATTTTTTTAAGAGGATAGTTTTATATTATAATAGCAGCTGAGTAGTTTAAACAGATTTCCCATTACAAATCTTCTGTGTGAGGTTTTTTTTCTTTCCTGTAACACATTTTAACAAAACTTGGGTAACTTTAGACCCTATATGATACGCAATTTTTTAGTCCTTACAATTGCTTCCATCTGCGGCCCCTTTCCAGGCTTCCAGCTTCCCTCAACACTTCATTCCCCATTCCCCTCTTAAATGAAATCAGAAAACAAATGTCAGGGAAGCTGAATAAATACTTTAGCGGCTCTGTCGTTCTTACAGAAAACTCTGTGGGGCCGAGGAATCTGAGTGTGACTGCAGGACAGAGCTGCTCGTGGTCTTGGGAGATGATGTTCTCTGCGGTGAAAGCACTGTCTGGGCCTCCAGAGGCCTGGGTTCTCCTCTTGTTTCTTGCTACCTTGCGGTGTCACATGTCGCTTGACATGACTCGAGTTTCTCACTTGTCAAACAAGTAACACAACATTTCCAGCAGGTCTGATGAAGTTTTCGGGGTGCTGGGGGTTCGTGGGGGCCAGAGCCGACGACCAAGAAAGAATTCTTGAAGACATCTTTGGTGTAAAAAGGTGATTTTATTAAAGCACGGGGACAGGACCCATGGGCAGGAAGAGCTGCACTGGGGGCCTGATGGGTAACTCATTATATACCCTCAGCTTGGGAGGGGATCAGGGATAGAGTATGTCTCTAAGGAATTTTGGAAGCAAAGTTTCCAGGATCTTGAGGGGCTAGCTGTTGCTAGGGAAACACTATTTGTTACCTTTAATAAAACCTCAGTCATGAGACCCTTCAGATATATATGGGGGGGGGCATAGGCTTGGAGTATGATTGCCAGCATAGATCTTGGGGCAGTTGAGATAAAGGAAGTAGACTTACAGGATCCTCCAGGTTGGGATAATGTTAAGCTAAGGTTCTCTTTTGCCCCAGCAAAGTGTCATCATGGAGGCAGCTGAGCTCTTAGAGGGAGGTCACTCTTCTATCTCAAGGACTTGTCAATGGGCTATAGGCAGAAGGGAATTTAATTTTTCATTTGCCTTTGTTTCCTATATTACCATGGCAAGCACTTAGACCCCTGTGCTTTGTTCTTGGGTAGCCAGGAGTGTCTGAGGAATATCACATATTCCACCTGGGGGAAGAGTGGTGGGGGTGGGTGCTAGCTTGTGCTTTGTCCCTCAGCCTGCCTCATGCTGACCCTCATCAGGTCTACAAAAGGAGACAGCGCTAGTTTGGGAGAACTTCTTTGGGATAAGTCAACTTCCCCTTATCCCAAATCGCATTACCTGCTTTGGAGATCACCTAAGGCGGCCTCATTGCCTGTCCTGGGAAGATGGAGAGGATGGCGGGGGAGGGGGGGGAAAGGAGCTGAACAGACAGCTGGAAGGCCTCAGACTGTGTTGGCCCAAGCGGGTGATGATAGAACCAGTTTCAGGGTGACCCGTTGTTTTATGTGGTGTGGGTCTTCTCTCCTTCCCCCCCTTTTTTTTTTTTTTTTTTTTATTTATTTTTGGGACAGAGAGAGACAGAGCATGAACGGGGGAGGGGCAGAGAGAGAGGGAGACACAGAATCGGAAACAGGCTCCAGGCTCCGAGCCATCAGCCCAGAGCCTGACGCGGGGCTCGAACTCACGGACCGCGAGATCGTGACCTGGCTGAAGTCGGATGCTTAACCGACTGCGCCACCCAGGCGCCCCCTCTCCTTCCCTTTAAGGTGGAGACACGGATATGAAAAGAGCAAAGACCCTAGTGTATTCTGCAGGAGGTAATCTCAAAGCTGGAAGCAGTTTCACTCCCGAAAGAAACACCAGTGCAGTTCTCTCCGATTTGCCCTCATACTTGACCCCGGCGCTTTGCCGAGTTGTAATTCACCCACCGAGCAGTTACGGGGCATCCATTTTGCATCAGGCAGCGTGCTTAGAGCTTGGGGTATGAAGATCATCTCTTGCTTCTTAGGGAGTTTCTCTTTCCACCCTTTCCTCTCTACTATCTGTCTTCATAAAGAGTTAGAGTGATATTTTAGCTTATGTAGGTCACATGCCTCCCTGCTCAGTACGCTCCAGAAGCTTCCTTTTGTATTCAGGATAACGTCCAACCCCAAACTCTTTTACTAACAGCGTCCTGCAGGGTCTGACCTGGGCCTGCTTCTCTGACTTCACCCTACCTGTTTTTGTTTTTGCAGACACCAATGTGATTCCTAAGTCAGGACCTTTTTTCACTTGGTGGTGGGGAGGACCTCAGGCACACTGAGCTGAGTTGACAATTCTCAGGTCAAGGCACATTGTCACAAGTCCCTTCTCCTGCTTTGTGTATGTATTCTTTTATTTCCAGTTCCCTCATTCCCAGTTTTATCGCAGTTCCTCTCTCTCCATGGTAACCGTTCTCAAATGTCTGAAGTGTATCCTTCTATTTGTATGTGCTCTAGCAGAAAGTGATATTTTTGTGGGCAAAATTTTTACCTGATTTTATTTTTAATGGAGTACATCTTTAGAAATTATTTTTTAA
This sequence comes from Lynx rufus, assembly GCF_022079265.1. Lineage (NCBI taxonomy): Eukaryota > Metazoa > Chordata > Mammalia > Carnivora > Felidae > Lynx > Lynx rufus. The sequence continues at coordinate 46,843,759 of NW_025814889.1, forward strand.
ATAAAAAATATTTTTAAAAATTTTATTACTATTAATTTTTTTAACATTTATTTTTGAGAGAGAGAGAGAGAGAGACAGAGTGTGTGTGGGGTAGAGGCAGAGAGAGAGGGAGACACAGAATTCAAAGCAGGTATCAGGCTCTGAGCTGTCAGCACAGAGCCTGACCTGGGTTTTGAACCGATGAACCACGAGATGATGACCTGAGCTGAAGTTGAATAGTTAACCTACTGAGCCACCCAGGTGCCCCTAATTTTTTTTTTTTATTTGAGAGAGAGAGAGAGAGAGAGAGAGAGAGCAGGTGAGAGGGGCACAGAGAGAAAGAGAGAGGAAGAGAGAATCTTAAGCAGGCTCCATGCTCAGCGTGGACCCAGGGCTCGAGCCCACGACACTGAGATCCTGACCTGAGCCCAAATCCAGAGTCGGATGCTGACCCAACTGAGACACCCAGGCACCCTCTGGGTATATATTTTTAAATTTTTTTTTTAATGTTTATTTATTTTTGAGACAGAGAGAGACAGAGCATGAACGGGGGAGGGGCAGAGAGAGAGGGAGACACAGAATCGGAAGCAGGCTCCAGGCTCTGAGCCATCAGCCCAGAGCCCAACGCGGGGCTCGAACTCACGGACCGTGAGATCGTGACCTGAGCTGAAGTCGGACGCTTAACCGACTGAGCCACCCAGGCGCCCCTGGGTATATATTTTAAATGCACATGACATATTTTATACTTTTCCCACTCAGCACTAGGTTTTTGAGATCTGGCTGTATTGTTATAGGCCCATTTGCTCACACCATGGACACATTTTAATTATCCACTCTCCCAAGGATGCATACCAGCTGCCTCCAATAATATGAGCACTGTGGCACCGTGTGAGAACCTGCATGCTGGAGGATTGTGCTTGCTGGGCACAGCACCTGCAACATAAAATAACTTTTAATTTGCCTCAGTAGTGGCAGACTGTTTCCCAGAACAGCCTCATTGGCTACGCTTCCTCTGGACCTTTGCGTTTGCTGTTCCTTTAGTCTGAAATAATTGTCCCCTGGACTCTTCAAGGGACTGTCTTCTCACCAGTGAGATCTCAGCTCAATTATCACTGCTTCCCAGAGGCCTTGCCCAAGCTCACAGTTGTCCCCACAACCTGTCCTCCCCAGGTTACTCTCCATCATTTTTATTTGTTTGTTACATCATAGCATTTTTCACAGTTTGAAATTATCTGTGATCATTTATTCATTATCTGTCTTCTCCACAGCAACGGATGGTGTCCTGGCCACTAGGCATGTAGTATAGCCCTAGCATATGGTGGGCTCAACTGAGTAAATGAATGAAACAATTATAATAAGTAAATAGTATTGCAGTATCACCCTGTTCAATGCTGTATGATTGGAGAAGCAAGGAACATAACAGGTGTGAGAGGTGGGAATAACTTCTTATAAGGATCCTAAAGGACAGACAGGAGGCCCAGGTCATCAGTGCCTTCTGCACTCCTCTCAGTTCCACAAGCCTACACGTTAATATCCATCCCCTACCCCCTTTTTAAAACTAAGTTCCACAAGGCCTCAGCCCTCCGGCCGGCAAATCCCAACCAGTCCGCAGGGGGGCGCCCAGAACACGCTGGCCGGGGAGAACTAAAACTACATTTCCCGGCACGCCGTGCGCCGGAGACCCGCTTCCGGAGTGCGCGGAAGACATGGCGGCGCCCGAGGAGCACGATTCTCCGACTGAAGCGCCTCAGCCGGCGGTGCAAGAGGAGGAAACTAAAACTTTTAAAGATCTGGTGAGCGTGGATGACTCAGGCTTTTCTTTGTACTGCTGACACTGGGCGCAGGCAGAGTCCATTTGCCTTAGGTTCCGGCTAATAGTGTATAGACGCAGCTGGGGCCTAGCTTGGGTTTCCTTCAGAATTTCCGAAACTTGGGTTCCAGACGCTCTCCCTAAGCTTCTGGGTTTGGATGGTGGGAGGGCTGCCCGTCCCTGAGAGTCCCCATTTGCGCTTTTTTCCCTTTTGGTGTGGCGACGTTTGTATTTGTAAGTTCCCCCCTCCCCACCTCGGAGTAAGATGCAACGGGTTTGGATTCTGACCCAGTCACTTACTAGGGGCACGTTGTTACCTCGCGGTGCCTCACTTGCCACATCTGTAAATTGGGGGTAATAATACGTACTTCAGCGAATTGTGAGGCTTGAATGAAATAGTGCACGTGAAGAGCTTGGGTTTGTCTCTTTGAGTAGAAAGTGTTAAGTCTTGAAGTGCTACTATCTCCTAGTGCTCATAAAGAGCGGACCGAGTAGGCTCGCAATACTTCTTGAATCCAAGCGTAAGGGATGCACATGTCACCAGCAGGGTGGGTCCGACAGTCATTTAATTAGGATGGAGGCAGGGGCGCCTGGGTGGCCCAGTGGGTTAAGCAACCGACTGTGGCTCGGGTCACGATCTTGTGGTTCCCGGGTTCCAGCCTGGCTGCGGCTCTGTGCTGACAGCTCAGAGCTTGGAGCCTGCTTCGGATTTTGTGTTAACCCCCTCTCTGCCCCTCCCCTGCTCATGCTCTTTCTTTCTCTCAAAAATAAAATAAACATTAAAAAAAAAATTAGCTGGGAGGCAAGTGTGTGGGTTCCTCTTTGCTAAAGTGTATTTTTCTGAATTCTAAGGGTGTGACAGATGTGTTGTGTGAAGCTTGTGACCAGTTGGGATGGACAAAGCCCACAAAGATCCAGATTGAAGCTATTCCTTTGGCCTTACAAGGTAGGTTGAAATTAAACATGTGGCTTAATACAGGTTCAGTATGAAGTTATACTCAATCAACTACTTACCACTTTTGAGAGCTGTTGTTGTATACTTCAAGTAATATAAAAATATGGTCACTAAAGATACAAAATTTGTGGCTTATTGGCTTTTGAAAAAGTAATTCTGTTCTACTGAGCTTACTTTCTATAAGGAGATTTGTTGTTTGCAACAGGTGCTAACTTTAAGGACACACTGGATTAAAGTGTATGAACAAGAAACTTGTTAGGAATTATGAATCAATAAGTGCAGATTTACATAAGGGTGCCTGGAACACACATCAGTATCTAGAGGAGTGAGAGCTCTCGCTTTGTGAGACGTGTTTATCAGATTTTCAGAAGAATGGCTAACATGTTTGATGACTAGTGGGACTGAAACTAACAGGGTGAACTTTCATGGGAGTAGAGGTAAAGTCCTGCTCTTAGATTCCCAAAGCCCAGCTTCACAGTGTTAGGGTTGGTGGTAAAAGAGACCTAGCAATGTTCACTGAAATTCATTAAGTTCCATAGAGAAAATGAATGGAATCTTAGCTACATTAGTATAAGAGATTTTCCAGGCAAGCAAAAAAAAAGAAAAAAAAAAAGAAAAAAAATGTATGAACGTATCTGTATGTAGAATTTACCCCTCACTCTGAATTCCTCTCCCATATATCCCAAGTTAAGAACTCTTGAACTAGCTCTAGTGAGAGAAATGCCTTTGCTGGTTAGAACACATCTAGAATATTATGCTTAGTTCTGGGGCCCAGTTTTGAGGGACCAAGAGTGGCAGTGAGTGTGGTACAGTAACAAGAATAGTCCTAAATAGTTAAAGGAGCTTGAGTGCACTCAGTCTGCAGAAGAGTAGATCTGGATGGGATATGGTAATTGGCTTCAGTGATTTGGAGAGCTGTCACGTGGAAAAGTAATTAGACTTACTCTATGAAATTCCATTTGCTCCTTCTATAAATAGTAAGTATCTGATACAAGTGTAAGGCATCAGAAGTTAAGATTCTGCCCACTCTAAGAACTTAGAGTCTAGTAAGGAGATAATTATAAATCTATTACAAAGTGAACTGGGACATAAGAAAGTTACATTCCAAGTGCACTGAGGGAGGAGAAGAGATTACTACTCATTGGAATGGACTAGAGTAAACTTTAGTTTTTGGCTGGAAAGGTTGGAAGGACATTCAAGCGGAACCTTGAAGACTGAATAAGATTTAGACATTCGTGCATGATGGGAGGGGAGGACCTTCTAGGCATAGGGAACAATATGAAAAAAAAGCTAAGGAGGCTGGAACACATGGGCATGTGTGGAGGCTTGCAACTACTTAGTAGAGAATAGGGAAAGGATTAGTAAAGTCTTTGGGGCCAGATTATGCAGGACTTAAATGTGGGTAAAGGAATTTGGTCTTTGTTCCATGGGCAGTGGAGTGCCTTTGGGGATTAGTTTTTTAGCAGGAGAATAAAATGCTTAGAGTTGTTTTCTTGGACTATTAATCTCATAGCTTTATAAGGAAATTTAGAGATGAGAGACAAGAGGCTGGGAGACCAATTAGGAGGGCATTGCGGTAATTTTGGCAGTAAATAAAGGGTAGGGTAGAGGTAGTGAGAAAGAAAAATGATAGAAAAGGAGTCATCATGATTTTATAACTAGTTAGTTAATGGAAGGCAAGGGGTAGGGAAATCTAGGATTGTTGCCTGTGTGTTTAGGACATATTACTGGTGTAAAAAGGGAACATAGGAGGAGAAATAATTTCAGGAAAGAGGAGTTCAGTTGGAAATAATTGATTTCGGGCATCAAAGAAATAGACTTGACTGACGCACAGGTGGAATCTGGGAATTAGAGCTTGATTAAGGGTCCAGAACTGGATGCAGATACCACATCCAAAGAGAAGTTGTAGCTGAAACTGTGGAAATGGCTGAGGTTGCCACGTAGGGTCAAGAGATGACAGGGGGAGAAATGGAGACTCAATAACAGGTTGAAAATCATGAGAGGACAGTTTCATACAAATTAGGTAAGGGAGAGTGTTTTAGGGAGGGGGCCGTAAACACTTTCAAGTTGTCTAGAGACGCTAAGAGGATAAGGATTGTGTAAAGGCCATTAGTGGGGAAGAAGTTTCGGCAGTCAGAAGTACTGGAATTGCTTTAAAAAGCATAAAGAAGGGTTGGTGCTTTCTGGCATTTTCCTGCCTGCCCTACAGCATGTGTTGGAAGAATGAACCCAAATTAGGTGGTGGTAATAATCCTTAAATTATTTATAATGTTTTCAGTAAAAAGTTTGTATTTAATGCAGAGAAAGTAGGAGTCCATGAAAGATTACTAGGAACTGAGTAATGTGACTGACATAATCATCATGGAAAGTATTCTTATTCTTTTTTTTTTTTAAATTTTTTTTTTTTTCAACGTTTATTTATTTTTGGGACAGAGAGAGACACAGCATGAACGGGGGAGGGGCAGAGAGAGAGGGAGACACAGCATCGGAAACAGGCTCCAGGCTCTGAGCCATCAGCCCAGAGCCCGACGCGGGGCTCGAACCCACGGACCGCGAGATCGTGACCTGGCTGAAGTCAGACGCTTAACCGACTGCGCCACCCAGGCGCCCCGAAAGTATTCTTATTCTTGAGGTTATTTCATTCTAAGGAGTAGTTTACAAATGCTTCATTTAAAAAACCTATAGACGCTGGCTCTAAGCAAGAGATTTAAATAATCTAACAAAGTTTTTCTTTTGTCTTCTCTTAACTTTAAAATTTAGTTTGAGTACTAATGATGGTGTCAGTTTCTACAAAATTGTGGCATCCTGGGTCCATCCATTGTTCTTAAACTTATAACAATTCTGAAAGGCAGGAATGATTATTTTATTGGTGATGGCCAGTGGATTAAGTACCATGGGTGGGTGCACATAACTTGTTATCAGTAGAGCTAGAATTTGAATAATAGGATGTTCTAGTGAAAAGCCTGTGTTCTTGGCCCTATATTATAGTGTTACAGTGGGGAGAGCAAAATCTTTTGATGATTTTTGAGGATGCTTTTCTTCCCATCTGTTTCATGTATTAAGTTTATTTTTCAAAAAAATTTTTTAACATTTTAATCTATTTTTTGAGAGACAGAGCACGAACGGGGGAGGGACAGAGAGAGAGGGAGACACAGAATCCGAAGCAGGCTCCAGGCACCAATCTGTCAGCACAGAGCCCGATGGGGGCTTGAACCCACCATCCGTGAGATCATGACCTGAGCTGAAGTCGGACGCTTAACCGACTGAGCCACCCAGGCACTCCATATTAAGTTTATTTTTAATTCAGAGATCACTCAAAGTCCTCTACGAATTTCAGACAGTTTTTTGAATGGCTGCCATGTACCAAGTAGTTGTGTTAGGTGCTAGCAGTGTGGCAGGTGAATGAATTTATTCCTGCTCCTCTTACTGGGTGTTCATTCTACACAGATACTACCACTGGAAAGGCTTACAGGTTGTGAGAAGAAGAAAGGAGATAATAGAGAAAAATAGTTTCACAAAGTGAATATTGCTTTGTGGGCGGTGGGCATTACAGCCACATGGATTGAGAGACTTAAGCTCCTTTATTTCCCTAAATCTTTCCTGTATACCCCTTTCTTCTGAAATTTTAAGACTTCCCTTGAAAGAAAAGGGGAACAGATCCCAGTGGGTGTGTTTTTGTTTTTGTTCTTGTTCTTGTTTTTGTTTTTGTTTTCCTGTTCTAGAAGGTGTGTTGTACCCAGGCAGGGAGGGCAGAATCCCCCCAAAGTTGGGGAATAAAAGGCTTTGGAAGCCCTTAGCTCACAAATAGGTAGAGGCTGTTGCAATGCATTATCACTTACCCTACAACAACAATAAAGTTAGTAAATGAGGGAGAAATTTTATCCGTATATTGTCATTTGTTGCTCTGACCTTTACAAAATTAGTGCATTGTCTGGTCTGACTTATAATTCACATCTACACCTGTACTTTTATAGGTAACATCGATGTTACTGTTTAGAAGGGTAAATGGTAGAATTCACTAGACTATGGAGTTGTTTGCTCTGGCTTGGCAGGATCCTAGTTTAAGTGATCAGTGTCTAAAAGACGGATGTTGAGAAGTCTGCTCTACTTGATATCAATCACTCTCCTTTCTTGAGCTCTCTTCCTCCTCAATTTCAAGTCAGTATTATCTTCTGTCTTTCCAGCTATTCTTTATGAGATTCTTCTGGTTCCTTTCCTTTTTCCTTGTAAGGTTAATTCTATCTTTATCCTTTTTTTTTTCCTCACTCTGAAAACACTACTAAGATTTCTCATCCAGTCCTGAAGCTTTAACACTATCTGCATCAGTGAGTCTCAGCCAGTGCTCATCAGAATTACCTGTCTTACTTGTAAAACAGTAGAGATTTCTAGAGTCACTGAATCAGAATTTCCACATGTGTGACTTGGGCATGTGTAGGTATAAGAATCCCATAGGTTATTCTGATGTGTCTGCCCTTGGGGGAGCAAAACTGTTAGGATGCTCCCACTTCTGTGTTTATAGCCTGTACTTCTCTGCTGAGCTCCAAACAAGTGCGTCCAACTGGTTTTTAGATATTTCTCTCTGAGCCTGTTGCAGAAACCTCAAGTTCCTATGTTCAAACCAGAGTCATTGTTTTCCTCACCAGAGCTAATTTTCTATATGCCCTTAGAAACCCATGTGTCAACCACATTTTCTTTCATTACTTTGTACATCTCACTTGTTTTTATCCTCACTGTCTTGCCTTAGTTCAGACCACCATACTAACTCCCCTGGTATCCTAACTGAGCTCTTACTTTCCTGTGTGTTCCCCATTCTGTTAAGGTCATCTTAGGTCATAAGGAAGAGAGTCACTCAGGTAACCTCGGAGAAAAGGGGTTTATTGTAGGGTTAATCTCTAGGTAAGGAAATCTCAGCAGTTCTATACAGTCAGGGAACAATGTGAGCATCAACCGTGGAGGTCATTATCACTAGGAAGCAATCTCAGCAGGCGCTGTTGGAGTGCACAGCTACCTTGTGAGCTGCAGCCAGCCAGCCTAGAGATGGTGGCCTTGGTTCGGGAGTTAATTTCCAAATCTTATAGTTACGGCTTGATTGGTGATAACAGACCATGGGGACCTCTTCTTAAGGGATTACTTACGGCATTCTTCCCTCAGAAGAAGCAGTGTAAATGCATGTACTGTTGAGCTCCTTGGCTCATTATGCCATCAGGCATAGGGATTATCTTCCTAAGGAGTAACATTGATTGTCATGTTCCCTGCTTAAAATCCTTTAATTCTCTTTCTTACAGGAAGACATCAAAACACCCTATCATGGCTTATGAGTTTCTTTTCTAGCCTCATTCTTCTCCCTCTCCCTCCTTAACATTTCTGTGTTCCTGCCACATTGTACTTCTCACTCTCCCTGCACGTGGCTGTGTTCTTTACAGCCTCCGTCCTCTGTTCTCTTATAGGAATGTGCTTCCTTTCTTTCTTTGCTTAATTCCAGATTTAATTTACTCATCAGGTCTGTTAGCCTTTCCTGACTCCCCTGGGCAGTGAGTTACTCCTTCCTTTGTGTTCTCACTGTATGTTGTAGGGGCCTGTTGTAAAGCCCTTATCACATTATATCATATTTGTGTATGTCACCCCTGGGTTTTAAGCTTACCTAGGACAGAGACTATGTCTTCTGTCTGTTCAACCTTCCTCTCCCTCCAGTTCATCAAATATTTATTCACTGTCTACTTTGTGCCCACGTTGTGTCATTGTAGAAAAAGGGAAATAATGCGGAGAGCGTTTCTTTGCTGTTAGAGGTTTTCTTTTTCTTCCTAGGTCGTGATATCATCGGGCTGGCAGAAACTGGCTCTGGAAAAACGGGTGCCTTCGCTTTGCCCATTCTGAATGCACTGTTGGAGACGCCCCAGCGATTGTTTGCCTTAGTTCTCACGCCCACTCGGGAGTTGGCCTTTCAGATCTCAGAGCAGTTTGAAGCCCTGGGGTCTTCCATTGGTGTGCAAAGCGGTAAGTGTCTGACAGGAAAGGAACTGTAGAGTTTCTTCACAAGTTGAGAATGAATGGAAAAGGAGAATAGAAGCAAATATTATTAACATGACTTTATTGACCTTAAGAGCGAATTTGGTATTTTAGCTTTAGGGAAAGTTATACGGGAAGAAAAATTTAAGTAGAAATCTAGCACTGGCTTAAAACGTATTCAGTGAACTGTGGAAAAAATTGAGGGTCTCTGTTCTGTATTCTTTTTGTTTCTGTAGCTGTGATTGTAGGTGGAATCGATTCAATGTCCCAGTCTCTGGCCCTGGCGAAAAAACCACATGTAATAATAGGTGAGTAATTGACAACGGTAAAAGGCACTGACAACGATGAATTGGAGAAGATCTGTCCATGTTGCATAAAACTTATTTGTGTAGAAAGATTTTGAAGAAAGGATTTTTGTGGTCTTGTTTTATTTTTTAATTTCCGAAATTTTGGGGGGCTTGGTGGGTGGGGTGGTTGGTAACTTTTCTTTTTGTCCTAGTTCTTAAACATTGCCCTTTCTCTTCAACCTTTCTTGATAGCAACTCCTGGTCGACTGATAGACCACTTGGAAAATACAAAAGGTTTCAACTTAAGAGCCCTCAAATACTTGGTGATGGATGAGGCAGACCGAATATTGAATATGGATTTTGAGACAGAGGTGAGCACCCAGTTTCTTTCCTCATTGTAGGACATCTCAAGTGCCCTCTTTCAAACTTCGGTTCATTGCACAACTGCTTTGTGGAATACTATATCATTATCAGTTAATTTAAACATTTCTGCTGCCTTTTTTTCATTCTTGGTGTTCCTCACGTTGTCAGTGCCTCAGTATCCTCTAGAGAATATAGTCTGACTGTAGTTTTAGAGATGAGAAATTTCTACCAGATTTCGTTTCTATTTTATTTGATATATACCTCTTTCGTATACCTTGAAATATTTTTATTTTCTGTCATCATAGCTGACCCACTCATAACTTAGTTGATGAACACTTTTGACTTTTCTCTTAGATTAGCTCTACTGTAATTTAAACTGTTCTTTTCTCTGAGTGGCATTTTTTTAAAACAGCATATAGTATGGTACAAATAATAAATATTCAATAAATTTTAGCTGAATTGAATGGAATTTTTGAGTTCCCAAATTCCCACAGTGATATAGTTTTTCATTCTCTGCTTCACAAAGAGCATTTGTCAATATCCACTCTAAATGTTACGTTGGTATCCTTTCTTTGTGCCTTAGGTTGACAAGATCCTCAAAGTGATTCCCCGAGATCGGAAAACGTTTCTCTTCTCGGCCACCATGACCAAGAAGGTGAAGTTTTCTAGGACTTCTGATTTCTTCTTTATTAAGTGATAAGTAAAAACAGCATTTAGGAATCAGTGTACTATTCCAGGTTTTTTTCTGCAGGTGCAAAAACTTCAGCGAGCAGCACTGAAGAATCCTGTGAAATGTGCTGTTTCCTCCAAATACCAGACAGTTGAGAAATTACAGCAATATTACCTTTTTATTCCTTCTAAATTCAAGGTAAAGTGTTTACTTTGATCGTTCCTGCCTCTCCCTCTCCTTCCTCACTAAAGCATCTGAAAGTGTGTCCACTTTTGATTAGCTAAGAGTTGTGCTACTGTTTGTTTTAGAACACATACTGTGCTTATATTTATCACTGATAAAGTCAAACATTCCGGGAATTCACAGCATGCTAAACCACAATAATGAAGTCATGATGTAATTCCTTTCCAGCCCCATTCTTGAAGTAGTTTTTCTTTTGTCTCCTGATTATGTGGCTTTTTTATAGGGAAGGGACCCTCGTTTTATGCTTTGATGTAGGGACTTTTCCTGGTTGCTGAGTATAGATTTCCTTGTGCTTGGCTTCAGGCATGTGAAATTCATGGTTCACAGAGATGATAATGCTGCTTCAGGAGTGCAAACTGGCAGCTGGGGTCTGGGTAATTGAGAGTCAACTATAGGCTTAGGTTTTTAGATAATTTATATTCCCGGAACTCCAGTCTTTTCTTCCAGATCAGTTACTTACATTGATTGTTTTGGGTTTGTAACTTAGGATACCTACCTGGTTTACATTCTAAATGAACTGGCTGGAAACTCCTTTATGATATTCTGCAGCACCTGTAACAATACTCAGAGAACAGCTTTGCTGCTTCGAAATCTTGGATTCACTGCTATCCCCCTCCATGGACAGATGAGTCAGGTAAAGATTCTTCGGCATCATTAGTGGTGAAACGGTGGTGTGAAAAGGGTAAAGCTTATAGCAGTAGTTCTGTACAATAACAACATGAGGTGTTCATGCATCTTTTCAGAATTGTTTTGATTTTATGGGCTTTAAAGTGTTGCTCTAGTTGCTTACTTCCTCCTTTTAGGATAGTAAGAGGCTCAAATTAGAAGATTTCATAGTTATTTGTCTGGTATGGAAGCTTTTCAGTTGATTTATTCAGCCCTAGTGCTAACGTTGATTCTTTGGTCTCTAAAGATGTTTAATAAATTATTTTTCAACTATCTGTCATGTTAAACAATCCCCGTTTCCTGTTAGTATTTTCTAACCTCGTCTTAAATATTTTTTTGTTGCTTCCATGTTTCCTTCTGATCTGTGGAGCCTAGTTTGGACTTAGGGGAAACATCCTTTTAAAAATTTCTGTCTTGGTTCTTATATTTAGTGTTTCTAGTTTGTGTGTCTTAGATTCTGAGATTCCTTAGTTTATCAAGATTAACATTCTTTTCATTTCTTTTCATCATGTCAGAGCAAACGCTTAGGATCCCTTAATAAGTTTAAGGCAAAGGCTCGTTCTATTCTTCTAGCAACTGATGTTGCAAGCCGAGGTTTGGACATACCTCATGTGGATGTAGTTGTTAACTTTGACATTCCTACCCATTCCAAGGTGAGTCCCATTGCTGACCTGACTTTCTTTAAAGAAAATTTTTTTTTAATGTTGATTTGATGTGTAATGTTTTTTTTTGAGAGAGAGACAGAATGTGAATGGGGGAGGAGGAGAGAGAGGGAGACACAGAATCTGAGGAAGGCTCCAGACTCTTGAGCTGTCAGCACAGAGCCCCATGTGGGGCATGAACCCACAAACTATGAGATCATGACCTGAGCCAAAGTCGGACACTCAACTGACTCAGCCACCCAGGTGTCCCTGCTGACTTGACTTTCTAGTTTTGAACTGTATTTCTTTCTTTCTTTTTTTTTTTTAAATTGAGGTATAATTGACATAAAAGATTAGTTTTAGTTGTATAACATAATGGTATGCTGTTTGTATGTATCACAAAATGATTGCCACAAGTCTAGTTACCATACATTGTTATGAGTTTTTTTTCTTGCACTGAGAACTTTTAAGGTCTACTCTCTTAGCAGCTTTCAAATGTGTAATATAGTATTATTAACTATTTTTGCTATGCTGTACATTTCACTCCCATGGCTTACTTGTATTATAACTTGAGGTTTGTACTTTCTGACTCCCTTCACCCAGTTGATTCCCTACTCCCATTATTTCCACCTTTGGAAACCACCAAATATGTTGTCTATGTTATGAGCTCAGTTTGTTTTTTTTTTAGATTCCACATATAAGTTAGATCATACAGTATTTATTTTTCTCAGACTTATTTCACTTAGCATAATGTCTTTAACGTCCATCTCTATTATTGCAGATGGTAAGATTCAACTCTTTTTTATGGCTGAATAATATTCCAGTGCGTCCAAAGTGTATTTTTTAAGAATATTCTTTTTTTTTTTTTTTAATGTTTACTTATTTATTTTGAGAGGGAAGGAGAGAATCCCAAGCAGGCTCTGTTGCTGTCAGAGCAGAGCCCTACATGGGACTCGATCCCATGACTGCAAGATCATGACCTGAGCTGAAATCAAGAGTCAGATGCTTAACTGATTGGGCCACCCAGACGCCCCTCCAAAGTGTGTTTCTTAATGGAATGTTTTCTGTATCCTTTTTTTTTCTTCTTAATCCTTTATTGGTTAAGTATCAAAAACTGGGAAAGCTCTTGATTTATTTATTCTCGTTATCTTGCATGTGCCTGAGGATGTGATATTAATAAATGTGAATGAAGGTAGCCAAAGAGAGGTGTGAGATCACAGGAGTAGATGCAGCACGTGCTGATCTTTGTCAGTCTTACTTCTTCAGAGTCGTCAGCTTGTGGTTCTCAGTGTATCTCAGGGTTTCTCAGCCTTGGCACTATTAATGTTTTGGGCGAGCAGATTCTTTGCTGTGGGGCTGTCCTTCGCATTGTAGGATGCTTAGCAGCATTCCTGGCCTCTACCCATAGGTGACATTATGACAACCGCATATGTGTTCTGACATTTCCAAATATCCCTGGGGAGGACAGAATTGCCCCCAGAACAGCTAGTATCTCTTGGCTTTGTATTTAACTGCTGTAGACAAGGTGCTGTCTCATTTGATTTTCCCAATAACTCTGAGTGTGGGCATGTGTTTCTATCCCTGTTTTATAGATAGAAACCAAGATTCGAAGAGGCTATGTGACTTGTAGATAGTTGTGTAGCTGGTAGGTGGTAAGACCAGAGCCATGATGCAGGTCTGCCTCTAGATCCAGTGCTGTTTTTCTCTAGACCATGTTGTCTGCAGCCATGTAGATATGCTTTAGATTTGTCTTTCTGTAAAGAAAAGAGAGTCAGTTTTGTGCTGCAAGGAAAATAAAAAAGATGAAGTAGATTTATCTGAACAAATTGCCCAGTCCATTTTTCCATGTTTCAACATGAGTGTATTTCCTTTCAGAAGTTTGCAGTAAGACTTTGTGTTCATAGTTTTTTATTTAAATTTTATGTAACTCGGGTTTATTTATGCTTTTTTTCTCAGGATTATATCCATCGAGTAGGTCGAACCGCTCGAGCTGGGCGTTCTGGAAAGGCTATCACCTTTGTCACACAGTAAGCAAATTGACTTCAGGGGCAGAACAATGCAGAGAAAAGAGCAGAGCTTTGGTGCAGACTGATTTGGTGGCCTGACTTTGCCACTTACTGTAATAGTCATTTAACCTCCTTCACGTTGTTTTCAGCATTTGTACAATGCAAATAATGGTATCTACTTACCAGAGCATTAATGAAGATTATATACATATGTACATATATACATGTATCCTATGTATACATATATATATATATATATATATATATATGTATGATCTAGTGTAGCATTTGGCATATAGAAACACACAAACCCTTGCTCCTTCTTTCAACTGCTGAAGCTGGAGAGTAGTGACTTTTCCCTCAACTCAGAGTATTAGAATAATTATTTTGATTTTGTTTAAAAAACTTTAGGGGCGCCTGGGTGGCTCAGTCGGTTAAGCGTCCGACTTTGGCTCAGGTCACGATCTGTGAGTTCGAGCCCTTTGTTGGGCTCTGTGCTGACTGCTCAGAGCCTGGAGCCTGTTTCAGATTCTGTGTCTCCCTCTCTCTCTGACTCTCCCCCGTTCATGCTCTGTCTCTCTCTGTCCCAAAAATAAATAAACGTTAAAAAAATTAAAAAAAAATAAATAAAAAACTTTAATGTTTATTTTTGACAGACAGAGCATTAGCAGGGGAGGGGCAGAGAGAGAGGGAGACACAGAATCCGAAGCAGGCTCCAGGCTCCGAGCTGTCAGCACAGAGCCTGACATGGGGCTCCAGCACAAACCACGAGATCATGACTGGAGCCGAAGTCAAACACTTAACTGACTGAGCCACCCAGGCGCCCCGATTTTGTTTTTAGAGAGACAAAATTTTGGCTTTTCTGGGAGTAAAAATATGTTGGGTGATCTTCTAGTGGGCTGTGTACCGAGGATTGCTCTAATCAGTATTCTGGATTCAGTATTGTTTAACACTTGCGTCAGTTGCCTCATTCCGCATAATGTGTAGTTTGGGAATGGACAGACATCCGCGTTGTCAGCCAGCCAAAACCACACCAATTTTCCTTCCTCAGGTATGATGTAGAACTCTTCCAGCGCATAGAACACTTAATTGGGAAGAAACTGCCTGTCTTTCCAACACAGGATGATGAGGTTATGATGCTGACAGAGCGTGTCACTGAAGCCCAAAGATTTGCCCGAATGGTATGCAACTTACTTTTTCACCAACTTTTATGCAAGTAATGGTAACTACGTGCTAGATGCTGTTGGATTAATCCTCATAACTAACTGCAGGAAGTATTATTTTATTCTAAATTTAAGATGAGCATACTAACGTGTAGAGATGGTAGGTAATTTGAATCGAGGTCTGGACTCAGTCTGACCACAGTGACCACATGCTCAGCCACTGTTCATGTTTCACATGTGGCAAGAAAACCTCTGGACTCGAGATCAGAAGACCCAGCTGTGAATTGGACATTGTGGTTTGAACAATGCGTCTGACCTCTCGGAATCAGTTCCTTGCCTGTAAATTGGAAATAACAGTTACCTTGATCCTTATAGGGGTTTTTTGGGCATCAGATAAGCTAATGTGAACTGCGTAGTAACTAACAGTAAGTAGCAGTAATAATAATGGTGAGGATGGGAAGACTGTAAAAGAGAATCCTAGCAAGTGCTGTCTGCTCCCTAGAGTTCTAGTCTGAGGGATGAAGAAACTTTGCCCCTGGGCTGCTTTCTGAGTAGCTGAGGCGTGGACTTGTGTTTTTCTGCTCACATAGAACTCTCATTTGGTATTTTGGTTTATAAAAGTATTAGATATACATTGGAAAGAATTTCAGAAAATATGGAAAAGATTAAAATAGTAAATGAGACATATGAGTTATCCCCCACGGCGAACATTTGGCTCTTGATAACATTTGGCTATTTTTCTTTTTTTAGCCATAATTAGATGTTATCTAATTGTATATGATTAACATTTTTTCTATTTTAACAAATATAGAGCAATGTGATCACTTCTCAGTGGCTACAAAAAATTCCATTATAAATATATAACATGACTTACATGGGTGTATATTTATGTTTTTTCACATGTTTTGTGTTTTAACTAGTACCATGTTGGACATCCTAGTATGTGCAACTTTGTGTACTCGTTTCCTTAGAATAAATTCCTAAAAGTAGAATTAGTTGTCGGGCCGAGGAGTAAATGGAGTTAAAATTTGAATTCATACAGAATACCAGATTTCTCCCTCTCCCACCCAGAAGAGCTGTTGGCGACAGTTTATGTGGGTGTCCCCACACCTTGACAAATACTAGGTATTACCATTCTCTTAAATCTTTGCTGGCCTGCCATGTGTAAATAATAGCTTACTGTTTTAATTTTCATGTAAACATTTTTGTGTATTGGGGTTTTGGTCTTCTCCCTTTGTTAGTGTGAGGTATTAGGGAGTTATGTAGTGGTTTTTTTTTTTTTTTGGTTTATTTTTGAGAGAGAAAGAGAGAGCGTGAGTGGGGGAGGGGCAGAGAGTAGGAGACACAGAAATCGAAGCAGGCTCCAGGAGTTGCCAGCACAGAGCCCAACACGGGGCTTGAACTCAAGAACTGCAAGATCATGACCTGAGCTGAAGTCAGCTGCTTAACCGACTGAGCCACCCAGGTGCCCCGGTGTTGGATTTTAAGGAGAGGAGAGCAGGATGTGTTACCCTCAGTGACAGTAATTCATTTTCAATCCCATCCTTTCTCTTTTCTTGCAGGAGTTAAGGGAGCATGGAGAAAAGAAGAAACGCGTGCGGGAGGACACTGGGGACAATGACGACACAGAGGGTGCTATGGGTGTCAGGAACAAGGTCGCTGGAGGAAAAATGAAGAAACGGAAAGGCCGTTAATTTCTTTTATAAAGACTTGATTTCAGCCTTTTGTTTCGTATAAGGGGATTGTAGAAGAGGATGAAGCCCCCTCCAGCACAGTTCCTCAGACCGAAATCTGTCACAGTGATGTCGAGAACCTGCTCATCTACTTGAGCACTCGCTTTCCTTCCGTAGGGTGCCATTACCGCACACACTTTACGGTGCTCGTGTCAGCTTTGGTTTCTTGGTCACGAGATGAGTAGGATGTGTTCTTTTATCACTTCACACAGACCTTTTGTTTTTTCAGCTGCAAGTCAAGGACTAGGTTGATGGAGCCCTGGACCTGTATTTGTAAAGGGAAGAAGCTTCTGTATTTGTAAAACTGGTGATACTTAAGCAATCTCAGCTTGTGCTTCATTAGACCAAATGTGGACTAATAAATTTGCCTACTATTTTTAAAAGATTCAAACTCTTTGAAAACCTTTACGGGTTGAGGGACTTTACAGATTTAAGTAAGATCTTGCTAATAGGTAAGAAATTGACAGTGGCAGTTATGTGGCAAAATCATTGCTTTTTCTTAATTAAGGTAAACATTATTTATGATTTTTAAAGATCTGCAAAGGAACGAGGTGATGGATGGCTTTGAATGGGAAGTCCTGCTTAAAAGGTGGTTGTGTTTTTCTTGGGGATGGATCAAAGGCCTTAAGTAAGACTGCAGAGTGTCTTAGATCCCTAGGTACATTCACTTCCCTGACTGCTCGGTTTAAGAAGACTGCTTTTGGGTTAGGAAGAAGACTGCTCGGGTTAGGAAGACTGGTTTCTTTTCTTTTGTCTCCATCTATATGGCTACATAACTCAGAATATGTAAAGCTGGATCATCAGCTCCTGGAGAGAAAATAGACCGTGGCTCTGTAGAGACTGGGTCAGATAGGGGAAAGTTGATGGAAATCAGAAACAGCTGTGAGCTTCACGGTCATGAACAGTCTTGTGCCCTGAAGACTTTCAACTCATAGAAGATGCCTAATCATTTTTGTCATTTATTAGAAGAGAAAGGGTCTGAATTGGCAGAACCAGGGTGAAGAGATTCCAGTGGTTTAAGATTGAGTTTTGAAGAGAAACGTTCTATGTATATCTTAATGGAAAGTGCGTCTTAGAGTCAAAGTATCTGGCAAGAAGTGAAAAATAGATGTCAGTAAACTTCTCTGTGGTAGTCAGGTGTGGATGGTTACTTGCAGGAAGATCTTTATAAATATAGGGGACATTCTGCCAGAAACGTATCCTAAGAGAAATGCCTGTGGATAAGGCATTTATAATTAATTGAAATCTAAACACATGGATTATTTTGTTTAGGTTGCTCCAAATTTCATTGCTCCTTGTTATGGTGCATTTGAGCGAAGGTTAAATTAGAAAAATTAGGAGTCAGTAAGAAAGAAGGAAAGGAGAAAAAGGGTGGAAGAAAAGCAGGAGTCAAGTAGTTGAGTGGGGGCCATAACTGTGACTTTGTTTTGAATTGTGGGTATGATTGGAGGCTAATTCTCCCTGAATGTTGTATTTTCCAGATGGAACTTTCTGCAGTGGCTTGGATAATAGCAACACTTTCTCTCTGAGCCTTTGGGTAAAAGTGAATGGAGGGTTGCTGTTGTCATTCATTGGAGGACTTCAGAAGCAAGCTGACATTGAATTGGGGTGTGGGTGGTGGGTAAGGAGAAGAGATTGGAATTATCCTGAAGGTGTCTGAACTTTCTAAAAAAGTGGAGTCTCTCACATAGGGTCCGTAGACCCCTGAAGTATGTGCCTATTTCTGGGGAGACTGAAAGGGTTAAAAACTGCTCTAAAGCTTAGCTGTTGTCTCTAAAGTATACATGTAATTATGCTTTGCTAGGATGGGACGATAGGATACTAAGCAAAGAAATGTGGATGATGCGTCTTTAGGCATATTAGTAGGTCCAGACTGTAAGCTAGAGTCCTACACAGAACAAATAAAGATACTACTGTGGAGGACAGGAGGCACAGAAATAAATGAATGTGATCTGTTAGTAAATGAGGACAGAGCTGTGAGTTTGTGCTACTATTTAGATCTGTTCTTCATGTTCCCTTATCCTCTAAGGTAACGTTGCGAAGTCTTGCTGCTGAAACCCTCATCAAGATGTATGTTAGTTTCCTAGGGCTGCCATAACAAAGTCCTACAAACTGGGTGGCTTAAAACAACAGAAATTGATTGGCTCACGGTTCTGGCAACTGGAAGTCTGAGATGGTGTTAGCAGGGCCATGCATCATCTGAAACCTCTAGAGAAGACTCCTTGCCTCTTCCTAGCTTCTGGTGGTTGCTGGCAGTCCTTGGTGTCGCTTGGCCTGTGGCAACATAACTCTAATCTCTGCCTCCCTCTCGATGTAACCTTCCTCATGTGTCTGTGTCTTCACATGGCCTTCCTCTAAGGATACCAGTCATTGGATTTAGGGTGCACCCTAATCCAGTGTGACCTCATCATAACCAATTATATCTGCAAAGACCCTATTTCCAAATAAGGTCACACTCTGGAGTTCTAGGTAGACACAAATTTTAGGGGAAGATTATTAATCCAGTACAGACCATCTTTCTGTACTGCTATATTCTTTGGGGTTTAAGACTGCATTGTGGAATAGAAATGGCAGATAGAGTTGATTACAAAGAAAGTGGAGAAAAGACAGAAGGTAGGTCTTCAGAAATAGTAAGATGGGTAGACGTATAGAAGTTTAAAATGACATTCTTTTAAATGAAATGTAAATTATTTTTGCAGTCAGTGTACCAGAGGCTCTAGTTTCAGGAGTAGGAAGGGTGTTTCTGGCCTTTTTTCTGTTTCCTTCTTGATATAATCCCTTAGTTCTGCTTTCCTGATTTAAGAAACAGAGCTTCAAAATAACCCACCAACCTCTCTCCCTCCCCTAATTGCAAACAATTCCCACGCCTAATTTTTATGCCTTTAAAAAAAAAAAATATATATATATATATATATATATTTTTCAATATGTGAAGTTTATTGTCAAATTGGTTTCCATACGACACCCAATGCTCATCCCAAAAGGTGCCCTCCTCAATACCCATCACCCACCCTCCCCTCCCTCCCACCCCCCCCATCAACCCTCAGTTTGTTCTCAGTTTTTAAGAGTCTCTTCTGCTTTGGCTCTCTCCCACTCTAACCTCCTTTTTTTTTTTTTTTTTTTCCCTTTTCCTTCCCCTCCCCTATGGGTTTCTGTTAAGTTTCTCAGGATCCACATAAGAGTGAAACCATATGGTATCTGTCTTTCTCTGTATGGCTCATTTCACTTAGCATAATACTCTCCAGTTCCATCCACGTTGCTACAAAGGGCCATATTTCATTCTTTCTCATTGCCACGTAGTACTCCATTGTGTATATAAACCACAATTTCTTTATCCATTCATCAGTTGATGGACATTTAGGCTCTTTCCATAATTTGGCTATTGTTGAGAGTGCTGCTATAAACATTGGGGTACAAGTGCCCCTATGCATCAGTACTCCTGTATCCCTTGGGTAAATTCCTAGCAGTGCTATTGCTGGGTCATAGGGTAGGTCTATTTTTAATTTTTTGAGGAACCTCCACACTGTTTTCCAGAGCGGCTGCACCAGTTTGCATTCCCACCAACAGTGCAACAGGGTTCCCGTTTCTCCACATCCTCTCCAGCATCTATAGTCTCCTGATTTGTTCATTTTGGCCACTCTGACTGGCGTGAGGTGATATCTGAGTGTGGTTTTGATTTGTATTTCCCTGATGAGGAGCGACGTTGAGCATCTTTTCATGTGCCTGTTGGCCATCCGGATGTCTTCTTTAGAGAAGTGTCTATTCATGTTTTCTGCCCATTTCTTCACTGGGTTATTTGTTTTTCGGGTGTGGAGTTTGGTGAGCTCTTTATAGATTTTGGATACTAGCCCTTTGTCCAATATGTCATTTGCAAATATCTTTTCCCTTTGCGTTGGTTGCCTTTTAGTTTTGTTGTTTGTGTCCTTTGCTGTGCAGAAGCTTTTTATCTTCATAAGGTCCCAGTAGTTCATTTTTGCTTTTAATTCCCTTGCCTAAAAATATTTTTGAGAGGGGGTGCCTGCGTGGCTCAGTTGGTTAAGTCTGACTTCAGCTCAGGTCATGATCTCACGGTTTGTGAGTTCAAGCCCCGCGTTGGGCTCTGTGCTGACAGCTTGGAGCCTGGAGCCTGCTTGGGATTCTGTCTCACTTTCTCTCTGCCCCTCACCCATGCGTGCTCTGTCTCTTTGTCTCTCTCTCTCAAAAATACACTTAAAAAAAATTAAAAATGTTTTTTTAATGTTTATTTATTTACTTAGCACATGTGGGTGCATGCGTGGGGGAGGGGCAGAGAGAGGGAGAGAGAGAGAATCCCAAGCAGGCTCCGAGCTGTCAGCATGGAGTCCAATTTGAGACTCCAACTCATGAACCATGAGATTATGACCTGAGCCGAGATCAAGAGTTGGAGGCTTAACCGACTGAGCCACCCAGGTGTGCCTAATTTGTATGCCTTAATAAAGGAAATAGCTTGTGATAGTCATGTGATGCTGGCCCAGAGAAAATTTCCCCCTTATTTCTCACCTGAATCATGAAGCCACTTTACATTCGTTGTATCATGGCTTCATGATAACTAGCTAACTTGGTTTTACTTCCTCTGTCCAGAACTACAGTGAGAGGAGGAAAATATCTCTGTCTTAGGAAGGGGTGCAAGGGTCCCAGTGATAGTGTTTTAGTTGGGTAGGCTATTCCAGGCTTAAAGCAGGTCCAGAATTCGAGGCACTCTGGAACTTAAGGGTGCTCTGAAGGGATTCCAGTGGTTGCCAAAAGGGGTCTAGACTCAGCTAGGTTATGATTATTGTTTCTTAGTCCCTGAAAGGTGTGATAAATATCCTAAAACTTGTCTGACTTCTAAAAGATATCTGGCTTACAGCCAGATGTTTTCCAGGTAGCTTTCTATCTGTAGATAATATCCAAAAGTCTAAATCAGAGACTGTCTACCCCAGCTCCCTCAACGCCCTGGGAAAGGAGATCAGAAAGAACCACAGCCTGTGGCATTGGTTACGAAAAGTGAAGGCATCCGTGTTATCAAAAGCAGGTAACAAAATAACATCAAGAAAGTATGTTCTGGGGCACCTGGGTGGCTCAGTTAAGCGTCCTATTCTCGCAGCTTGGAATTCTCTCTCTTTCTGCCCCTCCTCCGCTTGTGTGCATGCACACACATGCTCTCTGCCCCTGTCTCTAAATAACCATCAAAAAAAAAAAAAAAATGTTCCAAGATCTTGAAATTAGAGAATATACAAGAAGTTTTAATCCACACACTTCTTAAGGTGAAATCAAGCCTCAGGGCAGATAATAAGTCAGGGTGTGAGTCATCTCTTTAGTTGGAATGACAAGAGACCCAGATCTTGGCACTAGAGATTCAAGGGTTACCCACACCCACATTCCTTTTCATGCCTCACCTGTCCCAGGAATGCACTAAAACTCCAGCTAAAAATAACTACAGAAACTCGAACTCTGGGAAGTAGCACTGAACAGCCTACCCTAGAGTGAAGAGCTGGTTTATGCCAAATGGAAGACAGACAGGAAGAAAATGGGCTCATGTGGGACCATGTAATCTCTAGGATGTGGGCCCTGATGTCTGCTCATACTCTTGGAAGTTTTTGCTTACAAGCCATCCCTCCACCTGATATTTTCATTAACCTATGGGTGCCATGTTGGTGCTGGAAGAAGCCAGAAGGATGAGGGAATGCAACAGAGTATATAGGCAAAATGTTAGTCAAAAGACCTATTGACTGTTACTATGTGACCTCATGGGAGTTACTGAACCTCAGTTTCTCTTCGCTAACATGGAAATAAGATCATCCGTCCTATCTGCCTCACGGAGTCTTGAACCTAGTTTTGTGTTTTGTGTTTTTAAATTCTGTTGTCTCCCTCCCTTCCGGTGTCTGCTGTATCCCAGCTACAGTGCCGGGTACCAGGAAGACAACACTGAAGAAAAAAGTCAGATGCTGTTTTTGCTGAACTCAGCCTTAGGTAAATTCAGGATTTGTCTTAGCATTGTGTTGTGATTATGCTTGTCTAGAGGGGAGGGACCATGGCTTATTTGTGGATGTAATTTTAACATCTCATAGGTCCTAGCACACAGCATTTGTTCAGTATCTGTCATTTTCTGGAACATACTCTGTTGGCAATTTTACATGTGTTGTCTCTAGTTCCTTGAATAATCCTGAAAGGTAGATATTATTGTTCCCATTATAAGCTGTAAGGGCAGACTGTCAAATCTGCTCCTTAAGAGTTTTGGGACTGTGGGCAAGTTTTTCAGCCTTTTTGTGTTTCAGTCTTACCTGAAGAAATGCAGATAGCGATATACCTTCCTCACGGGGTTGTGAGGTTTAAGTGAGGTAGACTGTGGCTTATCATATGATTAATACGTGTTATCCATTATGATTATCATTATTGTTACTGTGATTACAGATGGAGAGTAGCTAAGTAGCTTGCCCAGGTCACATAGCACATAAGGGGTCAAGCAAAATTTGGTTTCAGGACTCTGCTCTTGATACTATATACACTGTGTGTGTGTGTGTGTGTGTGTGTGTGTGTGTCTATAATTTCATATTATTCATTCAGGAAGTGCTTACTGAATGAATGATTGAATCATAATATATATTTTTTCTTTTGGAAAAATCTCTTCTACCAGCAAATAAGTATTACCTAAATGAGCTTTCAGACTTAACCTATTGGGAAGTCTGGGGGGAGAATATGAAATTTTCATTTCCACCAGTAGATGGCAGAAGGAAGAAAAGATACCTCTGAACGGGCAGGAGTTCTCATCCTGAGCAGAAGGATAAATACTGAGCAGGGACTGAGACGTGGTGGCTGATCACAAGGGCTCTTGATGTCATGTGTGGCCCACAGTGCCGAAAGGGGGCCAGAGTGCATATGAGAACTCCCCACAGGTATGTAAAAGGCTCAGCCTTCAAGATCTAGGTTGACCCACAAGACAGGCCTTGGGAGACTGAAGTAAGCTGAAGTTCAGATGTAGTAAGAACACAAAGTTGCCTTCTGCTATTCTGTCTTCACAGTTTCAGTCTACATTCCCTTTTCATGTTACAGGCAGCTCTGTTCCCTTCAGAAGTGTGCCCTTCCCTCCTGGGATTTTGATGAAGTCGCTTGCCCTCTGTTTATGTCCTCCCTCAACCCACACCCCAGCCTGTAACCTATGGGTGCTGTTATTCACCCCCTTCCTACCCCAGTACATGTGCTTTGTGTTTATGAATGTAAATTCTCTGAGCCATTAATCCCCTTGTGTTGTATCCCTCTATCTTACTGCATATCCATCTAATAAGCTTTATCTATTGCCCTCCCTCCTCTGTCGTATCAGCTTGGTGCTGGTTAGCTGGTGAGCCACTCATTTGTCCATTCTGTCCTAAAGACGTCTTTCAGCTCCAAGTGATGGGGAAATGTCCCTCTGGTTCCATAAGAAGGCATGGTGGTCAGAAATACTGGGCTACCTCCGCTCTCTCTCACTTCGGTGCTGGCTCTTCCCAAGCATTCCTTTGCGGGAGGAGGCTGCGGGTGACTCCTGCTCAATACCTGCCTTCTTAGAAACTCTAACCCAACCTATTTAATGCAGCGCCAACTTCAAGCCAACATCCTTGTTGTGTTTTCTGGGTGGGTCAAGAGAGTGGGGACCTCCAGAAGATTTCTTATTTGACGTACTCTGTTTGTACATACGTAATGGTCTGTTTGTGATTCTTTACCATAAGGCGGTGGAGAGCCTGCTGTGTGCTAGGCATTTGCTAGGGGCTTGGCATATATTACTGCATTTACTGGAGGTAATGACTCATCTCGTGAGGAAACATGGACAAGCTTGTTTACAATATGTTAAAACCACAACCTTGTCATTTCTTATTCTGCATCTTCCACGATTTCATGCATGCATCGAAGGGTGTTCAAGTACTTTTGCACGGTGGGCTTAGGCTAATAAAATGAAGTAGAGATTCGGTTGCATCATAGTTAATCTGTGGCTTCTGATTCCATTTCATCGATTTGTGGTGGAATTCAAAGGGCTGGGGGTGAGGGGGAAGTGAGAAAGATGCCTCTCGGCACTGTAGTTTTATATTTTCACCACATTCCTACAAAATGAATAAATTTGACATTTGGACTCTGCCATTCTATTCACGTGCAAAACCTCACACAAAATCAGAATTTTAGGGTTGAGAGGATCTTGGCGATGAACCAGATTAGATTGTTCATTTTTCCTTAGAGTAAAGGAAAGTATGTGTGTGTTTATAAGTTTGAGTATTTCTTTCAGATTATTTATTTTGAAAGCGGGGAGGGGCAGAGAGAGAGGGAGAGAATCCTAAGCAGGCTCCAAGCTGTCAGTGCGGAGCTGGATGCGGGGGCTTGATCTCCTGAATTATGAGATCATGACCTGAGTGGAAATCAAGAGTCGGATGCTTAACTGACTGAGCCACCCAGGCACCCCCGTAAGTTTGGATAGGTTTTGTATTGTGCTTATGAGGTTATAGCTCTTTAAAGAGAGACACTAAAATAGACTCCTGTTCTTCAAAAGAGTTCTAGTAGAATTTTGTTCATAATCCCTGCCTAAGGAAGAAAATACTTGCTTTTCAGGACTAATGTCTTAAGAGTAGAGTCTCTTTTTTGAGAAGAGTAGTGGAAGATGTTGGGGGACAGAAATGTGTTTTAGAAAACCCTGATTGGCCTAACCTATTTTCCTAATAAATGCCAGTATTGTTCCAAACCAGGCTGTAGGTGCTATGTTGGGAGGAGTGTGGGTAAGTCGTATTCATACCTCACCTCTTCAGCATCTTTGTCCAGGTGAACTCCAATCGTGTGTGATCACCAAGGGCAGCCTAGAAGGAGGCAAAAGTTCCTACGAGGACAAGGGACAGACTGAAGTTTCTGTGGGAATGGAGAAGAGCGACTCACCTCTATGTTGATCACCTGGGTAGGATACAGGGACAGAGAGGAAAGGAGGGGGAGAAGCGTGTCCTGTAGGAGTTATAGCCTGTACATAAACTGCAGAGTTTTAAGGTACTCAGCAGCAGTACAGTCATTTCCTGCCCCTTCTCCATTCTCCACACTTCCTGGGTTTCCCACTGGCCAGTGGCTTGTGGCCAGGGCTCATTTCTCTCTCCCCTATGGCCTAGAAGGGTGGTTTCCATGGTGGGGCACATGCATCTAGGGGCGTGTATGACAGTTTGTTGGGGTGTGGAAAGAAAATACTAGAATTTTTTTTTTTAATTTTTTTTAACGTTTATTTATTTTTGAGACAGAGAGAGACAGAGCATGAGCGGGGGGAGGGGCAGAGAGAGAGGGAGACATAGAATCAGAAACAGGCTCCAGGCTCTGAGCCATCAGCCCAGAGCCTGACGCGGGGCTCGAACTCACAGACCGCGAGATCGTGACCTGGCTGAAGTCGGACGCTTAACCAACTGCGCCACCCAGGCGCCCCAATACTAGAATTTTTTAATACCTTATTTTAAACTCATCCTCTAATTTCTATTTTTGTGTTTTATAAAGTACATAAAGTATGGGAATACCAATTTATAATGAATATGTACAAGTATGGAAGTTTGTTAAAGTGACATTAAATAGAGGTATACTATCAGGAAGGTTTAAGGCTCTAGGGAATTTTTTTTTTTTTAACTTTATTTTGAGGGAGAGAGAGAGAGAGAGAGAGAGCGAGCGAGAGAGAGAATCCCAAGCAGGCTTTGTGCTGTCAGCACAGAGCCTGACGAGGGACTTGATTTCATGAACTGTGAGATCGTGACCTGAGTTGAGATCAAGAGTCAAATGCTTAACTTAGCCACCCAGGCACCCCTCTAGGGAATTATTCTGACAACACTGCTTTAAAAGAATTATTTCATGTTTCATTCTGAAATGAATTTTTAAACAAAACTTTGATACATCCTTACATATATATATATTTAACTTCTTTTATTTCTAAAAATTTTTTAAATGTTTATTTTTGAAGAGAGAGAGAGAGACAGAGCGTGAGCAGGGGAAGGGCAGAAAGAGAGAGGCACAGAATCTGAAGCTGTCAGCACAGAGCCTGATGCAGGGCTTGAACCCATGAACTGTGAGATATGACCTGAGCTGAAGTCAGATGCTTACCCAACTGAGCCACCCAGGTGCCCTTTTTTGACTTTTTTAAATTAAATTAAATTATTTTTTAAGAGCAGTTTTAGGTTCACAGCAAAATTGAGAGGAAAGTGCAGAGATTTCCCATATATCTCCTTTCACACACACATACCCCATTATCAGCACCCCCCACCAGAGAGGTACATTTGTTACCATCAATGAACCTACACTGACGCATCATAATCACCCAAAGTCCATAGATCACCTCAGGGTTCACGCTTGGGCTTGTGCATTCTGTGGCTTTGGACAAATGTATCTACCTCTATAATACACAGAGTATTTTCACTGCTCTAGGAATCCTCTGTGCTCTGCCTATTCATCCCTTCTTGTACCCCAAACCCTGGCAACCACTGATATTTTTACTGGTTCCATCGTTTTGTCTTTTCCAGTATGTCATATAGTTGGAATCATGCAGTATTTAGCCTTTTGAGACCGGGTTCACTTAATAATATGTATTTAAGTTTCCTCTATGTCTTCTCACGGCTTGAGAGCTCTTTTCTTTTTAGTATTGAATAGTATTGCATTGTTTGGATGTATCATAGTTTATCCATTTGCCTACTGAAGGACATCTTGGTTGCTTCCACATTTTGGCAATTATGAATAAAGCTGCTGTAAACATCCCTGTGCAGGTTTTTCCCCCCACTTCTTTTTTAATGTGATAAAATACTCAAAATTTACCATCTTAACCATTTTAAAGTTAAGAGTTATGTGGTATTAAATACACTCATGTTATTGTGCAAACACCACCACCATCTCCATCCCCCTAACTCTTTTCATCTTGTAAATCTAAAAGTCTCTATCCATTAAACAATAAATCTCCATTTTCCCCAACTCTCAGTCCCTGGCAACCACCATTGTACTTTCTGTCTTTATGGTTTTGACTACTCTTACTACCTAACGTAAGTGGAATAATACAGTATTGGTCTATTTGTGACTGGTTTATTACACTTGGTTCAATGTCCTCAAGTTTCATACATATTATGGAATATTAAAGAATTTCCTTCCTCTTTAAAGACAGGATAATATTCCATTGTATGTATAGACCGCATTTTGCTTCTCCATTTGCCCATTTTTGAATTGGGGTTTGGTTTTTTGGGGTTTTTTTTTGCTTTTGTTTTTGTTTTATTTGAGGTTGAGTTTTAGGAGTTTTCTGTATATTCTGGATACTAATTCCATATCAGATATATGATTTGCAAATACTTTCTCCCATTCTGTGGGTTGCCTTTTTACTCTGCTGATAGTGTCTTTTGATGCACAAATTTTTAAATTTTTCATGAAGTCCAATTTGTCTACTTTTTCTTCTTTTACCTGGGCTTTTGGTGTCACAGCTAAGAAATCATTACCAAATCCAATGTCATGAAGCCTTTGTCCTATGTTTTCTTCTAAGAGTCTTATTGTTTTAGGTCTTATTTACATTTAGGTCCTTGATTCATTTTCAGTTAACTTTTGTATGTGGTGTTAGGTAAGGGTCAACTTCATTCTTTTGCATGTGGATAACTAGTTTTCCCAGCAACATTTGTTGAAAAGACTATCCTTTCCCCATTGAAAGGTTTGGCATCCTGTCAAAGACCATTTGACCATAGATGTGAGGATTTATTTCTGGGCTCTTTATTCTATTCCGTTGGTCTATAAGTATGTCTTTATGCCAATACCAAACTGTATTGATTACTGTAGCTTGTGCTAAGATTTGAAATCAGGAAATGTGAATCTTCCAGTTTTGTTCTTCTTTTTCAAGATTGTTTTCCTTTTGGGATGAGCACTGGGGTGTTGTATGGAAACCAATTTGACAATAAACTTCATATATTGAAAAAAAAAAGATTGTTTTTGCTATTTAGGGTCCCTTGAGATTCCATATGAATTTTAGGATGGGTTTTCCATTCCTGCAAAAAAAAAAAAATTGGGATTTTGATAAGGGATTGCATTGAATCTATAGATGACTTTGGGAAATATTGACCTTTTTTTATTAAAATTTTTTTTAATGTTTATTTATTTTTGAGAGAGAGAGAGACAGAGATAGAGCATGAGTGGGGGAGGGGCAGAGAGCAAGGGACACACAGAATCTGAAGTAGGCTCTAGGCTCTGAGCTATCAGGACAGAGCCTGATGTGGCACTCAAACTCACAAACTGTGAGATCAAAACCTGATCCAAAGTCGGATGCTTAACTGACTGAGCCACCCAGGCACCCCAAGGAAGTATTGACATTTTAACAATTTTAAGTGTTCTAATCCATGAACATGGGATGTGTTTCCATTTATATATGTGTTCTTTAATTTCTTTTAGAATTAGTATATAGTTTTCTTGTATGAGACTTTTACTTTCTTGGTGATGTTGATTCCTAGGAATTTTATTTTATTTTATTTTATTTTATTTTATTTTATTTTATTTTATTTTATTTTATTTTATTTTATTTTATTTTATTTTTTTAGAATTTTATTTTTTTTGATGCTATTATAACTGGAACTGTTTTTATAATTTCCTTTTCAGATTATTCATTAATAGTGTACAGAAAATACAACTGATTTTTGTGTGTTGGACTTTGTATCCTGCTAATTTGCTGAATTCACTTATTCTAGTAGTTTTTCTAGGATTATCTTTAGGGTATTTTTATGTAGAAGATCATATCACCTCCAGAGATAATTTTACTTTTTCCAATTTGGATGCCTTTTCTTTCTTTTTTTTAAATGTGTATTTATTTTTGAGAGAGCACAGTTGCATGCATTCACAAGAAAGGACAGGGCAGAGAGAGGGCAAGAGCGAGAGCAAAAGAGAGAGAGAATCCCAACCAGGGTCCACACTGTCAGCACAGAGCCTGACATGGGACTCAATCCCATGAACATGAGATCATGACCTGAGCCTAAATCAAGAGTCTGATGCTTACCTAATTGAGCCACCCAGGCACTCCAAGGATGCCTTTTATTTCGTTCTCTTGTTTAATTGTTCTGGCTAGAGCTTCCAGTACTATGATGAATAGGCGTGGTGAAAATGGGCATGTTTGTCTTGTTGCCGATCTTAGAGGGAAGGCTTTCAGTCTTTCAGTCTTTCATCGCGTATGAGGTTTGCTCTGGGTTTTTCATATATGGCTTTTGGTACGTTGAGATAATTTCCTTTTGTTCCTAGTTTGTTTAATGTTTTTTATCATGAAAGGGTGTCCAATTTTGTGAAATTCTTTTTCTGCATTAATTGACATCATTGTGTTTTATCCATTCTGCCAATCTGTCTTTTGACTGGAGGGTTTAATCCATTTACATGTAAAATAATTACTGATAAGAAGGGACCTACTTCTGTCATTGTCCTATTTTCTATATGCCTTATGGCTTTTTAAGTTTATTACAAAAAAGTTTTTTTTAATGTTTATTTATTTTTGAGAGAGAGAGAGAGAGACAGAGAATGAGTGGGGGAGGGGTAGAGAGAGACACAGAATCTGAAGCAGGCTCCAGGCTCTGAGATGTCAGTACAGAGTCTGATGTGGGGCTCAAACTCATGACCTGGGAGATCATGACCTGAGCCAAAGTTGGATGCCTAACCAACTGAGCCACCCAGGCACCCCCTTTTCAAATTTCTCATTTCTGTTATTACATGGTCTTTTCTGTTCAGCTGATTTTTTTTTTTTTTTTTTGTAGTGAAATGTTTACATTCCTTTCATGTATATTCTGTAGCTATTTTCTTTGTGGTTACTATGGGGATTACATTTAACATTTTACAGTTATAATAGTCTAACTTGAAATCATTCCAGCTTAACTTCAATAACAAACAAAAACTATGCTCCTTTATAGCTCTGTCCCCACCCCTTTTGGTTGTTGTCACAAAATTAGATCTTTATACATTTTGTACGCAAAACATAAACTACTAATTCTTTTAAATACATTGGACTCTTAAATTATATAAAAAGCAAAATTTGGAGTTACAAACCAAAGTTACAGTAATTTTAGCTTTTACACTAACACAATTATGCCTTTATAATTGCCCATATATTTACCTATATATATATATATTTTTTTTCTTAATTTATCTATATTAAGATCTTTATTTCTCTATATGGTTTTGAGCTACTGTGTAGTGTCCTTTTATTTTACCTTGTAGGAATCTCAAGCATTTCTTGCAGGACAGGTCTAGTGGTCCCTTAGCTTTTGTTTGTCTGGAAATGTCTTAATTTCTCCTTCACTTTTGAAGAACAGTTTGCCACACACAGGATTTATGGTTGACAGGTTTTTTTCTCCTCCCCTTCCCTCCCCTTCCCTCCCCTTCCCTCCCCTCCCCTCCCCTCCCTTCCCCTCCCCTCCCCTCCCCTTCCCTGTCGTCTTGTCTGTCTTTTGTATTTTTGTCAATGTACTGTATTCTGGCTCCAAAGTTTCTGATGAGAAACATGCTGGATTTATTGAAGATCACTTGTATGTGATAATTTGCTTCTCTCTTGCTAATTTTAAGATTCTGTGTTTGCTTTCGAAAGTTTGATTATAGTCTTGGTGTGGATCTCTTTGAGTTCACCTTACTTGGAGTTCTTTGAGTTTTTTGGGTGTTTATACTTAAGTATTTCATCAAATTTGGGAAGTTTTCAGCCACTATTTCTTCAAATATTCTGCCTCCTTTTCTCTCTCTTCTCCTTTTGGGATTCCTCCCTTCCATGTGAATGTTGGTTGTCTAGGTTGTGTTTCACAGGTACCTTAGGTTTTGTTCACTCTTCAATCTTTTTTCTTTCTGTTCCTCAGACCCGATAATTTCTATTTCTTCTCTTCAAGTTTGCTGATTCTTTCTTCTGCCTTTGAATCCCTCAAATGAATTTTTACTTTCAGTTCTTGTACTTTTTAAGCTCTCAATTTTCTTTTTGGTTTCTTTTTAGGTTGTCTCTATTTTTATTGATCTTTCCATTATGTTCACACATCATCTTCTTGACTTTCTCTGTATTTTCCCTTAGTTCTTTGCAGTTATTTTAAAGTCTTTGTCTCATAGATCTGTTGTCTTTTTCAGAGACAATTTTTGTTGATTTTCTTCCCCTTTGAATGGACCATGCTTTTTTATTTGTATGCCTTGTGATTTGTTGTTGTTGAACACTGTTGGATTTAATAATGTAGTAACTGTGGGGATTTTGCTGGGATTGGATTGGGATTGGATGGAATCTATAGATCAAATTGGGAAGAGCTGATATCTTGAAGGTATTGAGTCTCTTATCCATGAACATGGAATATCACTTCATTTATTTAGTTCTTTGATTTTGTTCATCAGAGTTTATAGTTTTCTTTACATGGAGCTTGTATATGTTTCATTAGATTTATATCTAAGCTTTTCATTTTTTTCTGAGTACTCATATAAATGTGTTTTTAATGTCAAATTCCACTTGTTCATTGCTGATATTTAGGAAATCAGTTGACTTAAAAAATTTTTTTTATGTTTTATTTTATTTTGGGGGGAGAGAGAAAGCGAGAGAGAGGGAGAGTGAGCACAAGCAGGGGAGGGGCAGAGAGAGGGGGAGACACAGAATCTGAAATAGGATCTAGGCTCTGAGCTGTCAGCACAGAGCCTGACATGGGGCTTGAACTCATGAACTGCAAGATCATGACCTGAGCTGAAGTTGGATGCTTAACTGACTGAGCCACCCAGGTGCCCTTCAATTGACTTTTTTTATATTAACTTTGGTTTGTTAATGTTTTGTTGAGAATTCTTGCTCTGTGTTCATGGGAGATATTTATAGTTTTTTTGTAATGTCTGTGTCTGGTTTTGGTAATGGGGTAAGGCCGGTCTTAGAATGAATTAGGAAGTATTACCTCTTCCATCCTCTGAAAGAGATTTTAGAGGATTGGTGTAATTTTTTTCCTTAAATGTTTGATAGACTTCACCAGAGAAGTCTGGGTCTGTTTTGGAAGGTTTTAACTATTGATTAAATGTCTTTAATAAGTATCAGTCTGTTCACATAGTCTGTATTTTTTCAGTCCTTGGACATTCTCTTCTTTTGTTTTCAGTTTGTGTTCTCTTTGCTTTTCAGGTTTGGAAGTTTGTACTAAGATTTCCTCAAGCTCAGATATTCTTTACTCAGCTATGTCTAGTCTATAAACCCATCAAAGGCATTCTTTTCTGTTACAGTGTTTTTCATATCTAGCATTTCATTTATGTTCTTTCTTAGGATTTATATCTCTCTGCACATGTTGCCCATCTATTTTTGCATGCTGTCTATTTTATCCATTAGAGTCTTGAGCATGTTAATCATAATTGTTTGAATTCCCATTCTGATAATTTCAACTTCTTGCCATGTTTGGTTTTGATGCTTATCTGTGTCTTCAAGTTCTGTTTTCTTTTTTCCTTTTGGTATGCCTTGTAGTTTTTTCTTGATAGCTGGATAGGATGTACTGAATAAAAGCCCTTTAGTGAGTTTATGTCTCTGCACTGTGCACTTCAAGGTTCTTCTACATAGAAGGCTGGAGAAGCTCAACTCCAGCCTACCCTAGCTTCCTGTGTAGAAGAAGGGGAATACCCAACTCCAGCCCACCCTAGCTATCCTGTCTCATCTAAAGGGGGAGGAAAAAAACTGAGACACACCTTGAAGTTCACAGTCCAGAGACATAGGCTCACTAAAGGACTGAAACCTAATCATAGGACTATAGAACACTTCTCTTTTCCCTATACCTTACCACATTACTGAAGGTCTGATAACGTCCTAGTAGGTTAGGCTCTGTTTGACTAGTTTCTCTTGAAGATAGCCCTTATTAAGAAGAACAGCATACTCTGATGTGTTTCAAATCGTTCTTCTTCCCTTCCCCCTGCTGGAAGCACAGGAGGATTTTTCTCTTATATTCATTGTGAGAACCTGGTTGAACTCCTGGAGGTAGATCTCACAAATGTGGGGCTCCCCTGTGACTGGGCCCGGCTGGAGTTTTTTTTTTTAAATTTTTTTAAATGTTTATTTATTTTTGAGAGTGAGAGAGAGAGAGAGCAAGAGAGAGATAGCATGAGCATGGGAGGGGCAGAGAGAGGGAGACATAGAATCTGAAGCAGGCTCCAGGCTTTAAGCTGTCAGCACAGAGCCCGACATGGGCCTTGAACTCATGAACTGCAAGATCATGACCTGAGCCGAAGTTGGAGGCTCAACCAACTGAGCCACCCAGGCGCCCCCTGGAGTTTTTTTTTTTAACTTAAAAAAAATTTGTTTTTAATGTTTTATTTATTTTTGAGAGAGAGAGACAGAGTGCGAGTGGGGGAAGGGCAGAGAGAGAGGGAGACATAGAATCTGAAGCAGGCTCCAGGCTCCCAGCTGACAGCATAGAGCCCGACACAGGGCTCGAACTCACAAACCATGAGATCATGACCTGAGCTGAAGTCGACACTTAACCGACTGAGCCACCCAGGCACCTCTTTTTTTCAAATCTAAAAAAAAAATAATTTATTTATTTTGAGACACAGAGAGACAGAGAGTGAACAGGGGAGGGGCAGATAGAGAGGAAGAGAGAATTCCAAGCATGCCCTGCGCTGTTAGTGCAAAGCCCAATGCAGGGCTTGAACTCATGAACCGTGAGATCACGACCTGAGCCAAAATCAAGAGTTGGATGCTCAGATGACTAAGCCACCAGGTGCCCTGCCCCAACCACTTGGAGTTTTAACTCTCTGAGTTGTCCACACTCTCAGTTACAGTTCAGGTTTTCCTACCCTGGCAGTGGTTCCCACCATGGTTTCTGTTTTGAGTCTCTCCTCCAGGAAGCCATGACTTCCTGTATTCACTCATCTCTCTCCAATCTTGGGGGCAGCAGTTTGACATTATCCTCACCTCTCTTATAGACCCTAAAAGAATTGTTGATTTATCAGTGTGTTTAGCTTTAACTTATTAGGGTGCAACTTCCAAGCTCCTTACATGGTTGAAGTAGAAATGGGAAAACATAAGTCCACTCTTACGTTTTTAGATACATAGGTTGTTAGAATTTAGTGCAGCTTCCAAATTCTAGTTTCAAACCACAGATTTTTCCTCAGTTCCTTAAGAGTTCACGGAAGTTGTGTGAGTTATTTTCACTGTTTCTAGAACCTAAGAGAAGTCTTATATTTATCTGAAATAAGACTGCATGGGCCAACTTAAAGGTCAAGGGCTTTGTGTTGGTTAGAAATAACTAAGTAGTTGGAGTGGCCTCTCATGCTGATAAGGAAATGTAGCTAGTTATGGGCATGGAGTTGACATTTGCTGCTTTGTTGACTGCCCAGCATGCCAACTCCCCTTCTTTCTTGAGGGAGTTCCTCAGAAGGATAAAGTGGGGGGCACCAACCCCACATCATGATTCCTGGACAGCCCAGGAGTTTAAAACTGAACAAGCGAGGCCCTCCTCCATGCAGGCCCTCCTCCTGCTTCTCAGGACTCCCCACACTTTGGAGTGTGTTTCTTAAAATTTTCTAGGTCTCCCCTTCCTCTTTGTGTCTTTATATTTATAGTGTGTTTCTTTCAAATAGGAGATACCTGGGTGTTTTCTCCCCAGTGTGAAAATTTCTGTTTTCTTATTGGAGGCTAGCTCATTTATATTTAATGTAACTATTGATATGTTTAGGTTTAATTCTAAACAGTTTGGTTAGGTGATATTTTGTTCCTGTTTGTCCTTACTATTTGTTTCTCTGTTCGTCTTTTCCTGCCCTCTTTTGGACAAATTGAATGTTTTTAAATATACCATTGACTTTTTAGCTAAACATCACCTGTTACTTTGGTGGTTTTTCTAGAGATTACAAATATCTCTAGTTTTTCCCAGTCTACGTTTAAATAACATCATCCTAGTTCTTAAACAATGTATACATGACTCTTGTGGCACTATAATTTCATTTACTAAACTCCTATTCTTTGAGCCCTGATTGTCATATATTTTACTTCCATATGCTATATATTGTACAAATATGTCATTATCGTATTGCTTAAACAGCCAGTCTTTAAACAGTCTTAAAAAACATATAGATGTCTTTTATATTTAGCTTTATATTTATAGTCTCTGGGGCTCTTATTCCTTCCTGCAGATCTACACTTCAATCTGTATCCTTTCCTTTCTTGTAAAGCAGGTTTTATGAACATAAATTCCCCCAGCTTTGCCTGAAAATGTCTTTAGTTTACCTTCATGTTTGAAATAGACATAGATTTCTAGGTTGATGAGTTTCTTTTTTTGTTTAGTTCTTTAAGAGAACTTTTCTATTGTCCTTTGACCTCCACTGTTTCTGATAAGAAGTCAGCCATCATTCATGATTGTTCTTTTTTTTTCCTTTGGATGCTTTTAAGATTTTATTTTTATCTTTGTTTTTCAGTACATTAACTATGATAGGTTCACTGAGATACTGTGGTCTGTGGATTGATTTCTGTAATCAATTTTGAAAAATTTGTGTCTATTATCTCTTCAAATATTGTCTCATTCTTTCTCTCTTTTCTTTCTGGGACTTCAAATACAAATACGTTAGTCCATTTAATATCATCCCAGCATCTTAGATGTTCTGTTTTATTCCACCCCCACCCTTTTCTATTTCTGTTTTAGTTTGGATAATTTCTATTGATATGTCTTTAGGTTTACTGATTCTTTCCTCTGCTGTGCCCATAATTAAGACCATCAAATGACTTCTTCCTTTCTGATATCATATTTTTTATTTTTAGCAATTCCTTCCTTCCTTCCTTTCTTAAAAGTTTATTTATTTTGAGAGAGAGAGAGAGAGAGAGAGAGAGACAGAGAGAGAGAGAGAGAGAGATGATGATGAAGAACAGGGGAGGGGCAAAGAGAGAGGGAGAGAGAGAAAGAATCCCAAGCAGAGCTCTGCACTGTCAGTGCAGAGCCTGATGCAGGGCTCGAACTTGTGAACTGTGAGATCATGACCTGAGCTAAAACCAAGAGTCGGGATGCTTAAATGACTGAGCTACCCAGACACCCCATCCCTCCTTTTCTTTTTCCTTCCTTCCTCCTCCCTTCCTCTCTCTCTCTCTTTTCCTTCCTCCCTCCCCTTTTTTCTTTCTTTCTTTCTTTCTTTCTTTCTTTCTTTCTTTCTTTCTTTCTTTCTTTCTTTCTTCTCTTTCTCTCCCTCCTACCATCCCTCTCTCTCTCTCTTATCTTTTTGATAAAATTTCTCATTTGTTTATGCATGGTGTCTATTTTTTCAAAAAAACTTTTTTTTGTGTGTGTTTATTTTTGAGAGAGAGAGAGAGAGAGAGAGCACAGGGGAGGGGCAGAGAGAGAGAGGGAGACACAGAATCTGAAGCAGGCTCCAGGCTCTGAGCTGTCAGCAGAGAGCCTGATGTGAGGCTCAAACTCATGAGCCAAACCGTGAGATCATGACCTGAGCCAAAGTCAGACGTTTAACCAACTGAGCCACCCAGGTGCCCCTATTCCTTTATCATATTTATCAAAGATATTTTAAAGTCCCTGTCTGATAATTACAAAATTTAGGCCTGCTCTATGCCTGCTATCATTGGCTGTTTCCTCTCTTGATAATGGATAATATTTTCTTCCCTCTTTATGTGCCTTATAATTTTAGATTGTATGCTGGACATTATATGTATGACAGAAAATAAAAATTGAAGTAATGTTTATTCTCAACAAAGGACACACCCAATAGGAGGCTGGAATTTTAAATGGGTCTGGGCTTTTTGCTATTTTAGTTTCATTTAGATCACCATTGGCCTCAAATGTTTTGAGGGCAGGATCAGGACTTTCCCTTTAGCAGAGCTTGAGATCTGACACTAGTAAGACCATAGAGATCTCTTTTTGCTTTATATCTAGCCACCAGCCTCACAAACCATGGAAAGCTCTGTTTCTAGCCCAGCTGCTAAGTATATGTTTCTGGGAAGTTTTCTTTGCTTTCCAGTCATGTTACTGGCTTTATGCACCTTAGAAGAAAACTTCTCTCTGCCTTGCTGCTCTGTCATCAGTCTTTGGAGGGCCACAGAAGTGCTCTCCCTGAAGGCCAAGAGCACTCAGAGGTATTCCTCTCAGCTTTCTTCTTATGCAGTTGTGCACTTGGGAAGACCTGCATACCCGAGGAGACCTCTCTCAGCTCTGCTGTTCTGTCCCCAGAATTTGAGTTATTACCTCTGAGCATTTGGTGAAGACCATGGGAAAACGTGGGTGGGTAGGTGCAGATTTGCTCTGTAGCTTGCCACCCACGCCATTAAAAGTCCATTGAAAGTTCGGCTGCTCTTCCTGTTCCTATCTCTTATAGATTTTTTATCCTTCACTACTCTGTCAGAGATGAAAGCTTCTATGGTTCTCTTATTTCCTAGGAAGAAGCCCTTATAACACTGAAATTTAGTTTATTTAGGTTTCTTTGTGTCCTCATATTTCTGATGGATTTAAAAACAAAACAAAACTGTGATCTTGTAGATTAGCCCCCTTATTCTCATCTTTAGGGTGTGAGTGGGTCTCTTGTGACTCTCCACAACCCCATTCATGTTTTAAAAATAATTATAATTTTGAAACAATTTCAAGTTGATAGAACTGTGGCAAGTATAGCAAGGAACATCTTCCCCCTAAACCACTTGAGAGAAAGTTGTCGACATGATGCTTCATCATCCCTGGGTACTTTTGTTTTTATTTCCTAGAGACAAGTATATTCTCTTACATAACCTAAATGCGACCATCAAAATCGGGAAGTTAACACTGACACATTATTACAACCCAATCCTCAGACTCCATTCAAAACTGCAGGCCAGTTATTCTGTAGAGTATTTCTCAGTTTAGAATTGAATGTTTTTCCTTTGCTTAGATTTGGGTTATGCACTTTTGACTGAGTATGTGAGAATCGATGCTGTGTTTTTCTCATGGCAGCCTGTGAGGTGGCTCCTGATTTTGATTTTCTCATTACTGTTGTGTTCACTTTGATCCTTTGATTATGGTGGTCTCTGTGAGGCTTCTTCACTATACAGTTACTTTTTTCCCCCTTGTAATTAGTAACTTTTATGGAGAAGTGGTTTGTAAGCTTATAAATACCCCCACTTCATGAAGCTTTCAATTTATTTCTTTATATCAGTACGGATTTATGGCTTCCTGTTTTGTTTATTATTTATGTTGAAGCTCAAACTATCCCAGACTTGGCCAGAGGGGAGCCCTACTTTCATCTGGCTTCTGTGTCCTTTTAATATATCCCCAAGATTCTTTGAACACTTTTTTATTTCTGGCACCACAAGGCATTCCAGGCAGATTTTATACTTTCCAGGAAGAGTCATTTCTTCAAGGGGCCTTTGGTACATAATGGCATTTAGAAACCAACATCTGGGCTCTATGTGTGGTCATTGCTATTGCGGTGTCACCGTTCCTAGACCCTCTCAGTGGACAGAGTTAGAGAATGTATGTTTGTGTACGTACAAATATATTACATACATATATTAGACATACGTTCACATTTATCTCTATTTCTGCATCTATCTTTCTATATTGGAAAACATGAGTTCATGCCAATATTTCCAATTCCAATCTAACAGCACAGGGTTTATTCTAGTTTTCTTCCTTTCTATTTGTGTAACTTCCTTCTCCAACAGTGATGGCTCTTACTAGCCTTCATATTAGTTCATTTTCTGATCAATCCCTCTGTATAGAACCAATATTCCATAACTGCTACTAACCCCACTAAGTAGATGACTTCATCACTCCATTTGGGCACTCACACACCATGCCAGGTTACCCCCCTGCTTGGACATCTTAGTCTCCCTACTTGGTCTTGGACTTCTCACCTCTAGGCTGCCTTCAGGTGAGGATGCCTTCCCTACCTTGTCTGGGTTCCAATACCCTACTCCAGGCTATCTCTGTGGGGACATCACCCAGCTTAGACTCTGCTGTCTTGTGCCAGCCTATCTCATAGCATAGACATACGCATCTGCTTGGCCCCAACATCCCATGGTAGTATCCCTTCACACATATGCCCTCCTCACCCTGCTCTGGCTCAGACACCTCACACTGTGACATCCTTCTGTGGGGATACACTATTCATCTCTTTGGGCTCCATTTCTTCACGATGGACCATCTTTCCCTTCACCCTCCCTGGCCCCCTAAGGATGTTTTCCTCACCTTTTAGTTCCCAACTTGCTATTCTGGGCAGCTATGATGCAGGGACATTCTTCTAATCCTGCTTGGGCTTTAAGACCCAATATCAGGGCTCAGTGATACCCCTGTCACCCAACATGGGCTTTAAAACCAATCCCATGCCAGGCCACTCATTTTATATATATATATATATATATATATATATATATATATATATACACACATATATATAAATGATCATTTATATATATATAAATGATATTAGATACCAATTAGATATGATATTAGATATTATTTAATTAGAGCTAATTGCAAGGCTGGTTTAGCCTAGTCCAATACTATACCTCCTCTAGCCATAGTACCAAGATTTAAGAGAAATCACGTAGTTCCATATTTCTGGTAAGACTATCACCCCTGGTCGTTAAGACATAATTCTGCCTGCCTCACTATCTTGAACCTCCCCAGGGACCTATCCTGGCAAGGAGACTAAATTAGAACCGATCAGCCATTTCTCCTCAGAGAGTATAGTATTAATCTCATCATTTCTTATAATCTTGTTTACCTTAGTCATTGCCTAAAGTCCAAGCAAGGTATAGTACAGAGTGTATAATATACTATCACTGTTTTAATGTATAAAAAATATATATTTACCTTCATCTTCTTTATATATATATAATATATAATATAATAAATATCCCTCAAAGAATATACAAGAAATAGGTAACAGGTAACATTGGTACCTCCAGGGAGGGAAACCAGGTATTTTGGGGGTGCTGAGGAAGGGAAAGTCTTCAAACACCCCCCCAACACACACACGTGCGCACACATACTCTTATGTAACATTTGAGTTTTGAATACTATGAATTTACCTATTAAAAAAAATAAATAACATGTAACTATAACCCATTGAATGACTATCCTCAGCTCACTAGGCACTGTGGAGTATACAAAATCAGTGTCTACTCTTAAGGGGATTACAACCTAGTTGGAGTGAAAAGTATGCAGATTACTATGATGTAATTGATGCAATGGTAATTGCATATCAAAGAGAGATGAGAATCTGTGGAAGCCAATGTCTCACAAATGATTTATTATTTAGTTATATGACCTATTTCCTAATGATTTGGGACATTTAATTTTTGTTGATTAGAAGATTCAGGATGCTAGGCTGACTTTGGCCCTGTTCCAGACACCCCTCCCATCCTGCTCTCCACCTCCCATTCTATCTCACCTTTACTCTTTCTGGTCTGGGAATCATTCAGAATTTAAAAAAAAATTTTTTTTAAATATGTTTATTTATTTTTGAGAGAGAGACAGAGTGCAAGCAGGGGAGGGGCAGAGAGAGAGGGAGACACAGAATCTGAAGCAGGCTCCAGGCTCTGAGCTGTCAGCACAGAGCCCGACGCGGGGCTCGAACTCACAAACTGCAAGATCATGACCTGAGCTGAAGTCGGATGCTTAACTGACTGAGCCACCCAGGCACCCCCAGAATTTTTTTAATTAAAAAATGTTTAATGTTTTATTGTGGTATCATTTATGTAGTAAAAAAAATCACCCATTTTTATTGCACAGTTTGATGAGTTTTAACAAATTTATATAGTCATCACTG
Organism: Lynx rufus; assembly: GCF_022079265.1. Classification (NCBI taxonomy): domain Eukaryota; kingdom Metazoa; phylum Chordata; class Mammalia; order Carnivora; family Felidae; genus Lynx; species Lynx rufus. Next base: position 46,884,956 of record NW_025814889.1, read on the forward strand.
TAATCCAGTTTTAGAACACTTCCATCACCCCCCAAAAGTTTCCTCATGCCCAGTTGTTTTCTGTCCCTATTGTTTTGCCCTTTCTTCTTCTTTTAAAGACGAAAAAATTAACTCATACCGTTATTTTCAATTCAGTTTGTCCTGTAGGCAGTATTTTTTTTTCCTTCTTTTTTTGCCACACCTAGTAAATCCGAGACAGGTTTGGTTGGTGTTGAACCTGAACCTGGGAGTACCACCACGTTAAATGGTACGTGACCATCCCACTTTCCTTTAGAAGAGTTCCCTAAGTAGTCAGTGCTAACAGTACTCATTTATGTCCTCCTCCAGCTCTCTGTCGATTTACCTTAGAGTGGCTTGGCTCGTTTTCCTTTTCATCCCCAATTTTAGAAAAATAGTAAGGCCTAAAATGAGGATCTCTTCTGCAAGTTAGAAGCCAAAATAAATGCAGTGATGCCACATTAAGGTTTTCTAATTTAACTTTTATCAGATGCCAAAATGCGCACAGTACTATACAAAGCACAGCATTAAACCAAGTCACTAGCTACCAGAGGTGTAGTGGGAATATGGAGGCCAGGAAAACCCGCAAATGTACGGCACAGAAGCTTGTCTGACCTCACCCCAACGGTTGAGAGGAGGTTAATATGGAGAGCAGCTACAGCCTGCTTCTACACCATGAAAGTAAATTTCCGAGGAAAGTCCCCTCTTTTCATCCCCCTCCCCACCGTGTGTCAGACGGGAAAGAGGAAACAGAGGATTCAGGTGATTTGCCTTAAGCCACTAGCCAGGTGGGGCAGAACACAGCTTTGCCTGACCTGGGCAGCACGCTGCTGTCTGGGGTGCAGGCCCAGTGTAGGGGAGACTGCGGAAGAACCGGGAGGCTAGGGGGTATCCTGGGGCAGAGACCGCAAGTCCTCTGTCTTGACTTCAGTGACATGCTTTTGCTATGCATGTGAGGGCTGTGGCACACTGGGTGCTTATCTGCACGGTGCTCTCGGCACTGTTTTACTTTCTCTTACTGTGAAATGGGGGGTCATAGTAATAACACCACCCTCAGAGTTGTTGGGAGGATTAAGAGCGAATTCAGTACTGATCGTGGAGATTCGGTAAATGTCAATTCTGACGACTTCTGTCTCTGCGTCCTGAGGCGTTTCTAAGCGCACCTTGGCATCTGCTCTTTGGACCACCCGACCCTAGAGATGAACGTCCATGATTAGAACCACACTCCCTTCTACCTCTTCCACTGGCCCACATCATTCTTCCACCTTCCTATGCTGCCTCTGTGATTCAAAATAAATGGGAGTAGAAGCAGAGCAAACTCTGAAGCAGCATAGTAGATGATGAGAGAGCTACCCGTTTTTGCCTTTAAGGGGCTTTCAGTCTTAAAGGGGAAGGTTAAGATTCAGAAGGGCACAATTAAAGGATGATTGAAGAAAATTAAAATGGAGTGCTGATTATATGGCATAAGTAATTAAAGAATAAATCAATAGATAATGCTTAAGATGTAATAATAAAATAACAACAGCTAATATTTCTGAGCCCGTGCTATGTATCAGATGTTTTTCTAAGTGCTTTATGTGCATTACTGAATTTAATTTAAGAAGCTCAGAAGTTCTTTAAGGTAGCTATTATCAATATCTTCCTTTTCAGAAGAGGAAGCTAAAGCTCAAACAAGTATAGCTTGCTTAAGGTTGCACAGTTGGTAAACCAAGTAAGGGGGATACAAATAATACAAAATAAATGAGTTTAGAGGAGGCAGATCATGTCAGCCCAAATAGATGTTTGTCACTAATTCCGGTCTTTTCCCAGAGTTCCCATCTAGGTGAAGCAACCCTTGTTAACTGTCAGAAAGACAAACCAACAACTAACTCACCTAACCTTCAGTGTCTTTCGGTTGCTCTTTGGAGAAAGAATAAAGACAAAGCCACTTAGCAAGGCTCTGCATGGCTCCACTGACTTCTCCAGCAACTCTTTTACTTGTCCTCTCTCCCCCGTGGCCTTTTTTGTTTCTAAGCTCTTGCCTGCCACAGGACCCTTGCACATGCCATTTTCTCTACCTGCTCTCCTCTGCTACCCTCTTCACCTATGCAGCTTCCACCCATCCTTCAGATCTCAGCTCAAGCATTCCCTTCTTCAGGGAAGCCTTGCATAATATCACTGACCAGATCGAGTCCTCTTATTGGAGACTGTGATTTCATGCTGCTGCATCGCTATAACACTTGTCACTGTATTATATTTGGTTATTTGATTGATATCTATTTCTCTCACTTGATTATTAGCACAATGAGAGGTGGGACTGAATGCATTTTTACTCATCGTTAAACACCAAGCAATGTGCCTAGCACATAATAGGCACTCGCTGAATATTTGTAGAATGAATTGAAGACTAAATTCAGGAAGATTCCACAGAGGATGGAGGACATGGAGGGTCCTAAAATAGACAAGAGCTGGGGAAGTGAGAGGAAGCATTTAAGGTAGAGGAACTAGTGAGACACCTAGTAAGTGACCTTGCAACATAAATGAGCTGAAAACAAATACACAAAATCTGAAAATGGCAATCCATAGACCCATAAAAATGGTGTCAGTGCTTATTGTGTTGGTTAGTCTCTCCCGTACTTTTGGAGTTACATTTACTGCTAAACGTATATCCACATATAAAAAACTATTCACTAAGTTATGCCTTTGCTCAAGATTGCACACATTTTTCTCTCCCTGCCACTTCTGCAATGTATGGACCTCAACCAAATACGGAGGTTGGTTTTAGAACCCAGGATATTCTAGTTCTTCATTTTTCCCACTTCTCAGCCAGTCCTGGTAATTTCTGGATTCATGGTAGAGTAGTTTCTGCACTTGTCATATTTATGTATAGAGGAAACAGAAGGATAAGCAGTGCTGTCTACTGGGTAGAATCGTGTCTCCCCCCAAAATGTGTTTAGATTCTAATCCCTGGTACGTGTGAATGTGATCTTATTTGAAAATAGGGTCATTGTAGCTGTAATCAAGTTGATGAGATCATACTTGATAAGGATGGGCCTTAATCCAATGACTGGTGTGTCTATAAGAAGAGAGGAGTTTTGGCACAGAGACAGAAGACACACAAGAGAAAGGCCACATGATGATGGAGACAGAGATTGGAGTATGCAAGTAGGAGAACATGAACAGCAGGGATTGCTGGCAACCCCCAGAAGGTAACAAGAGGCAGAAAGAAACATCTCTTAGGGCCTTCAGAGAGAGCACAGCCCTGATGGCAGCTTGATTTAGAACTTCTAGCCTCCAAAACTGTGAAAGAATAGATTTCTGTTGTTTTGAGCCATCCACGTTTGTGGTGCTTTGTTATGGCAGTCCTAGGAAACTAAGCCAATCCTCTCTGGACACAAAGCAGTCCTCAAAGCTCAGAAAAACAATTAGGATACAAATAAAGAAGCTCTGACTCTACTACGTTTCAGTAGACCAGAGTGATCAGAAGTTTAGTGCAGTTGCAAAGTAGAACTCTAGAAATGGCAGATAATCTTGACATTGGAATCTACATTTGTTGTCGGGAGCATCACTATATATAGACATCCATACATTTCGATTACATAAGAAACATTCAAGGAGATAGGAGGCAGGGCAGTTTAGGCTGAAATTATATCTAGCTTGATAAAGCATGTAGGTCGAACAGTGATGACAAAGCCATATGAAATCACTGAGGAGAATTAGAACATTCTGGGATCTGTCTTCAAATTCTAAGGTTGCACTTTCTTACACCACACACAAAAATAAATTCAAAATGGATGCAAGACCTAAATGTAAGACAGGAAGCCATAAAAATACTATAGGACAAAACAGTCAGCAACCTCTTTGATCTTGGCCACAGCAACTTCTTACTTGATATGACTCTGGAGGCAAGGGAAATAAAAGCCAAAGTGAACTGCTGGGACCTCAAGATGAAAAGCTTCTGCATAGCAAAGGAAACAGTCAACAGAACTAAAAGGCAACCAACAGAATGGGAGAAGATATTTGCAAATGACATATCTGATTAAAGGGTTAGCATCCCAAATCTCTAAAGAACTTATCAAACTCAACACCCAAAAAACAAATAATCCAGTGAAGAAATGGGCAAAAGATATGAATAGGCACTTTTCCAAAGAAGACATCCCGATGGCAGACACATGAAAAGATGCTCAACATTGCTCATCATCAGGGAAATGCAAATCAAAACCACAATGAAATACCACCTCACACCTGTCAGAATGGCTAAGATTAACAACTCAGGAACAACAGATGTTGGCAATGACGTGGCGAAAGGGGACTCCTATTGTACTGCTGGTGGGAATGCAAACTGGTGCAACCACTCTGGAGAACAGTATGGAAGTTCCTCAAAAAATTAAAAATAAAACTACCCTATGATCCAGCAATTGTACTAGTAGGAATTTATCCAAAGGATACAAAAATGCTGATTTGAAGGGGCACATGCACCTCAATGCTTATAGCAGCACTATCAACAATAGCCAAATTATGGAAAGAGCCCAAATGTCCATCAACTGATGAATAGGTAAAGAAGATGTGGTATGTATACACACACACGCACACACACACACAATGGAATTCTACTTGGCAATGAAAAAGAATGAAATCTTTGACATATGCAACAGTGTGGATGGAACTGGAGGGTATTATGCTAAGTGAAATAAATCAGAGAAAGACAGATGTCATATGATTTCACTCATATGTAGAATTTGAGAAATTCAACAGATGAACATAGGGGAAGGGAAGGAAAAATAAGATAAAAACAGAGAGGGAGGCAAACCATAAGAGACTCTTAAATACAGAAAATAAACTGAGGATTGCCGGAAGGAAGGAAAGTGGGTGAGTTAAATGGGTGACGGGCATTAAGGAGGGCACTTTTCAGGATGGGCACTGGGTGTCATGTGTAAGACATGAATCACTGGGTTCTACTCCTGAAGCCAAGACTACACTTTATGTTAACTAACTTGAAAATAAATGTAAAAACAAAACAAAACAGAACTCTAACATTGCTGTCAGGCAGGGTAAACTTGGGCACCTAAATTCATGCCCACTTTTGTGTACTACTGTCAGAGAGCCCTGGTACAGCGGTCTTACTAAGAATATGCCTCATTGTGTTTTTGTAATAGGATGGAAAGAGCACCTGCTTATTCTCTTTTCCATGTGAAGTATTAATTTGCTTTCCTTTCCTACATAGGTACTATGTCAGTCATCACTTTACAGCCTCTTAGCTCTGAATGCACACCCTTCAGTACCTGCTCTGTGATGATGGACTAGACTGTAAGTATTTCTTGTACATGCTGAGAATGTTGTTAAATTGTCTCAGTAGAGGGAAAGGGAGGGAATTTGAAGAGGAAACTGTAGGCTTTTCTTCCTAGTTATGGTGCCTTGTGGTTTTCCTGTCTTGCTCTTGCTTAGATGGGTGGTCAGTGGTGTGGATCTGTGAGGACAGCGGTGTTCTGTCCTAGCTGTGTGCTCAGAATGTGCAGTCTCTTGGAGACGATGAAGGCCCAGTGACCACCTTCCTGTGGCCTTCCTGATGTGGCTTGGCATGCTTCAGTCCTGCAGTGGTGTGCCAACTCCCTCTGCACACCTGTCCAGCAGCCTTAGCTTGCGTGTGCCCTGAGGAGTTGTTTCCTGTCTGTGCAGCAACTGTGGACCCGCGCTGGCCTGGGCAACCCAGTAAACTTCTCCTCCATCCAGTAGGCCGCAACCAGATCTTCTCCAATGAAATCTGAAGCCCAGCTTTTGGGACGAGGTCTCCCCTTCAAGTTTGTCTTTCCTTGGATATTTTCCCTCAGCCCTCAAGTACCCTTTATAGTTCTCTTTACATCTGATAACTATGCTCCTATCACAGTCTCATAAGTCTTTAAATTTAAAACTAAACTTTCCCTGTTGGAATTACTGTGTGGTTTCTGCCTCCTGACTGGACCCAGACTGACATAGGTACATTCCCCTCTTTGGCAGGGAGCTAAAATACAGAGCCTTCTCTTTTTGTAGAGAGGTTCTTTGTCTCCTGACATCTAGCTTGATCTCCCAGACCGGGATTCCTGGAGTACATAAATTGCAAATTCACTTATGGTCTTGAAGGGATCTACATGCCCGGCCCTCATTCTGCTCTAGTTACTGGGCATTTATATCGGCTACGTTGCCTTCACCAGCTTATTTTAGCTTTCGAAGGGTATTCACATAGTTATGTAATAATTGGAAGATAAGCTCTGTGTGGCAGTGAGTCTTCTCTCTAGCCAGTTGGGTCAAGCCACACTTTTGCTTTCTGAAAAAGATCAGCCTCAAGTTTATGGTACAAGTGGTATTAAACTACGTGTTCAATGCTGGAGAGTGGTTTCAATCAGAAGTGACTATATTGCCTATGTCATAGGGTGGTTTTGAGAAGTCAAAGAGATATTCTAGGTAAAATACTCAGCCTAGTTGTGGCACTTTGTACGTGCTCAGTAATTGGGAGTTCTCTTTTTCATTCATTCAATCATTCGTTCAAATTATATTAGCAAGCAGCTACCATATAGCAGGTGCTATGATCAGCATGGGGTATGAGGATGAATAAGATTTGCTTCCTGCCCTCCAAGAGTAGCCCGTCTAGTCTCTTGTTTAGTATACATCAGAGTATAAGCCATAATCTTCCTCTTCATTCTTTCCCCCAAATATGGGCTTTCAAGTAAATGGAATATAATTAACGATTTAGTCATAAAATGTACAATATGGAGGTAAGTTCCATGTGTAGAGGGAATTTTCTCCTTAGTTTGACATGAGCTTTGACAAGTCGAGGTTATTGTTGCAACATATCCTTTTTTGGTAATTAACTATATTTAGTTACATGTGATATATATGTTATATAGCATGTTACCATATAATAAGCTACGTGATAAACATTACAAATAATACTTAACCCTTACTGCTATCTTCTAAACTAAGTATTATTATCCCCATTTTATAAATGATGAAGGTGATGCTCAGAAAGTTTGAGAAATTTTCCTTAAGTAGCTCAGAAAGCAAGTATAAGGCCAGGATTTGGACGACTTCATCTGACTCAAAAGCCCATGCTTTTATCAACCATACCATGTTGCTTTCTTTCATCTATTTTCATCTTGGTTGTGCTAAGGACTGAACTGACTGAACTGTCATTCCTTTACTCTTTCTCCATCACCCAAACTCATCACACCATGTTGTACTTGCCTGTTTGTTTGACCATCTTTGCCATTGGACTAAGACTTCCTTGGGGGCAGACACAATCAGCTGTTCACCACTGTATCCCCATTGCTTTGGTTATCTATTACTGCTTAACAAAACCACACTAAAGATTGGTGGCTCAAAATAACAAATCACAGTTCAGTGGGTCGATGGGACTTAGCTACATAGTTCCCTCTTGGAGTCTCTCTATAGTTGCAGTCAGGTGATGGCTGAGGCTAGTGTTATCTGAGAGTTCAACCAAGCTAGACATCCAAGATGGTTTCTTTATATATATCTGGTACATGGCCTTTAGTGACTAAAACAGCTGAGGATTGGTGGGGCATCTTTCCAGCTCCACATAGTTTTCCACGTGGCTACCTTGGCTTCCTCACAGCATGAGACAGTTCTTACATAGTGTCTGATTTGCCCCATAGTGAATGTTCCAAGAGATTTGGGTGGAAGCTGTCAGGCATTTTGTTACCGAGGACCAGGAGTTACTCAGCATCGCATCTACCATACTCTGTCGTGAGTCACAGGGTCAGCTAAGATTCAGTATGTGAAGGAACTACACGAGGGCAGGAGTATCGGGATGGATCATTCATTGGGTGCCATCTTTGGAGACTAACTACTACTACTGAGGCGAGAGGGCTGTCTGTGGAGGGAAAACTCAGAGAAGATATATACATGGGGATGCTCAGATGAAGAGTTGGAGTTAGCCAAGTGAAGAAAGGGTGGGGAAGAGAAAGGAAGAGAGAGGGAATGGCCTACCAGGCAGAGGGAACCCCTTATACAGACATGGAGATAAGAAGGGGGGATGATAAGCATGGGATAGTCAAATTCTACTATTTACTTGCCAGGTGACTTTGGATAATTATTTAACTTTTGCAGATTTCGGTTTCCCCATTTGTGAAATGGAGATCATCATAATTGTTATCTACTAGTGCTGTAATGATTTAATCAGCAATGCATGAAGAGTTCTTTAGAATAATATCTGGTACATAGAAAAACAGCAAGTGTTGGTTATTGTTAGTATTACACAGAGAAACATGGACCGCTAAATATGGCTGGAACAAAGGACTCTAAATGGGGGAGGATGAGGTTTGAGTCTAGAATGTGAAGCAGGGGCCAGAGCTTGACTTTGTAAGTTGTACAGAGGTGTTTGAATTATATATGAAAGTAAATAGAAGAGATGTTGCAGATTTCGGGGAGGGAAGAGCTGGCCAGATTTGGGATTTTAGGAAGATCTCTATATTAAAGGTCTCCAGGGTGGGGAATACTTGGGGGAGACAGAGATGAGTTGGAAGCTCCTGTGGTCCATGAGAGGGACATAGTGGCCTGGCTTATGGTAATGGGGATGGAGAGAGAAGAACCTGATAAAGGTCACGGTGCTAGTTAGTGACGGAGAAGGGACTGCAGTTGCTGACTAATTACACAGGAATGTCCTGCCAGGAAATTAGCCTTTTTTACTTGTTTATATAGGCAGAGGTTTAGTATGTGCCATTTGATGGGACCAGATAAGTAGTCACAAGTAACTCGGCAGGGGTGGTTCAGCTGGGAGGTATGGTTTCCAGTTCCATTGCTTATGCCTGAAACTGCTAATAATAGATGTGCTCCCCCAGAAATCACTGCATCCAAGGGAAAAATCACGAGGAGAGTGATTTTCCTTGAAGGAGAGCTTTTTTTCCAACTCAATTCGAAGGATCACACTCCATTTTCTCATAGCTGCCTCATTTGTTCTCCTTTGGGTCAGACTGGGAGTGTTTACTTTTCCTAGTTTATTTGGCAAGTGGAACACTAGTAAGATCTGATTGGCTACTCTGTTGGGGCATCTTTGCCCTTTCAAGCTGTGTTTCTCAAACATCCTCTGTGGACACAGGTTGGCTATGGAGTCCATAGTTCTTAGAAGATCTGAGCATAGCTGGGAACAAGCGACCCCAGTGGCTACTACTTGGAGGAATGGGATCCTGAGAAGACACATCTGAGGCAAGGGTGGCTGCTGGGACTGAGGGCAGAGAATGAGCCTGGTGTTTTTACGCGCTGAATTAGGGGACCCAGAAGGTCTAGATTATATTCTAAATGACTCCTGAGAGGATTTACTCTAATCTCTTCTCTTGTCCACCAACACCCCATGTTGATCCTGGGTCCATATGGGGCCTTGATTGACAGAGTCCTACAAGTTCTTTAGGGCACAGCTCAGGTCCCACCTCTGTGGAAGCCTCTTGTTACTATTCCAGTCCTTGTGGGTCACTCCCAGATCCACCCCTGTTCCAGCTGGAAACGTAGGCGCCATATAATTCTGCACTGACTCACACATGCGGTGTATATTGTTCTCCCAGCTTTACAGGAAGCCCTGTGAGGGTTGACGGTTTTCCGTCCCTTGTCTCCAGAAAACCCTCTCAGAGTTTTCAGGCGACCTCTGTGGATTGACAGAGCCAGAAGTTTGGAAGATGCGTTAGCCCTGATTTACAGATTGGGCAGCTGAGGAGGAAAGTGTTAAGTCACCCACCCCATGTTGTGAAGGTTGGCATGTATTCAGGAGCTAACCAGGAACAGTCCTCCATTCCACATTCCACATATATTTGTTGTTTAATTTTTCCAGCAACCCGAAGAGGTAAGTCCTATTATCCACATTTTACTGCTGAGGAACTAAAGCTTACAGTTTTTAAAGAACTGCATAAGCGCTTATGTGCCAAACCCACCCAGAGCTGCCTCGCATTTTCAGTGCTTCCTACATCGTAGCCCCAGTTTACCTACCTATGTCCTCTGCAAAGTAGGCTGCTACCTTTTCTGAGGGTAAGGGCGAGGCCGTGGCTTCTACTTTAATCTTGGTAACCCTGGGCCTGGCACAGAAGCTGATGCCTAGCTGAGGTTCCAGAGATCACCGTTACTGAAATGTTCAGTGAACAAAGAGTCGGTGATAAAGCCTACTTGCAGTTCAAGTCAGGGCTGTCTCCCTGAGAAGACTAGGTTGCTGTGCCCCCTTTCAGAACAGATCTTGGAGGGGCGTCTGCTCTCCTCGGAGTGATATCATCAGAAACGTTGTGTGAGGAGAAATGTGACTTCTTGGCTTCCTTCGGAAGCCCTGTGGGAGGAGGTTGGTGCCGTGGCGAACACCACTGGGGAGTGCAGCCTTAGACCTGTGGGGCCGGTCCTCCCTTCTGGCTGTCCTCTGTGGCAGAGATGTAGTTTCAATCCACAGAGACCCCTGGAGAGAGCAACCATCAGCCTCCACTGACCTGGTGATGTTAAGCCCGGTCTCTGCCCAGAGAGACTTGGGATTGGTCCTAGCTCCCCCCCTCCGCCCTCCCCCCCCCCCCCCCCCCCGCCAGGTCTGTGGCCTTGGGCCGGTTATTAACCTTATTAAGCCTCAGTTTCCTCCCTGTAAAGTGGGAATACAAGTAATTCCTGCCTCACTGGGTCGTTGTGAGGATTAAACGAGAAAGCGTGCACGTGGCCCTGGTCCCAGGGTGCCGTGGATGGCAGCCGTGGTTGTCGGCCGCTTACAGGCCTAGAGAGGAACGTGGAAGAGTAGCAATAATAACAACCCCGGACACTGGTGCTTTGCCAGTCACCCTGCACATACGCTGCCTCAGGCCTCTGTGTTCCTCCTCAAAGGGCCTTCCCAAGGCAACACGGTCAAGCATTGGGGATTTATTTTCCAGGCCTTTCCATTTTCCCTCTCTGGCTTCCTGGTGCAGTGCCTCCTCTGTTTGAAGCTGTAGTTTGGGCTCCCTGTGGAAGTGCTCCCAGGGGGAGATCAGTGGGATGGCTGGACAGGGCAGAGGAGGGAGCTGAGGAAGGTGGGCGGTCGGTCTCTGCCTGGGCTGCCTGAAAGTGGGGAGTGGGGTAAGGAGACCTGACCCAACTGGAGCCAAGAAGTTGGAGCTTTCACACCCTGCGCCCGTACCCGCACCCGTCAGTGGTCACCAGACTTTGGTTCAGCGCCATGGACAGGCATCAGTACTGCATATGGCTGGCTTTTCACAGGTGCAGGCAAAGCGGGCTCCAAAGCAGGGAGATGGCTAGCAACTATGCAGACGGGAGAATTGCATTATACTTACACACAAGGTATAAGCAGTAAAAGCCAGATTCATGTGCTGGCCATTTCTTGGCACGCTAGCATTTCAAAGTAAGACTCATTAATGCTCATGGCCCCCCCCCCCCTCGGGCAGATCGACAGGGTTCAGGCAAGAGATTTGGGGTTAGATGGGCCTTCCTGACGTAGCTCATGTCAAAGGCTGGCTTTCACTTAGCCAGGCGTGAAAGTAGATTTTACCTTGTTTTATAAACTTCTCACAAACCCCTGCTCATAAGGTGCCCTCCACCCTAACCAGGATGTTTGCAATGCAAATTATCTTTTACAGTCTGGTGAAAGGGGCAAGGGCACACCCTATGGGTGCTTTGACTATGCATTATTACCATCACAGAGTTGAAGGCTGGGAAGTTAGTGCATAGCTCCCATAGGTGTTAGACTAGTATTTGGTTTTTTTTTTTTTAAGTTTATTTTTATTTATTTTGAGAGAGAGAGATAGAGAGTAAGTGGGGGAGGGGCAGAGAGAGAGGGAGAGAGAAAATCCCAAGCAGGTTCTGTGCGGTCAGTGCAGATCCCGATGCAGGGCTCAAACTCACAAACTGTGAGATCATGACCTGAGCTGAAATCAAGAGTCACTCAACCGACTGAGCCACCCAGGCCCCCTGGATTAGTATTTGCTGAGTGAACGCAGGCAGGACTGAAGAACAACCCTGTAGAGAGACACACATATTGAGTGTCTTCTTTGTTATGTCTGATCTTACTTATTCTTCAGCTCACTTCTACAGTGAAATCTTTCCTGCTTTCCTTAACCCTCCAGGAGAAATTGCTCTCTTTCTATTAAATTCCCAGTTTATTTACTTCTTCACATTTTATTGCAATCCTGTATTTCTACGTCTGTTTCTCCTGTTAGACTGTGAGGGCCTTAAACACAGGACTTAATTTACTTATGTCCTTAACTCCAGAGCCTGGTTCCAGGTAGGATAGTAAATACTGATTGAATACGTGAATGAATGAACCAGATGGCTAAACCAGAGGTCTGTTGTCTTCAGTTACAATATGAATGTCTGTGTGTGTGTGTGTGTGTGTGTGTGTGTGTACTTAAAATTGTTTATCTTGAGAACTCCTTTCATTGAAGGGAAACCTAGCCAAGAAAAATAAATAGTTGATTTATAAGGAGTAACAATAAATGAACACCAAATGGACAAGGCTAAATAAGAGATGGGTCAGAGTGGGGTCAGTTCCTGGCCTGCTAGTTCAGCCAAGTGCCTCAGGTAGAATAACTTAGCCACTCCTTTTGTTAGAGTCCAGACTGATGCCATGTGACCATCAGAGGAAGGAGTGAAGGTGGCTACAGGGTCCTTCTGTTCCACATGGCCATGGCATGCCTCCATGACAGATGGTAACAGAGAGAGGGGGCTTCATTTAGGTGTGTGTTTATATATTAGTTCTGTTTTTATTTTCTTACTTTTTTTTTTTTTCTGACAAAATATCTTACGATCTGAGGGCTTGTCTTATAATTTAACTCTGTAAAGCAGCCGCTCTTATCCTCTAGTGCATCGAAGAACCTTGACAATCTCAGGAAGATACAAAACTTCTCTCCTGAAAATTGTAAAGAGACATTCATGAACTTTTTGTGGCTTTAGGAGTTCAGGGGCCTCCTTTGTGTAGAGATCTTTGTGTTGCAAGAGTAGTACAAGGCCCTCACATAGTAGGTACTTCATATGTACCATTGTGCTGAATCAAAGTGAGTATTGACATTTGCCAACAGTCTCGCAAAAGAGGAACAGGTGAATGAACACCTGATAACATGACTCAGGGTCTTCCAGGAAAGCATCTCCAGGCTACCAAACTAAACCAAACCATGCATTTCCTTCCTTACCTGGCTTGCTAATACTTTCATATTCACAGTGACAGCCTCATGCTTTGGTGTAGATCCAGTTTCTGCCAAAGTGCCCCAGGGGTAACTTATTAAACCTTATCTGTCCTATATCCCTTGCCATGAATGTGTTTATCAGCTTCTTGGAGTGCAAAATGATTGTGATTATGGATATAAAACACGTAATGCAGTGCCTGGAATAAGAAGGTGCCCAACAGGTGTTGGCTTAGAACAGAACAAGACAAAAGAGCAGATTAGAAGTGGGAAGGTGTTCAGAAAACAGAGGAGATATGGAGAAGGATGTGGCATTGGCAGGAGTGGGGTTGGGGGCAGGAGACCCGGGGCTGAGAGCATGCCCTTCCCAGCCTGTCCTAGACTAGCCTGGCCTTGTCCACCAGAAGCCCTGAACATGACAGGTGAGCTGGAACCCCAGGAATGGGGGGTTTATTTATTTATTTACTAAATAAAGACACAACCATTTGACAGATCTGTTACGCATCTTAGGATGTGTAGAAATACAATAATAGCACCAAATATGAATCATGGAAAACAGGCTGTGAATGGAGACATTTGCTAAGAGATGCCAGCCTGGCCCCAGTGAAGTCAGTTGGTCAGCTATTTTCACTTGGGAAAGGGAAATTAAGGGAGGATCTGCAGCCCCTGCCAAACCTAAATGTCCAAATGTCTAAAAAGCAGACTGTTTAGGGCCGCAGGGCAACACCAGCTGCAAATGAGCTCAGCAGGGCGAGGCCAGCAGGGAGGCCAGGGCAGAGCTCGCTGGGGAACACATGGCAGAGAGCACAGCCTCAGTGTCCCTGCAATGTCAGTCATGTGCTGGGCCAAGAGGCCAGGGCAGAGGGGTGCAGAGGAAGGACGGGCTGCCTCTGGGGTTGGGGGCTGGGCTGTGTGGGCGCTGCTCTGTTTTCTGAAGGTCCAACGACATGAGGGCCACCTACCCCTCAGTTTCCTCATCTGTAAAATGAGGAAAATGGCATCTGCTTTGAAGGGTGTCTGTAAAGATTCAAAATGAGACAGAGAAAGCCCATGTGCTGTGGAAACGGAATACTCTGGATGCCAGTGGTCATTGTCATGAACAAGGAACTAAACTCGTATTGGTCAGCTCAGGCTGCTGTGTGACAAAACACCACAGACTGGGGGGCTTACTCAACAGAGTTTATTTTCTCACATCTGGAGGCTGGAATTTTGAGATCAAGGGGCCGGTAAGGTGGTTTCACATGAGGCCTCTTCTCTTGGCTGGCAGGAGACCGCGTCTCGCTGTGTGCTCACATGAGCTCAATTTTTTGTGCACACACACACACAGAGCACAAGCAAATTCTCTGGTGTCTCTTCTCGAAAGAGTACTAATCCCATCAGGAGGGCCCCACTCTTATGACCTCATCTAACCGTAATTACTTCCTAAAGACCCCCATCTCCAAATATTGTCATGTGTGAGAATTAGGATTTCAACATAGGAACTTTGTGGGGGACACAAACATCCAATTCATAGTACTGGTTAAAAAGAAGCTATTCCTGGGGCACGTGGTGGCTCATTTGGTTAGGCGCCTGACTCTTGATTTCAGCTTAGGTCATGATCTCGGGGTTCGTAAGATCAATACCCAAATTGGGTTCTGTGCTGATAGCGCAGAGCCGGCTTGGGATTCTCTGTCTCCCTCTCTCTCTGCTCCTCCCTTGAGCACACGCTCTCTGTCTCACAAAATAAATAAACTTAGGAAAAAGAAACTATTCCTTTTTATGAATATTCTCCGATGTATTTTACAGAGAGAGAAAAAATTATTGGTTGTACGAAAATGTTTCCAATCGTATGCCAAAATAGGGAAATGTTAATCCCTTAGGCTGATCCTGGATTTCTCAGCCAGAACTTTGTTGGTCTATTGCTGCTGTACCCTTTATGTCACTTGTAGAGACACCCTTTTAAAAGAGCCAGGGAAAACCTGATCTGCACTGACAAGTACGGTGTGAGGAGACATAGGCTAATTGTGGTTCTGACCTTTGATCCCTCCATGACTACCTTTGGGAATGTGACAAAAGCTATGGACATTTTCTCAAGGAAAATGCGCATGCATTTCTGACAGTGGAGAGGGGTTTTCAACTTGAAATCCACCTTTGGTTTGTGTGTGTGCGCGTATTTGTATGTGTGTGTGTGTGTGTGGTCCATGGACCTCAGTTTATGAGCCCCTGCACTACAGAAAATGGGGAATGCTGGTGGTTTTTGAGAATATCAAGGGAATTTCTTCCATTTTTTTTTGTGTGTGGGGGAGTAAAAAATGCAGATTTTTAAAAATGCAGAATGTAAAGGAGTTCACTGTCCTGTTCTCCTTCAATAAGTCATGAAGTGGGTTTAGGGTGTTAAATAGCTGGCTGCCTGGAAGGGGAGTCTGGAGACCTGAGTTCTAGTCCTGACTCCCCAGCTAACTAGATTTGGGACCTAAACCATGTCCCTTTGTCTCTCTGAACTTCAGGCTTATCATTGGTCAAGCTTATTCCCACCTACAGCTGTTGTTTACTGATGTCTATTGTGGGCCAAACACATTATGCCAAGTGCTACCCACACCCCCAAATATTAATAGTTCAACATTGTATAGCACAGATGTATGTAACACACAAACACACACACACACACACACACACACACACACACACACACACACAGTTATTTTGTGGGAAGAGAGCCATATTTCTTTACAATGGGAAAATAAACTTTTCCTAGGTCTTCTAGGTCTCACTTCAGAAGTTCTTTCCCAGGGGATCTAGGACAAGCCTTAGTTTGGGGAAACTCTTATCCAGAGACAGCTGGGGCCCTCATCTTTAACAAGACCAAGGTGGCTGTGTCTTTTCCCATTTTCCCTTAAAATCATCTTCTTTTCTCAATACTCACCTTTGTCAGTGCCTATTTACACTGTTCCCTCCCAAGGTCACACCCATCAGTTTCTTGAAAGGGTGTTTCAAACAGTTGTGGTTTGGGTAGCACAAGAGAAATAAGGAAATGGCTGGCAGGCAAGTGATGGGCCCAATGGCATCCTTGTTCTGCTCTCCACCTGCCACCGGCTAGGGCGGCTTGGGAGTTGCCACGGCAGTTTGTCCCTGCTGGCGGGCCCTGGGGTGTGCCCTGAGTGCCAGCCCAGAATCTTTCCACAGGAGTTTCACTCTGGTTTGGGTCCATGTTGTCCTTGGAATTAGTCAGTTAATTAGTCTCCTGTGTCCACTGGAACCATTGGACCATCTCTGGCATGAGACCAGAATCAAATTCAGATGTGGCCTGGGACTGGATAGCAGATGGGGACCCCTCTCATTGTACCCCACCACCCAGGGGACACAGCCTTTTTGGCCACGTTCCTTGGGGTCCCCCACCAACACACTGAATAAACTTAGCAACTAAAGGAATAGGCGATAAGGTGATCATCTGTTGATAATCTGCTGATTTTCCAACTCAAGAGAGGAGACTGAGGGCATTTTGATGCAAAGGTGATTTATTGATTTGGATAAAGTCCTTTTATTCATTGACTCTGTTTCATCTGAAACACTACACACACCTGACACATAATAGCTGTTCTGTATGAGTTTATTGAGAGAACGCATGGATGCATGGATCGTTCTCCTTAGTGCTTTTGTGCTGAAAGGGGCTCTGACACAAAATAGGCCTTCAATCAGCATTTGGTTCTTACCAGTTTCTCCCCTCAGGTGATTCATTATTACTTCTGTTGACTCAGGAAATCGTGATGGAGGCTGTGTTAAAGAATATATGTATTTTCAAAACCTCAGACCAACTTGTATTGGAAAGCCAAATATTTCTCCCGCATTCGGGAGAATGGACGTTATTTACTGACCTTCTTATCTTGGTAGGAGTATTTTTTTTCTCAGTTCCACTGTCTCATCAAGTAAATTTTGAGCAAGTCCTTTTTCTTCTATGGGTCTTAGCCAAGCCTACCAAATCAGGGACATAGGGAGATTGGGGCATTTGGGAAGTTCATTAATTTGAAAACAGTTTTAGAAATAAAGGCCTTCTGTGTCTTCCTAAGTTGAAACTCTGGAGTGGTCCCAATCTATGTGAGTAGAAATGTTTTCTCATCTTTTTTTATTTGCTGGGAGATAAATGTTGTGGGTTAAAGGCAGAGGAGAGAATTTGTGGTTCTGTAGTGGACTCTCCATGAGTCATCGCTTGTAAACACTTGTGAAGAAAACCCTGATGACTTTAAACTTGTGGAAGATGGCACCAGAGAGGATAAAAACAATGCGGAAAAAGTTATCACTGATGTTCCTGCTACATTTTCCCCCCTTGGCTAAATAATGACCGACTTATTCTAAACCACTCTAGGGACTGACACACTTCATGTGAGGTTCTAAGTGTTAATATCTGACTGTGTCACCAAACAACTGCTTCACTCTGCAAGTGTTCCCGTTCACCCGGCTCAGCCATGATGGCGCAAGTGGCTTGACCAAGAAATAATTTATAATTGCATGATTCTTTTGAGAATCAATGAGAAAGTGCTTCTAAAATTCTGTTAGAAAAAGTTGGTGGTTTATGGCACTTTATGGGATCATCCCAGTTTCAAATATTCATCTCACAGCGATCCCGTAAACATTTATGTCTCAGAAGTTTCAATATTTAAGTCTTTATATATATATTTTTTAAGTATTTATTTATTTATTTATTTATTTTTAAAGTTTATTTATTTTTAGAGAGGGCACAAGCAGGGGAGAGGCAGAGAGAAGGAGAGACAGAATCCCAAGCAGACTCCACACCATCAGCACAGAGCTGATGTGGGGCTCGAATTCACGAACCGTGAGATCGTGACCTGAGCCGAGATCATGACTTGAGCTGAGATCAAGTCGGACCCTTAACCGCCTGCACCACCCAGGCACCCCAAATTTTATTTATTTTGTAAGTAGGCACCACGCCCAACATGGGGCTTGAACTCACAACCCTGAGATCAAGAGTTGCACACTCCACTGACTGAGCCAGCCAGGTGCCCCTTAAGTCTTTATATTTTTGAAACTGCCTCTTCCAGATGGGTGTGGCACAAAGCAGTTTCGTAGCCTACACTTTTTCATTTTTTATTTTCAAACCATGGTCATTTAGTTTAGAGAATAATTTAGTAATAAGGGCCCTAGTTGTTTCTTGAAAACACATGTACCAAAAGGATTTTCTTTTCAACTGCAGTTGACCCTTGGACAGCACCACTTTGAACCACACGGGTCCACTTCTACAAGGATTTTTTCAATAAACACCGTACTGTAAACGTATTTTCTCTTCCTTATGATTTTCTTGGTAACATTTTCTTTTCTCTAGCTTACTTTATTATAAGAATACAGTATAGAATACACATAGCATACAAAATACGTATTAATCGACTGTGTATGTTATTGGTAGGGCTTCTGGTCAACAGTAGGCTATTAGCAGTTAAGTTTTGGAGGGAGCCAAAAGTTATACTTGGATTTTTGACTGTGGAGGGAGTCGATGCCCCAACCCCCACGTTGTACAAGGGACAACTGCATATCCAAAGCCTCAAACCTCAGAATCATCCTTGACTCTTTTTTCCCCCTTTCATATCCCACATTCAATTCACTGAGTTCTGTTGCCTTTATCATCAGAATGTATTCAGAATCTAGTCACTTTTTTTTTTCCTGAAGTTTATTTATTTATTTTGAGAGAGCGAGGGAACCAGCATGGGAGGGGCAGAGAGAGACGGGGACAGAGGATCTGAAGTGGGCTCTGTGCCGACAGCAGAGAGTAAAGTAGCATCGGTTCCTCCAGCCTCTCCTCCCAACTGTGCTTAACATACTCTATTTATTTGATTATCATTTTATTATGTATTACCTTATTATTATTATTCATTATTATTCTCTTCACTAAACTGTAAGCGCCACGAGGACAGACTTTGTCTTGTTCACTGTGGAAGCCCTACCTTCTGGGAGAGTGCCTGGCATGTAGAGATATTTAATACATATTTGTTGTGTGATTAAACCTAGTCTCAAATCAGGGAGTGAAGAACAAACAGGTGGGAGTGTGGGTAATCACAGAGTCTTATAAACATTCAGGTGTCTGAACCACATTTCCAAAATAGCTTATGCCTGGAAAGATTTTTGTCAATCCAGGATGTTCTCCTGAAATGCCCTCTGTGGCCTGGATCTATTATCTTCACTTGCCCTAGAATTCTACTCTCAGGGATGAGTTTTTTAGTGTTAAGCATCAACCTTTTTAAAAAAAATTTTTTAATCTTTTATTTATTTTTGAGACAGAGAGAGAGAGAGAGAGAGAGAGAAAGAGAGAGAGAGACAGGGTGTGAGCGGAGGAGAAACAGAGAGAGAGGAAGACACAGAATCAGAAGCAGGTTCCAGGCTCTGAGCTGTCAGCACAGAGCCTGATGTGGGGCTTGAACCCACAAACCATGAAATCATGACCTGGTCTGAAGTCAGATGCTTAGCCGACTGAGTCACCCAGGTGCCCCCAAGCATCAACCTCTTCAAAAGGCCTAAAATGCATTCATTTTTTTTAGGGCACAGCTTGCTGGTTTTGACAAAGGCCTACCGCTGGGTAACAACCACCATGATGAAGAGACTAGAACACATCCATTACCCCAAAACATTCCCTCGTGGGAATCCTCAGCAAGTACCCTTGGTCATGAACAAGCACTGATCTGCTTTCTGTCATCATAGACAAATTCCACCTGTTCTGGAATTAAAAAAATTTTTTTAAACATCTATTTATTTTGGGGGGGGGGAAGGGGTAGAGAGAGGGAGACAGAGGATCTGAAGCAGGTTGTGTGCTGTGAGCTCAGAGCCCAGATGAGGGCCTCGAACTCATGAACCGTGAGATCATGACCTGAGCTGAAATCAAGAGTCCAACGCTTAACCACCTGAGCCATGCAGCCACCCCTAGAATTTTATACAACTGGAAGCATACAGTAGGTACTCTTTATTCTCTTGCTTGACATGTTTTTGAGATTCATCCATGGTGTTGCATGTATCAGTGGTTTGTTCCTTTTTACTGCTGAGTGAAAATAGCAGGCCATTCTATTACATAGAAAGTACTGTAATCCTGGCAGTCCTGTAACACTTTAGTCTGAATGATTTTTTTTTTCTTTTTTTTTGCTCGAGCCACATACGGAAAGTACAAGAACATTTGGGTAACTGGAAGTGAGGGGGAAGCCTGACAAAGGCAGGGCGCCGAAAGGCGGTTTTGCCAGCATCACCAGTTTGCTTGTCTGTCACGTACAGACTCCAGGAGCAGCCTTCCTGCCTTCAGTGCCAGAAATCCAAGAATGAGTAAATGAGTATTACTGAATCCCTCCTAGGCGCGAGATGTAATTCCATTCCATGTTCATGACAACACCGTGAATTAGATGTCGTGGGCTCCCTTCTTTCAAGATGAGGAAACGGGCTCTTGATCTATTAGTGGGATTCAGGCCAGGTCTTATTAGGAGGAGAGAGGGAGGGAGGGAGGGAAGGAGAGAATGAGAGAGAAACAGAGAGGGAGACTGGGAGAGAGAAAGAGGGAGAGAGGGAAAGGGGGGGAGGAAGGCAGACGGAGGGAGGGAGGGAGAATGCAAGGGAGGAGGGAGAAAGGAATGAGAGAGGAGAAGGAGAGGTCAGGCAAATCCACTGGGTGGAAGGTGCAGACTCCTGGAGCTGCATTGGGTTTCAGGCCACTAACCAGTCTGGGCACTTGATGGGACGAGATTCTCTAACCCAGCCTTGGGGTTACCGGCAGTGCCGCTCTGGTGTCAGCATGGCAGCCTCGGCTCATAACTTTCCTCCGAATTAGGGCCCTGAGTAGGAGCACGACATTCAAGCCAACCCCAGAAAGAGTGGGGAAGTCTGGGCCGTGACCGTGGCATTTCCAACTGCCGCCTAACTAGGGACGGGAGGCAGGCAGACACGAGCGCTGGTTCCCCGCAGGCTGCATTCCGAGGCTTCAAGTGTCATCTCTCCGGAGCCACACATGTTTACCCTGTGCGCATTCCACCTCTCTCCCTTCTACCTGGTGGCGGTGGGAAGGGGAGACCAAGGCCACTTCGGCATGAAGCCCTTGAGACTCCCGCGGCGCTAGGCAGGCTCCTCGTAGAAGTTCACAGAACCCCACGGCAGACACGAGACGGCCTATGTTGCAGGGGTGTATTAATTTCCCAGGGCTGCCTGAACAAAGTATCGCAAACCGAGTGGCTTAAAACAACAGAAGTTCATTCTTTCCAGTTCTGGAGGCTAAAAGTCTGTGATCCAGGTACTGGCAGAACTCCTTCTGGAACTCCAAGGGAAGAACTATCCCACGCCTCTCTCCTAGCTGCTGGCGGTTGTCGTTGCCCTTGGTGTTCTTGGCCTGTGGCAGTTGAAAAGTGCGGGCTCTGCCCGTCTCCCTCGGCCTTCTTCTCAGTCTCCTCTGGGTCTGCTCTCTCCACGCCCCCTTTTTATAAAGACAGAAGTCACTGGATTTAGGGCCACTGGAGTGGCTTGTCCATCTCACACATCTCAGGTCGGTCCCCTCCTTCACGCCTCAGTGACCTCTGCTTCCAAGATGAATCTGCGACGGGGAGCCTGGGTGGCTCAGTCCGTTAAGTGTCTGACTTCGGCTCAGGTCATGATCTTGCAGTTAGTGAGCGTGAGCCCCACAGCAGGCTCTGTGCTGACAGTGTGGAGCCTTCTTGGGATTCTCTCCCTCTCTCACTGCCCCTGTCCCACACGGTCTGTCTCTCAAAATAAATAAATAAACTTTAAAAAAAAAAAAAAGGAGTCTGCGACTCCACGCTCTGTCTGGCCACTGTCTACTTGTCCCACTTCATCCCCCACTGCCCACGCTTTGTGCTCACAATCTACTAATGGGCACAGCTGTCACACACCTCTGTGCCTTGGCAAATTCTGTTCCCTCCGTGCTGGAACGCACTCCCTGTTCCTCAGCCCTCTTCCCTCTCCATGTGAAAAGCTCTCACTCACCCTTGAAGCCTCTCCCCCGGGTGAGGGCTACGCTGAATGCCGTGGGGGGCGCTACCTGGGGCCTTTGTGCCCAGCTGTGGTCCTTGGGTATTTCACCCATGTGACACCTGACAGAATGCATTGCTGTTGTTTCCTTACTGGCTACCTCCCTGCCAAACTGAGCAACGTAGAGGCAGTTATCTTTTGAGTCCCCCTCCCACCCCCAGCCATACACAAGATCACCCACCGTTGCTAAATGGCTGAATAAACTTGGAAATTCCCTTCAGGGGACAGAGACCAAGGAGCCTGTTTCTCATACTTGTATTATATTCCCTACAGTGCTTGGTACACAGTTTGCTCTCCAATGCCTCCTGTATCATTTAACGATTGAATGGAAAAGCCACTATTCACAGGGAGAGTGGGAGCTGTGGGTCACTAGTGCAATTCCATTAGAGCAAAATCCCCCTGTCCTTTTCTCCAACTGACTCAGGTGCTTCAGTGAGGTTAAATTAAGTGAGATTTAATCGAGGCCAGGGAGGGGGAATGGGTGGCACCTTCCTATCTTGCGAATGAAGAAATAAAGGGAAAGAAAGGGGAGCTCTGGGCCTGAGCAGTCCTGAATTCCAAACAGTAATTACAATTCCCTTGGTAAAGGGCCAGGACCAGGGCGCTGCTGGTTCCTGGTTTGTTCCTGCAATCAAGAGTGGGGATCATGGCGATGTTGGGCGGTGGGGTAGGGAAGGGAGGTGTCAGCAGGGACTGGGCACTGGGACACCCAGACGGAGGCTGACCCGGGCCCATCCCATGGAAAATGACCCCTTGCCGGCCTTGCAGCTGAACGAAGGTCCTCCCCAGCATCAGACCAGCCTCTCTTTTGGGGGAACAAGGCACCCTTATTATGAGGCTCTCTCTTCTCACCTCATTTCCAGTCATGTGAGCTTCCCTTCTGTGTCCCTTAACAATGCTACCTGTCACTTGAAGCCAGGTAACACTCAAAGGAGGCTAACTAGAGTTGGAGTCATACCTGAGTCTCCAGACACCCTTTATACCATTTCTTCTATTGATTTCCAAGGGCCTTCAACCTTGTTCTCCAGACTGTTTTAGTAGGAAAAGAGACCTACTAAATGAATTATTTCCTCTACTGGCCCCCACCCTGTCCCCATCAGGGGCATCTCAAAATTACTAAGCTTTTCCACCCTCCTACTCACTTTGATGACCCGCCCCTCCCCCCGCCCCGGCCCCCAACCAGACCCCAGGGGATTCTGGGGCACTGGGACAGGGCTGGGGCTAGAGGAGGTAAGCAAGTCTTACTCTCAGGGGCTCACAATTTAAGGAGGCACTCACTCTCGGGGCTAAGTGCTTCCTTAAATTTTGTGTTCTGGGGTGTCCAGGCCGGCTGCTGCGCTGGCGAATTGATAAAGGGATGGGAGGAGAAAAAGAAGTTAAAAGCAGGGAGTAGAAGACACCGTGGTAACTGAACAAGGAGGGAACTCTGAAGTCAGTGGCAAAGTGAATAATAATGGGTGTATTGGGGTAAATACCTAGTAGTGCAATTGCTGGATCAAAGGGTAGTTCTGTTTTTTAACTTTTTGAGGAACCTCCATACTGTGGAATTTAAGAAACAAAAGATCATGGGGGTGGGGGGGGGGACAGGAAAACTAAGAAACAGACTTTTAACTGTAGAGAATAGACTCATGGTCCCACCCACAGAAGGTGGATGGGGGATGGGCTGAATAGGTGATGGGGATTAAGGAGGGCACTTGTCCAGATGCGCACCGGGTGTTGGATGCAGGTGTTGAAACACTGAATTGTACACCTGAAACTAACATTATATTGTGTGTTAACTAGCTGGAATTTAAACGAACACTAAAAGAGTGAAGAATAGTGGGTGCAGGCGATCAAGGGCAGCTTTTCCCCACAAAGCTCTCACACGCGCAGCCTGCCAGATGTCACCGAGAGAACAAGAAAGCAACAGGAAAAACAAAACGCCCCGGCGCATTAGGTTTCCTGGAGTTTCTTGTCCCAGGGAAGACAAGAAAAGGGGAAGAAATCCCCGAAGACACCACGTTCTCTCTGATTTGACTCCCTCCTGGACCTGACGGCTTTTTCTGGCCATCACCAACCTCACCTGGAGGCATGGTGATTCAGGGTCCTAAAATGCCTCAGCTGCCACTAGCCACACGGGGCTTCTGAGCACTTGCAATGTGGTTATTCCAAACTCCCAAGTGCTAAGGGTGATATATACACTGAAGTTTTGAAGACCTAGCTTGAAACAAAAGAATGTAAGTTAGCTTACTGAGATTTTTGTAAAAGCTTGATTATACTGAAATGATGTTTGGGATCTATTGGGTTAAATTATTAAAATCAATTCCCCCTTTTTACTACTTATTTTAGACACAGAGAGTGAGCACAAGCCGTGGGGGTGGGGGAGAGGGGCAGAGGGAAAGAATCTTAAGCAGGCTCCACACTCCATTCGAGCCTGACAGGGGGCTGGATCTCACTACATACTGCGAGATCAGGACTTGAGCCAAAGTTAAGAGTTGGATACTGAGCCGACTGAGCCATCCAGGTGTCCCCCCCTTTTTACTTATTTTAATGTGGCTTCTAGAAAATTTTTTATTTTGTATTCATTTTTACTTATTATTTTTACAGACCTTTGTGTGGAGGGCTGACTTTCAGTAGATTGCAGCAATGAAGCTTCTCTGCGTATGGAACCTTGACCCAGAAGCAGGTCCTCTAGGAACGGATTAGCACCAGATTCTTCACGAACGTGGGAGGGGGCAGCCCCTTTTGTGGCTGAGCCCCATTTCCCTGGACTAGGGGCTCTTCACACCTTGGCTGCTAGAAAATTTAACTTTAATATGTGGCTTGCATTTGTCACTTGAATGGTAGATCTGTTGGATAAGGCTGGTCTAGTCCAACTTCCTCCTTAAACACAAGAAGACAGAGGTCCCGAGAGAAGGTGTCACTTAGCAAATGGTACACACGAGAATACACTGTCATTTCCACCAGGCTCTCAGTTGCCCCTTCCCCTGCCCCCACACCCTGTGAGTCTGGGGAGAGGAGTGGGTGGCCCTTGCAGCCCCCTGGGCTGCAGGCCTCAAGGAAAATGTTCCAAGACTCAAGACATTGGCTGTGGATTCTTGGGAGTGAAATTAAACCGAATAAAGTCACATTTTAAAAGTCCATTAGACCCTGGTAACTTGGGGTGTGAGGACAAAGCTGGGGAGCCCTAGGCCTTCCTGTTAATTCACATGCATAGTAACCAGGAGTGCCAATGGGCACCTTAAAAGCACAGAACTTCCCCCTCCCCCAAGGCTTTGGGGTAGAGCCTTGCCTGAGCCTTGACACTGAGGGGTAGCCACTCAAGGATTGTTTGACAAGTAAACAAAGACAAGTTTCAGTAGGATTGGCTTGATAATGGAAGAGGAGTGGGCAGCGAGGGAGGCGGAACCAGACACCAAAGGCAAATTCCTTTATTTCATAATTTTATCTGGCGTCCCCTTTCTCATCAACCTGCCTGGTCAAGGCATTTAGAGAGGTAGTTAGGGAAGTACAGAGATAGTGAGGTCTCCACCCCGGGACGGCACTAATGCTGCTCATCTGAGGACAGTTCGACAGGTGGAGTTTGCGGAGCTGACTCCGGACCCCGGAGGAATCTTTCTTGGTTTCGACCTGGCTTTGGCTGGGGCGCCAGAGAGAGCGGTCACCTCCTTGCCCCGCCTGGCTTCCCATCCTGCACTGGTGGGGGAGAGTGATAGGCTAAGCTAAGAGGAAAGGTGAGGAAATTGAACTTCTCCCGCACCACGGCAGGAAGGGCTACCTGGAGGTCAGCTCTCCTTCCTATTTAACACACACGCGCGCGCACGCGCCGGCCGTGGGACCCAGGAGCTCACCCAGGCGCCACGACCTGGCTGGCCCAGGCCCTTGTCGGAGGGGGGTGCCCGGCGGGGAGGGCGGGTGTGGCTCTCCCCCACCCCCGCCCCGGACGTGACAGCTTGCGGGACGATAACGAGAGGTCCCCTCTGGCCACTTTTCCCCCCGGGCCTTGGGACCTGCCTGTGCGCGCGTCCCGCAGCACTTTGGATGCGCTAGGCGGGGCCCGGGTGGTTCCTCCTGTCCCCCCCCCCCCCCCAGCTTCAAGGGTGACTGTGCCGCTGACGTCAGGCGACTTTTGGTTCATACCCTGGCACGGGGACTTTATTTTCATAACAGCATGCAGTGCCGCGGAACTGGAATAGGCGTGTCCTCTCCCCCTGACCCTCTCCCGCCCCGTGTCCCTCTGCTCACCCCCTCGCTTGTTCCCTCCCTCCGGCGACGGCTGCCTTTATAACCGCTCAGCGCTGCGAGGGCGGGATAGCTGCCTGCGGGCTTCTCCAGCAGCTAGAGGCTCCTGTGCCGCCTCCGACGCGCGCGAAACAAGCAGCCCAAGTTCACGCGCCACGGCCAGGGCAGAAGGGTGAGTGAGGCGCGCGCGGCCCGGGGCGCCCTCTGCCTCCAGATTTAAATCCTTGGGGGAGTGCGGCTTTGGGAGGGGTGGGATACAAGAAAAGAGAACTCCTGGTAATGGACTACAGCTGGCTGTGAGAAAAAGAAATCCCAAGAATGGAATTTCTCTAGTTTGGCTAACTGAACTCAGAATCCCCGCCCTGAGGTTCTCAGGCTGAGAAAGAGGCATAGAGCAAAAAAAATAGTCGGGATAATATTTGTGCTCAGACACGTTTACAAACTCCTAGCAGGTGGAATCCTGGCTGGGCACGTGAGCAGCTTGGGGATCACACTTAGGGAAGAGAAAAGGAGACCGATTTTAGAGGATGGGATTGGGGGTGGAGAGGGTTGGGAGCTGGGGGTGGAGGGAGGTAGGAGGAGGGACATAGTGACAGTTGCTACTTCACTCAGGTACTGAAAAGTTTTGATTTGTGTTCTCCTTTCACAACAAGCAGACCCTTGTGAATTTTGGGAAGCCGATCGTTGAAGCCACCCCTTCTCTTGATGAGAGTGTCAGGCTGTCAGTCCCACAGCTCTCCTTCCCTGGCTGTCCTTTGAGTTGCTCAGGAACCTTGGGGCTGATGGAAGTTGAATATCCAATAACAGCCCACTTTCTGGCAACAACTAGATAGGACCCAGGTATGGCCCCAAAGCTGTCCAAGATACTCCCTTAAACATCTACTGGGGGAAGGGTGTGTGTGTGTGTGGTGGTGGTGGTGGGGGGGGGTGGGGGTAACATAGGGCTAGTAATAGAGAAAGCCTGCTTAGGACCAAAGAACTGGAAGGCTTTTCTGTTCCTGGCTTCTTTCCAGGCTGATTTTCTCCTTAGAGGGTTTGTAAAGGCCACACCTGTTGAAGGGTTCAATTGAATCAGACACGAATGTGGGCTCACTCCTGAAGGGCAATCCTTGAACCACTTCAGATACATTGGGCTGGGACCCATGGGAGGGGTGAGAATGGGGGACAGATCTCCCCCCTCCAGGTCTGTGTGCTGGCTATCACTAGGAGAGGGATGGAATGACAGAAAGGAACAGTCAGCAGCGGCGTTACCTGGGAAGCAGAAAGGCTCCTCTGAGGATATGGCCAGATGTGTGCTCAGAGGGCAAATAGGAATGAGCGTGACATTTCTGGGAAGTGCGCTCAGTCTTGAGTCAGAAGACTGATTTCTCATCCAGGCTCTGCGGGAACCTGCAGCTGTGAGGAGGCCAGGGCCTGGGCCTTGAGTTCCTCCTAAGGGGTCTAGGCAAGGCCCCCATCTCCTTCCCATGGCTGAGATTCTAGCCCCTCTGTATCTGCATGTGTCCCTTTGGGAATCTTCTTTGGAGTTTGCTTCTTAGTATTCCACTACTTAGTGAAAATTGAAGATGAATTTTGACTGTGATTTCATTCTTCTCATTTTGGAAGTTTGCCTTCAGGTCCAGTTCTGTTTAAAACCCAGACTGAGCTGAGGAAATGGACAGGAAATGATGTGCTGGTATATTAGGACCTTAAGAAACAATGAATTGAATAGTATTTTAATCTGAAGGATCTCAGATTTTCTGAGCAGTTTGGTGTATTTGTTTCTACTTTTATTTCTGTATTTATTGCTTTGTGTTCAGAATACATAATCTGTATGTTTCTTATTATAGAATTTCAGATTTTTTTGTGGTTTAAAACATGCTGTTTTTGTAAATATTTCATAACCATTTCAACAGAAGCAATCATATAGAAAGGGGTTGGTAAACTAGTTCCATGGCCAAACACAGCTCACTGCCTCTTTTTGCAAATAAAGTTTTATTGGAACACAGCTATACTCATTTTTCTATGCATTATGTATGGCTGCTTTCAGCCCTGCAAACCCTAAACTACTTATTATTTGGATCTTTGCAGAAAACGTTTGCTGATCACAGATACAGACGATCGGAATTATATGATTAACAATGGAGATCTAATAAGAACATAGAGACTATTTCAATTAAAGTGTCCATAGAACATTTATAAAAAGTTATTGTATTATTACTCTTCTATTTCATCTGCTAAGGACTGATAAAGAATATGATAGTCTCCTAGAAATATTAAAATCTCCTATAACTATAGTATTTCTTTTAATTTCTCCTTGTATTTCCAGTAGCTTTTGTTTTATGTATTTTGGTGCTATGTTATTTAGTGCATAAAAGTTTATGATAGTTGTATCTTCAATGTGGAGTATCCTTAATGATTATAAAGTAAGCTTTTTGGTTCCTACAATGTCTTTTTGCCTTAACTAAACTTTGTGTGATATTAATACTTCAACTCTTACTTAATTTTCTTACCTTCAGCAAGCTATTTAATTATGTACTTTCTTACCTTCAGCAAGCTATTTAATTATGTACTTGATGCATAATACCTGCTAAAGAAACACTATTTCTTATTGCTTATTTTTGTGTTTATTTACATTTTGCCTTTGTTTTTTCTTTTTTCAAAATGAAAAAGTTACCATTTACATTTATTGTAATAATTGTTGCTTGCTATTGCCGTATAATTTTTGGCCACATGGTCTGCTCTCTCAATCTTTTCCCACATTAGGTAGTCTATATTGTATCTTTAGATCGAGTAGGGTGCTAAGTGAGTGGTCATGCCATTCTTAGGGCTTAGAAATACAGGCTTGTAAGGAAGGATGATAAGTTTAGCTTGGGACTTGTTGGATTGAACACGAATATGTTATTTTTATATATAAAATATTTAGAAGAAGGCATCTTTGAGAGCTGTGAGCTGGTATACCAGTATGGACTTTACTTTATCCACCTATTTTCTGGAAACTTTATTTCTTAAAATCCTGGGCCTAAAATATTTGGAAGTTTCACTCAAAATATTATTTTCTTTTAAAGATTTCTAGTATTTTATATTCCAGCAATTTATTTCACAGAAATCTAAAGTTCGTATGCTTTGTTTAGAATGGAGGGAGATGGTATGGAATGTCTCCAGAGAACTACCCGAAAGTAAAGAAACTGGGATATACACTGTGGTTATGCTTGTTTAGATCTGCCTAAGGTGGTAAGGTAACTTATTTTTTCTCAGTTACTACAAAAGGAACTCAATTCAGTGATGTTATTCAGAGGTTATTCATAAGCTGATGCCATAATCACTTTTATGTCATCAGAATTAGGATGACTACCCAGAACAGGGGATCCTGGAGATTTCCCTGTAGACACTTTCCATTTGTAACTAATCCTTCATCATGGGCAGAGACATTCCCTTGGGACTCCACCCTTGTCTTAGAATTCAGCCTAGATAAAAAGATGAGGATAAGCATCAGCTTGTATTCATCTTCCAAAATTCTTCTTCCCCATTAACTCACACTTGCCAATAAATAACTTGCTTTGAGTAGATATCCAGTGGCCAGTCTTAGTCCAAAACATTTGCTCAGCAACCCCTGTGCAGAGCATATAGTGAGGAGAATACCAACAAATAGAAAGTTTGCTGTTTCCTTTAAAAAGCTTGTTATCTGATAGTTGAGTCAGCACTGATATTAATGCGTTGTATAAAACATATATGTGGAAAAACTTGAGTACCAAGAAATACTTAATCGCAAAAACTATGATGAGAGTTTAGAATACATTTAGAATGAGACGGGACTAATAATTTTTAAAATTATTATTATTAAATTATTATTACCTCAAGATAGGGGTAAGTTTTGAGTTATATTTCAAAGCAATATGGTAAATGGATTGTGAAGAGGAGGGGAAGGGTCTTTCTGGTTGGGAGAACAAATGCACGTGCTGAGGCAAAAAGCAGGACTTTGTCACAATCCCCTTCTGGATAGAAATACTCTTGGAAGATTGGTTTGCCTTGCATGGAGGTGGGGATGGGAGTTAGGAAGGGTTGGGAGGACCAGTTGGAGAACAGCCATGAAGCTCTGGAACTGAATCTGTTATAACAGACAAAAAGGAGCTAATATGTTAATTCAAAGATCCCTTCCCAGACCTTCCCTTCTTTGTTCCCCTTACAGACCACTTTTTTTTTTTTTTTTTTTTTGAAGCTGCTCCTTGGCTTCTGGGAAACCAGTCCACTCAGGCTTATTATGATGATTGTTTTTTTACCAACCCCTGATCGTTAGAAAAAAAAACTTTTTTTTTTTTTTTTTAATTTTAGAGAGAGAATGAGCAGGGGAGAGGGACAGAGGGAGAGAGAATCTTAAGCAGGCTCCACGCTCAGCACAGAGCCCCATGCAGGGCTCCATCCCACAACCCTGGGATTGTGACCCGAGTGGAAATCAACCGAGTGCTCGACCAACTGAACCACGCAGGCACCCCAATCCCTGATCAAGTTTTAAACCATCTTTTGTTGACCTCTGCGTTGGTGAGATGGTGTTCCCCTGGTTCTGCCCTTGGCCCCCTACCCACCGTACTTGTTCCCAGTGTGATCTTGTTCTCCTCCCAAGGCTTCAGATACCTCCTCTAGGCCCACTCTGTACTTACAGCCCAAACCTCTCCGGAGCCTCAGACTTGCATGTCTAAGTGCAGAGGGGGTCAGCACAATCAGGTCCTGGAGCCTGGCTTCTACGCGCCATGAGATCTTGGGCAAGTTATTTTAATTTCTCTGTGCCTCAACTGCAGAAAGGGGACATAATAATAGGGTTGTTGTGAGAAGGCAGGAACGTGTGGCCTGGAGTAAACTCTCAGGAGGACTTTGTGTTGTCCTTTCTGGATGCCTCCAGTTGCATGTTCCATATTCATCTTAGATTCCACATGACCACGCTTGGCATCAGTCCTCACCCGCCTGCATTTCTAGGCTCCACGCAGTTGCCTAAGCCAGAAATCTGGGAACTAACCTACCTTCCTAAAAATCTCCCACTCTTTGCTGCTTATCTTTCATGCTTCACCTCCCTGGTCTCTGTAGCATAAAAAAAAAAAAAAAAAAGAAACCCGTTAGGGAGAATGGATCACTGTTTTCCATGTGCACTTAGCATTCTCCGCACAGCCCGTGACTCCTTCTTCGTATGTCACCGTGACTCTGTTGGGTCTCCCAGGGGCAGTAGACATACTTTTGGTCTGTGTGACTTAGCATAGTACCTAACACATTTATTTTTAGGCATTTATTTTTTTAAAAAAATGTTTAGTGTTTATTTTTACTTTTCAGAGAGAGAGAAAGGGAGAGGGCAAGCGAGCAGGGGAGGGGCAGAGAGAGAAGAAGACACAGAAACCGAAGCAGGCTCCAGGTTCTGAGCTGTCAGCACAGAGCCCGACGTGGGGCTCGAACTCGTGAACTGTAAGATCATGACCTGAGACAAAGTGGGACCCTTGACCAACTGAGCCACCCAGGCGCCCCACAGAGTGGACATTTAAATGCGTGTTGATCAAGTGTAGTATTGCTCACTGTGGAGACTTCTCAGAGCCGGTTTAAGTGGAGAGAGGCAGGAGTTGGGGGGCAAAGCTTCAGAGTTCATCACCGTGATTTCGAGATGAAATGAAAAATTACATTATGATTAAGGCCACTCATAAAGGGATAGTCTTCTCAGCTCTGTGAAACTGGGCACAGTAACTTCTAAGAGTCTGTCTTCTCACCTATAAAATGGGTTGTAGGAATAGTAAATGAGGCAATAAATGTGAAAACATGTAAATGAGAGAATCCATACCAAAACATAAACCCTCAGCAGGGTGCCTGCCTCTGGGGAACTCAGGATGTGGCCGGAGTCATTATTTTTATTCATAATTGTATTGGGACTCTTGCACTACATTGAATGAGGCAATTCAAGAAAAAGAGAGAAAATTAAAATGCTAGAAAATCACACATTTTCCTGGCTCAGGTAGAGGGGACTCAGCTTCAACAAACACTAAAGTTATTTGGTATCATTCCCCAGGCACCGCTGAGAGGTAGGTATTGTCTTCTTCATTTTCAGATGAAAGAATGAGATATGCCTCATAAGGAGGAAGATAAGATTGGCTTTGGCTAGGCTCTGGGCCCCAGGTTATTCACGCTCAGATACGGTGGGGGTGGGGTGGAGGGGGGTGTGGCCCAGGCAACCAGCTTGGGCGACCTTCCAGGTCTGGGCATCAGGAGCTCTAGACCCCATTCTCGCCCCCCTGGGAAAAGAGGAAAGGAGTCTTGGGGAAGCTGGGGGACTCATCAATGCTGGCATTTGTTCTTGCATACCAGCTAGGGCCTTGGGTCTGGCAAGAGCGGGCCCGGGTCTAAGGTCAGTATTGCTCTGCTACCGGGTGGCCTCGTCCTACAGGTGAGCCTTTGCCTGGTGGTCCTCTCCTTGCTTGGCCTGCGCTCGGACCCTCAGTCACCTCCAGCCCTGTTTTGGGGTTTGGTTAGGAGTTGGCAGGGCATGTTCTTTTAATGACAGGAGGTGGGGCGAGGAGAAGAATGAGGGGGAGGGAGAAAGAGATTTGGGAATTGTCTAAAAGGAGTTTTCTAGAGGGATGAACAGTGAAGCTGGAGGTGGGCTCACACCATCGAGTTCAGCACCCCACCCTCATTTTTCAGAGGAGGGGAGGGAGGTTCCTGGAGATAGTGTCCACACAGAAGGCAGCTGAAACCCCTTCTCT
This sequence comes from Lynx rufus, assembly GCF_022079265.1. Lineage (NCBI taxonomy): Eukaryota > Metazoa > Chordata > Mammalia > Carnivora > Felidae > Lynx > Lynx rufus. Next base: position 46,917,978 of record NW_025814889.1, read on the forward strand.
CTGAAAGGGCGGGGTGAAGACAGGGCTTGGTCTTGAGCCCCGGAAGTGACTTCCTGCCTCCCCCTTCCTCCCTTCTCTCCCTCCCTCCTTGCCTTTCTTCCTCCCCTATCACCTCTTCCTCTTATTGTCCTTTCCTTTCTTTCTCCCTTTCCCCTCTCTTTTTCTCTTTAACGTTTCTTTTTTTTTTTTTTTTTCTTTCATGCCCTGACTCATTCCAGAAGGGTTTAGGACAGCGCCAGGCGACTTCAAGGTCTGCGTGGTAGGTGTTGTTGGATTATTGGACCGTGAGTTGTTAGCTTAGTTAGCAGCTGTAATAAGTGAAGGGGGTCTCACCCTTATGACTCAAGGCCCTTTCCTGTGTCCCAGGTCAGAGGCTACATACTTTAAAACTGTACCATGTTCCTGCCAAGTACAGGGTTTAGTCATCAGGGAGTTGGGTGGGAATGTGGACTGGATTCTAGTAAATCTCTCTCTGCTTCCTGGGAAATCTCAGGACTCATACTTTCCTGGGAGACACCTGGTGTCATTCACATAGGAGCACGGTTCCAGACATGGCCCAGAGCCCCTAGCCTCGGACCCGAAGTGTGTTTTAGACAGCCCACATGAGGAGGACAGGAGGAAGGGAGGTTGGGACTCGGGACAGTGAACGGGGAGCTAGCAAGGAAAACAGGTACGACGCACCCCACCCACGCTGTCCCCTGAGCAGCCCCTCCTCTCCCAGCGGACTCCACTTCTATCCCTGAGCACACTCGTCCATCCTACTTAGGCATTTACCATCTATCAGGTTGGAGACTGGGGAGAAACACTTAACAACTCAGTCCCTGCCATCAAAGAGCCTTTCAGTCTGGAAGAAGACACAGACTTTCCAATAGGTATTGCAGGGCTGTGTGAACAGGGCTATGGTGGGAAGCACAAGAGGCAGGCAGGGCTGAGGACGCAGAGCCTTATACTTTTGTGCAGGATTATGGCTCTTCCCCCCCTGGCTGCCGATAGAGCAGCTCAGAGAGGACAGGCCTGGAGCGTGAGGGGGGGTGTCTTCTGAAGGGGTCCAGGTGGAGGGGTCAGAGGAGTGGAATATTCAAGAGCTCCTGAAGAGATGTCATCCGCAGGACATGAATGTTGGGTTTGCTAATGTGGGATGGGGATTTCTCAGGCCATTTCCCAGCTCTGAGGTGGATCTTAAATTGGCTTTTGGTGCCTCTGCCTTGGGCTCACCGACGGGAGCCCCCTGCACTGCCTCCTGCCTTTCTTTCTCCTCTTCCACGGCCTTCTCTCCTGCCCTGCCTGCTGCAGTGGAGCGCATGTGGTCAGTGTGCAGGAATCTGAGGGTATTATGCGTAACTTGAACAGCTGGAGCAGCTCACAAGGGCAGGCCGCGTGCCTCGGTGGATTTCATCCGTGCTCAAAGCCTAGCGCATTGCCCGAGTGCTGATGGAGCCCCCCCCACCCACCCAACCTTGCCAATGGCAGGTCCCCCCTGGCTCTAAAGTCCTTACCAGACATAGGGCTCTACGGGTGTAATGTTGGAGTTAGAATTCTGGTTTGAATTCAGAATTGGATTCAGTTGACCCTGCCTTGTCCTAGCGGTGTGACTTTGGTGAGCCAGCTGACTTGTGTCTCAGTGGCTGCAGTTGGAGGACAGGGATAACGAGGGTATGAGCTATAGCAGAAGGTGGTTGTGAGGGTTAAATGGGTAGAGCGCATAAGGGCATGCCTCACCCCTGCTGAGAGTGAGTTAGTGGTGAGACGTCCTCTCCCTGTTCAGAGCTGTCCAAGAGTAAATGGCTCCTTGCAGCCCCCATTCAGACTTTGTAGGAGGTAGTCTTTTCTTGATGGGACCCCAAATCTCTCTGCCCTTGACTTTGGTTACAAGCGATGGCCAAATAACCCGTGGTCTCATTCCATTTTCTCTTTCTTGCTCCCGCCCTGAGGTTCCTCTCTAGCTCCTGGCAGTTTGTTTTCCCAAATGCTCATTGCTTCCCTTTCCCCCTCAAACCTTGCTTTCTAGAAGTCCTTCGTAGCTTCTCAGAACCCCGTCCTTTCCCCCAGCCACCTTCCTGGTGTCTTTTCCTCATCTGGGCCACTCCCTGGGTGACACAGGGCCTTCCCCATACAGAGCTGCTTGTTAATGAGGCAAGTGAGTTTTATTTTCCTCTGACCAAATTCAAAGTACTTAGGACACTTTAGACCCATTGCGCAATGCCTGTCGTGCAGGGGAAGAGGTGGAGGAGGGCTAACGGAGGTGAAGTAAGGATAATTCCAAAAAAATTAGTCACTCAGATAAACACGTATTTACTAAGAAAAATTTTAAAAGGACAGTTGTGAGAGAATTGGGAAATATGAACCCTAACTGGATATTTGATATTAAAGGGTTATTGTTAATTTTTAAAGGGTGGTTAAGTTAAAAAGGAGTTTTATCTTTTAGAGATACGTGAAGTGTTTAAGTATAAAAGGATATGATGTCTGCGGTTTGCTTAAAAACAATCTAGTGAGGGATGCCTGGCTGGCTCAAGTCAGTAGAGCATGGGACTCTTGTTCTCAGGGTTGGGGGTTTGGGCCCCACGTTGGATGTAGAGTCTACCTTAAAATAAATGGATAAATAAATTTTTAAAAAATCTAGTGAGAGGTACCTGAGTGGCTCAGTTGGTTAAATGTCTGGCTCTTGATTTTGGCTCAGGTCATGATCTCATGGTTCGGGTGTTCAAACCCCGCATTGGGCTCTGAGCTCATAGCAAAGAGCCTGCTTGGGGTTCTCTCTCTCCCCCTCTGTCTGCCCCTCTCTCAAAACAAATAAATAAACTTAAGAAAAAATCTAGTGAGTGGGTGGGGATGTGGATGAAGCAAAATTGGCCATATATTGGTAATTTGTGAAACCAAGGGATGAGTCCAAGGGGTCTCCACCATATAATTCTTTTTTTGTGAGTATGCTTGAAAATTTCAGCATCTCTTTAAAAACAGTGTTTTAAAGGTACTTCAGGGACTGTTTCTCCGTCTCCCGTGCGTGATTGGGGGTGGGAGGTGGAGGCGAAGTTGAGGGACATAGGGTTTCTCCCCTCTCCACACCCATGGCCCATTGCTCTTGTTGGACTCTGGTCTGTGGATGCCAGGAGGCCCCCACACAGCATCCCCCACCCGGAAAGCTGCCACCACAAGGGAGGGGCCCGGAGCTCTAAGCTGGGGGCAGGAGGTTTCTGCCTCACTGTTCCTCTGTCCAGCACCACAGGTGCCCTTCAGGCAAACACCTCATCAGTCTCTGATAAGAGTTAGTCATCAGGCCCAAAGTCCTTCATAGTTTTCCGTGATTATGATGACTACCATCAAGGGACAGCACTACCTTGAAGAGTGGGGAAGGGACAGTTGCGGGGCAGGGCTGGGAGGGTGAGATACCTTTCCTGCTGGATGCACCCTTCTGACTGATCTGAGAGGAGAGGAGAGGTGAGTGAGGATGAAATGCACATGGCCTCGGTCCCTTCCCTTGTGTGCACCGTGTTTGAACTCAACGGGGGTTCTTTCTCTTCCATATTCATGGTGCGGACCAGTAAGTGGGGTCTGCACCTCCTTTCTCCCTACCTCCATGGAGTGGACATTGGTACGCAAGGCAGATCAGACTTCGGGTCCTTGTGTTTCAGGAGTTGCCTATATCTAAGCTCAGTTGCCTTCCTTCTTCTTCCCGTTTCGTATTCTGCACTGCCCTGAAGACCCATCCTTTGCTCTGTGCTCTGCACGGTAGGGGCGACTGTGGTATAATTTCCATGGGGTAGAGTGCAGTGACACTCAACCTACTGAGCCATCCAGGTGCCCCCAGATTTTGTATCTTTAAGGGAAGCAGATGTTGGAATTCTGTCTACACTGAGGAAGCTGCTCATTTGCCCTGGACAGTCAGTGAACAGTGGCCTGTTCTATATCTCACTGTGCTGTTCTCTGACTTGTGGTTTGATCATGAGGACATAAAATGGAAGGAGAAGGGAGGGTGTTGTTTTTCCATTGGGTTGATCACATAATCCCATAGAGCCATGAAGGGCCAGAGAAGTCTTGTCTATTAAGCGTGTATGGGCATGTGGTGAAGAAATTCTGAGCTGTTTTTTCTGCTACAAGGAAGCAGGATCCAGCGGATGTTTTATACCTTTTCCTGCTTCCCAATGCCAGTGGCTTCCCTTCTTTCAATTCCTTTCTTCACAGGCTCTCCCTACTTGGCATTAGCAGAAGCCGAGATCTTTCACGGGTGATTTTCTGTGTGTGTGTCTGGGGGGGGGGGCGGTTCTCAGTGAGCCTTCCCTTCCCCTACCTCTGTCCTCTGCTCCCTGTCCCAACCATATTTCTCTTCTAGTCAGTTCAGGACTCTTCACTGTTGAGTGAGCAATCCTATCAGGAAAAGAAAAACTAAAGCCCCCCCCCCCCCAAAAATCGTGCACAAATAGCATACAACAAACCAAAAGTAATGGTGTCCTAGAAACTAATAAACAGCCAGATAATTCAGAAAAAATTTTCTTGACAAACTTTAAAGCCTTAGCACTTTTGAATTTCAGCATCTTACTTGACATTGACTTTGGAGTTTGAGAACCATACATTTTTGGGAAATGTACAAACTCCTTCTCTCTTCCTATGTCTCAATTCATCTTCCCACTGTGCCCTGAGTTCTTAGGAATTAGATTTCATGGGGTTTGGGAAATCAGCTGGGCCTGAAATTGACATGAAGGTTGTGGGAGCAGAGAAGGAAGCAGACCTGGGAGGTCAAGGAGAGATATATAGGAAGTAATCTGCTATATAGCCAGTCAACTCTGATTGTCTTTGAGTGGGTGAGCAGATTACCTGCTTTGTGGATCATCTATCCCCTGGGAGCTCCTAGCCTGTATGGGGCTGAACCAAGTGGAATCAAGACCATAAACAGAACTGGTTTATGGGGCATCTGATAAGGGAGAAAAAGGGGAGGAGATAAGAGAGAGAGAGACAGAGAGAATGACAATATCTCAGTTTGCATTTAAGGCCAACTAGAACTCACTTGAGTGGTGGTACCTGCAGTAGTAGAGAGCATAGATCCTAGAACTTGACCTATATTCAAATGCTGCTTCTGCTATTTCCTCGTATATGATGTTGGGCAAGTAACTTGACCTGTCTCTGCCTCAGTTTTTCCATCTGTGATACAGGGCTATTTTTTTTTTTTTTTTTTTTACCTCCTAGAGCTGCTTTGAAATTAAACTAGTATATACGAAACGTGATTAGAAGAGTTTCTGATCCACAGTAAAAATGAGCATTAGCTATTCGTAATATGTTTCATTGGATTATCCACTGTTGTTTTGTGTCCATGTCCCTCCTTACAGATAGTTAATAAAGAACTCTTTCTGACAGAGAAGACTCTTTCTATCGCTTTTTGGAATGAGTAGACCCATCCTTACAAACCTCAAGGAGGGGAAAAACCCTTGTAATATGTGACAGCAAAGCTGAAGTTGAGGATCCCATGGTGGTGAAGGGAATGTTTGGCCTTCTGTAGAGAAATTTACAGTTCAGATAACGCCTCTTAACCAGGAAAGAATGGGATGCTTACAAATGTCCGAAACAGAAGCAAAGGTGGAGAAGACCTTGAGACTGGCAAATTATGATTAAAGCTTTAAGCTTAGAGATTTTCATGTTCGATAATTCCTGAGAAAATACTAGCCAAAAGTATCAGGATCCCTGGCAAGGTATTTGTGACATATTTTTTTGAAATGAGACCCTGAAATTCCTCAGCAGAGCACTGAGTCGTCTGGCATCAGGGTACATATTAATATAGTTTAATTGTGGGGAGATTTGTCTTTTCCCTCCATCAGTCTGTAGAACTTGCCATGAGAGGTGGAGAAAAGTTAGTAGCTCCATCTAACGTAGCGAATTCAGAGGCAAAACCCCGGCCAAACATGTAAAAGTTTTCCCTAATCTTTTGGGTCCCCTGTGCCTGTCCGAGTTTGTTAGGAGACTCACCGCCCCTCCCCCCAACTTTGCGTTTATGCAGGATCAGAATGGCCACGACATCCCCTAGTGGTTGCCGCTCAAGCCTGGACGCCAAGTACCACAGACTTTGTGATACCACTCAAATCTGGGGCATTGTCCTAGAAGCGGTGGCCGCAGTGGGGGCTGTGACCTCGGTGGCCTTCATGCTCGGTCTCCTGATCCTCATCTGCAAGGTGCAGGACTCCAACAGGCGAAAAGTGCTCCCGACCCAGTTTCTCTTCCTGCTGGGTGTGCTGGGCATCTTCGGCCTCACCTTTGCTTTCATCATCCAACTCGATGGCAGTACAGGGCCCACCCGCTTCTTCCTCTTCGGCGTCCTCTTCTCCCTCTGCTTCTCCTGCCTGCTGGCTCATGCTTTCAACCTGACGAAGCTGGTGCGTGGGAGGAAGCCCCTGTCCTTGCTGGTGATGCTGGGACTGGCCGTGGGCTTCAGCCTGGTGCAGGACATCATTGCTATCGAGTACATCGTCCTCACCATGAACAGGACCAATGTCGCCATCTTCTCTGAGCTTTCTGCCTCTCGGCGCAATGAAGACTTTGTCCTGTTGCTCACCTATGTCCTTTTCTTGATGGCGTTGACCTTCCTCACGTCCTCCTCCGTCTTCTGTGGATCCTTCACTGGCTGGAAGAGACACGGGGTCCACGTCTTCCTCACCATGGTTCTCTCCATTGCCATCTGGGTGACGTGGATCACCCTGCTCCTGATTTCTGCCCTTGGCCCCGAGTGGGATGATACCATCCTCAGCTCAGCCTTGGTTGCCAATGGCTGGGTTTTCCTGTTGGCTTACGTTGCGCCCGAGTTTCAGCTGCTCACGAAGCAACGGGACCCCATGGATTACCCTGTTGAGGATGCGTTTTGTAAACCTCAGCTCATGAAGCAGAGCTATGGTGTGGAGAACAGAGCCTACTCTCAAGAGGAAATCACTCAAGGTACAGAGCACGGCTGGGTGAGAATTCCTTGTAGGAAGATGGGAGGGAATCAGAGGATATTGGTTGTTGTTTTGTTTTGTTTTTACATTTTTATTTATTTTTGAGAGACAGAGACAGAGCACAAGTGGGGGAGGGGAAGAGAGAGAATGACACACAGAATCTGAAGCAGGCTCCAGGCTCTGAGCTGTCAGCACAGAGCCCGATACGGCGCTTGAACTCACAAACTGTGAGATCATGACCTGAGCCGAAGTCGGACGCTTAACCGCTTAACCTGAGCCACCCAGGCGCCCCAGAATCATAGGATATTGTAACTGTAAGGAACATTCACTATTATCCAGGTCATACCCCTGACAGAACAGACAGGGTCCCCAAGGCTCATCCAGCTGGTTAGAGTTCTAGTAGAACTAGAAGCTGGCCTCTGGAGTTTTAATCTAGTACTTTCTATACAATACCCTGTGGGTTTCTCTGAGTCAAATAAGTTGGAGCAAAGGAATGACTAGAAACATCCCTAGAGACCTGTAGGCGAGATTTGGTTCTTTATGAAGGATAGCTGGGTGTTCCTTCCAGAAACATGAAGCCTTTATAGATTTGAAAGCAGAAAGCCAAGCCATGATTCCTTGCAGTAGGCACAGAGCACAGAGGAGGGAGAAAGCCCTTTTACCACAAACCTGCAGAAATCTCCATAAAGTTACTGAGGATTCTGATTTATCCTGCACAGCCACATCTTACTGTGTGTCTCTGGGCCCACGGGAGGGAAGAGATTGTATCTGACATAAAAGAATCCAATGATTTTGCTCTTGCCTGAAGTCACGAGTAACCAGGTGTTCTGTTGTTCTCACAACAGAAAGAGGCTACACCGAGAGCTAGAGACTGCCCTTGCCCTTAGGGACCTATCCGTTGGTCTGTGAGGTGTCCACTGCTCTCTGGGCCTAATCAAGAGTCCCTGAGGTTTACACCGACCTCTGGGGGGATGAGTTTGGGAGAGGAGTGAGGGACCTCCAAGGCTAGGTTCTTAGGTTCAGCTAACAGTTTCCTCTGCTCTTGAAGCCCGAGGTGCACAGCTTCCTGGTGCTTCTCACGGGAGCTGTGATTCCTCTCTGGGGCGCTTGGAAGGCCAAAGGGAAACAGGGGCGGCTGGAGGGGATGTTTTAGCACCCATCCACTCCTGTCCATTCTCACGGCTTCACTCTGTCACCGCGCTCCTGGACTCCCTGTATCATTCCCTAACTGCGATTCCTCCCTTTCATCCTTCCTTCCATCCATTTTGTAGGCCACCCGTCCCCTTCCTCTCCCCTAAAATACTTCTCTGGCTACCACATGTTCCTGCTCGCAGACGTTGCTGGCTGTCTAAGATCCACCATGTTGACTTAGGGAGGGTTTTCCCAGCGAGAACCCAACAACCATGAAGCTGTGCTCTCTGTCCAAACAAACCAAGTCACTCAGTGCCTTTCCCTGCCTGTGTGTCCAGGCTCCAGGCATGCCTTTGTGCCCTGTTCTTGCCCTTTTCCAGAGCACACATTGCCCAGTCTCCTTATTCACTCCTCCCACATGCTGTAGAACTTTGAAATGCTCTTATCAGAGTCTGTCTCATTTCATAGCTATTTGTGTAGCTGTCGTATATCCCTTGCTCTCCAGTGTCAGCCTCAGGCCAGGAATCCGTCTGGTTAATCCTTATATTCTCCACAGTAACACAGAGAAAGTATTTGAGGTGTTCACGGAGTAAACTGAATAGGTACACTTGGTGGGAAATCTCAGTAACCTGGAACAGGTAAATGGATTGCTTTAAATTGTATTCACGACAACTGTATGCGTTTACTCTTCTGTTCCAGAGTTTAAATCCCTCCAGTGTTCCCCAAATACCGAGAAAACAATTGCTCATAAGTTCTGCCCCCTCCCAAAGAAAGTAATAAAATTTTTTTTTCTTGCCTTGCTGGTGGTTAAGGAAGCAGGTAAATCCGTAGTGAGCTTCACTGTAGGTAACTGACAGCGCTTGGACAGCTCTCTGTCTGAAAAGACTGGTTTCAAGAGTGCTTTTCAAGTGGTCCTGGATTGAGGTGCGCCACCCGTGAAAGTTTTGGGAAAGGTGCTTCCCTAGTGACCCTATGTTGCTGGTTATTCATTTATTCAACCAATATTGTGTTTGGCCCTGGGCTTGGAACAATCACAATCTCTCCCCACATGAAACTCGCGGTCTGCTGGGAAGATAGACGCTTGGATAAATGACCGAATTGGGGTAGGCACAGGCAGAAGCATGATGTGGTGGGGGGACCCTAACGCTGTAATCCCCCCTCTCCCTCTCTTTCAGGCCTTGAAGAGCTAGGTGATACGCTCTATGCTCCCTACGCCACCCATTTTCAGCTGCAGGTAAATGGTTTCTTTCTCCTGTTACACCAGCAGCGTCAGCCCCCCTGGAATGTCTGTCCTTTGGGAACACGGGCTGTAGCCACTCTCATGGCCCCTGGAAGGCCGCCTTGAAAGGGTGCGGTATCTTCCTTTCCCGTGATCTGCCTCAGGGGTTAGCACAGGACCCTGGAATGCAGGGCTTCAGGGGGAGGGTTGGGAGAAGGGGAGAGAGTTAGATTCCCGCCCAGATTGGAGCTCTCTGGAAATATCCGGGAATTGGAGTGGGTTTAACGATATGGTTGCTGCCTTTTCAGAATCGGACCTCCCAAAAGGACTTCTCCATTCCGCGGGCCCAGACTCGGACTAGCCCTTACAATGACTATGAAGGAAGGAAAGGCGGCAGTTAGCTGTTCCGAAGAGTGGGGCGAACACAGCAAGTCAGCCAACCAGGGGGGTGTTCAAAGGGATGTGGGCTACACCCGGAGTCGCCTAAGGAAACCGTACAGAACCTTTTGGGACGAGCTTTCCTTCCCTTCCGGAGTTGCTGGGGGGCTAACAGGACGGCAGGTCACAGCACTCTAGGGTTTTTCCTTCGTCCCATACTTAGGATCCGTCTTTTAAGCGGGAGGGAATCTCAGGCAAACTCAGGGTGTGCCCCTCACTGTGCCCAGTCATTTCACAAGCGATGAGAGCTCTGCTCATCTGACCGCTTACTGGCGCAGTTAGCTGCAGGTGCCAGCCTTTCTAACTCAAGACGGGTTTTGTGAGGACTGCTTGGCCCGGAGCAGAATGGCAAATCTGAGCAAAAACAGCCAAGGCCTGTCCCTGCCGAAATCTACACTGGAGACCAACTCACTGGCACCCTCCCTTCTCGCCTGGGTAGGAGAGGCTCAAGGTCACCCTAAACGTTCTCATCTCTGGTGCTACCACAGGACCCCTGTGGGTCCGCAGCACCAATTCACAGGTCACCATTCCCAAACATGCTGTCCATCCCCAGACTGAAGCTCCCCTGTACGCTTCACCAGAACTCCCTCTTCTGTAGCTCGCCAGCGGGGAGAAGCCCGATTTCTCTTTGGCAGGAGAATCTGTGCACTGTTCTTGCTATAAACTCCTGGCACTGATCCTTCTCTCGGCGCCTTGCTCCTCAGCTTCTGTAAATAGCTCTGCATTGTGTTCACCACCTGTGTCCCGCAAGTGGACGTTGTCCTCCAAAGGAGAGTGTTCCGTGTGTAATAAGTTATTCACTGTTCCTCACTTGGAGATGCAATAAAGATACGGTGGCAACTCTGACTGTGAGAGCTGCGGTGGGACCTGAAGGAGAGACGGCAGGCTCTTGTCTTCTTCATGTGGAGCTCAAGACACGGAGCTGAAGTTCAAGGTTCAGTTCCGTTGGGTGAGAGGCAAGGGTGAGAGGGGGAGCCAAGAACGGCCACGGACTCTGAGGTTTTGTTCCAGGAAGGCAGAGGAATGGCAACCCTGGGATGGGCTTTGGTGGCCCCAGTAGGACCGGGAGGAGTCCTCAAGGCCAGCTTCCCGATCCACAGGAGGTTTAATTGTAGGAGGCGATGAATTCAGATCCCTGTTTGACACAATCGGTTCATAATATCCCTTGGAAAATGCATAGTGACTAACAGTTATTATTTAGTTACCTCGAGAAGCAGCTCTGTGGGGTGGGGCAATAGGAAACACTCTTTGGTGAAGGAAAAAGAATAAATCCCCATATGCAGAAACGGAATGACATTTAGAAATTCGTAGCTGAGTTTGGGAGTTATCTCCTAAGAGCCTGATGCTCCATTTTTCATCAGAAGGAAAAACCCTGTTGGGAAGAGGTGAGGTGAGGCTGGAGAATTAATGACACTCTGAATTAAGGATGTTTACATTCCACAAAGATTTGGTGGTTTCCCACATGGCTTTGTCCCATCACCAGCCTAGTTTTGTATTAAAAAGGGGGAATTACAAATAATGAGATGGATCCTTCTAGACCATTCTAATCTTTCTTAAGAGGTTAATCTTTTCTCAGTGAGGTTGTTGTCAGGTGAAGACAATATAATTTCACGTGTATTATCTACCACGGTGTAGGTACTCAAGAAATACATATTCCCTTCCCTCTTTTCTTTACTCCTCTGGTCGTTAGCCCATCAACCAAGCGAAGGGGGCTGAGTGAAAGGCAAAGCCACAGAATACCCTGGATCTGCTTTCTTGTTAGGGGCAAGGATCTGCCGGGCTTTTGTAATCCCATGACGGCAGTCCTCATGTCAGCCTCTTCAAAAACAGGAGAAAACATGGAAATGGCGCCCATTGCTGGCTTCTCTCCCAAGAAATACAGAGTTTGGACAAGTAGACCATCACCTCGCCGAATCCTTGTGTCTTGTCGGCAGGTAGATTTCCCGTTCGAACAGATCTTGTCAAACCCTGTCCGTGGCTGCTACCCTGTCTTCAGGTCTTACGTGTTCAGGCCATAATTAAACTCCTCTGTTAAAATAGGGACATCACAGGAACTGGAGGTTTGGGCACCTGACAATTACTACGATATTGGACAAGAGGGTTTCAAAGACTTCCTGTAGGTTTCCATCTTCACTGGGCTGAAATAGAAGGTGCAAATTTAGCCCAGCTTGGGCCTCGAGTGACGCCGGTTGATTGATGGCTGGGAACCAAAATGGCATCTCCTTTGAACTAAATGGGTGATAATGAAGTGAAACTCAGCAACCTTCCTCTCATCTTTCACTGTCAGAGTCTCCTCTCTGCCTCTGGCGTCACGCGGAGGCTCTTCTGCCGCTGCCATACCCCATGCTTCCACTTGATGGCGGTAAAACCTCAGAGATCAGCCTCAGGGAGTGCCCGGCGCAGAGGCAGAACCAGAGACATTCAGTGGGCTTGAGGCAAATGCGTCCCATTTTAAAAGGCTTGTATGTATGAGCTGTTCGTGTCCTCCCTCCCACCATCATTAAAGGACCCATGTCCTCTGCCAGCCGTTCATTGCCCGGTGTGTTAGTTTTGTGAAACTCTCCAAGGTATTCTAGCAGCCCATTTGCATGCAATCTGGCACCTTTACCGATAACGGTGTCAGATGCTGTTGTTATTAATGTCGACGAATATTTATGTGGTGAGAACATTGACTTTTTGTCAGGGAATGCGTGCCAAAACAAAGAGTACAGCCTGGCCCTGGAAAGGCAGCAGTAAAGCCCATCCCTCCCGGTCCCCTGCCCCCATGCATTCTGGGTTTCCTTCCTTCATTTCTAGCCTTGTCATTATTGCTGAGAGCCGAACTGTGCCCAGCTGATCTTTTCCTTCCTGGCCCACTTCCTTCTGTTGCTATCGGGGTTTGCAGGTTTGCTGCTGTTCCAGCCCCGATCTGAAGCATGGAAGTATTTTGGAATTGGAGGGTCAGAAAAATCTTTCTCAAGTGTGGACTGCTGAAACCTGGGGTCTGGGAAATCGGCCTCCGGGTTGTAGATTGTTGGCTTTGCACATGGGATGGTCCAGCCTGTGGTCGTCTTCTAGAATCTCTTCCATCCAGGGCAGACAATGCTTTGTCCCCCCAACCCCCCCCCCCCCCCGCCCCAGCCGTGGCTTCAGGACGTTCCAGGTATACAGATGGGTCTGTGTGGCAGCGTATCAGTGCCTGACCCTCACTTCTGCCACCTCCAGATTGCTAGAACTCTCTGAACCCTTCAGAATGGAACACTCCAGTGCCTACAATGTTGGCGTTTGAGGTCACAGACCTTCTTCAGTTGGGCCCCCCAGCCTTCATTTTACAGAGGAGAGAACTCAGGCCTAGTGGACTCAATACGACCGGGGCCAGATTTCGGGTTCTGTGTTTTGTCTACTGGCAACACTTGCGTGGCCAGTTTTAGACCCTTCCCCCACCCCCCCCACCCCCACCCCAAAGTGGGTGTTTGAATAAAGAATCCAAGAAAACAGCCATGGTCACTCTGTATTTTAAGCTTCCTTCTCATTTTACTTTGCCTCCCGAATTGTCTTTTCTTCCCCTGACTTCCTGTCTAGTGTCTCCTCTCCCTTCTGCATGCAAGCCGTGGAGAGAAGGAGGGGGTGACGATGGGCATATTGTGGTTAACCCCAGGTCACTCCCCGACGAGCCCCAAGCCAAGGGAACATTTGCCTCTTGGGAAAGTAGAGTGTCAGAGGAGGACTTGTAAGACCAGGCAGGATTCTTCATTTTCCCTGCCAGCGTGATAATCCTTCCTCTTCCCTGACTCCCATACTGAGTCAAAACCCATCCCCAGCACCTTCCTGTTTTCCTGGTTGTATGGAGTTATCTGTCCCCTCAGGGCGCTTTGTCCCAGCCCTCTGGAGTCTTTTACTCCCGTGTAGTTCCTGAGGGCACATTTCTGAGGCAGCCCTTGAAAAACCTTTGAAAGTAACAGTTCTATAGTTGTGACCTGACCCACGTGTCTCAAGCACCAGATCCAAGCATGACGATCTCAAGAGAAAAGAAGGTGGGGGCATCTGAGTGGCTCAGTCGGTTAAGCATCCGACTTCAGCTCAGGTTCGTCGGTTCGAGTCCCGTGTCAGGCTCTGTGCTGACAGCTTAGAGCCTGGAACCTGCTTCAGACTCTGTATCTCCCTCTCTCTCTCTGCCCTTCCCCTGCTCTCGCTCTGTCTCTCAAAAAATAAATAAACATTAAAAAAAATTGGAAAAGAAAAGGTGAAATTTTGATGGAATTTGGTTACTGCATGTGTACCAGCTGCATCAGTTCATATTATTGTCTATCATTCCTGCGGGATTTCTATCAACTCAAAAAAAAACCTCTGACAAACCCATGTAGCTTTGCCCTGAGCTCTGCGGCGTGGTAGGAGGGGACTAGCACCGTATCCTGTGATTACGTAAAACTACTTTCTCTCTCTTTCCCTAAGAAGGAATAAATCCAGATCAACATTTTTTACCCATAAGAAATTGAAGCGGAAAGAGCGTATATTGATTTTGGCACCATATCTTTATGAACAAGATGGAAAAAGGCAGGGGTAATGGTAATAGAGTTAGGTGCAATCATAAGGCAAACATTCAAGAAGAGATCATTTAGAGATGGAGGTCTCTAGCGGTTTCCCGCAGGGCTTTGTCTTTCGATCTGTTTGGGTAACACTTTTATCAACCACCCGATTAAAAACAAAGCATGGGTATGGGGCGCCTGGGTGGTGCAGTCCGTTAAGCGTCTGACTTCAGCCAGGTCACGATCTCGCGGTCTGTGAGTTCGAGCCCCGCGTCGGGCTCTGGGCTGATGGCTCAGAGCCTGGAACCTGTTTCCGATTCTGTGTCTCCCTCTCTCTCTGCCCCTCCCCCGTTCATGCTCTGTCTCTCTCTGTCCCAAAAAAAATAAATAAACGTTGAAAAAAAAAACAAATCATGGGTTTATCAAATTTTGCACGCGACACATTAGGAAAAGACTGAATAAAAAAATGAGAATACAAATGTATTGCAAAAGACCGGAATGAAGATCCCAAACCAAGAATTTAGTTTAATGAATGTAGATGTATTCATACCTCCCAAATAAATTACATAAATATTGTTTGGAAAGACTTAGATACCTACCGGCGATGTGGTTCAGCAGGCAAAAAGCCAACGCGATCAAAGGCAGCACTGATAAAATTGTGAAGTCTGGATCAGGGCAGCTGCTGTTCTCGCTGAACTGGGAACATGTTACCCCACCCCAGATTATTAAATCCATTTCTGCGCGTCTCACTGTAATTGGGCAGCTTCTAACAGGGGAGCTGTTTCTAGAATTACATGATATACAGCACGGTTGATGGAAATGGAGCTATTTCACCTGGAGAGGGCAAGACTTCTGCAGGCTACGTTATCCTCGACACAGGTCACATTTATTGGGAGCTTACTCTGTGCCAGGTTCCATTTTAAGGGCTCTATTTGTATAATATCATTTCATACTTATAAAAACCGTATGAGTTATTATGACCATTTATCTCCCTTTTGCTTCATACCTGCAGAAATGGAAGTCCTAAGGTACATAGCGACCAAGTGATAGGGCTGAGGGTCAAAGATCCTGGGCTGTCGCAGGATCTCTTACGCATAACCCCTCGCTGCCTCTGATAACGACAGCATAACAGGTGTCCGAATGGTTATAAATTTCAGGGATGCAGCTCCCAGAAAAGCTTCCTGCAAAGCGGTGGGTTAACTCCTGCTGGATGTATTCAAGCTCAATGACGCTCTGTTGAGGATGATACGGGGCGTCCCGTGTTGGGAGTAGGCTGGACTAGGAGGCTCAAGGAGTCTTGGAACTGTTGGAGTTTTGGAGTTTTACTTGGCATGTTGTTGTTCCTGGCATTGGATTCTAAGGACCGTGGAGGGGTTATCGGTTTTACTGTGCAGTTTTCTTCTCCCACACCTGCAACCCCAAACACTCCCTCAGCCCTCAGGGGAAAAGGAAAATGCTCTTCATCGGACACACCCTCACCTGTTAGTAAGTGTGTTATTTTTGGTTGCCATAATCCATCCCCTGGCCGGTAGTTTTATTTTACAGAACAATTCCTCGCAGCTTTGCTTTGGAATGGAAGAGACCATGCGAATACTTTGCATCTGTATTTAATAACGCTGTATTGTGATACGATGATCAATCCTGTGGACTCCTCTGCAAAGAGACTTGAACTTAGTAGAAACTAGCGTGCACCCCCTGCCTCAGGAACATGCAGTCAATGCCGGAAATATAGCCCGATGGAGTTCTTTACACAAAAGCTATCATTTTTTTTATTTTTTTTTTCAACGTTTATTTATTTTTGGGACAGAGAGAGACAGAGCATGAACGGGGGAGGGGCAGAGAGAGAGGGAGACACAGAATCGGAAACAGGCTCCAGGCTCCGAGCCATCAGCCCAGAGCCTGAGCGGGGCTCGAACTCACGGACCGCGAGATCGTGACCTGGCTGAAGTCGGACGCTTAACCGACTGCGCCACCCAGGCGCCCCTAGCTATCATTTTTTAAGTACAAAAAAAACAGGTCCATGTTGTTCTTTGAGGGCGATTAATTGCATAAGAAAGAAACTCATGGTTTGTATTCTCAGCAAAATCAAAAAGGTTTGTGGGTTGTGCTTGCATAGCCTGAGCTTAGTCATCTGAGTCATAAACCCGTGAACTCGTCGAACACTTTGGGAACCAGGGAGCGGGTCAGAGGGAGCATCTGAGTGTACTTAAGTAGCTGCCAGAGGGGGAGGCAGACAAAGCTGAACTGGGGAGGGAGTGTGGGAGTGAGGGAAGGGTGGGGAGAGAAGGCCCCTAGGTAGGAAGGAAGGGTTGGAAAATCAGGGACCTGGCAAAATAAGGAAGAAAAAGTATCATGAGGTGAAATGAAAGTTAAGGCCTTGAGAACCAGAAATCCAGGAAAACATGAAGGGACAATTCCCAGAGTGTCCTGAGCGGTCCATGCAACTGGGCAACCGCGTCATAGAACGGCTTAGTAAGAGAGGTTATTTTTGTCTCTAAGTTCCCTAAGTCCTTGCATCATGAACGAGGGGGATGATGTGAGGAGAAGCAGCCTCCAAAAGGCGCGGACCCTGGCCTGCGAACAAGGTGGTTCTTTTTGTGGTTCTTTCATTTCATACTTATAAAAACTGTATGAGTTATTATGATTACTTATCTCCCTTTTGCTTCATACCTGCAGAAATGGGAGCCCTAAGGTGACATAGCGACCAAGTGATAGGGCTGAGGGTCAAAGCCGGGTGGGCTGCCTTGGGATCTCTTACACACAACCCCTTGCTGCCTCTCTGCTGTCTGCGGTAATGACAGCAGAACAGGTGGCCCAATGGTCCCATAGCCCTCTTCAAAGGCATTGGTTGGGCCTTCTGTTCCTTCCTTTTCCTGACACACCCGGTGGCTGTGACATACCAAACGGGAACCTGAAAACTTTGCCCACCCAGGGAGCTGGTATGTATGTGTGTGTATGTGTGTGTACGTGTGTGTATGTGTGTGTGTGCACGTGTGTGTTACATGTTATTTAAAGAGGAAATAAGAGGATAGGAAAAAAGATTGTTCTTTTTCATTAGAATAATTGAAAAAAATTTTATTTTAGAGAGAGAGAGAGTGCTCAAGTGGGGAAGAAGGGCAGATGGAGAAGAGAGAGAGAGAGAGAGAGAGAGAATCTGAAGTAGGCTTTATGCTCAGCAGAACCCAGCTCGGGGCTTGATCCCATGACCCTGGGATCATGACTTGAGACAAAATCAAGAGTTGGATGCTCAACTGACTGAGCCACCCAGGTGCCCCAAGAAAGATAGTTCTTTATCAATTCTGCATAAAGGATAAAAGGAGTTTTCTGGCTCTCCAAGTATCTTTTCCGGCAGTCTGTGAGAGTCTCGGAGATCCCTAGTATGGGTGCGGGGTGTCTGCACGTGTGCAGCTCACCTACACAACACATCTATGCGTGTGCAACTCACCTACACGTGTGCAACTCACCTACACAACATATCTATGCGTGTAGCCAGAGATCAGATGTAATTGTAAGGTACAGAGTCACTTCCACAGTGAGGTGAAACCATTGTCCTTAATCTTATTCACTCTATGTATGCAAATATATCATGCTGGTAAAAAAAAATCATTCCATTCAAATCAGTAACAAAACAGAAGTTGATTGCAAAGTGGAGAAGTGATGCATGTCACCAGGTGTTGTGACCGAGGACTCATGACCCATCCCTGTGACCTGGCTTTCCACGACCTTTCTCATATGCCCTTAGGGTGGGTGATGTGACAATCAAAGAGCATTACCTCGCTATCTATGGCCTCCCACATCCCTGCTTTTCTCAACATCTTTTCTTCCAGAAAGGCATTCTAGTCTGAAAGGCTTTCCTATATATAGTGAAGAAATTTGAGGAGATAACTTATGTATCTAGACGAGGTTAATCCCAGGTAGGTTTTCACCAGGTTTAGGTTTGGCCTAAACCCTTAGGCAGGACCTCTCGTTCATATTCACCTATTGGGACACCTAGGAAGTGACACGAATATTTTAAGACACACGGGGGTAAGCGGATGCTGCTGCTCATTGCCAAGACATGGCCAGTCTGGGGCTCTGGTCACCTCAAACCCTGCCCGGCTGCCCCTGGGTCTAGGGAACTGACATTTCTCCATCTTGTGATCCCTTCCAGGACTCCTTGCCTCTCTCCTGTCTGGTTTGCCAGTCCTTCTTGGGTCTGACGCTGCGAGTTAGAGTTCTCAATGGTGCCAATAATTCCCTTCAGAGATGAGTTTTTCTGTAAGTCCTTCCCTTGAGGGGCCCAGCTCTACGTGCCTCCCGCTCAGGTCTTGCCCCGACTCTTCCCAAATCTCCCCAAACTCTTCTTGACAGCGTTTACACCTCAGTCCAATGTGGCATCCTTTGTGAGGCCTCCTACCAGTTGAGTAATGCTGGTCTCCCACGGAGCTGGTCTTCAGAGGACCAGCCTGTTTGTGTCCGAGTACTCAAAATTTGAAGTTATATTTATTGGCTGGCTTACCTGCTTTTCTCCTACTCTTCTGTGTGCTTCAGGAAGACAGGAACTCGTTTTGTTTCCTTCTGTATTTCCCAGGGCCCAGCACAGTGTCTGCACGTATAGGAGCATTTGTTGCATGAACGAATACAGTTTTGGGGAGAAAGGTGTCTTTTTGCTTGTCACAGGCTAATTGGGATTATAACATCTCATTTAGAGAACACCACTGTCAAATTCCCTCTGGTCTGTTCTGGTGTCTCCATTTCTTCTGAAATAATTTTGATAGATTTCAGCTGATCAACCATGAGGTTCTTATTTTTTTTTATTTTTATTTTTTCATATAAGAACACTTAAATCCAAAGTGATAAAAGCTACTTACAAGCCTGAGGCTTGGAGGAAAGAAAGGAAATTCTTTAGTTTTTGGGCTGAGTGCATTTCATCACATCCAAGTTTTATTTCCCTGAGGCTTTTCTTTGTCGAGCTTGGGAAAGTGCTGTTTCCTACGAGAACCACACAAGAACCAACTTCAAATATAAACGAGAAAAGCATCCCCAAAGCAAAAATCAGAGAACCATTTTAGATTGATGCCCCCAAAGATCAATTGCAATCTTCTTCTTTTTTTTTTCAAGTGCATTACTTTTCTAAACTGACTCGAACCAAATAGATGAACAAGGACCTTCCAGCCTGTATAAACCAAACTGGAAATCGATGAGCATATGCCAGCAGGTAGGCTCAGAAAGGATTTATCTTCCTAAATTTAAGGCAGTAAGCTGCTTCTGGCAATGTTTTCTCTTAGGAGAACGGGGTGAGTGTGTCTGGGCTGAACATGACTCTAGACAAGGGGAGGAGGGGAGGTGCAGATTGGAAGCTAAATGTTTCCAGTGACAGGACTGACTCATAAAATCTTTCCATTGATTGTGCCATATCAAGCCAATCACTTCCTGCCTTCCTGGGCCAAGTTGGGAAAGCCTGGACACTCTTTGCTACAAACCAGAGCAAGGAGGGAGACCTCCCTTGTTAACAGAGCGGTGCTTGCTGAACTCACACTATCTTTTTTTTTTTTTTTAAGTTTATTTATTTATTTTTGAGAGAGAACGGGGAGGGGGGGGCAGAGAGAGAGAGAGAGAGAGAGATAGAATCCCAAGCAGGCTTCACACTGTCAGCACAGAGCCTGATGTGGGGCTTGAACTCACCAATGGGGAGATCATGACCTGAGCATAAATCAAGAGTCCGATGCTTAGCCAACTGAGCCGTCCAGGCACCTCACACTACCTTCAGAGTCACACGGGAACTTGTGAAAAATGCAGTGTCCCAGGGCCATCTCCTGGAGGTTCTGATTTAGTAGCTCCGGGTCTGACTAGGAGAATTTATATTTGGAACAACTGTCCCAGCTGATTTGTCTGATTCTGCAGGTTTGAGGAAAGGCATTGGATAGGTAGCCACATTCGTTCTTCTTTGGCAGATCCACCAATTTTCCAGGCAAGCCCTGGTTGCTGCCTCCTCAACCTTTGAATTCCAAGCCAGAGGAAGACTCTCAGTATGTTCATTCAGCGTGTCATGTGGTTCTGTGGACAGGTCCTCTCTCTGGAAGGATCTTGGTAGTGATGTCCCAGTGGTTGAGGTGGGACTGGGATATCAGGAGACAATCCCTTTAAGGATGGAATGGCCTTTGCCAGCACTAGGACCCCACTTGGGGCCCCCTCCTTATGCTCCTGGTACAACCACACCTTCCCCCAGTTTCCATCTTCGCCTCTAAGCTCCTTCCCAAGTCTCTCCCTGTCTCTATTAGAACTCCACGGCCTCCAGTGCATCTGCGCATTTCCATTTCAAACTCCGCTCATGCAAGACTACTCATCTCTCCTCTCCACCCCCACATGTGTTCTTCCTGGGTTACCTCTTCTACAAAACAGAATCATTATCCACCTAGTTACCCCGGCCAGGATCCCGACTTCTCCCCCTTCCTCATTCTTTGCATCTAATCCCACATATCTGTTTAAGGCAGTGGTTTGCAACCCTGGCTGCAAAACATAATCATGTGGAAAGATTTTTTAAAACATACCCATGCCTGGGCTCCACTCCCAGAAATTCTGATTTAATTGGTCTGTGGTGAGGTCAGGCCCTGGAGAGCTTTTTTTTTTTTTTTTTTAATGTTTATTTATTTATCCTGAGAGACAGAGAGTGAAGCGGGAAAGGGACAGAGAGAAAGAGAGAGAAAGAGAGAGAAGAAGAAGGGGGAGGAGGGGGGACAGAGAATCCCAAGCAGGCTCCATGCAGCCAGCGTAGAGCCCAATGCAGGGCTCGAACTCACAAACTGTGAAATCATGACCTGAACCAAAATCAAGAGTCAGATGCTCAAATGGTTGAGCCACGGGGGTGTCCCAAGCCATGGAGAGCTTTTAAAACTTCCCAGGTGATTCTAATGTGTAACCAGGGTTCTCTCTCCCCGAGTTACACACTTCCTTCCACAGCAGGCAAATCTGATCAGCTGGGGGTGGGGGAGGCAGGGGGAGAAGGGTAAGGCACTTACCTTGGGCACAAAATTCAAGGGAGCACCAAGACCCGCGGTAATCAAGGTAAATAATATGTTTGAAAATCAAAATGAAGGCAAAAAAGACCACGATAAACAACACATCAACATTTTATAAAAACAGCCTGTTGCGGTTTGTTTGTTTTACAACCCTGCGTTATTTCGCAACAGGAGCAATTGTTTCCAATCGGGCCGTGGTTCCCAGGCTTGTGTGGCTGTCCTGTCCCTCCCGTGGGTTTATGAGGGTTGACAGAGGCGTGTGAACAGATTAGGCAATGGACTTAGATTTTTTTCATTGGAGATTTTCTATTTGGTTCAAAGTATGGGAGGTATTTTGGTAAGTATAAACAGGAGCGCTCATTTTGCCTTTTGCCTGAGTTTCCAACGCGGCTCAATACAGCATGGGTTTCTCCCTTTGGAGCTCCTCCTTCCCGGGGCTACATTCCTGCCTTTGGGATAGAAGCTCTGTATGAGTTGACCAAGCCCAGCTCTCCAGCCCCATGTCCGGTTGCTGCCCCTGTTGTGCATTTGTGCTCTAGCGATAACGAATGCCTCGCGGTTCTCTGGATGTGTCTTCATTTTCCTCGCAGCTACACCTTTACACGGGTATTTTTTTTCTGCCCTGCAAGTCTGGGTCATTGCAGTCAGCTGAGTAGTTTGTTGTTGTTGATTTTTGTACCGCACAGAGACACCTGGCTGAGATGGTGAGCAGGGTTGGAATTTAGCCTCGTTCCGCTTGCCAAGCCCTGTGTCCTGGCATGAGGCTGCCTCCCTGGGGGTTGGGGGTGGGGAGGCACCTTTTCTAATTCATCCACCCATAGGGGGCACATTTTTCTGGTTTGCACAAAGACTCCTTGTTGGTGGCTGCTCTGAGTATCATTCCCTGTATCATCTGCCCCATGAATTCCTGCCTACCATTTAAGACAGAGCTCGAGTTTTGACCTCCACTGTGAAGTCTTCCTTGCCCTCAGTCTCTCAGACAGAGTGACTCTGTGTTCTAAGTCACCACCTCATCCTCTGCGTGCTTTTATGATGGCAGCTTTCTCAGTGAATTGTAATTATGGGAACAACCATGGAGCCACCTGGCTGGCAGATTCGTCTGGCATATATCAGTCAAGAACAGGGTGGTTCTTCTTTAATCTAAGGATGTCTTTGAAGAGCACTAGAACAATCAGTGGTAAAGTAAAGCATCCAGACAAGTAACTCCTTTCCCTTCAGGACACCAGACAACTGGTTCATGGCTAAGTTAGTCGGAATGTGCTGGGCCAGCTAAGGCAACAAGTCCGACTCTGGGTGAGTTAATACCAAAGTCTTATTTCTTGCTTAGACTACATCTTCATCATGGAATCCAGATGGATGGAGCTTGCCACCGTGGAAGAAAAAGAATCAAACTCCCGATGGCCCTGCGCCAGCAATTAATTGCCTCTGCCTGGCTTTGACTTTGCAAATGACATTATCTCTGCTCCAACTTATTGGCCAGAATTAGTGCCATGGTTCCACCCAACCTCACAAGGGCAATCCCGCCATATGCCTGGAAGGCAGGAGAGTTTGAAAAACGTTTGGCAAACAGCACTTATGACTACCGGAGTTGACACTTTCCATAGAGTTGACGGAGTTTCCTTATTTCCTAAATGCTCCTAGCATTTGTTTTGGTGTTTAGAAAAATGGGTTATCAACATCAGAACATGGTGATAACAACTGTAGCTAAAAACCAAAAGCACAGTCTTTTTTGGAAATCTTTCAGTGACATCTCTGCTCATAAATAAGGATTCTCATGGGGTTTGTGTCTGTTGCAGTTTACAGATGTAGTTCAGATTATACTGTAAAAAACAGCAGAGTGGTGGGGCGCCTGGGTGGCGCAGTCAGTTAAGCGTCCGACTTCAGCCAGGTCACGATCTCGCGGTCCGTGAGTTCGAGCCCCGCTCAGGCTCTGGGCTGATGGCTCAGAGCCTGGAGCCTGTTTCTGATTCTGTGTCTCCCTCTCTCTCTGCCCCTCCCCCGTTCATGCTCTGTCTCTCTCTGTCCCAAAAATAAATAAAAACGTTGAAAAAAAATTTTTTTTAAATAAAAAAAAAATAAATTAAAAAAAAAAAAAACAGCAGAGTGGTAGTGGCCCAAATGCACTTTTAGAAGAGATTCTTATTATCTTAGAAAGATTTATATACATATATATGTATATATATGTATGTATATATATGTATATATATACATATATGTATATATGTATATATATATGATACATATTATATAAATATATAAAAATTAAATGTATATAACTATCACATGAATATATAAAAATTAAATATATAAACATATAAATAAATGTATATATACATACATAATTGAAATAAATTGCCTCATCCATCCAATTGATCAAACGAGATAGCGGATGTGAAAACCGTTTGTAAAGTGCTAAAACGTGAAGGGCTGTTTAAAAACAAATTATTCTTAGCCTAAAGGACCAGTCATCCCAAAGATGCATCTATTCTAAGATCTTATCCTGCTATAGGCATCTCCTTGTTTCTTTTCCATGGATTTTCATTTGCTTTTAAAACAGGCCCCTAATAATAACAGATCTAGCAAACATTTTTAAAAATGTGAATCAGCTGTAAGTTCAAATCAAAACTCAAAAAGCTCAGTTTTTCAGACTGACAGAAAGTTTCCAGACAGAAATTGCCCTGGGAGTAATGCCATTTGGAGTTGACATTAAGGAATTTAAAAATGAATTGCAGATGAAGTCTACACAGAGTTCTTCTACATACCAATAAAGTCCAGGTGGGAGCTACGACAAAATGTTCCCTTTGTAGAATATATTTTTAAAAGTTCAGCCCTGTTAGTATGTTCAGGTGGGCTCTGTTTTTTGGAAGATGTGCACATCTATAAGACTCTTAAAAACAGAATAACTAAGCAGTGAATTTCACATTTAAAAAGAATTTTATTGGAGTGCCTGGGTGGCTCAGTCGGTTAAGCGTCCGACTTCAGCTCAGGTCACGATCTCACGGTCCTTGAGTTCGAGCCCCGGTCGGGCTCTGGGCTGATGGCCCAGAGCCTGGAGCCTGCTTCCGGTTCTATGTCTCCCTCTCTCTCTGCCCCTCCCCCGTTCATGCTCTGTCTCTCTCTGTCTCAAAAATAAATTAACGTTAAAAAAAAATTTTTAAAAAGAATTTTATTTTGTTTTCTTTTTTGTTTTAACTGTTTATTTATTTACTTTGAGAGAGAGAGGGAGAGCACGCACCTGAGCACATGGTTGGGGGGGAGGGCCAGAGAGAGAGGGAAAGAAAGAATCCCAAGCAGGCTCCACACTGTCAATGCAGAGCCTGACGCAAGGCTCCATCTCATGAACCACGAGATCACGACGTGAGCCGAAATCAAGAGTCAGATGCTTAACTGACTGAGACACCCAGGCGCCCCTAAAAGGAATTTTAAAATCGTGCTCCCTTGGTACATTTATATCACGTAAAAGAACATGTTGGTGAGTTAAAAATGTCAGTTTTGTCAAGTAAAATATATATGCAGTACTATAATTTATTTTCTTTCCCTGTGTTTTACACCTTTTTTATGGATAGCTTCCTCTGTATCTGCTTTACTGCGTGTACTCCATTATCCTATAGTAATTGGGCAATAACAGATATGACTGAAATCCCTACCAGTTTAGTTTATCTTGAGCCCTGTGATGACACATAGTTATCTCAAGAGCTTGTGACTATAATCATGTGAAAGTCCTGTCGAAATGAAAAATTATGTCTGACCTCAAATGAAAGGACTTGTGTAAAATAAAGTGCGAACACATCTCATATCAAATGCCAATCTTGTACATGTGAGTGTTTTTCTCCGAGAACATATAAAAGTCAATAAGATCCGCTTACTTTTCATGTTAAAAAAACAGTCTGCCTAGAGGATTCATCCTGTTGGAGATCTGGTGCAACGTTTCCAAACCCGGATTTGATTTATCTACTGATTAAATGTGGCTTGAGTTCTAATAGTTCCACTCTCTTTAGAAAAATCCAGAAAGATATCCAATGGCGTTTCCGAAGCGTACTTGGTAGTTCTTTGAGTGACGGATGAGATCAATATTGGAAATTCCTCATTCAACTCACCTCTCCGATCTGACAGCTGGCCTATCACAGTAACCCAATCACACTGATTTTCTTGAGACTTTCTTGAAAGCTGTTCCAGGAAAAGCATTCTAATAACGTTGTCAGCAGTGGATGCATCCTCATGCTTCCTGAGTCCTCCACTTTGAAGCCCTTTGAATAAATAAATTCTGATACGTGTTAAAATGCAAACTTAATTTTAACTCATCTGTCTGTGAAAGGCAGCCAGTATGATCTCTCACAGAAGACCGGGAGCTTAAAACTGGCTTGAGCCATCAAGACATTTTCAACGACTCCAAGGAGATGTCTGGGATGTCAAGCATGTCTCCTTAGAAGTCGAGGTCTTCACGATTGCCCCCGTTGAATGGTAATTGAGAAGCGCCTTCTTCTCGCGAAAAATACAGAGGCTTTTGTACCCAAGGAAGCACACATATGTTTTCTAGTTTATTGCTCATCAATTGTGTGCTTATAAAGGAGATGAGTAGGCTTAATCTGAGGAAGATGCTACAGAAATATCTTCTTTACCATCTGAGCTTGAGGCAAAAAGAGAACTTCATCCTGCCACAACTTAAGGGCTTGGTATGTGACACCCCTGGGTCCTTATATTATCAGAGAAAGCTTCTGGGAAAAGGTAGACTTGGAACTGATTGTGGGAGGAGAAAAAGAGGATAACAAGGCATGAATCTGGCCAATCTGAAGGAGAAAGAATCCTGGAAAAAGGGGTCATCTGTTTAAAAGAAGAGAGAAGAAGGGCACCTGGGTGGCTCAGTCAGTTGAGCATCAGACTCTTGATTTCCGCTCAGGTCATGATCACAGGGTCATGGGATTGAGTGCCGCAGGGGGTTCCGTGCTCTCTCTCCCTCTGCCCCTCTCCCCCACTTGTGCCATCTCTCTCTAAAAAAATAAATACAAATAAAAAAACAAAAAGGAGAAGAAGGAATAATGGTAGAGAGCGTGAGAGAATTTAGCCTGATGAGACCACAGCTTGAAATAAGGCATGCTAACTGGAAGCCTTTAAGCTTACGGGGAGAGCATGAAATTTAATGTGGAGGGAAACAAATCTTTGTTGATCTTTAGGTCAGGAAAAATCATCCAAATGAAGGATATATTAACTCTACTTGGCAGGTATTTTATTAGCATCATGCTCTAACTGAGCTAACCAGCCACATTATACCAGGGAGATATTTTATAACAAAGTTTTTCACCAATACCCTTTCTTCTGGATAAATAAAGTCAGCAGAGGATTATCTAAAATACGTAAGAGAATAAGCACCTTTTAAATGGTACAACCTGGTACATATAAGTAAATGAGTTTAAATCTTCACATAATACCTGTTGAATTGACTAATTGAGTACAATATGGTAATCATAAATAGTTTTATCATTTTTTTTAAGTGGTTCCTCATGGATCTTGACTTAGAAGGCTTTTGGGGTTTTAGCTTTATGTGAATTGCTGCATTAACTTCAAAGAAATGAAATTGTACTTTCATTAAAATATTCTTTAACTTCATAAGCTCATACTTTTCTGGATTAATCTCTCCTGTGTTGGCCACTCATGGTGCATGCTATGCCTTGCTGCCTGGAGGCGAATTTCCTGCCCATAGCTTCTTGCTGAGGGAGCAGACATATGTGACCAAGTCTGTCCCACATGACAAAGGCAGGCACAGCTGAATGGACCAAGGATGGGTACGAGACCCATGGGCTGTCAGTCCAGAAGCTGACTGTAAATTAAGAGGAGGGCCACTTCTAAAGAGCTCCCTGTCAGAAGCAATGATGGTTTGTTGGACCACTCAGACTTCCTTTCAGGAGTCTGAATATGATACTTGGGGAGAGAACCAGTCAGCCCATAGTGGGTGGATACATGAAAACACCTCAAAAGGAGACAGTGAGGAAATTATCAAAATGGCTGAGGGGCATTTCAGGGCTGGGGTGGGGACAACAATCTCCTACCAGTGTCTGACAGTATTCCGTCTCCACAAAGCTGGCTGAGTGGCTATATCTGCTCTCAGAGAGTTTTGTCTCCCTGCTGCCATATGTAACCTCACAATCCAACGCCATTCCTGAAACAGCCTGAATGAGGCACTTGCCACCTTAGAACCCCCACCCCCCAAATCTAACATGTAGTCCAAAATTTGGTACAAAGATGTTCAATTTTACTTTTACTAATTTTAAGAAAGACATTTGGGGAAACAATATTAGCCACCACATACGGTTTGAATGGGCTTATTATTAAAATGGGTTGGCCAACTCAACAGAAACATCTGCCAAACCAACCAAACAACAAAACAAGACAGAATTATGTTGAAGATGCCACTGTCATCATTTTGAGGATAAAAACTAGGAGGATCAGTGATGATGATTTTCTTCCAGAGCAGATGTAAGGTTGTGGCTTGTTTATCCCTCGAGTTGGGTTCTTTACGTGGTTTGTTAAATAGCATCTCATCAATAGGTCTGAGTCTTCACGCTTAAACATTTTCCCTCAATTTTTTATTACCGATAAAAGCAGAGGGCGACACTCTTTGGTCATTTACCTACATACTTGTTTGTTCTGAGAACATTGCTCAGGGCACAGATTTCAAAAAGGACCAGCTATCTGAGGGCAGCAGAAAAATATATGACATGTTGGAACATTGTGCAGAGGGTGAGCAAGCCCTTGAACCGTAGCTGGGGAACCTGGATTCTAGTCAATTCTGCCGCTGGCAAGCCATGTTATTCTGGCCAAGTCCCTTTCCTTGTCTGTAAAAGGAGGGCGCTGTGATCCTGAAATTCTCTGCGTTGTGTTATCTCTCCTACAAAAACCATACACTCCGCCAAAGCAGCATTGTCTGCCTTATCTGCTTAGGGCTCAATCCAAGAACAGTTCCTGTTCTTGCAGGTGCTTAGGAAATACTTGGTGATCTTGAGCAGTTCACGCTGTATGTTGCTTACTAAAAAGGCTCTTTTTCATGTATGGAGTCTTAGCTATCCTTCAAATTGCTTTCACATAGGAGGCTCTCAACACTCACTGGTCTGAGATATCACATTTGGTTCTCAGGGGGTCCGTGCTTACTTGTTAATACAGAAATACAGGCATGGAGAAGCCGTATAGAATGGGAAGAGGGGTGGCCTGTGAGTCAAAAGACCTGGCCCACCACTAACTACTGTGTGACTTTGGGCAAGTCTTTCTTTTTCTCTAAGGTTCTGTTTTCTGGTGGCACACCTCTGGTCCTGTTATACCTGTTATGTACAACAAATGGGTGTTAAGAATAGAAGAATCCACCAGGAAGGATGTGGAGCTGTAGGAGGAATGTAGTCAAAGTAATTAATGCGGAGGCATCAGTCCATTAGAAACATCAAGACAGGCAGACTCTGTTTTTTATATGCACCACCTAAAATCCTTTATAAGCATCAACTAGGGTGGTTCTTCCTTTGCTCTTAGTGGTTCATCAAAGCAGGTCACTGACCTCAGCCACATCTGCCACCATACTCGCTGTCATGGGGTGCTAAAACCATGGGAGAAAGCTGCCAGTTTGCTGACAGCTTGCAAGCCCATGAAATGTCTGTGTTATTTAGTATGCCCAATTGTGGGGATCCTGAGGATTTTGCTATAATTTTTGTTGCAAATTCTGGGTTACTCATTTAGGGTCCCTTTATAAAACATGACTAGAGGATCAATCTAGTAGTAAGTTGCTGCTGACCTCTCTCTCTCTCTCTCTCTCTCTGAGAGAGAGAATCCTAAGCAGGCCCCTGGCTGTCAGTGCAGAGCCTGATGCAAGGGTTCATCTCACGAACATGAGATCGTGACCTGAGCTGAAATCAAGAGTCAGACGCTTAACCAACTGAGCCACCCAGGCATCCCTGGATCTCTATATTTTGTCACATTAATATGGCCCTATTTTTTTCAGAGCAAGGTCTTCTGGCCCCATTAGTAAGAGGTGCCAATTTGTTTTTGCATTCCTAAGGAAGGGAATCTTTCAAATGCACGAAGGAAGAAAGAGACACATAATCAAGGTAGGGTGGCCAGCAAGATTGTAATTTTGCTTGAGAGTGTGGTCTTCTGATGATGGGTCCCAGATGGATGGAAAGGGCTAGGAAGCAGGGGAGGAAGGATGAGCCCATACTCTGTTGATAGTGTGACTCAGGACTACCCAGCAACCCATCAGGGCTCCATTGGGATGATCTTCTGAGTTTTCACTGCACATGTTTCCTATGGACTTTGTATTTCTGCATCTTCCTGGGAGCTTGGTTTAGGCAGTGGGATGAAACACTCTTGTACGGGATCAACAGTCTGGAAAAGAAGAAATGTCATTGTCAACTTTCTGAGCCAACACAAGGGATGATACTCTCCAGAGCTACGTTTGAAATACCATTTCAGCTTCATTCAGTCCTTTGTTGATAAAGAAAAAAAATATTGAGGCTACCCACATCAGAACTTTGTTTTACCATCTTCCTTCTTAGCCAGTAACAAGAATCTTTTTGCAAGATTCTTGAAGAGCTGGTCACTGGACATCGAAGTAATCCAAGAAATTCTTGGAGAAGGTATAATAAAGATCTTCTCATCATGTAAATGCCCTCCAGAGGGCTAATGACGGCAAACGATCTATCTGTATCCTGGGCTGTGTGCCATTCCAGGAAAAGGCAAAGTCTCAGATAACAGACCAGAAGGATTAGGATTAGTTAGAGTTGCCATGTACGGTCCATCAAACAAACAATCTGAGCATGACTTTCACCCTCAGATTTCAGTTACGGGGATCAAAATACAAGAACCGTGTCCCAGTGTGGTATTTTTGGCTGCCTGCATCTGTGTGCCTTCAAGCCATGGTGACACAAATGCAAGTTGCCTCCCCTTCTACTCAGTAGCGCTCCCTCTGCTTTTGTCTGAAAGAATTAAAATCGGTTACACCCATCTGGTGATGGTGGTGACGGACCTAACCCAGTTCTTGGGGGCAGCCTGAGCTGCGGGAGCTAGACGGTGACTCAGAGAGGCAGCCAGCGGGGCTCAGGGGATCATCTAGACAACTGATAGATACTAAAAGCAGATGTGACCTCATTCATATTCACAAGTCCCTGTTGTCCCCAAGGCAAAAAGCAGCGAGCTTGCTCCTCTTCACCCTCACACGAACCCTTCAAGCTGCCTTTTCCTTCCAGCGACATTCACCTACATTGGAGTACATCGTTAATGGAGGGGCCATGGGGATTTGGAGGGGCTCTGGCAGAGACAAAGGCATTGTATCTGGATGACTCAAGCTGCACAGACTTGGAGGGACGAGCCTGCCCTGCCTGTCCTCTCTCAGGTCAGTAAAGACATTGGAAATGAAGCCTGACAGCTCTCCTGTGGAAGGTGGGCTTGCTATATCCCTCCTTGGTGATTGTAGACGAGCACATTTACCTGCAGCTGAATGGGGGTACCATATGAAGTTAATGCTACATCCTCCTCAGCTCCATCACTGTCTCGGGCTGAAAGCCAAAGGAGGGAAGGGCTGGGTTAGTGTCAGAGATTCACGTGGAAACAGCACATGAGGACTATGAGGAGACTCAAGGGCTTGCCAAGAGGTTCTTGGCCTTTTAGAAAGGAATTCTCAGTCGAGACTGATTTTTTTTCTTTTTCCCCTGAATCTATGATTTTAAAAAAGAGTGCTTGAAAGCTTATGAGGAAGGTTGGCTATGGATGGCGTACGTGTGTTCAGGACATAGAATAATCCCATGCGTGGTTATGTGTTTAATGTCAGTCCCCTCAACAAGACTTTTGAGCTGTGTCTGTCTGTCTCCGAGGTCAGGCCCTTGCGCGATATGTATCTGTTGTTTGATGGTCACAGACATGGCCATGCCCCAGTGTTCACACTTAGGGGCTCTCTCGCTAGCTGTGTGACCTGGGGCCAAGTTTCTTAACCTTTGGTTGCCTTTGTTTCCTGATGCGAATAAAAGGGAGATCATGATGATCATAATAGCAAACGTCCTTCGTAGGATTGTCTTGAGGATTAAGTCACTCAATATGTGTACGACCCTTGGAATAGGGCATGATCATCGAAAACACCATATTGCTGCACTCTGCATATTATTACCCACGGTGGTGCTGGTGGTGTGGTCATACGTGATGCTCTGACATTGTCTTCCCACTGTCATTTTTTTCTAGAGGGTCGGACCCTGTGAAATATGAAATGCTATTCTTTCCTTCATGGCAGAACGAACTGAATTCTCGGTTTAACTGTGTTCCTTGAGGTATAACGAGACTCCTTCACACTCAGCTCCTTAGGGACCGACATTCACCCAACATTCTCATCAGACTAGACTAGACACCAGAGAAGCTTCATTCTCCAGAATTCTCCAGGACTGGCTGCTGTTCATGGATTTACCAAAGGAAAACACCAAAGTGTTTTCCTCTTTCTGTTCATCCTGCAGCCACTTCATGCTGTGAAATCTGAGTTGAGTAAGGAAGACCTTATGTTTATACAGGGAGGAGGCAGAGACATTATAGCCATCATTTAGGCAAGGAGCCTGAGCTTCTAGACGTTGAGGAGCTTGGTTTGGTCTCAAAGTTGGCAGGAAGCAGAGCTGAGCCTCAAGCCAGGGCATCCAGATTCTGCGTTCTTTCTGCTGCCCCATGCTGCACAATTATCTCACGCTCTCTGGATCTTTAGGAATGTCACACCTGTGCCTTATCCGTCCTCAGACCAGACAAATCCTGCCCAGACTCACTGTCTTCTTCCCTACTTTATACCACGACTCTGTAACCTGTAGCTCTTGAAGGTGATAAAACAGCAGTTCTGAGAGTTGTTCCTGAGAAAGAGCAAACAAAAACTACACCACTTGGGACCACTGAAATTGGATTTCTCCTAGGAAGGGGGGTGCCTTGAAGAAAAACATGCTGAGAATTGTCAAAAAGGGCCGTGCAGGGGCGTCTGGGTGGCTCAGTCGGTTGAGCGTCCGACTTCAGCCCGGGTCACGATCTCACAGTCTGTGAGTTTGAGCCCCGCGTCGGGCTCTGTGCTGACGGCTCAGAGCCTGGAGCCTGCCTCAGATTCTGTGTCTCCCTCTCTCTCTGCCCCTTCCCCGCTCATGCTCTGTCTCTCTCTGTCTCAAAAATAAATAAAAACATTAAAAAAAAATAAAAAAAAAAAGGGCCGTCCAGCAAAAGCTCGTATTTACTATAAGGTAAACAGCCCAATGAATGGGCTTACGTTTGCGGGAACATTCTCTTGGTTCACATCATTTTACAGTCATTGAACCACTTTTACACTGCATAGACTCATTGTTTTTATCTTAAAGCCCTCAAAAAGAATAATGCTAGGTTTGTACACCTTCAAACAATGAACAGAAAAAAATGCCCACAATAATGTGATATTTTAAAATATACATGGGTCTTGGGGTGCCTGGGTGGCTCAGCTGGTTAGGCGTCTGACTCTTGATTTTGGCTCAGGTCATAATTTCACAGTTTGGTTTGTGAGATGGAGTCCTGAGTCAGGCTCTGCGCTGACAGTGTGGAGCCTGCTTGGGATTCTCTCTCTCCCTCTCTCTGCCTCTCCCCTGCTCATGCTCGTGTGCATGTGTGCGCCCTCTCTCTCTCTCAAAGTAAATAAATGTTTAAAAAAAATATATATATATATACATGGGCCTTGCTTATAGCAAACTTGATATAACAATACCTTAAGTAAACTAGGGCAGATGAAGTAAGCAATAATTAGAACAGGAGCTTTCCCTTCACAAAAAAATTTTGATGGCTGATATTCTATATTTAAGATCTCCACAAATTATATTGCATTTAAAATTCTCAGTTAAAGGGGGGCACCTGGGTGGCTCAGTTGGTTAAGTGTCTGACTTCGGCTCAGGTCATGATCTCGTGGTTTGTGAGTTCAAGCTCCGCATCGAGCTCTGTGCTGACAGCTCAGCCTGGAGCCTGCTTGGGATTTTGTGTCTCCCCCTCTCTCTGCCCCTCCCATGCTCATGCTCTGTCTCCGTCTCTCAATAATGAATAAACGTTAAAAAAAAAAAAATCTCAGTTAAAAGGACAACTGGTTTAAAAAATATAATCAATATACAGCTTTCTAGGAATGCATTTATAATAGAGGGCAAAGAATATTTATAACCATTTGTTTGGTGTCCTGTGGTAACATGCTTGAGTGCATTTTTATTCTCCACCCGGATGTTTTTAGATCTCGGAATTAAGTTCATAAGCCACTTCAGAGAGATAAAGCCTAATCTTCTTTTGAAAGAATCCCAGGGAAATAGAGTCCTTAATCCCCTTTGCTGATCTATTTCAGTGTCTACTAACTCTTATTTTCACAGTTAATCTAAATCCTTTGTGCTTTGGTTTGAGTTCACTTCTACAGATTGTCTTTAGTTGGAGACAGAAAACAGGACAACAGCCTCTTGGAGAGAGGTCTTCGTACTTGTGAAATTCCCTGCTAATCTCCTCTTGTCTTTCTCTTCTTTCAGATGAATAATTCTCATCTCACAACCCTGTGGTCAATCAAATAATTATGTAACTGGAGTCACAGCTACAGGCAGTATTAATCAGAAGAGTCTCATGACAAACGCATGCCTCATGGGCTCACACAAAATGTCATGTTTTGGTATACAGAATTTAGAGAGAGAACTGGCATGGTCTGTGAGGAAGGCACCTTAAGAACTACTGTCTATCCCATTGTCTTAACCTTTCCACATGGGTCTGATGTTATAACCCTTTAATTGTCTTTGTGGTTTTCCCTCAGCCTCCCCAAGTCCCCCACACTTCTCATTGGTGGATCCCAGAACTAGAATGGGTATTCTTGTTGGCGACTGGCTGACTGACGCCCAGCACAACAGCCTGATTGTTCTTGCTGACCACACGTCTATTTATATAGCACTGTGTTTCTTGAGCAAAGGAAAACAAAGGCAGTGGTAAGCTGCTTGCCTATTGCTAGCTCGTGACCTATATAATACGTAGGTAGTAGGGTTTCTCAAGTTCTTGTTATCGTACTCTTCTAGTCTGGCTCTTATCTATTTTGTGTCTACTGGTATGTTTTCCTGAGCTTGGTGGAATCCTCTATTTTGTACTGAGTTTTAATTATTCTTCTAAGTTTTGATATTTGTAATTTTTTCCAGGTGACCTAGATTCTGATTCTGTTGTCCCGGTTTAAGTTTCTGGTTATTCTGACCAATGTGGAGAGCAATCTGTATGTCCTTTACTACACTACTGATTTATTATTATTATTATTTTTAACAAAACATCAAACTGGGGGCACCTGAGTGGCTCAGTTGGTTGAATGTCTGATTCTTGATTTCGACTCATGTCATGATCCCGGGGTCGTGGGATCAAGCCCTGTGTTGGGCTCTGAGCTGAGCATGGAGCCTGCTTAAGACTCTCTCTCTCTCTCTCTCTCTCTCTCTCTCTCCCTCTTTCCCTTTCTCTTCTCCCTCTCCCACTCATGCTCACTCTCTGTCTACAATAAAAACAAACAAAACAACAAACTGCTTTGACAGTGACTGTCACTGGCAGGCATTTCCTGCTCAGAAATGGATTTTCTAACCATGCTCGAGTAACAAAGATAGTACCAAGCCCTTGGTCTTTCACCAAACCCTCCTTAGAACACTTAAAACACTTGTGTTTTGGGGTATGGACTCTTGATCATTACAACTTCCAGTATGTTTGGGGTATTATACAATTCTAAGAACCCCTCTCTGTCTTTCTCTCGGCTTTTGTTTCTTGGAAATATACAACGACAATAAAACAACACAAGAAATTTTATCTAATCTTCTGGTGAGAACTACAAGGCATAGTTTCAGGGATTGACTCTGCAATTCTGCCATAAACCTTAGTGATCTGATGACGCACCATCAACAAGCAAGGAAAAACTGTTAAAGGAAGGATGTATAGCATCAATTTCCGACTCTCGGTCAACTGAACTGAAAAGAATGAATGGCTGCATCTCTCTGAACAGGATTTAATTTGAATGTGTAATTAGCCATAGATGACAGCTCAAAAAAGTGTATGCACTTAAAGGGAAGGCTTCTATTAATTTTTTTGAGCCTGGTGAACATTATGTGTGATATACAACATTTAAAATAACATCATTTTGCACATTAGAAATAAATTGTGAGGAATCAGATGCCTATTAAGACACAAAAATTGATGTAAAACTATGATATTGGGTTATGAATAATAGGCCAGATGTTTCAGAAGGGAATGAATGGGGTTTGACATATTTCTAGACAACCAAAATTAGCCACTATCTCCCAGGTTGTTAGGGTCCAAGCATTTTTGTTGTCATGGTTAATCTATTTTATTCATTAACCAAGTATAAACAGGTGGCTTGGTCTTACATAAAGATAAAAACAAAATCTGACCAGAAATTTTTTGAAAATGTCACATAAGCAAGTTGCTTTATTTCTGTTAATGATTACATATCTGAGCCTTTATTAGAATTCTGATTCGATGGCTCTCCCGGTCACTTTTTGCAAACTTTGAAGGCTTTCAAGCAGTGAATGGTTTGAAAAGTAGAGATTTAGAAGTTATTGGGCTTTGTGACATTAATGAAGTGATGAGTCCTATGAATCAGTTTATTATGATGTTTGGGCAAATTAGCTTCAAGACTTAAATTTTAAAAAATGTCAATCACATGTTACCTGGATTGACTTTGCATCTGATGGCCCAAACATCTGGACTTAGCATCGTATGCCATGCAACTGCATGGTCCAAGCCTAATTTGGTGCTAGTTAACTCACTTTATAGTGGGTGCCTGTCTTTACCCAGCGTGAGCACTCAGTCACACCCTCTTTATTTAGGGCTTTTGATTCGTTTCTGTCTTGGCCTCTCCCCCATAAATCTCTGTATTTTGGAAGAACTGATTTTTCGTAAAAGTCTAACCTTGATTCCGGGTATCTTTACCTCCTTTTTGGAAATAGTAAGTCACCCATCTAAATTGTTCCCTCTTGGTTCATCCTATTTCTCAATTTCTCTCCTGTTTTTCCCGCAGGAAAGCCTCCCTACTCCCTGAGTCCCCTGGGAAAGTACCTCGTGAGAGTTCCTGGTTCTCCACTCTGAAGCTGCATTGGTAGGCTGGGGCTTGGCAGGCATTGCCTGGTAAAGGGCAGGTCTGCTTGCTCGATCTGTAGAGAATGCAGAGCTCGGGTATGATGTACAGCAGCAGGAAGACCCATGCATTGGTGACCAGGGCAATACAGATGACAGGGTCATCCCACTGGGGCTGCCGCTGGAACTGTGGGTTGCCTCTCAGGAGCATGGAGATCCACACTACCCAGATAATGATGGAGATGAGCACAGTGACGAAGATGAGCCTTCCATGTTGCTTCCAGTTCTCACATGGGCCACAGAAAGTGGCTTTGGAGACGAAGAATGTGAGGGCCATCAGGAAGAGGACATAGACCAGGAGCACAACAAAGTCCACGTTGAGCTGACAGGGTGTCATATGCATGAACATCATACCCCTGGTCATCATGAGAGTCACATACTCAGTGGCAATGATTATCTGCAGCAAGCTGACACCAATAGCAATGCACAGAATTGTTGTCCAAGAGAAGGAGACTCTGCCCCGGACCAGCTTCACCAGGTTGGAGGCATGAGCCAAGAGGCATGAGAAACAGAGAGCAAAGAGAACCCCAAAGAGAAAGTAGCGTACAGGGGCAGTTTGCTGATTGAACTGAGTGATGAAGGCAAACGTGAGGCTAAAGAGTCCCAACACACCCAGGAGGAAGAGGAACTGAGTGGGAAGGACATTCCACTGGCTGCAGTCTTGAACCCTTCGCATGAGGAAGAGAAACGCCAAGAGTAGGATAATCGTAACTACTATGCCAATTATTGCCAGGGACTCTAGAACAGTGCTCCATGGCCCCTCATTGTCACAGAGGAAATAATAGTCCTCAGTGGACCTGACGCAGTCCTCATACATGGTGACTTGTAGGTGGACCTCACGAGAATGGACTTCTGTTTCCCTGCGGAAGAAAGATGAGACAAATTTCTGACTACATCCGCCCATAAGAGCGCCCGTCGGGTAGTCCTATTTGGGCACTATAAGGTCTCTCATTCCCAAAAGAAGACACCTGGACATACTGGATAAAACGTCCCCAAACTATCAAACCCTGAAATCTCGCCTGGCTCCATTCTGCTGGGAAAAGCAGAACAATGTCTACTTCCCGATGCTTCATCCATTTTCAAGTCAGTTACCACCAAGCCTTTTTGAAACCCGAGGCAGGATCATTTTCACAAAATAGGGTATGGGACAAAGGTTGCATGGTTGATGAGATTCCAGTTAGGTCGGACTCCAGAACGAGCGCTGTCAACGTTAATGGATCATCGGATCATTCGAGACACTGATGCACTGCTTGAGGGAGACAGGCAGATCATTCTTCCTAGTAATTCTAATGGCCGTTCCTTCTTTTAACGTAAGTCAATCCAACAGAACATGTTATTGCTAAATACCTACTATTTGTTCATCAAAGACTTATGCAAAATGGTCCCTGCTTCAACTACCTTTTGGGACCATTGAGCACCAACATCTATGTCGTCACTGAGGCTGCCCAGGAAAAAAAAATTCCACACATTCTTTAGGAAAAAAGTACTTGGCAATTGGATACTTCTAGCTCTATTCCCCTTCAGTTATTCCCAAGCCAGATGGCTGGAGCAATCCTGGTTTATAGCTAAGGACATGGCCCCTTCATTCCCACTTACCTTCTCTGTGTCCACGCTGGAAGCTGAGATGATAGTGGCTGCGAGGTTGTAACTGCCAATGAGTAAGAAGGAGACAATCGCAGCTTCTTTAATCTCTCCCCAAATGGGCGGAAGGCCCTCACTCAGGTTCCTGCAGTGCCTATAAAAAGAACCGGAAGGACACACCTATTCCAGTTTCACGGCAACTTTTCTCCAGAGCTTTCTTTGGTGAGAACAATTATTTTCTTTTTTTTTTTTTAATTTTTTTTTAACGTTTATTTGTTTTTGAGACAGACACAGAGCATGAACGGGGGAGGGTCAGAGAGAGGGAGACACAGAATCTGAAACAGTCTCCAGGCTCTGAGAGCCCGACTCGGGGCTCGAACTCATGACCTGAGCCAAAGTCGGCCGCTCAACCGACTGAGCCACCCAGGCGCCCCGAGAACAATTATTTTCTATGCTATTGCTAACTTGAGGCACCTTGGCCTTAGAGGGTCCTGAAGGTGACTTTAGGAAAAGACGGCTTCCTCTCCATATACTCCACTGTGTTTAGGAAGCCGCAAGAGGCCTTCAGTTGGCCTTACATGAGGACACTTCATTCTCCGTCTGACCTCCTCCCTAAAGAGCCATCTGGACTCTTCCCCACATCCTGATTTTGGTTGTGAGATCCAAAATAGTATCCATTTAATGAATAAGAGTTTTACTGGGCCCTAAAGAAGGGTAATGTGCATTAAAAGGGCCAGTGGTTGGCAAAATTGTGAATTAGGGGAAATTTGTCTTCTCTACGACTCTTCCCTATTCAGTGGAAGTCTTTCCTCAGGCTTTGGCTGTCCAACAAGTGTGGGCCCCTACCTTGACCAGTTCTTCCTGGCAATGCCGAAGCCTTTGGTACAATTTCCCGTTGTCCTTCCTCTCCTCATTCCTATCAGAAGACACCTGTTCTGGGTTTCATTCCATCAGGGCATCCCAAGGCCAAAGATGGAACTCACAGTTGAATTTACCAGCCAATATTGGTGTAACAAATCCCTTTTCTCCTGTGACAGTGTATAATGGAACACATTAATAGTGTCCAGCCTATACTGACCGCACCTCTACACCCCCCAGTTTACTCCTTGGTTCTTTGGCTGGGTATTTGCATTTTGATAGAGGACTTCCAAAGACCCCAAGTCAGTACTTGTTAGTTTGGTTTCCAGTCACTCTGCGATCTGGCCCTATCTTTCTCATCCAACTGTATTTCTTTCAGGTCTCCTGGCCCTATGGTTTATCCAGGTTGGTTTTCCCACTGTGCATAAAGAAACAAACTCCGGTCTGATTGCCTTCTCTTAGATGTTGTCCATGACCTGAATTGCCTTTTGCTTTATTTCTGCTGATCCTGTTCCCTAACCAAATACTTTCCCTACCTCTAAGATTTATCTCTTATTTCCTCTGTGAGCTTCCCTGACTCCCTTAATCCCTGGAGCCCTCACCACTCACCTCCTACCATGAACTCCAAGGCATACTGGGGTTGGGTCTGTGCTCTTCACAATTAGTGGAAACCATATTTTCTGTCCATTTTATTTGCATCAATCGATTTTCAATAAATAAAATAATCAATGAATTCAAAATAGTAATAAATAATAAATGTATTAATTTATTTTCTTTGTATTGGCCTCACCCCCTTGATTAGATTTATAGCTGCTTGGCGGGGGGGGGGGGGGGTCAGTCTCCACATTTTATGCCCCCTAGGTGATGGGTGGATTGTTCAGCTGGGAGAGTCTAATGATAGAATTCCTGACCTTGTGAAGGCAGGTCTTAGCAGTGTGGTTTTCCAGCAGAAGCTTTTTAATGGAAACTACCAGCAAACAAGTCAGGACCTTAACAAACCCCAGACAAATTCATTCTGAAGTGGTGCTCTATCTTTAGAGACTCTTCAGCTTTAAAGAGCCATTTCCCCCCCCCCACCCCCGCCTTTGAGAGAAGAATATTCCAGGGAGGAGAGTCCTCTCCTTTACTTGCTTTAGGCATAATTGTGGTTTGTCGGAAACTGTAAAAGCTAATCTAAAGTTTACTTTAAAGGTAAAGAGATTTTTCCAGATGATGAAATGGGACATCCATGAGAATTCACTCAGAGAGCCTCGTGAGTAGTTACATTGCTGTCTGTAGAACAGCAGAGGATTTCCCATTTAATTCTTCCAAGAGAACTGTTCTGGTGACCCTTCCCCTCCCCCCCCCCCCCCAGCTAGTTACTCATGGCCACTCCTCACTGTGGTGATGTTTCCATTTCCAGCATGCTTGTCTTCTAAGAAGATTCTTCCTGAGCTCCTGATGGCTTGAGGCAGGTGAATTAATGGGTTAATGACCACAAAGCCCTTTGAGAATCTTAGATAAAAGAGCTTGTCTCAGGTACTAATTATTGCCATTCTAAAATCTGGGGTCATGGAATTAACCCATCTGCTGCCAGGCCTTAAGGAAACGAGGGCCTTCTTTGCCTACACACGTCTACATTACTCACATCTCCTTTCTTTTGGCTTTTATGCAGCAACGACATCTCACCAAACAGTTCAAATGTGGCTTTGATGAATCAGAGTATATTGATTATAACAAGTCCAATAAAAATGAAGACAAAACAGTCAAGAGGCCAAACGCCTTTTGCCAAACACCGATTTGTGTTGTCTCTTTCTTCCAGAAACAGACCTGGAGGGAATGTTAGAGGTCACCTAGTCTCACCCTCTCATTAATAATTAATAAGTAGGAAGCCAATAGTATAACATGAGAAATTGCATAGCAAGGAGGCAGAGGCCCAGAGAGATGAAGGGAGGTACTGAAGGTATGGAATGTTAGAGGGGATGGCCAGGGCCATCTGATTGCTGGCACATTCCTGCTGCCGTATTGGCTGTCCCCCTGACACTTCCCACCTCGGGAGGACAGGCCTCGGAAGAGAGGAGCACTCCGACATGACACATGGGTCATGACCGGAAAGAAAGAAAGATAAAAAAATAGATTACGAGAGTACGTCAGATGCTCGGCATCCTGCAGCACACCCTGCAGCCAGGCGAGGGCTGGCCGTGTGGCGCGGGGTGCTGGCCAGGACTGGGTTACCTGCTCATTTTGCTCACTGGCATCTCCAGGACCAGCTTCCTGGTGGTGCCACCAGGGCAGTTGCTCAGGGACTCCCATTCAGAAGGATCCCATGCTTCAAATTTAGCGCCCTGTGGCCACCATCTCGAAATTCTTAATTTTGTCTTTGTGTGATGAACGTGAAGTCAGATGAGACAATGGAGCAGGCACTGAGAGCTTGGAGCCTGGGGTCAGGCGTGATCCTGCCTCCCATTGTCTCTCTGCTTCCCTGAGACAGGTTCTTTGTCGCCTACTCCCTACCACCACTTGGCGCCCTGGGTCACTTGGCTTCCCCATTTCTGTTCCTGCCCCATGACTGCTGGCACACTCCATCAGGGGTCACCTCTCCCCTTGGATTGAGGTGGTGGGCTCTTGGAAAGGGGGGACTGACTTACCCATGGCCAGGTAGGGTGCCACATTTTCATTTTGCACTGGGCCCTGCAAATTACGTAGCAGGCTTTGGGCATCTCATTAAACTTTCCCATATATGGTCAATTTAATGCATATAATATCGGGATGTTACCACTGTACAGTTTAATTGTATATTAATAGGATGTGCAGTTAGTTGCGAGGAACCTACAATGTTTTATCTGGGTCAGCAAAGTGTCAAGACTCAACTGAGTCTCATTTATGAATGAGCAGGGTAGTTTTTGGAAAGGAAATTATCCGACTTTTTTTTTTTTTTTTTTTTGCAGTTTGCAACTACTGTAACATTTTAATTGAACCAGTATACATCGCTTTCATATTGGGTTGTTTTATCCTCATTAGAAGAAAAGAGATGATGTGCAAAATGTAGAGATATGTCAAGTTTAACTGCTGGATCTGGAAGCGTAAACACAGCAACATTGAGAAAAATGTTGACTAAGCATTATAAAAAGGAAAAAGTAGAGGCAGGACCTTAAATATGAAAATCACCTAAATGTGATTTAATTAAACACGCAAAGCTTAGCAAAAACCACAGACTTGACACATAATTTTTAATGAAATTTACAGTCTGCTGACTTACCGGGGTTCAGCTTCCAATTTTTGGACTATGGTGGTGCCAAAGAGTAGAAACTGAGCTTCAAATTTGAATTTGATCTTTTTCCGGGCTATGTGCTGAGCAATCCTCTCTCCTGATGTTGGGTGGTGGCAGCCGACAGCTCCCGGTCAGCCACAAGATCATGAGGCTAAACACCTCCATACACTTAAAAATCACTCTGCCCCCATCCAAGCATTCTGTTTTTCAGCATAGTATTCAATAAATTCTATGAAATAGCCAACACTTGATTATAAAACAGGCTTTGTATTAGATGATTTTGCCCAACGTTATGCGAATGGAAATTTCTGAGCACATGAAAAGGTTTTTTTTAAATGTTTGTTTAGTTTTGAGAGGGAGACACACAGAATGTGAGCAGGGAAGGGGCGGCGGGGCAGGGCGGGGTGCGGACACAGGATCCGAAGCAGGCTCCAGGCTCCGAGCTGATGCGGGGCTCGAACCCACAAACCGTGAGATCATGACCTGAGCTGAAGTTGGACGCTTAACTGACTGAGCCACCCAGGCGCCCCTGAGCACACTTAAGGCAAACTAAGCTAAGATATGATGCTTGGTAGGTTAGGTGTATTGAATGCATTTTAAACGTACTCTATGTTCAACATAAGATGGATTTATCAGGATGTAACCCCGTTGTAAATCGAGGAAGATCTGTATACCATAATATCTCATCAAATCTGTCTTATTGCAGAGCATAGAGAAGCTATGTTTTAGCATAATTATAGTCTGCTATACATTTTGTGATTTAACTCGATAACATCACTGATCTAAGTTGCCAACACTTTTGGTTATATCAGATACGAGTGACAAGACAATTTTTATGGAAGATTTTTTAAGTTGTTTACATTTCATTTTACTTATAACTAGAGTAAATATAATCTCTGAGTTGGAACAATATGTTGTTGATTCAAGGTTTATTTAAGCTGGAAACATTGCAAAGAAATTACAAGCTTGGACAACAAATATGAGCAGAAACAATATCAGAGTTATTAAAAACTGATTAGCAATCATGGTTTATTCACCATGAATCTTTGGCACCTAAATTTCTTGAACCTCATGGATTCATTGAAACCAAGTGAGATGCCAGTGAGCAAAGCCTGTAGAAATATTTTGTTCAGATGTTGGAGCTGACCACATCTACTTACTATACATGGCAGAATTTCTGGTCGCCATAAGATACAATATTAAGCAAAGCATGATACATAAACTCAGAAATAAGATTTAGATTTCTTGAACTGGGAAAATATCTCATTTGGCAAGTCCTTTTGGACATGATACTCGGATAGTAAAAGTGCATATTAGGCTGATTTGGGGGCATCCTTAATTAACAATTTTGGAAGAAAACTATAACATGTCACACACATTCAAGGATTCCAAAAGACAGGGCAGTTTTAAAAGATGGCTGTCCTTATTGGACATTCCTCCAGTCAAGAAACGGGGTCGAATTCCCCACCACTTGAGGGGAGATCTCACTTGGCTGACTCTCTTGTAACCAATAAAATATGGTGGAAGTGATGATGTGTGAATTCTGAGGCTGGGTCAAAATGAGACTTGTAGCTTCTGCTTTGGTCCCTTGGAATACTTGATCCCCAGATGATTTCTCCTGAGACACAGCTACACAGCTGTGATGCTCTGAGAA
Source organism: Lynx rufus (assembly GCF_022079265.1). Classification (NCBI taxonomy): domain Eukaryota; kingdom Metazoa; phylum Chordata; class Mammalia; order Carnivora; family Felidae; genus Lynx; species Lynx rufus. The sequence goes on from NW_025814889.1 coordinate 46,961,664, forward strand.
TCCCAAGCCACTAAGAGACCACAGGTAGGTTCGCTGGTCAACAGCACCAGCTCCGTCTTCCAGCCATCCACACCACAGCACCAGACATGGGAATGGAAAAGCCATCTGGGAAATGGATCCTATTGCTCCAGGTGTTCCATGACACTACACTGAACAGAACTTATGTACATGTCTATATGTAAGAATTGTTTGCATCGCTATGAGTTTTCTATAGCTTAATGTTTATTTCTACAGAGTTCTAAAAAAGCCAAGTCAGTACTGGGTGACGAAATCCACTTTGAAGGCAAAGGTGACATTGGCAATTACTACCGAGTGGATTTGCAGAATCAAGTCTGAGTTGGCAAGTTTAGAGAGATCAACGCTAAAAGAGCTGGGTTGGTCTTTTTTTTTCTTTTCCCCCCCCCGACTTGCCAATGTGCTACTCTCTCCTGTTTTTCATTTCCAGAGGTGAATACCTACCTACTTACCCACTGAGTGGTCAAATGACCAAAAAAATGAGCATCTGGAAGACGGCACGGTACTCAGCAAGATAGCAAATGTTGGCTTAGCTAATATTGGAAATAATGAATCCCTATGGAAAATTTGTGGACAATACCAGTGCCTGCCCACACGAGAAATATAACTTTCATAAACTGTTGGATCCTGATAGAAGGCTCTGTATAACCCATTGACAAAGATGTCCCAGTGACAAATACGCTTTTTGCGTAGTAGAAGTGCATATATTTTTCAAGGTTGTAGTTGTCCTGGTCTGAAACACATGCCAATTTCACATCTAACCTCTAAATCTTTGTTCCTGTCATCAAGCTTTGAAGTGCGTTGAAACTTCATTCAGTGCTCCAAATGAAAACTGACATGTTTTACTTGGGTGGGTAAGTGGGGGTGTAGTCTAGTTAACGCCTCAGGCCCACATCCCCATACAATCAGAGCGACCAGCACTCCATTGAAACGATGTTCATTCCAGTCTTTAAATTTTCCTTAAAAATGTAGTAATTCCAGCTGCTGCATGTTCCCGACATTTTTGCAACACATAGAAGGGAACATTATAAAAAATTTTTTTTAATGTTTATTTTTGAGACAGAGATAGATTGCGAGTGGGCTAGGGCAGAGAGAGAGGGAGGCACAGAATCGGAAGCAGGCTCCAGGCTCCGAGCTGTCAGCATGGAATCCGACACGGGGCTCGAACTCACGAGCTGTGAGATCATGACCTGAGCCGAAGTCGGCCACTCAACCGACTGAGCCACCCAGGCACCCCTAGAAGGGAACATTATAAAATCAGCTTGAATGAGATAAAATGAGAGATACTGTTACACTTCATTTTTCTCTCAAAGTCCCAATCATTCCTTTGTAGAGGAAAATCTGAAGCTTGCAGAGAAAACGTTGAATAAAAGATACATTTTCTTTTCACTGACTCTGAGTCAATAACTCTGAATCAATAATTGAATTAACCTTCGTGAACAGAAAAGAGAATAAGTAATTTCATTTCATTCTGATACTGAAGAATGATTAAGAGGTATTATGTTTGTTATTTAGATTGAGATTTTAATCAATTTCCAGTTCTACATAGAGAGTATTACTATATTACCAATCACAACAACACATTTGGGTGAATTTTTAGGGTTTTCAACTTTTACTGGATTAAAAAAGGCAAAGAACCAGGTTCAACAGTGTATTAGATGTATATCCTCAGGTATACACTTTGTCCAGCAGCTGGAATTATTACATTTGTCCTCAGGTATTCCACTGGAATGAATTTACAAGCAGGTAAGCACATCTGTTCACTAAAGAAAAATCATGTCTAAATTTTTGTTTATTTTCAATTTTGGATTTTTATCTTCTGTGTAAATATCAATAGAATCGTATGCAATGTGAACTCTGCTATGTTTTTATTTACCATTGGTAGTAATGGGAAATATCATTTCATATTTTCATATCATTTGTTTCATCAGTGTGTGGGAGTGTGCATGTGCTGTTACTGGGTTGAAATGTAAGACGTATTTCTGACTGTGGGCTGGGGTTAACAAAAAGTTTGAAAAATCCTAGTTTCATCAAATGGGCACTGGCCTGGAATCCGACTTGGGTTTGGATACCAGCTATGAACTAGCTCTCTGATCCTAGACAATTTTCTCGATTTCTCTGAACTTACATAAATGTTTCCTCTTTCCTGTGGGTATATTTACTTAAAGAAGAAAACATCAGTGATTTCTGTGATAATTTGGTGTGGGCTGGGTTAAAGAGTCTTGAAAGCAAAATGATGATACAAACTCTATGAAAGTTTAAATAAGACTGTTGAACCTAGGAATACTATTAATTTTAGATATTCTTTTTTTTTTTTTCAACGTTTATTTATTTTTGGGACAGAGAGAGACAGAGCATGAATGGGGGAGGGGCAGAGAGAGAGGGAGACACAGAATCGGAAACAGGCTCCAGGCTCCGAGCTATCAGCCCAGAGCCTGACGCGGGGCTCGAACTCCCAGACTGCGAGATCGTGACCTGGCTGAAGTCGGACGCTTAACCGACTGCGCCACCCAGGCGCCCCGGAATACTATTAATTTTAAAGGACTTTCATAACTTAATTGTCAACATGCAAACTATGATGCTAAATTCAAATGTTAGGTCTACAGAGGAAGGTAGTCCATTTATTTACTTCTAGAGCCTCTCTCTAGAAATGTATTATCGGCATTAATTCATTCATTTGCTCATTTGTTGTTCTTTTTTTAAAGTTTATTTATTTTATTTTTGAGAGAGAGAGAGGGAGAGAGAGAGAGAAAATCCCAAGCAGGCTCTGTGCTGTCAGTGCAGAGTTCCATGTGGGGCTTGAACCCAAGAACCATGAGATCATGACCTGAGCTGAAACCAAGAGTCAGACACTTAACTGACTGAGACACCAGGGGCCCACTCATTCATTCTTCTAATGACTGTTTCTGAGCATCTGTTTTCGCTTGAGCTGTCACAGCTAATGAGACCTAGGGCCCATTGCTGTATTCAAGTTGCTTATAGACTGAGGTGGGTGGAGAGTGAGCAGATAATGGAAACATTAGGCATTCAGTAAATAACCTGTGGGTACACCCGATGGGGGAATCAGAGAAGACCTTTCAGAGGAAGACATGTGTAAGCCAAGCTAAGCTACGTGAAACAAGAAATCAGAGGGCTCCAGATGGAGGAAACAGCCTGTATGCACAGTGGCTGAGGCCAGGAATGACAAGTAGGTGAGTGGGGGGTGGGGCATGAACAGGTGAGAGAGGAGGAGGGGCCCAGAGCCTTGTATTTTAAAGGATATAGATGCTATTCTGAGGGTAATTTTATTTATGGCATTTAAACTTTCTATTGCATTACACTTAATATGATTCATTTGTTCCCATACCCACACATGGCTATGGAACATCTGTAACTACTTCTTGTGTCAAATGCTGCGGACATAGAGATGAAGAAGACAGACATGTTTCTGGCCTCAATGAGCCTGCAGTTTGGTGGGAGAACAGGCAGTAAGACAGCAAATAAAATATATAAATATACATTATTTACTGGTTGTGGAAAGTACTATAAAAGAGCCTGTACTAGCGAAAAATGGGAGTGGGGAGTGCCTCTGTTAGGGTGGCTTAGGAGGGTCTCTCAGCGAAGGGGACACTGAAGCAGAGATGGGATGGAACGGGACAGGAAAGAGCCAGCCAGGACCATGCAGAAAGAGGAAGAGCAATCCAGGAAGAGAGGTAAGATGAGCAGGAGCACGAGGCTGCCAAAGAGTGGAGTGTTTGGGAAATTGAAAGAAGGCCACTGTGTCTGCAGCAAGGGATGAGAGTGGGACAGGAGGTGAGCATCAGACGGTGCAGGCGCTTGGGACCCAGGGAACGGAGTCCGGTGCAACAGAAACCACTAAAGGGCGGTTAGCAGGTTAGTGATGCGATCCAGCTTGGGCATCAGACTGACCCGCGTAGGAACTGGGGGCAGGAGCGTGGATCGGAGAGGATCAGGACAGGAAGCAGGAGGCCACCTCCAGCCCAGACGGGCCGTGATGGTGGCTGTCGGTTTCCTAGGGCTGGTGGGGGCGGTAGGTGGGAGCCAGCGGGATTCGAGGGACCCTTTGGAAGAGGAATCTCTGACTTGCTGGTGGTTGAGAGACAGAGAATAAAGGAAGACTGGGCCCCTGAAACCCCCAACCTGCTTCACCGGTCCCCCTTCCACATCTCAGTTTATAGCAAATCCATCTTTCTAGTTCCTCAAATCAAAACCTTGGCATCATCTTGACTTTTCTCTTTCTTTCACGCCCCATATGCAATTTAATGGGAAATCCTATTGGTTCTGCCTTGAAAATACATACAGACTCTGATCGCTTCCCACCACTTCGGTGTCACCCGTTGGCCCAAGTCACCATCACCCCTTGTCTGCTTGGCTGAAGGAAGACGCCTAGCTGGCCATCTGCTTCTGCTCTTGTCCCCACCCCAAGCCCGACCCTGTGCCTCTTATAGTATGTAATCAGTACAGCAGCAGAGGGATTCTTTCAAAGGACGGCTTTATGTATCTGCTTAAAATACTGCAATGGTCTTCTCCCTTTTGTGCAGAGGGAAAGCCAACGCTTTAAAGTGGCCTCTGAGCGGCGCCTGGGTGGCTCAGTCAGTTGAGCGTCCGACTTCGGCTCAGGTCATGATCTCACAGTCTGTGAGTTCGAGCCCCGTGTCGGGCTCTGTGCCGACAGCTCGGAGCCTGGAACCTGCTTCGGATTCTGTGTCTCCCTCTCTCTGACCCTCCCCCATTCATGCTCTGTTTCTGTTTCAAAAAAATAAATAAAGTTTAAAAAAAATTAAAAAAATAAAATAAAATAAAGTGGCCTCTAAGGCCTGACAGACCAGCCCTTTTCATTACCTCTCTGAACTCGCCTTCTGTGCTCTGGCCTTTGCTGTTGCAGCCCCACTGACCTGCCAGCTTGGCCTCAGTCACACAGGCTTACCTTGTCTTAGGGCTTCACATTGGCTATTTCCTCTGCCTAGAATGCGCTCCCCCCTCATCCCCCCCCCCCCCCCGTCCCTCTTGCCCCGCCCCCGATATTCACATGGCTAGCTCGCTCACTGCCTCAAGTCTTTGTTCTCTATGGGGCCTTTCCACACTAGTAAAAATTTCACACCATCCTCTAACACTGCCTATTTTCTTATCCAGCTCTACCTTCTAATTTTGCCATAGCATTTATTATTTTCTAAAATATAAGGTAGTAAATGATTTATTATGTCTACTGTTTACTACCTACATACCCAACTCCACAGGGCAAGGATCTTTGTTTCGTTCACTGATGAATCTTTACTTTTTTTTAATGTTTATTTTTGAGAGAGAGAGAGTGAGCAGGGAGGGGCAGAGAGAGAGGGAGACACAGAATCGGAAGCAGGCTCCAGGCTCTGAGCTGTCAGCAGAGAGCCCAATGCGGGGCTTGAACTCATGAATTGCGAGATCATGACCTGAGCCGAAGTCGGACGCTCAACCGACTGAGCCACGCTGGTGCCCCTTCACTGATGAATCTAATCGCCCACAACAGTGGGCATATAGCATACAGTGGGGGCTCCATAAATATTTGTGAAATGAATGAGCGATGAGAAGGAATCAGGAATGTGTTACACCCAAGAGGAGAGCCTAACACCACAAGCTATAAACATAAGCTAAAGCATGGTTAATAGCGAGGACTCAGCAGCAGTCAGCAATGGTCCCCTGGACTGTCACTCTTGGCCAAGCTTGCCTGGAGGCACTGTGGGAATGGTGATCCAGGAGAGGGCCTCCACTCTTCCCTACCCACCCCTCCAGTCTCTGTAGGAGAAGTTGGGAGGAGACAAGAAACAATTGGCCAACTGGTCAAGTTAAAATGGGGGCTTTCCAAGGAGAATGGCCTTGTTGGCAAGAGGAATACTCTGGTATCAGACGATAGCCACACAGGAGAGGGAGAAGCTGCTTGAGGACCACCCACCAACTAAGGGTTTGTCTCTTACCAGGCAGATTTCCAGGTTTTTGCCTCAAGCTAGTAGGGGGATGGTGTGCTACTTAGACAAGGAAGACTGAGACAGGAAAAGGTCTTGGTGGCTGGACCGAGAGTTCAGTTTCGGACACATCAAGTCCGAAGTACCTGTGAATTGTGTGTGTGAATATGTCAGGTAGTCTGTTGGATAAATGCAATCTGGAGCTTATAGATTTATTTTTGCTTTTTTGTCCTTTTCTTCATGTGCCAGGTTCCTGTTGGTACCAAGCTGGAGGACAGGGAGACGGGACACCCCTTCACCCTCACTTTCCAGCTGTCTCTCAGCAGCTGCATAAATTGGGAAGCACATTCTTTCATTTATTCATCCCGCAATCAGACACTGAGCCTTTGCTAAGAACTGGTATTCTGCTGGGAGCTGAGAATACAAAAACAAGCCTACCTATCAGCATTCAAGAAATCACATCGAATTGGTGAGCTATGCTGACAAATGTGGAGATGGATGCACTCGAAGGTGTAACTTGAAGAATAAATGAATACACCCACCTCTCTTCCTACTGGAAAGAGACTCCAGAAAAGGGCAGGCCTTGTCAATTACCTATTAACCCCCCACAAGTGGTTATTTCAAAGGTCTTATGTTTTTGCATCACTGAGAGGGGGTCTGTTCAGTGTAGGTCTTAGCAATGGACCCATTTCTTAGTTCCACATGCCTGCAGGCCACCTTTTGAAAGGAGATGGGATGCATACAAAAGTTAAGTCTGGGCTGGAATCGAACACTTGGGAGTCACTGGCACATGGATGGTCACAGAACCCAGGCACGGGATCTGTGACATCATGGATGGGCTCCCTTGGGAGGGTGTGCAGAGCAACTGATGTGGCAGAAAGAGGGTAGAGTATTACCCGACTCTACCCCCCCCCCCCCCCGAGAACCACAGCAACCTAAGGGCAGGGTGGGGAGTGAAGGCAGTACGGAGTAGTCTGGGGTAGGTGCAACTCGAGAATGACAGATCACAGGTGTCAAAGGAGGAATGCAAGGGAGAAGGTGGTGTCTCTATCAAATGGTAAGAGGAGCCATTTACCCTGATAAAGACCAAAATGTGCCTGCTGGACTTTGTGAAGGAGGATCACTTTCAGAGAACGTAAATGTCTATCAACAGAGTGAACGAGAGGCAAGGAAATGAATACTCTGTGTGTAACTTGTTTTTATTTTAATTAATTAATTAATTAATTTTCATAGACAGAGAATGTGAACGGAGGAAAGACAGAGAGAGACACAGAATCCAAAGCAGGCTCCAGGCTCTGAGCCATCAGCACAGAGCCCAATGCGGGGCTCAAACCTATAAACTGCGAGATCGTGACTGGAGCCGAAGTTGGGATGCTCCACTGAGCCACCCAGGTGCCCCTGTGTGTAAAGTAATTTGTAAGGCAATTTGTGGAGGAAATGAGATGGTACCTGGAAAACAAGACAGGACCAAGGGAAGTTTCTCTGTTTTAACTGGAGGGTGTGAGATGATCATACGTTGGAGAGGAGAGAGCCAGCGAAGAGGGAAAGATTGAAATCATAAGGGTGGAGTAAGATAGTCCAGAATTCTTATGGAAGTGAGACCTGGCCCCAGCAGAGGTGGCAGGACAGGTCTCGACGGACAGTGGGACACCTCATTTTCTGTGAGAGGGAAGGAATCAAGGACAGTATTGTCCAACGACCACCAAGCCCTTCTCCTAAGAATTACATAGACTCCAATAACTCTGTTTCCTCCATGGGGCCTTTGCAGACACAACCAAGTGCTGAAGGTTCCTCTTGGTTTCTAGAATGGCTGAGGCTTGACGGGGCTCTGCCTCTGGTTGAGGCCTCTCCGTTCATGAAAACACACTCCGCTCACCCCGCAAACACCCTGTGTGAATGCCCCCATTTGGTGGCCCATAAGAAAGGACTCTAAAATCAGAGTGGAGACAACATGATTACAGACACACATGATATATTCAAAAGTATGTTGTAGACATTGTTTAAGGAGGGGCAATAGTCCTGTGTTTGCATTGGTGGTATATGAACTTCTTTTAGCTGAATTAAAAAAAATTTTTTTTAACGTTTATTTATTTTTGAGACAGAGAGAGACAGAGCATGAACGGGGGAGGGTCAGAGAGAGGGAGACACAGAATCTGAAACAGGCTCCGGGCTCTGAGCTGTCAGCACAGGGGCCCGATGCGGGGCTCGAACTCACGGACCGCGAGATCGTGACCTGAGCCGAAGTCGGTGCTCAACCGACTGAGCCACCCAGGCGCCCCTCTTTTAGCTGAATTTTGATCTGTAGAGGGAGAGAGAGAGACGGGACAGACCAAGGCTGCTGGTTTGACAGGTAGCGAATAGGTTGCTGCTGGGTATCTGTGTTGTTTCTGGAGTTTTAAGTTCCTGGAGTTTGGTTCACCGAAATTTCAGGCCATGCCATGTACCCTAGGGATACAGGGATTATATCATTGCCACTTTGGCTCAGCCTCAGAATAAATTATACAGGGAGGGAGCGTCCACCCAGTATATTCCCTCCTGGCCTCCTTTCCTTCTTGCCAGATGTTGAACTGAATGTTTAGGAGTATTCGGTCCTGGAGTCAAACTTCCTGAGCTCCCATTCTAGCTCTGTCATGTACCATCTGTGCAGCCCGGCGCATGTTAATGAACCTTCCTGAGCTGACCCAGTTCATCTGTAAATGGGGTAGAAATGGCGGCGCCTGTGACTACCTCACAGGGTTGTTGTATAGAACAAATAATTCACATAATGAGTTTGCCTAGGGACATGCCTGGGACATGACGAACACTCCATAGATGTTAGTTACCAATAGCTCTCATTTAAAAATTCAAAACAATCTACATTAGCAAGACTGAGCATCCACCGTGCACATATCCTTATACTCTGGGGGTGACATGGGGAAGAGGGGTGTAACTGGGGAATCGGGGAAGAATGTGAAGTCACTTCAGCTGGGATGTGAGGGATGGGCAGAGGATGGATAGGGAGGCAAGGGGAGGTTCTAGGTGTGGGAGCAGCGTGAGCAAAGGCACGGAATGGGGAAAGTGAGGGGTACCTTTGGAGAAGCAGCATGTATTCTCATGCTATTGGAGGATAAGGAGCCTAGGAGAGAAGAGGCAAGACATGAAAAGAAGCTGGGTTTGAGCCAGCTCATAACGTGACTTTCTGATGAGGGTCTAATGAACTCATTGCCAAGGAAAACTTAACTCAAGTTTTATCTGAAGTTTGATTACGAGGTTGCTCTATGCAGCCCGTACCGATTCCTGCCACACTTTCAGTCCTCTTTGGCATTTCCACCTCACACAGATGGATTCTCCGTTCTGCATTTGTGCACATCGCTCGGGTCTCTCCCCAAACTTCTCCAGAATGATGATTGCTAGCGAAACAAAACATCTCTAAAGAGAAAGCCTAGAGCTAGTCAAGAATATAAATTCAATCAAAGGCAAGATCCATGGCATTCAACCAAATGCTATGAAGCTTTAATTACTGTGCTCAAGATCAAAGTAATTTTACTCAAGAGTGAAGAAGCCAAATGTAAATGAAGGAGGTCTTCCTTAAACAAGTGATGACCAGTTCCCTGAACTCAGCCAAATGTTCCACTGTAGTCACAGCCACAATCACCTGACGGCCATTAAGCACTCGCGTAAGCAGGAGAGTGAGGTATCGTGCTGGGTTATGTACAGGACAAAGCTTACTGGGTGGTGCTCACAAAACATACAAGGGTATTAATGCCACAGGAAGATGGCTTCTGGCTCAAGGCAGAGACAGCATCCTTATATATGCAGTTCCAGGCTGTGGTCCTAAGCATCAGACCCTGAGCATAGTTTAGATAATTTGTTAGTATCTGTACTCTACGGTTTCCTGGTTCCCAACTTCATTACACAATAATCCCAAATATTAACTATATGCTCTACTCCAGACCCCAGGGAGAGAAGGAGGGAGATGGGGCCAGAGGGCCTTTTCATAAAGTTCTATTTTGGGAAAGATACAGACGAGAAGTACATGGGAGTCAGGAAAAGATGTTACCTTCACTAGTTCACAGATTGGCAATTGGAAACCCTGGTTTCTGTGGTTGTTTTTCATTGTTAAATCCAGACTGAAGATAAACATTTTATTTCCTTCGCTCCTGTCCCTCTTTTTTTCTTAATTCACTGTATCACCATCCAGTCACCCCACGTCCTCACTGTGGGGTAGGGGACTGAAAATCAATCCCTTCTGCACTTTGATGGCGCTCCACTCTTCTGGGCTTTCAAAGGGGGAGAGAGGAGAGATGGGGGGAACAGGAACCACCAGCAGAGGAAGGCAGCCAAGTGCGAAGCCATTTGCACCAGCTCAGAAGTGAGAATGTAGAGGGGGCGCCTGGGTGGCTTGGCTGGTTAAGTGTCCGACTTCGGCTCAGGTCATGATCTCACGGTTTGTGAGTTCGAGCCCCGCATGGGGCTCTGTGCCAGAGCCTGGAGCAGATTCTGTGTCTCCGTTTCTCTCTGCCCCTCCCTCTCTCCGACCCCTCTCAAAAATAAACATTTAAAAAAAAAAAAGTGAGAATGTAGAATTAAAACCTTTAAGATCCTCTGCAATCTGGCCTCCACCCATCTCTTCAGCTGTCTCTCATTTCTCCCTGTCCCAAATTCTTGATTCCAGGTAAACAGCCCTACTCACTGTCCTCTTGCAGAAACCCCTGTAGATTAGCTACTCTGAAGCCATTCTGAATGTCATTTTCCCATGTTGCTCCCCACTCCAGAGGCTGGAAAGTTAAACACACACACACACACTTACCCCATCTCTGTTGCAGGTATGGGGGCTCTATGTCAGTCCTGGCCCATTAGATATAAGTGGAAATCTGCTGGGGGAGTGTCTGCTTGTTTACTCATAAAATTAGATGATACTACTGATACAGCCTTTCCTCCTCTCCCATTTTTTCTACCTTGAACATGGATGAACGTGCAATGGCAGGAGCTGTGCCAGCCATCTTGCAGTCATGAGGGAAACAGCAAGGCAAGTGCAGAGATGTAAGCATTGAGCTAATGAACCTACCACTAGATTTCTTGCTATGTGAGAAAAAAAAAAAACATATTAGTTTAAGCTACTGTTGGTTCAGTTGTCTGTTACTTAAAGGTTAAATCCATCCCTAAATGATGACCCTGAACTAGGTCAGGGGATATAATGGAGAACAAACCAGGTATGCGGCTCTTCCTTATTATCAAGAAAGAGTGAGGAAAAAAAGAGTAAGTCCCCAAATCACAAATATTGGCTTGCATTAATAAGGAAAACATAAATACAATGCTAAGATAGAAAACTGTGGGGGACCCTAGTTTAGACAGAGGGGCCATTATAGACTTTTGAGGATGAGGGGGTTAGGTTAGGGCCTATGGGAAGAGAAGAAGGCCCAGCCACTTGAAAAAGAAGGTAGAAAGGATTTCTGGCAGACACAACAGCTAGTGCAAAGGCTCTGGGGGCGATAAAGAACTCACTGTGTTCAAGGAAGCAGAAGTTCACCAAGGCTGGAGGATAGAAGGAAGAGATTATAAAGAAAGGAAGGGGAAAGAGTGGTCAGGGGCCAATCACACAAGGCCTGGCAGGACATGAAATGGAACATACATTTCAGTCTAAGGGCAAAGTGAGAGTTTTAAAGCAAAGTCCCTCTGGATGTTGTATAGAAACGGACCAAAGGGAGGTGCGACCAGTCAGGAGGCCGCTGCGGGAGTCCAGGGAAGAAAGATGGTGACGTGCCCTAGGATGGTCCCAGTGGAGACAGAGTTGCCTCAGTGGCACTTCCTGATGTAGTAATGCTCACTGGCCACGTCCTCCTTGCTGATTTTCCCATTTTCTTCCTGCACCACTGACCATGTCTTTGTCAGTCTCTTTTCCTCCGCTCTTCTCCAAACATGGGGTTCCCCTGGATGCTTACCTAGGTTCTCGCTTCTCCTCCGCAGCCTTTCCCTGGGAGAGTCCGTAGTTCATCCACTCCATCTGTATACTGACGGCCTCCGCACATATGTCCTACGTGCAACTGGGAGGCAGCCTCCCTCAGGTGCTCCCGCACGACCATCGCGTGGACGCTGCTCTCGGTCACCTGCTTCTCGCCTGGGCTCCCTGCCACAGAGAGTGGCAGCTCCATCCACCCCACTCCAGCCAACATCCTGGGCACTGCCCTGGACCCCTTCTCCCTCACCTCACTCACCCGGTCGCCTCCAAGTCCTGTCGATCCTGCTTCTCTCGAACTGCCCGCTTCTCCCCACCCCCACGCCACCATCCCACCTTAGGCCCCCGTCCTCTGAGAGTTTCGTGACTGCTCTTCACACCTCCGCTTGCATTCCCTTCCGGTCTCCTTTCCACAGAATTTTCCCTTTAAACCACGGCGGTGTCGTGTCCCTGCTCACAGTCATTCACGTGCTTTTCCTTTCTCTCCGGGTAAAGTTCAAACGCCTTGCCGTGACCTAAGGCCCCTGTGGCCGTGCTGGCATCTTGGCCCTGAGTTCAGTGTGTGAGCCTGTGGCGTTCAGCTGTGTGTGAGGGTCACCACAGTTCCTCCCTCCCAGAGCGTGTACGTGGGGTACGTGGGGTTGCACGTAAGGCACGCAGCACAGTGTTTCCAGGTGGCCAAGGCTCCAGGGTGCTCTCTCACTGGTCTTCAGAGAGGGGCCCGGCCCGGCCCTCAGAAGAGATGGCCGTTCTGAATGGTTGCCAAGAAAGGCGATGGCATAGCTCTTCCCCCTTTCCTTAGCAAATCCCGTTTTATCCTGGTGAGGATCCAAGCTCATTTTGGTTTCTTTCCTCGCTGCTCACGTTGTAACTTTCTGATGGGTGCCGAGGTGGGTTTCTCCCAGAAAACCTTTCCAGCTGTCCCCGGGAGGGCTGTTGACAGGGCAGGGCCCTGGTACCTGCCCCATGACCCACCAGGCTCTTCTGTCCTCTTGCTTCACCCACACGTTCTGTTTCAGTCAGTCACTTTCCCGCCTGCCCCTCACGGCCCCCGGAAGCAGGGGGTCGAGGGGCCCTGTCCTTCTCCGCAGGCCAAACCGCACGTTCTTCTTCAGCTCATGAAACCAGACCTGTGCTTTTTCTAACCTCAGCTCGTCGCCATGAACACATCCTCCAAGCAAATTTCCTGCCTTCAGGGATGTGTAATAGAATGTGATGATTTTTCTCATTGGTCTACTTTGGTGACTCCCGGAACCCTTCGTGGACCACAGCTGCAAAAAGGATCGTCAACTCACGGTTGTAGAATCATCACAACACAGTCAAAGTGAACGTCTCTGATGTAGACACGTTCAAGCATATGGCACATGTCCTTCTACCCCGGGATTTTTGGCTTTATATTCTGGAACAAAACTTGGGATTCCTGTAACAGTAAACATCATCACCAGTACTCATAACGGTGTTATTTATGAGACTCTGGAGTCGTGGAAATAACTATACTTAGGATCGGTATCAGCTGTTTGAATCGAAGATCTTTATTTTCAGACAAAGATCTTGTAAGGACCACAGATGAAAGATCATGCACAAATTACATTTTCCCCTCAATAGCAAAAATACAAGTTCAATAATTTTTAAAAAGCAGTTTTGAGTGCCCTAGATAGCTGGAAAAACGTTGCTGATTCTTTTTCTGGTCTACCACAGAGCTTTCTAAGTCAGTCAGAAGGATGCCGCCTACCTGGGCTGTATTATTTCCCACCACGAGAAAAAGAGCAGGGATGGAATATGCTGATTTCAGAAAACTGGCAGTGAAGGGCTCTGAAGGAAGGAAGATTGGTTAAGCTGGAGATACAGCCGGCAGCTTTGCTCCTCCTTCTCCCCCGAGGAAGCGGACACAGAAACACACGTCCAGGAAGGTCTAACTCAGAGGATTACTCATGCTTTCACCAGCCAGACCTCATTGCGGCGTCCGTAGGGCTTCATGGGAGGGTCGTACCCAGTGCAGAAGTAGATGTCACTCCGGCAGGTGGCTGTGCCCTCCAAGGCGGTCCGCAGCTGAGTGGCGTGTGCTATATAGTCGGCCTCCTTGGCATAACCACCAAACTGTCTAGGGTAGAAGAACAAGGGGCTGGTTAAGAAAGCACGCGGTCTCCAAGAGAGGGGGGAGTCTTTAAAAAAAGAAGTCACTGGCCGCTCTTACTATGACAAGCACGTGAGAGCAGTAAGACGTTTGCCACTTCCTAGATGGGGAGATTTGACCCCTCTGAGCCTCAGATCCTCGTGTGTACAATGGAGATGTGCTGTCTTTTCCCCCCAAGGTTGTTATGAACATTAAATAGAGTAATGGATGTGAAAAACTAATGCAGAGCCTGAAACACAGGAGTCAAGTGCTAAGTGTGAGCTTCCCTTTCCTTTCTGGAATCTCCCCGAGCGAGGGTAGGCTGACCTTCCCATAGGCTGTGCCTTCGCCCTTCTCTCTAGATCTCTCTACCGCCCAGGCAGCCACTCCTCTGGGCCCCTCTGGCTCTAGCTGGGGAAGGAGGAGGAGACAGGGGCGTTAGCTAGGGTGGAGCTGAAGCTAATGTCTCTTCCCCAGCAGATCCTTTTTGAGGAGGGAGCACATCACAGCAGTGACAGGTAGCAGCTTTGTTAAAAACACAGAGCGACCAAAGGCAGAGACCCGAGGAAGGCTTGGGAGGCTCCTTGGCAAGCTGTAAGCATGCCCCAAATAAAGAAATCACTTCTAATAAATCCCTTCTCCTGTTCGAATCATGAAAGCCTTCTTTTTCTAGCAAGTAAAAAGACTTTCCTAAATCAGGCTTTTTCTTGATGGCAGAAGGTGGGGACAGAGAAGGAATAAAGCTTGCCTTTTCAAGATGATTATTCCCTCCTTACGTCATCTGCCTACGCTCCAAAATTCATCCTGTGGCCTACCCTAAATATACCACTCTAAATCTGGGTTGCACTGAAATCTTTATTAGAGTCAAATATGTCCCCAATTCTAATGAGCTTTATGACTCAAAAGTCTGAATCTGCACCAGGCCAAGATTAGGCCAAATGCATTATTTTTGGTGGGGTTCTCTGAGTCACGCTTTGCTCTTTTATAAGCGGTTAGTCATGCTGGGCAAGCATTCAGCACGTTGATTACAGGGTTACTGATGTAAAAACACCCAGGATTTCATCTTTAAGGGATTGATTCTTCCAGTGTCTAGACAATCGCCATAGAACATGGACAAAGCTGAGACCAATCTGGAAGAGAAGAAAGTTGGTTCAAGTATATCAAAGAAAGACTACAAGGCAGTTGAAGAAAAGCTGAACTCTAACTCAATGAGAGGAAACTGGATTAGCAGACCAACGATGAACATTAAGGAAAGACTGCTCTGGCAATAAACGCTTGCAAGACATTGGAATTATTTTCAGAGAATGTCTATAGGTTGAGAGCCACTTGCCTGAGACGAATCAGGTGCTGAATGTAGGAGTGTGGAGTGCCCTCTGCATCTCCCTCTCATGCTGTGACACTAAATTTTATCCTTGAAAATGAACAATGTTGGCTCTTTAGGCTATTGGGTTTTTGAAACGTCCAAAGAAGGTGTGGTCCTCAAATACCTTCATTCATCGGTTGGAGTCAAAATGGCTAGTTGTGTGCTCAATCATACTACCTCTGCCCTTTCCTAGCTCATGGTCTTGGGCAAATGCTTGAATTTCTCTAATCTTCAGATCCTTCAACTGTTAAATGGGGTCGACAGCAGAATCTCAGAAGGCTGTTGTAAAGATGAAGGGAGAAAAGACTGTGAACTGCTCAGCACAGTGCCCGTCACAAAGTAAGCCCACAACAAACAGAAGCTGTTGTTACTTTGCAATTCTGCTCAGAACAGCTATCTGGTTCCCTGCCTTTGGGGTGGGGGACATGACGGTAATCTACGGTAATATCAGGAACCTGGGAAGATAGCCTAGTAATGAAGAACCGACTCGATAAACAATCTCATCTTCTCAACTGGACCTTCTCTCCAAACCCTGTTTACTTTTTCACTCCACTTCCCCCACCCCCATTTCTTTCCCCTTTTTCTTTTTTTCTCTAACTCTCTTTTGTTTCTTTCCTTTTCCTTCCTTCCTTCCTTCCTTCCTTCCTTCCTTCCTTCCTTCCTCAGCACTTATGACCTTCTAACATACTATATAATTCATTTATTGTGTTCATTGTTTATGGTCTGAATTCCTGAAAGAATATAGGCCCCATGAAGGCAGGGATCTTTGTCACTTTCCCCCCTGGTATGTTCTGAGCACCTAACACAGTGCCTGACACATATTAGATCTATTGGCTAGATGAACAATTCTGGGATAAACAATAAGGATTAGGGTCTTCAGGTTGACAGACCTCAAGATGACAGCACTTAGGTCTATTGGCCTCCATATTCACTCACTCATGTAATAAAATCTGAAGCACATACTAAGGGGACAGTAGTGGTAATTTAAACAAGAAAACTGGATTGACTGGAGCCACACTGGGAAGGGCTTTGAATGCCATGCCGACTTTGAACCTGATCCTAGATGCAAAGGTGGACCTACAAGGGGGTTGAAAGTAAGAGGCTGACATGATCAGGTTGTGTTCTAGAGAAATTCCTCTGGTGGCAGTGGAGGGAGAGATAGTCAGTGGAGGCCAGGAACAGCCAGTTGTGAGGTGGCAAAGGCTTCTGGACAAAGGCACACGTGAGGGGTGACTGGATATGAGGGGAGGGCAGGGAGAGGTGGAGGAGTCGAAGATTCTCCAGGGCTTCCAGTAAAATCTCTAGATGGCAACTGGTGCCAATAACCAGAATAGGGATGCTAGGTTGAAGAAAAGAAGGAGCGGGGTGAGGACGGTAAATGATATGGTTTGGGGGCATGCTGATACGAAGGTGCATCTGTGAAATACATTCATGCAACTATTACTGTGTACCTAAGTGTGTGTCGGGCACTGTGAAAATCTCCTCAGACCTGGGAAAGAACTGGAGTCAGAGATCCTGATTTGGGAAGGTGGGCCTAGTGACAGCTACTGGGAGTCCTCAGTGAGTAGCTACTGGCTATCGTCATGGTAAGGAGGGAGACGAGGCCTGGACGGTGAGCAGACAGAGGTTCAGCAGTTTGCTCTTGGGAGTCCTACTCCCCAAGCGGTGAGCGGAAAAAGTGGCCTTGGCAAGGGCCACTGGAGAAGGAACTTGTCTGAGACGTGACATGGAGAATGTCATCATTTGGGGATTCTTAAGTTCATTAAAAAAAAAAACAAACAAACCAACCCAATTAAAAACTATTTATTCCCAGGCTGACTGAGATGCTGATAATGAGAATAAAAATTCCCTATTGCTTCACCATGGAGGTATTCTACTAGAAAACAAACCAAGCGAGTGGGCCATGAAACAGATACGTGTGTTCTCCTCACTGGTAAATCAACCAACTCACCCATACCCAATCACAGAACTGCACAAACAGGCCAGAAAACCAAACCCCACAGGGCACGCGGTCCTAATAAATGATTCAGGCCCAGTGCTGGCTCCTCAGCCTGTTCACAGGTAAGCTGCCTCCTTTCTCCCTGCCTCAAGCTTCCAAGCTATCCGCGGAGGGTAACATAGTGCCCATGGCTCTCCAAGTTCACAAGCACGTTTGAGTGTGATTTCAAGAATTCTCGTAACGCGCGTTGAGCTCCTCAAAGGAAGTAAGCACGAAGTCTATACGTTATTTTTGTAAGCCTGTTAACAAGTCTCAGTCTCCATCTTCAAAGAAGCTCTCCTCCGGGGCACTGTATTTTATCTCCCCTCACGTCAGAGTTCAGCATTTGGAACAAAGCATTGGGTTACTATGGGAACCGAGGAAAGACACACACACACCCTAGACTGCAGAAACATGAAAGGAGCTGACTAAAAAGGTCTGGAAGAGGTTGGGGAGGGGGGGTGGTGGTGATGGATGATGCAGGCATCAATGAGGCAGGCCAACAGACAAGAGGCTTTGGTCCAAAGAGGCAAAAGATAATAATAGTTCAGGCATGCAAATAAAATAGGAAGAGAAATGCATGGTCTAGCCTGACCACCCAACTTGGTCTAAAACTTCATCAACAAGCCCACACAAATTTAGAGACAGTCTGGTGTGCATGTAGCCCTGTGCTAGGCAAAAGAGGAATTATGACTAGGAGCTGATAATTTCACGTCCACAGGAAAGAAGTCACACCATAAGGCATGTCAGGCCATCAGACTGAACCGTGCTCATGTTGTCGAGCATCACGGGGCACAAAACGCAAGCTAGACACCACAGAGCTGTAAAGACAACGAAGACGTCTGTCTACCCTCTCGAGGTCCAACTGTAGTGGTCAGGACAGAAACACACACAAAGATTATATAGGGCAGAAGGAAGCACTAGAATGAAGGTCGAAGGTACAAATGGAATGCTCTGGGGGTGGGGAATAGGGAATGATTGGTTCTGACTTACAACACGAAGGGAAGGCATCATGGAGGACCTGATATTAAGCACTTGTTTATTGAGCATCCCTTCCTGATGCCAACAATGAACAATACGACAAAAATGCCTGTCCTCACACAGCTTCCAAGAAGCAGAAGCTGGAGACAGTCTGTAGGAGGAGCTGGGTGAAAGTGAAAGCGTGGAAGTGGAGGGTGCCTGTGCATGTGTTGGAGGGGGGCCCTGGGAGCTGGGGGGCGGCGTGCGCTGAGATCAGGTGGACACGGAGCGGGGCGACGTCGCGGAGGCGATGCCATGACCGAGCATTTTTACTAGGCTTCGCTGCCTGGCTACACATTCGGGGACCCAGCCCAAAGTTTCCCCATCCCCCTTCTCATTTTATTACTAGCTTGGGCTTAGATCCCAGCCCTGATGCGTGCCTAGGTCAGAGGCAGGCCCGAGGCCCGTGACCGGAGTTGAGCAGCAGGGGGGAGGGAGTGCGATCGGTCCCACGCTCTATGGAAGGTGGTGATAAAAGGACAACTTAGAAGGGGCAGAGGTGGAAGAACTAGAAATTATCAGGAGGACACGGCAACAGTTCAGGCAAGAGGTGCCGAAGACCAAGGTGGTGCGGATGCAGGGGGAGGCACGGCTGGGGGGGTGACCAGGACTTGGCCGACAGTTGATGTGCCAGGTGAAGGAGTCAGGATGAGATTTGAACGGGACGAGTAGGAGGACAGAAGGGACCTCTAGTAAGACAGAACACAGGGCATCAGATCTGGGGAGGACATCTGAATTCCATGTTTGACGTATTGATTTGGGAGGCCCTGGGGAGGTGTTTGGAAAGATGCCTCCTGGGGAGCTGGGAACGAGAGGCTGGTGCTTGGGAGACAAGGCAGCGCGAGCCGTGTTGACTCAGGCTCATCCGCCCAGAAATGGTGGCTGAAGTCCCTTCCAAGTACCCGTTCGCGGAAGACTGGCGGGACACCTGACCAGTTGTGGGGGGAAATGTTTTTAGATTCGGAATCTCATCACTGGCAGGCTCTTAGAAGGGAGGCGGCTTAAATATCAGAGGTACTCGATAGACATTTGCCCAGTGGAACCAAACTTCCCAGTTAGTACGAACATTACATAGCACACGGGCTGCACATCTCTCCAGACGATGCTTAGACTCCTTCAGGGCAAGGGCTTCCTCGCCTTGTCACCTGTCCCTCTTACTGTTAGATACTTCATGCCAGAATAAGAAATATGCTCCCCTATAATCTCAACCCACAAACACGACTTCTTATCTCGGAAATAACACAGTCCTCAAATACTTGAGACATCATCTGTCTCTCATCTCTTCCCCACTAGAATGTTTTTCGGGCTTCAAAGGGCGGCCACGTCGCTAGTTCCCCTGCACTATTTTGAGGACCTATAGCAATTCCTGGCACAGAGTAAGTGAATAATGAATATGTGGTGTTTTTGAATGAATTCATGGAAGTGTAAATGGCCTCACCTTAGTCATCATGTTGAGTCTGATGATTGCTAAGACATTCAAGGGAGCTGGAGAGACGGTCAGGCTGGAGATTTACCAATGGAAGGGTGACAGTTGAAGCTATGGGAGGGGACCAAGATCTTTAGGGAGGACAGCAAAAAAGGAGAAGTGCAGGGAAGGCAAGGACCAAGACTTTCACTCACTTATTTATTCAACTTTTAACTGAGCACTTACTAGAGACTAGCCCAAGGTCCTGCCCTCAAGAATATCCTGGTGAGGGAGTAGACAATAAACAAATGAACAAATGGGTATATAATGCGGGTGAGAATAAGTGAGGTGAGGAAAATAAAGGGTGAGGGGACAGAAAAGGAAGGGGTGAGGTTTTTGAAAGAAGGTGAGGCTCCTTGCAATCAAAGGACAGAGCTTGAGTATTGAGCTGACCAAGGAGGCAAAACTGTATTATGTCACCCTCGGCCTGAGCCTCCTGTGATTACAGATGGGTGCTGGAATTATCTACAAACTTGGCTAACACTGGTCTATAGCTCTGGGAACACCCTAGAAGCTTAGCAGTTGTACTCTTTTTACCAAAGTTCATGTTCTCTAGGCTGAACTTCCCAAGCTGCCAGTGTCCTCAGTGAGGGGCTGGTTATTTATTTATTTATTTATGTTTATTTATTTTGAGAGAGAGAGAGTAGGGGAGGGGCAGAGAGAGAGGGAGAGAGAGAATCCCAAGCAGGCTCTGAGCTGTCAGTACAAGGCTGATGTGAGGCTCGATCCCACAAACCGTGAGATCGTGACCTGAGCTGAAATCGTCTGACACTTAACCGACTGAGCCACCCAGATGCCCCAAGGGCCTGGTTATTTAGAGAGAAAAACAACATCAGGATCCGTTGGTGCCTCATGGCTGACAAAGTTGTGTCATATGCACATTTCACTGGACCCTAACAACAGTGCATCATAAGCTTTATTTTATTTTATTTTATTTTAATGTAATTTTTTGAGACAGCAAGAGTGTGAGTGGAGGAGGGACAGAGAGAGAGAGAGAGAGAGGAAATCTTAAGCAGGCCCCATGCCCAGCATGGAGCCCGACACAGGACTCGATCTCATGATCCTGGGAAGGGTTAAAGAGCCAAAATTAAGAGTTGGACACTTGGGGCATCTGGGTGGCTCAGTCAGTTATGCGTCCGACTTTGGCTCAGGTCATGAGCTCCACATCAGGCTCTGTGCTGACAGCTCAGAGCCTGGGGCCTGCTTTGGATTCTGTGTCTCCCTCCCTCTCTTCCCCTTTTCACACTCTGTCTCTCTCAAACTTTTCACACTCTGTCTCTCTCAAAAATAAACATTTAAAAAAAAAAAGTTGGATGCTTAACTGACTGGGCCACCCTGGTGTCCATAAGTTCTATTTTATAGATGAGAAAACTAAAGCTCAGAAAGCCCAACTGTAAAACTCATAATTATTAGAGGTTTGAACTGAAGTGTATCTGTAGTAGCTTGACTTTTTTGTTAATTCTAGTAAAACCTGACCTGATTCTCAGAGGGAGGTGAAGTCAAGAAGAGAAGAGGCTAACTCTCACCAAGGGTCTACCTAATGTCTCGCGATGTGTAGGCATTTGTGGATACACAATATTGCATCCTCACAACAACCTTGTGGGTTAGGTACTCTTGTTCCATCTTATACTTGGGGAAACTGAGGCACAGAGAAGCTCGGCAACACGCCAAAGGTCCCGTGGCCATTGAGCTAGCATTGGATCTCAGGTCACCCTGACAATGAACTCCTAGTTTCCAACACTTTATACCCAGACATTTCACTAAAACCGTCAACCTTCTCCTGCCATCGGTCTCTGTTGAACTCAGTGCTGAATTATACTGAGGAGGCTGAGCTGTAACCTAAGTGGCTTTTGTGGAACACAGAGGGAGGACAGTGGTCTGGAATGGGGCCACTCATATAAATGTGAGGGTATTTCTATTGCCTCTTGTGAATACTAAAAGGATTCTGATAGTATTATTCTTTCTTAGCCTTCTATTCATTGACTGCTAACACATACTACTAATAAATGTATACTCCCTTCTGAACATCCCTTCACAAGCTCATACAAAAGGAAGGCTGAATGAAGGATGCAAAGCTTTCATTTTGGAATTAATTTTTTGGTCATCTAATGCACATACTGTGTACTTGACTTTCTACTACCGCATTCACACTGCCTTCCACATAAAGGTACTTTTAAATGCACATTTGACTTGCAGTGACACCCAGTGGCTGGTTGAGGAATAACATACGTTAATTTAGGACCATGTGTTCGGTTAAAAAAAAAATTCACTAAGCCATGCAAGATACCATTATTCATCATTTTCATAGGTTTAGATTTCAGAGAATTAAAAGGAAACTTCCACAGACCTGTGTTAATAGTACTTTTAAAGAGATACCCTCTCACACTATAAGGAACCAGGGTCCTTGGAGAAATGGCTAATTCCAGCTCTAGAGCAAGAAATGCCCAGATGTGCTTGAAACATTTTTGTGACACCAGAAAGCAAGGAAGCTACCATAGAGCACTAGAGTCATGTCCAAAGGACTCAGAAACCAATTGGAAGAGGCTCCCACTGGCCAAAGATGGACAATTTGAACATCAGTAAGAACAGCTACAAAGAACTGAAACACATCAATTATGTCTAAATTCCTGTGTTTATACCGACACTCAAAAAACAGATCGACACCACCTTGCGTGTGGCAGATGTTCAGGAACGAAGTCATTATTCCGAAAACAGATAAGGAGAAGGCAACAAGCTACAGAGAAGGTATCTTGCATTTTCTCTACGACTCCATCTCAGGGAAGTCAAATGGCAGACGAGGAGAGGTTTCTCTTTGTATCAAAGTATTCCAGCTAATAACTGAAGGACAAATAGAACACATTATCACTTTACCAGCTCTAAGAAAGGCCTCTAGGCAAGGGTGATCTACAGTCGCTGACCTCACAAAAACAGAGGCAAGCAAACCGTATGGGCCCCCGATAGAGGGATACAGCACCACCTATGAAACATCCTTGCCAAAAGCAGCAGCTGGAATCTGACTATGCCTCTGGTTCTAACGACTAATTTACAGGCAGTGCCGGAGGGAGAGGAACACGTTAAAAGGTCACTGAAAGGCAATCTGCAACATTCAGACTACAGGAAACAAGAGGACAAATGACCCCTAGGCAGTAATGAAAAATGAAAAGGTGCAGTGGCGAGGAAGGCCGCAGATTAGTAAAAGCTTAAAAGGCATACCAACCAATTGCAATGGATGGATTTTATTTGGATCCCGGCTCAAAACAAACTTTTAAGAACAAATTTTCAGGTAGTGGGAGAAATCTGAACACTGGACATATTTTATATTATTATCACATTAATGAAATGATGTTAAAATTTTAGGAGTAATAAGACATTACGAGTGTGTTTTTAAAAGGTCTCTGGTAGTCACACTGAAGTATTTGTGGATGAAATAATAAAATGTCTGGAATTTGCCTAAAAATAACCCAGTGGAGGGGCTGGGTGGTAGTTGTGAGGGTACCCATGACACAGATTTGACCTTGAGTTAATTACCTTGAAGGTGAGTGATAGGTTACATAGGACATCATTAAGTTTATTGTATCTTTTTATTACACAGGTTTGGCCTTGAGTTAATTATCATTGAAGGTAAGTGATGGGTTACGTAGGATTTCACTATCTTCTATTTTTTTATAAGTTTGAAAATTTCCATACTAAAATGTTAAAAGAAAAAAAATCATACCAACTCATCACCCTGGGTCTGGTAAAACAGACGATTCAAAGCCAGCCTCGTCCGCCTGAAGTCTTATGCGAACTGATTTAACCATGTCAACCTCATTCCTCATGAAATCAAAAGGAGCGAAGGGGAAAAAAATTACTGAAACTTACCACAGGTCATGAAGTGATTTGTAAAGACAGAAGCATCTTAGTAGCTACTGAAAGGTACTCTTTAGTAATAATCCTATGAGGGACATTGTTATGGCACTCGACAGATGGAGAAACTGTCTTAAAGAGGGTGAGGGACTTCCCAAGCTTCTGGGATTCAAACGAAAACATACTTATTCATTGGAGTATACCAGACTGCCTCCCAAGACACAGGGAAGAGAATGGAACAGAGGGATCAGGCATGAAGGTCAGATAGGTGAGACAGAGGGCATAAGATTTAAGGAGGTGCTTATTCTCTCAGTGCTAACCCTACACTTGGACAACTGTGAAAGTGGGTGTCTCTTTAAATGCTGTGCCACAGGCACCTCACCTTGCTTCCCCACTCTAGTCCCTGCCCTTGGGAAAGACATTCTTTTTTTTTTTTTTTTTTTTTTTTTTTAGTGTTTATTTATGAGAGAGAGACAGAGAGACACAGAATCCGAAGCAAGCTCCAGGCTCTGAGCTGTCAGCACAGAGCCCAACTCGGGGCCAGAACCCATGGACCTTGAGATCTTGACCTGAGCTGAAGACGGACGCTTAACTGACTGAGCCACCCAGGTGACCTGGGAAAGACATTCTTTACTTAGAGTTTGCTTTCTCTGCAGACTCTGTAGTGAAGGCTGGAAAGTCTGATGACTGGAGAAAAGCTGAGTTTCCAGTGCTAGCGGTCCAACTGCAGTACACTCACTGTCCTCTGGGGGGCCCTGCGTCGCTTGGTCTAGGACTGCCCAGAGCAGCCAAACTCACATTCCCAGCCTTAGTGTTGGCAACAGAGAAAGTTGCATCCTCAGGTGCAGAAGTGGGGCAGGGCAGTCAAATAAGTATGTGTGGAGGCCCCTGGGCGTGGACAAAAACTCTCCAGTGCAAGATAATTTGTATATTTATTTTTCTTTAAGTTGTTCCAGAGCAAGAGCAGATCCATACCTATAGTTGATACTGGTGACGTTCCCGGTCTCTGACTATGCATGGTTCAGTGCCTGTCACAAAGTAGGATTTTGAAAACAGGGAGTCATTGATTATCTACAAGAGACTTGGTTTCTGAAGGGAGGTTGGGGCCCAAAGAATAAAAACATGCAACCATCTGTACCTGTTGTGCTCTACAGTCAAAAGGAACATGACCCCATTTGAGGCCCTAGCAACAGGACTAGAATGATAATAGTGCTCTGCTCAAAGGACCATGGACAATGAACAGCTAAGGGGGTGGCAGTCCAGCTCTGGCAAATACTCCCTGCCCTTCTGGCATTCAAAGGGAGCATGGGCTAAAAAAGGAGATTCCCCCAAGTCCTTTATGTATTTATGTACTCATTTACATATTCGTGACCCCAAACTACCGCTTGACTTAGATATTCCCAGAGTCTCCCAGAACCCTGCTGTGGCTAATGTAGATGTTCAGCTTAAGCTGTGGGGATACTCTATCCAGGTGAATGTGGCAACTGGCAAACGCATTTATTCAGATACAGTACAAATGTTTGTGCGTTGTAAGCTGAAGAAACTGAAGTGAGAGATTGTCAGGACTCAGTATTTCTTAACTTAATTCATCGACAATACAGAGAAATTAAGGAAACAATCCTATTGACATCAAATAGGAAAGAATACCTAGGAATAAATTTATCGAAGGAGGTAAGAGATCTGTACCTGAAAACTGTAAGACATTAATGAAGAAAATTGGACAAGACACAAATAAATGAATAGATATTCCATGCTCATGGATTGGAAGAATTAATATTGTTAGGATGTTCATACTACCAAAAGCAATCTACAGATTCAATGCAATCTCTATAAAAATTCCAATGGAATTTTTCACAGAACTAGAAAACCAACTCTGAAATTTGTATGGAACCGCAGAAGACCCCAAATAGCCAAAGCAATCTTGAGAAAAAAAGAATAAAGCTGAAGCGTATGTCCTGATTTCAAACTGTATTACAAAGTTATTATAATACAAACTACGGCATTGGCATAAAAACAGATATACAGATCAACGAAACAGAATAGAGAGCTTAGAAACAAACCCATGCATATATGGTCAACCAATTCACAACAAAGAAGCCAAGTGTCTTCAATAAATGGTGTCTGGAAAACAGGGCAGCAACAAGCAAAAGACTGACATTGGACCTCTATCTTACGCCACACACAAAAATCAACACAAAATAGATTAAATACTTGAACATAAGACCTGAAACCAGAAGATTCCTAGAAGAAAACATAAGGTGTAAGCTCCTTGGCATCAGTCTTGGCAACAATTTTTTGTATTTGGCAACAAAAGCAAAAATAAACAAATGGGACTACATTGAACAAAAAAGTTTCTGCACAGCAAAGGAAACCATCAACATAATGAAAAAGCAACCTACTAAATGGGAGAAAATATTTGCAAATCATATATATGATCAGGAGTTAAAAGCTGAAATATATAAAGAACTCCTATAAATCAATAGCAAAAAAGCCAAACAATCTGATAAAAAATGGGCAGTTGGTTAAGCATCTGACTTTGGCTCAGGTCATGATCTCACAGTTCATGGGTTCAAGCCCCATATTGGGTTCCACGCTGACAGTGCAAAGCCTGCTTCAGATCCTCTGTCTCCCTCTCTCTTTGTCCCTCCCCTGCTGACACACACACACACACACACACACACACACACACACACACACACTCTTTCTCTCTCTCCCCCCAAAATAAATAAACATTTTTATTTTTAAAAAAAATTTTTTTTTCAACGTTTTTTATTTATTTTGGGGACAGAGAGAGACAGAGCATGAACGGGGAAGGGGCAGAGAGAGAGGGAGACACAGAATCGGAAACAGGCTCCAGGCTCCGAGCCATCAGCCCAGAGCCCGACGCGGGGCTCGAACTCATGGACCGCAAGATCGTGACCTGGCTGATGTCGGACGCTTAACCGACTGCGCCACCCAGGCGCCCCTAAATAAACATTTTTAAAAAGTGGGCAGAGGATCTGAAAAGACATTTTTCCAAAGAAGACATACAAATGGCCAACACGTACATGAAAAGGCGCTCAACGTCACTAATCATCATTGAAATACAAATCAAAGCCACAATGAGATATCACTTCACATCCATTAGAATAGCTATTATCAAAAAGACAAGAAATAACAAGAGTTAGCAAGGCTATGGAAAAAAGAGAACTGCGCACTGTTGGTGGGAATGTAAATTGGTGCAGCCACTAGGGAAAACAGTATGCAGGGTCCTCAAAAAATTAAAAGTAGAACTACCATATGATCCAGCAATTCCACTTCTGGGTACATAGCCAAAGGAAATAAAATCACTATCTTGAAGAGATATCTGCACTAACATGTTCACTGCAACATTATTTATAATAGCCAAGATACGGAAACAACCTGAGGGGCCATCAACAGATGAACGGACAAAGATGTGGTACATATATACAATGCAGTATTATTCAGCCATAAAAAAAGGACAATCTGCCATTTGTAACAATGTGGATGACTTTGAGGGCATTATGCTAAGTGAAATAAGTCAGACAGAGAAAGGAAAACACTATATGATCTCACTTACATGTAGAATTGAAAAAAAAAAACAAACCCTGAACTCACAGAGAAGAGCTTGATGGTTGCCAACGATAGGGGATGTAGGCGGAGAGTTGGAGAAATGGGTGAAGGTGGTCAAAAGGTACAAATTTCCAGCTATAAGGTAAATTTGTCCTGGGGATATAATAGAAAGCAAGGTGACTATAGTTAACAATATACTGTAATAAATATTTGAAAGTTATTAAGAAAGCAGATCTGAAAAGTTCTCATCTCAGGAAAAAGCAATTGTAACTGTGTCAAGTGATGGATGTTAACTAAACATTATGGTGATCATTTCATAATATTTACCTATATCAAAGCATTACATATTGTATACCATAAGTCACTATAATGTTATATTTTAATTATATCTCAATAAAACTGGAATAAAATATAAATGTAATGTAAATGCTTCCTCCAGATGATTAAGGAGTGGTGATGGAAGTCACGTGCTACCCTGGATGCCTAAAGATTCCTCTCCTTACAACAACAAAATAAAAACAGAGAGAGAGGCAAACCACAAGAGACTCTTAAACATAGAGAACAAACCAAAGGTTGTCCGTGGGGAGGTGGGGGGATGGGCTAAATGGGTGATAAGCATTAAGGAGGACACCTGTTGGGATGAACACTGGGTGTTACACGTAAGTGATGAATCACTGGGTTCTACTCTTGAAACCAATACCACACTGTATGTTAACTAACTTGAATTTAAATAAATAAATTAAACACACACACACACACACACACACACACACACACACACACACAGAACCCTCTCCTTACAGGGAATAGACAGTGATGCTTTCCCTCTCCTCGATCTTAACACTGTCATCGGTGGGAACTGGAGGGTTGCTCTGAAACTGGTTTGGAATCCGGAACCAGACTTTCAATTTCTTCTGCAGGGAGCCATCATCACTTGGAAACACAGCAAAGGAAATAGGCACGGTCATGCCCATCCCAATTCCTGAAAACATAAAAACCCACAGAGTGAGGGTATTGTAGACACAACTTTGGCTCAGAACTGTGAAAGATCTGCTGGTCTCATTCTTCTTCCAAATCAGGATTTGTTTTGTTCTTGAAATTAATAATAAACCTTTCAGGTATGAAAACTATATAGCCAGATACATACAAAACACCTCTTATTGGTATATTTTGGAAATAGGAGTGTAGTGATTCAACTCATTTGGAAAACACTATTTGCTAATATATATCAAGACTGTAAATAGATCAGTATCTAATTACTCTCTATTTAAATATAAATTTTAAGGAAATAATCCAAAATGTGGAAAAGGCTACAGGTGATAGGATATTCATTGCAGCAGAATTTATAATTGTGAGAGACTGGGAGCCATATAAGTGTTCAAAACAGCAATATATCTAAGTGAATTATAGGCGCATGATACAATATAACATAGCTATCAATAATTATGCTTAAGAAGACAATTTCTCAAAGGTGGAAAATAGTTACGAAATAAGTAACAGAAGGGTATACAATTGCACAAACACTATGATTACATTTTAAAAGCCTATTAAAGGATGCCTGGGTGGCTCACTGGGTTGAGCGTCATACTTCGGCTGAGGTCATGATCTCACGGCTTGTGAGTTCAAGGCCTGTGTTGGGCTCTGTGCTGACAGCTCGGAGCCTGGAGCCTGCTTCGGATTCTGTGTCTCCCTCTCTCTCTCTGTCCCTCCCCCCTCTCACACTCTTTCTCTCCCTCAAAAATAAACATTAAAAAAAAAAGCCTAGCAAAAAGCCCTAAAGAAATACATTCAGAAGACAACAATGATTGTATTATTTGGGGTGCTGTTGTGTTATGTTCAAAATTTTCTTTAACGAGTTTTATAATTTTTATACATATTTTCTTCTAAAAAAAAGTTATGACAGTATTAAGAAGGAAAAGATTTCTGACTTCCTACTGGTGGACTTATACAAAGCGTGATTACTTTAGTCCTAGTAAATGTTACTGAGGTTAATACCAGTTTCTAACTTTCTAAATTATCAGCTTGAGAAATACCCTAAAAATAAAACATCACATCTCTTTTTTCACCTTGCTTTCTGATCCACTTTGGGTTTGCACTGATCATAAAGGGTAGTTTAAATTAGAGAGCTTTAGTGTTACATTCGTATTAAATGTGGTTTTCATGCTGACAGGCACACTGAAACTTCACGCCCATCATTTTAAAAATAGGGGCACAGCCATCACAGACTGCCAAGACTGTAAGGAGTGGGACAGCTTAAAAATTCTCAGACCCTTCATTTGCTAGGACAGAGCCGGGGACCTGCCATACTCAACATTCACTGAGCCTCAGTACCCTGCAGATTCTGAGCAACCAGACCAGGGGACTGAGCAGAGATGTTCAGCCTGGAGGCAGAGGTCTCAGGTCAGAGGTTGGCCTGGCTCTGTGACTTGGCTTCCTTCACTCAGTCATGATAAGCACCGTATGGTTAAAAACCCCAGAGTGTATGTTCACGCCTGGGAGAGAAGCAGGAAGGCAGTGATACTGAGCAGGGATACCACACGACGAGGGGGAGGCTGGGATGAAGTCAGTGTGGTTCCCGCCCCCCAGCCTGCCGAGTGCCCCCGTGCACACAGTACAACAAGTTCACAGGCCACGGAAGCACACGGTGACATGTGCCTTGTGGCCTCTCCCTGTGTTTTCCACTGATGACGGGAGCCGTAGCAAGCTTGCCTCTGAGACTAGAGCCACATCCCTCAGGGATACTCACCCTTGTCATTGGTGCCCCCCACATACTTCATGACCTTGGGCATGGCTTCACGCAGACCCTCATCCACAGGCTTATCTGTCACTTCCACTGTGGCAAACTGTCCGCCTTCACAGGTCCTCTCCTCATAGGAGACTTCTTCCTAGGGGCAGAATACACATGCTTAAGAGATGTAAAGTGGTAACCTGTGGTGACTCCAGAAGCAGTAACTGTCCAGCTACAAGAGACCCTGACTGCTAAAGAACTTTCCATGACGAACCTGGACATGGTGGCAGGGTAGAAGAGATGACAGTAGAGGTACGAAGGGCCATGAGAAAAAGGTTCTGGGATTTCTTACAAATGTAGAGTCAGCAGAAAAAAAACTTGGTATAATCAATATTCTCAGAGAGATAAGAGAAGATACTGCATTCCCAAGCCACTCAGAACGTCCCCCAGAATGCTATAAAAATAGAATGTCCAGAGATCAAAGGGCTCTTCGAAATTAAAAATACAACAGAAATGAAAAATTCAGTGGAGAGGTCAGAAGATAAAGCGGAAGGAAATCTTCCAGAAAGTCAAGTGAAAAGGCAAAGGAGTGGAAAACAGAGGAGGAAA
The DNA here is from genome assembly GCF_022079265.1 of Lynx rufus. NCBI lineage: Eukaryota > Metazoa > Chordata > Mammalia > Carnivora > Felidae > Lynx > Lynx rufus. Next base: position 46,992,245 of record NW_025814889.1, read on the forward strand.
GGAAATCAGGGGATCAGGCCAGGAGATCCAACACCTGAATGACAGGAGAGCCAGGAAAAAGAGAAGAGAATTGCAAAGGAGGAAACAAAGAGATACAACAACAATGCCACAGACTCCAAGGCTCCAGGATGGGCCTCATTCTAGAAGCAGGGACTCAGGGCAAGAAGAAACAGAGTAGCTCTCTTCCCTCAGTACTTCCAGACACTACTCCTGTCTCGCTAAATGGTACCCCTCCCCCACTCCCCAGGATGCTCAGCTCCACTACTTCTCCAGAGCCTTCCTGGCGGGACCCCCCCCCCCCAGCCACTCCCAGCATGACCACTCTCTGTGTGGGTCTCTGCCTGAAGGTCCTTTGCCATAGAGACCCACGCAGCTCTCCTTCACTCCCTCCTCCTCTTCCTTGCCCTGTGATATCTCCGATAATTTCATATTCCTCGACATACACTATAAGACCGTGTCTTTCAAACGTTAAAGAGAACCACGTCACATAACAAGAAATGTGTATTTTTTTTACAAGGAGAAACAAAGCTTCACAAAAATAATACTTTACCCTTAGGGAGGGGATACATTCTGCATCTAGCCTTTTCTTTCTTCCCTGTTGACTTCCACTCTACTCAAGTAAATTTCATGCTATTCCACGAAAAGAAGAAACATGTGCCCTATATTGAGCTATCGGGTAAGGAAACACTGGTGCAGTTTGAAAAATCTGCCATGAAGTCTTTGTGGACAAGAGCTATGCCACGAAGCATCATAAATGAGATGCTCATCATAAATTAGATACTTAAGGAACTGCCTCGTTTACTAATGATGATGAAAACCAGACACATGGGAGAGAGAACTTGGCTGCCCCTTGCTGGGGAAACAGGACTTCCTATGACATCCTAGACTGAAAGGTCTCAACTCCCAAGGGGACCGAATGACTCTGTGGAGGTGGGGCTAAGTGGCCTGGATAGTCTGAAAGAGTACATTTACATTATAGTTTTGTGTTTAGAATGAGAAAAATACCTATTGTGTTTGTAATGCAAAATTAAAGGAGAATAGCAAGAAGGGGGGGGGGGCGGGAATTGCACCAGACCAGGAATCAAGAGGCTGCAAATCTACCTTGGCTACTAATTCCAAGGGTTGCTGTGAGGCCCTCCCCTCGGAGAGCATCACACTATCAAAGAGTCTCCAGTAGCAAACCCTGCTGTGTAAACGGGGCGGTTTTGCTCGTTCTGGCTCTGTCGCAGCACAGATGACACACACCTTCCACTGGAGGTCCCACCGAGTCCTGCCATTTATGTTTTAAATTCCAGAAATGCTACTCCGTGAATCACAGAATTTCAGCCTGAAATTTCCCAAAGAGGAAATGAAGAACCAGAGGAATTGAACTGCCCAAGAACACACAGCTACTAAGTGGTGAAATTGGAACCAGACTTCACACCTCCAAACCCTAGTCTAATGCTTACTGCCGGACTCTATACTGTATGGGGGATGATGTTAGTGCTTTGAAGCATCTTTCTTTAGCTACTAAGTTATTTCTTTTTTTAAAAGTTATTATTTATTTTGAGAGAGAGAGAGAGAAGCAAAGAGAGAGGGAGGGAGAGAATCCCAGGCCGGATTCTGCATCGTCAGCATAGAACCAGACGCGGGGTTTGATCTCATGAACTGTGAGATCATGACCTGAGCTGAAATCAAGAGCTGGATGCTTGGGCACCTGGGTGGCTCAGTTGGTTGAGTGTCCAACTTTGGCTCATGTCATGATCTCACGGTTTGTGAGTTTGAGCCCTACATCGGGCTCACTGTCATAAGCACAGAGCCTGCTTTAGATCCTCTGCCCCCCACTCCCTGCCCCTCCTCCGCTCATGCTCTCTCTCTCAAAAATAAATAAAACGTTAAAAAATAAGTTGGATGCTTAACTAACTGAGCCACCCAGGCGCCCTGAGTTAGTTACTTCTGATAGACATTTGTGTGCCTGTGTCAAACTCAGAATAGGGGCATCCAAATTCATTTCATGGACCCTCATCTCTCACAACTGAAGAAACCAATAAACTCTCAATGGAGAAAAGAGCTGGTTGGCTCTTTCCTTTGTTCTTTCATTCCTTCTTTTTATTCACTCAACCTACAACTATGGGGCATCTACTGTGTGCTGAGCACTGTGGCATGGGCTACGATACAGAGAAGAGAGACAGAGTCTCTGACATCAGGAGGGGCACGGGCTTACAGGTAATAATCTGATATGTTTAAGAGGAGAGGCAGGGCAGGGTGGGAACACAGAAGAAGACTAGTCAGGTTGTTTTGCAGGGCACGGGTGCAGGTTGATGTGTTTGGCTAGGTCAGGCTGACTTTGAGGTGCTTATAGATCATCCAGCTGGACATTCAGTCACCGATGCATTGATTCATTGAATATTGAAAACCTCTGCTGGGTGCTATAGATTTAGAGATTAATATGATATGGCCAGTCTGGTTGGGTGGTGAGAAGATTATAAAATTATCGTATGATGTAGTAAATGTTCTGATAGCTCGGAGAGGGCGATTACAGGTTGTGGACACCACGAGTGTAAATGAAAAGAACAGAAGAACAAACTGCTGAGGGTGATGCGGTTCACTGGGGCTGGAGCAAAGGCGGTCAAGCAGGGCACAGCAAGAGAGGGGCCAGACGCACAAAGACCTCATAGGCTGTCACAGGGAGAAGGATTTTGTGACAACTGTCCTAGTGACGGTGAGCCGAGTATGCAAGTCAGTTTCATCCACCCCACATTAATTCAACTGACTTTGTGATCCAGATATGGAATTTTGAGTAGGAGGGGTCCCGGAGCAGAAAGGAGAGTTCTGGGGATGGTCTAGGTGATCCGTGCTCTCAGCCTGTCCCCCAAGCAGAAAGTCCAGGGACAGCGAAGAAGGGCTTCAAAGAAAGGAATCCAGTGTGATTCAGAGAGATAAGGCTTCCATGATAAGTCTACCCACCCTTGAGGCTCAACTCAACCTCCTCCTCCAGAGTGATTCTTCCTTCTGAGGAGCTCGGAAGGCAGACAAGACTAAGGTTAGAAGGGCCCTTTCATATCTATCTGTTCATCTGCGTCCTGTTATAGATGAGCAAACTGTCCATTGTGCAAGCTGGACACGTGGGTCTAGAGCTCAGCAAGACACTGATACGGGGATATAAGTTTGGGAGTCATCAGCAGAAGGGGTAACTAAACCTGTGAATGGAGCGAAGATTGCCTGGGGAACAAATGAGCGTTCAGTATCACTTAATCACGTTAATTAATCCCCTACCTACAAGTCTTCATTCACCAGGTTCTTAACCTATCCCAGGTGGTCTAGGCTCCACCTAACTTCTGTCTGCCTTGCCAGCCACACTCAGAGCACTTCCTCACTGGCCTTCTATTGCCTTCAGTGCCATGGTCATTCCTGCCTCAGGGCCTCTGAACCTGCCTCTTTTCTCTCCCCAGAATATCTTTTTCCTGTCTCTGCCTGACGAACCCCTACTTATCCAAAAAGCCCCAACCAAAAAGTCGCTTCCCAAAGAGGATCCCAATTTAAAACAAGTTCCCCTGGTATTTTGGACAGGCCCTTGTCCTTTCGCGACACAATACGTATTGTAATTACAGCTGAAGAATAACGTGTTTAACCTCCACCTGCAATCCCAGGCCCCATGGGGGCAGGGGCTGTCTGCATCTCTTAGCATGTACTGCTGTGTCTTGCATATAGTAGGTATTGCAAGGGTCTGTGGGGAAGGAGGCTAAAACCTGGTCTTACCCTAACGACAAGGAATACAACAGACATAGCTGGGTAGAGAGATAAGAAACTAGTCTAGTTATATTTATGTTGGAGAAAAGCGGGGCCACAATGTCTAAAGGTGGTACCATGGCAGGTCCCACCTTGTTTTTACAGCATCTAAGTCCATAAACTCTCATTGTTTACTGGATCGCTCAAACCTAAGTGACGGATATTACAAAACTACTCTAGTTCTCGAGGGGGAATTGAAATAGAATTCCATTTCTGCAGAAAACAAAGCACCTAGGTTAACCCAGTTAACACACTTGGTTCTTCAGATTTAATGTCTTTAGTGTGTTTCTTTTTTTTTTTATTAAAAAAAATTTTTTTTTACGTTTATTTATTTTTGAGACAGAGAGAGACAGAGCATGAGTGGGGGAGGGTCAGAGAGAGAGGGAGACACAGAATCAGAAACAGGCTCCAGGCTCCAAGCTGTCAGCACAGAGCCCAAAGCGGGGCTTGAATTAATGAACTGCGAGATCATGACCTGAGCCGAAGTCGGATGCCCAACTGACTGAGCCACCCGGGCGCCCCTAGTATGTTTCATTGTCACATGGAACAGAATAGCCCACTTCTGCCCCAGATCCGGCTAGCTAGCTTATGCTCCCAGTCATATAAGGATTTGGCCCATGACTACAGACACCAATATTCAGCATTCGATGGGAACCCTGGTCAAGTTCAAACTCCAGACAGGGATCTTGCAACAATGCCTCTTGCAACGGTATTTGCAAGGTTCTCTGCAAGGTCAGTTTTTTTTTTTTTCCTTGCCACCTGATGTGGTGGGTGTACATGTTAATTCCGGAAGCCAGCTTTCTCATTGTAAGAAAATAATAATAACAATCAACCTAACTCAGGACTTTCTATGTGTCGGGTATTACTTTAAATATTTTGCATGGATTCGTTCACTCAGTCCCTCCAATGATCTTGTGAAGACATTAGTGTTTTTATCTTCATTTTCAGATGAAACTGGAGCACAAGGGGTTAAATAACATGCCCAAGTTACAGCGGGCAGGTGGTTGAGCCAGGATTCCAACCCAGGATGCCCCAACCAATGTGCACAGGCTGGAAAAAAATCCCATAAAGACGTCAGTTGTTGATGTCAGTCCTGCTCTGAGCATCCACAAGACCCACCCAATCCAACACAGAGAGCAGTGTGTCCTCCTCTCTCCAGAAGCAACGTGGAAGGCACCTGATAAGGTCTGCAGCAGCCTGGACCTCCCCCATCACAATCAGTTCTGAACATCTGGTGAGCCTGAACCTGAGCTACACAGGAGACGCTTCCTGCCATCAATTTGCCCAGCAAAGTAGGCAACAGTTCCTGACCCAGACTCTTTCCAGGGTAAGATGCTCAATTTCAGGGAGAGTCTGTTTTCAAAATAATAACACCCTGAATTTGTGTGTGTGTGCATATATATATATATATATATATATGTTTAAAAAGGCTTGTAAGTACCTTTGAATATTTAAGTAACTGTCACATAGGCATGGTGATTCTTGTATTACAGTTGAGGAATTTCAGGGTTCAGAGTGGTTAGGAGGTCAAGTAGTTTACCCAAAATTACCTGTGAAACTAAAAGGATACTAACACCATACCCAACCAAGTGTTAGGTATTTTGTTGAACAACTTTTAATTGGTTATCTCATTTAAGCTTCCAAACAATCTTATAAGATACAAATTATTTCCTCTCATGCTTACTTCAGAGAAGTTAAGTAAGTTGCCTGTGACCACACAGCCAGTAAGAACAGAGCTGAGTTGTGACATGATGATATTACCACATTTGAAGGGGGTAAACATTTTAAATGCTTATTTATTTTGAGGGAAAGAGAGCACAAAGTGGAGAAAGGGCAGAGAGACGTAGAGAGAGAATCCCAAAGAAGTTCCTTACTCAGTGCAGAGGCCTATGCAGAACTCAATCTCACCACCCCAAGATCGTGACCTGAGCTGAAATGAAGAGTCAGAACGCTTACCCGACTGAGCCATCCAGGCACCCCGCATTTTCACGCCTTTTAAAAAATTAATATGTATAGTAACACTGGGAGCAGTTGGGAAAGATATTTTTATATCCATTCTATAGCTGCAGAAACTGAGGTCGGTCAGGTTAAATGATTTGCATCAGCCTGATAGCAACATCCCAGATAGCACCATACTCCCATCAAATGTTGAGGGAAGATGCTTATCAGGGAGTTGTATTTGTCCTTAGAGGCACCAAATCAGTGGTAGGTGACACTGTATCCATAAGGGAAACAGAAGCTACCAGAGTATTTTGAACAGAGGCATCTTGATTCAAGGAACTAATTTCATAAATAATAGAAGAGTGGAGATGCCCCACAGGGAGCAGCGAGGCAACCCACAGGTGAGTGAACACCTTAGGAGGGGTAGAGGGAGGATTATGCTACCTGAGCTCAGACACCTGGATCACTTGGTGGAAGCTAGAGCCATGGTGGCCTGTCTAGAAAGAGCTGGGTCCACAGAGACACTCTTGGTGCCAGAGACCTGATAGTTTGGAGAAACACCTTCTTCCCTTCTTCCCACCCTCTTATCTCCCAGTAGTGCCTCCCACTGGGTGAACCTCACTGCCAGCTGCCTGACATCGGAGCCTGGGAAATAGGCAACTGGGATCAGCCCCTACTCCACACAGAGACCCAGAGAGCAAAGCAGGGAGTGGGTGAGGAAGGGATCTGAGGGCAAACAGGCAGCAGACCAACTCAGACCTGAATGTGCAATTGTCTCTTAACCTAAAAAGACCAAGTAAGCTGGATTCCACTATAGAAAGGAAAGCTCTCTGGAACTTGTTGGTAACATGTGGATTCTATAAGTGTTAGGGCCAAAAAGCACCGTAGACATCCCTGGGCTGAGTCCACAGACTGGCAGGCACACAGGCCTGGTCTAGGCACAGACAGATCCTATGGCCCGCAGTTTACAAACATTCGTAGGCAGCTATCCACAGTTAAAACCGACATATTTGCACAGCCTCACTCCTAAAATTCCCTGTTCCTTCCTCTCTCCCCTGCTTGTTTTTCTTCACAGCCCTGATCACCATCTGATAATGATGTTTGACCTGTTTTTTTGTTCACTAACCACTCAGATGTAAGCCCCATGAGGACATGGAATTTTTTTGGTTTTGTTCACTGCTCTATCTCCACGGCCTGTAAGACGGACTGGCACACAGATGGCACTCGACAAGTAGTTCCTTGTCAAATAAATTAATTTTAACTTGGGAGAGTTCACACGAAGAATCTGGATTTCTGGTCTTCCTTAAAAATCTGGCAACTCTGGTTTACGTCTCTGTGAAGCCACATCACTGCCTTTGTAGAGGGGGCCCTGAGTTCTCTCTGATTTGCCTCAGACCCCACCTTGCCCTAGCACCTAACACGGCTAGCGTTATTCCCCTTACCTGCTTGGATGCTTGTGGGCATCTGACTATGTCACCCTTGATCTGGGCTAACCTTGATCATTCTATGTGCTGCCGAGGAAACGGAGAGACAGACAGATGAAGGGACAGGCCTCTGGTTATAGTTGCTTGAAGAGTGCAGACTAGAGTCTAGTTGAGGGCTTTTGTGACCATCACTGTAGCAGGTACCAGAACTTGGCCGCCAGACAACACAGTCCTTTAACATATGAGATGCGAAGCTGGGAGCTGAGTCTACAAAGTGCACAAAGTACTTGTCTGCAAGGAGACTATGATCTAGTGGGGGACTCTGTCTTCAGGGGGCAGTCCCATTTGCTTGTGTTAGCACTGATGTAAATTTGGGGGGAGACAGCAGTTACGCCCTCTTCACCCAACCTGTATTCTAGGACCCAACTCTGGGAGTCCCACTGGCCAACATACCATTTCACAGCTCTGGGCCTTTGCACCTGCTCTCTCCTTTTCTGTGCACTTCTAACCTCCCTGAGGCCCAGCTGAAGACACCTCCTCAGGGCAGGCCCCCTCATCAGCCCCTGGCAGAATGGTTTGTTCCTGCCCCTGTGCCTCTGTGCCTCTGTGGAGCACAGATCTTGTTCCTTTATACTCAGTCCTCCAGAAGTTGGGAGTTTCTTTTTTTTTTTTTTAATTTTTTTTTTTCAATGTTTATTTATTTTTGGGACAGAGAGAGACAGAGCATGAACGGGGGAGGGGCAGAGAGAGAAGGAGACACAGAATCGGAAACAGGCTCCAGGCTCTGAGCCATCAGCCCAGAGCCTGACGCGGGGCTCGAACTCACAGACCGCGAGATCGTGACCTGGCTGAAGTCGGACGCTTAACCGACTGCGCCACCCAGGCGCCCCAGAAGTTGGGAGTTTCTTAAGGACAAGCATGTTTCTGGTCTTTCTGCAACCGAAGGTCTCCCAGGAAGCAAAAGAGCAGAATGCTTGGGATGTTTAAACGAAGGAATGCATTCAACAGGCGCAGTTCTATCGCCACGGGGTACCCCTCCCCCAAAGCAACCTCTCCTTTTTGTCACCCCTCCTCCCAGCAGAGCCCTAGGCCTGCTGTGCTGGACTTCCCTTACTTCCTCCTTCCCAATTCACGTGCTGGGCACTGGGGGGCCCGCGCCCCCGGTAGGCGCCAAAACGCATATTCCAGAGCACAGCGCTGTCCCACCTGCCGTCAGAACCCGCCCCCGCCCCCCCTCTGATCAGGGTGCGGTGGGAGGTGCCGCCCCGTTTCAGGTCCTCGGCAGCCCTGCGGGCCTACCTTGCCCCCTTTGCTCAGGACCTGCCAAGGCCACGTCTCTACGCTCCCGAACAGCGAGTTCTTGATCATGCCCAACATGGTGCGGCTGCGGCGCTCCGGACGCACCTGCGGACTCGGGGTTGCAAGGGTGGATAGGGCGAGCGGGGCCGCAGGCCGCGGGCTGGGCTGCTGGGGCTCCGCCCCGCGGAGCGGCGCTCGAAGGCGGGCTGGGCGGGGCACGGCGGGAGCGGCGGAGGCGGGGCCGCGCTCCGCCTCCGCCGGCCCCGCCTCCTCCACTGAGTGCGACTGTTCTGGGGGGCCTGGAAACAGATTCTCCCGCGTTAGGGATTTAGGCAACGGTAACGGAGAACTTCCTACATCCCGCCGCCCTCCACTCTGTCCACGGCTGCTTCTGCTCTCAGGTACCTGGACACCAAACTTCCAAGCCTCTGATTCCTCTCGGGCTTTTTGGTGCTCCACTCTTAAGGCTCTGCCCCCCGCAGGGACTGAGTAGACAAGGTTCAAAGTCTCTGTAGCTCCTGACCCCTGGAGACAGCTGATGGCGGCATCTCCACCTACAGATATCCTAGTGTGTCCCCCCCCTCCACCCCGTTACCTCTCATCTGGACGATTGAAAAAGCATCTTAACTAGTTTTCTCCTTACCACTTTCTTTCCTGCAACCAGTTTTAATCACAAATTCCACGTTAATTTCTCAAATCGTGGCTTTGCTCATTCATCCCTTCTATTCAAAACCTTCTAACCAATGTTATTACCATTTGTTGAGTGCCTGTTCCCCCTGACAAGCATTTTACAAATATCACCTCCTCTCACCACTAAACATGCATATTTTATAGCCATTTTACAAAGGAGGAACTCGATACTCACAATAATTGACTTTCCTAAGATGAAAAACCAGTGTGCAGCTTAGCCAGGATTTGAATCCCTGAGCATGCTGTCAATATGCATGGTGTCAATATTCTCTGACAATACAACGTTCATTGTGTCCCTGGAAACACCGTGCAGTCCTTCTGTCTGAACTCACCCACCATTTTGTTTATTCAAAGTGTTCTTTCTGTCCATATGAGGGATTTAAATGCACCTTTAACTCACTGGTAATCATTGTCATCTGGAGTTGTTAACCTAATTGTTAGCCTCATTTGTGCAGGCCGCTCTGCCCTAATCTTGAAGGACTTCCTGCTGTGCCTGCATCTTGACAGAGAGGACCTTGAACCTGAGCCAGATAGTGGTGATCAATAATGGTGATGCTGATGGCCTCCAGTTTTGTGGTAACATATGTTAACTTTATTGTGTATAAACAAGATTTACTTTTGACTAATATTTGTTGATTACTATAAAATAAATGACTATTTAATTATTTTAATTACTTGATGACACTGATTATGAGGCACTGTTATTTTATGTGCCACCAAGAAAGAAAACAAATGTTACCTGGTAAACTATGATATTTAATTGATTTGAAATCATCCAGGGACATTAAAATGTGAAATAGCATGCAGTTTACGATTCGGAAGAGATTGTATGTTGCTTTGTAAGAGTTCCTGGGTCTTTCCTTCTCATAGCCATGTCCCCTTTATTACAAACTAATCTATTAAAGGGCAAAGATCTATTTTTCTTTAGCATTACCCTCATCCAAGGGTTGCTCAATGGCTTTCCAATGATTAACAGAATTCTTCTTCTTTTTTTTTAATATTTATTTATTTTTGAGAGAGAGAGAGAGAGAGAGAGAGAAAGAGAGAGCATGAGCGGGGGAGGAGCAGAGAGAAAGGGAGACACAGAATCCGAAGCAGGCTCCAGGTTCCGAGTTGTCAGCACAGAGCTGGACGCTGGGGCTCGAACTCACAGACTGCGAGATCGTGACCTGAGCCGCAGTCAGACGCTTAACCGACTGAGCCACCCAGGCGCCCAACAGAATTATTCTTGACATTAGATCTAATCATCTGTTTTAGTTACAGTAAAATGGGGCCTATTTCTCAGCATGGTCAAGTAGCAAGAACATTTGGGAATCAGAAGAACATAGGGTCAGAAGATCTGGATTCCAATTTGGCTCTGTCCTGCTAGTGTGATTAGTGTCTCCTCTGCAAATTCCTGAGCCTCTGTAGGCCTCTGTTCCTACATCTGCAGTGTTGGGGTAATAATGTCCCTTTACAGTGCTGTCAGCAGGATAGAAATTGCTCAGGCACTTAAAAGCACTGTGTGGACTGTTAAGGGCTAGACTCTCCCTACTCCTAGGATTAAGTTGGTTGTACTACCTACAACTGACCCCAGCTGCTTCAAGAGCATTGTATGGATGCATCATTTTAAAGCACAGATTATTAGGAGTTTTCCTTTCTCTGAAGACTTTGATATGTTGTGAGATACTTCCCTTTGCAATTTATTAGCTATTAAAATTGAATAATGTTGACTGTGTGTGTACTATAGACAAAAGATACCGTATGGATTGTTTAGGCAGTGGGGTTTTAAGGATGCAATGTTATGATGAAGCAGAATTTGGTAGGAGAGGGATAATAATAACACTCCTTAAGGGCTGTATATGAACCAGTTAGCATCAGAAGTGCTCTATTTGGTTTATCTCCTTTAACCTTGACAGTGACCCTGGGAGGAAGGTACTAGTACTTCCCCAGTGTTGTAGATTAGGAAATTGGGGCATAGAAAGGCTAGGTAATCTACCTAAGAGCAGGCAGCTAGTAACGGTGAAGGTAGGGTTCAAAGGCAGGTACTGTAGGGCCAGAGTCATGCTGCTCTGAATGCTTCTGTAAATATCTAGGGCATTAGAGCAGGAAGTGTGACCCACCCAATTTCCAAATCACCAAGTGCTGAAGAGGTTGGGGAAGAGGGCAGTCGGAGACTTCACAATGAATCACAGCAATGGCTACAGCTGCTTTTGTTTCCTTGGAAATGATACCCAGGAAGAGAGACAAGTTCACGAGATCGGGGGTGGATGTGGGGGTTGATATCTACAGCAGAAGAACCCACTCAAAATTTGGAGCTTGATGGGAGGAACACTCAGAAGCAGGGTTTACCTAGGCCGAGAGGGAAATCATGCAGGTAGTAATATTTATGTGTAAGGCAAAACAAAGCAGAGCTCTAGCAACCAAAGTTGTATGCATGTTGAATTGCCTACTAACCATTTACAGGGAAGAGAGAGCGAGACCAGGAGCTGAGGGAAGGGAGTCTGGTGAAGTGAGCATGGTAAGAAGGGAGAATTCAGCTACTGAGGAGAGAGGAAGATTTTGAGGAAAGACACTTTAAATGGAAGTGGCTTTTTTTTTTTTTTTTACTCTGAAGCATAGGATAATTGCCTCTTCCTTCTTTGCAGGAAACATTCATTAAGCCAACATACTTTCCCAAGTCAGGGGGTTGCATGGGAAGTCAGAGTTGAGCCTGGCCTTAGTTAAAAGGAGACAAGGTTCAGTTACTTTGGATAACATTTGATTGGCCTTGATTTTTAGTTTTATTCTTCCTGTGAATTGAAGTCCAGAAACACACTCTACACCGAGGTTCTACAATATGACATCTTTCCCTTCAAATAGGACAGAATAATGGAGACGTGTTCCCTTGTTTGTAGGTTATTGCAGTCAAGCATGATAAGCCATTTTGTTTTTGGTCCCTCTGCCCCTTTCAGAATGGGCTTGATTTATTGTTTAAAAATCACTTGCACGCTAAAAATAATTGTGATGAATATGCTAACAATACCACTGATAATATCAGTGCAATGACAATAGCTCCTAACATTTTTGGCATCTTTACTATGTGACGATTATAACTTAATTTCCTCTGAGAAAAAGCCACTTTAAAAAGCAGGTAGACCAAGTTTCTGAGCCTTAAAAAAGCTGAGGCTGACAATTAGGGCAGAACTGTGTTGTCTCAGGGAGGAGAGGTAGGTTGGAGAAACAGATATGGAAAGTCATTAGCGTCTTCAGGTACTCATGGGCACCTTGGAAGTGATGAAATTCCCCAAGTAGAGAAGGTAGAATAAGAAAAGAGAGCCTCAAGGGGGCAGAAGTGGGGGACAGTTGTACTAAGGAGAATGAGAAAAAGTTGTGACATAAGGAGCCACTGAGCCAAGAAGCCAGAGGAGAGTATGTGTGTCCCAAGAAGGACTGATGGACAGTGTCGAATGCTGCTAAGAAGCCAAGTAGGAAAGAGACTGGGAAGCATTGGCTGGATGTAGCAACAAGAAAGCCTCTGTTCTTGGCAAGAACAGTTACACCGCAGGCTGAGAGGTGCAGAAATCAGACTGAGAGATCCAAGGAGGTTGTGGATGGTACAGAAACGGATGACACAGTCTAGTTGTTACAAGGAGGGTAACACACAGCAGCTGAATGAGGAGAGGTCAAGATACATTTTTTTTTTTTAAAACCATGGAGAGACTGAAGCAAGTTACTTTAATTTTGAAAAAAAGGAGCTAGGAAGGAGGAAGATGTCAAGATTCAGGAGTGAGGTGGTTGGCTGAGTGATATTTCTGAGAAGTTAAGAAAGACGTACATCAGGACGTATCTTCCATTACGCAAAGAGAAAAGGAGGAGATGAGTATAGGTGTCTATGCTTTTGGAGGTTGTAGGTGGGAAGGTATAGGAGCCCATGTCAGAAAGATTTTCTTTTCTCTGTGAGTAGATTATGAGAATAATAGAACAGGTACAGGACAGAACAGGCACCATTTTTTTCCCTAGAGGCAAAGCATCGGCAAACCAAATCGTAATTGGTGATAAGGCATGAGAACACGGTTGTATGCAATACTAGGAAGCCTAGAGTGTATGGTCCAGGTAGTGGGGATCTATCCCACTAAGATTTTTACATAGGGGGGCTAAATAATTGGTGTTCCTGACTCACGTTAGCAGAGAGGGTCATCTGGTGTAACCAAGAGGCTTCTGAGTGCGGGTCCAAGAGACTGAGGCTCAGAGAGGAAGGCGTTCCCCCCTCTAATGAGTTCCCCTGTTTGCACAAAGATTGCCTCCCCGGTCAGCCTTTCTCATCAATGATATCCTACCCTGTCCTTTTTGACTGTGCACATGTTCTAACCTCAGGGAAGACCCACTCTCTGCCCATGGTAGTGATGCCTTTTCCTCTGCCTCCTCTTAGAACATAGCAAAAAATCGGTACCACAGATATTGATACACCAGGGAATTAATTGCTTCCTTGCAGTTTTGCTTCCGGATTACAAAAACAAAAGGTCATTTCCTTTAATTTTCAACGCTTCTTCAGGTCCGGTTTGTTTCCTTTAATTTTCAGCACTTCTTCATGTTTAGGTAGGCTGTGTACTGGAGCAGTGAGCAGAACAGACAAAAGCCCTTGCCTTTTTGGAGTTAACATTTTTAATGTGGGAGACAGGTAGTAAATAAATGCACCAATAAATATATGATAGGGCAGGTGGTGTGTGTTGAGGCAGAGGTGTGTCAGTGTGTGCCACTTTATTTATTTATTTAAAATTTGTTTAATTTTATTATTTTTGAGAGAGACAGAGAGAGAGAGAGAGAAAGAGAGAGAGACAGAGTGCGAGTGAGGGAGGGGCAGAGAGAGAGAGGGAGACACAGAATCCAAAGCAGGCTCCAGGCTCCGAGGTATTGGCACAAAGCCTGACGCGGGGCTTGAAACCACGAACTGCAAGATCATGACCGGAGCTGAAGTTGGATGGTCAACCGACTGAGCCATCCAGGTGCCCCATTGTGTATGCCACTTTAGACAGGGTGGTGACATAGCAACCAAATGCATTGTATGGTCCTTCTTTGGACCCTGACTGACATAAACTAAAGGTTAAAATTTTTTTTTTCTAACTACTCCATAAAATCGAACCCGGGAGTGACAGTCAACTTTTTGTTGGATATAAATTAATGTGTATCTCCCCACCAAGTAACAGCGCAGCGGAGAACCTGGATGATCCCTTCCACAAACGATCAACATTAACGTCACCAACGAGGCACGACATGCCTCTGGACTAATGCTCTGAGGATGGAAAATTGCCCATGTGACATATGTGGCATACCTGAATCGAATGGTAAAGATATCAGAAAAACCAAATAAGAGAAAATTCTCTAAATTACTGGCCTGGGGAGCACGTGGGTGGCTCAGTCTGTCGAGGGACTGACTTGTGATCTTGGCTCAGGTCACGATCTCACAGTTCGTGAGGTCGAGCCTCACGTCAGGCCCTACCCTGACAGCGCAGAGCCTGATTGAGATTCTCTTGTCTCCCTCTCTCTGCCCCTTCCCTACTCGCATGTGCTCGTACTCTCTCTCTCTCTCTGAAAACAAACAAACAAAAAACAACTTAATAAAGAAAAATTACTGGCCAGTATGTTAAAAGACAAGGAAAGGCTGAGAAGTTGATCCCGTTTAAAGGAAACGAGGAGACATGACAGGTAAATGCTGTCTGTGACTGTGGACCAGAGTTTGTACTAAGAAATACTATAAAGAACTCTGTACTAAGAAATGCTATAAAGAACATTAGTGGAATAGTTGTTTAAATTGGAATAAGACTGTAGATTAGATAAACGTACCAACGTTAAAGTTTCTGCAACTAATAACTGTATTGTGATTGTGCAGGAGAATATCCTTGTTCTTAGGAAACATACACTAAAGTATTAAGGTGACAAATGGCATGAAATATGCAGCTTACTATCAAAAGATGTGGAGATAAATTGTAGTAGGTATACACACGCATCCACATAGCCTTCTTCTTTCGCCTAATACGTTTGTGCCCTCGTCCTAGTTTACTCTGCCCCAGCCAGACTGGTCTTCTTTGTATTCCTCAAGAGTCAGGGCCTTTGCGCTGACTGTTCCTTTGCTTGGAATGTTCTTGCCCCAGAAATTCACTTGACTGGCTCCTTCTCATCATTCAGGTCTCAGATAACCTCTTCAGAGAAACTTCCCTTGACTACCCAACCTAAAGTGTTCCCTCTCCCCCAGAACACTTACCATTATCTGAAAATATTTAATTAATTAATTTCTGTACTTTTCGTTCTTTTTTCTAGCTCTTTCCACTAGTATGTACATATCATGAGAGAAGGAACCTTGATTAGGACTCTGTCTCTAGTACCCAGTGTCAGAAACATAAGTTCTCAATATATATTTGTTGAATGAATGAAGATGGGAGGGGGTGTGAGAGGGTGGGAGGGGGAGAGTGGGAGGGGCAGGACTCTAGGAGGAAAGTGGGCAACATGAGCACAGTTATTGGAGAGACTGTGTGTGTGTGTGTGTGTGTGTGTGTGTGTGTGTGTCTTAGTGTCTCATGTTCCATCCTATACCAACCAAGTACACTGTTTTAGGAGGGAGAAGGAAAAAGTTGTAAAAATGTGCTTGTTTGAAACAGAGTTGATCATAGTCAGCAGTTTTGGGGAAAAAGAGGAATCAAAAGAGAGGAACTTTTTTGACATACCCATAACTCCATTGTCATGTCAGCGATTTCTTTTTGATGACAGACTCTCTATGAAAATTGCAGCTAGAATGGCAAAAAGGATCTAGTTCCCAATTACATCTAAGTGGACTGGCTTGTCCTTTATTTTGGGAAATTCCCCTTCCATCTTATCCTGTTCAGAACAGTGTTCTAATTTCCCCATTTATGGTACCAACACCTGGACGTCATCTTTGTCTCTCTTCACTGTCACTTCCTGGTGATACCTCACATAGAATACTTTGATATGTGGACCTGTGATGTCAGTCTGAGTTTCTCACAGTGTGCTCTTTGCATCTCCTGTATCTTCTGTATCAATGCAGATTCCTTGGCCCAAAATCAGAATCTCTGGGAGAGGACAACAGGAAAACAGTTAACTTTTAAAAAATTTCATGCCATTTTTTTTTTTGAGTCACGTATACATTTCAAAAACCCAAAAGGTACCGAAGGATACGTAGTAAAGAGTTTCCTTCTAGCCCCTGTTTCTCAGCTACCTACTTCCCTTTCTCGGAAGCATATATTGTTACATTGCTTTCAGATATATTTTTTCCAGATTTCTTTTTCTACATAGACAAATACGTGCATCTATTGTTCTCCCCACTCCTGCTGCACAAATGGTAGCTTGCTATACTCATGGTTTCTATAAACTGTCTTATGTGCCGATACAGAATGAATTCGTCCCGTGTTGGTGTATCAGGAACATCCTCATATTCCCTACAGCTGTGGAGATTCCCGTGCGTGGAGGTGCCACCCTTAAAAAGTAGTGAATCAATAGCCGTTTACACTTTTGATAATGAGAACAATGCTGGAATGAATAACTCCCTACACATATCCTTTCCCACATGTGCAAGGACATCTAAAAAATTCCTGCTGATACCTGTCGGCCAGGTATTTTCATTCGCTGCATGTTTCCAAGAGGAAACAACACGTTTCCAGAGGAGGCGTTACCCATTGGGGCTGAGCTGTGACTTTTCCCTAGTCATTGGTTTGGAGGAAGTTAGAAAAGGTGGAGACAGGTCTTGAGAAGGACAGGCACCATGTTGTGAAGTGCCTGCCTCAGCTGAGGTCTTTTGGAGCCTCCGATGGAATGGAGGCTATTCTCCTTTAGCCATGGGGAGGGGGCTGCTTTTGCGGACTGGGAGGGTTAAGAGGTATCAGGGTTCAAGGCTGTTAGGTTCATGCACCCAGATATCCCCATCTTAGGTCTCTGATTCTCACTATCATCATACAAGGTCCTTGACCTTGACAGGAGACCTGTTTAGGCTGCTGTTCAGTATTCTTTGAGCCCTGCTAGCCTAGTAATGAAATTCTGGACTTGATTTTCAGCATGGTCTGCCCCCTGGGCTACAAAGGATAAGCACTTCTTTAAACACTGCCATGGAGGTTTTCTCACTTTCCCAGGGTGTCTTGAGTTGTCTGGTTAACCTGAGCCCATCTTTTTTTTTTTTAATTGAAATTTAAATTTAATTTTTTTTCTTCAAGGCTTCTAAGGCTATGAACAAAAGCCAGCCAACTCCACAGTCTTTATAATTATTTCCTTCTTACTTATCACCACTAATGGAATCCCTACCCATGGCTGACCTACAGGTGACCCAGTTCCAGAATCTCATTCTGAGGGTCTGCTTTCCAGACCTACTTCTACTACCAGTTGTTTTAGCCGATGTTCTTCAAGAAATGCAGGGCCTGAGACAAGGACTTGCTTGATGGTCATTATTTTGGGAAATGATCCTTCCAGGAGCAGAAGAAGGAAGAATGAAGCAGGAAAGGAAGAACAGATAACCTAAGAGCACCTCACTGAGTTGATCCACTGTGAGGAATTCGAGGTGAACCCTGCTAGGGAAGAATGTGTCTAAGAACTGTCTGCTTGAAAGGGAAGGGAAGGGAATATTTATCATTGCCTCCTGTTCTTGTATGAGGGTTGTCCCATGGGGCACTAAGTCTCTTGCATTTCCAGTTTTTAGAAAAATTATTTCATCCTTTTGTATCCTCCAAAAGTGACCAGTAAGGTTTTTTTTTTTAATGTGTCATTACAAACTTATGGATTTTAACATATTTTGTATGTTTCACTCTCTTGCAATCATGATTCTTAATGATAACGTTCCACCTTGGCTATTGGGAGCCCCTTCAAATTGTTGCAGTGAAAAAAAAATGTTTTAATATTTATTTATTCTTAGAGAGAGACCGTGTGAGTGGTTGGGGGGTGGGAGGCAGAGAGAGAGGAAGACACAGAATCTGAAGCAGGCTCTAGGCTCCAAGCTGTCAGCACAGAGCCTGACGTGGAGCTCAAACCTACAAGCCTTAAGATCATGACTTGAGCCAAAGTTGGACGTTCAACCAACTGAGCCACCCAGGTGCCCCCAAATTGTTGCAGTTTTGACCATTGGGAGCTCCTTCAGATTGGTTCTTGTGACCTTTCAACATGACCCCAGTGGACTTTAATAGCTTCCTTGTTTCTAGCATGACTAGATATTACAGGCTCATTCCTGATCCCAATTGAAACTCCTCTATTGTTCCAAGGAGCACTGGTTGCTTTATGAGAAGTAGTATTTAGAGATTCAATCTGGGCACTAGGGGTCCTCATTGCGTTGGCCATCGCATTTTCCTTGGACAGAACTAGAAGTATGTATTCTTGTATGAAAAAGAAAAATACCTCATGAGAGTTAATTCTCATACTTCCAACTCAAAACATTACATTTTTTCTTTACCTAATTCATTTATTTTATATTTGTATCTCTTTACTCTTACTTATTAACATAACTCATTACTTATCTTGCTTTAGCTTACTCTGTGTGTATGTATAATAGTTTCAAACATCATTTGCAAATTACATATTGGCTTTATCCTGTTATATACATGTGTATAATAGTCTCATACTATTGTTATTAGCAATATAAGCCCTGAATACAACCTAAGATTTCTTTGAAATTTTATTTTCCCTTTAGAATACATCCCACTGGGAAAATACAGTCAAATTGCTATATTTAGAAGTTACTAAATTAAATCTTCTCTATATAGTTATGACATAAACTTGATATATTTGATATCTTGTTTTCAATTTCTGGGACTGATATTTTCCCAACTTGATTTAATTTTGTTTTATAATTATGTAAACCATTGACATGGTTTCTAAGTTAAAAGCTATACCCAAAGTAAGTTCAGAGAAATTTGGCTTCTAGCCCTGTTCCCTTTAATCTGCTTCCTCTTTCTTCCTAAAAGTAACCATTTTCCATTACATTTTAATTTGTTCTTCCATCTTTGAAAATACATGCATTTTTCATATTTCCTCAATTCTTAAAAAAGTTTATTTATTTTGAGAGATATAGAGAGAATGCGAACAGAGGAGGTTCAGAGAGAGAGAGAGAGAGAGAGAGAGAGAGAGAGAATTCCAAGAAGGTTCTGCACTGTTAGCGCAGAGCCTGACTTGGGGCTTGAACTCACAACTGATGAGATCATGACCTGAGCTGAAATCAAGAGTTGGACGCTTAACCGACTGAACCACCCAGAAGCTCCAATATATTTCCTCACTTTTAATGTAAAATTTAGAAT
Source organism: Lynx rufus (assembly GCF_022079265.1). Lineage (NCBI taxonomy): Eukaryota > Metazoa > Chordata > Mammalia > Carnivora > Felidae > Lynx > Lynx rufus. Next base: position 47,011,608 of record NW_025814889.1, read on the forward strand.
AGAATTTTATGTTTCACCTTGCTTTTCTCACTGAACTAAAATAAACATATGGAATTCACTCCATAGTGGTACATAGAAATCTTATTCCTTTCTACAGCTGCATGGTTCTCCACAGTGTGAATTTATCCAGATAAAGCAGATTTGGAATAAGTAACTTGAGGGGTAGAGTTATCACTTGCTGCAATGGGGAAGACTGCAAAAAGAACAGGTTTTAAGGGGACTATCAGGCGTGCGATTGAAGACACGTTTTGTTGGAGATGCCTATTCATATCCAGGGAGAGTTAGAGTAGACACTTGTCTATCTGAGCCTGGAGTTCAGGGGCAAGGTCCAGCCTGGACATGTAACTTGTAAGTGAATAGCCAGAGAGGATGGTGAAGGATTGGAGGAGTAAATGCTTCAGGCTGGTCAGTCCTCCCCTGTCTTCATTAACTCGTAACTCCTGCTGAGATTGTAGTTGCCTGATTTTATCCGCTGGGTCCCTATTTCGCTGATTTCCCTGGCAAATGGGAAGACAGTCATGGCCTCAAAGCAGAATAAGGAAGAGGCAAGAGGAAATGTAAACTTGTTTCCACTAACCTGTTTCTCGCTGCCAGTCATCTGCCCCAGGCTGTGGCCAACATGTGCCCCAACCCGCTTCAGGTGCACAACTCCTACCTCCCCAGAACTTCTGACTATCCATGTCATTAGTTTCTGGAATTCACATCCCCTTCAACTGTTTCCTCATTGAATCACCTGGGGAAGGGAGCCAGCAATCTGTGCCAGGTTTCCATCTTTGCAGGAAGTAAACATTCTATTTGATTTCTAAAATTAAACAAGGGAAAGGGACATTTATTTTTTTTTAAGAGAGAAAATATGGGGAAACGCTGGTTTATCATCTCTTCCAAATTTTCTATGGCAACACCCCAGAGAAATTGAACCTGATTAGAGTCAAGTTGAGGAAAACAGGCATTCAGCAAAGCTGGGAACTGCATGCTGGGTGAGAAAATAAAATATTGACTACTGCTAGGAAAAAGAAAGCATTTTTTTGTGAAGAATTCTTATGATATAAAAACTCTGAAATTCCACGGTGGGAAAACATGTATAATGCTTCCTTAAGAGATATAGCCCTAGTCTTCAATATGCAAGAGGAGAGATACCAAAGTTCATCACAGACTATTTCATAGGAAAACTGGAATCAGTGTTAAATACAATCACCATTAGACTATAAAATTAAACTCCGTGACATAATTTGAGGTTAATAAAATTTAAATATTAGATATCTAATATTAGGTATTAGAAAAGCATTTTGATAGAAATTAATATCTACATTAACTTCTCTTGACTGACTCTATGTTTTTAGTATATTTAATTTTTCTTTTCTATTTCTCTTCTGGTGGCAACTTTAAAATATTTTATAGGGAGTATGTGTTTATTACCCACGAACACAACTGAATACAGAGTCAAAAGTGAAAGTTCTATAACAGTACTCTCCCTTCATGATGTAACGCAACATTCCTCCCAGAGATAACCACTTTTGACAGTTTTAGATTTATCTTTCCTATCTTAGTCCGTTTGGGCTGCTATAACCAAAATACCACAGATTGGGTGGCTTCTAAAGAGCAAAAATTTATTTCCCACGGTTCTGGAGGCTGGGAAGTCTACGGTCAAGGTGCCATCATATTTGGTGTCTGGAGAGAACCTGCTTCCTGGCTCATGATGGCTGTCTGCTTGCTGTGTCTTAAGGTGGCAAAGGGGTGAAGGAGCTTCATGGGGTCTCTTTTAGCACGAATTCCATTCATAGGGTTCTGCCCTCTTTATATAATCACCTCCCAAGGTCTCATTTCCAAATACCATCACATTGGGGATTAGGTTTCAATACATGAATTGTAGGAGGATACGAACATTCCGTCCATTGCATCTTTTTATGTACATTAACTCACACACGCACACGCAGGATCATTGTCTATATGTTTCTGAAACTTATGATGGATATGTTCCCATCTTACTACATTTAGATCTACGTCATTATTTTTTTCATTCTGCACACATATTAACAAATTATGTTTTTTAGAAATCTATTTTTTACTCCAAACAACTCAGTAGAATAATGGGCAAAAGATAGAACTAACAATTCTCAGAAAAAGAAGCACATAAGAGAAGCACATAGGACAATATTCTCAACCTCAGTAATAATCAGGGAATTACATGCTGCATATACCCTTTAGATTAGCAGAAACTTTAAGAAGTTTTGGCAATTCCATGTGTTGACAACGATGTATGTACATCAACGGACTCTCTAATACACTGCTAGTGGGAATGATAGTAGTACAACTTTTAAATTAAAAAATTTATTTTTGATACAGTTGTACTTCGCATACACTTCAACACAACAATTCCACCCCTAGGTGTCTATTGCAGGAGAACTTTCCCTCAAATAGCAAGAATCTCACAACAGCACTCTTATATATGGGAAAATACAAAAACAACCAACATACATTAACAGGAGAATAGCAAAATAAATCACGATATATTCACCCAATGGACAATAGAAAAGGCGGTGAAATATAGCTACTTACAATAACATGGATGAATCCTTGAGATATTTGTTTAAGGGAAAAACAAGTCCAGAAGATGATAATATGTGATACCATTTTCATAAAGTCAGAAACAAGCAAAATTAAACAGCTATTGTTTAGGTATATATCCACATGTATTAAAACATTTTCATGTTTTAAAGGAAATTGAAAGGCAATCTTCAGTATCTTGGTTATCACTTATGGGAAGCAGAGAAATTGAATAGAGAAAACACATGGCTACAAACTATTGGGAATGTTTTAGCTGTTGGATTGGGTATCAAGTTCATGAATGACCGCTAAATAATTACAATTGTAACATATTTTATATCATGTATTCCTTTGTATCAAAGGAAATTGACATACTGTATTATAACTTAGTTGCAGGTGGACAACATGATGATTCCACATTTATTCATGTTAGGAAGTGCTCACCATGATAAATGTAGCTACCATCCGTCACCACAAAATTATTGCATACTATAAACTATATTTCCGATGTGTACATTGTATCACTGTGTCTTACTATTTTATAACTGGAAGGCTGTACCTTTCAAAAAAATTTTTTTTTAACATTTATTTTTGAGAGACAGAGAGAGACAGAGCATGAGCAGGGGAGGGGCAGAGAGAGAGGGAGACACAGAATCTGAAGCAGGCTCCAGGCTCTGAGCTGTCAGCACAGAGCCTGATGTGGGGCTCAAACCCAGGAACCATGAGATCGTGACCTGAGCTGAGGTCAGACGCTTAACTGACTAAGCCACCCAGGCGCCCTATGGAAGTCTGTACCTTTTAATCCCTTTCCCCTATTTCGCCCACCCTTCTCCCAAATGTAATGAATTACATTTTTATTTCATTGAAATGATATACAAAAAGATAAAATTAAATGAACCATACCCTTATTTTATTCTTCTAAAATGAAAAAATATATATAATCTGAATAAGTAGTATCTGGTTATTGGTCCCAGATGTATCTATTCTCTAAATTGCCAGCTTGTATTTTTCGCTCATTCACTAAAAGAACAAATCGCAGATCTATAAGGCAAATGTGTAGAAAGCAATACATTTGTAAAAGAAGCAAATGGACTCTTGCATCCTTGATCTTTAAGACAGGGGATGGGGCACCTGGGTGGCTTGGTCGGTTAAGCATCCGACTTCGCCTCAGGTCATGATCTCACGGTCCGTGAGTTCGAGCCCCGCATTGGCCTGTTTCAGATTCTGTGTCTCCCTCTCTCTCTGCCCCTCCCCTGTTCATGCTCTGTCTCTCTCTGTCTCAAAAATAAATAAACGTTAAAAAAAATTAAAAAAAAAAAAGACAGGGGAATGGAGGAAAATATATTCAACAATTTCTCAGATGAGGGAACAGCACTGCAGGACTAAAATTAAGGTGAAAGAAAGAATTTGTAAGGGATTATATGGGATAGGCAGAAAAACATGCAAAAATCCTTTGTCTAAGGTGCTTTCTCTTATTTAAGGTTGGCCTAATGAAGAACAGAGCTTCATTCTTAGAAGTGAGGACAAAAACTTGGTTCTTTAAGGTTAGCATAGAAAGGGAAACAGAGAGAGTTCTGTGATGGAATGGGATAGGTCCAGGTAGCTCTAGGTACATTCCTTTCTCTGAAAAAAGCCTTTCTTGAACGTCAAGCTTTGACCAGTGGAAATGGACGTTTTCAGCTTTTAGAAAACACATTTAAGGTCTTTAAGGATTTAAAGCCCATGCATTGAGAGAAAACAGTTTTGAGAGGAAGGAGGGATTAACTCCATAAAAAAACCTTCTCTCTAAGGAATGTGAGGCTTGATTGCTGAAAGGAGAAATTAACGTCAAAGTGAACCTCTTGTATTGGGAGACAAGACATCATATACCTAAGGCAAAGGGGAGGGGGAGAAAGAAAAATATTTTTGATAGAAAAGGGGAAATAACTTCAAGCGAAATTTCTTGAGAACACTGCCTCGTATGTCAGGCATTTTAAGGATTGCCATATGGCGTGGGGATTAGGCCTCTTCTATGGCTTTGGAAGGAAGCATTACTGTCGCTGGATGGGGGTCACGGGTGGCAGTCGCAAAGTTATCCAACAGCGGGTATCTGCTGCACGCCACGGGCTCTCAGAGTCTGATAATACCTGAGCAGAAATGAAATGACTGGGGAGTACAGAAGTAATTCTTAGTTGGTGAGGGTTAGATTTGCAGACATCTGGAATCCCTTCTGACACTGAGATCCAATGTTACTAAAAGGAACAACCCCAAACCCTCAAATCCCCTTCAGCAAGACTGGCCCTGGACCTGGCGGGGAGCGAGGTAGGGTGTCTCTCTGTGGTGGGGAGGCTATTGGTGGGTGGGGGGTGACCTGGGGAAATATTTCTAGCAGGGCCTCATCAATATAAACAGTTTGATTGAAAAAGTATTGGAAAATTCATGGGCATGTGGGTGGGGGCAGGGTCGCAGAGCTCCCCTAATGAGAGAGACAACAATGCATTGCACCCACTTGGTCCCAGGCGCTGGAGGGGGCTTAGGACATATCAAGGAAGGCTCTTCAAACGGGGTGTTCTCTGAGCTGTAAGGCCCAGAACAGGAACCCTGTTTGCCCTGGTGTGAAGGCTGTACTTACTGCCCTTTTGTCTGAAATTCTCATTCTGGATTTACTTAGAAGGCATGACATTAAATTTGGTAGATGAAGGTTAATGAAGTGTTTTTATTTATTCCATTTTTAACTAGATTTTTGCCAAGTTTTCTCCTCCACTTCTTCATTTAAATCTTTTAATTTTTTAATTATTTTTTAATGTTTTATTTATTTTTGAGAGAGAGAGAGAGCGAGAGAGAGAGAGCGAGCAGGGGAGGGGCAGAGAGAGAGAGGGAGACACAGACTTGGGAGCAGGCTTCAGGCTCCAAGCTGTCAGCATAGAACCCGCAAACCATAAGATCATGATCTGAGCCGAAGTCAGACCAACTGAGCCACCCAGGCACCATTTCTTCATTTAAATGAAAACTGAAGAACATGTAGTTTACCATATACCAGGATCTGGAGGAGATGATATATCATCGATGAGATTAATATTTTAAAACCTGCATAATGATGTAATGGAAGATAGATCGAAAATTAAATTGTTATTTCACTTGGAAAGAATTATATCATGTAAAGCCAAAGGATAATAAATTCTCCAGTGTTTAATATTTCTAACCCAGTTTCAAGGTGAAAGAGAGATGTGCACAGATTTTCTCAATAAAAGAACTCAATCATAAATGTTTAAGGCTGAGAAGAAAAGGGAATTTGTACTTTTAAGAGTGGGTTGGCATTATGTGAAATGCCCATTGTCAGAAATCTGCCTGACTTTAAGACTCTATTACTGAAGGAGAATGTTTTGTGTAAATACATAAAAATAAGGCCTTTTCACAGGCATGAGAATGTAGCTTCGGGTACTGTCTCCTGAATAAAAGGATAAAATCTTAGCCCCCTGGGGAGAGGTTAGAATGAAAATATTGTTGATGATAATAAGAAAATAGCTTCATGTAAATCTAAGAATCCTACTTAATCGTTTGTAAAGCAATGACAAGGCAAACAACAACAACAAAAAATCCAAGCTCTTTAATGCCAACGTAAAAGATAGAATGAAGAATAAATAAGTTTAATTTCATGCAAGAGTAGTCCCACGCACTATTATGTCTCTAATAAATCCTAATGGGTTTTATTTTTAGGCTCTTCCAAAATTGGGGCAAGTGCCATATCTCAGCTAGACTGCATTTTGATGCTTTTGATCTTGAGAGGGACATTCCAGACACCAAGGGCCAGAGGCTACCAGAGGATTGCCCAACACCTTTATGATCTTCCTTGCTGTTGTCGTCTGCCTCAGGGGGTCTTCCTTAAAGCTCCCAGGGGTCCCTGGCCCAGATTTGGTGCGTCTTTGTCTATCTGGACTCAGAAGAGAGTGGGCAACTGAATGTCCTGCAGGCATGACCTCGTGACTTTTTCAACCAGTAGGATTGTTTTTCACTCTCTGTATTACTTTGCTCAGAGAAGATACTGTGGGATCATGGAGATAACCCATCATCTCCTCCACTTCCTTTGGGTCACCAAGGGGCATGTTTATTCCTGTCCTCTTAGAAATATGAAAAGATACAAGCCTGGTTTCTCCGTAAGGAGGGGCTTTTAACGGTGACGGTGTAAAAAAAAGAAATCTACCTTCTTTTCCTTTGTGTCTGATGTACAGTCTGGCTTCTGGGAAGAGGTTTACAAATCTTGTAGTACCTTGTTTAAGAACAATAATTAGGAGGGGCGCCTGGGTGGCGCAGTCGGTTGAGCGTCCGACTTCAGCCAGGTCAAGATCTCGCGGTCCGTGAGTTCGAGCCCCGCGTCGGGCTCTGGGCTGATGGCTCAGAGCCTGGAGCCTGTTTCCGATTCTGTGTCTCCCTCTCTCTCTCTGCCCCTCTCCCGTTCATGCTCTGTCTCTCTCTGTCCCAAAAATAAATAAACGTTGAAAAAAAAATTAAAAAAAAAAAAAGAACAATAATTAGGAATGGTGTGTTAATTCCATTGGCTCCCCATTAGAAGAAGGAACCGCTCCGTGGCTAGATCAGGGTCTGGCTCCACGTGAAGGTATCTGTAGCTCCTGTAATAGGTGTTAAAAGCTGGGGGCTAGAGAAGAAAGTAGCCTGGGAGAGAACCTAAGACAGGGCAAGAAGAGGAAATAACATCATTGGGAAACGTAGTATGAGAGAACAGACACCTGCCAGGCAGAGGGATACAAAAAGAATATTTTTGATTGTTGAAGGTTTAGGGGGACAATAAATTGATACCCATCTTCCCTGCATAGCTCTGACTGAACTGAGGATAGAGCAAAGGGATGGGAAGGTGGAGACAAAAATACCGGTTTCATTGTTAAAAGAAAGCTATATTGAATAACATGGCTTGGATCTGGGGCCGAAAAGGGCTTGCAGAGTCTTTCTTTGAATTAGAAAGACCTACCCAGCAGGCTAACTGCAGAGAACAGACCAAAATAAACGCTCTGAAAGCAGGCAGATCACTCCTAGGCTACTCTTCCTTGGTCTCTCTGCTGCATTTCAAACGATTGATGCACTCCCACTGCCAAATACTTTTTCTCTTGGCTTCTGGGACACCAAATTCTCCTGGTTATTCTCTGATCTCACTGGCGACTCCTGCTGGCTTCCTCTGCTGGTTCTCCCCCTTCTCCAAGAACCAGGAATGTTGAAATGCCACAGGGCTCACTCTACTACCCCTCCCCTTCCCCCGCTCTCCTCAGCCACACTCACTCCTTATGCTGACCTGCTTCGAATATGGGCTCCGTGCTAACAACCCCCCAATTTACATCTCCACCTAGTACTTCTCCCTGTCTCCATGTTCTGATATCCACCTGCCCAACTGCCATTTCTACTTGCACGTCCAATTGGATGTCCAACTTGGCACACCCCAAGCCAAACCTTGATCTCCTCTTTCCATCCTGGTCCTCTCCGTCTCCCTTTCATTGTTTTTTTCCAGTCGCTTACGCCAAAAGCCTCAAGGTCTCCTTAATTCTTTCTCCCACAGCTCACATTCGATTCATCAGAGAATCCTTTGGGCTCTATCTTCAAAATAAATTAAGAGTCTGACCACTTCTCCCTCCCTCCTCTGCCACCATTCTTGTCTAAGCCATCAACAGTTCTCACTGGGATTATTGCACTAGCCAAAAGCATTCATCAACCCTAGCATCCCCATCGTCTTTTCTCAGAACAGGAAAGTGATCCACAGGAATCCTTTTGAAATCTAAGTCAAATCAACACTTCCGTGCCCCCAAACGTTCAAAGTCCTACCTAACATAGACTAAATGCCAAAAAATCTTTCCTTGGGTCTCCCACAGACTCTGCATAACTTGTTTCTGCTCTGGCCATGTCTGATCTCATCTCTTACTAATCTTTCTTTAGAACCATCCTTTCAAGCCACATTTCTGCTCATCCTCAAATAGGCCAGGCTTCTGCCTCCAAGACTTTTCATTTCCTATTCATGCTGCCTCCATAAATCTTTGTTCCAATGTCACCTTCTCACTGAGATCTTCTCTAACCATCCCACTTGAAATTGGGCACTCTGCCCCCCTCACCACCTACAGCTTCCATCCTTCATTTCCCCTTCCCTATTCTCTCTTGTCTACATAACATATATCACCATCTGACACAGCATATATTTTATTTATCTACCCTTTTCCCTCCCTGGCTCCTCTGCTCCCACAAACACATATGCCAGAGAGTAAGGAGTATTGTCTGTATTGTTTGATCTTCTATCCCCAGCATCTAGAATAGGGCCTGGAAAGTAGTGATCACTCAAATATTGGTTGAATGAATAATTTTTAAAATGAATGAATGTATGAGTCCCAAGGAGAAACAGCTATGCTAAGCATGCCCTCCTTCTTCTGATCACACCGGATCAGAAAACTCACTTCTTCCATGATGTTCTAGTGGAAATCCCTCTGTAAGGAAATCTGAGCATTGGGGAATAAGTGTCCCCCCAAAAAGTGATGGAAAAAATATAACAACCTATTATAAAACATCTCCTCAAATAAGACCCGCACTAGTATTTAAGACTAGGGAAGTGGCAAAAAGATTGGTTTCATGCAAAACCTTCCAGGTGAAGAACAAAACTCAAATTCTTAAGATTAACCCAGAGAAAGAAATAAAATGAGACAATCTGTGTTGGGAAGGAGGACATAACCGTATGCAAAATGTCATCTCTAAGCAACCCACTTTTGGTCTTTAAGGCCGGGGTAAGGAAATAAAAAGTTGTTACTCAGGTGAAAAAATAAAATTCCCAGGTGTGGAAGATTAAGATAGAATGATATTTGTGATAGGAAAGAAGAAAAATAAATGTGATTTTATGAATTGGGTAAGTAAAAAATCAGCTTTATATAGAGTTTCTGAAAAATTTTCTCAGAGCCTTTAGTTCTTTAAGGACACACTCTTTTTTTTTTAAGTATCTTTTTCAAGTTTATTTATTTCTTTATTTATTGAGAGAGAAAGAGAGAGAGAGAGAGAGAGAGAATCCCCTCTGTGCTGTCAGTGCGGAGCCCAACATGGGGCTCAATCTCACGAACTGTGAGATCATGACCTGAGCTGAAACCAAGAGCCGGACGCTTAACTGACTGAGCCACTCAGGCACCCCAAGGACCAACTCTTGAAAAGAAAACAAAAGAAAAGAAAAAAAAAGAATGAATGAAAATATTTGTGGTGGCAAAGGTAGGGTGGATGTATTTGTCTCCCAACCTTTGGAGGGTTTCTAGTTACATACGTGCTGTCAACTCTGCCATTGTGATCAGTCCTCTCGAAACCTCAAAGAACATTCTAGAGAGAAATGAAGCATCATAATAAGTCCTGTGTTATAGTAAACTCCAGGCTGACCAGAGAAGCTCACTGCCAAACCCAGAAAGCCAGCCAGAAGTAAACAGTAATCGGGTTTTATTAGATTATCTTAGAGGCAAGATCCTAATGAAAAATATTTAAGAAATAAGTTTTGGTCATAAGATTATAATGCAAAATATTTAAGAGATAATTTTAGGACAAAGATTTCAGAAATGATTTTTAGGTTTAACGCAATTCATTAAATTACAGCAATGTGCTTCAAATAAGAAAGCTGAAAGTGTTAATTGTATAGGAATGAAAATAATGGATAGTATTTTTAAAAATTTTCTTAAATGTTTATTTATTTTTGAGAAAGAGAGGGAGACAGAGAATCCGAAGCAGGCTCCAGGCTCTGAGCTGTCATCACAGAGCCTGATGCAGGGCTTGAACCCATGAACCATGAGATCATGACCTGAGCTGAAGTCGGATGCTTAACGGACTGAGCCACCCAGGTGCCTCTATTTTTTTTTTTTTTCTTTTAGAGAGAGTGGGCATGTGCTTGCAAGTGGGGGAGGGGCCAAGAGAGAGAATCTTAAGTAGGCTTCACGCTCAGCTTGAAGCCCAATGCAGGGCTTGATCCTACAACCCTGGGATCATGACCTGAGCCAAACTCAAGAGTTGGACACTCAACTGACTGAGCCACCCAGACGCCCCTGGGTAGTATTTAACATAATTGTGTGTTAGAGAAAACATAGTTTTATATGGTATGTTTCATATGGCAGCCGTTTATATTCCCCTCATGGCAGATCAATGTAGAGGGAAAGAGTTTTATTTCCATACATTGCATGTTGGGCTGTCACCTAAGGCAATGGTTCCACACAGCCCAGTGGCATCACTCAGGGTGTGAGAGAGCCAGGGAGCCTATGTCTGTGTGTGATTTGGTCCAGGACTCCTATGGATGCAAGCTGCCTGTGTCTACAGAGAGGCTGGCTGCTGATGTCAGGCTGGGTGTGGTTAACTGTGCCACCTACAGTCAGGCTCCCAGGAGAAAATGCTGGAGTTCTGTGAGGTTTAATAGTTTGCATGATACGAGGAGAATAGATAATCCCCATATTTTCTTTCTTTCCAGAACAGGAAAGCAGGTGAGAAATCAGAATCCGTGCATATATTGTCAGAAAGACAAAGCATGAGAAACCTCATGCACCATGATATCTTTCTTATAACTGCTCCCTCTGTGTCCATTCTTATTTTCCTCCAATTTATTCTTCACATAGCAGCCAACTAGATCAGATCGCTTTTTGATTGAAGTCCTTCATGTCACAGTTTTTAAGGCGTCTGCATGATTGGTCTGACTCCCATCACCTCTTGCTCTCACCACCGGCTCTTTGCAACTGTCCTCCAGGCACACTGGTTTCCTCCATACAACCAAGCTCCTGTCTGACTCGTGACTTCACATACACTGTTCTTCAGCCTTTCCTCAGCCAACCTTTACCCGTTCTTCAGGTCTCAGTTTCCCAGGGAGCCATTTCCTGTGCCCACACCCCCCCCCCCCACCGCCCCCAGTCCCTACCTATTCGATGTTCTCCCTGTAATTCTCTCTCATGGCACTAGGTTCTTTTCTTTCATGATGCTTATCACCATTTGTAATGATACATGTTTTATTACTTGCTTGATGTCCATCTCTCCCCGTAGATTGCAAGGCCTTGCTGCTTCTGTTCACTATTTTATTTTATTTATTTATATTTAAAAGTTTATTTATTTTGAGATGGGGGAGAGAGAGAGAGCAGAGAGAGACGGAGGGAGAGAGAGAATCCCAAGCAGGCTCCATGCTGTCAGCTGCAGAGCCCGATTTGGGGCTCAGTCTCACAAACCATGAGGTCATGACCTGAGCTGAGATCAAGAGTTGGAGGCTTAACCAACTGAGCCACTCAGGTGCCCCGTGAATGTATTTTACATTCAGCTCTGCTGAAAGAATTGGCCAGGAGTGGCCCCTTGAGAAGGACATAGCCTGTGGACTCCAGGAGCAGGGCACTTGATATAAGTGGCAATGCTTCTTGTTCTGTAGTATGATGCCTTATGGAAATGCAGAGATGAGAATACCGGAGGTAATTATCAGACAAGCTGACTCCACCTAACCAGAGTGATGGGGGAGAAGTAGCAGCACGAGGCATATGTGGTGTGTGTAAGCACTACTAAGGGGCAGATCTGCAAAGGGACTGGGTTTCCTGAAGTCGGGCAGGCTGGGTGCTTGGACCATGGCCCTGGCAGCATGAGCAGTGGTGAAAGAACATTTGGGTTACATGAATCAAGGAATGTGAACTTAGGGGGGAAAAGGTTTCCTTCATTATAAAAAGGATCTCATTTTTAAAGACCTTGTTGCTAAATTGATTTCATCCTATTCACACATGAGTCATTTATTCATGAATTCACATTTATCCAATAAACATCTGAAAGCAATGTCCTCTGCATTGTATAGGGCTAAAAAAAGATACAAGAATCTTACTTCTATTCCTTAAGAAGTCAACATTTTGTATGGGAGTTTTAATGTGGTAGACACATATTCAAATGATTACAATACGCAGTTGTCTGTGGTACTCTAAGAAGGGCAGAAAAAAGGAGTTAGTTACACAAAAAACCTAGTTTACTGACTTTTAGAGCATTACTTAGGACTTAACCAGTGAGCTAGAAGTGCAGAACTGAAAAGACTCAACCAGGGGTATAGTCTAGATGTTAACAGACCAGTACCACATAGGTCCTGACCAATCAGAACCTGTCTGACTAATCATCTAGGACTCCTGACCAATTAGAGCAATTGTTGGCCGGTTATCAGCTACATTCAACACTGAACACCTGTTGAGAATCAGGTACCATCTTTAAAGGGGTGTGTAGTGTGGTTACCATGCCATAAGTGAGGCAAGGGTTACAAATAGTTTTCAGTTTTTAGGCCAGTTTTTAGAAATTGATAGGTTGTGACTCCCCAGATAGCTGAGTTAAGGATTTGGAAGCTGTGTGTAGGCTCACCGTGAAAGAATGTGGTGGTGACTGATGTGTGCCAGGGATGAAGGAAGACAAACTGTAGTCCACGTGTCATGTATTTGATGTCCTTGCTTGTGATTAAAAAAAACAAACCTGGGGGCACCTGGGTGGCTCAGTCAGTTGAGCGTCCGACCTCAGCTCAGGTCATGATCTCCCAGTTTGTGAGTTCAAGCCCCACATCGGGCTCCATGCTGACAGCTCAGAGCTTGGAGCCTGCTTCAGATTCTGTGCCTCTCTCTCTGTCTCTCTCTCTCTCTCTCTCTGCCCCTCCCTTCTTCATGCTCTCTCTCTCTCAAAAAGTAAATAAACATTAAAATAATAAAAAAAATAAAAACCACAAACCTGCATTCAAATCCTCCTTCCAGTGTGAAGGAGCTGTAAGACTTTGGGCCAGTGGCTTTATCCATCTAGCTTATACATCCTCGTCGTAAGATTGGGGTAAGACCTAAGGAACAGGACCCTTGTGAGAATTAAGGAGGGACAGCATGGCACACATCGTGTCACAATTCCACTGTGTGACGTGATGGCTTCCAGGAAAAGATCATGCCTACTGTAGGATGGAGGTAAGATTCCAGCCTATGTCAAGGCTAAGAGCAGCAGGAGGCATACAAGGGAGGAGAAGAAAGAGCTTAGCTTAAATGTGGGACAGACACAAGGGGGTCCTGGTGGAGGAAGACCCAGTGATGGATCCAGGAGCAAGGGCCCGGGAGAATATTTTTTGGTGAAATGCTATGTGTACCCTGTGACTCCACCCTCTGGCCCCCTTAAATCTTCAGGAAAACTACACAATTCACAATATACTTGGTCCACTGAATTTTTTTTTTTATTTTTGAAAGCTGGTGAAGGGCTGAGTTTTGGATCAAGGTTGGCAAGGGTCCGAAACAATGTCTTCTCCTGTAGGAGACCAGTACTCAGTACATGGTAACTATTGGCATGCCCATTACTACCACAAGTACTTTGGTAGACATAGGAACAAGCTATGATGAAGGCCCAGATGAAGGAGAGCCAAGTTGCCCTGGGCAGGTCTGTCCTTAATTATATTGTCATTCTTAAACATATGTTCCAGCCAGAGACTTAAGAAGAAGCATTTGTAGGGGCGCCTGGGTGGCGCAGTCGGTTAAGCGTCCGACTTCAGCCAGGTCACGATCTCGCGGTCCGTGAGTTCGAGCCCCGCGTCAGGCTCTGGGCTGATGGCTCAGAGCCTGGAGCCTGTTTCCGATTCTGTGTCTCCCTCTCTCTCTGCCCCTCCCCCGTTCATGCTCTGTCTCTCTCTGTCCCAAAAATAAATAAACGTTGAAAAAAAAAAAAAGAAAATACTTTAAGAAGAAGCATTTGTTTAAATCTCAGGGCCCAGAAAGCATTTTATAGTCTAGATTCTAGAAAGTTCTATGTGTATGAATCTAAGCTGGATGAGCCCTTGTGTTTTACTAAAGGACGCTCTGAGAACATAAACCTGCAATAAGCCATACCACTTCTGGTCATAGAATCAAGTCGTCTGTGACGAGAAGCGAATATGCCACTTGCGCGGGCCCTTTTAGAACTTCCTGATCCAGATGCAAGGCTGATTTCGTAAGATTCTTGACATTGGCATTTAACCCCAAAGTAATCTTTGCTGTGCGCCTCTTTTGCTCTTCTCAATTCCCCTGCTGTCATTGTGATTTGCTTCTCTTTTGCTTCCTGATCCATGTCTTTGGCACCAGTGAAGCAGAGGGTAGAGATGAGCCTGAGATGGGTCTACCAATGGGTTCAGACTTGTCTCTGTCCTGCTGACGGATGTAGAAATGCCTCCTGGACATCCGTCTGTGGAGGGATTGAGGAACCTCCTGGGAAAGCCTTCCTTATCTGACACACATTGGGAAGTCTTAGCTCAGGACAACAAGCTCAGCTCAGGAGCAAAGCTTTAGCCTCTAGAGGAGAAGGGTAATTCTAAGTAGAGCAGTGCCGAACCCCCTCCCCACTACCAAGAACTCAGGTCTATATGCTATAAAGAGGTAGGGGGGTGTGTAATATAGCACAGACTGAAAAGACGCTCACTGAACTGTTTCCTTTCCTTCTTGGGCTCATACCTTCCTGGCATACATACTCTCTGTCTGATTTCTGGCCAAATAAATGTGGGCAGAAGTCACATATACCACCTCCAGGCCTGGCACATGAAACTTCCTGCATGATTGGGGATGCAGATAATCCAGTGGAGGAATCCAAGGCCCTAGGGATGAAGAATGAAGCCCCAGATGGAAGCCCTGAATAAATGGGAGGAATAGAACCCCATTGCTGCCTATCCCCGTTCTCACCTTGATGGTGACATGAGCCCGAATGAACTCTTATCCTCTAAAACCATACAAATTGTGAGGTTGTTCGTTAACAGCAATAACCTTGCCCTGACTGACTTGCTAAGTAAAAATGGAAATCTTTGTTTAATGAAAATACTGCATCTGACCTTGAAGAATGGGCAGCATAGCGTTAGTATTTTTCTAATAAAGAGTAACATAAAAAAAGAAGAGAGCCAGTCTTCCCTAGTTGCCACTGCATCAAACAGCTTTGCCATGTTAACAGCATTAAAATAGGAAGTGGCGTTAACTGATGGGAGACAGAGGAAGAAGGAGAAGTTTTCAAAGGAAGTAGAAATGGCCAGGAGGCCTGGAGGTCTCAGTAGTACCAAGAGAGAGGGGTTGTAGCTGCTGGTGGACACAGCAGTACGGGTTCCCAGGGGAAGCGGTGAATGCTAATGCGACGGTCACAGCCAGCAGAAGTGGTGACACGGGCATCCAGGGAATGTTAAGGATTAGATGACCAGATAGGATCATGAACCCATGTAGGACGCTTCGAGATTTTGAGCAAAACTTGGGAAAGCATGATGGTAATAAGAAGCAGCAAGTATGGGTCCCCTCTACCAAGTATTAGAACCTTGGAAGGTTGGGAAGGAACTCTCCCAATGCAGATCATGTAGGAAGAAGAGAAGGGGCCCTTCTGGCTTCAGTTAATGAGTTCCAGAAATAGAATTTCTTCTCCACGTAGCAGGCACAACACTCAGGCAGGTTAGGCTGTCCGCAGGCGTCCCTCCCCGGCCACCCCTTATTTCACTTCTCCGGGAGGTAAGCCAAGTTGGGCAGTCAGGAAACCCAGGATGTTTGCGTTTTCCACAGTGACCTCAATGGGTGTTTGGGCACTGAAGGCACATTCCTGCAGGTAACGAGAGAGGAACTTGCAGGTTTCCTCTTTGTAAAAGGCCAGGATCTTGATTCATTTGGTGGTTGCTCTGAGGTTTTTTTCCTTCATTTGGAAGCAAAGCACGTTGAAATTGAGAAACAATGTTCTAAGCTGGGGGTCCTGTGTTAAGATGAAAAAAAAAAAGTGGAGGATGGAAGAGATTTCTGGAAGGGCCAAGGAAAACAAAGAGGGG
Source organism: Lynx rufus (assembly GCF_022079265.1). Classification (NCBI taxonomy): domain Eukaryota; kingdom Metazoa; phylum Chordata; class Mammalia; order Carnivora; family Felidae; genus Lynx; species Lynx rufus. Next base: position 47,027,908 of record NW_025814889.1, read on the forward strand.
GGACCGCTCAGGGAGCTGAGAAGGAGTCTTCAGCGATCTGCTTCCCCCTGAAAATCATTTGGGCAAAGCTGGGGTGATTATAGGGAGATTGTAAATGCCACAAAGATTAGGCATGGAAAGCTGAGGGGCCGGAGAGGACACAGCTCTGGGATATGTGTACATTCACCCGCGTTTATGTTTTCACAGGTAATTATGTACACACGTTGGTGCTTTTGGTGACTATGCCCTTTGAAGCAGAATTTTAATCAAACTGTAAGCTGTACACTTTTACTTCCGTCACATAAGAAGCATATACCCTTTTACTATGAAAAGTGGATAGATTATCTCTCTCGTTTCTGTGTACCCTGGCTGTTCCAGCCCACCTGCTTTCTCCTAGAAACTCAAGTTCCTGTTCTTCTGCAGCTAACACTGACATATCCTGCATCCTGCTCACTTTATTTATTTATTTATATATTTTTTTATGTTTATTTATTTTTGAGACAGAAAGAGACAGAGCGTGAACAGGGGAGGGGCAGAGAGAGAGGGAGACACAGAATCTGAAACAGGCTCCAGGCTCTGAGCTGTCAGCACAGAGCCTGACGCGGGCCTTGAACCCATAAACTGTGAGATCACGACCTGAGCCGAAGCTGGACGCTCAACCGACTGAGCCACCCAGGCGCCCCGCATCCTGCTCACTTTAAAGTTATTTTCCTCAGTCTCCATATCTCAAGAATGTGTTCTAATTAGCTAATCTGGTATCAGGCAAGCCACTACTGGCTTACTGTGATCTGTAGTGCTATTGGTCCAGGATGACCTACATAGATGTAAAATATGATTTTTAATCATACCTCCAGAGATATGGCAAAGAACATTGGGGTATTGTAGAACTCTGAAAGAATAAATGGATAAATTACCAATCCGTTAAGTTATTAATAAATTTATGTTATTAAATTATTAAGTTGTCAAAAATTAATCACTTATTAATAAAAAGAAGCACTGACACTTATATGACAGGTACTAGGTGCCAGGCACTCTTCTAAGTGCTTTGCATGTATCCATTTAATTCTCAGGACAACTCTGTGGGATTGGAACTATTTCATTTTGCAGATGAGGAAATTGAGGCAGAGAGAGATTAAGCAAGAAGCCCTAGATCTGGCAGCTAGGAAATGGTGGAGTCGGGATTCAAACTCAGTGGCCTGTCCCCAGACTCTGTGCCCTATCAGAGTCCATGACATGTTTTTGAGTGGAAAAGGGTGATGGGATGTGAATTACACCCACAGGATACCCACTGACAGTTTCTCATGGGAATGAGGCAGAGTCCAAGAGAGAGGTATCTTAGAGCTTTTGTTTGACACTAAGAAGTCACATCATCTTTCTAGATCTTAGTTTTCTGTTCAGAGAAACAGGAGGGTGGACTAGGTGACCTCTAAGACCCGTCCCAAGTCTAAGATAAATAACATCTTCAGCAATCCTGCGCTAAAATGCTGATCTCTTGGTGCCTGTGGGGAAGAAGCAGGTCAGTTCCTGCTTCCTACACCCTTCAAGCCAGAAGCTGCAGGGTAGAGTGTCCAGTAGATACCTGGGAAGAACTGGAAACACCAGACGGGGGTTAGAGGCCTAAGAAACCTCACCCTTTACCTAAGAAACATAAAGAAACACATTTACTAAGCGCTTACTGTGTGCCCTGTGTCTTAAACAGATTATCTAATTCTCACAATAAGCCTGTGAATTAGGTAGGGTCTCCATTTAAAAAACGAAGCTGAAGCTTAGTCATGCCAAGTGACTTGACCAAGATGGCCCAGCTGGCAAGGTATGCAGGTAGGATTCAAATCCCGTCTAACTCCAAAGCCCAGGCTCATTTCACAACCAGTGCCTGCTTTAATACCTGCTATCTCATTCCATTCTCACTGCAAGCCTCCGGGGTAGTTATTATTTCCCCATTTCACTGAGCAGGAAAGTGAGACTCGGAGCAGTGAAGTGACTTGCCGGGAAAAGGATCTGGCTCCGAGTGGGCGGGAGGAGAGCGGGCAGAAGCGTGCACGTGGACTCCGGTGCCGCAACCCCGCGCCTCCCCGGGTTCCGCTCTGCCTCGCGGCTCCCACCTTCCCTGGTCCCAGTCCCGCGCACGGCCCGCTGCGAACTACACTTCCCGGCAGGACGTGGGCGCGCGCACGCGCACCGGGGCCTCCGCCATGGCGACTGTGCTGTCCAGGGCGCTCAAGCTCCCGGGTAAGGAGTCGCAGCCTCGCGACCACCCTGCTCCTGCGGACCCTGGGGAGACTGGGAGGCGAGGCGCTGGAGGCGAAGCCGGTCGGGGCCTGGCCCCAGCCCCAGCGTAGATGCAGGCGCGCGGAGGCGAGCCGGTGCAGCCCCCACGGGCTGGGGGTCTGTCACCACCAGGGGGCGAGAGGGGCGCCAGGCTGGTCGGGGGTCGCGGGCGCGGGGCGAGCTTGGGAGACTCAAGGGAGGGAGCGCTGGAGGCGCGCGGGGCTGGTGGCCTGGAGCAGGCGGGCGTTGCTTCGAGGGCGGCAGTCAGAGCGCGCGTCGCCGCCATCCCAAAGGGAGGGCTGGTGAGGGGAGCATCCTTTCCTGAGCGCCGCGGACCACATACCGCAGGGTCCCCAGCTCTTTCTGTCTTGGGCTGGCCCTGCGGGCGAGGGGGGACAGGAGCTGCAGGACAGCGGGCCACCCTCTGGAGCAGCCTCTCCACTTAATGACAACACTGACGCAGCCATAAGGTAAGCGGGACAGGTGTTTACCCCTTCTGATTTACAGAAGAGGAAAATGAGAGTTACTTGGCTAATTGACTTGTCCCAAGGTCGCAAAAACGGCATTGGAAACGCCTGGACTAGAACCTCTGGGGTCTCTTGATTCTAGATCCTGGGGTTTGATTCCTATTGATCAGCCTCTGGCTCTCAAGGCTAAGTATTGAGGAGGGGAAGGATTTGGCCCCTGAAAGTTGAAGATAAATTGTGGAATGTTCTTTAAGGAGGCACACTGGTAGTGTCGACAACTTCTAGAGCTAATTCAGTACTTTGGGCAGCAGCTTCAAGTTTTTAAAAATTTTCGCTTAAACCTCCAGAATGGGACTGTGCCGCTACAAGCTTGCTTTTTTAAAATTTTTTTTTCTTTTCCAACGTTTTATTTATTTTTGGGACAGAGAGAGACAGAGCATGAACGGGGGAGGGGCAGAGAGAGAGGGAGACACAGAATCGGAAACAGGCTCCAGGCTCTGAGCCATCAGCCCAGAGCCCGACGCGGGGCTCGAACTCCCGGACCGCGAGATCGTGACCTGGCTGAAGTGGGACGCTTAACCCACTGCGCCACCCAGGCGCCCCAAGCTTGCTTTTTTAAATAAAAGTATATTTGTCCTGCCCAAATAAATTTTAAACATTAAGCTGCAAACATGTATTTGCTGATACGGTGATAGTGGGAAAAGCAGGGTTAGTAGGAAAAACAGTTGCTTTCACTGGCATCAGAAGAAAGGGCTAGTTTGGTGTCTGGTGGATAATCCAGCCTACGGCATCACAGGGTGCATCACAGGGACTTTATTCTAAAGGAGCTTCCAGCCTGCTGCCACATTGTGCCATGGATGACACTGGGTTGGGTATGAATTTGCATTTCTGTCCCCAGACTTCATGACCTGAGACATTTTTCCCCCGACATGGGCTCATTAGAACATTTGAAGGAACATTGATAATATCTGTCTTGGAATGTGTATGTAACATTGGAATGAAGTGGGGGATGGATGTGTGCCTTTACCTGCAGGATTAGTTTTTTTTTTGTTTGTTTTTTTTTTTTTTTAAGAGAATGCAGAGAGGGTACAAGCGGGGGAGAGGGGCAGAGAGAGAGAGAATCTTAAGCAGACTCCACACCGAGCTGGACGTGGGGCTCGATCCCACGACCCTGGGATCATGACCTGAGCCGAAATCAAAAGTTAGACACTAAACCGACTGAGCCACCCAGGCGCCCCAGGATTAATTAACTTTAAAGAGAGTACCTTTGTATATCCTTAGTGTAGGATGATATCCTCTCTAAGGATAATGAGATGTCAGACATATTTAGATTTATTTCTTTTAAGTTCCTTTTCTTTTTTTCCAGCATAGATAATTATTCTTCTCTAAGGATGGGAATGCAAGAAAAACGCTTTTGAAACTCTTGAGCTCTTTTGCATTCTCACATCGTAAGGCTGTGACACTATCCTCCCTGGAGTATTCAGTTGCAGTAACTCAGTCAGCTGACAGGGTAGGGAAAGTATAGTCTGGTCCTTGGGTCTGTGTTTGAACAGCGCCTTGGACCTGAAGAGACAGGTATGTTCCATACTTTTTAAGGCCCGGGTGCAATGGCCATGTGTTCTTTTCGATGATGTGGGTTGTGGTTTCTTTTGTTTGTTTTTGTTAGTACTTTTGCTTGTCTCCCTTTTGTCGTTTCTCCCCACTGCCCCAAATACAATTTTTAGTTTTTATATTAGGTAGAAGTTGCCTTCTTAATAACTTTTTTTTGGATTTCTTGTGATTGGGACTGTGAGGCTGTTATCCAGTTTGGGCTACTGTGTTATGTTACCTTAGTTAACATCGTCTCTTTTTTTTTAAACCGAAGTCTAATTGACATATCCTATTAGTTTTAGGTATACAACGTAATGATTCGATATTTGTATATATTGCAAAATGATCACCACAGTGACATCCTCACTATTTCTATGTGTAAGAAAGCAGACTAGAATGGTAACTAAGAGCATGACACAGCTTTGGGTTCAAGTCCAGTGTTTACCAGATTGGTTATTTAATCTTTTTAAGCTTTAGTTTGTTCATGTGTCGTAATACTATTATTATGGAAAATTCTTTAGGTACTGCACACTCTGCTTCATATTTACCTCATGGGGTTATTTGGCTTAAAATTTTTTGGGGGGCGCCTGGGTGGCTCAGTTGGTTAAGCTTCTGACTTCAGCTCAGGTCATCATCTTGCGGTCTGTGAGTTCGAGCCCTGCGTCAGGCTCTGTGCTGACAGCTCAGAGCCTGGAGCCTGTTTCAGATTCTGTGTCTCCCCCTCTCTCTGACTCTCCCCCGTTCATGCTCTGACTCTCTCTGTCTCAAAAATACATAAATGTTAAAAAAAAAATAAAAAAAATTTTTTTTCAAAGTTTATTTATTTTTGAGAGAGAGAGAGAGTGCGAGCTGGAGAGAGGCGAGAGAGAGGGAGACACAGAATCTGAAGCAGGCTCCAGGTTCCGTGCTGTCAGCACAGAGCCGGATACGGGGCATGAGCCCATGAACCGTGAGATCATGACCTGAGCCGAAGTTGGATGCTTAACTGACTGAGCCACCCAGGCGCCCCGGGATTATTTGTCTTAGTAGAAGAAATGGATGTACTGAAGAGGTTTGTTATTATTCAGTAAGTGTTAGTTCTTATTATCATCTTTGTTGGCACCAGGCTCATTTAGGAATGTGCTTCCTGAAGGAAGGCCTAATGTAACAGTCAGCTAATGACAGATGTCATCAAGTTGGTGAAGAAAGGACAGTTGCTTGGAATCTATTTCAGTCTCTTACCCTTCCACTAAGCCCAAGATGGAAAGATGTTTGGCTCACATGCATATGATAGGGTAAATTAGTAACAGAAGGACAATGTGACATTCATAAAGCAGCCTGTGGAACAACTTATCTTAAGTAAGTATTTTTTTTAGTCCATTTTAAAGTTTGAAGGTCAAAGCCTGAAAGGTATATCAGAGCGCAATGTTACTGTAACGATTTGTTTTATTATGTGTAATTTAGAATCGTTATGGGCCCTGGATAATCTAATCTATGATGTGATTTACCTTTAATTGCAGTAGAGTGTAGTCTATGTATAGTACATATCACAGAATGGTGTGTTTTACACCATATTTTCCTGAACATACCTGGGGAAGATACAGTTGCACTTCCTTCATGTTTTCCTCTGTACCATTTTGGGAATGCTGTTTAACTGGCATCCTCAGTCTTCCTAAGGTGAAAAGCGATAGCTGTGGAAAGCTCATTTATATTGATACATTATGAAATCAGTATCCTCTCCTTTATTCTTTGAAAACCTTTCATTGATTAAAAATATGGGTGGTGGCTGTAATCAGTAGAGAAAAGAGTGCTAAAGTGCCCTGCCTTCTGAAGTGTGGATTTGATCATGATTATAACTTCAGGCAAGTTGGTGTACTTTATACTTCACAATCCCTTGTCTTTCTGTGACAGATAGCAAACATATTTACATAGGAGTTCTCTGATCAAGTTTATAGTCTGGAATAATTAAGCTGGGCTTTGTGTAATGTCTGGAAAAATACACTATCTTTTGATAATATAGGTTACTGATAAGAAGTTAGCCTGATTATTTTATTTTATTTTTAAAATTTACATCCAAGTTAGTTAGCATATAGTACAACAATGATTTCAGGAGTAGATTTCTTAATGCCCCTTACCCATTTAGCCCATCCCCCCTCCCACAACCCCTCCAGTAACCCTCTGTTTAGGAGTCTCTTATGTTTTGTCCCCTTTCCTGTTTTTATGTTGTTTTTGCTTCCCTTCCCTTATGCTTATCTGTTTTATATCTTAAATTCCACATATGTGTGAAGTCATACGATATTTGTCCTTCTCTAATTTCAGTTAGCATAATATCCTCTAGTTCCATCCATGTAGTTGCAAATGGCAAGATTTCATTCTTTTTGATTGCTGAGTAATACTCCATTGTGTGTGTGTGTGTGTGTGTGTGTGTGTGTGTGTGTGTGTATACACCACATCTTCTTTATTCATTCATCCGTAGATGGACATTTGGGCTCTTTCCATACTTTGGCTATTGTTAATAGTGCTGCTGTAAGCATTGGGGTGCATGTGCCCCTTCAAAACCCTACAACCCAGCAATTGCACTACTAAGTTAGCCTGGTTTTTGTTCCCATCTTTAGTGACTGGATTCTCTTTCCCTTGGCTTGGCTGCTCATATATGATTCTTTTTTTGTTCTTGAAGTTTAGCCCCTTTTTTGCAATATATTTCAGTATTGATTACTCTGTATCAGTTTTTCTTGGGGCTCAGTGTACCCTTTACCATTTTGGGTCTTGCTATATTACAGGAGCTTGTTTGGCATGTCTTTTAATTATTGTTTTTTGTTCCATTTTCTTTTCCGTTGTCTTCTCCAGTTATGCATATATTGGGTCACTTTTGCTGTCCGTATCTATGCCTTTTTAGTCTTCTTGAAAGCCTTGATCTTTTCCATGGGAGACCTCAAAACCAGACTGCCTGGATTTGAATGCTTGCATTATTGCTTACTTGCTGTTTAACTGTGGGCCCAGTTACTTAAACTTCAGTTTCTTCATCTTGAAAATGGAGATAATAATGTTTCTGTCTCCAAAAGTTGTTATGAAGATTGCAGAGATAAGGCAGTAAAAGGGTGTGGAAGAGGGCATACTAAGTGCTTGGAACTACCAGCCATTCTTGTTTCCATTTCATTTTGCTTGATTTTCCACCAGTCTGCCTTTTATATCTCGGACTCTTTTCAGCCATGTCTGCCCGTTTGCTTATTCCACTAAGGGTATCTTTTCTAAACTTGTTTTATTAATTTTTCCATTGTTTTTCCGAGCCCTGCTTGTTTACTTCTCATCTTCTCTATTCAGTTGTCCTTTATTCTTAGAAATATTATGTGTGTGTGTGTGTGTGTACTCTTATTTCAGAGAAACTGTTTTCTTTAATTTCTTGGATTCCCTGGGGAAGTATCTGTTCATTATTTCTTCCATTTTGTGGCATAATTTGTCCAGCATTGGTTCCTCAGTAGATTTTGTTGGCTGTTTCTTTGTAACTTCTTTCTTGAATATTTGCAGAACTTTGAAGTATCTCATAGAATAAGTACTAATGATGGCTTCTTTCTGATTATAAATCATATTTAATGGTCATTTGTTTTATAGCTAGCTCTTGGCTGACATGCAGGCAGAGGCTGGGGGAGTGAGCCAGGGCAGTTAGAAGCTAGAATTTAATCTACTTGGGCCCCAGCCTGTTTAAAAAAAAAAAAAAATCCCCCTCTTCAGGTCTGACTGTCTACAGCTACTTTTCTTACCTGCCAGGCTGACAGCCTGCTTCCTGTAAACATAGAAGCCTTTCTCATTTACTCGTACCTTGCTTTTGAGTCTATGGTGTTGAATGGGGCCCATCGATGCCTTTGGGACCCCAGACTTGGTCTTTCTAAGCAAGAAATAACCAGTTTGGCTATATATCCATGGAACAAGGGAGGTAATACAATTGATTGGTTAGGATTGTGAATTCTGTAGTCAGATTGCCTGAATTTGAATCCTGGCTCTCTTTCTCCCTAGTTCTGTGATCTTATGCAACTTATCTCTCTATATTTTCATTTCTTGTTGGTAAAATGGGAATAACAACAACAACAACAACAACGATACCTACCTTCCAGGGTTGTCATGAGGATGGAATGAATTAACATGTACATGCTTGGACCAGTGCCCAGGATAGTAGGCACTCCTACTTTTCAGTTAGCATCATTGCCATCATCTTTATTGTTGTCATTATTAACTCTGTGAACTCTGCTCACTGGTGGGGACCTGAGATGCATGTATCTACTCTTAGTGTGCTTCCTCAATAGGATACAAGTTTTGCTGCATTTGGCAACAATTTTTCATAAATTGTAGTTTGGGAATGTGGTTGTTTTCTTTTCTCCCATTTTATTACACCCCTCCCTCCACCCCCCAGTTTTTAGGATGAATACTGACAGAAATGCTTTCCTTTGCTATCATCAACTGGAAGTATATAGTATTTTACAGAGACCATTTCAAGAGCAGCTGATTTTCAAAGGATGCTTGCAAATTAGTTTTATAGGTTTAGTAAAGATTTTACTAGTTTCTGTAGCATATGCAGCCAAGTTCTCTTCCTGCCTGTGATAGTGTGTGACATCATAAAATGCATTTCTTTTAAACTGTTTTGTTAGCCAATATTTTAGTAAGGGTTTTACTTTGACTGTTTTAGACTGGTATATTTGTTGCAAGGTGGCAACTGACAAGGTTGAATTTAGTAAGTATCAATGCTAAATTTTTCACTTGATGCTAAAAATCCAATTGTACCGTTATATAAGATGACCTGAGTGTATGTAGACAATACTTGGGAGTTTGAGTTGAATCAGTTGTGTGATGTGACTGCCAAGAAAGCTGGCAAGATATTAGGTTACAGTAATCGAATTGTAGCATATTCTCTAGATTAGGGAGGACATGGTTCTGCCCTCCGCTGGCCTGGTCAGACTGCACCCTGGGGATTGTATCCAGTTCCAAGAACCATACTTTAAGAAGCACTGACATATCACATTGTGTCCAGAGCAGAGCGACCAGGATGTTGAGGACACGTGAAACGGTGCTTCTTCAAGTGATGAGTTGAAGGAGGTGGAGACGTTTAACCTGGGGAAGACAAGATTGGGCAGTTGGGAGAAATAATGCCAACAGTAATAATAGAAGCTGAAATCTGTTGACTGCAACTATAAGCCAGACCCTAAGGACCATGCATATGTTATCTTATTTAATCCTCAAAAATAGTTGCATGAGGTGGGAAACATAATTGCCCCATTTCAGAAATGGGGAGAATAAGGCTTACTAAAGCTGAGAAATTAATTGAGGTCACATGATTAAAAAGAGATGGAGCCAAGATTTGACTCTGTCTGTCTGCCTGTAAAGACTTGAACTCTTAAACACCATGCCATACTTTTCTTATGACTGGTGTCTTCACGTTTTGAAGGACTTGCATGTGGAAGAGGGGTCCCAGAAGTTAGAACTAGGGCAGATAATCGGCAAATGGCCAGAAACAGATTCTCGAATCAGTGTATGGAACTGCTTTCTGGATTGGAGGGCAGTGAGTTTCCCTCATACTGCTTATGTTCAGGTGTATGCTGAGTGACTGCATGGTGGGTGTTTGATTTCCTCTTTGTTAGATATAGTCTTTTTTTTTTTTTAATTAAAAAAATTTAAAATCATGGTAAAGTACACATAAAAGTCACCCTCTCAACCATTTTTAAATGCACGTTTAAAATGTAACCAATTTTAAATGTAGTATTGTTAAGCATATTCACATTGTTGTGCAACCAGTGTCTAGAACTTTGTCTAGCAAAGCTGAAGCTCTGTAAGGCATCCCCCGCTCTTTGATAGTTTGCATTATGTCCCTTTGCTTTTATGGAAGACCTGTGTCAGTGCCTATTTTCACTAACCTAAAGAAATCCAAAGAGGATTTTCGCTTTTGTGAAAAAAGGCAAAAAGTGAAAAGAGCATTCGGTGCTTGTTTTGCAGCAAGTCATTAGAGAGGCAGCGCTCACCCCAGCCGTGGGAGGGGTCCCGCCGAGCTGCTTGCCTGGGAACCACCCTCAGCATCTCAGCCCCAAGCCGCCAGGGCTTTGAACTGTGTCTGGGGGCATCTGTGCTTTATCCCAACTTATTTTGTGCATCCATTAGCAAGATGTGCCCTGAGGTATCAGAAAAGCCTAGGAGAGGTTATTGCTTGGGTCTGGGAAAGCTCAAAAAATTTTTCCATATTAATTAATGATAATTGCTTCTTTGTTTTATGCTATTACAGCTTAGGAGGATTTTGACAGGAATACTCTAGTTTTTGATAGTGAGGGAAACCTGTACCCATTAAATAATAACAACTCCCCATTTACCCATACTCCCAGGCCCTGGAAACTACATTCTAATTTGTTTCTATGAATTTGATTAATCTAGATAAATATCTCATATAAGAATCATACAGTGTCTCTGTTTATTTCACTTAGCATAATACCTTCAAGGTTCGTCTGTATTATATAGCATGTTAGAGTTTCTTTACTTTTTAAGGTGGGATAGTAATCCATGGGATGTATATATCACATTTTGAATCCCATCAGGTATATCCTTTTAGTTAAAAAAATTTTTCGTTTTAAGTTTTAGAGTTAATATTATTATAACAGCCTATGGTTCTGTTTGCAGATTATTATAACTAAAATTATATGGGACAGTTAGAAAATGGGGTACCCTAATTAATAAAATAATTTGGTTCACGGAGTAGATATATAAATTGTAGAAGATTAGCTTAAAACCTGTACTGACTTTATAGCATAATTTGGAAATACTATTTTGAATTAAATTCCTAATAATTGGTCTATTTTCTTACAATTTGTGCCTTTACAAGACAAATCCAATATTTGTTGATAAAATGAATAGCTTTGAAAGTGAAAATACATAGGAGTGTCTAGTTAATAGAATGCCAGTTTGCTCAGTATCTTCTGTGTTTTTTTTTTGTAAAATACTTAATGTTATAAAGTATGTCTGTGTAATGTTTATTTTTTTAATAAAATATTTATTGATTTTCTGTGTACCAAGCACTAAGCTTTACACTAAAGATTTTACTTCCCATATTGGTTTCTATATAGTGTTTTATTGCTTCATATTATGTCTTGAGTAAATGAGACATAATATATGGAGTGACATCACCAAGATCACAGTGACAAGAGGGAGAGATCAACATCAAGAGTTTTTCTTTTTTCCTTTTTAATTAACTGGGTCGTATTTTCTTTTTTATATTTCTTTTTTAAACACGATTGATTGATTGATTGATTGATTGATTGATGGAGGGGAGAGTTGGGGAGAGGGGCAGAAGGAAAGAGAGAAAATCTTAAGCAGGCTCCATGCTCAGCATGGAATCTGACAGGGGCCTGATGTGGGGCTTGATCCCACGATGCTGGGATCATGACCTGAGCTGAAATCAAGAGTCAGACGCTCGACTGACTGAGCCTAGGTGCCCCTTTACATTTCTTCTTAATAAAAGCTTTAACAATGGAGTTTATGTTCGTACAATTTACCATGTAATTTCTAACACTGGAAATTTTTTCTTGGTTTTTGCATGGTGATAGCATGAACTAAAGGCATAAAAGCAGTTAGTCATTGGCGGTGAGGGTCAAGGAGTGGCTTGGGAGCAAGTGTTGCTTCAGCTCTCCTATAATTTTCACCTGTCAGCCACCCCGAATAAATGTAGAGTTTAAGTAAAAATAGGGCGCTTGTTGTGTAAGCCAGCTTTGAGAAAAATCCTTTACCGCTGCATTCCTGCTTGATCCCACCCCTCCTAAAATACTTGCTCAGAATAGCATTTGTAAAGGTAAACAGTGTTTACTGAAACATGTACTGACAGGGCTTTAGAATCATAGGAAGTTTCTCAGAAGTGAGTTTTCAGGTGACAGTGTTCTACTTTGCAAGCTGTTTCTGTGGAGACCATTAGGAAGCCATGAATATCCGACTGTGAGAAGCAGTGCCCAGAGAACGATTCTTCTGAAGTTTAGGCAAGTTCCAGGAAGGATTGGAACATCACAGATCTAAGAAAATCAAAGGAAATCTGCACATAAGGCATATGGAAGGTTGATATAAGAGCTATGTCTTTCTTTAGTGAGATTCACACAAATTAAGAGTTTTTTTTTTAAAACTAAAAAGGTACCAAAGCATAAGAGACTCTTAAAAACTGAGAACAAACTGAGGGTTGATGGGGGGTGGGAGGGAGGGGAGGGTGGGTGATGGGTATTGAGGAGGGCACCTGTTGGGATGAGCACTGGGTGTTGTATGGAAACCAATTTGACAATAAATTTCATATATTGAAAAAAAAAACTAAAAAGGTATTTGAAATTTGCCACTTTGTTTCTTTTCCAATTTTTTAAAGTCATAAAAGCAATAATTTTAGAACACTGATTTTCTTTCCCCCCATTCTTTCCCCATTTTGCTGGCATCTGTTTTATAGATAGCCATCAAGATTTAAGTTTGTAAACTTAAGTTATTTTGTTTTCTGTGTTTTCTTTTAGCTGTTCACAGTTGCCATGTAATTGTTGAGGGTTTCTCCTTCCTAGTTCTTCCTGACATTCCGTCTTTCTGTGTTTCAGGGAAGAAAAGTCCAGATCTAGGGGAGTATGACCCCCTCACACAGGCCGACAGTGACGAGAGCGAGGATGACCTTGTGCTCAACTTGCAGCAGAAGAATGGAGGGGTCAAAAACGGGAAGAGCCCTCTGGGAGAAGTGCCAGAACCTGACTCAGATGCTGAGGCTGTGGGGGCTGCAAAGCCGCATCTTTCAGAAGTCACCACAGAGGGGTATCCCTCAGAACCTCTTGGGGGCCTGGAGCAGAAGGCAACCTCTTCCATCGTGTCTTACGTACGCACATCTGTCTTCCTGCTAACTTTGGTCATCTCCATGATCCTGGTGCTCGTATGTGCTTTCCTGATCCCCTGTCCCCCCAGAGATTTGCACAGCACTTGGAGCCGCCACCTGGGCCCCCAGAGAGGTGAGTTGCAGGATTTCCAGCCCCAATTGTGGAAAACTTCAAGTTTACATGTAATTTTGTAAAACTTCTGTAAAACTGTATGCTGATGACGTTGAAAATTCCCTCCAGGTCTTTACAAATAAATATGTGTCATATAGCATTCCTCTCCCTGTGTGTGGAGGTGGTTAGGAGGTTAAAACTGGAAATAAAACAAAAAGATTGATACAGCTCCAGAAGCTTGGGAAGGTCGCTGCTCTGTTGTGTTTCTATTGGCGTTGGTCTTAATTAGATGCAGATAGGACAGAGCATTGGTTTGCTGGGTCCTTGCAGTGCAGCCAACACTGTCAGGGGAGAGCAAAGCTGTGAGACGGGCTATTTACAGAGAAAAGTAAGGCTCAAGGCCTGGCCAGACCAGAGGCCAGGGCTTTGTAGGACCCTCAGGCATTTGTCGATTATAGGAGCCTCACCCAATTTGAATTTTGAAATAATTTCTTTCAAGTAAAGTCGACTTGCTTTCTTGCGGTAAGTTTTCTTTCTTGCTCCTAATGGTTAGGTTGGTGCCACCCAAGTAATTCTAGCTATTTTGTCTCATTCTGGGGCAGGTTTCTTTAAAACAGCTTGTTCTGGGTCCAGAATGCGATTCCATCTGAGCTGTGAGTGCCAAACAGTCCTGTCTTTTATGAACTGCCTTGGGGTGCGGGGGTTCAGAACACCACCCCAAAATATGTCGCAGCAAACAAAATATTGTTTATTTTGAGTTGAAGGCACATGAATAGCAGCAGATGCAAGAAGGGCACTCTGACCTTGACCTTTAATTCTTCCCTGAAGCAGGAGATGAAACTCCTATGTGAAAGATGCCCTCCCAGTACCAGGAGGAAAGAAGCATTCTAATCAACAGAGACAGGGGGTTGAGGCTGAGGGAAGTCTGTGCAAACAGAGACCTTGTTAAAATAACTCTTCTCTTCTTTTAGTCTCTTTAGACGTGTTAGCTCCCTTCCCATGGCTACCACTCTTTGTTCAACCTAGTACGTAAGCACTTCTCCAGGTCTTTATTTTTCTGTGGGGGCTCCCACGTACATGTGAAATTTCATTCAGTGAACGTTGAGTCCTTTTGTCACGTCAGTCTGTCTTCTTAACCGGTTATCTCATTATGTTTTATTACTCAGTCCCAGCTAGGAACCCTAAGAAGGTAGAGGAGAAATTTTCCCTCCCCTACAATACTCCCAAACCCCTACATCATCTTCGTTTAGAAATATTTTACCTCTGACACTTCACTAATTTTAGTTGATTTAGCTTCTGATGAGTTCTGTGTTCTCACCTTTACTTTCTCTTAAGGCAAGACTGGGTAGATGTGACGTATGCTGTATTCCCACCACACAGGATATCTCTCCCTGTCTTCCTTTTTTAAAAGATTTCAATTTATTAACAAAATTTTTTTTTTATTTTATAGAGAGAGAGAGCTCAAGTAGGGGCGAAGGGCAGAGGGGGAGAGAGAGAGAGAAAGAGAGAGAGTGAGAGAGAAAGAGAGTGAGAGAATCTTAAGCAGGCAGGCTTCACACTCAGCTCAGAGCCCAGAGCCCAACACAGGGCTCGATCCCATGACCCTGTGATCATGACCTGAGCTGAAATCAAGAGTTGGATGCTCAACTGACTGAGCCACCCAGGCACACCTCTTCCTTCCTTTTTTGATGATTCTAAGTGAGCTCTTATAATATTTGTATATGTGGTAAGGCTAGGAACAAATCACTGATGTATCCACCACCGAGTTTAAGAAATAAGACATTATAAAGACCGTTGAAATCTCCATGTGTCCCTCCTCACCAAAGCCACCTCTCCCTGCCGGAGTTCTACTGCCCTGAGTTTTGTGTCATTATTTCTTTACTTTTCTTTAAAGTTTTACCACATGGTAAAGTAATTTTTCCCATTTTGAACTTTGTATAAATGTAATTAAGCAGGCTTCTGTGACTTGTTTTTTCTTTTTGTTTAGCATGTTTATAAAATGCTTTTTGACATTCATCAATATTGATATACTGTAACTGGACCTTACTCATTTTCATCACTGATTTCCCATGGTATGATTATCCCATGATTTATTGATTCATTTTACTGTTGATAAACATTTAGGCGACTTCTATTTTTTAAAAAATGAATAATGCTGTTAAGAAGATTCTTGTACATGTTTGCTGATGCAGTGTGTGAGCATTTCTCTAGAGCATTAACCTGTGAGTGACACTGCTGGGTCATAAGGTGTGCGTGTGTTCAATTTACGTTAAATTATTTTCCATAGTGGTTGTACCAATTTACACTTCCACCAGCTGTGCATGAGTTCTCTCCAACTTTGGCAGGTGTCCTCTGACTCCACACTGTTGAGGGGTAGGGTGGCACTATCTATTTGTGACCGCTCAGTGGGAAGCCCAGACTCCCTGCTAGGCCTCTGCTGACACCACCCAGGCAGGGGCAGCACGAGCTGCCTCATTCATGCCAGGTAGGGGTAAAACTATAGGCTTCCCTTGTGTGTGTGGAGGGCACTAGGCAGGGATGAAAGTCCTGGCTCCCCACCTGGCCTTCTCCGATGTGACCTTGGTTGGGGTGGGGGAAGGGTGCCTTATTACAGCTGGGCAAAGTGGAACTCTATGCTCTCACTTGGCCTTTGCTGTGGGGGTGGGGTGGGGGCACAGTTCTATCTGTATGGTGTTTGGTTGGTGTAGAACACTTGTCTTCTAAAACTTTCCTGTCTTGCTATGCTGTTCCTTTCCTGGTCCTTTGGCTAGGGGAGCCAGCTTTTCTTGGACCTTTTTTGTCTGTACCTGCTGGCATTTCTGGTTGCCAGCTTCTGCAGCACCTCGTCTGGGACATTTCAGGCCAAAAGAAAGCCCAGGGGAGTCATCACCTTGTCATTCCTTGGGTTTTGCAATCTCTAGCCATGCTACCTTCTCTGCGCCTTCCAGAGTCTTCTTACATTTGTTTTCTCAGTAATGCCTGGGGACTTGAGCTGCACTTAGAAGAATAGGCAGTACTGTGTGTACTCTGTCTTATCTAGGAACCAGAAGTCTGCCTATTTTTTAGGGAGGTGCTGGCAGTGCTCTGTGTCTGTTCCCTTTGTAACCTGGGAGAACTGGTTTGTGGTGACTTAACTCAGGACTTTTTTGTTTTTATGTGTTCATCAGGTGGGGACCTGTCTCCGTTGGAATTGGCTGATGTGAATGGAGATGGCCTGCGTGATGTACTTCTCTCCTTCGTAACTTCAAGGAATGGGAGTGCGGTCGGTAAGAGACATGTCTTATAGAGGCTGCTACAGGAGAAGTTCATTGATTGGAGGGGCTGTGAACTAAGAGAAAACAGAGGGTTGTCTCCAGAAGGGCACTATAGAAAAGGATCTGGAGTCAATAGAAAGTCACCATGGGTCTATCATATGTGACTAACCTTATTGGAAAGCTCCTGTGTGTAAGCAAAGCTCATTTCAAGAATCATGGAGAGGGGCGCCTAGGTGGCGCAGTCGGTTAAGCGTCCGACTTCAGCCAGGTCACGATCTCGCGGTCCGTGAGTTCGAGCCCCGCGTCAGGCTCTGGGCGGATGGCTCGGAGCCTGGAGCCTGTTTCCGATTCTGTGTCTCCCTCTCTCTCTGCCCCTCCCCCGTTCATGCTCTGTCTTTCTCTGTCCCAAAAATAAATAAAAACGTTGAAAAAAAAATTAAAAAAAAAAAAAAAGAATCATGGAGAGTTGTAGCTGGAAGAACTTTTAGTGGGTCGCCCAGTCCCATAATACAGAAGCTGAGATCCAGAGAGGAGGTGACTTGTCTACACACCAATGAACAGCATTAGTTCCCAGGGTTCTTGAGTTTTCTCCTGGCCAATTTTCCATTGCTTCTTAGATTATAGTAAATGCTAATCCAATCCGACCTTCCTATCCCCAGCAGAAAGCTTCTGTTCATGTTCTAACATATTTTTACACACATATATCTTGGCCAGGTGCTTTCTTTTTACTCCTGTTTAGTCCTCTCTCATTCTCTCTGGTCTCCCACCCTGCTCTCTGCACTGGAAGGCCAACCAGTAGGCATTATGTCAACAGGCTACCTTGCTTACCAACTTCTGATTGGGTTTGGCCAATAGGAAGCACAGGCAAGAAGTTGGAGGAGAGGAAGAGAGTGAGGGGAGGGTATTTATTCCCTTGGCTCCCTCCCTGCCAGGGTGAACTCAGGCTGGCTACATCCTTGATCATAGGTCACATCCTCTCTTAAGGTGGTCTTCTCATAGGACTTTCTTTTTTGGGATTTCAGGAATCACTTCCTCTCCTGTCTCTTTGTGTCTGGGAGTGGTAACAGTTCTAAGGGGTTGTACTATCCCTTGTGGTTTGTCTGTACCCAGACCACAACTTTGTAAACAGTCTCTTTATTAAACCTTACCACAACTTAACCTGATTGAGTGTGTGATATATGTCAACTACAAAAAAAAAAAAAAAAAAAAAAGTTGCATTTTCATTGTAGGTACATGGGGGCTTCTGGTTTGTCCTATAGCATCCATTAAAGTGGATTCAAACTGTAGTCTGTAAACTGATACAGGAACTCTGGTTTGAGGCTGAGGATGCCTTAGTAGCTACTTTTTAATCATCCAGGCCCTGGAATAAACATCTAGGTATGTTTTAGGGAATGCTAAGCTGCCCTCTTCTCTGACATTATTAGAAAAAAACTTTCTGGGTCTTGTGTAATCTGTAGAAGCAATTTAGGAATAGATCTGTTTGCAGAGAGAAACTTCAGCCTAGAGGGTTGACTTTTGACTTTAATTGACTTTTATATGATTGAACTTTAATTACATTTTTTTGGTCTATGACTATTAGCCTTTGAAGTAAAAATTTTCCCTATCCCCTTTTAGATTTGGAGACTTTGTTTTAGTTATTGTTTTACACAGATTGCTATAATGGCAAGGCCATGGGTTTGGGCACAATGCAGACTAGCCTGATTTTGTTACAGATGATGAAAACACTGGAGCTAACATATGGTACTTCTTGTGTACTATACACTGGTGTAAGTGTATAACATGTTATGAACAAATTTATCTCTCAACATAATCCTGTGGGGTAGACTAATATCCCCCTGTTCCCCATTTACATATGGGGAAACCGACATAGGGAGTTTGAGGAACTTGGCAAAGTCCCATAGCTGGTAAATGGTAGAGCTGGGATCAAACTGTATAGCTGAGAGTCTCTGGAGTTCACATCCGTGACCCTTATGTCAAACTGCTGTGCCCATAACCCCAGCCAGTGGGTTCAAAGATCTGTGCCACTGAGCACAAGAAGGGTTATGTTATTTATTTACTTATTTATTTATTCATTTGTGCATCCATTTATTCAACAACTATGAATTGAATACCTGCTGTGCACCTTACATAGAGCTGTGCCAGTCATATTGAGCTAAACAAGATGAATGTGGTCTCTGCCTCAAGGAGCCATAGTCTGGTGGGGAAGGGATAACCCATTACCACCTGGAAAAAGATGATTCAGAGAACTGATCTGGAGTCTCAGAGGGTCCTTAAGGAGGAAGGACAGCACAGTATATTAATCACAGCAACGCTGGGAAGTCCGGAAGCTAACATATGTTACTGTAATTTGTCATGTGTATCAATGCTTCTGGCAACAGGGTCTGAAACAGTGAGCCACAGCTTGTCTCTTGTTTTTTGGTTGTATATTTAATTAGCAGTGCTGAGGAATAGGTACAGGGAAGCTCTAAAACTTAATTACTTTGTCCATATTGGTTGTTGCTGGAAGTGGAAAGTGTTGAGATGAGTCAGCATCCCTATCCTGAAAGTGAATGTAAAACTGGCAAGAGAGAAAGTTGTTATTCTAATTGTTAATTAAGTGACATAAAGGATTATTTACTAAAGAGATGAGCTACTCTGATCCCTTACCAGCTGTCCTTGAACATAGACATTAAGTTTTCCCAAGTATTCTTTCCTGACTGGGGCTATATCAGCTGATTCCATGGGAGTCTAGACCAGGAAGGCCTACTGATCATTGCTACGTGTAATCTTCAGGATTTTATTTTTAAAATGTTTTACTTTTTCTGCTCTCAGGGAGCACTTGCTAGCGATGATTAGAACTCAGGTATTTCTTTTCTTTTCTTTTTTTCCAAGTTTATTTATTTATTTTGAGAGAGAAAGAGAGAGCAGGGGAGGGGCAGAGAGAGGGGAAGAGAGAGGATCCCAAGGAGGCTCCACACTGTCAGCACAGAGCCCGATGTAGGGCTCGATCTCATGAACCATGAGATCATGACCTGATCTGAAATGAAGAGTCGGAGGCTTTGCTGACTGAGCCACCCCAGCATCTCAGAACTCAGGTATTTCTTTGCCCCTGCTCTGTGCATGTTCTAGCTCAGTCTGACTTTTCTGAGCATGCCTTACCCTCTTGATTGCTTTTGTTCTCCGCAGTGACTTTCCCATGTTCTAGATTTTGCTCCTGTCTTTTATTCAGCAAACAATTGGTTGCTGTGTGTGCTAGGTGCTTTGTGAGGCACTGAGGATACAGAAATTAATGTGACAGTCTTTATCCTTACGAGTGTTGCTATTTAGTGGGGGCTGAGGTGACGGACATGTAAACAAGTGTGTTGGGGGAGGTGCAGCATGCACACAAGGTGGCCCGGAGGAGGTCCACAACCTCTTGTCCTACGTGAGAAGTGTGTTGGGCAGATGTGAGAGGAACTCTGTTGTTGAGACTTGGAGCCAGAAATATGGGAAGGAGCAGAATACGCAGGTGTGAGGTGCTGCTTCGGCACCATTTACTTTTGGTTTTCTGGCCTCCTTCTCACCTGTACTGTTTATCTTCTCTGTCTCCTTTCTTTTCTTGTATCTCTCGAGTGCTTTTAGGTGTCTCAAGGCCAGCTGCTATCCTTGTGTGCCTTTCGGGGATGAATGGCAGCACACTCTGGTTGAGTCCCCTCCCCGAGGAGGCCCGAGATATTACATGTTTGGATCTGATACCAGGAAGCGTGGCTGAAACCATCTGCCTCGTGACAGGGACGCATAAGATGTTCAGTGCGTTCAATGCGACATCAGGTAAAGATCACTTTCCACAAAAGCCTCTGTTCCAGTGAGTCACAGTCTCTGGTCAGAACAGTCTCGTGTGGAAGGGGCCTTTCCACTGTCGCATGATGGAAAATCTGATTTTACTACTTGGGAAGGTGAGTATTAAGATAGATAGAGAAAGGGTTTGAATAGATTGAGTAATAGATCCACAGTTAAACCTGTTTGGTGTTAGGTTGGGGCTAAACTGAATTGCCCAAACAGAAACTACCCTGAGGCTTTTGGTTTCCAGTCTTCCTGCTGTGTACAAAAGACAGCCAAGCTCTGTCTCTTGTATCTGATATATACGGGGTCCCTGTGTAAACTTGGCCATTAACCACCTCAGCAAAGGTCAGGGAAGAAACTAAGGTTTGTTGATGCATGTTGATTTGGCCTTTTGACTTCTTATTATACTCAGACATCCATGACACAAGGAGTGAAAGAGAATCAAATATAATGAAGGCCCCCGACACCACCATAAGTGTACTGCTTATTAACACCTTGGACTCGAGCGAAGCTGAATGAATGCATAGCAACCTTCCCAGTTTTAGAGGTTGGAGTTTGGTAGTGGGGTAACTTTGAGTGAAAAAAATTTAAATGTGAGTTAACTCCAGAAGTGAAGTCATTTTGAAAACCTCCTACAATTTCCCTGCTCATGTGAACATGTGGTAGCGGGAGGGAGACTTGGTCTGGCTGGCTGCCCTTGGATGTTTCCTTAATAGTTGTAATAATCTCTTACAGATCAGTTTCTCTGCCCCAGACAAGTGGGCTCCTCTTTCTTGAAGAGACTTCAGCACTTCTATTTTATCTAAAAAATCTAGGCATGAAGTTATCACACAGGTTTATGAGTCAGACACTTGAGGATTTCAGCTTACACTCCCTGCTCCGTTTGTCCCCTGTAAGATAAAAACTAAAAAAGTAAGGAAGAGCTGCTGTCTGTCGTTTGCCCATTGGGTTTCTCTTTTCTGATCTGGGAGCATGGCGTCTGCCTTTTCCAGAGTCCGAAAGCTGTAAATTGTGATCAGCCTCTTTGCCCTCCCCTAGGGAAAGCCATTTGGACTTTAAACCCAAACTACTTATCCAACGGTACCCTGGCTGCCCCAGGGGTGGTGCTGCCAGACTTGGATGAAGATGGTGTTCGAGATCTTGTAGTCCTGGCCATTGGGGAATTGCAGGTATGCCCTATATTAAATGGTCTGTGTTTCTCATAGGAAATGTTCCAACTTTAGTCAGCTCCTAGTGTTGTTATTATAAATGCTGCTCGAAACCTTTTTACGAGGGCTTGGGTTTAAGCAAGTAGTCTTTGTGAGATTTAATGAATAAATTACGATCATGAACTCGTTTTCCCCGGCAGCCTCATTATGTTCCCATTGACTGTGACATGGTAGAGCTCTGGAGCCAAATAGGTCTGTGTTTCAATTTGTGCTCTGCTGTAGCTGTGTGGCCGTGGGCAAGCCATGGGATCCAGCTGGGCCCTGGACATGGGAAGGTTCTGTCTACTCACAGGATTGTTGTGAAAGTTGGAACTAATGTATTTAAGTGCCTCACGTAGTGCCTATTGGACCATGTGTTTGTGTTGTTAGTTATGTATACTTAATTTTTATTTTACATAAAACAGTAAGATAGGCTGATAGTTCATGTACATAGAGCATGTTGTAAATTGAATAAGTAATAACAACAATGACCTAAGAAAGGATAGTTGTAACGCAGGCTATGATAATACAGACTTTGAGTCTAGTACGTTGGTCCTTAAATTACGCTTCTCAATTCTGCTTTATTGGACCTGTGGGGTACTGGAACTAGTTATTCTGTGCACAGTTAAAATAATAGTAGTTTTCCCTCCTGATTCACAGGAAAGAATATGTTAACGAACAGATTTATCTCAACTTTAAGTTTTTACTCCTAAAGCTTTTCCTCAAGCTTGTGTCAGAGTTCCTCTAAGTCTTTTTCTCAGACTTCCTATGTGAGTTTGCCAGGAACAATTGGCAGATAATATTTGTGGAAAACTGTGGATGTAGATGATTTTGCTTTATTTGGTAGCATATGTTAATTTTTAGTAGACCTTGTGTTTGCTGCTGTGATTTTTGTAATGCATATGCGTGGAGTATAGTTATAAAATCTGCAAGTAAAATTATTTAGAATAGCGTGAAATCTATCAGTGTTTTATGTTTTCTGCCAGGAGCACCAGAGACTAACTGAAAGTGCTTCACCAATCACAAGTGTTGAGGAGCACTGCTCTAGGACACCTGGCGATACTTTTGTAAGATGAAAACAAAGAAGTTAGATAAATTTCTGAAGGCTAGTTTGTTTTAAGGGTGCTTTCTGTTAGTTTTTCTTCAGCTAGCCAGTTGGTCTCAAAGTAGATTGAACCCAAAACTCAACTATTGTTTACATAACCTTTTTTATTACAGTCATTGTGAAGAAAGAGACCAGGGTGTAGGGAAATTTTTGAAGACTATGCCCATCAGGGAGTGATTATCTGAAGGTGCCAAAGTGGAAAGTATGGGGAGTTTCTTTTCAATGGAAGTATGGTTAGCAGAGGCATAGCAAGAAATTGAAAAAGTTTCTGTATCCTGGATAAGTTTAAAAATCTCGGCCTTAATACCCCATTTGGCTTCTTATTAGCCAGAGGTGGTTGACAGGCTAGAGCTTCTGGCTTCTAAGGACCCTCCGTAGTGAGGTGGCCTCTATTAGAGGAATTAGCTTCTTGTCTGCTCCAACTCTGTGCTTTTTTTTTTTTTTTTTTTGTCTTAACCAAACAGCAAAAAAAGTGTATCACCCAACTTGTGTCACAGAATTATTTACACATTCTGCCTGAAAAGTTGATAGATGGTTGATAGATGGTTGGTAGATTAAAAAAATCTTAGTGAAGCAATGGGTTTACAGCAGTAGCCTCATCTTTCTACTGACCTCTCTTGACCATGATGCCAGCAACAAAGAACCTGGGAAACTTAAGCTGGTTTACTCTAAGCTACAGTATAGAAGGCTCTCTCTTCTTGAGGAATAGAACATACGAGGTCTATGACTTAGAGTGACTCTGTTCTTAGATCTGGGTTTAGAATGAGGTGGGCTTGGGACAGTGGGACCTGGTTTGGGGTGAGAGGAACTGATCTGGTCTAGAACAGTTTGGATCTTCTAGGTGGGAAGCCATGTGGTGAACCCTCTTCCACTGTGCTATAGTCTGATACGGTATTCTAGACACATTGGCATCCATACTCTCCATGAGTACTCAGGCTAATGGGAATATCACTGATTTGTAAGGCAGTTCATTTCATTTTTGGTCAGGTCAAGAAAATTCTGTCACATTGGTGAGAATTCTGTTTTCTCATAGCTTCTACTCACTGTTCCAGCTTCAGCCCCACAGAGCTACTCTGAAAGAATCTAATCCTCTTTCTACATGCTTTCATGTAGGCCTATTAGCCCTTAGCCTCGTCCCACTACACCTGCTACTCTAAGGCTACCCCCATTCTTATACTGTACTCTGTACAAAATGAAGTCTAGACCCCTCTCTTTCTTGCTTTCTTTTCCTTTGCACTCCATTTTATCCATATCTCTTTTAAAATGTGGTACCCATATCTGAAAACAATATTCTATTTGTGATATATCCAGTTTTACCAGCATAGGGAAATTATTACTTCTTTAGATATAGGCTTTATATTTCTATTAATGCAGCTGAAGATTGCGATAGCCTTTCTAAGATTTAGTTTTTGTTTATAATCCGTTAAAGCACCCACACCTCTTACTTAATCAACTCATTAGTGGCCCCATTTCTTCTTTCAGATTTTGACCCATCTTCCAAGCCTAAGACTTCTTTGAATTTTGAGTTTGTCATATAGCATATTAGCTATCACTTTCAGTTCCGTGATAAGCTTGAGATAAGCTATTCATTCAAGTCTTTGATGAGAATGATTAGTAGCAATGGGATAATGGCAGAGTGCTGTGACATCCCACCAAAAGTCTCCCTCTGGATTGGCATTGACTCTTACTCTAGGTGCACTGAAAACCATATCTTTTTATCTTGTCCAGAAGAATTCATGATGCTAAACTTCGTCAAAAGCTTTACTTAAGTCAGGATATCATTACAATCCTCATATTGTAGTGACCGGTGACTCTATTGCTAAAGAAAACCCTTTAGGGCAGGGTTGACAAACTGACCTGCAGGCCAGATTTGGCCCACTGCTTGTTTTTCTAAAGTTTTATTGGAGCACAGTCATGCCTCTTCATTTATTATTATCGATGGCTGCTCTCACACTGTGGTGGTTGACTAGTTGCTACAGAAATCATCTGAGTTGCAAAACCTAAAATATCCACCTTTTGACTCTTCACAGGATAGGTTTGCTGATCTCTGCTTGAGGGTTGATAGTGGCCAGGCTAGACATGTAATGTTATGATGGGAGAGACTGCCCGTGTTGATTTTAGTTGGGACCAAATATTACTGGGGATTTCTGGGTATGAGAATAGAGACCCAGCAGTCAGCTGTCCTACACTTAGCTCTCGGCTAGAACTCTGTGCCTCAGAAGACTGTTAATCAGCAACAACCATGCTTCAGAGAAATTGCCTGAGCTACCATGAAGATGCTTTTTGCACATATCTAACAAGGAATGGGACATTGGCTTCATTTTCTTGCTTCCAGGGAAAAAAAGGGAAGCAGGTTTGGCTTTGTGCTGTGCAACTTTGGGAAGTGTTTCTGAACCCTTAGCTAATCAGAGCGCAGTGACTTCTGTAGAAGCTACTTGATTAGGAGACGATATGACATCTATTGACTCCCGTTTTTTTGCTTCTTCAGCCAGATCTGTGCTTTCTGCTGGTGTCTGGCCGGACAGGGAGTCCGGTGGGCCGACCTGTGAAGTACAACATCGTGGGCGTGGGGAATCTGATTGGTCCTCAGGTTTACGTCACCACAAATGGGGCTGTCTATATCCTTTTTGGCTTTGGTAAGAATTAAGTGTAGTTTTGCTGCTGTTCCCCATCTGTGTGTGTGCGTTAGGCCTCCCTTTTGAGACAATGAAAGCTCGGAATTGCTGTCACCAGCCCTATTGCCCCCTCCTGTCCCAGGGGCCTCTCACTCTCCCCCACCCATGGCGGGTTATTAACTCTGCTTTTCTCAGCTGCCTTCTCCAAAGACTGTGCAGCATCTGCTTAATCACTTCTCCAGTTACTCCATGTTGGATATGTACTGGGTGGGCTATATTAGACCCATCTGATTCGGCTCTGTGTCTCTTGCTCAGATCCTCACCCTGGGAGAGTTCTAGTAAATTCAACTTCTCAGTGTTGGTTCTTCCTGTGGTGCTAGGAAATATCCAAGCTGTCGCCCTGCGGGACATTTTTGTTCAGGCCCAAAATCGAGACAGCTTACCACCTTCTCTGCAGATAGAAGAGCCAGAATGGGAGAAGCGAAGATCTATCAACCTGTCTGAGCTCATTGACATTTACAGGTAGGGCAGATGTCTAACTTTGTCACAGTGAGATCTGAGATCGCATGTGTTATGGAGTCTCCAAGTTTGGTTGGGCTGGTGAATAAGTGGGCAGAAGTTTGGGGGGAAACAGTGCTGCCCTTAATATACCATCTTCTGGTCTGGTGAGTTAGAAACTTTCTTTTCTTGGTAACATAATGTGTTGATAGCTATGTGTTGGGGATCATGATTTGTGATCACTCTGCACATAGGTTGCAAAGAAGGATATTTGTTTAGGGTTCTGAGAGTGGGATAGGTGAGACTGGGAACCCTTCAGGTAGGGAGACAGATTTATTTAAAATGCCTGCTTGTAAAACTGTGCTGAAGCATCTGCCCTACTCTTTTTCTGTGTTTTTCTCTTAGTTAAAAACTCATTTTGGCAGAAGCAAGGCTAGCATCCATGAAATCTTATTTTTTATTTTTGTTTATTTCTTAATCCAAAGCATGCCATTTTCCACATGGAGTGGATTTTACCCATTTAACCCCAGGCCTGGATGGTAATTGTCTTCATTCTATTCTGTCAGAAGTTTCAAATCATTTTCTAGCATTTTCTCTGGCAGTATCACATTGTTTCAGTCAGTTTGGCAGTTGTTAAATAGAATCGCCCCAGTTGTCCAGACAGAGAAATAATTTGATGCAGTGTCAAGTGAGTTGCTGTCCAAGCTTAGTGACAGTTTCAGGCCTCCTGTCCAGGTTTCCATCCGCCTTCCTTGCCATTATCCTTGGCTCTGTTATCTTTCCCAGGGCGTCTAACATCAGAGATACGGCTCTGCAGCGCTTCTCCTGGGAGTTCCTTTTGAACTTGCGTGAATTCTCTAGGGATGTTTGGTTTCTAAACTGAGATTCCCTGGAATGACAGAGTGCCCACCTGATGAGATAATGGTGGGAGATGAATACAAGAGTACCAAGACCAAAAGCCCAAGCTGGTGGGTTGGGAATCTCATCCCAGCTGGAGGCTAACTGTTGGGCTCTTGTTTAATTCAGTGATGGTGTCGAGCTACTCCAGATGGTGAAGGCACCTGATTCCAACTGCAGCAACCTCCTGATTACAGCCAGACAAGGCCTTGTCCTGCTGCGGGGGCAAAATCTGACACCTTCCTGGACATTGAGCCTGCAAGGCCTGCACAGGTTTGCAGCGTGTTCCTCTGTGTGTTTGTCGTTCTGATCCGCTTTCCCATGTGTCAAAATTCTCAGGACAATTGCTTGATATGTGGGGCAATGCAGGAGAAGAGAATTCCTTGTTTTCCTCTTCTTCTTATTCACCACTGATCACTGTGTTCTCATTTGCAGCCAGCCTACTCCTGGGTATTTCACTGATGATCAGACGTTAGACTTCCTTCTACAGATACAGGATGGAGTTGGGATGAAAAAGGTAAAACTTTGGGACTCAAATCAATTGAAACATATATAAGGTATATATGTTGTGTCCAGCCATATGCTAGGCCCTGTGAGAAATAAAAAGAACCTAAAATTTGGTCCCTTCCTTCAGAGAACTCAAACTCTGGCTGATGGATAAAATGAAAACTCACAATTCGGTGCTACAATCTATAGCATTGGAAGCCTGTCTAGCTAACTTCCTTCCTGTACATGAGTTCCCACTTCTGGATTCTTTTTTTTTTCCTTTTTAAAAAAATTTTTTTTTGGGGCGCCTGGGTGGCTCAGTCGGTTAAGCGGCCGACTTTGGCTCAGGTCATGATCTCGCGGTCCGTGAGTTCGAGCCCCGCGTCAGGCTCTGTGCTGACAGCTCAGAGCCTGGAGCCTGTTTCAGATTCTGTGTCTCCCTCTCTCTGACCCTCCCCCGTTCATGCTTTGTCTCTCTCTGTCTCAAAAATAAATAAATGTTAAAAAAAAAAATTAAAAAAAAAAATTTTTTTTTTAGTGTTTATTTGTTTTTGAGAGACAGAGACAGCGTGAGCAGGCAAGGGGCAGAGAGAGAGGGAGATACAGAATCTGAAGCAGGCTCCAGGCTCTGAGCTGTCAGCACAGAGCCTGAAGTGAGGCTCGAACTCACAAACCACGAGATCATGACCTGAGCCGAAGTCGGACGCTTAACCGACTGAGCCACCCAGGTGCTGCCCGCCTCCCCGCCGCCCTCCCCACCCCCCTTTCTGGATTCTTAACTCACAGTTAGGCAATAGGAACCTTCTGAAGTCTCTTGGTGGGGAAAGGCAGGCATAAATGAACTTAGTACTTCAGTACATATCTTCCCAAGATTTCAGAGAAGGCAGGATATCTGGGGTGGTTGAGTTGTTATGAAAGACTTAACAAAGGAGGGAAAGATGATGAGCAGAACCTGGAAAGCTGAACCACATTTATATGAGGAAGGGTGGCTGGGAAGGCTTGTTAGGTTAGAAACACTGACACCAGTGGCCCAGAGACAGAATGGTATGGCATGTTCCATAGGTCTTCCTGATTTTATGTGAGGTTGCATGTTATGAGGTTATAATGATTGGATAGACAGTTTTCATTCTTATTACAGGGAGAATTAGAGTTTTTAAAATTTCTTTTTTATAACTGACCAATCTTTTCAGTTTATCTTTACTGTAACATATATATTTATATATTATGCCCTGTTCCCTGTGAGCAAACACAACACTTAATCATCTCCTCTAATATCTGCCAAGTTCCGTGCCAGATGCACAGATGATATCTGTGGAGGCACAGCAGTAATGAAGACAAGGTCCTGGTTTTGTGTAGTTCATAGTCTTTGGGGTGCCTGTATGCACACAGCCCTACCACATCGTGGTGGGTAGGTAAAGGAGGTCTGCACAATGCCATGGGGACGTGGGGAGCAGATAGAGTGCAGGGAGTCAAGAGGTGCTTCATGTTGGTTGCAGGTGAGATGTTCAAATCATGAGAGCAGAGAAGTGGTTTGCTGGGTCGGTATATAAGGGTAGGCCAAGGGGTATTTCCTCCAGAGAGATCAGAGTGAGCTCAGCTGATGATGGAGGGCCCTGAAAAGCAAGGCTGCAGAATTTAGGTGATGTATTGGAGGCAGTAGGGTTATTTGGTCATGAGTGGAGGACAGAGCCGATGACAGAAGCATCACTTCAGGGAGCAGTTCCAGCAGTGCTGTCCAGGAAGGAAGCGATGTCTGGTTGTGTTTCAAAAAGATTTCAGGTAGAGATTGGAATTTCCATGGGCATTCCAGCGGGATTAAGGGAGAAGGGGATATGTAGCTTGCTTAAGAGCTGAGATGCTGAGGGTTTGGACCTGGAATTTAATCCTGGCTCCACTACTTGCTAGTGACCTTGGGTGAATTACATAATCTCACCCAACTGCAGATTCTACATCGCTTTATAAAGTGGGAGTATCACCTATCTTCATAGGGTTATTATGACAGCTAAATAGTATGTGTGACTGGATAAAATTTTTTAGTGTGGTGTCTCAAGACTTTTCTCCTCAGACTGCCGGAGGGAATCTTGAACTGCTGGCTCAGGGGAGTTTGTCCCTCTGTGTGGTTCCAGGACCTTCCATGAGGCAGAGTCCGAGCACGGACAAAGAAGGGCAGGACCCAGAGGCTGGAAGAATAGGGAAGTGATTGTTGCCAGAGCTACAGTCCTTCCGTTTATCCAAGAACAGACCCTTGAGGAGAAGGGCCATAAAGACAGGGGCTAGAGGTGGATGGGGAGTTTCTTGTGGATTTTGGCCGAGAAGAGGCTCTAAAACCGTGAGGTATGAGGTATTTGGGGTGAAAAGGAGATAGCAGTGTGTCAGGGATGATGAGTTCAGGCCCCTTAATTGTCCTTTGAAAGACGCAGCTGAGGAGTAAATCTAAGTAAACTAAGTGAATCTCTTAGTTTATGTGTTCATCTGTTTAGATGTGCTCTTTTGAATTTGAGACCACCCTGGGGCTGAGCTACATGTGCCGTGACATCATCAAACCCAGAAAGCTTTTAGCACAGCCCATAGGACTTGCGTCCACTTAGTCGTTGTTCCCTAAAGTGGTGGCTGCAGTGGCGGGAGGGAAGGAGCGGGAGGAGGTGCTCCCCTCCAAGGGCCGCTCTCTGTCGGAGCACTGTCACAGACCCTGAACAATCTGAGTCCCTTCCTGTCCCGGGCCTCCACCCTCTCACCCTGAGAATGAGAGGTGGATCAGATGATTAACATCTCCTTCCCACTGGAGAATTCTACAATCCTTTACACTCTACAAAATGGAGACAACGGCTGCTGAAAAGTGGGGCTTGGTCCCTAGGTCTTATATAATGCTCTCCGAACACCCAGTTTGTTCACATGTAATAAGCTCAACCTGTTAACACATGTGTTATTTGGATCTCTGCGGGTTTTCTTTGCTCTGTGTGTTTTCTTGGCCTGCTGCCTTTCTGGAGACGGGCTGTACTCACAGGCTCCTCTTCTGCAGATGATGGTGGTGGATGGGGACTCGGGCTCTGTTACCTGGACCTACAACGCTCCCTGCCACATGAAGGAAACGCCAACCACCTCGGCGGTTACTTCAGATCAGAAGTCTGTCTTCCTCTTCTGGGCCGAGGGGATGTCGGCGGTAACTCCCAGTTCTGTAAGTGGGCCTGGGGGCCTTTGTCATTTGGTGAGGTGATAACTGCTCTGCTGGGCTGATTGGGCCTGCTGGGGTCCATGGAGCCGCCATGCTTCCGGGTGGCAGGGGTGGATCACAGCAGCACTCGAGCAGGCAGGGCAAGACCCTGCTTCCTCCTGAGCGCTGCTTGCCCTGGCCTTCCTCTCGGCCGAGCATCGTGCAAGCCGACAGCCCCTGGCTGCTGGCTGCTGACAGTGGGAGGCTAGATAAAGGATAGGTCTTCTAAAGCCACAAGGTCCAGATTTCCAGATGATCCATCTGTGCCACAGTCGAAGAGAACTAACTGTGACTGGTGTGGAATGGGCAGAGGACGTCTCATGGAGGGTGAGGCTGGGCTTTGAGGCGAATAAACGGAGCCTGCAGAAACGGTGTGGGGCTGGGATGGCAAGCAGTTGGAGAGGATGATGAGGCTGAGGCCGAGGTTGAGGGTTTACCCGGGGGAAGTGTGGGAGAGAAGGTCCTATGCCCAGAAGGCAGATTTTGGAATGTCTTAAGTGCTATACACAGCATTTCAGTGGGGCTGATGAGGCAGGGTGCCACCTGTATTAGGTGCCTGGGAGTTTTTGGTAAGACCCACCCTGAGTGAGTTCAATTAAACACGTCTTGACCAGCACTCACTCTGCGCCAGATGCCGTGTTCTCTGTAGGGACCTAAGGATAGCCTGGAAAGAGTGCTGGTCCTCTAGAGGAGAAGGCAGATGGTCCCCAGATGGGGGGGGGACCCCAAAGGATGAAGAGTCCTGAGTTCATCAACCGTGCACTCTTGGACGAGCCACCTCACTTTTCTGAGCCTCATGGTCTTTATCTGTCAGTGAATATGCTAATATGTTCCAGTTTGAGGATCAGATTTACTCAAAATCTAGGTTTTAGTCCTAATTCTGTTCTGCCCCAACGTGTGCCCACGAATAGTTTTCCTAACATTTTAAACTTCCCGGTTTCCTCATTTAATAAAATGAGGGGATTAGAGCAAGTGACTCTCAAATGTAAGTGTCTATAAATAACCACAAAACAAAGGCATGTCACACATGCCGCAAAGGAAGCACAAATAAGAGGTTTAGGTGGAAGCACAAAAGGAGAGGATATTAATTTTGTCTGGGGCAGTTAGAGAGCTTTTTGTGAAAGGGGTGGCATTTAGGTGTGGGACCTAAGGCTGAGAATTGTATTAATGCATGGAAGTGGGCTGCAGGGATAGTTAGACAGTCTAAGGGGGAAATAGGTTGGCAGAGGTTAGAGAGGGCAAGGGCAGTAGAGGTTGCTGAAGCATGGGTGGGCAGGTAAATAATTGTAGGAAGAGGCTGGAAACGGCAGATTTGGATTAAATGCCATTAGACCTTGGTTTTCAGGCTAGGAATTTGGGCTCCATTCCCTAGGCAGTGAGGAGGGAGTTTGACTCCTTGCTTGTCACGTGGACAGAGCCAGAGGTCTGTCCTCTCAAGCCTGGGCTCCTGAGCGTGTGTGTGGAAAACGCCCTCTTCTGTGTGGTGGTGGGAGTGTGGCTGCAAGCTTCCCGCCTGTGTTTCTCCTCACTCAGTGGACTTCTTATGCTAAGAATATGGGGTTCCACTTCCTCCACTAGCAGAGCCCCAGGATGCTCCCAGGGGAGGGGAGGTCCTCGAGGAGCTTGGTAGAGCAGTCATTTACTAACCCATCTGTGGTATTTTTGTGCATTAACAACCGAATGGCTGCACACGTGCAAGAATGGAATGTCATCCTTGTGCAAAAGTCACACCGGTAAAGGAAGGGCCAATGTGCATGTCTTCTGCAAAGACGACTGACACTTGGGCCTTGGAATTTTTTTTTTAATGGTTTGCTTCTGTGTGGCCAATGCTCTGTTTATCTCAGGAACTGAGAAGAGTTTTGTGGATTTGAGCTTGACACTTGTAATTGGCTTTAATATCCAGTGAGAGGAGACAGATGTCTTTTCAAACATACATTTTGTCTCCACAAAGCCCCACCTACTGCAAGAGATGTTGTAATACTCCACAGGCAGAAGACTGGGAGCCGCCCCATCAAACTTCTCTCCTGGGGCATGCGCATTTCCGTTCTTTTTTTTCTCATAAGGGAGAGGGCATTTTCCAGCTCTAGTGGTTTGAAGAAATTAGTGGTTAGTCTGTTTTGAGCCCTTTGAAATATGTGGAGTTTTTATATGGGAGTTTTTCTCAAACACATGCTTGTATTTGGGGTCAGGTCATAGCATCAGAGAGGAGTGAGTAATCACTGTCCCCTCTGCCCTTTTTGTCCGAGGACCTCACATGTGGGAACGTAGAGTTACCTGCGTTCTTCCTTTTTGCTTCTCATTGTCAGGACGCCATCCCGGGAACTGGGCCACCCAGCCTTCACCACCTCTACCTCCTGCACCCAGCA
Organism: Lynx rufus; assembly: GCF_022079265.1. Taxonomy (NCBI): domain Eukaryota; kingdom Metazoa; phylum Chordata; class Mammalia; order Carnivora; family Felidae; genus Lynx; species Lynx rufus. The sequence continues at coordinate 47,060,574 of NW_025814889.1, forward strand.
TTCCCCTCTCTTCTTCTCGATCTGGCCAATGCCACGGGCACAGTGACGGCTTCAGAGGGTGAGTCCCAGTGACAGTGGGGACTGCATGCACAGCGAGGGGAGGAGATGTGCCGGCTGTGTGTGTGTGAGGGTACCACCGTCCTACCAGCGGAGGGATGTGTACTTTCAAATGACAGCTGAGCACTCCCATGCATTTTCCCTGGCGTCCTGGTGCCCAGGGCCATGGCCGGAGTGCTCCCTCTGGGAGGAGCACTTGGCTCACAGGCTAAGGACCCAATTCTCTGAATAGGCCTGAAAGCTGAGGGCCAGTGCAGCCCCATGTCCCAGAGGTTCTTGGGGGGATGTGATTCCCACAGCCACTCCTTCAGCAGACATTCACTGAGCATCACCTGTATGTCAGGCACCATGCCAGGTGCTAGGAATACAAATAAGACTGGTTTCCCGACCCTCCAAGAGCTTAGGATTTAGAATTAACTGTGAGGGATATGATGGAGGTAGCATGTTGTCCCCAGGATATTGGTTTAGGATCAGTGGGAGGCTTTCTTTTGACTAGTACAAGTAAACATGCCATTGCGTAGAAGTGGCTGCCAAGAGAAAAATCAAAGGAAAAAGAAAAAAAAATTTTGCCGGAATCTGACCACTCATAATTGCTATTAACATTTTAGAAGTATTCCTCAGCTTTATATATGTATGTAAATAATACCATACAGCAAAATCTGGATCCTGTATTGGAGTCCTGTGATTCAGGTGGTCAAAGCTCTGGAAACTCAGCCACTGCCACCTCCTGGTCTGGAAGTATCTGATGGTCTCCTCCACCGAGATCCTTTGCCTCTCTCTGGCCTAAGCGAGTCTGTAGTCCTTGCTGTGGGTATTGTGGAGAGGAAGACCAGACTGGCCCCTTTTCCTTTACTTCTGTGTTCTCTTGCCATTCACAGACTGGCTCACTGTGCACAAACTCATTTGCCTTGAAGTTAAAGCCAATGATTGTGGCTCTCAGTTTGTTGAGATATATCGGGAAGAACACCTGATCTGGAACTTGCAGGCATACTGGCCTGCTGGCTGTGTGTGTGGTGGGGGGCCGGGGTGGGGGAGAATCCTGTGATTGGATCTAAATGAGCCGTTTCTCAATATTAGCATCAAATATTATTCAGTGAGGGCTAAATGATGGTGATTAAGAATGCAGACCATTTTTATGATCCCTGTTTTAAGGATGAGGCCAAATAAGCACTGGGGAGGCACATAGCTTCTGTGACCACGCACTGACAGTCCAGGAATTCTCAGAAGTTCTAGTTTGTCATGCTCACTTTTTTACCAAATTGTCACCAGGAAAAAAAATAAATAAATTGTCACCAGAGTTGGCATATCCTCATTTCCTGATTTGGGGTTTTCTTGGAAACAGCTTCAGAGAAGGAAAGGTTCAGAGACCGAGAGGAATGTGCTGGTTTGCCGGCCACCAGTCATTCCCACTGTGCACCCACTGCCTAGCTCAGTGCCCTGCATTTATTAGGTGCTCAATAAACTTTGTGTATGAATTAATGAAAGAGTAAATGAATGAATGAATCTAGCTGCTGAACCGAGCCACTCTCCTGTTAGCAGAAGTTTTTGGTCTTTATGTTAATTGCTCTTGTTTTTGTCCTTCCTCAGTTGGAATTAACGACCTCTGGAAAGATGCCTTTTATGTTACCAGGACAACAGGGCCTAGCTCCGAAGGCCACCCAGCACCCCTGGTGGTCAGCAAGCTCAGTCTACGGTGGGCACTGATGGAAGGCCAGGTGGTCCAACTCGAGGATACCACCCCCAAAATTGGCCGCGGGGAGCTGCGAAGATTCCTCTCTAGGATAAAGTTTGTTGATCTTCCCTACCAGGTGAATCGCTTCTGAAAGAAATACTTGGTTACCACTGAGGGTTTGGGGCAAATACTACCAACTCCGACTTTGTTCTCCAGAAGGTAGGGAGAGTGGGAGTCTTCTTGGGTGTCAAGAACCAGTTGTTTTAGAGCAGCACTCTTTTCTCAGGGTGCTTCATGACCATTCAGAAATATTCAATTGTTTTTAGCTGGGGATGGTACCATCTCCCTTAGGGGACATTTGGAAATGTGGGCTCATGGTTTTCACGGTCTCAGTGACTGAGGTGGGTGGCTTCTACTTTAATTTTCTGGGTTGGGCCTCGTGGTGCTAACGTCATGCAGTGATTGTGGCGGTTACTCCGGAGAATTATCTTGCTCAAAATGCTAATCCCCCACCCCTCAAATACTGTGGTCTAGTTCAGTGTTCATGAGTTTGTCATGGAAAAAGGTAAAGTTTTTGGACCTTTCTGGAAAGACTTATGAACTACCGGGGCTAGACAAAAGGACAGAAAAGTAGAGGAATAGCCTGACCTTTAGGTTTCCTCCAGTTCTCTACCATGAAAAAAATAAAGTCTCTGATGCTTGTGCTCTTTCCCCTAGATATAGTCTGATGGAATCTTCAGTCTCAGAAGAAGTGAGCAGGGTGGTACTCTCTCTCCCCCATCAGCGCAGAGTCAGTGCTTTGGAGAGAAGGAAGACTTCAACCTCATTTCACCATGTCTGCGCAATTGTTGCAAAGCACTTTGGAAGGCGCATCAGAGTTCTTTGATGACAGCACCATCCATTTGGCTGGGGTATCTGACCTACGTTTTCAGTCCCTGCGTTAACCCCCTCTGGGCACTCTGTGGATAGTATGCAAATGTGAATCTTCCATGTTGTTTTTTGTATGTCTAATTTATAAACTCTTACTGGGAAATTCCAGTGAAGTTCTTCCCCAGAACATTTTGTTTTGCATCATGCCACGCGTGTGTATGTATTAGTATTGTGATGAAACATTTTCTAGGTCTGTTTTAAGCTTCAGGGACCCGGTTTCTTGTCCTTCTGAAATACATCTGGGTTATTTGGTCATCTTGAGACGTCAGGTGCCCTGCCTCCAATATTCAGGGCCACTTGTCATTTCCCTCTGTATTCTCTCACCACCTGTACCTTGGCTTCTTCCCTACTTTAACAGCAGGGAGAAGACTGGCAGTGAGGGGCTGAGGTAGCCATCCAGGACTTTCTTATCATACAGAGCCTCCCTCCTCACACTTTCCATCTCTATATTCTTAGTTACCATAACCACCACCATATTCCTGTCAGAAGGGGAGCCAGAGTAGTATAGTTGGGGACCGACCTCTAACAATGGTATCATTTGGTCTTGATTGTTCTGCCCTGCCCATCATGACCTTTTCACGGCAGTAACGTCAGGAGTGCTTGTGCGTGTGTGGTCCTTACGTGTGTGAAGTCAGGAACGATTGAGGTGGGTAGCCTTATCCCTGCCTCATCTCTACTCTGCTTTCTTAGCATCTCCTATGGGGCATCCTCCTTATCGCCTCTCACTTGCCGAGATATTTTTGCTTTGCTTGCATGACAGCAAAGCTGTTTCCGGAGTTTTACTCTTGCTTGAGTCCAGTATGCAACCATTTTGCCTGCACATCTCCTTCCTTGTAGAGCCTTGGAAGCACTGTATTTTGGGAAAATTCCCATGTAAATATTATAACTTTTATAATTAAGTTCTTTGGAATTACTTCCAGTGCTTATTTCTTCCTTCTTCAATACATATGTTACTTCTATTAAGTTTTCTTCTAAACTTCTAGGTCATTGTTTGTATAGCAGAAAATCCCACGTTAGCCGGTGAAGAACTGCTTTTCTTCTTGAATAATTTTGATAGGTCATGCCCGAGTGCAACTCAGGTTCTGTCTTTGCTTGAGCCTTTGTGTTTTTAGCTTGTGTTAATAAAGGGAGTCCAGAAAATTTAGAGATTACAGAAATTTAGGGATCCCAGATTTAAAGGGATGTATATTACTTGCCCACTGGTTGGCATTATGACATAACACGAGTTTGGTAGCACTAGCAGATTGGCCTGCGATGTTTCTTGGAAACCCCCTTGCCATAGTCTCTGAAAGCAAATCTGGTTTCAATACTTTGGGAAGCACGTGTGGGTCCAGCTTGTTGTAAACTTGGGGAAACAATTAATTAGATGAAAACCCAAGAGGATGGGGATGATTCTAGATTCATTTCTAGGGTTTGAATCTACTTGGGTGGAAGAGCCTAGGATCTTGTTTGGCCTAGTAGATAATTCTAAGGACTAATCTATAGTCAACTGAATACCTAAAGCTTGGGTTGTGGTCCTGTGGCCTGGGCTGAGCCATCTATGCCTAAACTTCGTTCTCTACCATGTTGAGGCTCTGTGGGAAGCCAGCCACTTTAGGTAGAGGAATAAAATGCAAGGTCATTTACGGAGGACCTGCTCTGGGGGGATCCTTTTTGGTAGAAGATTGTGTTTATGCTGGGTGAGTCCCAGAACTATGTAAGAGGAAGCTAGGAAAGCATACATCCCTACATTCTTCGTGATGTGTTTACAGACTAACTTAACATAGGCTGTTTTGACTATAATTTTCCCGTTTTGCTAGACACAGTACAAGCTGTCGTCCCTCCTGCAGCCATGCAGAGGGTAGAAATGGTGGCTGAGGACTGAGGAAGCTTCATCTGACCAGCTTGGGTGCTGGTCTGTCAGATAGGTCCCCACACTTCCTACTCCTTACAGGCACCCACCCAACCTGACATCTAAGATGGGAAGAGCTCCTCCCTTCCCCCCACTCACAAGATGGGGAGCCGGCAAGGCCAGCGTGACTGCCACTTAGGGATAGTAGTGACTTCCACAAATGCAAGGGGCTTCCTTCGCCCAAGCTTTCCTCCTTGCTATCCTTACAGCCTCTTCGATCCTAGACGGCATCCCCCCATCCCGTAGATGGTCTCTACTCCTCCTTGGCAGTGTGGGATGCTGATACCAACCCCCTTGAATGTGAATTGCTACTTTTATTGCCCATACTACAGAAGAGCCAGCTGGTATATGGTCAGGAAGCACTATTAAAAATGTGAATTGTTGCAGAACAAATAAAAATTATGTGTAGAAACATGCTTGTGTGTTATCCTTATTCTCCTTAGCCATTGGAATGGTTTCTTTTCCCTTACGGAAAAGAGAAACGGTGAGTGGGTGGATGAGTTGGGGCTCCAGAGAGGAGTATGTGCTGTGGCCTTGTTCATTAGAGACGTCTCCCTTACCATAAATCCCAAGAGGAATAGCCTCAGTGGACCCTTTCTGGAAGTGGACCTGTCCCTGCATGCTGTGGGAGCCTTCTCGTGTATACTAGTCTCCTGGTGACCTCTGGGTTAATACCTAATTAAACTTTTATTGGGTACCTTCCTACGTGGATGCAGGACACTGCAGCAGGCAGTGTGGAGGACATCTGTCCTACATGTCCAAGCTCCCGGAAGGGCCTTCGTTTTCCATTCTGAGGCTTCCAGGAAAATTCAAGTGCATCGTGGAAAGGTGAGTCACAATCACCTGTTGAGTTGCCCACCTCCATTCCCCCAAATCCCAGATAGATGACCAAACTGATAAACTCCTAAAGGACAGGGACTGTGCTGCTTAGCCCAGAACCTGGCACGTAACAAGCAATCAGTAAAGGAGAGGAGGTGATTCTGAACGTGGGAGATAGGGGGACGGTGAAACGAGACAGGAGACGGAGTGGGAAAGGAAAAGGGAGCGATGGCACCCGGGCACACACCCCTTTGGTCTTGTACTTTAAGATACTCTTGTTCTTACCCATCAAAACCATGCTTAAGACACAGACTTTGGCTTACGTACATGTTGATAACGAACATGTAAGGTTGGGTTCAGCCTGCCCTCTAAACCCCCCACTACTCCTAACACTGTTCTTCCTCTACGACTGACCCCGCCGCCTCTTCCTTAAGAGCCTGGCTGGGTCCTTGTTGTAATCCCTTGTTGCGGAGCTCTGAGTAGAAGTCAACTCCTTCAGAGACAGAGCGGATGGGCTGATTGGGATACTGGTGGTAGCTGGTCAAAGGACCCCCTGTGTGGGCTGCACATAGCTGCTGGAGGAAACATTGGTGGTGATGTGGCAGGCAAGTCGGGTTTCCTTTGAAGCTCTTACTGTGCTTACACTTGAACTCCAGCACCAGCTTGGTGTATGTGTTGAAGGTGGTGACAGCCGATGCCATGCAGCAGGTGAAGGAAACCCAGGCCGTGCTAGGGATGAACAAAAAAAATTGCACAGTAAGAACCTGACCTCCTTACAGGTTTCAGGGAAAATACCATGATTCCTTCCTACCAGCAAACTAGGCCGATGCCCCTTAGGGTTTAGGCACCTGCGTGTGCTCCCTCCACCACATTCTAGGTCAAGAACCATGGGCACGAGGCCTTAATTTGGTCTGTCTTAGTAGGATACGTTCTGAACGTTTTGTAGTCCAAGGGAATGACTCTTGTAGTCAGTAGTGTTAAGAGTCAGACTAGGAGTTTAACAGATTCGTTTTCACTGGATTGATCCGTTGTCAGTGCTGAGCTCCTTTATTCCCAGTGTGCCTGTTTTATATACATATGTAAACACACATGGCGCACACACACACACAGTTTTCTGGACTACTGTTTCCCAAGCTGCAGATACCCTTGTAATCTCCCGAGATTCCACAAACCTGTAGCTCAGCCGTGTAGAGTGGATGCAGCCCAACGCACCCCCTCAGCACCCCCCACACCCTGCCAAAGATTTTCCTTTGTTCAGATCAGTTGCTGAGAGTGATCATTCCTCTGCCTTCTTCGTTTTGAGGTTAGCATTCTTAGGGTTCACAAATTGAGCCTCTCAGAGTCGTTCAGGAAATACTACAAATCTGGAGGTATTATAGGTTGTAATAGTGGATTTTGCCTATTATGAAAACAGTGTGGTTCTTGGCTTAAGGGAGTTTATAATGGATGGAAGAGAAGCCGGAGATTTAAGAGAAGCTGGATGGATTTGACAAGGAAAAAAAAAAAAAAAAACCCACCAGGGAACTGTATCAAACACATTCCTAAAAACTTGGAAAGTCAACCCCTAAATCTCCCCATGATTCTGGGAAGCCCAGGAAACAGGAAGTTGTGTGAGGTTAGCGAGGAATTTCAGGAGGTCAAGTGATGGTTAAAGCCAGGCCACACGCTGGCACAGTGTGTTCCTATCTGCTGCCTCTGACAGACTCAGTGGGCTCAGGTTGGCAATGCTTCTGATGGGGGTTTTGTAGTCTGAGCTCCGCAGATGTTGATGCCAAGAATGGCTTAAAGATAGACACAAGGTGCAAAACCATGTGTCTGGAAAATAAGTTCTGGTGGCTGGTGGGTTAGGCCAAAGACGCCTGAATCAAATGGCCTGTTTCCTACCATGAGAAAAGGGGATGGGATCTCCTAACAGACGTGGATGGGCTTCCATATCGCCTCCTTGAGCCCAGCACCGTGTCTTTTCGGCACGATGAAAGTACTTCACACTTATCCCAGACAGTAGGGCAACTCCAAGCTGGCACCCGTGCAGCCGAGACAGCATGTTCCTCAAGGGAGAAGGCGAGCAACTCTTAAAGGGGATGTTTACTTGGTGTTTACTTTGTCATGGTGGCTGCTTCTCCTCAAGAGAAATCGAAAACAACTGGCCCCTTCATTCTTTAAGGGTTAGGGAATGACCAGCAGGGGAGGTTTTATGTCTCACACAGTTTGGTGGGATAAGAATGGAAGTAGGAGGAAGTTACTCTTCATTACAGGAGAAGAGTCAGCCATTCACAGGCCATGGGATTCCAACCAAATCTCAAGGCTATCTCTTCGTTGCTCTGTCCTCCAATACCTTGAGCCACAAAATATATAAAACATGGAGTATCGCTTCCGTAAGTCACATAAAACCAGTCTCGTTTCCCAAAGCAACATGTGTATTAGGCGAAGAAGCAACTGCTACCACCGTATCATCAGAAAAACAGAATCCCTTCCGTAGCTCCCCAGGAGGTGGGGAAAGAATAGATGTGACCTCATGGGCCAGCCCGCTGGTCCACAGACCCCCCTGATGAGGGATGAAGGATGAAGAGAAGATAGGACGACACGGAGCAAGCACCTGCTTAAGGGCAGAACATCTAATGCAGGTTGGCTGAGGAGGGGGTAAAAGGCTCAGGAGACGATAAGCACTTACTAGAAGGCCCAGCCATAATTCCAAGCATGTGGCCTCCAGTCTTCTGGACCCACGTTGACCGTTGCCTGGAAGACTTGTGAATACATCATATGGGCCACCATCCCCAGAAGGCCTACAGAGGGAACAGGAAGGCAGCGCCTTTAGAGAGACACTGGCATTGCCGTCTACAGGGAATAGGAGTTTGGAGCAACCGCCTTGTTTTGCATCAGGTGCAGCCTAGGTTGAGAAGTTCCATTACCCAGCTGCCACCACATTCCCAGGGAGACTCATCTGCAATGGGGGCTTCTCCTTGAATGCATAGCTTTCCAATAGGCTGCCCCAGGCTTTAGGTGTAGGGTTATGGGAAAAGTTTCTGCGTCAATGCTGCATTTGGGGCTTTTACTTCTTCCTACCCAGGCCCTGTATGTGAGCTTTATTCCTGATGTGTCTTGTATCTGCAGATATAAGATATAAGATGTAAGATAGATATCTGCAGATATAAGATATAAGATGTAAGATAGATATCTGCATCTCTTTCTCTTACTTGATCCAAAAGAGTCTTGAAAAGCTGTGTGTGTATATGTACAACTGAAAAGCAAACCAAACCGTATTTCACATACTGGGAAAGCTTGCAAGTAAAAAGAACCTAGAGATAAATCATTTTGCAGAGTACATAATGCTCTAATACAAAATTTCATTTCAACTTAAACATGCCTGCAACGTCCATTCTTTATACCACCTGTGGGCACCCCGTTCCTGCCCTCCCTGCAGACACACACACCCTCCCGGGGTGCCTCAAAGGTGGCCAGGACACCCACCCCCTCCAGCCCGGGAGGCACGCACCTGACAGGACGGAGGAGATTGCTGCAAAGGCACTCAGCTTGAGCCCACAGCCCGGGTTCCCAGTGAACAGCAGGTCCATCAGTAGCAGGAGGAAGCTGACGAATTCAAGTCCAATGGAGGAGAACTGGGCTCCCATTGATAACCATAGGATCTCTGTCAGAAACCAGAAGAAGAGCCCTCACCCAGGCAGTTAAATAACAACGTGGTACAAATGATGACTATCGGAAAGGGAAAAGCCTTGTGGAATCAGAGAAGGGGAGAATGAGACAGAGCTGGAACCTGCTTGGGAGCTTCCTCCAATTTGGGTCCTTTGCTGTCAGCCCCTCGGCTCTCTCTGCTCACTACCTGATATATAATCAAGTAAACTTGATTGGCTGGAAACACCGTTAGGGAGATTCCAGAAGAAACCATCTAATGGTCATAAAATCTTCCAGGGGCATGACTGCTATGGGTCATTTTTGTCTCTCTTTTCTCCTTATTGAATTTGGAACGATCAATTTTGTTTCTTTCTCCCTCCCTCCCCTTTTTCATTCCATTCCACTAAAAATATATATATAGAAAAAAATATATTTATATGTATATATGGGAGGGAAAAACCCTCTAAGCTTTTCAACATGGTTACTAGGCAATAAGAGGAAGTTAGAGAGGTTGGTTGGAAGCGGTTTTCTATTTGTGAACTTTATTTGTTCCTGCTGTTCCTGTTCTGCATTCCTGCATATGAATGAGCGGCAACTCTGGAAGCAATGCGTGTCAGCCTGTGGGGCTCAGAAGAAGAGAAAAGGAGATCACAGTACAATGCAGAGCACAGTTGGGCCAGAGAGGCCCAAGTCAACGGCAACTAAATTTGTTATCAAACCCACATACTTGCCACAAGCCCCGGGGGAGGGTGGGGGGGGAAAGCCTTCTCCATCAACCGCTTCCCTCCAAATCGGAGAGTGGGGTCACATGGGCCTTGCAACGTGGCAAACTCCAGTAGTCCTTTCTCACCTCTCTCGGTTGGTGGCGTGAGTTCAATGAAACTTCGGCACCTCTCCCCTGAAACACAGACGAGGTCTGACGTCAGGGAGGGATGAAAACTTTGCCCCCAGTCTCCCACCTGGTTCAGCTCCATCCGTTCAGACCAGTGCCTGCCCGCATACAGTAGGCAGGCAATGACATAGGCTAGAATTCCTCAGGATTAATTTCTCCCCGCGCCCCGCCCCGCCCCGCCCCGATTCCAGACAGTGAAGACGAGAACATCGCTGAGAGGGCTTCCGCGGGGAAACGTCCCCATTTCTCGTGCCAGGAAGGGTTCACAATCCTAGTGTCAACCTTTTGCTGCCGCTGTACCACTGGTCTGAATGGCTCTCGATTGTTTCCAGGACTGGGTTGGAGCAGTGCTAAGCGGGACGTTCATACTAAATCTAAATATACACGCATTTATATTTCTCTTCCATCTCCTTTTTCCCTTAGCCCAAATTGGGAGAAATGGCATGTGGTTAATTGTACACAATTCTGGGCTTTAGAGAAACTTCACTAGCAAGTGACCTCTGAATGCTTTGCGCAGGGGGGAGGAGGGTGTCCTTAGGCCAACTGCTCCTGACCGAGAACCACAAGTGAAGGAATGCACAATGACAGGGCACCGCTCTGCCAGTATGCACTGAGTGGCAGGAGACCTGGGAGGGTCAAGGGCACCCTTACAGGGTCTAGTTACCCTCTTTGGGCTTCAGTTCCCTGACCTGAAAATTATAATGAGAATACTTAGAAGGAGAAAACCCTTTGGGGGGCGGGGAGGAAGGGGCTCTACAGGTAACCTACTCTGATCCTTTCATCTCACCTGTGAGAAAATCAAGGTCTGTAGAGAGGAAGCTGCTCATATAAGGTCACAGCTAGGCAGAGCCAGGGCTTTTTCTAGAAGAATCATCTCTCCTCCCTTGGGTCTCCAAACGGCAATCCTAACTCACTAGAGTGGGAATTCTCATGATGTTACAAGTCTAAATGAAACCCTTTAAGGGTAATGCTATTTTAAACCAGAGGGTCTACGAGACAGTCAGGAGGGGAAAAGCCAGATGGCCTTTGACCCTATTAAAAGGGAGTCCTGGGGCGCCTGGGTGGCTCAGCTGGTTACGCGTCAGACTCTTGGTCTCTGCTCAGGTCATGATCTCACAGTTCGTGGGTTTGGGGCTCTGTGCTGGCGGCGGGGAGCCTGCTTGAAATTCTCTCTCTCCGCCCCTCTCTCTCCCTTCTCTCTCTGCCCCTCCCCTCCCTAGCTCACGTGGGCTCGCTCTCTCTCGGTCTCTCAAAAATAAATAAAACTTCAAAGAAAGAAAAAGGGAGTCCGAGGAGAAGGGACACAACACAGAGGTGGGAGATGCCGAGCCCGGGGGTGGGGCCCAGCCGGGGATGGCGAGTGCCACTGCCCCCTGGTTCTTTGGCTGCGTAAGGTCCCCTGGGTGAGGAGCCCACCTGGTTCTTCCACGCTTTCCTCACAGGATAGCCACATGCCACTCCAGAAGGTATGGAAGGAAAAGCGGTCATCCCCAGCCTCCCAGCTGTATTGCACCACCTCCTGGGATGATGTGTTGTTGGTGCTGCTCCCATCCAAGGGCACCGGCACGTCAAAGCATTTGGCTGCCAGACCTTTTCCGCACACGGGCTTGGGCACCTTCTGTGTGCCCACAAACCAGTAGTTGCTGAGCAGGGATACTGTGGAGAGGCTGAGTGATAGCATGTTGAGGATGGCAGATAGGAATGCCCGTTGGCCATAGAAGCCCTGCGAGAGTTCCACCTGTGACAGACCAACAGGAGCAGAGAAGCTGATTGCAGAGCGCCCTCGGACATCTGGACAGGGTGCCCGATCCTGAGGCTCCCTGGGCTCAAGCCACGCCCCTCCCCTGTGCCAGGCACAGCCCGCCCCGGGGGCTCTGTCCAAGGAGCCGTGTGGAGGCTCAGCTTTAGCAGTGGCCCGGAGAAGACGCCGTGGCGATGCTGTTTGTTTAAGCTGGACCTTATTACACGAACATGTTTACTGAGGATGATCTGAATAAGGATCAGATAATAACCTCAGTCAGAATGCGATTCAGCCACTGAGCTAGTCTATCTCAAGCTGAGTAAAAGAATTGTGGTCACTCTGATGCTCTTGCTGAGAATTGTTTTGATTTTGTCTTCACTGGAACGTAGTAGCCCTGATGGGCCGAGGTATTTGCTATTGTAACAGCAGAAGTTTTTGCTGCCCTCTTCTCTGCCTGACAGATTCCTCGGAGAGGAGAGGAAAGGGGGATATGTTCGCTCGATAAACATTAAAGTGGCTCACCCCAGTCAGGGGGCGGGGAGCAAGGATCAGGGCCTTCAGGATTAAAGAAGGCAGTGGACCAACTGGGACGAGGGGGTGTTGAGACCCCGGGAGAGGAGATGGGGCTATAGGTTCTGAGAGATGGTGATCTGGGTCCGGCTTTCACACACTGCCACAGAGATGACAGAATCTCAAATGGGAGGTATCCGGGTGGTGTCCGTGGAGACTGGATACCAAGTGTCATGGTCATGGAGCCACAGGGAGGGTGCCCTTGGCCACTGGGGAGGAACTGGAGGGGCATCTCCACTGCTTGAGGCAGCAGTGGTGCCTGCCTCACAGCGGGGACAGTGTGTGGCCGCAGAAAGATCTGTGGCCCGTGTGGCTCTGGCCGGAGCCCCTGACCTCCTCCTCATTTTTAGCCTAAGAGGAGAGCCAGCTGAAAAATGACTAATAGTAGACATTTCAACACTGATGAGTGGTGGCTCGGAGCCAGACTGAACTTTAGAAGATAAAGAAATCTGACCGGTCTTGCACTTTTGTGTTATGGAGCTGTTTATACTGTTACATTAATACATACGGAACAGAAAAGAAGCCCATATTTAGTTGCTGACAGACGCTTCTTAAGTAAACCATCTTGAGCTTTCCGGGGGATCTCTCATATCAGAATTAATCAGACCTAAATCTTCTTAGCTTAAGAAACGTAAATAAAACCATAGCTAAATGGGACAGGCTCATAAATCTGCCTCATCATCTCCAGCTTAGCATTTTCTACATTTAACAGAGAACTTTATCTTAGAAATGTAACAGTTTGTTCTTCAGAATTTCCAGGGACTAAAACAGTGCATACCACAGATAAAGGACAGATAATTTATGGCAATAAGAAATATATAAGGTTCATATGCATATAAAAATCAATACATAAAATACATGATAAAACAACTTCTGGAAAGCAATCTGCTAATATGATTTTTTTAAAAAAGCACTCAACAAATTAAATCCCCCAAGAATTGTCAGTCTGTGCAAGACTCTGGGTGACCTTGGTAAAGACTGAAAACCACAGCATCAGGAATGAAGAAAGATCTTATATTACCAGGTATGGAAGTCACATATTGCCCCTGTCCCCCCAAAAGAATGCTTTCATCTTGTTTTTAGTTCTGAAATCTATTGGTTTAGTCATTGCTCTGTTACTATAAGTTACTCTTTCTAATTATTTTCACATCCATTGCTTGAACAGGCAATGGACTTCCAGATGAAACATCTTCATTAATCATTCTGTATACAGACTGAGCTAATGATTTAGGCAATTCTATATTTTCAGCAACTATGTGGCTTGGAGATTTGACTACTATCATCGCATCAGATTTTTTTCGTTACCCTCAATCCATTTCAAGTCACACGTATTTGTAAGTTATTCTGCAGACTGTTGCCAGATAAGAATAATGAACCCCACACCATGGTATAACCACTTTGCAGCACCAAGGTGATAACCAATTTAAGGAAGCAGTGAGTTGAGAGACAAAGGATGAACTACAGCTTGGAGTAAAGCTCAAAGAGGCTGCTTCTAGAAGGAGTGTCCTACCGAGGATGGACACAAGGAGACTCATTCAAGAATTATTTTGATTATTGAATGGGAGTTCATTCAAGAGCCCTTTCGAGAATCATCTTCAACACTTACAGTACTGTGCCCTTCATCCTGTATTTTATTTCTCCTCTAAACATGTCCTTTTCTCTCCAGGATTCAGATACCTCTTGCATTGGAAGGCCAAGTCTAATTTTGCAATGGTCTCTTTATAAAGTCATCATGAAGGGGTAGCAGCCATAAGAAAATTTTATCTTTGCATATGCTGGCAAGTCCCGCGCCAAGGTGACTCTCTACTCTTGAGAAAAGGGGCAGAGAGTGGCTTCCCTTGACACTCTGGCTCAGGCCAGTTGGAAGTGCATAGGTGCCAAATCGTCACTAATTCTTCCATCGACAGAGGTTAACAGAAAAACTCAGAATTAACATAGACAACACATTGATGAGACAGACACACCTCTAAATCAGGCGCAAAATAACCATGGAATGTACGTTCTGAGCAATAAGAGCGGGAAGCTGGGTTACCTTGGCCATGGTCAGCGACTTGCTGCTTGTCTGAAGGACCACGGATGCCATCTGTGCCCCAAATCCCTTTGGTTTAATGTTGACAGAATGAAACTGCCTTCCCACCCTCCCACCTCCCGGCCCCTCCCTCCTCCTCTACCTCCTATTTTTTTGGAGTGCCTCTTGATTAAACCGCTGCCTTGCAGGGAACGTGGGCATTTAATAATTGACAATGCAATCATGGCCCAGCTGTTCTGGAAGAGTACATGGGAGAGCTTGCCAATAGGGATCCAGGATTAAGCACAAAGAAGCAAGGACCTGCATTCTCAGAGGGACGGGTCTTTAAAAAGTAAGTGAAGATTCAGTTTCCATCTGACTGCCGTTCCCTCGGTAGCTGGTGGGACTGGGCTTGATTTTATGGCAGTCACAGAAAATAGTACAGGGCATAGGAAGAAGAATGTTTATTTTTTTAAAAAGTGGTTCTAAAACTTTAAAAAAGTAATTTGACAAATCAGTAAGGGGTGGATTGCATATCTTCTTGCGGCCAGCCACCTGAGAACCAGGAATTCTTTCCGTCCTCAAAAATTGTACCAATTAGGGGCGCCTGGGTGGCGCAGTCGGTTGAGCGTCCGACTTCAGCCAGGTCACAATCTCGTGGTCTGTGAGTTCGAGCCCCGCGTCAGGCTCTGGGCTGATGGCTCGGAGCCTGGAGCCTGTTTCCGATTCTGTGTCTCCCCTCTCTCTCTGCCCCTCCCCCGTTCATGCTCTGTCTCTCTCTGTCCCAAAAATAAATAAAAAAAACGTTGAAAAGAAAAAAAAAATTGTACCAATTAATTGGGATGGCAAGGATGGAGCTCGTGCTGCAGCTGCTTTTGATTCTCCAAATACCCGATGCCACACATTTTTTTTTTTGTCCTGGGTGCCTTTGCAGGCGCTCTTTTTTCTACCTGGAATGTCCTCAGTCCCTTTTTATCTGGCGATCTGCCTCTTATCAAGAGTAGTGTTAAGGCCACTCATTCTTGGAAAATGTTTCTTTTCTCTCAAAGAACAACCCCCTCCTCTCTGTCCTTCCATACTGCACCCCTCTCGTAATGCTTTCTGTGGTTCATGTTAGTTGGCTTGATCGTCCTGTCCTCAAAAGGCCACTCTTTATTTATTTATTTATTTAATTTTTTTTTTAACGTTTATTTATTTTTGAGACAGAGAGAGAGACAGAGCATGAATGGGGGAGGAGCAGAGAGAGAGGGAGACACAGAATCGGAAGCAGGCTCCAGGCTCTGAGCCATCAGCCCAGAGCCCGACGCGGGGCTCGAACTCACAGACCGCGAGATCGCGAGATCGTGACCTGAGCTGAAGTCGGACGCTTAACCGACTGAGCCACCCAGGCGCCCCTAAAAGGCCACTCTTTAATTGGAGAGCAGAGGTTCTCAATTCTGCCTGAGCATCAGAACAACCACTGAGCATCAGAAAACTGAAAGATACTCAGATTCCTGGGCCCTATCCTGAGATTCCACAGTAAGGCTGAGTGAGGTCCAGGAATGTGCAATTGTAGAAAACTCTTCGTATATACCCAGGGATGGACTTCTGGCTTCTGGTTCCGCAGGTAAAGAGCTTGGAAGTTGCCACTTCAGCTTTACAATGAGGAAAAGGCCGAACAGACTGGAAAATATACAGCCAGGGAATGAATGTACCATGAAGTAATACCTGTTTGATTCATTTTTGGGCTTAGGTTTAATGAAACCCTTCGTGTTCTACCCCGGCCCTCCCCCACCTCTTCCAGATTTGCCACCAACCAAGCCATGGTTTTCCTGTTGTGTATTTGTACAGTTAGTTTGGGGAATCAAAGGCCCGCTCCCCTCTGACAGAATTAATCCAGATTGTAGCCAGATGGGTGTCTCTGGATCTTGCTTCCTACTCCTCTAGGACTGATGTAACAGCACATTTGACACGCATGTGCTTATGCCCAGGCGTTGATTCTCCGTTTCACCCAAAGGACCCTTAATTCATTGTGGCAGAGCTCTCTCTCTGGGAGAAGGGAGGAGGAATTTTGTGGTCACTTTTCACGTTTCAACTGGCTACAGCTTTTGTCCTGACGCTGGGTGGCACTGTCTCCTCATGTTTTTCCTCTTCCGTCCTCAACTCCAGTCATGGGGTGCAGGTGGTTGTCCCTCCCTGCGGGGGATGGCTCTTTTTTCTTCCTTTGGCCTCCTCCCCACTCACTAATCTATACAATGCCATGTGTCAGCCTTTTGGAATTCAGGGCTCGGAACGAACTCTGGGAGCATCCAGCCGCTCCCTCGAGGACATCTCGCAGGATTATTTCCTGCAGCACATTTTTTTTTTTTTTATGTGTGGCCAGTTCCAGTTCCAGTGACTCAATAGATCCTCAAATACTTCCCATGGGAAATACAACTCTACGGTGTCAGAAAATAGAGTTCGCCAATGTTTCCTGATGAGTTTCGTGCACATTTTTCTTTATTGAATCGTATCCTCATTCCCTTTTCCACCCCAGAACAGTGAACAATTCTTTTCCCTGCTCTGTGCTTACACCCTTCAAATACTTGCAGACGCTTCTCATATCCCGCTTGAGTCACTGTTTGGCACAGTCTGATGTCTTTGGTTTTTATTGCCTCTGCTCAGAAACCGCACCCCCTCTGCCCTCATAGCATTACATGTGCCTTCTCCAAGGGAAAGGGGACGGGAGCGGCACAGGCTGGAGGTTATGTGAGGAGGCCTAGAGGTAGACTGAGTGAAGCCAGGGACACTTTGGCTCTGGGGTCTTCTGCTAACTCAGGCCCTTTCCCAGCCTGTTACATACTCCTCATTTTGTATGATTCTTCTTAAAGAGAGCCTCCAAAGTTACATTACTTTAGGCCTCCCCAAAGCCTGAATCCACCCCTTCGAAGGCTGGCTCTTTGCATGGTTGGGCTGGCTGGCTACTAGCTGTGATCCATCTCGAGGACACCCTCCCTCCCCGAGGACCCTATGCCACAATGTCTAATTTCCCCTTTTTGATGAACCATGAGTTTCTCTGTCTGGCATCCCACTCACTTCCTTTCATTATAATTTAGGCATGTTAATATTTTTTTCTTCTCTTTCCTCTCTTAGAACAGAAAAAGTCATTGCTAGTCAGTGCAACATGACTATAATTAGGTTGGGCTCAGAAGCTCATGACTCAGGACAGACACAAAGATTCCACATCCCAAAACAGTATTTAACTTTGGTATGTTGGACTGTTACCATGTCAGGACGATTCCCCATGGGGATGTATAGGTGACTCAGCATTTATGACATCACCAAACCAAGGGTTGGGACTAACCTATACTTGCTAAGGTCCTCAGTCCCTGTTCCCTGCACTGTACGAAACCATATTTATTAAGTACACACAAAGGGAAACAATGGTTTGGGGACACCCACACAAACTCTGTAAACAGGAATCCAATTTATTGTTTTGTGAATACAGTGTCCATTAGACATGATTAAAACAATGGGTAAGAAGGCTGAGCCAGAGAAAATTGCATAGCATACCACTTCCCTAAGGCAAAGCCTCGTGGCAAATCCCTTCTTGTCTGTCCCCCGCCCCATTATCAATAGTGGCCTCTTCTCCCAGGATAGGTTCATTTGCCCTCCCTAGCAGTAGTATCTCTGTCCTTTGCCCAGGAGTCAGATTATCTGACCCATGACCCATTAACTAATCCCTTTCTGTTACTCAGCAGACAAAAAGCTGGAGTGGAATGCGAAATGTTTCTGCTGTCTCTGGCTCCGATCTACATGCCCCTGTTCTTTGTTCCTGCACGTTCTACCGTGTGCCTCTCAGGCAGCTCATAACATGCTCACTTGACTTTAAGTCGCTAGATACAGGAGCAGCTGTGTTTTATTCATTGTTGATCGTCAGCGCCCAGCACTTTCTAACATCCGGGAATCAGTGAATGAGGTTTGTAATGGAAACCAGGCTCAGAATACAATGAGGAAGCCTATGGGTGAAGAGCACATGTGAATAAAGAAAAGTGTCCCAAACAGTCTTTTATTGTTAAGGGACACGCAAATCTTCCTGATTCCCATACAGGAGAACAGTGAGAAGGTAGAAGGTCCACAGGTCCACAGACACACCCTGTGCCTTTCTACACAGATGCACCCATAGTTTCACTGAACAGATCCGCTGCCAATACATTTCCTCCCACCTGTGGAAACATTCCTGCTTTTTGATGAGCAAAGCCCAGAAAACAGCAGTGATCTCACGAACGAGTATTATCTTTGGTTCACAGATAGCAGGGTACAAACAGATTGCTTAAAAGCCAGTGACGGATTGGAAATGCCATGTCCTTTCCCAAGCTCTGTGATTCCCTAGTGATTGGAACCCATTCGGATGACATATCTTGAGCCATCTGAGATTTCACAGCTCCACAGCTCACAGAATCACTGATAAAACGAGGAATGTCTTCACGCAGGACATTTTGATAGGCCTCCCAGCCCAGAAGGGAAGAGTCATGTCACCAAAGTGCCCATGGCGAATGTCCAAAATATTAACATAGGACCCTTAGCTGTGGGATTTCTCAGCCTCAGGTTAACCTCACCCCCAAGTGTTTAGCGTGCGCATGGCCCCAGAACAGGGGCGTGTAGAATAAATACGACTCCTTTCTAACATGGGTCCCCAGTTGAGTTCTGGGAACGCTTCTACTTATGTCGAGTGGGAAGGACTGAAGAATAGCATTTGGGGGCCTCTCCTCTGTCGCCTTTCCCTTTCCGTTGTTGGTGGAATTGTTAGAGGGCTTTTGCTAATACAGTCATTTCCAGGAGAGGAAGCGGCCTTTCTTCCATGCCCTAAGCAGCTGGAGTGAATCAGAGCGGCAGCCACATCTGCACATCCTGTGGGGCAATCGCTCACGCGCGGGTGACCGAGCCCTCGGGGCCAGCTGGGGTTGGGGGCTCTTGGGGACCGCGGGGCGAGAAGGGGCGCCGAAGGGGAGCGGCCTCCCCAGGGATGCTCAGGGCCCGGAGCTGGGACGCCCCATTTGCACTCCGCGCGCGCCCCCCTCGTCCCTACTTTTCTGCTCCCCCTCCCCGCTGCAGTCGCGGTGTCCGAGCCCCGCCGAGTCCCCGCCGACTCCCTTCGCCCCCCTCCCTCCATGAGTAACACCTCCGCCCCCGGTTTACTATGGCTCCCCGGTCGCCTAGCAGCGGGCGCGCGTTGCCATGGCGACGCGCCCCGAGCGTGTTTTGAATTGTTTGGCGAGGCCCCGCCCTAGCGGCTGAGCGCTGGGGACGCGAGCGGGTGGGGCCGGGGACTGGGGCCGGTCTTCCTCTCCAGGCTCCTGCGTCCGCTGCCGCTGACAGCCGCGGCCCGGGCCCTCCCGAGACCAGGAGCCGGCGAGAGCTGGCGGGAGGGAGGCCGGGCCGCCGCCACGTGGTGCCCAGGGCTGGCCTGCTGGCCGGCGGCGGCTCCTGCACCGCCCGGGTCATCCGATCATCTCGTCACGCCCCGGCCTGTAGGCCTGAGGGTCAGGAGGTTCGGGGTGCAGGGGAGCCCAAAGTCCGGCGTTTCCCAGCCCCCGCCCTTCCCCTAAAGGCTCAGGCCCCTGGCCGCTGTTCTAAAGCAAGACTGTGTCTTTGCCTCCTTTCGTGGGCCCAAGAGGGGAAAGTGGGACACCGAGAAGCCTCAGTAGTTCTGGGTTCTCGTCACTACTCCGCCCACCGCTGGACTAACGATTTCGGCCAAGTTACACAACCTACCTGAGTGATTCAGAAGTAAATTGGGAGAGAGTTGTTCCTCACGGTCCCGGGTCCCGCCGTGAAGACCAAGAGGCCTCGTGAAAGTGTGGAGGAAGGGGAAGGGAATCTACGGTGTTCCGGACACCTTGCTAGGCTCCTCACAAACATCTCCTTGAACCCTCACAATAGGCCTGAAGGACAGGTTGTTTCCAGAGGGAGCATTTGACTTGCTCCAGGCCGCAATGCTAGTAAATGGTGGAGTCAATATTCAAAGTCTCTTGTTTCAACCCCAGGCTGCCCCTTCGTAAAGGGGAGGCGCACACACTTAAACAAAAGACAGGGATCGCCGGACAGATTATGGAAACGTACACAGAATGATGTGACGCGTTGTGTTTTATACTTCAGATATACAGATAAACTTCCATACCCCCTCTGTCTCTCCTAAATCAATAATCAATAAAATTTACCATGTCTGGCTTTTTCTACCGCGTTCTTGCCCATTTCTGTGGGTTCTCCTATTTATGACCTATTCACTTTGGGTTTCTATCCTTTCTTTTGTGATCCCTAATATCCAGCCAATTAACAGCACACCACATTGCTCTGTGTGCGTGAGTGTGCGTGCGGGTTTTATTTCTCTGGCGAATTGCAAGCTTCATTTTTCTCTCCCGAGAAAGGCAAGAAGTATGAGAATGAACATCTGCTTTTCTAGTAACCCTTTGAGTGGAAAGATGGCAGTTCCCAACTATCTCAGATGGGAGGCAAGTCATTTCCAGATGTGAGTTCTCCTAAACAAGCCAAGACATCTTTTGCCGACCGTGAGGGTCTTTCTGGAGCTGCAAGGATCCCTGCAGATACTCCCAGGTTCCCTGAGACCAGAAAGAGCCCAGCTAAGGTTGTGCTGTCCTTAGTTCCAGTAGATTCCAGATCAGAGCTCACTACCAGCAGGACCATGTGGATGCCTCACCTTTTTCTGGCAGAGAACTTAAAATCTGCTCTTTCTTCATTAGAGTGATACACAGCTCTGTGGTTACCACTACCGCTGAGCCTTTTACTAGGAACCAGATTTTGGCAGCGGGAATCATACAGATGGGAGGGAGGAAAGGAGAACTAGAGGGCTCTAAGTAGTCCTGGGAGCAGCAAGGAAAAGCAAGATGAAGAGTCAAAGGAGGAGGGAAGGGAAGTATAATGGAAGAAGATGAAAAAAACCCCAAGGCCGAGGTATGGCCATCACCAGGTTTATCAGTAAAAATGGGGCTTGAGTAACAAATTTTGATCCTGTTTTGTATAATCCCATAGTGTGTTCTCAAGCTCCTTACCATGAGCATGTGAAACAAGGCAGTGAATTTTTATAAGCTGTATTACAAATCCACCATAAGGGGTATGATGCAGGGGAGAGTCATGAGATTTCAAAAATTTTGTTGTGATGACGTGTTGTTGTACTGAACTGTTGAATTTCTATATGGTATACCTGAAACTACCATTTCACTGTGTGTCAATGAACTGGATTTAAATAAAACCGAAAAAAAAAAGTCTTGGTACCTACCTTCTGGGTGAGACAAACATTTTGAGTCAGTTGGGAGGGTTTGCTCATTCACTTTTGAAGCTCTGAGGCAAGGGTGTTTCCGTTTCTCTTCGGCTCTGCCTTAATCGGTTGCACGGAATGAGTTTCTGGTGTGAAGACGAATCAGGTCCCCTCTTGCCAGCAGAGGGGTGAGGTGGTGTGAGATGGGCTGCCGGAGATGGAAAGGATATCCTGCGGCCCAGGGCGGGTGGGGCTGGCTGACACAAGAGGTTTTCTCTGTGACATCACAGTGGGAGGTAGGGATATCTCTGCTGCCCACCCCCCGCCTCCTCTCGCCACCCCCAGAAGGATGGGGGGGCCACTCTGGGGTACCTGCCAGAGACCTGGATATCTTCTGAGTCATCCAAACCTGCGCTGCTGTTCCTGGGCAGAAGAACACGCTCCCTGCCGGGGATCCTTGTGAACCAGCAGATTCTGAAGGCCTGGGATGGTTCCCACATGTTGCTGACCACACTGAGGCGGGAGGTTCTAGACCAGTGCCGTCAGAGAGAAATACAATATGAGCCATACATGTAATTTACAATTTTCTAGGAGCCACATTTAAAAAAGTAAAATGGACACACATGTTGCGATGCGACAATGGTATCTTATGCGGTGGTATCATCAGAATAAAATGTAGTCCTCCTCAGAGCAATAAAGTTGGGTTCAATGGAAAAATAGCTGACACTGATGAAAATGAAACGAGCTCCAGCGGTGCCTGGGTGGCTCAGTCAGTTAAGCGTCTGACCCTTGATTTTGGCTCAGGTCATGATCTCATGGTTTGTGGGTTCGAGCCCAGCATCGAGCTCTGCGCCGACAGTTCAGAACCTGCTTGGTTTTCTGTCTGGCTCTCTCTCTGACCCTCCCCTGCTTGTTCTCTGTCTCTCTCTCAAAATAAATAAAAATAAACTTAAAAAAAAAACCTTATTAAAAAAAAGAGAGCTTCAATTCCTTGGTTGCATTAGTCACCTAAGGGCTCGGTAACCACGTGACCAGTAGCTACTGTATTGGATAACACAGCTCTAGACCACTCCCAGAAAAGGCAAGAATGTGCAGAAATTATCATTCCAGTATCTGGAAATCTAGTTGATGTTCACTAATACAATTTTAATAATACATAACGAGGATCTGGGAGCTATTGACACTGAGACGTAACTCTGAGGTTTAAAGAGCAAGGTGGTGTCTTTCCCATTATTCCAGCTAAGAGTCTGGATGGGGGCTTTCTGTCCTGTGAGACAGGTCACCCTCAGTCCACCCCTGAGCTTTGCCTGCGTGCCCCTCACTGGGATTCCCTCCTCTTCTTTGCTACCCCACCTAAATCCTACACAACCTTCAGGACGCGTGATTCCAGTCTCTATTCAGCCCAGAGCCTTCTCTTGTGATTCTAGTTGTCTCCTCTCTCCCTTTCCTCTGAACTTGTATAGCATGTATGATCCAATTGTACAATGGGGAGCTTCGTATTCACTAAGATGCCTAAGTAAATGCCTAAGGGAGAACACCAGATTGAAATTATCTATTGATAACTTGAACAAAAGGAATTCACATGCCTCGTTCTTGGCATGTTTCAACTTGATCAAGATGTCGGTTCTAAGTTAATTTACAAATTTAATGTAACCCTAATACAAATACCGGTGAGCATTTCTAAAGAGCAAGACAAGTTGATATTAAAGTTCATTTAGGAAAACAGATGCACAACACTAGCTAGGAAATACTGGAAGGAAAGAGCTCTGAGGGAGACCAACCGTAACAAATACTAAACCAGGCTGCAATGAAATGAAACAATGTGGTGCTGGTACACAACTAGCAAACAGATCAATGGAATAGAAGAGGAAGTCCAGAAATACACACAGCTCCATATAGACACCCAGTATATGATAAAGGTGATATCCATAATTACTGGGGCAAAGATGATCTTTTTAACAAATGACATTGGGACACACTTGGATAGCTATTTAGAAAAATGTAAATTGTATCCATTTTTATGCCATATACAAGGATAAACTCTAAACGGACAAGAGATCTGAATGTAAAAAAAATGAAATTATACAAGTACCAGAAGAACGTGTGGGCAAATTACTTCATAACCTGGGTGAAAAAGAGGCTTTCAGACTATGGCTCAAAATCCAGATACTAGATAGGAAAAGATTGATAAATTTGACTACATTAAAAAACAAATAAACAACAAAAACCTTCTCCATGGCAAAAATCACCATAAACAAAGTAAAAAACAGATCATAAACTGGGAGAAAATATGAGTAATACATATGACAGATAAAAGGCTACTCGCCCTAACATATAAAGATTTTTCAGACATTAAGGGAGAAAAGAGATCAAAATTCCCTTAGAAAAAAACAGGCAAAATTAAGAAACAGGCAATTCAAGAAAAGAGACATATAAGTGGCCCTAAATATATGAAAAGATGTTCACCTTCATTTATAGTCAGAGTAGTGCATATTGGAAAAAAAACAATGGAATCTCATTTCTCATCTGGCAGACTGGCAAAATTAAAAAACTTGACAATATAACTCTATTGATAAGGCTGTGGGGGAAACAGGCACTTTCATTCATTGCTAGTAGAAATCCAAAATGGTACCAGCCCCTTGGAGGAGAACTGGCAACATTGAACAAAACTACACATGTGTTTATCCCTTAACCACAGAAATCCCACTTCCAGGAATTTACCCTGAAGATGCACCTCCAACAATATGGAAATATATATGCACAAAGTTATTCATTGCAGTGCTCTTTGCAGTCATGAAATACTGGAAACTACCTGAATCTCCCAAAATAGATTAGTTGAATTAACTATGGATACATACAAACAATGGAGTACTGTGCAGCTATATAAAAATTAAAAAACACCAAAATGAGGGAGATTTCCATGAACTGATATAGTATGATTTCTAGGAAATATTAACTGAAAAACTGGAAAGTGTAAAAGAGGATATAGAACATGCTGTCTTTTGTGTGAGAAAGAAGGGCAAATAAAACATAAATATTTGCTTATCGTTACCAAAGAAACAGGAAGATAAACCAAAAAACAATGAAGTTGATTACTTGGTGGGGGGCAGGGATGGAAGTGATTCAGGAGGGAGTGACACTTCGCCGGAGAACAATGTTTTTTGTGTCGTTTTGACTTTTGGAAGCATGTTAATGTTCTACGTATTCAAAAATAAAATTAAAACAAGATGGGAAGGGAAAGAAAAACCTACAACTGAAAACAAACGGGAAACAAACGAAGGCAATTGTGTTTCATATAAACACTACAACCACCCTGAAGGGGAAAAAGGAATAGAGCAAATCCAAGTAACTCGTGACTACTTACCTTCAGTCTTGGGTGAAGTTCAGTTGAGGAGAATGGCAGCCACCTCTTGAACTCCTTTTAGTAAATATCCTTAATGCATCTTGTGGTAGATGTGTCAAGCAATTTGGAAACATTTCAGAGGTATTGTGGCACTGGGCAAATGGAAACATGGTTAATGCAGTTGGGAGCTAGAATTTCCATATGGGAAAGTGACATCAAACTATGGAATGGGGGAAGGCAAGAAGGAACCTTATTGGGTGGACTGGAATTAGAGGCATCAGTGTGAAAAAAAAAATATATATATATATTTTTATGTTTGTATATATATTATATATATACATATATACATATGTATTATATATACACATATGTATTATTTATATATATACATATATATTATATGTATACATATATACATATGTATGCATATAAATATATATGGACACCTAAATATGTATACCTGTACATATGTGTGTGCATGTGTGTATATGTATAATATACACCTATGTATTATGTTTGTATGTATATGCATAAATATATGTATATTTTTTCTAGCTTTGTCTACTGAAAGGGCCTAGAAGTAAAGGCTCCCCAGTAGCAGTGAGCACCTAGCATTCAAATCTTGGCCTGTAAAACCAAGAGTTCCTCCAAGAAATGGCCAATCCCAGAGATGGGACAAAGTTGTTACTAGATGAACTTTGAACATTATGTGGGAGGGAGGCAGAGGGAGACTGGGCACACACAGAAGAGGACAAGGCAACGTGGCCGTGGAGGCAGAGGCCAGAGTGATGTGGCCACAAGCCAAGGAATATGGTGGCGGCCAGGAATTGGAAGAGGCAAAGAAGGATGCACTCCTGAGCCCCCAGAGGGAGTGCAACCCTACCGACACCTTGCTTTTGGCTTAGTGGAATAACTTTCAGACTTTTGGCCTCTAGAAGTCGGCGACAGTACATTTCTGGTGTTTTAAGCCATCAAGTTTGTGGTAATTTGTTACAGCAGTTTTAGGAAACTAATACAGTACTCCCAGCTCATACACAGACTTGCAGGAAGGCATGTCTTCTCTGTGCCTTACTGCTTTTAATTTATAACAGAAAAATGGAATACGTAGGGATTCTGCGAGTAAAGGAGCAAAGGTCCCCAAAATACAAGCTCTTCATGTAAGCCTCTTCTCCCTCCCATATATGAAAGGTAGGTGGTTCTCAACCTTGCCTTCTTCCCCTGATCCATTCAGACATCACAGGCACAATGTGATCCAAATTGACTCTACAAATAATTCTACCTCTTGTCTTTTCCTTTCTTAAACCATTGTTTGGCTGAGAAAGGATCCTACTCAGAGTTTTTTAAAGAAAAAATCCAATTGCCTATACTGATTAGTCATACTCTCCTTAATTAAATTCAATATACTCAAACTCCTCATGAGTAGTAATAATATAATGATATTACATTGTTAATAACATAATACGGTATAATGTGATGTAATACAATATTGGGTAGCTAGTATTTATTGACTACTTGCAACGTATTCTGCTATGGGATTTTTTTGTTCATTGTCTCACTTAGTCCCCGTAATGCAGTCAGGTGGACTCATTAATATTATTTTATCCATGAGCAACCCGAGGATATGACTGTATAGATCACGACCCTTGAATTTCTGGTAAGTTACAGCAGGACTGTAGGTCTCAGAGGGTTTCTGTGGAAGCGAAAGTATCACAGCCTGAACACACATTTTACCCAACTTACTAGGATGACTAACAAACATGGCGGAAGTTCAGAGAAGGTGACTCTCTATGGAGGCAAACTGAGAGCAGACAGGGCTTGCAGGGAGGGATTCCGGGGGAGTTTGGAGTCTGAATCATTGGCGATTCCAACGTAACTGCTAGTTTCGAGTGGTAAGCGCTGAAATGAGTCTGCTCAAGGTTCCAACCATCTCTGGCACCGTGTGGCTTTGAGAGAGCCCAGGACATGAGTTTTCTCAAATGTAGGTCATTTCCAGCTTGGCTTTGAAGAGTCCAAACCACCTGCATTCTCTACTGGGTAAAGGGTAGAATTTTTAACATTTGGATGCGATGCTACTCACGTAGCAAATAACAATTTAAAAAACACATGGATTGCATTCTTGCTTATGATCGGTCTCAAGGCTGATTATAATATTCTGGCTTTCCCTCTTCATGTATGTAGTGGCTGATACCGTGGAAAGACGATGGGATAGGCTGTTAAGTGGAATGGGTTGCAGGATTAGTGCCAAAACTCTTAGGTAAGTTGTTGATACTCTGGATAAATCCATTTCTTCATCTTTAAAATGGGGTTAATAAAACCTTTCCTACTTACTTCATAAAGGTGTCATAAAGCTAAAATGGAAGACTCTAAGCTTAGGAGCTTTGGATTTAGACAGACCTTGGTTCAAATCTACTTTTTCCTCATAAGCTGCATGAGTTTGAGTCCGTTTTCAAAACTCTCTAGTCCTCAGTTTCTGTATCTGAAGAGTGAAGCTAAAAACAGCTACTTCATAGGGTCTTAGAAGAAATTAAATGAGATAGTAAATACAAAGCATTTAACAGTGCCAGACACAGAGTAAACATCTACTTAATGGAGGCTGTTATTATTAATAGTCCTAATTGACACAAAAGGCATTTAAAAGGTAAAGGGAAGTGTGCAGCGTATTAGCTATCCTAGTAGTAAATGCAAGGCTGTGAAATCTAAGCACGCCTTTGAAAGTATGCATGTGCATTTTTACTTAATAAGGACAGCGAGCAAGGCAAATATGCTTGGTCACGCAATTAGCCTTGGACGTAGAAGTGTGACCCGACCCCAAGGACGCTCTCCCGCAGGAGACATCGTCCACCTATGTATAGATTTCGGGTCCTCCCAGTCATCCTGGCATTTTGTGAAGCATTTTATGCCATGCGTAACTTGATATGCATCTTCTCCTACTTCCTCTTAAGACTGTAAATTCCTTGAGAATAAAGACAGCATTTTCTCGGTGGCCATAAAGCCCTGCAGGGCTTGGTGAGGACTGCGTGGGTGTTCCGTACATTAGGTACTAATTGGTGTCGGAGTGCAGCAGGGATCGTTATTAACTTTTCCACCCAGTGTGATTCCTGGGAGTTGTGTGTAGTGTGTGGGAGGAGTGAGCAGGGAGACGCTGCTGATTGGCCAGGTATTTAGAGCCTCTTGTGCAGGAAAGCGCACACCCTTCTCTTCCTTGGGGCTCACAGCCACAGTGGCATAAATGCAAGTAAATTCCAAAGCAAAGCAAAGAGGAGTGGGTAGGCTCCTTCTTTCTTTTTTGAAGTATTGCCTTTCCTTAATTGGGACCAAAGTCTGTGTAAGCTCAGACACTCCCTAGCGTGGGAGCTTGATTAGGTCATTGGGTCACTGTGAGCTTCAGTTTTCTTATTCTTAAAACAGGGGTGATAGTATCAGTTTTATCTACTTCACGGGGTTGTTATAGCATCTGATGAGATAGCATACATCAAAGCTAGGCACACAGTAAAGCCTGACACACAGGCTTTTGCACACACAGCTACTATTATGATGTCACTCACCTAGGGGCATGGGGCTTTATTGGTGGCCTCTTGCCCAGAGGGGACAGCTACATTCAAAGCTGCACTGGCTTTCGGGAGGGATTGCTGTACAGAGCACGTTAGCGGATGTGTTCCCTCGGTGGCCTTAGTTCTCTGGCTCGCAAACTGGGCTGTCAAACAGCACAGACCCAAACCTGGTTCTCCAGAAGCAGCAGGAGACGTGCTCAGATATGTTCCCCTCACTCCAACACGTGTGTTTGCACTGACTGGTGACTGTTTTGTCCAGAGCCTGTGTAGGCATCTAAGAGGCAACTGGCTGCGTTGGGGATGCTGTTGAGGACCTAGAACAGAATTTGCGTGTGGGAAGGTAACTAGTCCCCAGCCGTTCTGGCTTCCTGGGGCTTTCAGGGTCTTCTACAAATATGCCTACCCTGAGACCTCCCCTCTTCCCTTCCACATTTTGCCAGGTTGCTCCTTCCCGATTCTTTGCTTTAACTAGTGGTGTTGGGTGACTCACTTTACACTTGGTCCGTGGAGCTTGAAGCCTGAGCTGGCCTCTGATAAAATCAGCTGATGATGTCATATAGGCCTCCTGTCTGTGCCTCCTCAGCCCCTCAGAAGAAGGGACGCTATCAGCTGTCACCATTATCTCATTTTTCGAGGATATTTCCAGAGGAGAGGGGGGCAATTGAAGTGGTTTTTGCCCTTCTCTTTGGTGATCATCAGACATGGAGTAAGACAGAGGAAAAGTCTAGGGGCTTCCCTGCTTGCATTCCTCATCAGCCCAGTTCCTTTTTACATGCATGTCAAGAACTCTCATGGACAGATTCCCTTCCTGCCGCTCTTCCCGTCTCATTGCCTTACCTGGAGGAGGTGCCCAGGGCAATTACAAGCTCTTTTAGACTTTAATCATAGAATCACTGAACTTCAGTTAGAAGGGGCCTTGGTGGGGCGGCTGGGTGGCTCAGTCGGTTTAGCGTCGGACTCTTGATTTCTGCTCAGGTCATGATCTCACGGTTTGTGAGTTCGAGCTCCACATCAGGCTCTGCGCTGACAGCGTAAAGCCTGCTTTGGATTCTCTTTCCCCCTGTCTCTCTGCCCCTACCCCGCTCACGCTTTCTCTCAAAATAAATAAACTTAAAAAAAAAAAAAAAAAAGAAGGGGCCTTGGAAACATGGTGTCCTTAAGGTTTCATGTGGACACATGCGGACCCTGAGGCTCAAAGAGGTGAAGTGACTTAGGTAAAGCCCCAGAATCAAGCAGGGAAGTGGTGACCCCAGCCAAATGTTCTCTGCTCTCTCACACTGCACGGGACTGCAGTTCCTCTTTGCAAAAATCAGCACGTCATAAACTAAAAGGAACTTGAGAGAACTTTAGCTCGCGTCCTCTGATGGAGGCACCTGGTACCTAGACCACATGAGGATCTCTTTACTTCTTTTTCTTAAATGATTTTCCTTTCTGAGGCCTCTCTTCCCTCCCTCCCTCCCTGTAAACTAATTCAAATGGCTACTTTAGCCCCTAGCCTGGTGATGTATTTTCTTTAAAAAAGAAAGAGCACGAAGCAAAACAAAGTGGTGCTGCCACACCAAAGGGTGAGACTGTGTCCCCGAACGCTTGTTTTCCCCTGGCCTGGTCCCTGCCTGTCCCTTCCGCCCTTCCCTCCCGGTTTATTTGGAACTTAGATTCTTTCAGCAAGTTTTCTAGGCCCCAAAGAACACCCTGTTCAGAGAGCTCAGTCACTCCTCCACCCTGCTGCCACATGCCGCAGAATTCCAAGTCAAACAGAACTTTCCTGCCTTTTCCGTTCAGCACAACATTCCTGGGCTTGTTTCCTCTGCCAGTGGGAGCGCACAGACAGGAAAGCGGAGCAGGCCTGTGAAGGACTATGCTCCGTCACCACAATGGAAATGATGGAAAAGTAGATAAAAAGTATAATCCTTGTAGTTACGAATCATTAACGGGATTACTATCTCAAAAAATCTTGTATATGTGAGTTTAAAAATGACACATTAGAAATGTTTTGAAACCTACACAGATCATCCAGGAGCTCAGGGTCTGTGTTCCCTCTTTCCGGTGACCAGTATTGTAGACCCAAGCCAGGACCCTTTTGAAAGTGAAAGGATGTGTTACTAACAAGGATGCCGGTGGGCCTTGGGCTCGTACCTAAACACCTTTGCTAAGACTAGGCGGTGCGATTGTCTTTGGACAGCTCTGAGCATTAGCTAAAATTAGCGTAAATTCTTCCCTTGGGTTCATCTGGCAAAGTCTCATCTCTCTTTCCAGGAGAACAGATCAGGTGCGTGACGATAGCCCTCCTGTTTTCTAAGTCTGTTCTGCTCCGGGCTAAATATGCCCTGTTCCTTCAGCAATTCCTTATTGGGTGTAGTATCCTGTTCTTTCACCATCCTGGCTGTTCTGAATGAGCTCCGCATGGTCTGGGCTGGAAAGTGTCTGTCCAGAGCTCAGTGTGGCCCTCCTTCAGCCTCCAGCTGTTAGATCTCTCAATCTGTCTTTACACAGCAGCTTCCGAGGCAGACTCGAGGAGCCAATGCTCAGCAGATTCCCCCCTCCTTTCCTTGAGCTTCCTCTCTTGGGAAGAGGCCTGCTCTCTTCCTCTCTTCCTCTCGTGGGTAGGATGGGTGTTCCCCCACAGTGAGAGCAGAGGTACAGAGGGAGGAACAGGGAAGGAGTATGGGGACTCTATTCCCACCTGAGCTGATCTTTTATGAAATGGACAAGATTAAATAGCTTTGTCTCCCTGTCAAGAGCTTCATCTCTGGAATTAGACTACTTGGATTCAAATTCTGTTTTTTTTTTAAAAATTTTTAACACATTTATTTTTTGAGAGACAGAGAGGGAGCAGGGGAGCGGCGGAGAGAGAGGGAGACACCGAATCCGAAGCAGGCTCCAGGCTCTGAGCTGAAGTCGCTTAACCGACTGAGCCACCCAGGTGCCCCCGGATTCAAATTGTTTTCGCACCCCTTATAAGATCTTCAAATGTGAGCAAGTTACTTAATCTCCTGTTGCCTCAGTTTCCTCATCTGGAAAATGTAAAATTCAAACTGTTGTCCTCAGCATGCTGTTATTGGGATGAGGGTGACTGTTCTCCTGCCCTCCTTTTATTTTCTTGGCACTGAGGGTCATTCTCGCGGAGGATTTCTGCAGCAGCAAAAACGGCGTGTCACCTGAGTGCTTCAGGCTGAAAACTCACCTTCTGCACTCTAGATTGTAGGTGCCTCTGTGGGAGGATAATAACACGCAAAGCCTGTCATTAATCCCTTTCAGGCTCCCAGGACCTTTCATCCTAAAGGATTCCAAGGCCCTTGAATAAAAGAAGCAAAAACACTCATTAAAACATTACCTTTTGTATGGCAGCTACCACAAGTCGCTCTGATACAGCACTTCATAAAATTGCTCGTTATCTGAAATTTTGGTTTGCAGGGGTGAGTTTATTCCAAATAATCTCTAAGTCTCAGAATTTAACCCTGAGCTCCCCCATCTTTCTTTCCCCTGTGGCAAATCGGATGCAAAAGGTCTGGAGCATTCCCTGGAGCTCAGTTGCCAAGGGGTTGGGGGAGGGGAGTGCAAGGCACCGGGCAAAAGAGGAAAAGGGCAGTATCTGGGGATTCTTGCAAATAACATCACAAAGAGCAAAGAGAACTGGACCTTTCATCTTGAGATCTCAAAGCTATTTATACTCGACATATCTGATATCTGCCACCAGGCATAATTGTACTTAATTTATAGAGAGAGTATTTTGACTTGCCCAAGGTTGTATTTTGACTTGACCAAGGTTGGAATTTCACCTCTTAGGTGGAAACAAATGACAATAATATATTGGTTTGTGAGACCTGACCCACGTTTTCTGATTTTTAATGAAGTACGCGGGGTTCATTAATCGAGGATGTGCCGGAGTTTGCCCCATCCTGGGCGGCGTGGTTCGCCATGCACGGTAGTGGGTGACGTAGGGGTTGTCAAATGCGCAACCGGGAAGGACCAAAGGCTGGCTCTCAGTCTAGTTCACTCGCACTGCAAATGCTTCATGTTCTGGTGAAACAAAGAGATGGGAAAGCTCTGTTTCTGATGGCCCAAGTGAGCACTCTGCCTAGAGATGCTAACCTGGACCTATCTGAGCGGGTCTCATCACAGCACAAGCTTTTAAAGACAAGTGTTTCCATTCTCAGCGGCAGCAGGTTGTCTGGGTTTTCCTCTCACCCTCCGCCCCACGTGTGAGTGGCCAGGATGGAGGTAGCATTTGATGAAGCGGGCTGTGGTCTCTTACTGTCTCTGACTTCTTGGCACGTTCTTAGCTCTCATTTCTGGTTCTTTTAGGGAGAAAGGAAAGAGAGGACTGAATGAACATTCAGTGAATGCTAATGATGAATCAGAAACATTACATACATGATTTCACTTCTTTTCCCAGGTTGTAATGTTACCTGAAAGCCGTGTGTGTGTGTGTGTGTGTGTGTGTGTGTGTGTGTGTGTGAGTGTTTGAAAATCCAAGTTAAGGAATGTGGTGGGCCATCTGTACTTTAGACCAGAAAGTAGGGCCTCTTGTATTTCTCGACTCACAGGAGATGAACATGCTGAAGTGTGGTCAGATTCTTTTTTTTCCTTCCAAGAATTTATTTAAATCCAAGTTAGTTAACATAGAGTGTAATATTGGTTTCGGGAGTAGACTTCAGTGATTCATCACTTGCGTAAAGCACCCAGTGCTCATCCCAACAAATGCCCTCCTTAATGCTCATCACCCATTTAGTCCATCCTCTCCCCCACTCACGTGCCCTCCAGCAACCATCAGTTTGTTCTCTAAGAGTCTCTTAGGGTTTGCTTCCCTCTCTGTTTTTTGTCTTATTTTATTTTTCCTTCTCTTTCCCTATGTTCATCTGTTTTGGTTCTTAAATTCCACATATGAGTGAAAAATATGGTATTTGTTTTTTTCTGACTTATTTCACTTAGCATAATGCACTCCAGCTCCATCCATCCATGTTGTTACAAATGAAAAGATTTCATTCTTTTTGATGGCTGAGTAATATTCCATTATATACATACATATATATATATATATATACACACACACACACATATATAAAACTAATATACTAATATATGCCACTAACTATATATATAATATATATGTAATATAAATATATACCAGTAATATTCCATTGTGTGTGTGTGTATATATATATGTGTGTGTGTGTGTGTGTGTATATATATATATCACTTCTTCTTTATTCATTCATCAGTCGATGGACATTTGGGCTCTTTCCATAATTTGGCTGTTGATAGTGTGTCAGATTATAACACTGGTAGACTTCCACATTTGGGCGCTTTTTGAGTGCCAATCCTCACTTGCAGGTTTGTGAAATGATATACTCATACTACTTTGTGGACTGTCATATTCAATGACAGCATCGGTTTGGATTTGTGCTGGTGACTCTAGGACCACTTTCGTATATTTAGCACAACTAATTGAGAGAGCCTTCTCAACTCATTACTAACCATGTGTCTGAGTTGTATAGCCATTAGACTAGGAGGCCACCACCCAGGTACCTCTATCACCCTGTAGGACAACTGTCTTGGAGAAAATAAACTGCCTGGATACCCCGTTGTCTATAATGATAGTAATAGCATAGTAACTATTTGTAGAATAAGCTTGATTTTGGTTCTCATTGCTTTAGTTTTGCTTTTTCTCATAGGAGTTATTGCTTGCTGACCCTAATAGCTTAGAGCTTAATTTTGTTAACGTCTTTTTGAAGTAGATGGCATGCATTGTGGCTCAGAGATCCCAGGAACAGGGTGAAGATGTGGCTTCTGAGGTTTGACCCTGACTGTTTCCTGTAGGTGGGCAGATGGCTTGTTCCACATGATGAGTTGCTGGAAAAAACTTATGTGAATTATTGCAATTTGCTTTGCATATATAAATACTTAAGCCCGTGCTCAATAATACACTTGATGCAAATATCCTATAAACATATTAACTGCTAAATCAGCCTTTCAGATAAGTTCAATGGGCTTGCCATCCCACGGACAGTTTTTATCAGCCTGCCCTCTTTCCAGGCTATAAAGCCTGTATCACAGAGACAATAAAACTGATTAAAAATAATTAACATTCTTTCCTATTGACCTTCCTTAAGCTTCTCCTGGTAATAGGTATGTGGAACGATGACATATGAGACTCAATCATTTACAAGTGTTTACTGGGCATCTTTATCCTAAAGCTAAGTGTAGATACCTGATCCAGAAGAGGTGGGAAATATGATCCCTGCCCTCAAACACTAATAATCAAGTCAGGGAGCTAAAAGTTATGCTTAAGAAGTAAGCATAAACATTTTCGACAATATGTGCAAATTATGTGACTAACTTCTGTCCTGACACCTATGTGAAAAGGTCAAAATGGAGACAGAGAAATGAGCGGGGACTTGAAGTTGTAGGGTTTGTATTGTTAGTAACACTTATTAACAATGGAGCACATTAGCATTTATGGTGAGCGCTTTTGAGGATCCTTTCACCACCTCTCTGAAAGAGGTGGTGGAAGGAATGTAATTTGTTGAGTAAATCTGCTAGGTGGACCAGATGATACTTGTACCCGAAGTGGGTTTCACTATAAAAGAGGAAGCTTGAGCTTAGGGGACCCAAATCTTTTATGAAGGGCAATAAGCCTTCTTGTATTTTGTTCCAAAGGGACACTCTATCTTCCAAGTCTGTTTGTTACACAAGTGTCTTTGAAAAGCTAAATCTGGAACAAAGAGTAATCAGCACCTCTCTCATAGAGACGTGTGAACTTGAGAGACTCATGGAGAGTTGTCTTCTAATTTGCTTAAGGTTGCCCGGCTAGTAAACATCAGGGCAAGGGTT
This sequence comes from Lynx rufus, assembly GCF_022079265.1. Classification (NCBI taxonomy): domain Eukaryota; kingdom Metazoa; phylum Chordata; class Mammalia; order Carnivora; family Felidae; genus Lynx; species Lynx rufus. The sequence continues at coordinate 47,095,746 of NW_025814889.1, forward strand.
AGAACCAAAGCAGCCAAGAGAAGTGTAATGATCTCACTGATTCCCTGTCCAAGACATCAGACTCAAATTTGTTCCAGCACCTGGGAACAGCCCTCGTCCTGTTTTGGGGGCGGGGGGGGGTGGTTTCTGTTGCTGTTCTGGCTCATATGAGGCATCCCTCATAAATGATTTGGTTCCTTCTTTGTCCCATGAGCCAAACCCCAGTCTTGGGCTCCATTCTTTCTTGCCTTGCTCCTCAGGGCTGAAGCGGCTGCCTTGGTCATCCACCCAGTCCCACAGTCTCAGGAATTTCATCGCTGTATCCTGGGCCACTGTTGGCCAGCATCATGCCTGTATATTTGTGTATGTGGTCCAATTGTCACACTTGTAGGAGATTCTGGATGCTGACGGGCCCACCAAGACCTTTATCCTGTTACTCACTCCATAGGAATTACTCCATCCATCAGCCCCGTTGGACTTCAAATATCTTCTCTTATAACGTCTGCTCCTGTGTGCTTGTATGACCCCACTCAGTGTGTTTTATTTCCGGGCCATTGTCCAGTTGCTTACTTGGTTTTATTCTAGTGGGGGAAGGAGGTGGTGATGGGGGGACCAGGGATGAACATCATAAGCAGAGTGCTGCCGGGGGATGAGTATCGTGGACCAGCCCCAAGGCAAGTGTGATTACAGCCAGGGGGAAGAGTGGCTCAGAAGAGACTCTGAGTGCCATGCTGAAGAATATCAAAGGGACAAGGAGCTGAATCACAGAACATCACAAGACTTCACGGTAGTGTGCACAAACTGATAAGAGAGAGCATGGGTTTGGGAATCAGACAGCACTGGGTTTGAATCCTGGATCTGCTATGTACTAGAGCATGACCTTGGAACTTTTGGTCTATGTCTCAGAGTCTCTCATCCATAAAATGGTGGTAATAACATTTATCTTGTGAGGCTGTGATGGGGATTGCTGATAATACAGATACAACATCTAACACAGTGACTTCAATTTTTAAATGCTCAATAAATGGTAGCTGTTACACATTTATCGTTATGGAATGTTTGCCCTGGAATAGACCTTGAGCACTAAGAACTAACCCTCTTATTTTAGGCATCAGAAAAAAAGCAAAAAAAAACAAAAAACAAAACGAAACAAAGCACAGAGTGATCAGCAAAGTAACCTGTTCGTCTACCCTCCTCAGCCAGGGACAGAATCTTACTCATTGAACATTTATTTCTCAAACACTACTTGATAGTGTGCAGTCAGGCATTTATTCGTTGGTGACTTTGCTGCAAGCAATCAGGAGCATTTTTGGGAGATGCAGACTATGGGTTTAATTCAGGCTTACCCTATGGTGGGGGAACTTTCCTCTTTAGCCACAGACCATCTAGATGTAAACAATAAAGTGCTCCTGTGACATAGCCAGCCCCCTGGCTCTTGAGCCCCTTCCGTTCCTCGAAACTGCCTCACTTTTTGCTGCCACTTAGGGCTACTTCATTCAGTTTATTTCTGCTCATCCTACTCATTCCTACTCAGCTTAAATGCCATTTTTCTCAAGGAAGTCTTCCCAGATCCCCCCGCAGCGAGGCGAGGATGCCTGTCACATGCTTCTGCAATGTCCCGTGCTTCTCCTTCTTGGTGTTCCTCGTGCTCTGATGACATCGTCAATACCCATCTTTCCCGCCAGGAATCTCTTGAAGAGCAGCATTTGGTGGCACTTGCTCCCTGGGACATCCCCAGAGCCGCACAGAGAGTAGACGCTTAATGCACATTGGGTTGAATGATGAAATAAGGCTGGCTAACGGCAATAGTTGTTCCAGAATTTTGGAGTTGCTGCTTAGAATGTAAAAACTGCTCTAAAAATGGGAAGATAATAGTCTCAAAATAAAGGAGCGTTCTTCCCAAGAAAGGCGGTTAGAAAAGTTATCCTGATGTACCTATGTATGCAACAGACCTGCACACACACAAGCATTTTGCAGTGTGCTTATTTTTCTCATTCTATCTTGTAGTGACACTTCCTCAAGCACTTACTTGGCCTGAGGACTAGCATTTGGAAACTGCTATGCGAAAAGTCAGAGTCATTAATTAACTATTGCAATTGCCATTGCTGCACATTGCTGAGGAGAGCAAATTTCAGAGTCCCAAAGGTTTTCATGACAAAGGTACCAAATACACATCCATCTTTTATTTCCTCTTGGTACAGTTTTTATCCCTAGGTGTATTTTTTTTTAATGAAAATCACCTCATCATGATGTCTTATTTAGTTCCAGGGCAGTGCACACAAGGGGGACAGCGGCACACACAGAAAAAGACCATTTCTCTGGGAAGTGTCGTTCAGCCAAGGTGGAACATGCCCCCCTATAGGGCTGAAATCCTTCCGATTGTCCCAGTCCTGCCTAAGGATGAGAACAAGGGAACTGTGCTTCGGAAATAGAGCATGGGGCCACCATGGACAGCTGTGCAGGCTGTGTCCTGCCAAGGGTCCCCAGCTGAGAGAAGTGGGCTCTCTCACCAAGCTACGCATTCAGGTGGGGATTGGCTGTGCTTGAGGATGAAGCTGCATGTCCCGGGTCACAAGGAGAAGGGGCTGGAGGTGCTGGCGATTCAGCGAGATCAGACATTTTGGTTTAGAGGATGTGAGCTTTGCAGTCAGAGAGACGTGGGTTTAGAGCTCTGCTCCACGACTTACTGCTTGCCTTCGGGCAAGTTTGTAAGCCTTGGTTTCTTCATCTGTAAGACAAGGATAACAGCAGTGTCTATTTTATAAGGCTGTTGGAAGGATCAAATGAGAGTGTGGGCAGAAGGCTCAGCAGAGTGGCAGGGCCATATTTAGTGCTTCATGCACCTATGTTGGTCGTCGGTGGTGCCATGATGCCCACGGCCATCTGGGGTGTACTTATGGGCAGAGAGCTCATGTACCGTTTGCTCTTTTCTCCTTACCTCACCGCCTTGTCCCAACCTGTGCCTCCCCTTAGTGTCTCCACCATTCTCCGTTACTAAAACCAGAAACCCCAATGTCATCCTAGACTTCTCTCTCTTCTTCTTCCTCTAACATCTCAGTGGTCACTAAAGTCTATCATTTCTACCGGTTCAATCTCCGTCTCCGCCCCTCATTCCTGCTACTTGTTCCAGAGCAGTGCACAATTCCTCTCTTGGACAATGGCAGCAGCCTCCAGGCTGGCTCCCATTCCCAGTCTTTGAGAGCTGCACATCTGATCTCAAGTACTCTCTTGCGTTAGACCATCTCTGTTTATCTACAGGATAAAACGTTCTTTGGGAGTAAATTATGGCTTCACAAGACCTGGCTTGTCTCCTTACTGCTTCTACCTCGATTTCTGTGTTCCAGAGACACTCTCTATGAACTCAACAACTCCACGTCTGTTTTTTCTTTTTCTAATCTCTGTGCCTTTAACAAGGTGGCCCCCTCCCTGGAATGCTTTGAATAATGACGATAATGATGAAGCAAAGGAGGATGATAACAACAGCCACCATGTATTGGGAATTTATAACATACCATTCTTGGGGCTTAGTGCCTTATGTTCATAATCTGGCTTTCCTCGACCTTGGTCACTCATCAGATACAATTATGAGTTTTTAAAATATATTTTTTATTTCTTCACATGAGTGTTTCACTTGTAATCCAGACGGCTTGACTTCGCCTGTGTCTTTTACCTAGAGGGGGAACCTGCATTGACAGGTGTGGTAGCTAGTGCTATACCTCCTATTTACTTTTTTTTTCTCTTTTAAATGGACTTTATTTTTTAGAGCACTTTTAAGTTCACAGTAAAATGGAGTGGAAAGCACGGAGAGTTCCCATCTACTTCCTGGCTCTCCTTTACACCCTCTCCTACTATCAGCATCTGGATGGACCACCAGATGTGGTCCATTTATTACAGTTGATGAACCAACATTGATACATCACTATCACCCAAAGTCCATCATTAGATTAGGGTTCATTCTTGGTGTTGCACATTCTATGAGTCTTGAGAAATGTGTACTGGCATGTATCCACTATTATAGGAACGTATGGTATAGTTTTACCGCCTTAAAAATCCTCTGGGCTCTGCCTATTCATCTTTTCTTCCCACCAACTCCTGGAAACTGTTGATCTTTTTACTACCTCCATAGTTTTACCTTTTTTGGGGGGACGGATGTCATAGTTGGAACCATACCGTGTGTAGCTGTAAGGTTTTTTTTTTTTTCCACTTAGCAATATGCATTTCAAATTCCTCCATGTCTCTTCATGGCTTGATAGCTCATTTCTTTTTAGCTCTGAATAATATTCCATTGTCTGAATGTACTAGAGTTTGTTTAACCACTCACCTACTGCAGGGCATTTTGGTTGCTTCCAGGTTTTGGTAATGATGAATAAAGCTGCTATAAACATCTGCATACAGGTTTCTGCGTGGGCATCCATTTCCAGCTCCCTTGGGTAAATGCCAAAGGGTGTGATTGCTGGATTATTTGCTAAGAGTATGTTCAGTTTTATAAGGAAGTGTCAAACTGTCATCCAAAGTAGCTGTACCATTCTGCGTTCCCACCGGCAGTGGGTGAGAGTTCTTGTTGCTCCACACTCTCACCAGCATTTAATGTTGTCAGTGTTCTGCATTTGGGTCATTCTAACTGGTGTGTGGTGATATCTCATTGCTGTTTTAATTGGCAATCACCTAATGGTATATGATGTTGAACACCTTTTCTTATGCTTATTTGCCATCTGTGTATCTTTGCTGAGGTGCCTGAGCATGTTTTTTGCCCATTTTTTAATCGGGTTGTTTGTTTTCTCATTGTTGAGTTTTAAGAATTATTTGCATGTTTTGGATGAGAGTCCTTTATCAGATGTCTTTTACAAATATTTTCTTCTGGTCTTTGGCTTATCTTCTCATTTTCTTGAGCCCTGATTCATTTTTTTTTAATTTTTTTTTTCAACGTTTATTTATTTTTGGGACAGAGAGAGACAGAGCATGAACGGGGGAGGGGCAGAGAGAGAGGGAGACACAGAATTGGAAACAGGCTCCAGGCTCTGAGCCATCAGCCCAGAGCCCGACGCGGGGCTCGAACTCACGGACCGCGAGATCGTGACCTGGCTGAAGTCGGATGCTTAACTGACTGCGCCACCCAGGCGCCCCTAGCCCTGATTCATTTTTAAAGCACAGCTCAGAGCTCACCTTCTGTGACACTGGGTCTAACTCTTCCCCTCCCCAGCAGTTGCTCAAGATTGACTTTGTGCTGTCACTGTGCCTTTTGCAAACACCTGCCCTATTTGGTGGGTAAATATTTACCCACCAGACTGTGGGATTCTTGGGGAGAGGGTCATATGACTCATTTTTGCATTTCCAGAACAAAGCACTGTGTCTGGCATGAATTAAGTACCCAATATGTGTGTGCTGACTACATGGAAGTGTGAAATGAGGACTTATGTGCACAGGGCACCGCTGCCTCCCTGGAAAGCATGGCATGGGGTGGGGGGGGTATTCCACCCCCCCACCCCCCATGGTAGTAAGAAACAGCGGTAGTGAGAAACATGTTTTGCGAAAGGCATTTTGGTCCTGGTTACATTACATCTTCACCTGAGCATAGGTATTTTTGCCAGAGTCCAGATGCAAACCATCCAGTCCCTACCTGAGAAGCTGCAGTTGGGCAAGAAGCTGAATGCCCTCCCCACTCACAAGGATGTGTGTAGTATGCCCCGAGGCCCTCCGTGGGCAGGGAACCTGTTCCTTGCAGGCATGCAATCTTTCAGAATGTATCCTGACTCAACACTTCCCCGCTCCTCTTTCCACGTCTGCATATCTGCAGACCCAAAACTCTCACTCTGAACGAGCGATTTACCATTCTGTCTGCTTCTAGAAAGTCTCTTCTGGTTTCCTGAACAGGGCTCCACACGCATGTATGTGTGTGTGCCTAGGTGGCGAAATTCCTTCTGAATTTTTTCACGGGTCAAAATACTGCAAACATTAACATCGAAACTCTTTCCTTACTCTCCCCCCTCGCCTCGTCTGCTCCCTGCCTCCATCTTCCTTCTGCTTTTGCTCACTTCTCATCTTTGCTTCTCTTTCCTTTGGCGTGCAGTGTTTTTGTAAAACTTTCCCCTCTCTGACCCATCTAGTCTTTGGTATTTCGCTCAGAATGTGTTCCATTATGTTTAAGAACACTTTTCTGTCAATGGAGCTTCTATTGGGAGCAGACTGTATCCAGAGTCGGGTGAAGCCCTGGGGGGATGCAATTGGGAGAAGAAAGAGCTTTCACATGATTTATAGGCTTGTGACTGTTTCGGCTCATAGACACGAATGCTGACACATTGAGATGAAAAGTAGAGAAAAATCCTGTAAAAGATCACCAGATGTTTTGTCTGCAAGACTTCAGGCTTTTGATGTTAGGCAGGGAAAAATATGTGCATTCCTGACTGAATTTTGCAATTTGCACAGGGTGCTTTATTGATATGTAGATTTTAGTCATTATTAGCATTTTGGATCAATTTAGGCAATTTAAAAAGTTACCAAAGTATTGCATGCTCATTGCAAAAAGTCCAAGTAATCTAGAACTCTACCGAGTAGAAGTTTAAATGTCCTTCTCTGTCTTCTATCCCTCCCTCTAATTTCACTCTTTCCTAAGATGAATCATGGGTTGCATATGTATGCTTTTAGACACCTTTTCTGTATATTTGTATACACACGTAGTTTTATTATTATTTTTTATGCAAATGGCCATTTACACACAATGTTCTGTGATGCCCGTTTTTCCAGTGAACAACAGACCTTGGATGTCCTCCGTGTCAGTCCAAAAGCACTATCTCACGCTTTGTCACCGCTGACAGGGTTCTGGACCATGACACGCTGTCATTTACTTAACCATTTCCCCAGGGAGGGGTGTTTGGGTTGTTTCTTTTCTTTTCTTTTTTTTTTTTTTTCTATTTTTTTCCCTTTCTTATTTTCTGTTTTAAACAGAAAAGCAATAAATATCCTTACACATATATTTTTTTCCCTTGTGTGTATTTATGTTGGATGTTATCAAGCATTATACATGTTTTCTTATTCCAAGTGAAATTGAAAGTCCTTTCTTTTATCCATTTTTAAAACAATCTCAAATTGTCCGTTGATTTTCTTTGTTTTCTGCTCTCAGGAGTTATATGTATTTTCTTATTCATTTTAGGGGGTTTCCCCCAACATTTTAGTATGAAACTTTTCAAGCACATAGAACAGTTGAAAGAATTGTATAGTTTACACATCCACACACCTACCATCTAGATGGATAATTAACGTTTTGCTATATTTACTTTATCATATATCTTTCTGTCTCTTCCTTTATTAATTTATCAATTTACCTTATTATTTTTTTAATGTTTATTTATTTTTGAGGGAGAGAGAGACAGAGTGTAAGCAGGGGAGGGACAGAGGGAGAGGGAGACACAGAATCCGAAGCAGGCTCCAGGCTCTGAGCTGTCAGCACAGAGCCCGACATGAGGCTCGAACTCACAAGCTGTGAGATCATGACCTGAGCTGAAGTCGGATGTTCAACCGGCTGAGCCACCCAGGCACCCCTCAATTTACCTTATTTTTTTGCATTTTGAACTAAGTTGTAGATATCAGTACACTAAATATTCCAGTTGCTTATCAATAATAGGATTTAATATTTGTTTACAGTCTTTTTTATTTTTTGAGGTAAAATTTACATACAGCAAAGTGCATACTTTTTAAAAATATTTATTTATTTTTGAGAGAGAGAGACAGACAGAGACAGTATGAGCAGGGGAGGGGCAGAGAGAGAAGGAGACCGAGAATCTGAAGCAGACTCCAGGTTCTGAGCTGTCAGCACAGAGCCTGACTTGGGGGCTGAAACTCACAGACCATGAGATCTTGACCTGAGCTGAAGTCAGATGCTTAACCGACTGAACCACCCAGGTGCCCCCAAAGTGCATATATCTTAGGGGTACAATTCAATGTAGGGAGCTTTTCAATATATTAACAGTAGTAATCTTTCTTTCTCTATGTAGATATATTGCAAGAGATATATTTTCTCCCAATCAGCTTCTTACTTTTCAACTTTATTACAATGGTTGTCACTTACATAAATGGAAAATTTACGTAGCCACTTAATTTATCAATAACTTCCTTTATGCATTCTAGGTTTTATGTCTTGCTTAGGAAGACTTCTCCCACCTAACATTACTTTAAAAGTTCCATATGTTTCCAGTGCTTGGGTAGTTCTACTTTTAATTGGTAAATCCATATTAAATTACATTTTTGTGTGGGGAGGGATCTAACCCAACTTCTGCATTCAGGAAACCAGTTGTCCCAAAGCTAAATACTCTTTTTAGAATGATTTCCTAGAGTCTTTGACAGTTTTCTCCACACCTTAAAAAATGCTGGGAGATCGGAGAGAGAAAAGGCAGTAAGACTTAGCAACAGACAGCGTAGTAGGGAACGGAGAGAGACAGGATGGGATTTCTGGAGTGAAGGTTCTAAAGGTCTCGCTGCAATTTTTCTACAACCATTGAATGAAGTTGTTTCCGGCATGAAACAGTGAACATGTGAAGTTTGGTTTTCAACAGTATTTCCCCAATAATATTGTTTTCTAACCAAAACAACATGGTAAGATGTTGTCGTTTGGGAATTACCCAAAGAGCCGTTTCTGTATGTTCTTAGCTGGGACATCTGTGAAAGGGCTGGAGTCAAGAAGTTTGTAAGATATGAACTGCAGCCTCAGTGATTGATGAATCTGTAGACATGCGGAATGAGAGAAAAGAAGGCAACAGTGGAGGGTCTGGTCTGCACCTTGCTGATTCACTTCCGAAGTAGGGCAAGGCAGCCTTTGGCAGGGGCGTATGACTTGGGGTAAGTGTTGCCATTGGAGAGACAAGGGAGAAAAAGCTCCTTGGATATGTAGTTCTTTGGAGAGCTAGAATACTTCATTCAGTCTTGGAGGTGTTACTGTTATGTCAGGAGACAATCAACTGGAGTGAATCAGAGAATTAGAAGAAGAAATGACTTGTAAGGATATATTACGATAATGTGTGCAAAAGCATTTTTTAAATTGCATTGTGTAATACAAAAGCAAATTCTTTCTGTTATTATCATAATATAAGGAATAAAGAAGAAACTATACATTTTTTTTGGTTCCATGATAAACAATTTTAGGCATCGAGAACCATATGTAGGGATTCACGTGTATCACGCTTTTCTCCAAATACAATATGTTTGTTCAGAATGTACGCAGAAGATAATATTGTACCATAAGACCTAGTCATTTAACTTCTTGGTATTTACCCAAGAGAAATGAAAAGATATACCCATGCAGACACATGTACATAAATATCCATAGCAACTTTATTTGTAATATCCCCGAATTGAAACAACTCAAATGTCTATCAACAAGCAAAAAAGAGAAGCAGATGTGGTATATCCACACAATGGAATACTACCTACCAATGAAAAGGAATGAACTGTGATACACCTAAGAGTATGGAATAAATCTTAAAATAATTTTACGGAGTGAAAGAATCCAGGCAAAATTTTGAGGATAATGGGTACGTTTATTGTCTTGATTATAGTGATGGTTTCATAGATGTATATATATGCAAAAACTTTTCAAATCATATAGTTTAAACAGTGTATGTTATTATACGTCATTATCGTACGTCGTATCGTATCGTATCGTATGTCATTATATGTCAACACAGCTGTTTAAAGAAAGGAGAATATCAGAAGGTGGTGTATTCACTTTGAAAAACCTTATCTTTTCTAAAAATTCAAAATTGAAATTTTAAAGCAAGGAACATTTACTGCTACATTTAATCCACAATTTGATTTAGAAAAATCTAGTTTATACCATATATTTTTAAAATTAAAACTTTTCAAAGGATTTTTCTTAGAGTTGAAGCAATCTATGTTGATCATGGATGAGATGACACATGAGTTAGAGGGAGACTTAAGAGGTTTATAAAGCCATCTATTCACACACTCTTAGGGTTAAGGAATTAGTTCTCCAAAGGGATTATAGACCGTCCATTGCCACAGTCAAGAAAATCCAACTGAACAAAGGCTCAGCTAAGAACAGAGCTCAAAACTTGTAAATGCTTTCATCCAAAGATACAAGCTTTTCCAAACACCAATTAACCAAGTCTCACAGCATGCTGGGAACAGAAGGGTACAGTCATCATTCCTTTTACAGACCAGAGAGTTAGAATCCAAAAGGGCTCAGACAGCCTGCCTGAGGTCACCTGGTGAGACAGCTGCTGACTCAGGGGTAAGGCTCAAGTTCTGCCTCCTGGTTCCCTTACTTACTCCAACCAACCAAAAACTCTCTGGCCCTAGACCAGACCATGTACAGGGAAGAAAACTTATGCCTAAACCAGTTTGCTTTGGAACCAAGATGACATGAGAGGCACACCAAGGGTGGGAGCCAATGGTCTGATGCTAAGCTAATCTCATTTCCTTATTTCCTCCCTATTTAGAACCAGTTCATTGCTGCCTTCATTGCACTCTTTGTGAGTGACAGAATATATTATTGAAGGCTAAATGATTTTTTGGTAAACTTGAAAATAGGGTTTTCATCCATTTGCTCTCTGTTGTCAGAGAGCTGTTTAGCACAAAGTAGAGATTCTTTCCACTCCAAGGAAGCTCTGGGAAACTCTCAGTCCTGCTGGATTGCTTATGTGATGAATTTGGAGTTTCTGGGACCCAAAGAGGGTCCAGAGAACCAGCAAATGGAAGATCCATTTGAAATATCCTGGCAGAAGTTTACTCCTGAATTTTGAGAAATATTGTGGCCTATCATCCCCCACCCTTTTCTGGAATGTGATCTCAGTTGGCTTTGCTTCACAAGTGTGGAGGAACCAGTTAATTTAAATGTGATGTCCTATGATCTGTGGCAATCTTTTCCTGGATGACCTATGGTGAGAGGTTCTAACCCAAGTAAGACTCATTTATTATGAGTTTCTATTGTAGTTTTCGTGGTAACGCTTGTCTTATCTGAGAGCTACTCCTTTAGCAAAAGCAGTCATCTGAAGCACAGCTGAGAATCCAGAAGGAAGCAAAAAAAGGCCTTTGGGTGGCCAATATGGGCATTAAAAATTCATAGAGCCACTCTGCTTGTTTTCTTTGCTTTTATTTCAGGCATGACCTAATAGGCTTAATTCTGATCTATGGCAGATTATAGTCAGTGCATTAATGGGGCAGGGAGGAACTTTTCGAAACAGAAGCAAGAAGCTGGCAACTTTATGGTGAAGGAGGAGACAGGAGAATTATAAAAGTACAAATAAGAATGCAAAGAACCATCTGAGATGAGGCCAAAGAGCTCCCTATAACTCCAAAGCCCAAGAGTTCGTTTTTGTTGCCATCAAAATTCAATATTGGAGGTGATAGTTATTTATTTGTTCTACAAACATGTATTGGGAGGCCGAGAACTCCACCAGGCACTGGGTACATAATGTCGGAAGCGGTTCTGTCCTTACGAGGGTAACAAAATGTATTGGGTGCGTTTTATTTAGCAAAATAGAGAATAATACAATGTATTTAGAAAGATTTCCAGAACAACGAAAGATATTAAAACAATTTGATTTACCAAATTTGAGGCTCCAGGATTCTGGGAGAATCAATTATGCAGAACAGTTCATTCCCTACTGGACCTAATAAATGAGGCATTAATTATATTAGCATGACATTGTTATTAGTTTTAAATTAAGAGCAGTATGCATATGTGTTATTTTCTGAAGACACAGATGTCTGCTTTACCCTTTAATTATGGCCAGCTCCTGTGACATTATATATTTCAGCTTAATTAAGGCAGCCTCTACTCCTTGGGGTGAGAGAGTGGGCACAAGCTGGGGTGTTTGATGAATGGAGGGGACAGATTTGAGGGAGGAGAAAGTAAAGAGGCCAACAGGGGTGCAGGGGACCCTCAATTTTCATGTTTATAGAAGACTCTCACTTTTCCAGCCTCTCTCCTTACCTTTCTCCTAGTCCCGCTTTCCAATGGAGAAAAATAAAGGTCCAAAAGGAATAGATTTAATGGAATGAGAACAGAGGGTGGGGCTGCCTGGGGATGTACTGTGCATTTAAAATAAAACAAAACAAAATACCTCTTGATTGCCAAGTCCTCTTGATTGCCAAGGCAGGAAATTTCTGCCCAACTGGAAGGGCTGGTTGCAGAAATCCTTGAGGGCTTTTCTGGAAAGGCTGGAGAAGGCGTGGCTAAGGGAGAGCTCCTCTGGGCATCCACACTCACCTGCCTGCCACCCGGGTGAGGTAGTGAGTCAAGTATACCAGGGGTGTCCGGGCAATGAGATGAGTCTGACCCAGCAGAGGGATCGGGGTCAGAATGTGGCCACATTCAGCCAGGGTCATCTCTGTGTCAGAGAACTGTGTGGGCCCAGCAGGCCAAAGGCAATGAATGAAACAGTCTGGAATCAGATTTAGAACCAGAGCCAGCATCAATTCATGGATGAGTCCTCTCCTCACCCAACTTACGTCGACCTCCATCTTTTCTGTGTATATTTCTCATCATTGTACCCTTAGTACCTAGAACAGCTCCTGCATGAGGCTTGGCAATGCTGAATGAACGAATGAATGAATGAACTTAGGAAGCTTATTTCTTACCCTCTTACCGTTATAATAAATGTATTTCTGAAATTACTTGCCACCCTTGATTTAAAACACACACACACACACACACACACACACATCAGGAAACAAAGGAGATGGTTCCTTACCCTGCCTAGAACTTCTCATACAGTCAGATCCAAGGAAATTAATTAGATGCTAAAATTGAGAAATTACTTCACAAAAGTTTCCAGAGAATAAAAATAAATATTTACTGTTGTCCTGGCAAAGAGTTTGGTGGTTTACCTTTCATAATGAAGTATACACTCAGAAGTTTATGGTTAGGCAAGTTTTACCGTGAGGATAAACACGCATAAATATACATAAGTGCTTCTCTCATCGAAATAACCTCGAGGCAGGGCCTCCTTTTGGTGGTTTCTGAGCGCCCCTATCTTTTAAACATGGTGGCTAGGGTGTCAGTGTGTTCTAGGTCTCTGTAGTGTTGGGTGACTGCATTTACAGAGGTAGAACGGTGGCTCTGTCTCCTTAGAGCCTGACCTTTGGATGCACTTTGGACTCACTTTTGACCTTGGGATAGCAGGAGCTATCCTCCCCCACTGCCCTACGGACAGAACTACTCAAAGTGTGCACAGAAGCCAGCCCACAGGCCACTACCAGCCTATCACTAGTGAGGGCGCTTGCACCAAAGTTTAAATCAATGGTGTCATTAAACACACTGTTAGGTTCTGTTAACATTTTAGACTATGACCTCTAGGGGTGCCTGGGTGGCTCAGTAGGTTAAGCAACCACCTTTGGCTCAGGTCATGATCCCATGGCTTGTGGGTTCGAGCTCCATATTGGGCCCCGTGCTGACAGCTCAGAGCCTGGAGCCTACTTTGGATTCTGTGTTTCCTTCTCTCTCTGCCCCTCCCCTGCTGGCTCTCTCTCTCTCGCTCTCTCTCAAAAATAAACATTAAAATTTTTTTTCTTTTAAAAGGAGAATATGGCCTCTAGATCAAAGGTTGACAAACTTTCTGTAAAGGGCCAGAAAGTAAATATGTCCGGCTTCGCAGTCCGTCACGATTACTCAATGTTGCTGTTTAGTGGTACTGAAACAGCCATAGACAACATGTGTATGAATGGGTGTGGCTGTGTTCCAATATGACTTTTCTCTTCTCTGTCTCTTTCTTCTTTCTTTTGACAAAAATTGACACAGCTGGGAAGTGCCCAGTGTTGGTAGATGTGGCTTGGGACTGGGGGGAGGGGGTGTAGTTTGCCTACCTCTGTTCTGGATGAGGGAATCTGCTCAGAGTATATTCTGGTACAGGTTTCTTTTCTTGAGTACCACTGGACTGGACAGCCTCTGAAGGGCCATGTCAGGCAGTGAGGCCACCAACACAGATGTCATGGGGAGGGTTATAGTTTCTTTCCATGGGTGATGATTTTATAAGAGTAGGCATCTGCCCCTTGGCTACATTGCATTTTCTCCTAAATTCACTGGTGGCTTTGCCATTGTCGCCAACCTTATAACTCCGTTTCATAAATGCCCACCCTCCCTTTGCACTCTCCTTCTCAATCTTCTTCTATGCTATTACTTACCCTCTTGCTTCTCTCTCACTTGTAGTTTTCTTCTCTGGTTAACCTAGTTTTTGGCCAGTCACCCCAGCTTCTACTTTCTACCACCAACAGTGCCTCTACTGGTGTCCCCGAAAGGCAGATACTCCTTTTCTCACTTGCAGTCACAGAATGGTCAGGGCCAGGTTTTCAGGGTCATCTGTATTCTTATTTGGTGTTCATATCCTTTCTCTGGAGTTCTATGCTATTTAGATCTCCTACCTCTTACTCCTTTGGGCCCTAGTTCTTAAAGACTTTCTGCATTTGGGGCCCTGGGTGGCTCAGTCAGTTAAGCATCTGACTTTTGACTTTGGCTTAAGTAATGATCTCATGGAACACTGCCTGGGATTCTTTCTCTCTGCCCCTCCTTCTCCACTCCTCTCTCTCTCTCAATATAAATAAAAAAAAAATTAAAAAAAAAGGACTTTCTGCCTTTGTGACCCAAAAGACCCTCATCTCCAGTAGTAAGTTTCAATGCTGTGCTTCTTATTGGTTCTTATTCTTATACCTTTCTATCTAGTTTCCACCTGAGCTCATCTGTACCATTTCATAAATTGCTCCCCTACCTCTTGATCTTATCTTCTGAGTTGCCATTGAAAAGCATCAACTTTTTCTCTGCATGAACAGTTCTCCTAACCACCCTTCTTGTCTCTATATTTCTTGTTCCATTCAGGTTCTTTGATGTTGAGTCTTTGCTTTGTATTCTCACAATCAATACAATGGATACCATAGATCGTTTTCTAGGAGTCATCCTCCCTACTGGGTTGACAGAGGCTAGCTTCTTTAAACCTTGGGCTCAAAGGTATCTAGCTACTACCTGGCATCTGATACATATCCTACAAATTTTACTTGTAGGCTAAATTTTATTAGTCTAGGCTAAAGGCTACACAGATCCACTCCCCCACCACCCCCGCCCAGTCCCACGATTTCTTGTGACCAAGCAAAAGCCCTCTCAGAATAGGCAGTGGTAAGACTCCGGAGTTGTTGTGTGGCCTTTGGTCAGACGGGCTCTAGACAGGGTCTTGTGTCTCAAGTGAGTCTTTCCTCCACTGTTACAACATCCACGCTAACTTCTTTGATGTGACCACTCGGCCTCCTGGACTCTTGAGGATCCTATAGGAATCTCCCAGAAAGGCTGGATTGCAGACATCAGTAGAATGGCTTCATGCACCTGACCATGGCAGAGAATTGGATGGGGAAAGTTAGGGAATCGCTGACTTCTCCCTTTCTCCTCCCAAAGATGGGTTGCTCTGGATGGAACATGAACTCCTCGGTGAAACTGCTTGTCAGTAATGGCACCACCATCCATGCATCACTTAAACCAGAAACTCAGATTTCCCCTAGACGACTCCCTCTCCCTCACCTGTTCACATCTGTCATCGAATACATCATCATAGGCCTTAATATCTACTTCCTTTCCCCCCACTTCCACTTTAGTTCAGGTGAAAATGGGAATGATAATAAGCTTACCTATCGCTTAAAGATGTAATGAAGATTGAATAAGTTAATATATTTCAAGTACATAGAACAGCATCTGACACACAGCGAACGCTTACTATGCTTTAGTAATTACCATTGTTGTCATTGTCATTGTTATTTTGTCTTCCACTATGGGGTTAGGTGCCTCTCATATATGCTTCTCTTATGCTAATTAGTATTGCTATTGTAGCACTTACCACCCAATGTTGTAAAATCTCCTGTTACTTTGTGTCCCTGTAAGACCGCACAGTATCTGACACAGAGCAGAGATTCAAAAAATTTTTCTTGAATTAATGGATGAATATAAAACAAAGATTTTTGGTCCCCTATAAAGCGAAGTAGAGGGAGGATAGAAGAAGAGAAAGAAACTGAAATAAACAACCAACCAACACATCCTCTTCTCACCAAAGATCTACACGTACCCTCTGCATCAGCTGTGATTGGAGCTCATTTTCTCCCTGGCTCAGCCAAGTAGTCAATAGCTGTCACCTTCAGGTCCCCAGCTCTCTGATCTATTGTGATGGGTGGTCAAAAGTTGATGTATCCAATGAAAAGTGTTGTTGTTGTTGTTGTTGTTTTTGCTGTTTTACTCCATTGTTACTTCCAGGTTCACAGCCATTCTGAGCCTTCCTGAAGGTTGGTCTCTGGATAATTGAGGTATCAAAGACAGTTCTTAGGATCATTGTTGAGAGTGAAGTGGACCTTCAATTTCTCAAACTCTAATAGCAGAAAGCCAGTGTTATCAGTTCAGTAAGGAAAGGCTTCTGATTCCTGTAGCCAATTTTACTGGTGGTGGTGGCGATGCAGAATTCGTTAACTAAGCTCCCTTTGATGCTCATGGTGCCCCAATGAGCTCTCCGGACAGTCCTCATTTCTTAATGATTGGACTTTGTCAGACATTTTCTAACGAAACTGTGAAGTGTGCTACTTTGCACATTGAATGGTTCGTGTTTAGGTGTCCTCAAAGAGGGGACCAGACGACAGTTTGGAGAAGGTGTGGTACAGGTGAATGGGGTGAGACAGTTTCCCTCAGATTCGAATTCAGTTGTAGCCAGTGGGAAATGCGGGGACCAGTCAACTTTCCTTTCTGCAAATGTTTATTGGCCGCCAACTGTCTACTAGAACACCGTGCGAGGCCCAGAAGACCCCAAAATGAATGACACAAATTGCTGTCATTCAGAAGCTCACAGCCTGGAGCAGTCTGTGTAGGGACAGTTAGAGAAGTCACTATGTGATGCTATGCAGAAGAGTCACATCTTATTCAAAGCTGTAGTCCAAAGTCAGCATATAAAGTGAAATGACAGTCTAGAAAGTCACCCCCTCAAAAATCCTGTAAGTAAACTCTAAGAAACTTCTTTCATTTTTTTCTTTGCATTTTACATTTTAGTGAGAGCTTCCTTTTTTTTTTAAAGTTTATTTATTTATTTTGAGAGAGGGAGAGAGTGGGAGTACAAGTGGGGGAGGGGCAGAGAGGGAGGGAGAGAGAGAATCCTAAGCAGGCTTCATGCTGTCAGCGTGGAGCCCGACGTGGGGCTTGAACCCATGAACCGTGAGATCATGACCTGAGCCAAACTTGGATGCTTAACTGACTGAGCCACTCATGTACCCCAAGAGCTTCCATTAAAAAAGAATTTTGCTTTTCTTTTATGAAGCTATATTTTGTAGGGTGTCTGGAATAAAAATATGTCTTCCTCTTTCTCTTTGTTTTCTCCTTTTCCCTCTTTCTGTTTACTGAGCACGTGCAGTTAAATCCATGCAAATTAAATGTACGCATGAAACAGCCCCATGGTTATCCCAAAAACGGAAGTTTGTATGACTGTATAAAGTGGTCTGAAAGCACAGGGGAAAAATGTTCTAACTTTGCCTGAGGAAATCTAAGGAGGCTTTCCTGAGGAGGTGTCATTCCAACTGGTAGGGGGCCAAGAGCTTTCCAAACACACAGAATAGCATGAGCAGAGGGAGGCCTGTAGCTATGGGAGGGTATAGTGTCTCCAGGGTATGATCTAGCATTTATGTTTGGGGCACGCGTAACGGTAGCAGAGAAGGTGAAGTGTGATGAGAAAAGAGATTCATTAGGCAAGATCACGAAGGCATCAAGACACGTTATGTGACCAGCACAGCTGCAGGGAAGAGTGATGGGGAACGTTGTGTCCACTCCCGGCAGCTCACTGTTCTCCATCCTCCCTTCTCCTTTCTTGCCACTTCCCTCCACGGTTAACTACTTCCTGAAATGGCCCAATGCACCTGTTTTGTGCCGGATCTGACTCACGGAGTGCTGTTTTCTAGCTGAGGATGTGTTTCTGTTTCCTGAGCCTCTTTTCATGAAGGGTCCCCGAGTCATCTAGAGACATGGAATCATTACTGATCTCGATGGTGGCCCTAAATGTAGGTGGGTTTCACGTACCTATTCCATAGTTAAGCTGGGGTACTGCTGTTCTCTGGAAATGTAGGAACCAGAACTTGGCCTGGATGGGACCCTACATGCCATTACACTTTCTGCTTTGTCATTTGACCTTGACTTGGGCCTCTTTAGGGGCCATGGAATATTGTCTTTTTTACTTACCCAGAAAGAAAGGGAAAGTGAGGTCCATATTAAGACACCTCTGGAGAAATTCAGGAAGTGACAGTGGATTTTCTGGGCTAGAATTTATGTAAGATAGCTTTGGTATTATACCCAAAGGTTGGAGAGATGTTTTATCAATTAGAATCTGGTCAGGTGACATATACCAAAGAAACCCAAATTACAGTGTTTTATTTTTTAAATTTTTTTTTTTCAGCGTTTATTTATTTTTGGGACAGAGAGAGACAGAGCATGAACGGGGGAGGGGCAGAGAGAGAGGGAGACACAGAACCGGAAACAGGCTCCAGGCTCTGAGCCATCAGCCCAGAGCCTGACGCGGGGCTCGAACTCACGGACCGTGAGATCGTGACCTGGCTGAAGTCGGACGCTTAACCGACTGCGCCACCCAGGCGCCCCAGCCAAATTACAGTGTTTTAAACAGAAGAGAAATTTATTTTCCTTTCAAATATAAGAAGTCTAGAGGGCAAGCAGTATAGGATTGGTACAATCATGCACAGTCAAGGACTCAGTCTTTGGTCTTAATATTCTGTTATCCTCTCCATGTGGCTCCCGTCTCATGGTCTTGGGTGGTTGCACAAACTCTAGCCATCACATCCATACTCTAAATAACAGAAGGAGGGCAGGGAAAGTTAAGAAGGGGGGGGATGGTGGTGGAAATAGCACATGACAACTGTCTTATAAAAAGATTTCTGGAAGCTGCCACACATTGCTTCTGCTTATAACACATTGGCCAGAGCTTAGTGGAGGCTGGGAAATGTTATTTCTCCAGGTGACAAGGTGAAAAGATACTGCAGTGGGAAGAAGCTGCCTCTGCCACAAATCCCATGAGCAAGAGCCCAACACTGTACATGTGAGCACAGAGCTGACACCTCTCCTCTTCTCTGAAGCCTGTGCCTCAGAGAATCACGTAGCTGCGGGAGTCCTTCCAGAGAGTCATTAACCCCCAACCCTGTGTGATGTGATTAGCACTGGTGTTATCTAAATGCTGAAGAAGGAAGAGGTCTCCTTGTTTGCCAACACACCACCCCTTCAGGTATTTTGAGAACACCAATATGGAAGAATGGATGTTCTTGGTCCGTTGGATGGATGAGTCCTGCCGATTAGGGATGTTTCATCCAGATAACACTCATTCCAGGCAAAGCCACAAATGTTGGGGCCCTTATGGAACCACTTTTTCAGATTCCCTACCTTTCCCCCAGACCCTCAACGGTTTGAATGCTACACAAGAGGTATCCGGCATGCTTTTGGCAATCATGAGCATGAATTCACTCTGTAACTTAGGCAATACATGAGTGGTGCCCAAAGACACAGGAGGGAAAGAGGAGGAGGAGGAGGAAGTAGCAGTTCAATTAGAGCAGTAATGGTGGGTGGAGAAGAGGAGGAAGGAAATGGGTGGGGCCTGCCCAGCCCCGTACAAATATGTGAATGAATTCAGTTTCTTTTCAGGGTCCTTCCCTATCTTTGGACACACTCCCTTTTGCTTGTCCTCAATATCCTCACACCCCTCTAGTCACCCACTCTTGGCATCCTCCTTAGCACTGCCATGGGCGATCTTTCCCTTCCCTAGTCCCCATCAGAAGCAACATCTGCTGTACTATGTGTTTAGGGAGTCATATAAGCGATAACATTGAAATAAGGGCTAATAAATCACAGACTTTTAAAACATGCTATATTTACCCACTTTCCCCAAAAAGTCAAATGTGCTTATTCACTTCCAATAATGATCAAGATAAGAATGTGATCCTCCCAGAAGTCATATTTACATTGTAAGAGAGATTTCTAAGCCTAAACCCGGAGGTATATTAATCACCCTCAATGGAATTTTAATACAGGGAAAATAATTAGGTAGGGGGTGTCCCTGTAGGGCTGGGGTTGGGGTTCCAGGACAGCAGCAGGAAGGCAAAATAGGGCTCGCTTCCAGCACCAAAAAGGCGTGTTTCTAACATAGTGTCAGCTCCATACTAAGTGACTGATCGATAATGAATAAACATGCGAATGAAGGTTTAATGAAAGGACAATTACAGAGCCCTGGGGTAAGGTTTAGAGAACCAGGAAGGGATGGTGTGATGTGCAGGATGAATCTGAATATGGCGGCAAACCCATACCACCTCTCAGTTGAAGGTGTGACCGGAAAGAGTGGCTATCAGCCCTGGAGAGGGCTGTGGCTTTTGGGAAAGGGCCGTTTGATGAGAGTTGTGGCTTTTGGTAGAAGAACACAACCATGGCCCAAACACGGCCTAGCAGGTGGGAATAAATCCTCTCTTCTCACCCTCCAATTTTTCATCGGTGCCTCCCATTGGAGAACTCGATGAAGTGCAAGAGAGCCTGGGTAGAGCTCAAGCCTCCCAAAGGCACTGTGGATAAAGGAGGGGGCAAATAGAAATAGAAAATATTTTAGCACATTAGCCTTTAGCAGTTTATACTTTAGTACAGGAGACAGAGCGATACGAACATAATTCGTAGACGACGCAGTCATCAAGGTCACTAATAGAAATGCATTGTCCGATTCATTTTATAAAATAAAAATTCACTGGCTTCTGGCAGCCCCTGAGTACAGTCTGGAGGTTTCCAAATCATCAAATCAGCTGTAACTATCAAACAAAATATCTTTTCTGTCATCTTTCCCTCCCTCTCTCTCTCCTTCCCTCCCTGCCTCCCTCTCTCTCTTCCTTTCAACAAATACTACTGGGGTCCTTGGTGTGTGGCAGGAACTGTGCCTGTCATCTGCTCCTGGTTGGTTTTAGTCTGGGGGGGTGGGTGGTCTCTGTCACCACTGACCCTTTCTCTCTGTCCTGCAAGACTAGCCTTTCCAGACCCTGTGATGCTTTCCAGACCCATGTGATCCAGGACTGTGATGCTTCATTGTTGCTTGGGGCAGAAAGAATGGCAACGTGAAGGCTTTTCAAAAGGAGCAGGCTGTGTGGAAGTTTTAAGCTCAAGTGTAGACTGGGGAGCAGAGGGAAAGACTGAGATTCTGGAAATTCTGGGCTAGAAGGTAAAGGCTGAGGGACAAAAGGAAAGGGGAATATGTGGGAGATTTAAATCAATGTTATAGGGGGCTTGTATTAAATGATAGCTCATGTCCCTTCCTTTTCACCCCTTCCTGAAGAAATCAGAACAAATATGGAGGAAATCTACCTCAGTGGGTGGAGGCAGAACCCTCTCGCTCACTTGACCCAGGACTGACCCTTTTTCAGACCTAAACCAGGAATGCAGTGGTGTATAAGACCCATTCAAACAGTCCCAGACCCATTAAGCAATGGAGACAGGCCCTTGGACACTTGGCATGAATTTCTGGTGGTTTCCCTTTGCCAGCATGCCTCCCTCACCCTGTCTGTAGGGACCTCCCTGTTTAAGTTTCCCTCATCCTGCCAATGGTCAGTGACCTGATTTCATCTTTTTTTTTTTTTTTTTGAGAACTACTTATTAAGAGCCAGTGCTTCTTAATAACTCAGTATGTTTGACAAGCCTATTCTTAAGTATCTTGGAGGCATCCCATTGGATTTTACTGACAATGCATTTCATTGTTTTTATAACTTCCCCTTCCTCCCCTGATGAGTCTTCAAAAGTCAACAGGGCTATCATCTTGGTCTCCACTTTGAATGGCATAGTAGTCAGGAGCACTGACACCACACTGCCCGGCATTGGTATCTGGGTTTGCTATCTGAGCAGCAATGTGATCTTGGACTAATCACTTGACCTGGTTGAGCCTTAGTTTTCTCATCTGTAAAATGGGAGTAATAATAGTCCCAAGTGGTGGGGATGAAAGGAGTCAATATGTATGAAATGTTGGGCCCCATGTCTGACCCATGTGAGTTTTCAGTGACAGCGTGCTTTTATTACAGTGAGTGCTGGGTTGTTATTATGACGCAAGGCATGGAATGTGCCTAGTGAGACTGAGGAGCTGAATTTCTAATTGTGTTACTTGTTTTTTTTTTTTTTTAATGTGTATTTATTTTGAGAGAAAGAATGAGCATGAGCGGGAGAGGGGCAGAGAAACAGAGGGAGAGAGAGAGAAGCCCAGTGGAGTGCTCATTTCATCTCTAAATTGCATTCTGGGCTCAGTTGCAAGGATTTTCTAAGCTTAGAGATGACTTAACAGTCGTCAGGTTTATCTCCATGTAAAACTCCCATCTTCTCAAGAGGAAGAGACGAAGGGAGGATTTGAGCCCTGGTCACTAAAAGCAGCTGGAATCTTTGTCTAGAGCTTCCTTGCAATCAGAGAGTCAATTTATGTTGGGGCTGAAGCTCCCTAGAGAACTTTTAGCCCACCCTGGGCATTTATCAGTTGAAACAACCCCAAGACTTACAAGTTCTGATCTTGCTTAAGACCATATAGGGACCCAGTGGTGGTCTGGGCTAAGGAGTGGTCTCCTAACTCACAATGCAGCATTCATTCTACACCATCAGGTTTTTCTTGTTTTAGATATTTTATCCATCTCTCTGTCTATATCGTCTATTTGGACCTTATTCCCCCCAATTAAATCTTTTCCAGAGCCCCAGTTTATGAAGATGGAAAGCTGAGCTGCTCTAGCTGACGGGAGAGGCAGGGCTTGGATTCCTGCACACTGGCCCTTTCTTTGCCCTGTGCAGCAGCCCTCGAGACCGCCCACATTGCTATCTTATCAGTACTTATGTATCTGTTTCTTTGACATGGTGTCATATTCCATTTTTCTAACCAGTTTTTCTGGTATATGGAGCTTTTGGGCCTATTCCGTCTTACACAGGTGTTGTTAGCAAATACTCTCCATATAATATATTGTAAAAAGAGAAGTTTTTGGACTGATCACCTTGAACTTGGGTCTTTGCAGGGAGCCTGGAAGCCAGCCTGGCTCTATGACATTGGCCAAGGTTCTGGAGGATGGGAAGGACCCTAGAGCAAATAAGCCTACACCCCACTTTCATAAACCCAAATACCTCTGTCCTCAGCTTACAGCACACCCAGGATCATGTTCCAAAAATTCCACTTAATTTTCTTGGCTTCTATATTCACTCAGTTACAACCGGACCAGAAGGAGTCTTGGCACTAAAAGTCTGCAAGGAAAAGGCTGTTTCTTTGAATGTTGTTGCCCAATTTTGCAGACATTTTAGGTTCAGATAAGGTTTTGGGTGGCCAGTTAATTCTTTCTACATGTTGTTCTGAAATGAACCCAAACTCGTGCCACCTTCTGAGATTCTCTGGTCAAATTGTGGCAATAATAAGCTGACATTCCTGACTCTAAAGCCAAATTTCCTAAAGGTCGTTTCTCCTCAGTGTTCCTTCCAGGCCCTTCCCCGCCCCCCCCCCCACCCCTCCACCGCCATCTCTTCACCCTTAGGTCAGGGGGAGGGTAGTCTGAACCTCTTCCTCTGGCCTCATGAATGGCTGCTGAGAGGCATCTGTGTGCATGCTGTTGTTTTCACTTGAGAAGATAAGAAGATTTCTTGGAAGCATCATCTCTTCTTTCTCAGCTATTGCTTATTTTTAAACCACCAATCTCTGCCCTAGTCAATTGAGCCTTCCACTACTGTAGGGGTTATAACGAGAGTTAAGTGTATAGTTTCCTTCCTACTCAGCTGTGTGTGTGTGTATATGTGTGTGTGTGTGTGTGCGTGTGTGAAAATGGGAAGGGGCAGTTTAAGGAGCCCAATTATCTTCTCAGCTCCATGAGGTCAGGGAACATATCTACCTTGGTTACTCCTCTATCTTCGTTCTTTGCCACATCCATGGTACATGGTAAACACTCAATAAATATTGGTTAAAGGAATGAATGAACATCTTCCTTCCCGTATCAGATCTTCTCTCTGGTCTCAGAGTTAGAGGACACCAGCCTCTGAGGTCCAGGATGTGGACTTCAGTGAATTGCCTGATTATACCGTGGAGACTTGTCAGTAGGGTTACCTTTAGGTCAGAGTGGTGACTTATGTGGTATGTTGAAGGTAGGCTGGTAGGTCCTAATGCCTACAATAATCTCATATCTTAGGGTCTTAAATGTGATTTGTTCAGAATGTTGTTTGTCCTCTGCAAGAATGCTGATGTTCCTGGCAGGACAGCCCCTTTAGATTTGTTAACGAGGTGTGGTGGGCGAAACATCGGTTCTGGAGTCAGATGAGCCTGATTTCTAACTTCAGTGTCACTATTTACCATTTGTGTGACTTCGATAAATTATTTGACCTCTTCAGGGGGTTCCTTATCTGGAAAATGGCGATAATAATATCTTCTTCATGGAACGATCAACATTAAATGATATTGAGGGGTGCCTGGGTGGCTTAGTTGGCTAAGTGTCTGACTTCAGCTCAGGTTATGATCTCACGGCTCATGGGTTCGAGCCCCATGTGAGACTCTGTGCTGACAGCTTGGAGCCTGGAGCCTGCTTTGGATTCTGTGTCTCCCTCTCTCTCTGCTCCTCCCCTGCTCACACTCTGCCTCTCTCTCAAGAATAAATAAACATAAAAGAATTAAAAAAAATTTTTTTAATGTTATTGAGTTTAAAAGGTGACCAGCCATGTGCTGGCATATAAGAGACACTCATATATTAAGAGGTCTTTTTCTTAAAGCTCTTCTCTTTCTTAAAGGCAAGTTCCTAGGGAAGAGGTGTTAGAAGGTGGGAGTTAAGAGAGGGTGGTGAGAACAAGTCTTGTCATAGACTTAAACATTTGTCTGGGACTAGTCCTATTGACTAATGTTGCCTAATGGGCATGTAGAACTAGTAAACAGGGAAGTACGAAACTTTTTCTCATTACAGTAAAACTTTGGCTTGTGAGCATAATTCATTCTGGAAACATGCTTGTAATCCAAAGTACTAGTATATTGAAGCGAATTTCAAGAACCATTGGCTTAGTCATGATCATGTGATGTTGGGCATCACATACGACTCATATTGCAGGACATCGCTTGTTTATCAATTTAAAATTTATTAGAAATGTTTGCCTGTCTTGTGGAATACTCGCAGAACAAATTACTCATAATCCAAGGTTTTACTGTATATAATTTTATTGGAACATCCTAACTGACTTCTAGAGTGCCTCCGCACAAAATAGGAATACCTCAAGACACCTGGGTGGCTCAGTTGGTTTAGTATCTGCCTCTTGATTTCAGCTCAGGTCATGATTTCACTGTTTGTGGGATCAAGTCCTGCATCAGGTTCTGCCCTGACAGCATGGAGCCTGCTTGGGATTCTCTCTCTGCCTCTCTCTCTGCCCCTCCCCCTGCTCATATGCACACTCTCTCTTTCTCTCTCTCTCAAAATAAATAAACATTAAAAAAAAAAGAAAAATACCTCTATGGGTATCAACCCTCTGGGTATATGGCTTGGCAATCAGACTCTGCCTCTGGGCACGTTTGAAAAGGGGCCATTTCCTTTGGGTAGATACAGGTGCACCGCTTGGCAGGAAAATCATCGGCTGAATAGCATCCTTATCTGCCCCTTCAGCCAGTTGGCTTTGTGCAGTGAACTACTTGCCCAACCATATGAGCTGGGCTTGCCTACCAGACAACAATTGGCAGTGAACTTGGGCTGAATTGTCAAATATACACATTTGTGAAGGAAAATTCAGTTGAGGCAGAAGACCTTGTTCAAATCACTTCTACTTCCATTCTAATCCAGAGCGGGGTTATGAAGCAGATAAATACTTCAAACTTCACTTTCTTCGTTCATAGAACAGTGATAACAATACTGCATTAGTTATCTACTCCTGCATAACAAATTATTCTAAAATTTTTGTAGCTTAAAAAAGAATAAGCATTTATTAGCTCGCAGTGTTTGTGGGTCGGGAATTCAGGAGCAGATTAGTTCGTTGGTTTGTGCTCAGGATCTCTTGTGAGCCCAAGATTTTGGTGGGCCAATCAGTATAATCGATATAACCATACACCAGAATAAAAAACCAAAACCATACGAGCATTTTTTTTTTATAGATTTAGAAAAAGAATTTGGCGAGTACATCATTCTTTCACAATAAAAACACTAACAAACTAGGAACTGAAGGGAAATTTCTCAACTTGGTAAAAGGCATCTATGAAAAATTTACAGGTAACATCATACTTAAGGTTGGAAGACTAGATACTTTCCCCTAAAAATCAGGAAAAAAGACAAGGATGTTGCTCTCACTACTTCTATTCAACATTGTGTTAGAGGATGTAGCCAGGGCACTCTGACAACAAAAAGAAATAAAGTCATCCAGATTGGAAACAAAGAAGTAAAACCATCTGTATTTTTTGAAGACATGCTTTTATATATCAATAATCCTAAGAAATTCACAAAAAAAGATTACAACTAATAAATGAGTTCAGCTAGTTTGTAGAATATACTTGCAATGAACATGCTGAAAATGAAATTAAGAAATCGATTCTATTTACAATAGTATCAAAAAGAATGAAATATTTAGGAATAAATTCAACAAGAGAAGTGCAAAATTTTTACTCTGAAAACTTCAAGATATTGTTGAAATAAATTAAATAAGCTCTATGGGGGCCTGGGTGGCTCACTTGGTTAAGCGTCCGACTTGGGCTCAGGTCATGATCTCGCAGTTTGTGGGTTTGAGCCCCACATTGGGCACTGTGCTGACAGCTGGGACAGAACCTGGAGGCTACTTTGGTTTCTGTGTCTCCCTCTGTCTTTGCCCCTCCCTTGCTCACACTCTTTCTCTCTCTCTCTCTCTCTCTCAAAAATAAACATTATAAAAATTAAAAAATAAATAAGCTGTAAATAAATAGAATTCATTTCAAGTTCATGGATTAGAAAACTTAATATTGTTAAGATGAAAATATTCCCCAGACTTATCTACAGAGTCAATGTAATTCCCATCAGAATTCCAGCTTGCTTCTTAGACAAGCTGACTGTAAAATTCATACAGAATTACAGGGACCCACAATACAGAAACAATCCTGAAGAAAAAGAGAAGAACAAAGTTGGAGGACTCATATAATTCTTGATTTCAAAACTTATTCTAAAATAACAGTAATCAGGACAGTATGATACCGGCATAAGGATAGACATGTAGATCAATGGGATAGAACTGAAAATCCAGAAATAAATCCATGCGTTTACTGATTTTTGACAAGTGTTTCAAGACCCTTCGGTGAGGAAAAGAATGATCTTTCCAATAAATGGTACTGAGACAACTGGGTATTTATAGACAAAAGAATGAAGTTAGACCCCTATCTCACACCATATGCAAAAATTAACTCAAAACAGATCAAAGAACTTAAATGTAAGAGGTGAAAAGATAAAACTCTCAGAAGAAAACACAGGGGCCAGTCTTCACAATCTCGAATTTGGCAACAGATTCTTATCTATGACACCAAAAGCAGGAGCCACCAAAGAAAAAATAGGTAAACTGAACTTCATCAAAATTAAAATATATTGTGCTTCAAAAAATACTCTCAAGAGGGTGAAAGGACAAGCTACAGAATGGGGGAAAAATGCAAATCATGTATCTAGGATCTAGATATCTAGATCTAGAGTATTTAAAGACCTCTTATCTAGAGGTCTAAGTAGATCTAAAATATATACACTACATACAGACCTCTTACAACTCAATATTACAAAAACAAATAACCCCATTAAAAATTTGGCAGAGTACTTGAACAGACGTTTCTCCAAAGATGTACAAATGGCCACTAAACACATGAAAAGATGCTCAACATCATTAGTCATCCGGAAAATGCAAATCAAAACCACAATGAGATGTTACTTCACACCCACCAGGCTAGCTCAATTCTGCAGCCCTGGTTGTCTTTTCAGCATTTGTCTCCTCACAGCTTTATTATGTGGCTAAGAGATACAATTTACAAAGTAAATTGCAAAATGAACAAAGAGAGGGGGAAAAGAAACCCAGGACTGGGACCCAAGAAGAAACAGTTTCTCTGGGTGATTGTCTATGAAAAGGCACTTTGCACCCCAATTTATATGGAATCTGGTCCAGCTTCAGGCGGGCCCCGGGGGTGCGGTTTCAGACAGGATGGGGATGAGGGTGTGGTAGAACTGGAGCCAGATGGCTGTAAGCGGCCAGCTCTGTCCCTCCCATGTTTATGGCTTCCGGAACACAACGCTTCTTGTCTCTAAAGCTTCAACAGCAGTGGATTTCGGGCTGTCTTCTGGTGTTCTTGGGTTATCATTCTATCACAGACAGCACGTAGGCTCGATGGGATTATAAAAATAGCATCCCAGGTTCACAAATTAAGAGCAGAATCTGATTATTTGGGTAGTTTTTGTCATCGGCTTGGATGCTTCTTTCCGGTTTTCTGAATCAGGTTCTTTTTGTGTCTCCAGATGCTTTCTTAGAGGTCTAATCTCTCCTGCTTACTCCCCTAGCTGCTTAGAAATCTGTCCTCTCACCTGTCCAGGTGCCTCCCTCGTGATTTTATAAACATTAATTAACATCTGTGTTAGATGTGCCCAGAATGTTTGGGTATCTTATCTCATTTAATCATCACTGTGACACTGTGATGTAGGTGATTGTTACCATTGCTTGAAAGTTGAGAAAATGAAGACATGAAAGGTTGAGCAATTTGGTTAACAGTGCACAGCTAGCCACTGGTGCCCATACCCGGGTTCTCTGGGCTTTCTCCTGACGATGCGGCTCCTTTCTTCAGCCCCAGACACTAGGGTTTCCCTTAACCTACAGCACCTCTACTTTGTCTTGGGGAAAGAGAGCGACCTGACATAAGAAACCCACCTAGACAAAAATAATGATGGATACGTTCTCCCTAAACATCCAGTTCTGATTTGGATCATTCCCAGGATCTCCAATCTAGCCCATTTAGAAGTTAATGAGAGGACAGAGCCAAGTCCTGGGAAAGGTCAGAGACCCCTCATTGATGATCTCACAATAACTCAAGATCAAGGTCAGCCTTGCAAGCCCCAGATAAATTCTGGAATCATTCCTACTTTCGGGGGCTCCTCCCGAGTGGCCTCAGAGGGGGCCTAGCACTGGTTTGGGCTCCATCCTGGTGTGCACTCCTGCCTTGTGATGGGATAAAAACTGGGCCATCCTCTGTGGGCGTGTGGTGGTGGGAGGGAGGACATGGTCCTGTCTTATGCAGAGATCTAAAGATGCTGCTCATCTTGCAATGCTCTTTAGCACCCAGAGCAAGTTAGCACAGAGCAAATACTCAATAAGTGTCTTTTTTTTTTTTTTAAGTTTCTTTATTTTGAGAGAGAGATAATGAGCAGGGGAGGGGCAGAGAGGGAGGGAGACAGAGGATCCGAAGCGGGCTCTGCGCTGATAGTAGAGAGCCTGACGCGGGGCTCGAACTCACAAACCTCAAGATCATGACATGAGCCGAAGTCAGAGGCTTAATCGACTGAGCCACCCAGGAGCCCCTCAGTAAATGTTTTTTAATTTAATCACATGGTAACCGATATTTTGTCTTGTTTTTTTCCCCCTCCAGGAAACCTATTCTACAAGTGAAATACACTTAACTGAAATTCCTCCCTCTCTCCCCTCCTCCCTTCCCGTCTTCTTTCTTCTTTTTCTTTTTTTTTATCTCCTTCTATATGTTCACGTGTATAGAATGTTAACGTTTTCAGAGTGACCTCCAATCTCCTCAAGCCCTACACAGAAAAGGGCAGAATATAAACAAATAATGAGCCTCCCCCAAATAATCTCGTTTGATTTGTACATTTCACCACTTTTACCCACAATGCGTATCAAATATGAATTATCATTAATTCATTCCACCCCAAATCCTAGTGTTTGTTTTATTTTTCTACTTCCTGCATTAGGAAGCTATTATCCATAGTCTTCCACTCCCACCCCTGGAGGGAGAAAAAAAAAATACTCTTGTTTTCTGTGGGTGGCCTGTGGGGGTTCCTGAGCAGATGTTCAGGGAGTTGGATTTCAGCATCTGTGAGTTTGTCTGGATCACTTTGGTAAGCTGTTAGTATTCAGTAAACTGCCACCTGGGCACCCCTCCCCCCACCTCTATTACTTTTTTCCCCCCTTTAGTTCCATTCTATTGTTTTAAACAAACTCTTCCACTTTCTGAGTGGGTGGTTTCTTACAGTAATGAATGCCAGTTGCCTATTATCCAGGGAAGATTTCAAAATTATTTAGGTCATACGTATATTGATAATTCTTCCCTCAATTCTTTTGTCTCTCAAAAGCCCCAATTCAGGGATTTTAAGGGCATCAAAAAAGTGAAATTGAGCTATTGGCCTTTAAGAAAATGATACATAATCTCTTGAGCAAGCTCCACGGCTTTCTTTGAAGAATTTACCCAAAGCTTTTGGCACAGAATGCAACAGTGTAGCCCAACAATTTCTGTGTATACCTTCTTTGAAAGGAGACAGCATGAAAGTGATATGAACTAAGTTGTCAGGCTCCTGTAGGACAAATAGCCCTTTATGGCAAGTGAGGGAGAAATCAGATCACTGGATCTAAAACACAGCTCTTAATGTGATACTATGTTCACGGAATAAGTATTTAAAAATTTAAATTTATAGGTTCGCGTGGGTGGCTCAGTCGGTTAAGCGTCCGACTTCCGCTGGGGTCATGATCTCAAGGTTTGTGAGTTCAAGCCCTGCGTCGGGCTCTGCGCTGACAGCTGGGAGCCTGGAGCCTGCTTTGGATTCTGTGTCTCCCTCTCTCCCTCTCTCTGCCCCTACTCCAACTCACGCTCTATCTCTCTGTCTCAAAAATACACAAAACATTAGAAAAAGGAAAGAAAATTTAAATTTATCAACCTGGTTGGAAGTGACCATACATTTAATGCATTATAAATGTATGATTCTAAAGGACGGAAGGAAGGAAATCAGTAGGAGAAAAAAATAATGAAAATCAACTAACTGGATTCCAACAGCTTAAAAGGTCCCCTGGGGAGGGTTTTTTTTTTTTTTTTTTTTTTTAAAGACAAAGAGGTCTAAGAGAACTGCCTGTTTCATAAGAAAACAATATGGTTTTAATAACATAAGAAAAAAAGATCTTGATCCATGAGAAAGCAGGAAAGGGTAGAAAGAAATTAAATTGGCAGGGTCAAGGGTTGCTTTAAAATGATCTCAGAAGAGGAAGTTTGCCAGGCAATCCGTGAAAAGGATGGTCAAAAATTGAAATAATTTGCTGAGAAAACCAGAAGAGCTAAAGCAGAAAAGGAAATGCAACTAGCAAAAAATATAAAGAGAAACAGGAAAAAAATATTAAACATTTAAGCCCCAAATGAGAGAGACAGAAAAATATTACCCTTCATAAATGAAAACAGAAAGCTAAAGATATGGGATCCTTAAATGCCGAAGTTCTAAAAGTTTTAAATTATGAAGGTAGTATCTTATATCTTCATCCCTCCATTCACATGTAACCATTTTATATGCATTTTGGAAATACATTTTGGTGCATTTTCTTCTAGACCTGAGCTATATAATCCTTGAAATGTGGCTAGTTCAAATTGAGAGATACACACTGGATTTTGAAGATATAGTAAAAAAAAAAAAAAGAACAATTTTTATATTGATCACATGTTGAAATTATTGTACTTTGGATAGTTATAAGTACAATATATCATTCACATTAATTTCACCTAAATAACACCAGTGGGCCACATTATCTTTCTGTTGGACAGTGCTGTTCTACTCCTTATTTTCTATAGCTAATAGTTAGGAAGACTTTATTAACCTAGACTCATGTGGAGTTAATCAATTAAAGTCAGAATCAAAATTTTGTAAGTAGTGAAAAGGATTAACTGTGATTTTTATCTTGAAAATATAATAAAAATTATACAAATAATTTTACTATGAACCTTTCAAATAAAATTTAGGTTCTACTTGCAATTATACACTAATTCTTAGAAGAAAATGTCAATAAAGAAAATGATGGGGGAAGGGATTGTGGGATGATTTTTCCAAAGAAAATGAAAGATAGCTTAATAGTACATCTTTCACTTTACACGTGAGTATTTTGTAGCACAGTTATAAAGAGGACCAATTGGGCAAAGAGGTTTGAAGCATTTGTTAATTTCCTGAATGGCCTCTCGTAATACTTTTAAGTTATTCTCTTTTGAATGGCCCATCTTGTCATCACTCTTGTTAATTTTCTCTTTGTGTTTTTTGTTTTTTTAATTGATTGAACTCTCCAGATCCTTATTTGCTAGTGATTTGCCCAGCCCTGCAAATAACCTCTCCTTGTTTCATTAAGTTTTGCAACTATGAAGGCTTTGGATAATGAACATGTAGATAAGGAGGACACCTGTGTATGTTTATGTTGCTGGGGCAACACTAATGCAGGTCTGTGCCCCTACCTATCACTTCACCCTCAATCACAGTGATTCCCTAGTATCTTTAAGAATGCTTCATAAGTGGGGCACCTGGGTGGCTCAGTCGGTTGAGCCCCCAACTTTGACTCAGGTCATGATCTCACAGTTCATGAGTTCAAGCCCTGCATTGGGCTCTGTGCTGACAGCTCAGAGCCTGCAGCCTACTTCGGATTCTGTGTCTCCCTCCCTCTCTGCCCCTCTCTCTCTGCCTCTCTCCTCCTTGTGCTCTGTCTCTGTCTCTCTCTCAAAAATTAACAAACATTAAAAAAAAAGAATGCTTCATAAACATCATCAGAAGTGAATGACTACATCATTCTTATGTCTATCTTATTCTTAATGTCTATCTTACGGGTAAACTATGATCGGTAAATTATCAAAACATTCCCTTATTTTGGATAATTTATGGTTTTTTTTTCCTTCCTTTTTTGGACTATTATTACAAACAATGCAACACATAACATCTCTGAACACAAATCTTCATTGAATTCCTGTTTTTATTTCTGATAGATACCTGGAGGGGTAATTGCAAGATAAAAAATTTTGGACATTTTAATGCAAACTGCCAGTTTTTCTGACCATTGATGGTAATTTATACTCTTAGCAGTGGCATATGAGTGGACATGGAATCACACCTTGGACAACATTAGGAATTACCAAGAAAAATACTTTCGTTAAGCTAATAAGGAAAATAATATCTATTTACTCTTCATTTGAATTTATTTGATAATGTTTATTAACAATAATTATTTGAAAATATTTATTAACCATATTTTATTTTCTGTAAATTCTCCATTCATGTTACCTTCTCATTTATCTATCATGGATGTTTTTGATTTTATTTATTTGCAAGAGGTTTTTTTTTTTTTAATTTTTAATGTTTTTGTTGTTGTTTGTTTGTTTTGAGAGAGAAACAGAGCATGAGTGGAGGAGGGGCAGAGAGAGAGAGAGAGAGAGGGAGACACAGAATCCAAAGCAGGTTCTGGACTCTGAGCTGTCAGCCCAGAGCCCAATGTGGGGTTTGAACCCACAAACTGTGAGATCATGACCTGAGCTGAAGTCGGACAGTTAACCGACTGAGACACCCAGGCACCCTTGACAAGCTTTACTTAAAAAAAAAAAAAAGTTTATTTATTTATTTTGAGAGGGTTGGTGGGTGCACACGAGGTGGGGGAGGGACAGAGAGAGAGGGAGAGAGAGAATCCCAAACAGGCTCCATGCTCGGCGTGAGCCCTATCTTACCACCATGAGATCATGACCAGAGTGTATATCAAGAGTTGGTTACTTAACTAACTGAGCCACCTAGGCACCCCAAGCTTTATTTATTTATTTTTAATGTTTATTTATTTTTGAAGGAGAATGCAAGTGGGGGAGGGGCAAAGAAAGTGGAACGAAGGATCTGAAGCAGGCTCTGCACTGACCGCAGCAAGCCCAATGTGGGGCTCGAACTCATGAACTCAACTGCGAGATTGTGACCGGAGCCGAAGTCGAATGCTCAACTGACTGAGCCACTCAGGTGCGCCCCCCCCACCCTCAAGCTTTGGTTTTTAAAAGAACCTCCATTTTCTAGATTCTAGTGAGTTGAGTATAGTTTCATAAGTATATTGGCCATTTGGGTTTCTCCTGTATTATTTCCCATTTGTCTCTTTTGACCATTTTCTATTAGGTTATTCTTTCATATTGAATTAAGTAAGCATTTCATATTTTCTGAACATTTATCTTTTGTTGTTACATGCATTGAAAATATGGTCTCCCAGTCTGTGACTTATCTTTTCACCTTGTTTTTATATTTGTAATAGTGCAGAATTTTAGAAAAACCCATTTAATCAAATCAATCCAGTTTTTCACATAAAGTTAGTGCTTGTTTTGCTCATTTAAGAAGATCTCTATCCTGAGATCATGAAGATATTTTCTCACTTTTCTTCTAAAAGTTGTGAAACTTTCTTTTCAAATTTGTATTTGATTCATTTGGAATTTACTTCTGTGGTTGGTGGGATGGGGGAGATAACATTTTGTAGGTAATCAGTTGTATCAGGATGATTTATTAAATATTCCATCTTTCAAAAAAATTTCCATTGATTTTTTTAAGGTCCCTTATCTCATACATCAAGTTTTAATTTATATGAAAGACTGTTTCTGAGCTCTCTATTTGGTTCTGTTGGCTCATTTGCCCATTCCTTACTCATACACTGTGAATAATTCTACTTTATGAGAAGTTTGATATCTGGTAGGGCAAGCCTTGTTTCTCACTTTGTCTATTTCAGGAGCGTCTTGGTTATTTTAAGCCCCTTTCCCTTCCATGAAATGTTAGGATCAAATAAACATTTGAATGGAATCGTATTCCTTTTATGGATTTATTTAGGGAAAATTGATGTTTTTTCAATATTAAATATTCTATTCATGGACATGTTTTATTTCTCCATTTATTCTGGTCTTTTCTTAAGCATTTTATTTTTTGTTTTTAAAAAAGATTTTATTTAAATGTTTATTTATTTTGAAAGAGAACAAGCATGAGTGGAGGAGGGGCAGAGAGAGCAGGAGAGAGAGAATCCCAAGCAGGTCCTATGCTGTCAGCACAGAGCCCGATGTGGGCTTGGGCTCACAAACCATAAGATCATAACCTGAGCCAAGATGCTTAAGAGTCAGATGCTTAGACTGAGCCACCCAGGTGCCCCAAGCATTAAAAAAAAAACAACTTTTTTTAATGTTTATTCATTTTTGAGAGAGAGAGAGACTGAGTGTGAGTGAAGGAGGAGCAGGGAGAGAGGGAGACACAGAACTCAAAGCCAGCTCCAGGCTCCAGGCTCCCGGCTGTCAGCACAGAGCCTGACGAAGGGCTGGAACTCACGAACCATGAGATCATGCCCTGAGCCCAAATCGGATGCCTAACCAACTGAGCCACCCAGGCGCCCTAGGTGCCGCAAGCATTTTAATATTGTAATTTTCTCAATAAAGATTTTACACAACATTTGTTAGTCTTCTAGGCACTTTACAGATTTTGTTGATTTTGTGAATGAAATTTCTTCCATTAAATTTGCTAATTGTTTATTATTTTTAGACATCTGTGACTTTTAAACAGCTTTATTGAATTATAATTCACATATTATACAATTCATCCATTGAAAGTATACATTCAATGGGTTTTGGTACATTCAAAAATATGTGCAACCAGGGTGCCTGGATGGCTCAGTTGGTAGAGCATCCACTCTTGATCCCAAGGTCGTGAGTTCAAGCCCACATTGGGCGTGGAGCC
Organism: Lynx rufus; assembly: GCF_022079265.1. Taxonomy (NCBI): domain Eukaryota; kingdom Metazoa; phylum Chordata; class Mammalia; order Carnivora; family Felidae; genus Lynx; species Lynx rufus. The sequence continues at coordinate 47,131,407 of NW_025814889.1, forward strand.
CAATTAAAATGTATATATATGTGCAACCATCACCATAATTTTCAATCATCTTCATTACAAAAAGAAATCTGGTATGTTTAAGTTATTCACGGATCCCTCCATTTCTCCTCACTCCTCCAGCCCCAAGCAACTGCTAATCTACTTTCTGTCTCTAGATTTTCCTGTTCTGGATTTTCATATGAATAGAATCATATAAAAGCTGGTCTTTTGTGACTGACTGTCTTCTTTCATTTAGCGTAATGTTTTAAGGTACATCTATGCTTCATCATATACTAGTCCTTTATTGCTTTTTAAGGCTGAATAGTATTTCATTGCATGTATATGCTCTATTGACTTTTATATATTGATTTTTAAAATAACATTGCAGAACACTTGTATTAATTTTATTGATACTAATTTTCTATATAGATTTTCTATAGATAATCCTATCTTCTTCCAGTGGGAGCAGCTTTGTAAATTCCTTTGGACTCTGTACACTTTCTATTTCTAATCCTTGTCTTATATCATTAGTTAGAATTTCTAGTACTGAATGGACATGCTGTTACAATCGTCCTTGTCTTATTCCTGACTTTAATGTAATTGATTTTAAGATTTTACCATCAAATACATTATCTATAGGATCTCAATGAACACACATTTTGGATGAAGAACATTGAACCTTATTCTTTGTTAAGATTTTTTTTTTCATGACCAAATTAAATTTTGGCTGATTATTTTGTGTTTATTAAAAGCATCAGACTTTTGGGGCGCCTGGGTGGCGCAGTCGGTTAAGCGTCCGACTTCAGCCAGGTCACGATCTCGCGGTCCGTGAGTTCGAGCCCCGCGTCGGGCTCTGGGCTGATGGCTCGGAGCCTGGAGCCGTTTCCGATTCTGTGTCTCCTTCTCTCTCTGCCCCTCCCCCGTTCATGCTCTGTCTCTCTCTGTCCCCAAAATAAATAAACGTTGAAAAAAAAAAATTAAAAAAAAAAAAAGCATCAGACTTTTCCTCCCTTTAATCTGATTTTCTGGTTTGTTAGTTAAGTGATTTTCTGATCTTGAATTCTACTTCATTAAACAATTCTTCAATCGTTCACCATTTTTGACTGGATATTATAGGTCAGACGCTATGCTAAGTGTAAAAATGCAAAAGTAAATAACAGACAATCCTCTTCTTTAAAAAGCCTAGCATTTCTTTAGGAAAGTAAGAGCTGAATAGGGGCAAGGTAATTAACAAATATTCAATGTTTTCTATGCGTGCGGTACCCTTTTAGATACTTTAGAAATGCGTTCTGGTTTGATTCTACTAATAAGCCTATAAATACAACGATTTTATTCACTTTATAGATTAGGTATCCGAGGTTCCCAGAATTAAGTAATTTGCTCCAAGCCAGGATTCAAACCAAAACTTTCTAGCTCTAAAACTCAGGCTCTTGCAATATGCAGGTGGCAAGTATCATGGCTGTTGAGTGCACGGGGAGCCATTTTTAGTTAGAATGGTCAGGATATTTCTGATTTTCCAGAAAATAATGGATTTAAACGATCCCTTCATTGGTAGGCAGCTGTACGGGAGAGCAGAGCAGCAGATGGCAATTGAAGCGGGGTGGGGGGGTGGGTAAGCAAAGGCACAGAGTCAAAAAGCACCAAATAGCCCAGAGCTCAAAGGGTAAACCATTTGGCTGTGATGTACAAGTTGTGTAAGCTGGTCTTGGGAAAGAAATCTAGATAGGCTGGAGTTTTATCTTATAAAAACTCTTGTGGTGACATACAGTGCAGATTAGAGTAAGAAAACCAGACTCTCAGGCAGGAGGCCTTTGCTATAGTCAAAGTGAGTAATAGTAAAGACTCTTCATTTGCTCCTCATCAATTTAAAAAAAAAATTTTTTTTCAACGTTTATTTATTTTTTGGGGGACAGAGAGAGACAGAGCATGAACAGGGGAGGGGCAGAGAGAGAGGGAGACACAGAATCGGAAACAGGCTCCAGGCTCTGAGCCATCAGCCCAGAGCCCGATGCGGGGCTTGAACTCCCGGACCGCAAGATTGTGACCTGGCTGAAGTCGGACACTTAACCGACTGTGCCACCCAGGCGCCCCGCTCCTCATCAATTTTAAGATGGAGTCCAACCAGTTAACTTACCCTGATGGACCAGGCCTGACATGGCCTTTCCCTTCCCCCCTCCAGTCTCATTTTTCCTCTTGTCCTCTCAGCTCCACCCTCACTGGCCGCTTTTAAGTTTCTTGAACCTACCTACTCTGCTCCCTTTGATCAAATAGTCTGAATAAATTATTCCATCAGTGAATGACTTTCTTCCTTCTCTCGGCATGCCACACCCACTTTTCTAATCAACTTCTACTCATACTTCATGTTTCATTCCTTAATTGCGTTCCTCCCTTTCAGAATACTCATTTCAACTTACAGTCATATGTTCATTAATGTTTTCTTGAGCAACATCTGTCTCTCTTACCAGCTTGTAAATTCCATTGCTGAAGCAGGGGCAGTCTATGTCTGCTGTCACTTGCCTAGTTCCCTGCACAAAGCCTGGCACAGAATAGGCACTCCATACAGATTTGGTAAATGAATAAATGAAGAGTGAATTTTCTGAATTAGGGAAGGCGAAGTCAATAGGAATAAAATGGATAAGAAGAAAAGGAGATTGCAAAAATTTTTAGAAAAATAAACTTGACTTGGTAAGTTGACTAAATATGGGGACGAAAGAGGAATTAAGAATGGTTCTCAAGGTTAACTCTTCAGTGATTAATTAAGAGAGAAGTTGTATTATTAAAAGAAACACAGAATCCGGAAAGATGAAGCAATTAATTTTATATATATCAAATCACTATGAAGACCCTGAGGAAGACAACACCCAGTAGGAATTTTCAGGTCAGAGCAGTCGTATATAAAAATTATGATTTTGGACACGTTTTCAGAATGAAACAAACACTCATCTAAGAGATTGGGTGAAAATAACAAGAAGAAGAGAATAAACAGAGTAGCAGAGGCCCTGGGAGCTAGATCCCGACAAACGTCAATGTTAAGAAGCCAGTAAAAGGAAAATGAATTGACAAAGGGGACATGGCAACAGGCAGAGAGATGGAGACATGAGATGGTGTGTTACCGCCAACGTCGTGGGAGGAGTGAATCCCACTGAGTGGAGAATCCATACTGCCAATGAAGAACAAGGGCTGAAAATTAGCCATTGATCTTGTGACAATACCTTGGGGACCTTTGGGAGTAACACTTGTATAGAGCATGAGGTTAAGGCAACATAACTGATTTTAGGAAAAGAAGACACTGCTTGTGTAGATCACAGATTTGGGAGGTGTGGCAACGGAAAGAAAATCAAAATAAGATTGTAATTAGTGTAAGAAGCATTAAGGGAGCATTTTGCAAATTAATAGAAGTCTGAATGTGCTCCTAAGCAGAAGGGGAAAAGGTCTGTGGAGAGGAGAAATGGAAGGGGCTGCTGAATAGGGTCAGCCATGCTTAGTGAGGGAGAGAGGAGGGTTTGGGAAGAAGTGATGAAATAGGTGACGTGGTTAACTTGAGTAAGAGAGGACGCTCTTTCTGGAAGGAGCAAAGTCTTGAGATGGAGAAGGACATCACTCTCCGTTGGATAGGAGACTATCATGTCCTGTCAAGAGTGCTGAAGATAGTGGAGTCAGAGGGTGAACCGAGTGGTCAAAGAACATGGGGCAGCAGGGAATACGTGCCCACATCTCCAATATTCTCCACTCACACAAGCTCAGACTCAGAAAAAAAAAAAAAAATGAGTTGTTGCCCTAGAACAAGCTGCCAGTTGGCCAGGCTGGTAGTGACACAACCTCTTCAAATGCTCCATGAGAACCCAGATCAGGAAAAAAAAAAAAAAAAAAAAAAAAGAAAGAAAGAAAGAAAGAAAGAAAAAAAAGAAAAAAAAAGCTTCAGAGATGGACACACAGCAGCAGCCACAGTGCATTCTGGGATTGTGCTCACATCTGGCCCCAGACACGACCTGCCTCTACCGAGTCCCCTCTGAGGACTGTGGCAAGAGACTCTTTCCTTGTACACAGGTGGAGAAGACTACGTTTCCAATCTCCAGCCCTGTCCCTGGCCCAGCCCTGCTGCTGACACCCTTCCTTCGGGCTGTGAACTCTAATGAATGATCAGGCACAGGGCAGCTCAGAGGCGGCAATGAAAATCTCTTACGTTTCCTCTCAACAATTTCAAAAGGGCTTTCCCAAAATATGACCTCATTTCATTCTTATGGCGCCACGGCATTACTGTCCTCAATTTGAAGCTTCCAGTCACTAAATGTCTTGAGTAATGCCATGCAGCTAACGTGTATGAAGGCCTTTTGGTTTGAAAACCCTGGCTCTTACAACGACCCACATGTCTACACCTGGCTGATCCCCTTTAGTGGTGAGGAGGTGGGTTCTGGGAATTGGGAGGGAAGAAGGGGGCGGGGAAGGTGGATGACAACTCTGGATGGCAAAGAAACCCTGTATTCACCACTCAGCTCGACCTTGCCAAGGGTAGCCACCCCCTTCTGTGGGCCAGAAGCCATTCCCATTTCTGCTAGCAGGAATGAAAGGCACCTATAAATTTAAGATCTTCTCATGGAACTAAAAGGCTTAGTGAGTTCTTAGAAGCAGTAGAACGGGCAATTTATGTGTGTGTTTGGTGACCATGCTGGTGGTTGAGACATGGACAGGAGGCAAAAACGTGTAAAACTATACTTGTCAATATCAGGCAAACCCCGTTACCTGACACACAAGAGGGAAATGGCCTGTTTCCTCCTCCTTCACCTTGGATGTGCGCTGGTCCACTCCCAGGGCTTGAGGGACACTGACCAGATGTGTGACCCTGGGCGAGTCGCTTCATCTCTCTGGGCTTGGGCTTCCTTTCCTGCAAAACGAGGAGCTTGCTCTAGATGATTCCTAGGATCTGACTAATTTGAATAGTCTCTGTCTGAGTCCGTGATTCTTGGGAAGATGGAAATGATTCTCGCAGGAGGAGCAACGTTTCCTCAGGAGTTCTTCCTGTTCTAGGCAGTTTTCTGATTTCCCTCAGGGGCAGTGAAATCATTAATGAGCCCGTGAAACATCGTTTTCTAGGAGGTGGGCTGTGCCCTTGTGCTATTTAGAAAACTAACGAACTAATCGATCAATGAGCTCATCAACTGACTGCCTGACTGCCTGACTGATGGACACACAGCTGAGCAGCAGCCAGGGGGCCAGGAAGGAGCCGTCGCGAGCATCCTTTGCTGTGGACAACAGTGTGCAGTGCTGAGACCTCGCCTCGGCCGGCCCGGCCCTGCAGCCTCCCACAGACCCCAAATGTGAACAACGGGCCTTAAGTGGCCCACTCAACTGGCCTTTCGGCCAGGCCACTGGGCCTGGGACTCCATCATTTCCAAGTAGGAGTTTCCTTTAAAGCTCGAGTGGCTAGAGGGCAGCGCTGGTCTGTTTCCCCAGCACAAACCTGTACCTGCCCGGTGCTCCTCAGCTTGCAGGGCACGGGTGATTTCGGTTTCATGAGGCCGTGCCAAGTGCGGAGAGGCCCCGTGTGCACTTTCTGTCACGTGACCCGGTGACTCAGGCCCTTTCTGGTTCATGCTTGTTGGAGTATGGGAACCAGGGAGGAAAGGTGAGAAAAGCCTTTGCCATAGCTCTCTGGGAGGGTCTGGGGTTGAGTAATTGTTGTTACACAGGCTGCCCTGAACCCTTTTTATGTGAGCATAATAAAGTAATCTGGTAGCTGTGGGACTGCCGTCTGCAGATGAGATTTCTAGAGCTCGCGTATTCCAACCCCTGTCTCCAGCAGGAGCAAGCCAAAATCATCGAAGGGGGAAAAAAATCTACATTTCACCACTTCCTTTAGTGAAATAGTTTGGTCTTTAACCATCTCATCACCGGAGATATTTCTTTGTGTTATTTAACCTGAATTCACCCTGCCACGTTTCAGCACGACTCCTCTTACTCTGGGAGACAGAGTGGAAAATTCATTCTGGTACAGGAGGAATGTCTAAGTAACTGTAAGGGAAGATGCTTGTTCCCACTTCATTTTCTCTCCCTTGCCAATACTAGAGCCCTCTGTTCTTTCAAACTTGATTTCAAGGGTGTCCCCGTTAGCAACCTTTCTCTGTTGAACCCTTCCTTTCCACAGAAAAGAGCAAAACACTCAAGCTCAGAGTTTATTTTATCACACATTAGTTCTCTTTGACAGGCTATTTTGAAAATGTTTTGAGTCAATTTCAGGGCACAGTGCGCTGAATTTCCAAGTAGGATTGATTGCTTTAAAAAAAAATTTTTTTTTTTTTTTAAATTTTTGAGCAGAGAACAGAGTATGAGCAAGGGAGGGGCAGAGAGAGAGGGAGACACAGAATTGGAAGCAGGTTCCAGGCTCTGAGTTGTCAGCATAGAGCCTGATTTGACCTCATGAGCCTCAAGATCATGACCTGAGCTGAAGTCAGATGCTTAACCAACTGAGCCACCCAGGTACCCCGGATTGATTGTCTTTAATGCAACTATGCTGTTGTGAACACTGCGTAGGCTTGGAGTCAGAAGTCCTGGACTTGGCAGGGGCACCTGGGTGGCTCAGTTGGTTGAGCCTCTGACTTCGGCTCAGGTCATGATCTTGCAGTCCGTGAGTTTGAGCCCTGTGTCGGGCTCTGTGCTGACAGCTCAGAGCATGGAGCCTGCTTCAGATTCTGTGTGTGTGTGTGTCTCTCTCTCTGCCTCTCCTCTGCTCTTGCTGTCTCTCCCTCTCTCTCAAAAACAAACATTAAAAAAAAAAAATCGTCCTGGACTCACCATTTGCCAGCTCGAGAGGCTCAACCTTTGAGAAGCTCAGTTTACTCATCTGGAAAACAGAGAAAATGAGGCTTTAACTTCTGGGCTTATTGCGATGATAAGTAAAGGACTGTATATCAAAGTGCTGAGGATAATGGCTTTCACTTAACAGGTGATCTACAGACACTAAGTCACAGTCTTTAAGGGCAAGGACTATCTATAACTTTTATTTCTGTAGTTTTTCTCCGTAAGGCCTCAGTGTGCTGCTTTGCCTGTAAGGTAAATCAGATGAGGGCTGCTGCTGATCATCTATTTGGTAGCTGAGGACAAGCAAGCTGGAAAGGATGTGAGGCCATTTTGAGGTCTGGTGAAGTCTGGAGATGTCTGAGATTGGGGGTCCCTGCTCTAGGTGAGTTGAGGGAGGTGGGGAAGATGATGCTGTGTGGGTGTCTGAGCTGGGGAATCAGATGAGGCAAGATCCATGGAAGAGGAGTCGAGGGGAAATAGAAAAACTGAAGATTTGGTTCTAAAAGAGAAGTCTGGTGTGGGCCTAGGCAGGAGAAAAAAGGGGCCAACCATGCGCCCGTTAAAAGGATCTGCCTCTTGTAACTTCACCAGCTCTTAGAGTTCACCTTTGTACTGTCTTGTCTGTATCACTGGGTCACTTCAAAAGTTCGTTCAAATCCTTATCTGCCGGAGGTGGAGTTTCTTTATCCTGGTGTGCAATTATTACCTAGGAGGGTGCAGGAGTAAGCTGTGAGAATAATTTCCCCCAGAAAACACAGGTCTTGCCTTCATCTACTTTCTTAGTTCTTCTGCACACGGGTCTGGGACCCATGCAGTGGCTGCAGTGACGCTCTGGTGAGTGCGGGCACAGATGTTGACTGCTCTAGTGTGACCTCAGGTGAAGTGGACAGGATCGCTTGGGGGTTGAGCAATGCACTCCCAAGGGTTCTGTCAAAGGAAAGGAGATTTGGGTGGGAAACACTAAGCCTGGAGATCAATGAGGGCCAGGGAGGGGTTTGTTTACCAAAGGTGAGGCCTTCTTTTTTTTTCCAGATGAATGGGGGGGAGGTAGATGGTTGGAAGGTCAGGGACAGGGAAGGTGACCTCCGTGCCACAGCTCAGGTCTTTGGGCAAAGCTATGATACAGTCTGGCAGTGCCTGCTCATTTATTTTTCTACCACAAGTGCCCTGACCCAGGAGAGGATAGCAGGTGGCAAATGGAGGCTTGTGCATCGTGAGCTTTGCTTTGTGGAACCTCAGATACAGAGAGCTGAGTTAAACACATTCTTCAGTTTGTGAACACTGAATGCAAGGTCGCACTTTGGTTTTAGTTTGTTATTCGTTTTTCCTGTTCATCCCTGATCTTCGTCCCCATTTCCCTTTTGCCCCCTCCCTCATTTCTCACTTCCTCCAGCCACCAATCCCTGACACACATATGGCATTCTCTAATGATAAGACAAATACCCTTATATATGAGCTCCTGCATACCCAGCACCGGGGATTGCTGGGCGCAAGGTGCGCACTCACCTGCCTGTTTGCTTTCCAGAATAGCTGGGCTGGTTTAATGTTGCTTCAGAAACGCATGAGCAAGTCTCCTTCTCTGAATCTTCTCCATCACTTGGTATTACCCGATCTAATCTTTCTATCTTGCGTGTGTATAAGGTAGTATATCACTGTATTAAAATTTTCTCTGATTTCTAGGCCTTCCTAGAAATACATATCTCATCTCATCCTTGGTATCCATTATCTAAATTGCGTGTTATTATACATTTTGCTCATTTTGCTTATGAGTTTCCATTCTTTTTCACGCTGATTTGTAAGGGTTTCTTATATGTATTAGACATATAATTATCCATGTATGTAGATAACAGAATTTTGTCTTGTGTTCTCATCCTGTTTTGGAATCAAGTTTATACGTATTAGCTTCATAAGGCAATTGATAATTTAATTTCTATAATGGTTATTTATCCATGCAAGTTTTTAGTTCATTCTTTGCTAATTTTGATACTTTATACTTGTAATGTGCCTGGGTGTGGAGGGCACCATGTATCTGTATTATATAACACTCTGTGAGTCTTCTCAGTCCTACTTCCCTATTCCGTATCTTTTAACTTACATTTTATTGTTTCTTTTTCAGGGAAAAAAATGATGTTTCTTTTTTCTTTTTTTACATTTATCTATTTATTTTGAGAGAGACAGAGACAGAATGAGTGGGGTAGGGGCAGAGAAAGAGAGGAGTGAGAGAGAATCCCAAGCAGGCCCTGTGCTGTCAGCGCTGAGCCCGACACAGGGCTTGAACTCTCGAAACTGCAAGATCATAACCTGAGCCAAAACTAAGAGTCGGAGCTTAACCGAGTGAGCCACCCAGGTGCCCCTGTGTTTATTCATTCTTAATTAACATAAGCCTCATAGTGTTTTCCTGCATTTCTTTCTCTTCTTACTAGAGTACTCCTTCAAAGAGAATATTAAAGGACCTTATACACATGTCTGAGATAGCATTCATTTGCCCCAAGTTTTAAAAATAGTTTAATCGGTGTTAACATTCTTGGTTAAAGGTTCTTGTCTTTCAACACTGGAAAGATTATTCTTTTGGCCAGTATCTATTGTTGATATTGGGAATTCCTGTTCCTTTTCAGGAGATCTAAACCTTCTCTCCGGAAACTTTTAGAATTGTCATTTTTATTTTTGGTTTCTCGAAACACACATTTATTATTATTTTTTAACCTTCTGAGCTCTCATGACATGACAGCAAAGGAATAAAAACTAGTATAAACTACCAGCAATGAGCACAATGTGGACAGGTCTTCAGAGGATAAACAATTGTGTGATACACGGATTGTAGGAAGTGGGAGGAGGACTGAAGGGCTGATGAAGTCGACAGAGGAAGATGCAGTACAGATTATCCACAGTGCAGGCAGGCGTCAAGGGCAATTTTTCTTGAAGATTCCTGGAAGGACGCAAGACTCTAGATTTCAAAATCTCTAGATTTCTCTAGAGAAATCTCTAGATTTCATGGGAGGCAGGAGGGAGATTTGGGCTGAGAGAAACCCCCTACTTCTCCACTGTGAGCTCATGGGAGACGGCTGGCTCCTCTCTAACGATATTGAACACCCTTTTCTTAGTGCTGGAGCTAATGCCACTTCTGGGCTCCATTTCCACCAATACTCCATTTCTTCCAATACTCAACCAATGCCTGTCGGTCTATACGGAGTTCACGGTCAGCCTTGCTAATCCCGTCAATGACTAGGTATTTGAGGGAATTGTGGTACATGAAAAGGAGACATTGTGAAATAGAGAAAAGATCCCATGAGAACACAAGAGATAATTCAAGGTAAATAAGGAGCTTGAAAGAAACTAATTTGTAACCGCAGAGACATTCATGAAGATACGACATCAATTAAACAAGAAGAAGACACTATGAAATGCCAACTAAAAAGGAGGGTAAAATAGAGAAAAAAGGAAAGAAAAAAGAGTATAAAATGACCACCACCAACATTTAGAATAACATTTAGAATAAGCCGGGAACTCAACATCCACTTGAGAGGAGATCTAAAAAGAAAACTATGTGGGAAGGAATTATGGAAGAAACATTATAAGAGAATTTCCTGGAGTTCAAGGACACAAAAGTTAAGAAAGAAGTGTTTACTTAGTAGCCATCCTAATGCAACATAAAAATTCAGAACATGAATAATGAAAGAGAGATCTTAGACGTTTCCAGAGAGAGAGAAATGAAGAAAAATTAGCGACAACCCACAAATAAATGGGCATCCAAGGCTTCTCAGCGCAACAGTAGATATTAGGAGATAATAAAGCAGTGCTTCAAATGATAAAGAAAATAACTTTCAACTAGAAGTCTGTATCCAGCAAAAATCATTGTGAATTTTGAAGACAGAAGAAAAGGCATTTTCAGACGATGAGTTGTGGAGAGTCTTGTTACACCATCTCTCTAAGGAAGCCATTGGAAAATGTATACCTGTCGGACGAGAGAGTAAAACAAGCCAGAGGGGGACTTGGATTCTGGAAACAGCCCCTCTGCCCTTGAGCAGCAGTGAAGAGAAATGCCGATGAAAGTTTCGCTGAAGGTCTAGGGAGAGACCAGTACAGATTTCACAGTGAAGAAAACACTAATTGTATCCTCTGCCATTTTGAAGACATCAGAAGCACAGAAAAGGTTAAGTCAATTGGCTAAGATCACAGGGATGATAAGCAGTTAGCAATCTGGACCCAGCCAGAAGGACTTCCTAGCCTGAGCTCTTAGTCTTATCATACTTTGCTTATTCTTGGCCCAGATCTTAAAGTGATTAAAAGTTTCCACCGGGAAAATAAAAAAACAGAGATATGTTCTATGTGTGCCAAACACTCATTTATTAGAGTCAGAAGGCAAAAATCCGATGTAAAATTGCTGAAATAAGAAATAAAGCAAGAAATAGATTCTAGAAAAATGAAGGGAACCACCAGGAAAGAAAATTTAAGAGTGGCAGGTGATTTGGGGAGGGGAGGAAGAAGGCAAGAGACTGTTTCATTGCATTTTAAATCTTCTGCACCTTTTAAATTTATTTCTTATCTTTTCCCTCTTTCTTTCTTTCTTTCTTTCTTTCTTTCTTTCTTTCTTAGACAGAGAGAGATGGGGAGAGGGGCAGAGAGAGAGAGAGAGAGAGAGAGAGAGAATCCCAAGCAGACTCCTTGCTCGATCCATGTGGGGCTCGATCCCAGGACCTTGAGATCATGACCTGAACTGAAATCAAGAGCTGGACGTTCAACCCACTGAGCCACCCAGGCACCCCCAAATCTTCTGCACCTTTAAAAATTATTAAATCATTGCCATGTATTCCTTTGAAATTTTTACCTTTCTATCGCTTTGTATTTTTAAAAGGGTAAATAGGGCTTGTTTGGGAGATGGGCCAGAGGAGGAGTTAGCGCAGTGTGCAGTGACACAGAAGGGCCCAAGCCAAGGGTTCGGGGCTTGGTGGAGACTGGTGTGCTTTAGGGAGTCTGGGCTGCAGGGCGGCTGGGGCTCGGTAGGAGTAGCTGGAGATGACTCTGGAAAAGGAGACCGGGGCAGGGCTGTGGAAAGCATTGAATACCATGCTAAGAAGTTTGGAATTTCCTTTGTTGGCAACGGAGAAGCATGAGAAGTTTTGAGCAGTGCGATTCCATCTGTGTTTTAGAAGGCTCATCCTTATGGTGACATCCTTATGGTAGGATTTGAAATGTGGGCACGCCAGGAAGCAGGGGCGCCGGAGCAGAAGCAGGCGCAACAGTCTTAAAGAGACTCTTCAGGGCCTGAATGAAGGCTTTCAACCTGGGAGGAAATGGTGATGGAGTAGCAAATTTTCCTTCCACTTTCGCTGCCTCCCTGGCCCGCAGTCCGTCACCCTGGCCCTCTGGGGGACCGCGTGGAGCTGCCCCACCCCTCCTCATTCGGGAGCCGCTAGGAGCCCCCCTGGGCAGGCGTCTTATTTTAGCTTTTAAACCTTACTATAAACTATTTTTGGGCCACGTTCCAAGGCATGTTTTAGTTTTCAGTACAGAATTTTTACCAACTTCTTTTCACTCCTCTCCACACCCTTTAATGATTCCCTTGGTTTTTATAAGCAGGTTTTCAGTTTTTTCTTCCTGCCTCGCCAACTCATCGAAGAAGGAGGATGTCCCCCCCCCTTTTTGTTATTAGTATCTTTAAAATAATAAAATGGGAAAAATGAATGTTTGTAAACTTCTGGCCTCCTGCTTTCTAGGTTCACACCCACTGGACCCTCCCTCTGAGGCTTATAACGACATTCCACCCTGCTGGGTGTGCGAGTCTGTGTGACCGCAGCTCAGATGGCTTCAGCCCTGTCTCTCCTGGTCCATTATTTCCTCCCAGCCTCCTTACAGACTCCCATCACCCTGGTGCCCCTGCCCTTTGGTTGCCGGGCAACACAGCTCAGGGGCAAGAGAGGCTGGCTGCAAGTCCCCCACTGAAAGGCACTGGTCTTTCTCCCTTTCATAGCAGTCAGGCTGGGAGTTGAGCAGCTCACTGAAGGTCAGAGGCAGCCATCCATAGCTGTGGCACTCTTGACTTGGCAGGAACCTGACTCAGGAGGGGAAATACTCAAAGGCAGGGAATCGGGTGAAATAGCGCAGTTAGTTTTCCCTTCACGCCCAAAGCCACGTGGCTTCTGCCTTCAGGCAGGAGGGTCAAAGTTATGCTGAACAGGTCTTTGTGCATTTCAGGAATGTGAATTTCATTTCTCTCCATGCCTCTCCTCCCACTGACTGTGCTTGAGATGAAGGTTTGGCACTGAAAACATGGCAGATTCACTTGTTAGCAGAGGTTGAAGTTTTGGGTGGGGAATTCTACTTTCCTCGTACCTGGGATGTCTGGGGACGGGGTAGGCATCACCTGGGATTGTTAGAAGTGCAAACCTCAGTCCCTCCCCAGGCCTGCTGAACCAGAATCTACATTTTTTTCCACAACGGGACGGGAGATTTGTATGCGCACGGAGAACCACTGATCAAATACTCCAGTGTCAACTCATTTAACATGACAGCATGTGGCCAACAGTGGGATTCGTGTTCCAGAGACTCCCGCCTTTCTGTGCTCAGTGGTACATCATAGAGCAATAGCCTTGGGGTCTTTCTTACCCCCCCTCCCCTCCCGCCGATCCTTATCTTACCCAGGTGTGAGACCAGGCACGTTCGGCTGCATTATCTCACCTTATCCTCAAACAATCTTATGTGACAACGAAGCATGTTCATTAACCTAGTTTTAGACAAAAAAAAAAAACAAAACAAAAATACAACAAACCCCCCCCCCAAAAAAAACCATTTTACTAATGAGGAAATGACTATTTTCTTCAGAGTCACCTAGCTAGGCACCAGACTTAAACCAATGTGCTTGCTGAGCATCTCACTTCCCACCTTCCTCTTGTGTGTGACCTAGGCTGGCACTTCCAGCCCTTTCCAACATGAAGCTCAGAAAAGTAATTACTACAGAAAAAAAAAAAAAGAAAAGAAAAGAAAGAAAGCAATCAGAAACATAATGTTGGGCTTGGTTTGAGTCATAAATTCCACCATGTAGGGATAAAACTCGGGACTTTTTTCCTGAGCCTCTGCAAATGATTCCAGTAGTTCAGAGGCCCGTTTGAACAAGAGGTTACATGGATTGAGTTTCAAAGAAAAGAATGTCAAAAAAAAAAAAATCTTCCAGATGCGAATGGTCTCCAGATGTGAATATTGCTCTTCCAGATGTGTGGAAGGGTGGGGTGGGGGAGCCGGGGGAGTGAGATGCCTCACATGTCTGCAAAATGAAATGGAAAAACTGCTCCCAGCCACACGGGAAAGTAGGACAAGGGGAAGAGAGATGAAATGAGAGACATGGAATCCAAGTTAAACTCTTGGACATGGGGCCAGACTAACTCAAGGAATCATTCCCACGTGGGCTGACCTTTCAGATATGCGGCGCGCTTGGAGGCCACACCTCAAACTGTCCTGCTGGAGAGAAAACTCCGAAGGGGTGTTGCCCCCAGGAGCTCAGTCCCCTTAGACCTGAGGGAGTCTGAGGTTCGCCAGTGGAGGTGGTATAGCAGGCCAGACAGGCTCTGAGTCTTATGGGGAGAAGAGAAGGGAGGCCAGAATGCGGAAGGAGGAGAAGCCAGGAACTGCACCTCCTTTCCTGCTCCAGCTTCTGAATCAGCAACTCGTTCTCTTGGGTTCGTTCCTTCACCCCGGCTAGGAGGTCCCAGGTTTCTCAGATGAGTAAAGCTGGAACCGCAGAAAACTGAAGCCTTGTGGCCAAGTCATCACAGTTTGTCACACCTCTGAGACTCTGAGCCACTGTCAAAGTCCTGGCTGCGTGACATAAAACGCCCTTCTTTCCCTCTGTTGGCATCTTCACCTTCTCCGGGAAGATCTGACAAATGGCTGCTCCAGATGTATGTCTCCCCACCTTCCCACTTGCCCCTACCCTTTTCTTCTTCCGTGCAAAGACTGTCCTCTGCCTTAATTTCCATGCCACCCTGGAAGTATGATTTTGATTCCCGCTTCCGCCTAATATTTTTCCGCGACACAAATAACTCACTCTGTGCTGGTCCCGCTGGAGGGGGGCGTCCGCATTTTTATTTCCCTCTAGGGGTTCTCAAGATCTAAAGCACACGTGCCAACAAAATGAGTATATGTAAGTTGCTAATTATTTATATTATTAAAATATGTGCATATGCAATCATGCCTACATACTGAGCGCACGTGCGTGCGCGCACACACACACACACACACACTCACACACACACAGTGGTATAATCTCTGGCCAATATGCTAACAATACAATTAATAATAACTAAATTGAAAAGTTAATTAGCCGTCTTCTGTTTTCCTTAGTGGGACCTAATCTCCTGTGATTTGTAGCCCAACACACTTCTCAAAGGCCACACCAATCAGAGGCAAATTATCTAATTGGAAGGTATTGAGATCATTGAAGGGCGAACCCGGGATTAGTGCACCCTGGATACATAGATAGATGTCATTACTCTGGGAATCAAGTGTCGGGAAGTATAGTGTTTTCATCCTCATCCTCATCCTCATCCTCATCCTCATCCTCATCCTCATCCTCATCATCACCACTATTGGCTAATTGTGAGTTCTTTATTTCTTTTTGCTTTAATCTAATTGGATTTGAAACCGCAGGCTACTGTTTAAATTTGGTTCTAGGCATATTTTGCTATTCCAACGAAGACCGGATTCAGTTTTATGACATTGATTCTGTCCTGGCTCACTAGGATTCACGTGTTTAAATTTTTTATACTTAAACCACTTAGCATTGGTTTGAGGTTTTGGCAAACGAGTCAGTTAGGTTTAGTTCAATATGTGGTTCAGAAAATGTATGTACTCCATTCTGGCTTTTAACTACAAACTTGGTGTGTTTCATCTCTGAATTAGACAGATTTCTGGTTAGCATTCGTGGCGGCAAAGGTGTTTTGTTTCGTTCTTGTAAGTTGGTTGTGTTCACTGTTATTTTGAGGAGGTTTCAGAGAGGCTGGTGTTGTAATTAGCCTGCCTTGCTCCACAACGCTGCACAGGGGACCTGCAGTCATTACATTCTGCTCAGACACCAGGTTTATAGAGAGTCTCCACCTCGTATTTCTAGGCTTTTCCCATGCCTCCTGGCCCCGAGTCACACATGTGCTGAAGGAGACATGGCGTTTGGGTTCACTTCCTCCCCTGGTGCCAGCAGGCCTTCCCGGAGAGGAGGGAAATGGCCTTTCTGCTGTTGCAGCTCAGGTCCCCGCCGCGTGGATTTGTTGCCTGAGAGGACACCCACCATGAGCTCTCTACCTCATTGCTTCTCAGCAGTGACTAAAGTTCAAAAGCCCAGCCCTTGTCTTTGGATTCCAAAGGTGTAATTTCCTGTGGAATGTTCCTTTCTGTTGACTTGTTCTCCACCTTCCTTTTCACCTGTCTGTTATGCTTAGCTCTACCCTCTTGCATGCATTAATTTAATCCTTCGGTGACCTAAGCTAGGGAAAATGCCTCAGCGATAAACTTTTCTCCATCTATGAGTGTTTTCCTGCACGTTGTGGTGCCTATTCCTCCAATGGTGATATGTTAGATTAAATCTACCATTTATTGTATGCCTATGCGCCAAGGAATTTACTTCTATTTATCACATTTATTGTTACTAGTGACTCAATCAGCGAGATGGCGTTAGCCCCATTTTAGAGATGAGGAAACCGAGACTCAGAGAGACTGAATGCCTCATCCAAGGCCTTGCAGCTGGAAATCAGATAAATCTGGTTCACCCGACTCCAGAGCCTCTTCTTCACGGATGTCCAGTCTCGTTCAGCCAGGAGGCTCTCTGTGCGTTCGAGAAATTCTGAAATTCCCAAAACAATCTATTCCCATTCATTTTATTGACAGAAATAGTAATAATGCCCGTAGGTCTCATAGGTGACATAATGAAGTGAAAAGAAGGAGAAAACAGTGTCATATCCTGAAAGGTTGGAAATGACCCCCTTGACCCTGAAAGGAAGATTTGGGGTTACCAATGAGACGTTTCCCTCAGAATGACTTTTGCCAAAGGTGCATGAGCCTGCCACCACCTTGTTCATTTGGTGGATTGATTTAATTCTGTAGCTGAACCTGCTTGAGGAGATTCCTTCCAGGTTCATGACCCTGGTTGTGGAAATGCAGAGCTTTAACTGGCAGGCCCTGGTGATGGAGCACAGAGCTGGAGGTATCCGAATGAGATATTATCAAACAAGGCAAAGTACAGGTTTTCATTCTGGAACTTGTAACAAGATAGTGTTCCTATTGAAAGAAAATATAAGCCATTTCCCACAACTTCATGTTCTTGTGCGTACCCCGGCACCTTCAAGAACAACCTCTCTTGGCCACTAGAGGACAAGCCTATGTGAGCATAGCATAGAAGTGTGGTCAAGTGTAGATTTAGCCCCTCATTCTGCCTCCTTCCATAGAGCATCTGAGAGTACAGACAATAATAAGGGGCCCCAGCAGAGCCATTTTTTCAGTCATGACCTTCCACATCTTTGGCCTGCTTCTGGAGCTCTGCAGACAGCCCTGAGGGGATCAAACAAGTCCTCCAACAGAAGGCCTAAAGCTGAAAGCCGCAGTATAAGTCTGCTGTCTTCTCATGAGAGATGCTATTTCTAGAGGATGCACAGAAGACTTTTCCTATGGCATCCAGAAAGACTTACAGGGGAAAGGGTGTAATTTCTGAACACTCAAAAAAAAAAACTTTGACATACTTTTTTAAGTGCAGATAAAGGGAAAAAAGGCCATACCCTTCCGAGGATCCCCACTCCTGGTCATTTTCGCCAATAGTGGATGTGGTATTGGTGGTGGTGGGGAGACCAAAGCCTCTGGTTCCTCAGGTTATATGTCATGTTTGCACAGGAAATATGAGCAAACATTTTGGAGTCCTTATCATTCTACATAAACTGCCTTATGGATTGACTCTACGGAGATTATCATATTTACAAAAATACCATGATACCCCCGTGCATGGGATTTCTTGGCTGAGTCATCTCACTCGTAATTTACAGACATGAGAATAAAAACAAAGAGAGCTCACTAGTTGCAGAACAAGCAAAACACGTTGGGAGCTCAGCCTTCTTCAAGCTGGCCTGTGTAGCCAAGCCCTGGGCTCCGCCCATGAGCCTCCCTCTGAACTCCGAGCCCTTGACATGTCCCCTTGCTGCAATGGGCACATGTAGTTAATGGGACGGAGCAAGCCCGGTTGCTGTCGGATTAGTTGCAAATGGAAGCCAATTAATTGTTGTCAATCCTCCAACAGCAATGTATGTGCCACATACTACACTGGGCTCCAAGGAGAGGAAGCAGGGGCTGTGACATGGCAACATTTAACTGCTACAGAAGAAAGGGCAGGCACGATCTTGTACTTTTCCTTAGGGGGGGGTCACTGAGTAAACATGAAACCATGAGGCCATGACAGAGGTATTTGATCAAAATGGCAAAGAAAAGAACACGAAGGGAGCATCAAAAGGGAACGAGGGTCAGTCTCCCAGCAGTGGAGCCAAGCTGAGGCTTGAAAGAAGGATGGACAGAGATTGGTTCGGAGAGAAGGGGAAACTATGGGAATCTTAGTGAGACGGCAAAGGAGTGGGACTCTTCCAGGCAAATGGTGGACTGGATAGGAAACGAACACGACTAGGGCCATAGGGCCATGTTGTACGGTGGCAGGGGGTGATGGGGTTGAGGTGGGTGTAGGGATGAGAAAGTAAGGAGCCATCTACAGGTCCTGAATTGGATATGAAGTGGTCTCCAAAGCTGGTTATTCTGAGGAGCTAAGGAGCTATCAATTAATGACAAGAACAAAAAACAAACAAAAAAACCCCCAAAAACCAAAAAAAAAAAAAAAAAAAAAACCAACGGAAACCAAAGAAATCCCGAGGAAGACAGCTCAGTAGTCTATCTAGCATTGAGAAGCTTAAACGATGAACTAGTTTTGATACCTTTGGGATAGAGAAAAAGATCACAAAACAGGAAGTAAGGCAGAGGAATGCTTAACAGGACTCGGGGAAAAAAAGGGCTTTGGGATTGGAGGAGTGATAGTGAATATATTTTTGTTGAATCTTGGCATTTTTGATAGTCAGGTCAGTAAAGAAGCTGTTGATGCAGAGAAAAAAATGTGGGCCGGTGAAGTTCAGTGAGGCCCGTATTTAATTTGGAAAATAACAAATGTATTTTGGGATTTGGACACAGAAACTCCTGCGATATAATTGGGAAACCAGAGGAAATAGAATATTGGGTTTGGGCTCATGACGTCTGCATTCTGGTTCCAGAAATCTTGACCCCTGGGACGTCCTGATCCTCGGAGACCTTTGAGGGGACAGAGTTAGTTTGCACGGGGGCTAACATGAGTGGAGAGAATCAGGTCATCAAAAAGTCTTTGGAAAGCGTGGTAGGTAGAGAAGTGGTGGGATCTTTCAGCTTCACCCTGCTTCTGGGGGCTCCCAGATCTGGGAACAGTCACGCTAGTTCGAGTGGCTGGCGTTCTTCCAGGGTGGCCCGATCTAGATTGGGTCATCCGGCTCCCACCCAGACTCACGTCAGCTTCACACACTGTCATTATCCGTGACACTTCCTCCAGCACCATCTCTCCACACCATGTTACATCCAAAAAAACAAAACAAAAAAATTAAGAACTCTCCCAGGGAAACAGAAATGCATTTTTCTAGCTTCATTTAAAATACATCGTTAGAGTTGTGTTCCACAAATCTGTCGAATACTATAAATATGTATGAAGTTGCCGTGGCCTCCTACACCCATGGAGAGGCCAGTTTCTGGATGGATAACAGACAGGGAGAATTTTAAGTACATCCTGTTCCACCAAAGCTTACCCCCCCCCATTCTGCTCTCTCTTTCTTTTGCTCTCTCCTGCTCATCAACACCCTCCTTCCCCAACAGAAAAAATAATTGCTGTGAAGTCTAAGCCTGGGCAGAGCCAAAGATTTCTTATTTCTCTTCCTTAAAATGTTGCAAAACCTTAAAAACTGTGAGGGAATAATGGCCCTCCCCCCACCCCCAGCAACACACACACACACACACATGCACACACACACAGCTCTCCTCCAGCAAACAGGAAACTATCCCTGGGCTGTGGGGCTCCTAAGCCAGGAAACTGGTCTTTGCTGCTCTGGCTACCTTCCCCTCAGGTTCTTCCTGGCCATTCAACCCAGTTAAAAATAGTAACCACCAAAACCAGAAGAAAAGATGATTTCATTGTCGAACCACTGCAACTTGTGGCCTGATTTGGGTGGTGGCAGACGGAGCTAATCCTCTGCATTCTCTTAGGGTCAAAGCTGGTCCCTCCCACAGGATTTCAACACAGCGATGCTCCCAGAGGAGCCAGCCCATTTCGGGAGGGCAAAGAATCAGGCAGAGCTGGCTGGGCACACACGTGCTTGTGCACACACGTGCACGGGCACGTGCACACACGTGCACGCTGCTGCGGGTGAGACAGCCATGGAAATCCATGATCTCCCCGGGGCACACACAGCCTGTGCACAGAGCAGGCGGCACACAGCCCTGCAGGCTTGTGAATGCTGGGCTCTGCCCTCTGAGCCACTCACTCCTGCTACGGGCTGGGGAGTGTGCATCCTCACCCAGACCCAGCAGGCACAAGAATTTGTGCAACACGCTGAATTCCGTTCCTAGCATAGGGAGCTGTCACAATGACGGATAGAGAGAGAACCCAATTGTCTTCCAGGGCTAGGGGAAGAGAAAACTAGTTTGAGAAGGTACAAACGGTCACCAGCAGTTAATCTTGGAGTAAAAGAGAAATCAATTTTTACCATTGAGAACTCCACCTCTAACCCTGCCATGCAGATTAAACTTCTCCAAACAGAGGTAAATTCACAATGATGGAAAGAGCCACATCCCTCAATACTGAACTTATGGCCCTCAATTTCGCATAATTTGCTACTCAACCAGGCAAGTGGATTTTATTTTACTTTTTAAATCTTTTAATGTTTATTTTTTTTTTGAGAGAGAGAGAGAAAGAGAGAGAGAGAGACAGCGTGTGAGCAGGGGAGGGGCAGAGAGAGAGGGAGACACAGAACCCGAAGCAGGCTCCAGGCTCTGAGCTGTCAGCACAGAGCCCGATGCAGGGCTCAAACCCACAAACTGTGAGATCATGACCTGAGTCAAAGTCAGATGCCCAAACACCCCTGGCAAGTGGATTTTAAAATAACTTCTGTGTTGGGGCACCTGGCTGGCTCAGTCGGAAGAGCATGAGACTCTTGATTTCAGGATCATGAGTTCAAGCTCCACATTGGGTGGAGAAATTATCTAAATAAATAAAACTTAAAAAAAAAAAAACTTCTGAGTTCCTGGCATCTCCCCAGGCGTGTGGGGATACAAAAGATCTATAGGGTATGTGTAGTGTTTTTGAGGACTTTATAGTTAATGAAACAGCAAGAACTAATTCGACTGATATAACCGGAAACCAAGCATGCCAAGCTTTCAACCAGTAAGTACCGGGCACCTATCAGCCACTGCTCGGGGAATGCAGCCATAAGGAAAAGCATAAATAAATGCCTGCCCTCAGGTAGCTATGCTCTAGTGGAGAAATGAGTAGGATATGTAGCATGTGGGATAGTGAGGAGATAGCTTAGAAAAACAGCAAAGTGGGGTAGGAAGTGTTGGGGAGCGGTTGCCATTTTAGAACAGGTGACCGGGAGAGTTCCTACCGAGAAGATGACGTTTGAGTAACCAATCGAAAGACACGAGTACTGGAATTGCATGGTCCAAGCTGAGTAAGTACGTAGCAGAGGGGAAGGCCAGGGAGTAGCCAGCGGAAATTCATGCAGGGGGTGGGGCTCACTCTATACGTTTGAAAGTTGACAAAACTTCATCTAATCAAAGAAGGAATGAAAGGGGCCAAAAGTGGTGTCGGTATACTGAGATTTGGCATGCTGCAATGAGTGTCTTCTCTTATCTGTGCCCGTATATTACACACTTTAAAGAAAAATACTCATAGTGCCTAACCATGCTCTTTGGGCAAGATACATCAGCATCCAGAAATTTACCAGGGATGTCCGAGGGTCCCAATCACTGCAGCTGGACCTGGGAGGTGGCACGGATGTGGGAATGTTGTTTGCCCCAGGAAGTGGTGGTGGCATGGGCAGAAAAGCAGGGGCTGTGCCCTCAGCTAGAGGGATGTGGGTTCAAGTCTCACTTGGCTGCCTCCTAACCTTGTGACCAGGTATGCTACTTAATTCTCGGAACCTCAGCTTCCTCATCTCCAAATTGGGAATGCTACATTAAAAAACAAACAAACAAACAAACAAACAAAACACACCCAAACCAGGGGTGTTGTAAGGTACATATAAAGCATTCAGCAAGCCTACCCATTATTACCATTATCAGGATATCGCATAACTCTGTGACACAAAATGATGGGCACCCTGTGGCTCTTGTGGAATCGTGTCATAGGTCTGGGGCTGCTAATAGCAGTCAAGCTCATATTTCACTCTAGAGCTTTCTGCCCGCGGTAGATGACTAAATGGGGGACATAGAGAGGTTAGGTGATGTACCCTTGTCACCAGAGGTGGGGGTGTGGTTGGGTCACATCCTCTGACCTGGGGCCACCAGAGCATGTTGAGGGCCTGGGGCCTGCCACTGGGACAGGGGAGTCGGGAAGAGGCAAAGAGAAGGTGGATGGAGTGACCAAGGAGCAAGACTAAAGCAAACATCATCCAAGGGTCCAGGAGCTCCCGGAAACCTTCCTACCAGAAGGTGCCTGTTCACGAGCATCACGGAGTTACAGCTCACCTATCATTATTTCCCTGGGAGTATCAATCAGAAGGGGACCTTGGGAGAGCTGGCTCTGGGACTTCTGCCCTCCCCAGGCACTATCTCTTCCTTTCTTTCATTGGTCTGCATAGTTTACCCATGTGGGTGCTCAAAAGCCATATGATAAAAACCTAATACAACTGACTATGACACTATGAGAGTTTCAGGCATTTTAAACTGGCCTGGAAGAGGCCTGAGAGAATCAAAAGTTAAGTGAGTCAAGAAGGCCGGAAGGCACTTGGAAGGGTGGGGGGAAAAGCATGGGGCTGAGGGACCTGAGCGTTTCAGAGCAAATGGAAAGTCCATGGTGCGTGAGAGAGGATAACAGCCTGGGTGATCTGAAGAGCAGGACCACATTCAGTTTCTGAAGTGTTTAAGCCGCTTTGCAAATGGGTGTGCTCTCCCCTGAGCTCAGGCCTGCCTCTCCGCACAGGGAGCAAGCATTTCCGAGGCTTCCTACATTGTCCTCCTACGTACCATCTAGAGTCTATGGCATGCTGGGGATCCAGACCTCTCTTTGCTTCCCAAGGGTCCAATAGACACATTCAAACCCTTGCTGATTCATTGATCAAAAGGCAGTTACCAGGACTTCTTCACCCTTACTTTATTTTTAACATTTATTGAACACTTATTATACACTAGGCACTGTGTTTTACCTGCATCATCTTGTCCCATTGTCGTAAAAAATTTATGAAGCACGTACTCTCATTATATTTGTTTTGTAGAGAAGGAAACTGAGCTTTAGAGAGGTTGCACAACATGCCCTCACAGTTAGTAAGTAATATGGCCAAAATGGAAACTCAGCCTCTGTCTAACACCAACGTCTGTGTGCTTAAACACAGTGCTAAAAGGCCTCACATCTGCCATCACTTAAATTCTGATTTCTTTATGTCTGTAAAAGCAAGTTCCTGAAGACAGGAGATGATTTATTATTATTATTATTTTTTTTTTGGAGGGGGAAAGAGATGAACTTACTTGTAGTACATTAATGGTATAACCAATACATTCTCCATTCCCTTATAAATGTATTTTGTTCAATAAAAAATAATAGAGGACGAACTATGCTTAGACGTGGTCAGTAATTGGTGAGGATTCAAACACCAAAGACCATTATTACCTTCCAGGATCTTGCCATCTAATGGAAAGAGGAAGACAGACAAGTAAATGAATATTGTGCTTCCTGGTGATTAATGATAAAGACAGGTATGCTCAGTGCTTGTGGAAGCATCCAGGGCAGGCACCAAATCCCTATTGGGGCAGACAGTGTCTTCTGGAGAAGTTGATGTCCACACCAAATCTTAGAGAACAGGCCAGAGGGAAGAGGTATCCCATCAGGGCAGGATATAAAAGCCTTGGAGTGTGCTAGAACTGTGTGGCAGGGATGTGAGGTATGAGGGGTGGGGTGATGGGTTGGTGACAGGTAGGACTGGTGAGATAGGTACAATCAGATTGTGAAGGGCCTTGCCGATCGCCAAGTAGAGGGTCCACGTCCTAACAACAGTGGGGAGCCATTGAACAGCTTCCCATAGTAGAGGCTCATAATAATAGTTTGGGAAAGGCGCTCTGATGAGAGTGGAAAGGGACCAGAACATGGCCCCTGGACAGATAGGAAGGGGCTGCAGAGATCCAGGTGAGTGATCAAGGAGCAGGGCTTCAAGGGCTTTGATCTGAGTAGAGGGTTTTATTTATTTATTTTTATTTTATTTTATTTTTTTTAAATGTTTATTTATTTCTGAGACAGAGAGAGACAGAGCATGAGCAGGGGAGGGGCAGAGAGAGAGAGGGAGACACAGAATCGGAAGCAGGCTCCAGGCTTTGAGCTGTCAGCAGAGAGCCGGACGCGGGGCTCGAACTCTCCAACCGTGAGATCATGACCTGAGCCGAAGTCGGTCGCTCAACCGACTGAGCCACCCAGGTGCCCCATTTTTTTTTTTAATGTTTATTTATCTTTGAGAGACAGAGACAGAGCATGAGTGGGGAAGGGGCAGAGAAGAGTAGAGGGCTTTAAACACTCAGTTACCCTCCATTCCAAATCAGAAAATACATAGTATGCTTTCATTCTCATGTTATTAACATCGTATGTAAATTCACGTTTGTAGTTTACAAATGTTTACAAATGTTTGCACCTACGTTATCCTCATTGGATCCTTATATATTCCAGTGAGGTGGGAAAGGCATTATTATCTCCCATCATACGGGTAAGAAAACTGAGGGTGAGAAAAGCAAAAACCATACAGTTAAGTGCTGTAGTTTTCTCTTAGTGCTCTGAATTTATCCTTTTCCTTTTTTATTGCCCTTTACGGACGGCATTCAGGTGACAAATGGCATCAGGTGACAATCTTTGGTGTGTAGAACTCTGGGGAAAAATTTGACCCTCTGGCTATTGCCATCTTCATGTCCAACCTAACTCATTCCAGAAACACTGAGCAGCTGGGGTCCAGGCACTGGATGCTAAAAAATGTCCAACTTGGCCCTTAGCGAGTGAGTGGTGCATGTAGGGGATGGGCATCGTACAGCTAAAGGCGAGAGAATGTGGACACTGCCTTCCTAGAGGTATGTGCAAAATCCTCTGGTGCCTGGGGACGGGACGGATTACTCATTCTGTTCAGGGTGGGGTGGAAGGATGAGGAAGGCTTCACCAAGAAGGCGACATTTGAACCAGACATGGAGGTAGAACGGCATTTCTTCAGGGACAGAAGGACAAGACGACGGGAACAACAACAGAAGTATCACCTGTTAAGCCTTTGCTATGTGCCAGGCCCTGCATTAGGAGTTTCACACATACTATTTATTTGCTCCTCCCCATAACCCCATGAAGTATCAACTAGTATTACCCCCATTTTACAGATGAGGAAGTCTTAGAGAGGATTTGCACCTAAGCAGTCTGATTCCAGCATGTTCTCTCGACCACTACAGAACAGGGCCTGTCGCTCAGGCTAGAGAACGGAGCTTGAGCAAAGCCTCAGAGACGGGAAAATGCCCATTACGCTCGAGGCGCAGGGTGATAAAAAAGGGAGGTGTAGGCCTAAAAAGCTGGATGGAGCCAGTGTGTGTGATGGGTATGGAATGCGTACCATGATTTTATTTTGCCAGCAAAGTAAGATTGTAGTCACGTGATCCAATTTGATCAGATCTGTGTTTCATGCAGATAACTCTGATGGGAGAACGGGAGAGACGTCACAAGCATCCGTGCCTGTCGAGGAGCAGGCCCATAAGCCAAGGGAAGCGGGCCACGTGGGGAGAAGGGATGTCCCTGCTGAAGGTGACAAGCTCCATGCCTCCAGCTCCTTTCAGCTCATGGCAGCCACGTGGGAATCAAGTGCCTTTGTTTCTAGTCTTTCTGATTTTTTTTTTGAAGTCTATTTATTTATGTTGAGAGACACGGAGAGTGTGCAAATTGGGGAGGGGCAGAGAAAGAATCCCAAGCAGGCTCTGAGCTGTCAGTGCAGAGCCCAACTCAGGGCTTGATCTCATGAAACTGTGAGATCACGACCTGAGCCGAAATCAAGAGTCAGATGCTTAACCGAGTCCTTCTAATTTTTAAAGAAACTTTGGAAAGTCAAAATGTTATTGGAGCTTCCCTGATTTTAAAATGTAGAAAACGAATTCATAGTATTTTTAGAACATTTTTAGGGTTGAACAAGTCATAGGTGTGGACTGCTGGCTTGCCACCTGTGATGTGGAGGGTGGATTAGAACGGACAGCGCACAGAGGACACCAATGTCAGGAGGCCTTTGTAAGAGTCTAGACAAAAGAAGACCTGAACAAAGGCCTGGGCAGTGTGCAATGAGAGGAGGGGGCAGGCCTGAAACACATTTTACATTTATTTATTTTTGAGAGAGAGAGAGAGAGTAAACACAAGCGGGGGAGGGGCAGAGAGAGAGGGAGACACAGAATCCAAAGCAGGCTCCAGGCTCTGAGCTGTCAGCACAGAGCCCGATGCAGGGCTCGAACTCACAAACCCTGAGATCATGGCCTGAGCTGAAGTCGGACGCTCAACTGACTAAGCCACCCAGGCACCCCCTGAAACACATTTTAAATGGACTAACTCAGACTGTGACCTTGGACATGGAGGGTAGGACAGGGAGAACTCTAGGTTGGGTGGGTAGATGATGGAACCATTAATTCATTTAATTTTAGGACAATTTTTTGTTGAATACTTAGTATATATGCAAGATGCTGTGTTAGGGGCTGAGGTACAGCAAAGAATAAGATACAGTGCCTTGCTGTGAAGGAGTTCAGAACTTAGTGAGGAAGTCTGTTGGAGGGTAAGCACAGAGAGATTTGGGGGCACCGAGGGGCACTTCTCCTAGTCTTAGGAAGCAGGGGGTCAGGGAAGGCTCTGCTGATAAGGAACACGGGAGGAGTGCACGTTTGAGAGAGATGATCACAAATCTGATTTTGGATTTGTTGAGCAGAGGCTTATCTTCAACCCAGCAATTTCTGTGATCTAGTACCCCCGTGATGCTTTTCATTTTGTGGCAGTTAAAAGTCCAGACAGCTTGCTCACTCACATGACACATTCCTTTCCTGCGGTCATGTTCTCTCTCTGTCCTCTATTAAAATGCTCAGTATAAGTGGGCACATGGTTGGGAGTCTTCCCCCGAGTTCCTTCCCATTAGCTGTTCACCGTAGGTGTTGTAGCGTTTGTAAAATTTACCTGGGCTTGTTTGTTGTTGTTGTTGTTTTTTTGTTTTGTTTTGTTTTGTTTTGTTTTGTTTTTGTTTTAGCTTACTCATTTCTATTGTGGTGAATGATTTGCTTTCTTTCAGGTACTGTTCTCTTTATTTTTTATTGTTACTGTCTGATGGGTTAATTAAGGGGGAAACACTATCTGTTGTGGATCAGTCTACTTCCTTCCTGAGAGTACTCCACAATCTTCGTTCAAGCCTGGGTAAGGTTTTGCTTCATTCACCCAACAAGCAGTTATCAGGCACCAGGAACTGTTGTAGCTGCATGGGATGCATCCATGAATAAGGAAGGACTCTACCCTCATGCAGCCTTCCATTTCTGCAGCCTCAGTGATTTACCACTTCTTGATTTGTGTCACTCTTTTGGGATATTCACAGATGGGTTGTCCCCTCCCAGCCAGGAGAATGTTCCCTGCAGCCCTTTCTCAAGTGGGGCTGTGCTCTCCTTCACATGAGCCTCTCCATCTCCCTAGAATGGATTGTTCACAGCACAGCAGTTCCTTACCCTGGGAATTTCCCCAAATAGAACCTTAAGTACTTTGCC
The DNA here is from genome assembly GCF_022079265.1 of Lynx rufus. Classification (NCBI taxonomy): domain Eukaryota; kingdom Metazoa; phylum Chordata; class Mammalia; order Carnivora; family Felidae; genus Lynx; species Lynx rufus. The sequence goes on from NW_025814889.1 coordinate 47,159,205, forward strand.
CGAGTTCTGAATGTCAATGTCACGGACTTTTCTCTGACCATAACTTCTTTTTAAACCCCATAGATGGCAGCTCCCTCCTCTATATACTCTGAAAACAATTAAATGCTCTCTTTTGAGAAGATAATTTAACTGTTTCCTTAAGTCCTCCCAATGATCTATTTACTGGATGTACACCTTCTGTCGTAAAGTCCTTGTAACATTTAATTCTTTGTCCACAACTAAGAGTTGTGGGGGAAAGTCTCTGGATATGACCAAAGGGTGCCTGAGACCCAACCTTGAGATAGTTCACTGAATTTGGTGGGGCAGGATACTCAAGTAAACTTTCCTAGGGAGATTGGTTCTCACCAGATCTCTGGGCATGCAAGATAAGCCTGGGATGAGGAACCTAGAGGCCATTGCAGGGCTCATTTGGGTTGAGTGAGTTCTTCACTCAGAGAACTGGACGCAGGGATCTCTTTAAGTCATAAGCTCCTCCATGAAGGTCTAGGAAGCTTCAATTTGGATAGCACCCCACTGGAGGGGTTCAAAACCGCCTCACATATCTGGAAGTTGTCCACGTTTTTGGACCATTCTGCATCTTCAGCAGACCTCTTCTAGCTCCCATGAGCCAGAGAGAGGTAAGCAAAGTAGAGGAAAGAGAAAACTTAACAAAGAGTTAAAAAAAAAAAAACAAACAAAACAACAAACCCCAAAGCCTAAGAAAACTAGGTGCTATTCCTTAATATTTCTGTGGCCTTGGCCAAACAATTAGGACTCTCTGAACCTCAATTTTATCCTTCCAATAATGTAAAAGAAGGAAGGAAAGGAAGAAGGAAAGAAAGAAAGAAAGAAAGAAAGAAAGAAAGAAAGGAAGAAGAGGTTAAAATACAAGGAATGTATGTCCATAAGGTGCTATGCAAATGTAAATTTTTACTGTTGTGATTTTTAGCAGGCCTCCCTTCCGGAGTCCACAGTCTGATGGACCCTAATCCTCAGAATCGTGCCAAAAACTCTCCCTCAACAGGCTGAAGACATCCAACAGAAAATGCCCAGTGAGCCAGCTCCTCCCCCATCCATCAGTCAGCCAGCACCAGGGCTGAGGAATCGTGCAGCTGTCGTTTTCCACCAGCTAGCACGGGCCTTGCCTTTTATTGCTTCTGAGCTAAGGCTCGAACTTCTTTGGCAAAAGCTCTACCACCACAGACTTGTTTGTTTCCCTGCACCTGTAGGTTGCTGAGGGCATCCCCCCGAGACCAGGCGCTCATTAGGGACGGATCACTGGCACAACTCCTGCTGCCCCTCTGAGTTCTGTGTGACTCCAGCCTGCGGAGCTGACTAGGGTCACATCCTGAGCCATGGGATTAAGGCATAAACTGAGGGTGAAATGATGCCATGAGCCTGGAATTTTGGGAAATGCGTGTGTGCGAGTTGAGAACGCTGACGGGGCAGTCCAGGGAGATTTAGCTAGAACTAAAGAATCTTTTAAATCTCAAATTGCTGGCAACTACCCAGCCCTATATCTTTAGGGTTGGGCAGGCTTATTTGGCTTCATGTGCTCAGATGATAGATCAGAAGGACAACAATATGAATTGTCGATTATTGTTCATGAGATAAAAAGAGAAGGAAGAGGCCAGAGACAGCTGGTTGGTATCCATCTATACATGCTTTGCCTGAGTTTTTAGAATGGGGAAAGTGACCAAAAAATGTTAATCCTAGGAGGGACCCTCAAGATCATGAGGAATAGGATCCAGAGTGCTTAAGTGACTTTTCTAAGACTGCACACAATTGGGTGATGACATCTGTACTTTGTGTCAGTCCAATGAATGAGGGACACAGTATTTAAAAATGTGGCAAATATGTCATTATGTGTATAGATATGTTATATACAAAGGGTTTTACCACAGGTTTGTTTACGGTGACAAAAAATCAAAGCAACATAAGTATCCATTACGTGGATACACATGATGGAATTCTTTGTAGCCATTACAAATGGTGGAATAGATCTACATTACTGACATGGTAAGCCCTGGGGCCGAGCTAGAGGGACTCTTGTGACTCTCTGTTGTGTGACAATAGCAGATGTCAATGTAGCATGTAAGTCATCTGGGGTAAAATTGTATATATGTATGCATATGTAAATATATATGTGAAAAAACGTTTACAATAATTATCTCAGAGGTGAGGTTTTGGATGATTTTAACTTTCTTACTTAGATTTTCATGCACTGTTGGAATTTTATTCAAAGATCATGTATCACTTTTTATAATCTGAAACCAAACAGTAAAAGGACATCCTCCTTTTTGTCACAGATATCTGTGTGCAGTTTCAGAGGTTTGCAGGATGGTGGCGATGAGTTCCCCCACATCTGGTTCCCTTAGAGTAGCTTTCCCCTCAAAAATCTACAAGGTCTGCTCAGCACACAATCTAAAAGGAAGGGTGTTACGGAGGGCATGATGCCTTGGATCTTCAAATAGACGTTGTTAGTACAAGGGTGGATTAAGAGGTTCCCACAGCATCAAGAAAATGTCTCTGTTTAAGAGTAAAAATTAGGAAGAACAGAATGGTTGATTTGAGCCTCTGTGGATGTGACCACGCTGAACAAATGTGTGGCAGAGATTAGGGGTCCCCAACTCTATTTGAGATGCTTGGGTGTAGCCACAGGCAAGTATAACTAAAGCAAAAATATAACTGGAAAGATGAAACTGAATTAACTGCATTGGATAGCACTGTAATTTGGCTGAAGGCGTAACACGTTAACCCAGGGGGGAAAAACCAGTACAGGGTCTGGAAAATGAGCTCTGTGTATTGGTCAGCATTTATCCAGCCCCGCTAGGGAAGAGCAATTGTGAATTCTGTGGCCACCGGCTCTGCCATGTTCCAGAGCCTTGAAAGACCTTCCTACATACCACCCACCAAGAGTAGAGAGCGCCTGGCATCCACGTGTTTGGAATGGCAAATGCCACCTTGTGTGTGCACACGTGAATGAGTCTTAAGACTTCTGGATTAGTCTTAAGACTTCTGGAAAGACTTCGGATTAGTCCTGTAGGACTTAAAAATATTCAATCAATTATCCTAAAATTTAACTGGAAAGAGTACTCCATTTTCCAATGAGGCTGAATAATGGAGTCCCCTTACTTAGTGTTTGTTTGTTTGTTTCCACCAAGAAACAGTTCATGTCCTTGAAAGTGCTAACTTAGTCTCAAGATTATTTCTAGAGTGTCACTATGTCTATGTGCTCTCCTGACCACACAGAGCCAGGTGGACCCCTCGGCTGTGCTGCCCAGCTTTGTGCCCTCTTCCCTGGCAATTTTCCTTGGGCAAATGTAAAGATATGTGTTAACTGCTTTCTCACATCTGCGTAAGTTTAGCCATAGGGGTGCTCTGATCAGCATCTGAGTTTGAGGGGAAAATCTTGAGGGAGAACAGGAGATTCTTTTATTTGGGGATTGGACACTTTACTAATTAAATGTACTAGTTTTTTTTTAAAAGTTTATTTTTGAGAGAGAAAGAGGGAGAGGGTACACGAATGGGGGATGGGCAGAGAGAGAGGGAGAGAGAGAGACAGAGAATCCCAAGGAGGCTCTGCTCAGAGCCCAGTGTGGGGCTCGAACCCACAAACCGTGAGATCGTGACCTGAGCTGAAATCGAGAGTCAGATGCTCAACTGACTGAGCTACCCAGGTGCCCTAAATGTACTAGGTTTTAATTGGATAACTGCAATGTAGCCAGAATCTACTTACTGGACCTGATGCCCACTCTATACAAAAGGAGGGACAGTCACTCTTTAATTCCTTATAAATATTCAGTGCTTTACCTGAAATGGTCCATTAAGCACTAGAAATAATGCATTCAGTAACATGAAGGGCAAAGTGAAGAAGGCGATATGCGTTTAATATCCGTCTTCTAGCGTTGCTGTTGACATTAGCTGGAGAAAGACCTTCTCACTTTTTGTTTTGATCACCACTTATTGTTTGCCGGTTATTCTTCTCTGGCTTTGGAGCTGCAGTGATGTGGACATGGCTCGGGAGTTCTGTTCATTTAGCCATTTTGAACATCCATACAAATCCCAGCTGCCTGAAGAACTTAAAGGCAGTAATTAGCATCAATCTGGTAACTGTCCAAGGTGGCTGCATTGGCTCCTTTCCCCTGCCGAGTTCAGATGTCTTCAACAGCCCATCCTCTTCTATGGCAACATCACACCGCCGGGTCGGCAAGACTTTCCACTTGGCTTGAAGTGCCTGACCAGGGGCCCACATTCTTGGAACGCTCTTGGAGTTTCATGAATTTTATCTTTCAAAACCAGTTTCAGGACGAGCTCGCTGAGACAAGAAAGCAGGGGAGACTAACAGGATTGTAGAGACTCTCTATTTGGGGGAATTATACTAAAATGACATCTCAGTGAGACAGACCTGAGAAAGGAAACAATACAGGTGGAAGAAAACAGTGTGAGGGAGAGAAAAAAGGACAGGAGAGTGGCAGGAAGGAAAGAGGGAAGAATATGAAATTTCTGGTAAATGCTCAAATTGCAAATACGAGTGGCAAGGGACAAAACACCCATTTGATTTTGGAGGATACTACGTAACTTTTAACTTATTTACCTTTCAAGCAGTGTTTGCTAATATTAGCATTGACATCCCCTGCACATATAATGGGGAACATGTTTGAGATTCTTTTTGGCTAACTGACTTTGAGCAAAAACAAGTTAAAGCTATTATTAGTTTTCTTTTCTGGGAGCCATAAGGGGCCAAATCTACCTTCGGAGGTTTCTCCTTGTATCTCATCATTAAAAGCTCTTGATTCATACGTTCATTAAAAGTGTTTACGCCAGCTCCAACTTGAAAAGCTGCCCTAAATGGCATTGCGCCAGAAGTTGATTCTCATTGCTTCAGAAGGAGGGAAAAATATTCGTGTAGTTGAGGGCGACGCTGTGGCACTGGGCAAGAGGGGACATTCCTTCCCAAGAATAAATGACTTTACTGAGGTCAAATGAAATTTTGCCCGGTTCTTTACCCCCATGGAAAACGAAAGTGTCTAATCTACCCTCCAGATGAAGGGCATGGGAGCACGGAGCAGACAGGCAGATTACCCCTAAGTGTTGGAAAAGACCCGTGCAGATGGCAGAGAGAGCTGTGCTCCCCGGCCCCATGTGGTTTTAGACCCCTGAACTCTTCCCTATCCATAGCCTTACGCTCATGGCCGTGGAAAGAATCAGAATCAGACTTAACATTTTAATCACATCCAGAGGCACGGTAAGCTGGAACTTCAGCCGGAACAGATCTGATTTCCTTCCCAGACTTGACAACTTTGCTTTATAAAATAAGTTCAGTGACATTTCAAGGGTTAATTAGGAGACTTTAGAAATCCTGGACCGGCATTGATCTTTTAAAAATATTTATTAAAAATAAAATATAAAAATATATAAAAATATAAAATATATAAAAACATATTAAAAATATACAACTTCACTTTATATGATGCCACGTGTGTGTGTGTGTGTGTGTGTGTGTGTGTTTTAAGAGCTCAAAGCATTTAAGATTTTCTTTCCAAACCCTAAACATTTGCAAAAGTACCCAGGAAGGTGAGATTTATTAAGCACATTTGGAAGGCTAGGACGTGGACTCACTTTAAAGTTGAAAGGGGGGCGCCTGGGTGGCTCAGTCGGTTAAGCGGCCGACTTCAGCTCAGGTCATGATCTCGCGGTCTGTGAGTTCGAGCCCCGCGTCAGGCTCTGTGCTGACAGCTCAGAACCTGGAGCCTGTTTCAGATTCTGTGTCTCCCTCTCTCTCTGACCCTCCCTGTTCATGCTCTGTCTCTCTTTGTCTCAAAAATAAATAAACGTTAAAAAAAAAAATTTAAAGTTGAAAGGTGGGAGGGCGGCTCACTTACCCCCCAGGCCAGGCAGTGGGGGAGAAAAACTAGAGCTCCTGTTTCCAGGAGTCCTGTCTCCAGGACCCCTGTCTCAGCGCACTGCCTCTCCCTTTCAAACCCATCGTGGGAATCCAGAAGGACCAAATGACTCCTCCACTGCTCCTTTGTTAACCCAAGAGCACCTCTCCTGCAATGTTTCCTGGCTCCAGATTTCTCTATAAAAAATGCAACCAGACCACATACTCCTCAGCATCCCAGGATTCTATCCCCAGAGCCCAGCTCTCCTCGGGAGGGAGTATGAAACTTGTAGAAGGCATTGGAGGTGAAGGCAAGCTGAAGGGGGCGGGAGGTGAAGGCTCAGAGAGAATGTGCTGTCCATTCTGTCCTCACAGCTCATGGAGGATTCCTGGGTCTCACCATCCTCCCCTCTCTAAGGCTTAGGCTGTTCAGAGATCACTGGGCCTCTTAACCTATTCCTGGGAGTGGCTTTTCTCAAACAGGCACTTTTATTATCAAATGAGTGATGGGGGAGGGAGAGGTGAGGAAAGATAGGAGAAGCTGATGCAGTCTTCCGTCACATCATCAGTTTGTAATGAAAAACCTATGCTGTCTCATCCTTACGGGGACAGAATTCAGTTTTCAAGGGTTGCGAAGATGCAGTATTAAATCAGTGTGTGCACGCATGCGTGCGTGCGTGCGTGCGTGTGTGTGTTTCCCCAGCATCCACTTCAGCAAATATTTTCTCCTTTCCACTTTGAAATATTTTTCCTAAAAAACAAAGTAATGTAGGTTCATTGCAGAAGATTTGGAAATGTGACCCACAAGAAACTGAAATTCACCTGTTAATTTTACCACGTAATTTTACCAACATTTTGGTGAATAGCCACAGTCTGCCCTCTATTCTCCCATGGAATAGAAGTCCCAAGAGGGTAGGGATCTTGCTCACATCTGTGACCCAGAGCTCTGAACAGTGCCTCATGCGTGGCAACGTGCAGATATATCGGTTGAATAAACGCATAACTGTAAAAGAATAATTCGGATTAAAATTAAAATAAGTTGTCACGATGCAACAGGGAACAGAAATAGAGTTGCCTGGATGTGGCAGACTTGGATCCAAGCTGCAGCTAATAACTTATGGTGGCTCCTTGGATATGTCACATCACCTCTCTGGGCCTGAGTTTCTCCTTCAGTCCAATAACCATAGTTAACATTTACTGAGTGCTCAACTAGGTGCCGAGCATTATCATAAGCTCTCTCCGCGTGGTTTCTCACTGCAGCTCTGTGAAATGGGTACCTTCTGCCCCCATCTGATGCACAAGGAAACAGGCCTGGGGAGGCCGATTTATCCACAGCCGCACAGCCAGTAAGTGGAGAGCTGGGCTTGCCGTCTGGCATCTGAGTTCTCCTCTCCAGTGGAATGCCTTGGCTCTAGGACCAAGTGACTTCCAGGGCCCCTCCCTGCGAAGCTCAACTGCGGAGCAAGGTCCAGATGATTATTACATGGAGATCAGAGAGCAACGTTCTTAACTAGAGGACTTGCTCCTGAATGTGAAGAGTCCACATGGGCATTCATTCACACAGCGTAATTAGAGACCAGTCTGCTGTTGAAGCAGCGCTCCATCATTCAGAGGCATTACGAGGGCTCGCGTTGTGTCCTGTTCTGGTTCCCAGGACAGCTGTCCCTAGGACGGTGCACCTAAGGCAGGGAAGCAAGTAGGAACTGAATCTGATCATTTCTGATGGCTGGGCACCCGGATGCATGAGGCAGGGGAGGAGGAATGGGAATCTCCTTTGATGATTAGCGAGGATTTCAACGGGCAGGGCTCTGTCCTGCTCCCTCGCCCCCTCCTCCCCAGATGTACATTTGGACGGATAAGTTGTGTTTGCCTATGCCCATGGTAACCGTGTCTCCTTTTTGGTGAGGAGGAACGGGCTTCGGTAAATAGATCTATTTGTGTGACTCCTAGTACTCATTTGAAGCAATGTCACTCCTTTTTCCACTGTGGTCTGTGTGTGTGTGAGTCAGAGGGAGCCTAAACAGGCTTCTTTGAATTGATGGCTCACTCCCAGCCTCTCTTGACCAACTGCCAACCTAGCAGGGCGTAGCTTACCAACAAATCTTTTTTTTTTTTTTAAAGGCAGACTGATTCATAGAAACTCCTTTAAAACGCAGTGAAAAGAAACCGCCCATCACACACCCCAGCACACTAGCGCTGGAAACTTATAACCTCGGGAGGCAGGTCCCTCCCCACACTGTGGTCACATACCTTCAGAAGAGCGGACCAGGCAGCCACCAGCTCCTCAGGGCGCCTCCGTCGCTTAGGACCCTCAGGTAGGACAGCTTCCAGCGCTGCGGGGAAGCTTGGAAAACTTTCTTTCCTTCTCTGCTCTCCTTCTTCTGACCTCGTCACCTAAGCTCCATGTTTTCTTTTTCCCTGTAGCTATTTGTCTATGAGTCTCTAAATTGAACTCTTTGAAACATCTGGCTGAAAGTGGATACTGAGACAACTTTTTCCATAAGGTTCAGAAAAATGCCTTTTGACTGGGAGCTTGGGGGACCCAGGGTGGAGGGTGGGGGGTAAGTCCGCGGGACTGGGCTGTGATTATGTTTTGCAGTAACTGGGTCCTTGCTCTGAAATGTGGAGGGAGCAGGGATTTTGGAACACACCAGGATAGGGCATTCTTCATGGGGAAACACTACATGCCTTTGAAAGGGCGCACCGACTTGCCAGATGCTTTCCAGTTTGTCCATTTGGATTCAATTGCTTCAGGATTTGGGTTGTTTCTCTTGGTTGTTTGCTGGTCTCTTTTGGATGATAGGTAGATACGTGCTTTTCTGTTTATTTTAGTTGTTGCATTTGCTCCTGCTCTTTTAGCTTGTTCATTCACTTCTGTTTAAATGTGTTTTTTCTCCCCACAGGATGGGAGGAGGGGGTTGGTTTGTTTAAAGAAAACAGAGAGGTGGGGGGGGGGAGCGGGTGGGTTGGGAATCAACTGGTGTGTCAGAGAAAATGCGGGAGAGTTGCGTTTGGTGGAATCAGCCTGATGTGGATTCCAGAGCTCCATGTCTCCTGGCCAGATGTAGAGGATGGGGAGAGGCGGGAGGGAAACTGGGTTTGCAGGAGAGGGTGGGGCAGGGGAACTTCATCTGGTGTAGAAAAATGGTGAATGGCTTTGTGCTTCCACCCCAGAAACAGCTGAACTTTAGTTCTGAGTGGAGAGAAATAATCATTATTATCAGAAATAAGAAAAGAATTTTTTTTTTTTTAGCTGAATGTGGAAGTTTTCAGCATGGAAGGCAGTGATTGTTTTGGAACATTTTATCTTCTTGCTCTTCCAGAATGTGGTTGTGCAAACGCAAACACTAGTATTAATGGTAAAGAGAGTCTGGAGAAAGGAAGAAGGGTGATTTCTATTTGCTTTTTTTTTTTTTTTAATGTTTATTTATTTTTGAGGGGGGGCGGAGGGGCAGAGAGAGGGAGACACAGAACCTGAAGCAGGATCCAGGCTCTGAGCTGTCAGCACAGAGCCCAATGCAGGGCTCGAACCCATGAACCGTGAGATCATGACCTGAGCCAAAGTCAGACGCTTAACTGACTGAGCCCACCCAGGCGCCCCTGATTTGTTTTATTTTTAAGTTAGCATTTTGGCCTAGGTGTGGCCCATTTCAACATAGATACTGGTTTTATTTTTCCTCCACATAAACAAGATGAGGAAAATGACAGGATTCAGCTTGTCAGACGAAATTAGGCTTTTCCTTTAGAAATGCAATTCGTTGGAAGAGACCATTTCAATGCAATCAGCCTGTGTACATTGTACAGACAAGGCGCCTCGTAAAACTGCCCTCGAGGGGATGATTAACTAAGTGCAAGGGAAACTTTTCAAGCTGCAGGGAACTCCCACATTTGCTTAAAATGTTTATTATTTCCAGATTACATGGATGTGGATTCAAGGAAGCCATTATTAAGTTGATAGTAATGGTATTCTATGAATCCAGCATGAATCTTCTTGTAGTTCTGTGCAACTTAAAGCTATAAGCAATATTTATCCAGTCAGCACATAGAAAATACTGACAAATCTGGGAGTGTCGACCATCATGAATTGCATTTTTTGTGTGTGTGCATTTCACATTACACTGTAGTTCTAGCAGTGAGAAAATACGCTGTATGTTATTTCCTGGAGTTTTAGGGCAGTTGTTGAAATGCTGTTCTAATTCTTGCCTTTCCCACTGCCTCTAAGTAGTGAGGGAGCTCCCTAGCTGCAGGAGCGTTTCTGGATTTCAGCTCTAAGTCTTTGAAAATACTGAAATGTGAGGGTTACTTTTTCCCCCTGCAGCCTCCCACCCTCAGAGTCGGATTGAATTCCACCACAGACTCTGAAGAATGGGGCGGGGGTGGAGTGCTGTCTGGAGGGCTGCAGGACATCCGGTCTGGCATCCTGGTCAGAGGACCCCCCAGATTTTACATTGTTTGAGGGCACTAAACTGTCCTGAGAGTTGGCACAAGGCCATCAAGGGCCAACCCAGAGCAGATCACATCCCAGAACAGATGCTGGCTACTTCCCAGGACTACAGGGCACATCTCTGAGGAAAGGAAAGGCATCTCTTCTACTGGCCGCTAGAAAAACTTACTGTGACTTTCTCAACTCTTCCTGCTTCCCTCTGAGACCCGCTTAGGCCTATCCAGTTCCCAGGGGCCATCCAGACTCCAGGGGGCCTTGCGAGTGGGCTCCATAAAGACCACCCTGGGATGCAGACCCTCTTGGCTTGGTGTGGAGGGTGCAGTGGGGGGTTGGTTCATGCCAGATGCACAGGGATCAATGGAGAGACAGCAGTCAGCGACCTAGAAGGCTTATAGATGAAGCAAAATGTTTTCCTGTAGACTCCTCAGAGCCCGATAGGAAGTATATCTGACAAATGGCCATAGAAAAGGGCACACGGCAAATTTAGTTACACTTTGTCTTTAATTTTGTTCATCAAATTCTCAGTTTGAAGGAGATTCTCAGTCTGAGGATCAATTCATTCATTCTCCACCATATGCAGAGATCCTATTTTTACACCACCTTGGACAGATGGCCACTTTACATTTCCTTAAAATTTCCAGAATAGGGGTGCTCACTACCTCCGAGTGAGAATCTCCGTGCTCCCCCACTACCACCCGCCCACTTTGCCAGACAACTCTAATTATTAGAATTTCTTAAATTCAGCACAATTGGCTTCTCTATAACTTCTATACTGTGCTCCTAGTTCTGTTCCTGGGCATGCAGAAAATATCTCTTCCATTTTTGTTGTCGCTCTACTCTTATTCTCTAAACGCTTAACCCTTAATTAATGTTCAATGGATAAAACTTGACGAATCGGTATTATCATTATTACCTAAGACTCCGAGAGAGCAGGAAGCATTTCTAAAACTTTACAACTATGCACGTCGTCAGCCATACCCACAGGATTTGATTCTGAGGGATTTCATTTTCTAAACACATGAATATGGTTTCTTCTTTCACTTACCACGAGTATATCCAAGGCTGCCGAACACAAAAGCTCAGAGACATTTGGGACTCTCGGACGTACAGACCCAGAGGGGACACACCCAGTCGCTACTTATGGAGGTGATGGTTAAATCAGTTAATCTAATACCAGAGGCACAGGCTTCGAACTTGGCCTTGCCGGGGTTATCCCGTAACTTGGTTTATAGTTCACGTAGCTCACACCTTTACATTGTTACCACCTGTCATGATAGCTCCAGGAACACGCTGCCAATCCATTATAACCCCAGACTAATTGCTTGGCCAGCACAATGGATGTCAGTCCTGGAGAAGAGCTCATAACCTTTAGCCAGGGTAGATCTGAAAGTTTCTGACCGTGACATTCTCTTTTCCAAGACTCTTCCCAGTTGTGCTTAGATGATCCCGGATTTCTGTTCAGTAATCAAGGGAGCCTTGATTGCTTGAATTCACAATACCCCACCCCCAAACACATATGTCTTGAGACCACTTTTTGTGATACTTCAGTCCCTGGTGCCCTGAAATAATTTCTTGCAACTTAACTGAGAGATCCACTGACACTGAAGCATAAAGATAAAAGTACAAACCCTTGTGGCGATCTCTGTTTCTCTCTCTTCCTTTGAAGAAATATTTGGGTCAGCATTTTCTCCCCTGTTCTGGAAATGGGCATTTCCCAGGAACTAAAATGGACTCCTCCGCTCTTGGTGCCATTGACTTGATGTGGATGTGGCAGCTTTCGTATTACCTGAGTCTGTTTCACGAATTCTTCCCTCAAATGGGGTAGTTAAAATTGAGAACACAGGCATAGGTTGAAAGTGGTGGTAAGAATCTCGGGGCAGATGCAACATGGCTGAACAGGGGAGGGAGGGTTGTGGTCTGGTCCCCACTCTGTCCTGTGACCATGGGCAAGTCACTTGTCTTCTTCGTGGAGGGAACAGAGCTTGATGGTCTCCACGGCCTCCCTGTGGCTCTGAAATTTTATTGTTCTAAGGTCTTATCGTCCCGTTTTGAGGAACCCCTTGGCTCATGCTGATAGTTCAATCCATAAAAGTTGGGAGAAAAGTTAACTGAGGCATCGTGTTGCATCGCAGGGCATTTTACACAAGGTTGAGGGTCCAGGCAGCCTCCTGGGCTCATCTGCTCTGAGATTCCTTTCGCCTTGTCACCAGATAGTAATGATTCACCCAGCTCTTGGAAGAAAAGGAAGAGGTTTGACTGATTACACACAAAGGGCGCCAGCTCAGATGAGAAGAGGCAGGCCATAGAAGCCTGTTAACAAAAAAGCCTGACAACAAAAAAGGATTCACCAGTAACCAAACCAGGTTTAGGAAGAAACTGAGCTGGTCCTGGGAAAGGAGCTCCACCCTCTTGTCTGGGAGGGGGACCCTGCAGCGTGAGGGTGTGGCGGTAAAGGTGTGGACAAGAGCGAGAGCGAATCTTAGAATCTTCAAATTCAAATAGTCGAATAGAACAGTCGTAGAGGAGGAAGAGGGAGTGGGTGCAAAGGCAGGTGTTTCCTTAGGCTTGTGTGTTGAGGGAGAAGAAGAAGTGCCACTGGACAGTTCTAGAAGAGGGAGAAAGAGCGCCGCGGAAAGAGAAAGACAGGGAGAAGTGCGGGGAGGATCCCACCCTATTTCCTTCCCTTCTTGTCTGGGGAACACCCCCCCCCCTTCAATGTTTCTGAACATTCCTCAGGGTCAAATATTTTGTTCTTTGTCCCCTGTGAAGAACCTTTGTTGCCCAAGCTACAAATGTTGGTCAATACATCCTTGGTGTCATTTGAATGTCCACTGAAAATTTATGCCAACAGGGCAGTGATCTCCCTTGATGTTTTTCCTCTTTTCAGAAGGCTCAGATCAGAGCTAAGAGCAAAATGAAGTCCTTGATACTTTGACTTCTCTCAAATAATCAAAGGCCCCTCCTTGGGGGCGGGGGTGCTGGAGATGGGGAACTGGAGAGAGGTTTGGTATCCTGGAACGGTGAGTTAGGCTGGCGGGTGCTGCGTCCCGGCTTCCCTTTGCCGGATGTGGCTTTGGTGGAGAAGGGACGCTTGTGCTGTGGGTGGGGGCCAGGATGGAACGTTGGAAGCGTGTCTTAGGGCTTGCAGTGTGGGGATCTGGTCTGGGACTTTTGGTGGCTTTGCTGTGGGCCTCCTTAGGAACATGACAGGAAGAAGTAGCTTCCCCCGGCACTGTTTTGAGGGGGCACTGCTGACCCTCTGATGAACCAGGAGGTGGTGGAAGGAACAGAGTGAAGGGTAGCTATGGTAGAAGGTCTAGAACGTCTGCCGAACCCTGAGACAAATATGGGAGAGAGAAGATCATGCTGGAATGGAGGAGGCCCGGCCTGGAGGGTGCGAGACTGTGGGTTTCAGTTCCCCGTTCTGGTTTAGGTGCATTTTCTCCTTGGTTCAGGGACTGGACTAAAGAACCTCTACACCTCTAAACAAGCGCTCTCACAAAGAGTAAGGAGGCCTGTGCCCCCCCCCCCCAGCACACTTGCCCCTGGCGGCCTCCCTCCCGGCCCTGCGGGCTCTCCAGGCCGCTTTGCTGGTTGAAGCATGTTGCCGCCACCTACTGTCGACCCGCCCAAGTGCCCCTGGGCTGGGCCACACCTTGATTTTCTTCCCAGACCCTAGTTATTGTCTTGGCAACCTCTCCCTCAAAGACATTCTGGTGGCCAGGACACTCCTCTTTTGTCAGAAGCAGAAGACAACCGCAGCTTCTGTCCTCACCCTGGGGGCCGTCGCCCCAGCGGCCTGGCCAGCTGCGGTCTGGGGGCGTGGGCTGGTCCCCGCATCACAGCCCAGGTCTGGCCTGAGCCTTTGCAGATGTTGCCAGATCCACCCCCTGCTTGGACACAAAGGAGGACAAGAGGAAATGAGAGAGAGAGAGAGAGAGAGGCTATTCTCCTTGGGAGCATCTGCAAAAGCAAGATTCATGCTACTTGTTTGTTTTTAGCATAGTCGTCAGCCCTTGGATTCTGCCAGAGAAGTTGAAAGTCCACTTGGCCGGCCTGAGCCTCTCATCTCACGGAAAGGAACAAAAAGAATCCCCAACAACCATCTAGCCTTTGCTCTGTCAGGCACGAGCCCCTCAATCCTCACGCTAGCCCTCTGAGGTCTACAGATCACGGTTAAGAAGTGCTGCAGTCAACAAATCACCGCAATGTATACTCTACATGTCTTACAATTTCATGTTAATTATACCTCCACAAAACTGAAGTTAAAAACAGAAGTGATGGAGTCAGGATTTGAACCTGGAGCCCATGTTCTTCATCACCGCATACTCTTTCTCTGTAGGAGGCACCAACCAGAGAGGTGATGTGATTTTCCCAAAGTCAGAAGTTAGAGGCAGAATTTGTTGGAGATTTTGGTTTTCTAATAAGGTGCTTGCCTTTTTCCTTGCTTCTTTCCTTCCTTCCTTCCCTTGTCTTCTTTCTTTCTTTCTTTCTTTCTTTCTTTCTTTCTTTCTCTTCCTTCTTTTCTTCTTTCTTTCTTTTTCTTCTTTCTTTCTTTCTTTCTCTTCCTTCTTTCTTTCTTTCTTTTTCCCTTTCTTCCTTCTTTCCTTCTTCCTTCCTTCCTTCTTTCCTTCCTCTTTCTTTCTTTCTTTCTTTCTTTTCCTTCTTTTCTTCTTTCTTTTTCTTCCTTCTTCTTTCTTTCTTTCTTTCTTTTTCTTCCTTCTTTCTTTCTTTTTCCCTTTCTTCCTTCTTTCCTTCTTCCTTCCTTCCTTCTTCTTCCTTCCTCTTTCTTTCTTTCTCTTCCTTCTTTTCTTCTTTCTTTCTTTTTCTTCCTTCTTTCTTTCTTTTTCCCTTTCTTCCTTCTTTCCTCCTTCCTTCTTTCCTTCCTTCCTTCCTTCCTTCCTTTTTCTTTCTTTCTTCCTTTCTCTTTCTTTCTTTCTTTCTTTCTCTTTCTTTTTCCCTTTCTCCCTTCTTTCCTTCTTTCTTCCTTTCTTCTTTCTTTCTTCTTTTCTCCTTCCTTTTTTTTTCAATACCATGCTTGTTCCCCCACCCCCACCCCCTGGTTCTTCATCCCTAACTATGCGAGAGTTTGTGCTAGTTTATACCAAGGTCAGTTAAAACACTACTCTTTCTCTAATACCCCCCCATTTATTATCGATAGACCACGTTTGGGAGATGGAGCCCCCTTTCCTCCAGGACCATGAAAAAATAGTTGTTTCCCCTAGAGCATGTAGTTTTGCAGCTTGATTCCTGATGTTTCTCCTGGTCATAAGCTGCTCTGCATGTAAAAACATCAGGCCCCGTGATGATGTAGCTATAGTGAGATACAACCTGAAATTCTTTCCTTCCACACCGAACATCAGACATCCAGAGGCAGGAGGAAATGGCCCTTTGGGATCCTTTCTCTCCACATGTTTCCCACGGAGAAATTAACACCGCCCTCTCCCACCCCTACGTAAAAACAATATTTAGAATGGAAAGTACGCTTGACATAAAACAACAATAACAATGGCCAGAAAAGCTCATCTAAGGTCTCATCCACTCAACCTGCTTTTAATCCCAGCCTTTTCCTCCTCCGGACACATCCTCTCCAACTGCTCCCAAAAGAGAGTGTTTCCTTTTCTGCTTTTGTGTTAAATGGACATCCACTTTGCCAACCCAAATGATCCTCGATGGGACACAAACACATCAAAAACAAACCAACCAAAGCAGAATGATCCTGAGGAGGATAGAAAGGCTTGGTGTTGCCACTCTACACAGTGTCCTTATGGAGGAGCAGCAAGCAGCCACCGTTGGGTGTCACGCTAAGGGAGGTGGCGCAGAGATAGAGGCTGACTCAGGGAAATCATGTGATCAGGGGCAGCTTCATCTTTCATCTTTTCTCGTGCCTCGCAGGAAGTACCACGTCTTTGGTCAGATGGTGTGAGAAAGCTTTCTTCAAAGTTCACAGTTACCCAGAAAGGCACGGAGATTTCACAATCAGGAAGACATAATCCAATGAAAAGACAGAGTCGTGTCTAAAGTCGAATAAAATCAAGACTGTGTTATGACATGATAGAGATTTAGGGATCTATGGTGATGTCCTTTGGTTACTTCTTTGATAGCATGGAAGTGCTGCTTCAAAGGTGACCATTCTAGAGAATGCCTGGAGGCAGCTTTATTTTTTATTTTGTTAAAAAAATTTTTCTTAGTGTTTATTTATTTTTAAGAGAGAGAAAGAGAGGGCAGGGTGGCAGCAGAGAGAGAGGGAGACATAGAATCTGAAGCAGGTTCCAGGCTCTGTGCTGACACGGGGTTCGAACTCACAAACCGTGAGATCATGACCTGAGCCAAAATCGGATGCTTAACCAACTAAGCTACCGAGACGCCCCTGAAGAGGCAGCTTTAGATTGAGGGCAGAACTAAGATAAGGGGTAGGAGTTGCCAAGAGCAGATTCTGATGCATTGTCAGAAGGACGTTTCTAATGGGAGGGTCTTGGCAAGTAGTGAGCTCCCTGTGACTGGAGGAGTTTAAGCATGACTTAGATAGTTCCATGGTATGGATTTGTAGCTGAGGTTCATATGTTAGGGAGAAATTTTAAGGCCCCCTTCTCAGTCTAGAGATTCTATAACTTAGATAGAAAAGTTAAATCTGTGGACAAATTAGTGGTTAGAAATTTAAGATATTTTCTTTGCATTCACTTATATCCTCTGAAATAAAAGGCAACAAACACATATATACCCTTGTAAGTTCAAATGTCAAAATTGCTCAGGAAAATATTCGTATGTTTACATAAGTATTTACATAGGAATATATAACATGGAGCTTGCATATAATAATATGCTCAACACATAGTTATAATCATGTACAGATGATTTCTAAAAATTATAAAAGACTAAAGTTTGTGTATGTAATATATATATATATATATATATCCTTCCTAATAGCATTTATTTGCTCACTGAATGGAAGTTTACTTGGTACCTGTCATGGACAAGACTCTCCTTTCGGAAACTTAGAATCTTAGGGGTGAGAGAGCCAAACATTGCCGTAAGTAATTTTGTTACCAGGCAGATTGCCCCTAGTGGTTTTAATAAAGAGCTATGTAAGGTTATTACACAGTGGGGGAAAATGACTACTTCTGACTTATGTATCCGGGAAGGCTTCTTAGAGAAGGCAGATTTGAGCTTCTTTGAAAAAATTTTGATAGGTAGTTCCTGGAGGAAGCACACTTGAAAACAAGGCTCTTTCTTTGGAAATCAAACCCTCAGGATTCCCAGGGCCGGAGTAAGGTGTTTGGAGCCTCTTTTCCAGTGGTTGGTGGAGGGGGTGGTGAGGTGCTTGGAGGATTTTGAGCAGAGGAGTGACAAGGTCAGATAACGAAGTGGCATAGAGGGTACAGCAGAGAAGGAAGAGCTCAGAAGGAGGACCACCGGAGAGGCTGATGCCGTGGTCCAGGTTAGGATCTGAACTGAGCAAGGACAAGGCGAACAGAAAGTAAGGGGTGGATGAGGGATAAATAATGGAGGAAGAACCCATGACCTGACTATGGTTTTTTGAGCTATAAAATTGGGATGAAAGGAAGGAGAGATGGGGAATTTGGCAGCTGGCCATGATTTCTCCCTTCTCCCCAGAGAAGCTTGGGTTATACAAGGCTGTCAGGAAAATGACCAAGCTGTCTTCGAGCTAGGCAGCTGATTCACATGTTCTCAGAAAGCTCTCTTGCACCATCTGGTAAAGGATGCCTCCCTGTGTCTTTGTCCGGGAGAATCTCACTCACTCTCAAATGAGTCGGGGACATTTGACCTCTGTGCGACTCTCTCTCTGCTCACATAACCTCCGACCTCCCCACCCCTCACCCCCATTTCTGATTATGTTGTACCCCCCAGGCTCTGGCTAGTTCTTTAGTGATTGAAGCCCAGGATTTCCACCACTTCCTTTGCTGGAAGAGTGGGTTTTTCATTGTCCTATTCTATTGTGTGGCTCCCAGTTATTGTGACTTAGACCACCACCCTTAAAGAACTGCATCCCCCAGACTCTGGTGGTGGCAGTTCAATAAATACACATACTCTGTGGTGGGAAGAACTTATCTGACCCTAGCTTAACAACCATGGAGCCAAATTACCAACATCTAAACTCCTCTTCTGTATCTTTAGAAGTCAATTATTCTCAAAGTCTCTGCAGTATTACGTACCCATCAGAAAAGGAAAGGTGCCCATAGGAGCCTGATTTGTTTCTCGTGGTCAGAGCATCCTAAAAATTAAGGCAAAGCAGTCTCAATAGCTATGTTCCTTTGGTTCTTTCATATTTTTTGGGAGTTGGAGGGCATAAAAGGAAGGCAAGAAACCAGTAAAGATTTAAGTGGATGGAGACAACCTGGAGAGGACAGTTATCCCCCCTCCCCCCACCCTACCTTAGGTAGTCATTTAGAGCTCCAATTATCTTATAGAATTTGTAATTCTCAAGGTCATTTCCACTAACTGTGATAATTTTCTTTTAGCAAAGAACTTAATGCAAACCTAGAATGGTGAGTGTTGTGAGATTTGCATTGGGACTAGGAGCATAAAAAGACTGCCGCTCCTATGTGGGCTGGGCAATTTGAGAAGAAAAGGGGAAGCATGGTCAGGAATAAAAGATGGCGGTGGTGGAAAGGGAACTGGCTGGCCTGTGTGTTTGGGAGAAAAGGAGAGAGAGCTGCCGTGTGGCTCTAAGTCTCAAACTTCCTTTTCTTTTAATACTCAACTTCTCTCTAGAGTCACAATGCATGCCTCCCATGCTTTTCTCAGTTTCCTGCTCAGCCCAATCATATCCCTGAGCACCCCTGTCTCAAGAAATCCTACTCTGCTTACAGTGATGGGTGGAGAAATATGTTCCTTGCAACTCACATAGAACAGTCAGTGGATGTCCTAGCCTTTAAGAACACAGTGCGTGCACTAGCTCTGTTGGCTTAGGTTTAAGTACCATAAATAATGTTATGGGAGTCCCCAACAACCAACTGACAAACTTTGGGACTGCCCAATGCACCAAATGCTCGGAAGGTTAGGCATTGCACCTAGTTATTTAGAATTGCAATGCTGTTATTTTGTACTTCCTGGTTTGAGCTGCCCAGCTGTGACTAAGAGTATGCTTTCCACTGGAGAGTGCCATCCAAAGCATTTTAGAGAGGTCTGAGGCAGAAGCCAATTATTGTTTTAGTGAAACCAACTGCCAAGGAAAAAAGTTGTAACAGTCAATACTTCCAATGATATGAATATTCAGAAATGGTTTCTTTGCAGTGCTTTTGTATGAAGTGAGATACATACCAGGGTAGGGAATGAGTCTCCTTGCAAGCTGCACTGCTGGTAGAGGGTGGGCGGAAGGTTTAAGAGCATGAGAACTTCTGTTATTTATTCCCATTCTGCTCTGCTATTAGATCTCCAGACATTCACCCATTAGGTAGAATGGTTGTCTATGAACATATCAAGATTTCCTCTGCCACCTCACCTCTGGGTGAGGGTTTCTCTGCTGGGGATACTCTAGTATAGGGACTGAGTGACTAGGAACAATCCAGATGAGAAACTTAAGAAGATAGTTTATTCTGTTTCCAAATGTGTTACAGAGGGCCACTGAAAACAATGGAAGCCCTCCTAAGCTGACAATGGATGACACTGATAAAACCTGACGAATTGGGGGCAGTGAAAAGATGGAGAAGTTATATGTATTATGTGCTATCTCCAGCTAAATACCCCTTACTTCTGGTTGGATACAGCATCCAAAAGCAGAGGAAATTATGTGTTCTATACACTAAGCACTCTTGCTAATTCAAGACGTTTTGCTCCTTTCCTCAGCGGATAGATGTGGCACGATCACAGGAATCTAAGATGAAAGAGAGTCACTTCTTTGCTTGATTCCCCCACCCACTCCTCCGGCTTGCACAGGCAGGGAAATAATGATCAGGTGGGGCTTTGGCTTAGATCAGGAGTGAGATCCAGCCTTGGTTCTGGTGGCAGTGGCTACAGGTCTCATTTCACAAGCAGACCAGAGCACACCTAGTTAAATCACACCACGTTCAGTCCAGGGAGCAAACAATGCTTACACCAGGCAAAGAGAGCATCTGCAGATGACTGGCCTGAAGGTTAAAGCAGCCAGGAAAAAACAGCAGAGCACACACAAAACACAAGGGAAGGTACCAGGCCCTGGGGAAAGGGAATACCACACGACAGGGCACTATAGGACCTCTCCTTCATAAGGCCATTACCCTCTAGATCAGGAGAGAGATCAAGAGGCTGAGGGGTAAGTTGGGTGGGCTGAGGTGGATGTGCAGTAGGAGGAGGGTGTATGGAATGCAATAATGTTCAAGTCATCAAAATGGAGAATGTAAGCTGAGCAGGGATGAAAGGAATCAGACTTACTTCGGAGGGTTACATAGCAACCCAAGGGGGCAGAAATTTCTACTGAATTCCCAACAGCATGCAAGGCAGGGAACTTGCGATGTTTCCTCCACCTCGTTTAAGAAGCCTCATTTGGTGTACTGTATTCTGTTCTTGGCCCCTCAATCTTTTCCCACTTTTAGGAGGAGGGTGTTTGTCAATTAGAAGCCAAAGGAATAAAAAAAGCATTTATAGAGCCCAAGGAGGATTAAACATATGACTCGTTATGTAATAATTTGTAATCCCCTGAAGTCAGCCATTTCCTTTCCCCGTGAAGGTCAAGATCAGGATCCAGGGATGGTGTGAGCTTTCTCCTTCTGATTTCTGAGGGTGTGTTCTTAGTGGTCTCCCCACTCACAGGGCAGGTATTAGGCATAATGACAATTTCTAAGAGCCCAAAATGATCTGTACACACTGCCTTGTGATGTACATAGCAGATATCCTACTACTTGTACTTCTCATAGGGCAGCCTAGTGACTGACTGGTTATATTGGCAACAGCCACTCTCAGTTTCATAGAATAATAATAGGAATACTAATAGCCACAACCAAAGCCGCCCTATTAGCACCTGCCATGTGGCAGGCACTGGGCGAGTTTTACTTTCATGATCCAGTTTAACCCTCCTGTCTCCCTGTATAATTAACATTGCAGCCCCCACTTTCTATAAGAGGAGACTGAGACTGAAAGGTCAAGTGATCTTATATGATTCTAATTCCACCTGTTTAATTCGGAAACCTCTTTTCACTGTGCATTAAAGTCAAGCAGAAAATTGCGGAGGTATGCACGAACCTGCGAAAAGCAAAAATAAATTTGAATGTGTAGGAAGATTATTAATAGCAGGCATGAAAGCTCCAAGCTCTCCCCTGAAGCGGCAGGATAAACTTCATGATTTTTGTCATTCACAGTGAAATTGGACACATTCCTACAAAGTAGTCTGGGTTGAAGGGAAGTGTTGGGATTGGGAAGGAAGGCAGGGGTTGCTGGAGACAGTTGGGATGCACGGAGGGGAAGCCAGCGTCTGCCTCTCATTCCTGGCCTGTAAAGAGCAAGTCTCCCATCAGTTACATTAGAACATTCTAGACTTTGTGGGGTTTTGTTTGTTTGTTTGCTTGTTTTAGAACATTCTAGACTTTGAGTACTGATGAGGAAAGTGAGAGGAGATAAAAGGCACCTGAAGTGTTGGGACGATAGCATCAGTGCTGGCCACGAAATACCTGGGACAGCAGGAAAGTGGCTCAAGCACGCTCAAAGCTTCAATTAAATTAGGTGGAGTGAGAGAGAGAAGCAGGACAATTGCAGGATGTGCACAGCCATCTCCTCCTAGGTGGGGACATCCACATATCCACTCTGCTGTGAATAACCTCCAGCCCTTTCCTTTTGAAGTCCCTTGAGCCTATACTGCATCGTAACTATTGTGGGCATGATAAAGCACTCCCTCCGCAGCTGACATAAATCAGAATAGCCACTCCCATGTGCATCCTGCGTATTTTCTTTATGATCAGTGGGCTCCCTTTTTCTCCTCTGCGGAGATTATGGCTGAACGCTTTTGTTATCCATACCCATTCTTAATGCATATTACTTCTCAGTCCTCCTAGCACGTGAGTTATGCATTTGCCTGTCTTCTCCATTGGGTCCTGAAGGATTGGACTTTGTGTAAATGTCACGCACAAATAGATGGCACCTTTAGTGGTGTTTCAGGCTGCATGCTTCTAAAGCCCCAGAATCGACATCGTGCATCAACAGAAATACAGCACTGTGCCCTAGACAAACAGCAGAGTCCCTACCATGAGCCACACACAGCCCAAAGGCTCAGGTGCAGTAACACAAATCTGAAATGTTCAATCAGTAGGTGATCAGGCCATTAAACTGTAATTAGGTTGTTATAATTATTGAATACCAAACAACATTATAATAACAGAAGTTGTGGCTCTCACATTTTATAGCTCACCCGGGATCAAATTAGTGGCCTATTCAGTCTCTGGGCATAGTAATAGCTGCTGTTCTGTAGAAGGAATCCACTTCTATTAATATCACTGGGTGAGCAGTTTGATAGAGGCACGGATCCTTCCTCAGTGGAAAATGGAAATTTATATGACATCGTTGCACAGAGACCTGGAAATTACAACTGTGAAAAGGCCTTTTAAAAATCCAAGTTTTACTTTTTGGTGCTTACACCACAAACGAGATAAAACACCAACGGTGATAAAATGTGGGCTTTTCTTTTTTGAAACAGGCTGTATTAGAGAGAGGAGTATATAAATCCTTGAGAAGCGGAATTATGTTTATATTGAGGTGTATGTAAGCAGACGAATAGGCGCTTAGGAAACTAGGTTAATACGATGTTTCTAGGAATTTATAATGAAATTGTGATGGTTTTTATTGCAGCTCCTCCTGACTTTAGCAGATAGTCCACGCATGTGGGAAAGCTGAATCATCTTCCTGAAACTGACAGTAACCTTTTTTCCCTCCTTTACCTTCTGTCTTTTCAGAATTCTCTTCGCTCTTGAAGCATCAAGAAGCCAAGATGCTGGTGTTACTAGCTGGTATCTTTGTGGTCCACATCGCCACTGTCATCATGTTGTTTGTCTCCACCATTGCCAATGTGAGTAACGTTCTTTTTTCCATTCATTCACCCAGAAGTTATTTGGATATTTATATAAAGCGCTACAAAAGAAGTTTGAGCCACAACCCCTGCCCCTTGTGAATATACAGTTTAGTTGTGGAAAACAATAAACACACACGCGCACTTCCAATGATTAAACAGCGGGGGGTGGGGCGGGGGATAAAAGCCAGTGTCAACAGCCAGGGCTCTAGGTGTCTAGGGGCTGGAGAAGACAATGAGACTTCTTCAGTCTCTAGCAGAATCTTCTCCGGAGGTGGAGCTTGGAGGATGGGCAGATGGGCGGGGTCTCTTGGCAGGCGATGAATCGAGGAAGGAGTAGGGACGCATTCCAGGCAGGAGCGCTAGCTAGCCGAGGTGCCTGCCTCCTTGAGGGAGAACCTTT
Source organism: Lynx rufus (assembly GCF_022079265.1). Lineage (NCBI taxonomy): Eukaryota > Metazoa > Chordata > Mammalia > Carnivora > Felidae > Lynx > Lynx rufus. The sequence continues at coordinate 47,182,906 of NW_025814889.1, forward strand.
GTTCAGGGCGGAATGAGGACAGCCATGTATGCAGCAGGAGCAGAACTTCTCTTCCTTCTGGGAACCTTGATTAGAAGGATAGATGGGAGAGAGAGGATGAGAAGCTGTGGTTGCCAGACTGACACATTCAAATTCTGAGCTGAGAGTAGCACGTGAAAGTGGTATTTTGCGTGATTAACCTGGCTCCACGGAATTAACTCACTTAAACAAAACAACATAAAAATATGGAGGTAGCAGGAGCCTTTTCTCTCCGAAGCTTGGGCTACTCTGACCTCTAGTGGTAGTCGATAGCATCACATTTGCTTTTGTTGCGCTTTTCTCAGAAAGAGACAAGACAGCTCCTCGCACACAAAAATCAAGGCCACCCATCACTAGGGCCAACGGTGGTTCCAGAATCTAAGTCCATGTTACAGTTAAAGAACAAATGGGCTTTAAAGTTCAGATAGAAGAGTTTGCTAACATTGGGGGGGGGGTGTGTGATCATAAGCCGGGCTAATTTAAGTACAACTCTGATAAGACAGAATCGCCGCCCATGAGGCCTTCTCCAGACTGTTAGGTTGGCCATTCTATACACCAGCCCCTAAGTCTCTCAGAATAACAAGCCCAATGAACGACTTCAAACCGCAGAAGTGGAGGCCGAGAGTGCTGAATGTCTGAATTAGCTCCTAATACAGGGCTTGGCACCTAGCTGTTTCTTGAATCAAGAGCAGGTGATCACACGTTCTTGGACGTGTCCTTCCAGCAATGCTCATTCTAACAGGTGCCGTGTGTGGACAAGTGGATGCTTGTTTTTCAGAAGAAGAATGGTTTTTCTTGGTCCAGGTGGGAAGGGACACTGGCACCACAGTGAGCCTTGGGGAATACGTTTTGGTCACTCTTCTACTTTTAGGGGCCTCGACATTCTTCTGTTTAGATGAAAGTGGCTTCTTGACACGCGGCCCCAGAGAAGCTGTGTGATTTGTCTTTAGCCACACACTCTTCCATCTTTCCTCTTGGGACCTTTGTGACTTCGGTTTGAGTCACATCTCATTTCCACCAAGGGATGGGGGTGCTGAGCCGTATTTGTGGCTCAGTACTGTGTATTGCTTAAGATTCGATCCCGGCGCAAACCTGATTTGTTATTCCTTTTTCTTTTAAAGCAGAGGGTGAGTTTTTCAACCACCGCTTGTTTCCTTTTGGTTTCAGGTCTGGGTGGTTTCAGATGATACAAAAACATCGGTAGGTCTTTGGAAAAACTGTACGGGTGGCAACTGTGATGGAGCCCTGTCGTATGCCAATGAAGGTATGTATTCAAGGGCTGTGCTTGGTCCTGAGGGTTGGCGTGATCAGAGAAAAGTCCAGTCCATCCCGGACGAGTTAGTCTAATACCCTTGTTCTCCTCCTCCTGTGTCCACAGATGCCCTCAAGGCCGTGCAGGCTTTCATGATCCTCTCCATCATCTTCTCCGTCATCTCTCTCGTGGTCTTCGTGTTCCAGCTCTTTACCATGGAGAAGGGAAACCGCTTCTTCCTCTCAGGGGCCACTATGCTGGTGTGCTGTGAGTATCGCAGTGGTGGGCTCCCATTCGTGCAGGGAAAGCTTTCATGTGGGTCTTACCGAGGGTGCTCCCGGCAACTCGGACAGACAAGCACATGGCTCAGTGAAGTCACTTTGGACAGCTTTGTCCCCCGGTTGTTTGTTCTCTTTTTGAGAACCCCTGATCGCTGCTTGGAATGAGTGCTGTCAGTTGCTTCATTGTTTAAACCTTGCACTCCTGGGGCTGCCCTGTCGCTAGTCCTTGTACAGTGGACACTTGAGGGCAGGAAGCTGGCGGTCCTTAGAGAGCCGAAGCCACTGCCACAGTGCATGGCCTTAGTGCTGTTCTTATTCTTCGTCTTTCTTCCCAAACACACAGAATTTGGTGAGAGGCTGTGTTCTTTTGTATCCTGGGCAGCCTGCCTACATACGCGGGGGTCCAGAAGGGAAAGCTGAGTGGCGGACATGAAGTTCTGTGTTTTGCTTCACACTTTTAGCTTCTCAGAGCAGTAGAGATATGAGAGCCCAAACACCTCTAGTTTACCAACACAACCATCGAGGTTGGTCCAGGGCAAATCATAAGAACAACACTTTGGGGCTCAGTGGCCAGATTTTATCCTCCCGATGAGGGAAATAGGATCTTTTAAAAATTATACAATCGGGGCGCCTGGGTGGCTCAGTCGGTTAAGCGGCCGACTTCGGCTCAGGTCATGATCTCACGGTCCGTGAGTTCGAGCCCCGCACCGGGCTCTGTGCTGACCGCTCAGAGCCTGGAGCCTGTTTCAGATTTTGTGTCTCCCTCTCTCTGACCCTCCCCCGTTCATGCTCTGTCTCTGTCTCAAAAATAAGTAAACGTTAAAAAAAAAAATTATACAATCTTTTTTCTTTGTTTTAATGTAAACAAACAAACAAACCAACCTAAACTTTTTTTCCCCCCTTGCAGGGCTGTGCATTATGGTCGGGGTGTCCATCTATACTCATCATTATGCCAGTGGTTACGGAAACCTCTACATGAAGAGTCACCATGGCTATTCCTTCATCCTGACCTGGATCTGCTTCTGCTTTAGCTTCATCATTGGCATTCTCTATCTGGTCCTGAGAAAGAAATAAGGCTGAACAAATTCATGGGGATCCGGGGGGGTGGGGGTGGGGAGAAGGAAGCCGTTGAATCTGGGAGGGAAGTGGAAGATGCCATGCAGGAAAAACCAAGAGAGGGGCGGGGGGCGGGGAGGGGAAGTAAGGGTGGGAGAGGCTGAAATCCAAACCATTCCTGAGGAGGTTCTCTATGGTGGAGCCCCTGCCCTTAGGAGAAAGTAATTGGCTAGTACTCTGCTGCTCCCTTGATGCGGGCCCCAGGAGAGCCTCTCTCCAGCCACCACACTTGGCCTTCAGCTGTCCTCAGTTACACACACTGGGGCCCCATCAGCTGCCACACCACTGGCTCCACTCCTGAGGCTGAATTCTGGGTCTCGCACTGCGGTCCTCAGACCTATTGCATCAAGTTAAAATAGCGGTACAAGTTCCAGCAAGAGCAGATCTTGTTCTGGGGTTGAATATGCTAAGCCTGGAAGCCATTCCGCCTTTCTGACCCAAAACAAAACATCACATTCCAGTCTGAAGGACCCACAGGAGGGTTATGGCCAGTGAGCCATGATCCCTCTTTAGAACAGATATTTAACTCTGTGGAACTCAGTGGTATTTGTGACAAAAATGGGAGAAAGAGATACAGTCCTAAGGCCAAATTGGTGGATTGCTTAAACCAAGAAAGAGAACTTTTCACAGTGGAAGGCCTGGGGGATGGTCAGAACTCAGACAAGACCTCACGCGGCTGTCCCTCATGGAGACCTCTCGCTATGGACTTTGCTAGGCCTCTTGCTTAAAGCCAAAGCAGCTCTTCTGGTGATTCTGTAAAGCCACTAGTGACCAATTCAGTGGTGAAAGTACCACGCAAGTTATGGGACCAAGGGGCAGTTTTGTGACACTGCAACAGTAGGGTTATGTTTTTAGGGCCCCCTGTCCATACAGTCAGTATTTCTTTTAAGTACATGATGGGAGAGAGATGGACACGGTTCCCTGTGACACGATTTATTACCCTCCCTCTCAATGATAACTTTTGAGGATGTTTTGTCTAATTATACACATTGGGGATCAGGACTCCTAGGCTCAGCGGTGGCTCTCGCTTTGACTCTGCCTGGAGTAGTCACCTTTCAGAGGCCCTGCCTATCCCACTTCACAGGTGATGCAGGGCCGTTCTGGAAGCTTAGTAAAACACACACGAACCAAAACCAAATAGATCCTTGGGTTAAAGGTGCTATATAATTGTGAAGTATTAAGCATACTAGATTTCGGTCGTGGTAAGAACACAGGGCCTGCATTCCCAGGAAAGTTAGAAAATTCCCATGAGATAATTAAAAATATAGGTGATGGGCAGATAATTTCTTTAAGGAAAAAAAAAAAGCAAAAACTCTTGTGGTACCCAATCAGATAGTAACTGGCTGTCTGTTGCCATAGGAGCATTTCTATATAGGACTTAGTTGCAGTATGTTATTCCTGGTTAAGCAGGCATTGCTCTGGCCTGGAGGAGCTGTTTCAAGCCATCTCAGATTCTGTCTAAAGGGGTTGTTTTAGGAAGACATTTCCTCTATTGCCTGAGAAGATCTAGCCCAGGGAGAATCTGAGACATCTTGCCTACTTTCCTTCTCCCAGCTCTCTCCTTATCCCGTTTCTCACATGATTTTCCTCTTTGGGGAGTTGTTATGCCATGACTAGTGGTATTTATGTAAAAGGACTATGACTAAGTATATTTCTCTGTGTTCATTCTGGTTAAGGGAGTATTGAGGGCAGGCCACCAGATTATCGTGGCTGGGGGTAGAGGGACGGCAAGCCAAAACTGTGGGACGATGACCTTTTTAATTGTGACTTAAACATCACATGATTATAGAAGGCTGTCTTATGTGCAGGAACACACTTACATATCAGATATACCCAAAAGAGATACTTGCATTAGGTTGGAAAGTCGAACCATGACTGGAGTGAACCATGTATTGCCTTGTCTTTTACTTTATTTCTGTGACATTTACGTCTCATGTAATTTGCATTACTTTGGTGGGTTGTTCTAGTACTGTATTTGGCTTCTTCTTCAATAGATTGATATTTCATATACTATAATTGTAAATATTTTGATACAAATGTTTATAACTCTAGGGATATAAAAATAGATTCTGATTCCCTTCACCGTGTAAATGTTTTCTTCCTAAAAAATGCAAGAGATGAGAAATAATCATGACATTTATACCTAATTAAGTTGTCAGTCAGTGTGGTTTGGACAATTTGGCATTTATTGGAGACATTAAGTTACCTTCTGGTAATACATTAGGCATTTCTACAGTAACTCAGCAAGTGAACCTTATTAGGTAGTTTTATCTTGCTTTAATTAAACCTCTTAAAGCAAAAACCAGAATTTTGTAAGCTAATACATTAGAGAGATGTTATGATCTTGAATCAGAATGACTTATGACATTAAGAAGTGAGATACTCATAAAGTTTCTTTGAAACACAATTCGTCTAACGTGTCTTCAAAATATAAAGCAATTCACAAAGATAAGCATCACATACATACCTTTGCAGAAACCCATTCATTGCATAAACTGGGGCATATCTGTAGGAACCAGATGAGAAAAGGAAAGCTTTACTGCTCTCTGTGAATAATAAAGACTGGAATTAACAGTGGAAAAGCAGAGTAGATACTGTGTACCCTAGCATCATGTCAATACCCATATCATACAAATGGTTTTAATGTGGAGTAGGCACTCTGCCAGTCCCCTGCGGTTTTGGATGAGGTAACAACACAAGGAATACCCAGAAAGCATACACAATGGAACCTGAAAATGCAACTTCAACATATCTTCAAGTCAATTAATCAAAGCGCATTGATTATTAATACTCTCTCAGAGACCTATGTAATTTCTTAGATTATTTCTGGGATACTATTATAAGAGGCTATTTCTCTCCCTTAGCTCCCCCTAGCATTCTTTCCCTCATGTCATTTGCCTCGCCGTGGATCAGACCTCCAGAGCATCCTTTTTTTCCCCTTCCTTCTCTAGATCTTTAATCAGAATCTCCAATAAGCTTTCAGAACTTCTCTGCCAAGATGAAATCTTCCACCTCAAAGACCTGGATGATGAATGGGAGTGTATTATTCAGGATTCTCCAGAAAAAACAACCAATAGGATGTGTGTGTGTGTGTGTGTGTGTGTGTGTGTGTAAATTTATTTTAAAAAATTGGTTCACATGATTATGGAGGCAGGCAAGTTCAAAATCTGCAGTGAGAATAGGGTTGGCAGAGGCAGAAGACCCAGGGAAGAGCCAATGCTGTAGTTCAAATCCAAAGACTGCCTGCCGGAAGAATTCTCCCTTGTTTGGGGGGTGGAGGTGGTCAGTCTTTTGTTCTATTCAACTGACTGAATGAGGCCCACCCGCATTATAGAGGGCAATCTGCTTTACTCAGAGTCCACTAGTTTCAATGTTAATCTCATCCAAAACACCCTCACAGAAACATCCAGAATAATGTTTGGCCACATGTCTGGGCACCATGGCTCAGCCAATGTGACACAAAATAAAGCATCACGGGGAAACATTCTTATTAAGGATAAGGCACAAACGTTCTCAGAAATAATTTAAAAGAAGCTTGAGCAGTGGAAATCTTTATGTTTACAGCTGATACTTAGTTCAAATAGTGAAAGAGTAAGACATGGGGTTAACTTCAAAGATGATCTTAGATATCCTATGAAAAGACAGGAAGTTGTCAGAGTCCCTTTTATAGTGGAGCTTAATCAACATTTGTTAAGTTCAATGTCTTAGGTAGAGTCAAATTGAATTAAGGTGGTTAAGAAAGTGCTCTTAGGTGAAACTGGTCCAAATTTATGAATATCAGGAAGATAAGCTACAGAGCTCTCCATTACCGCTCAAGAATGGGGGCTGCAGGCAAGTGGCGACGTTTTTATTCATCAAAGTGATAAACGTGAGGTGTCAAATGAGCAATAGACAGCTACACCATTCTGCATTGGACTCAGCCATTACAGTCTCTGTGCCAAACCCCACTCACTTTCAGGCACAGAGAGATCTTTCCAGAGGGACTTGAATGAAGGTATATGAACAGTAAAGAGAGTATTGTGCAGGGCTCCATACTTAAACAGAGAAGCCCTCTCCTATGTTTACTAAGAAATAGAATAGACCAAAATACAGATAAAATTCCCTAGCCAAAAAAAAAAAAAAAAAAAAGTACACATGAAGTTAAAAGAAGCCTAGATTTTGGGGAACAGGAGGGAGCAGGGTAAGGTGGTGGGGGGCAGGATGAAAAGAGAAAACTTTGCTGGAAAATTTGGAGTAGATTCTGAAGAGTATCGACTCAATGGAAAGAGGTATTTGCAGTCCAGGGAAGCATGCAGCTCTTGAACACAGCAGGTAGGGAAGGATGTCCACTGACTTTGTGGAGCCCAAGGAAAGGAGTGTTTTGGAATGTTACCTAGTCCTGTTTCTGTACGGGAGACATGTGAAGCCTACTCATGGGGCAGGAAGGTGACCATTAAAACATGTATTGATAAACCACTGGGCACTAGGTGCTGTACCTGGAGGCTAGCAAATGAAAGCTTCAGCAGACATGCTTCCTGTCTTCATCTAATTTACAGTCTAGGAGGGCAGTAAGACTCATACCTAGAGAAAATGGAAGGAGACTCTCTGGGAGCACAGAGGAGATGAGAACTTTGCTACCAGGGGGGAGGATAGAAGAGCGATTTTCAGGTCTTCGTCCCTTTCTCATGATCCTTATCCCACCTCGTAAGCAATTAGCTGACAGCTCCTGTGGATTTTACCTCTGCTACATCTCTTACCTCCCCAAATCCCCCTGCCCCACAGGCCACTCTTTTGTTCCAGGCTCTCCTCGTCTTCCATCTGAATGACTGTAGGTGAGAAACATTCCAGTGGCCTCCATATCTTTACTCTTTCCAGTCTCTCTTTTTGGCTAATGTCCGGATGGATGTTGATGGATGCTTGCATCACCACCAGGGAGCCAATCCAGGGCTGGGAGAACAAGAATTCCCACAGACGATGCCAATGTGTATGGGAGTTCATACTCAGTCTTCGGGTTAACTGATGACCCAAAAGGGCTACAGAGTGAGTCCTAAAGCAAGAATGACTGTCTTCATATGGCGAACGAGGGACTTTATTATATTAAGAGATAAACTGAACAAGGGGTGGGGGTGGAAAAACAAAAACAAACTGTTGAGTCTTTCCCACTATAGGGATGGGTCGGGTTCCAAAAGCTATTTTCCTAAGTTGGTTTTCGGGTAAACTCAGAGCATATTTTTCCATGGAGACAATTCAGAATTATTTTACTTATAAAATGGGTTAAAAGGCTTGTGTAATCTAGCATGGAAATAAGCTTAATAATTATTACACTATTATTATATTCAACGGGAATGAGTTAGTTTAAATTCTGGAAACCTAGAACCCTCTGTTGCCCTTCCAAACCTTTCATGGTAAGAGTAGCGTGTCTGATGGAGAGCGGAATGGAGAGTAGATATGGGTCCATATTCCAAAGCCATGGGAGCCTGTGGGCCAGGAAATCCCTTTTCCCTGGCCATGTTCCGAGTTTGTCATTGAGTGCAGGAGAACATGGTGTTTAGCATGACTCTGTCTGTCTATAAACACACACACTATATAGTTTTTTAAATCGGGTGTTAAGCTGGAATGACTTGCTCCACTCTCTTGATCTCATGGCTCAAAATCAATCTTAATTTTCCCACATGTGTTATCGTATTAGTGGCTTCAATCCAGTCTATCCAGGAACTTTAGAATGATTCTAACTCCTTAGTATAGTTGTTGACACGCTTTTGGGCATTCTGAGATCTTATTGTTTTAGTTTTATTTTACAACTTCTCTTCCCTCTTACAAAATGCTGATATAGGGCACATATATTTATAAGTTTTAAGGTGAATCAAGATCCAACCTGTTTTGACTATTTGGGTATAATTTTGCAATTGCTTTTGAGGTAACTAGGCATTGCAAAATCAAGTTTGAGAATTATAGTAATGGATTTATGAGGGAGGTAGATTATACTAATTCATCTGACATTTAGTCATCTTGTTTTAAAAAGTTACGATCTTTCTGGCAGTAATATTTAGACCCAGATTTCTTTCCATAAGCCAAATTACCAAATTCGCTTCAACCTACTTGCCTACTTGTACGGACTCTGCTAATTTCTCTCCCAGAGTAATTCACATTCTCTACCTCTCATCGTATTTAATACTTGTCAGAGCTCCTCGAAGGACAGGTAAAAGATCAATGCAGACAACCCTTAAATGTTCAGTTTAAGTTCATTTCAGCTTCCCATTCCTATGACCTTTCCTTGGACATCCCCATTCCAAGAGCTGCTCTTCCTGACTTGGAGGAAGGAGCTCTCCTCCCTCTTTCTGTGCTCATGCCTACCACCACCGCCACGACAACCACCACCATTTTTTGAATTTCATACTCTTATGTCCTCAGGGATTTCTTATAGATACCTCTTTTTCCCCTGCATTTCCAATTTCTGTCCCTATCGGAAGTTTTCTCTTGTGCATAAAATAAGCATGAGTTTATCTCATCGGAAGTGAAACAAAACAAAACGAAACACTTTTTTTCTGTCCTAATACTTTAACCTCTTGCTGTCTCTTCACCTTATTGAAACTGTGGCTTATTGTCTGTGTCTCTAGTGGGCCCCAGCGTGACATTCGTGGGGCTTTAGGCGAGAGCAATGGAGGGCTGCACACTGCAGATCTAAATATTTAAGTCGTATTCAAGTTAAGAGGCTGGTAAATATGTGTGTTCTATTGCTCCGTCTTGAGGAACATACCTAGAAGGTCAGCATCAAATTTAGAATTCTCAGTCCTTGGAGTTCTGGGGTAGAGCATGGTTTTGTAGGGGGAGAGTTGGTGCCGTGCCTCCCACTTACAGCAGGCTTTCCTTGCTGTTTGCTTCTGGCTCCATTCCTCATCATGAGGGACTAAGGCTCATGCATGCAAAGACCCCAGTCCACGTATCCACGATCAGTCCTCACTCTTTCCCCATCCTGCAAATGGCTGCCCCTCAGCCATTCCAGCCTAGGAATGTGCAAACCTGTGACATGTTTTGACCTCTGAATAGATTGGACTAGACCCAGGGGAAAGAGGACTAGAAGTGAGGATGGGGACTTTGGGCAGGGATTTGGGGTCCTGGATAATCAGAATAGAATCTTGAAGGAGCTTGTGGGCTCCAGTGGGTATGCTCCTTGGCCCCAAGCCCAAGGACTTTTAGTCAAGGGGAGGGTTTGGTTGGAGGAGGGTCAGAGTTGAGTCTTGCAGGCACAGGCCTAGTGAAGACCCCCCACTTGGTCTCTAAGGGAACCGGCCAATTGTTTCATTTCTCATTCATTCTTTCATAGCCTACTTCAAGCAAATCTACTTCTACCCTCACCAATCCAAAGTGATTGCTCTCCCATGGGTATCTTTAGATTCCGTAGCACAGTAAACACTCTTAATCTGTATCTTCTTCTTCTTCCTCTCCTCCTCCTCCTGCTCCTTCTTCTTTTCTTGAGCCTCTAGTCATTTTATTTCTGTACTCTGCACGATGACTTAATTAAAACTTATATAATTAATCACCACGTATCTTGTAATGAATCTAAAATTTGCATCTTGACTCAGACCAATTTTCTGGATCCAGGCCCACAAAAACTACAAATTCGACTGAACGCATTAGGTCCTGCCCCTTTCTTTTGTATTCCCGGTCTCAGAAAATAACCACCTATCACTTAGATGTAGAGGCTAGAAACCCAAGTGTCATTCACGATTCCTCCTACCTCATTCTTCACATCTAATTAGTAACTGTATCTTGTTGATTCTACCCCCCTAAAATTTCTAGACTTTTCCCCTACCTTTCCATCCCCTTTATTGTCATACCAATTTAGACCTTTAATGGCATTTAAAAAAAATAGCTGAATAGTCTCTTAAAAAGTCGCTGCTATAACTCATTTTCCACTGTGTTGCAAAAATGATTGTCCTAAAATGCAAATACGATCATGTCCTTTCTCTGCTTTTAATCCTTTGTTGGCCCCTTCATTTTGTTCATGATAAAATTTAGAATCCTAAACCTGTCTATTGCAAACTTCTCTCCCCATGCCATTCTATCCTTGAGAGGAAATATAATACTTACACCATGCTTTTGAAGTGTTTCCCACATGCTATTTCTTTTCCCTGAAGATCTTTTCTTTCTCTGGTATCTGGCTACCCCATTTTGATTCCTTAAGACTCAGCACAGATTCCCCATCTGAAAAGAAACTCTGACTACCTCAGGCCCTACTAGGATGTCTTTCATCAATGTTTACATAACACCATGTTTGTGTTCCATCAGAGTATTTTTCACAAAATATTTTAATTGTGGCATTAACTGAGTGGCACCCTCATTAGACTGAGCTCCACTGGGGCAGGGAACTCATCTTTCATATTCTTTCTTCCAGCATTTAGTATTATGCCTGGCAATTAGCAGATGTTCAATATAATTGTGTGAGAAATACCAGTGAAGGTGCTGGAGATATCATGATGGGTGATAGAGCCCATTCCCTGAGGTGCTTTCTGACTAGAAGGTAATTAGACAAGGGTTGCCAATGCAGGTGAAGTGTTGTTGATGCTGAGAAGGAAGGAGGAAAGTTACTTCTGGGTGGGTGTTTCTGTCTTTTAAGGTCATTAAATGGGATAAAATCCATTTCTGCAAAAATGTGTGTGTGTGTGTGTATTTTTTTTTTCATAGAATTTATTACACTCACAAATTTCCCTGGAGCCATCCATGGCTTTCCTAAGTAGTACGACCCTTAGATATGGGTAACAGTGGCCTCTGCCTTATCGCAACCCGCTCTGGCCCTCATCCACCTCTGCTCCATGGGCACATGCATTTCAGGAGCATTTGAGATGAACTCAAAGGGTGGATACAGTTTTGGAAGTTGTACATATGGGAGGAAGAGGGAAACTAGTTCAGAGGAATGAGCCAAAACAACAACAACAAAAGTATAGGGATGGAAAAGCTCCCCGGGTCAAGTGATGTGTTTGGAAAAATAGATTAGGATCTACAGAACATCCTGACTCTCCGAGTTAGGAGCTTTAAACTGACTTGGTGGGATCGTGGGGGAGTCACTTAATGTTTCTGAGGAGGGCATGATATAATTTGGCGGATTATAGAGCGGGTTCTAGGGGAAGAGAAGGAAGGGTGGGGAGAGGGCTGGGAAGCTATTGCAGTACTTGAGGAAGGAAGTAAAATGGAAGTAACTAAACAAAGCCTTTGGGATGGGAATGGAAGAAATGAATACAAAAGACCTTAGATGCCACATGATTCAGCAAAAATTTGATGAGAGGACATCAGAGAGTATTCCGAGTTACAAGATTGGACAGTGGGAAACTGGCCATGATGTTAATGACGCGGGGAAGCTGGAGGAAGGATTAACGTGAGGGGGATAAGGATGGGCTCAGATCTGGACATGCGAAGGGTAAGGAGCCAGCTGGACATGAAGGTAGCTCTCCCTTCTAAGCCTAAAATGTTCTAGGATAATCTTGAAGGATTCTATTCCGGAGTGGTCCTGGAAGTCCCTGGAGCACCCCAAAATAGAAATCCCTAGGAGGCTGCATATTTCTCAGAGAGTTAAACTTTTCTGGGCACATCCATCATCCTGTGTCAACTCACTTGGGACTGACCCTTCTTACATTTGTTTTAATTCAGCTGTCTCCTCGTTTAAAATGTTACTTTTAAGTCGTCTTATCGCCAAATTTAGCTTCCTCAAATTAGCATCATATCTTCTCTTTATGTTAGTTCTGATGCAGAGCCTGTGGTCCCTTGGAGAACAAGCCAAGGTCCCTTGGGTGGGGTGGGCCCGGAGGGCTGACAAGAGGACAGGACATAGATGTGGGTCATGCTTGGAGCTTTAATTTGGTATCCCATGAGACATCTTGTTAAAATCTGATTTTCTTAAATCTGATTTTCAAAAGTGTTGCCTTTTACTAAATTTTCCTTTTGAACATTTTAAACATCTGTTTTCATTTTAAAAATGGTTATATATATATTCTTAAAGACATCTTTTACTTTTGTCCAAACTTTCTTACCCCTCAAATGGAAATTTCTTTTGGGCCAACTATTTTGATGCTAAGCTCTGAACATCCCTCTTGCCAATGAGAGATCTGGAATGATGTCTGGACACAGGTAACAGTGATCTGGCATAGACATTAGTCAGATGATTATGACAAAGCCCATGTGATACCAGGATGGATGAAGAAATACAAAGATGAGGGGCAATAATTTCTCCATATTCTGAATTAGTCAGATTATAGTCTGAATTGGAGAACTACTCAGTGTTGGTCACCACTGTTCAAAGGGAAGTGAAGAAATTGAAGTGACTGTAGAAACAAGCAGCAAGATGATTAAAGGCTTGGAAAATAGGTTCCAGGATGAAAGATAAAAAGGTTTTTGATGTCTCAGGAAGGGAAGACAAAGGTGGGACATGATTCTGAAAGTTTTTTTTTTTTTTTATAAGGGGATGGTTAATAGGACACTAGAATGTATGATAAAGATTGTGAGCAAACCCCCAAAAAGAAAAAAATGCTCTCAGATAATTTAGGCCAGAGTCAACCTTTTACCCTTTCCTGTACCCTTGACAGACATTAATAATTAATCACAACACTCTTTTCTGCAGAGTTTGGATCAATTCTCAAAAATCCTCAACCCAGAATTCCAAGGCAGCCTTTGAAACTTTTACAGAAGAAGAAACACATCTGCTACTCTAGCTTTAGACATTTTGCTTTGTAAGGGTTTGAGACTTTACCAGATGATTTCTCAAAGATTCTTCCAGAACTATGGCTCTACTAAATCATTTGCTTCATGAATTTCATGAGGAATAGACTTGATTTATAAACAATGATGGATCTTGACCCTTTGAGCAAACTGGGACATTTTTGGAACGCTTTTAGTGAAGGAATGGGGAATTTTGCAACTATTTTAAAATATAAAATTTAGTTGTCTTTTTTTTTTTTTTCAACGTTTTTTATTGATTTTTGGGACAGAGAGAGACAGAGCATGAACGGGGGAGGGGCAGAGAGAGAGGGAGACACAGAATTGGAAACAGGCTCCAGGCTCCGAGCCATCAGCCCAGAGCCTGACGCGGGGCTCGAACTCACGGACCGCGAGATCGTGACCTGGCTGAAGTCGGACGCTTAACCGACTGCGCCACCCAGGCGCCCCTAATTTAGTTGTCTTCTTAAACAAATTCTTCACAGACAGCCTTGATGATCACATAATCCTGATAAGCTCGAACAAAAAGAAATATATTTTGATGGGACTAGCTATAAAGGAACAGTTTCTACCAGGACTTTATTTTTATTTTTTTAAGCTTATTTATTTATTTTGAGGCATGGGGGAGCACACGCATGCGTGAGTGGGGAGGGGCAGAGGGAGACAGGGAGAGAAAGTTTCCCAAATGGGTTCTGCACTGCCAGTGCAGAGCCCCATGTGGGGCCTGGAACTCACGAACTATGAGATCATGACCGGAGCTGAAATCAGAAGTTGAACACTTAACCAACTGAGCCACCCAAGCCCGCCCAGGACCTTCTCTTCAAAATGTACTATTTGGCCCATGAGAAGAAAATTGGGCTCTAGGTTGACCCTGTACGCTGATCGGCTGAGTAAGGCATCTTGATGCACTAATGAAGCTAATTGAAATCTCTGCCTTTTCTGTAGTTCTTTACGTGTTGTTATGAGGGGGGAAAAAAACAAAACAAAAAACAAAACCTGATGAACAATGGTATTCTGACGCTGAGTCTCTGGGAGGTAAACAGTGATAAATGGCAGATCAGGAAGATGAAGGGCAGAAATCAATACTTGCTGTTACTCTGTAGTAAATTATGAGACGCTTCGGATGAAAGGGACAGATGTTGTTTTTCAAATCACACTGTTTGAACTTTAGCTGTTTATAAACTTCTTCTTTCCCGGCAGGACTAAGTTTCTATCTTTGCCATATATACCCTAAACACATAGTGATGTATAGCAGGTCAATTAAAAAGGTGGCAGGATGGGGCACCTGGGTGGCGCAGTCGGTTAAGCGTCCTACTTCAGCCAGGTCACGATCTTGCGGTCCATGAGTTCGAGCCCCGTGTCAGGCTCTGGGCTGATGGCTCAGAGCCTGGAGCCTGTTTCCGATTCTGTGTCTCCCTCTCTCTCTGCCCCTCCCCCGTTCATGCTCTGTCTCTCTCTGTCCCAAAAAAAATAAATAAACGTTGAAAAAAAATTTAAAAAGGTGGCAGGTAATTCAACCGTTAATATTTGAATTTTATTCTCTACCAGCTAATTTGTCTAACTTTTCTAACCATGGCTAGCATAGTTTCTTCGTTAAAGGAAAGCTTTTGGATTATAAAATCGGTTAAAATAAAATGAAAAGAAATAATTACGCTTAAAAAAAAAACCTTAAGAATTTCCTAATGCTGAGTTTCAAGGGAAGCATTTTTCTCAGTGCCATTTGGCTCAGAAACATACATTCTGGAGTCACTGAATTTGAAACACAAAAATAAGAGGGATTTTAAAAAGCCATTTCTTCCAGTGAGGTCAGCAACAATTTTTACCATATTTTAGACTAATTCACCATGTTCTGCCAAGTCAGACATTTACATATACTAACTTGAAATTTCATCCCTGAAACATAATAAAGAAAAAAAAATCAGTCTTCAGATATTTTTGCTGTTTTTTTTGTGTGTGTGGTAGTTGTTAACCTTTAGTGTTTATTGATTTTCCTATCTTTTCCTTATTTATAATCTCTTCCTTTTTTTTTTTTTTGAGTGGAATGGCTTCTTGAAATCTGAGCTTATTAATAAGCTGCTGTTAGGAATTTGCTATTTTATAGTTGCCAATGAGGCTGATAGGCCAAAGAAATGTATGCAATCCCACTGGAGGAAACATCTTGTAGCCTGTCACTCGGGTATATGGTGTTTCTATTGCTGTACCACATACTTTCTAGGACAAGCTCAGATGGGGTCTCCAGAGTCAAGATTCCAGTTAGAATATAGCCACCACAGTGCCTCTTTTCCCCCAAGAACATTGCACCCACAGAGTGAGGGGTTGATTCTTCTTGTCTCCATCTTGTGGGCCTATGGACTGTAGGCTTACCTGACCAACCTGTAGATCAGAGCTCAGAAGGAAGGGGAGCCTCCTGCCAGACTTGATAATGATTATTTTTGAAAGAGAGACAGAGAGACAGAAAGAGAGCCAGCAACCAGGAGAGACCTCCGTGTTGTAGGGTAGAGAAATGCAATGACGGCTTGAGGGGCTCTGTCCTAAGGCCAGATCATAAATACCATGGAGACAAGATCTAATTAACATCAAGTGTCCCGCCTTTGGCTCTAAGTACCTTGAGGACTTGTCCCATGACCTTTTCCTCCATTATTCTCCCAGACCCCACACACTACCTGGCTCATAGTAGACAGCAAGTAAACCTGCAGCGAACAAGTTGAATAAGGGAATAAATACCAAAATCTTAACTTAAAAGGAGGGAGAAATAGACTTACATTAAAGCGTCAGGAATCAGTGAAACTGCAGGGGGATTTCTTGGCAGGGAATATTACTGAGTCTGTTGTAGGTTACTGAGGAAGTTTTATATAGTTTAGGGAGATGCATGGTCACCGTAGAATTTCGATAATTCTGGGATGATTTCAGTGGACTGCTTGGAGGAAGACATGGATTAACTACTCACAGGTTCTCATCCTTCCCTTGACTTTGGTGGTTCTGGTTCTCAGGAAGTTTCCCCCTTCCTCTGCTCCCTCAGTTGGCTGTGTCTATTTTCCTGGATGATTGTAATTTCCTTACAGTCACCGAAGTACAGAAGCCACTTATCCTGAAACAGTTTTGAGAGTATGAACCTGGAAAACACTTTTTCAGAGGAAAGACGGTGCCTTCTCAAACAAATTAATGGTGTTACCAGTAACTTGCCTGAAATCCTAAAATGTGAGATGGTCCAATGAGCTCTGTGCTAAAAAAAAAAAATATAATGTATCGTTATGTCCTGGTGTTAGCTAGCAAGTATTAGAAAACAGAAATCAGAAGCTACTCCCACTTTTTTTTTTTTTGCATTGGCATCTGTTGACCTATATTGTGCATTCTGTGTAAATTCCATATGCCAGAGAAATTCAAGAGTAAAAAGGTCATGTGAAGGTAGAGTGTGGGCTGGGAGGAGACCCAGAATAAAAGGGACCTGGAATAAGAAGGCAGTTTAGCAAGACATGAGCAATGATTTCTGATTTTTTTAACTGGAAGATAAATAAGCACCGAGGATTCTATATCAGTCTTGGATCAATAAGACATATTTTATAATAAGAAAAATAATGCATTTCCAACTTCTGGATACCTCTTTGCTCCTTCTATCTTGGGGCTCCCTGTGGGTTGGCAAAGCTTCCAGCTGCTTACTGATGGACCTTTAGGGCTTTGAGATCGAGAGCCAACCCTTAAAGAGTGCTGCTTGTCAACACAGTTAGCAAATCAGATTGACGTCCTTGTCCTAATGAGTGGTTGTTTTCCAGTCTGTTATTTCACACTTTGACACTAGATGTCAGAGAAAGACTTAGCCTTCTAATTTGTCGGTCTCCTCAGCAGAAAGAAAGGTTGTCTTCTGAGAGAAATCAGGTATTGAAAATTGGCAAATGTCCCACTGTGAGTCCCTGGGGAGACCAGGGTTCTTATGCCAAAACATCGCTACCCTACTCATGCCTTATTAGACATACTTTCGATACTATTAAATCTCATTTACCAGAACGGGTTGGATCAAGGTCACTTAGAAATAGATTTTTTGGGGGTGGGGAATGAGAACTATCAACTTACTGTTTCAATTTTATTACAAAACGTATTCAATTTTACTTAGAAATAAAAGACAGATATAACATGGTCATGTTCTTATAATCCTTTTTATTAGTGAATTAGGAAACAGCCAAACCAATTAAAAATTGCATGAAAGTCTCATAAGATCATTCCAGTACTCTGTGGTAGTTCCTTTCATTTTGTAAAAATGGCATCTTGTTTTAAATGATATTAAGTAAAAATGTGGTTTTATTAGAGCTGTTATTTTAGTCATATTGCCAAATTCCCAAGGCGTTCAGCCATTTAGCAGGCTTTCTGATGTAATAAAAAAAATTGTGTGCTTTTTCATTACTATGGATGGCACACTGAAAAAATTTTTTTCTCTTTTTCTTTTCTTTTGTTTTGCTTTGGTTTTGACCTGACAGAAGGCGATGTGAACAAACTGGAATCAGGCAGGACAGTGGTAAAGGACAGAGCCAGAAAAGGGCACATGGTTTTCCTCATCATGCACATTTTTTCCCCTAATTCCAAAGGGTCACAGCCATCATGTTCTCAACCATCCTTTGGAAATAACTAGTCATCTACCCGCCCAAGGTTAAAAATAGCACTCTTACAGTGAAAGGAGGGTTTACTCAGACATGGTGTAGCAGCCCCGCCTGTGGAAGATATTCCAGGATTTCTCTCGGTGATTCTGGAAGCCATTATGTCATCATCAAAAATAGCATTATTAATATTGCATGGGTGTGTCCTTTATTTATTTGTGAGCTGGGTGCTGTGCAAGGCACAGGGAACATGAAAAGGAAGAGACAGAGCTTCTCTGAAGGCTCCTGATGGAGAGAAACATGCCAACCAATCATTCTAACACCCATGACAATACTTACAATGATCACTGGTTGTCTGGTCAGCAACCTCGACAACCCCAGGCTTTCAGATCAAAGTTGATGATGTGGACAAATAATAAAAACAATTTCCCAGTGTAACTCAGATTAAAGGATAACTCAGACAGGATTAAAATATGGAGGGCTTTCAGTACCGTTAATTATTGATTTGTTGATGATGTATTGATTTAAAAAAACCCCACTCATATGGCACATACTATGTGCCAGTCATCATTCTAAGAATTTTGTGACTATCAATCTATTTCATCCTTAAAATAACTCTACTAAATAGGTACCGGTATTAGTCCCATGTTATAGATAAGTAAACTGAGGCACAAAGAGGTTAAGTAGCTTGCCCAAGTATTGGCAGCTACGGCTAGAACCCCGGGGTTGGTGGGGGGGGGGCTTGTCTCACTTACCTTTTCTTTTTTCCAACTCGAACTCCCAGCTAACAACCTGTGCTTTGTCTCTTCTACCCAGAGAGAGAGCACTATAGAGTTTAACAGATTATGATTTTGGAGTCCAGTCTGATCTGTGTTTGACTCTTAGGTCTGCTACTTAATAACTGTGAGTTTGAGTCAGTTTTTAACTTCATTGAGCCTAACCTTTCTTATAGGGAACAATGATAACCAATTCCTACAGTTGTTGATAAAATAAAAGGAAATATCACAGTAAGATTCCATAGATTCGATGCATGCTCTTGCTTCCTGTGGGAAAGCCAGCTCAATCACCCCTCCTGGTTCTTGCCTCCTGATGATCATGCCCTGTGGGTTTCCTCTCACTCTGCGTAGGGATGACCTATGTAACCAGTAGGATATTGCAGAAATGTCAGAATGTAACTTCTGACGCCAGTTCATGAAGGGCATAACAGCTTCTGCCTGGCCCCCTGCTTGATCATCTCGTCTGGGGAAAGTCAACGTGGTGCCAGCAGCCTCCCGCCAATAGCCAGCATCGGCTGGCCAGTTGTGGGAGACAGCCACAACTCCTCGAAGCAGACTCTCTAGACTCTCCTAGAAGCAGACTCTCAGCCCCAGTCCAGCCTTCAGGTGATAGCAGCCCTGGCCAAGAGCTTGTCTACAACCTCTAAAAGATCCTGGGCCAGAACCACCCAGCTGAGCCCCTTCCAGATTCCTGACCCACAGAAACTGTTAGAGATAGTGAGTATTTATTGCTGTTTTAGGTCCCTACGTTTGAGATAGTTTGTTATGCAACCATAGGCAATGAATTAATATACGTTCCCTCATCTATTCTTTCTCCAATATGTCAGGCTAGGTATTTTTCTTATAGACGCTTCTCAAAGAACATTCTGCTCCAGACATAAATTTAGTGGGTGAAGTTTGTCCTGAGAACCCACTTATAGTCTATTTCACCTTTTTTTTTTTTTCTGTCAATGAACAATGTCCCCTCCCTGCTGACAGCTGGAAGCTTCTTGACCTCCTCGTGTGGTCAACCAGTCTTCACTGGGATTCAGTTGCCCACTAGGCCTTAGTGGACATGCGCTCTCATGTGTCTCTTTGCAGGGATATTTGGACTGTATTAGTGGATATAGATGATAAAACAGCATCACTTTTAAGAAGATGACTTTCCTGGAAGTTTGAAAAGCCTGTAAAACTGAGAGTTTTCAGCACTTTTGGTGTGGGTACTGTCTGTGTTCCTACATAGATTTTCTTTGGCCAGCTTTCAGTTTAAACCTGGAGCTTATAATGACCACGGTGTTGACCCAGAATGTCTAACCTACCACCATTCAATTCCCCTGTGCTTATGGGATATCCAGAAATGTGAGATTTGGTGGACCCACGTTGCTGAGGAGATCCCACTACTGGAACAAACGTGCTTAGTTGAAAGAGCCTGGAATCTGAAGTCAGGCAGACCTGCATAGTGTTCCTTTAGACCTGAACCACCAGTGTCTCTGTCCCGGGCCCTGAAATTCAAGAGGTTCTGTTTGGGGAAGAGTCCAAGGGACCAAGGCGGACATTCTTGTCTGGAGCCCAGAGACCTCCTAGACCACACTTTGGGCACGAGGGTCCTAGGATCTCCTGCTCAAAGATATACAAGCATCCTTCTGGAGTTCTTCCTAAGGGTGGATCACCTGGCTTCCTTGGCTTGAGGAGTGAGCAAGGGATGGCTTTTTGGGGTAAGGGAGCAGGGCAGAGCTTGAACATAAGAGCTAGGGTGTCCACACACGTGAGTGTGAAGTTCTTTGCGGTGCAGGGTGGAGCAGAGGGGGAAGAGAAACGTGCTTGGGGCTTCCCTTTAAACTCTTGTCCTGGACCCTGCAAATGTGAGATATAGGCCTGGACCCAGGTTTGAGTGATTTCCTGTAAGTTAAAATAAAATTTAAATTCCTGGTAGTAGCCTTTGGGATCTGCCCCCCCCCCCCCCCGCAATCTCTCCAATTCATCTTTACCAATCTTCCCTTGCTCACTGCACCCAGCCCACTCAGGCCTTTCCATCCTAAGAGAATGTCAAGGCGAATCTCCCATTGGGGCTCTTGTGTTTGCTGTTCTCTCTGTCTGGAATCTTCCTTCCACAGGTCTTCACTTGATTGGTTCATCCTCATCATTCAGATTTAAGCTCAATGGCACCTGCTTGGAGAAGCTTCCATTTATCAACCAGTTTACATGAAATTCTTCCCACCCCCTTCCCTATTATCGTTGATGATACTTCCATGCTCTTGATAGCATTTATCACTGTCTGAATTGTCTCATTCATTTCTTTGTTCACTTGTTTTTTGATCCCCACCCATCTCCCATGTCAAGTATGTTTCAGGGTTGTCTTGTTTACTCATTGTATCCCAAATGCTCTGAAGCGTGCTTGGCATATAGTAGTTGCTTAAGAAATGTCTCAGTGAACGAACTTCTCAGACTTCGTTTTGTCGGCTATAAATGAGACAATGCATACTCATCATGTAGAAGTCATGTATAGATCTGAAACAATAGAAAAGGACTCAGCCCACATTCCTGGTGTGTATTAGGAACCCAGTAAATGTTATTTTCCATTCTTTTGCCCACATTGCAAATTCATCTCAAATTCGCTAGAACAATAAGAATCCCATGCCTCTATCCCTGTCTCCCTCTGGACTACTCTACTATCCTCCATATTTTTCCATTCCTGTTCTGCTCTAATCCCTGGTGTCTACCCACCCTACCTAGGCTGCTTCTTTTCTGGTCTCTTCCGAAGTTGTTAGTGTAAGCGTGTCCCCTGGTGGCCACATTAGATACGACACATTGTGGAGAAGGGAGGAAGTTCATTAAGACGAGATGTACTTAGGGGTCATTCTCAAGCAGTTTCAAGAGCCCCTAGTTCAGATGAAAGTCAGGGCCACAGAAACTGTGGTCTCCGTATATATTCATTGCAAAATCCACATCCGCCTCCTAGCGTCTCACTGCTCGACCTCAGTTCAGGATCCAGTATCTAATTTGTATCATTGCCTCCTTTCATCTGAACAACCAGCCTCTAATTGACTTCCCTTCCACAAATTCTCCTTTTTTCAAGGAGACCATCATTTTCCTAAAGTTCAGATTTTCCCAGGTCCTTTTTCCCTCCTCAAAAACATTCAATGGCTCCCTGTCCTATAAAGAATAAATTCCCATCTCCTCAGCCTGACATCCCAGATAGACACTTCAAAGTTTTCATTCAACCTGACTTTGAAATTTCATGTTCTCCACTCTTCCCCTGCTTCCCTCACCTTCACCTGCTTTTGTTCATGGCATCTTGACCACTTCTCAGAAGCACACTTCCAGTTCACTGAAGCCGTGTCGACCTTCGTGCTGTTATCTCCATCTGAAATGCTGTCCCCTTACTTTTCCCATGCTTCTCAAAGCCAGCTCTAGGATCTGACTTCCATGGACTGCCTTCCATTCTCACACTCCTCTTGACATCCACTGTTCCTGCAGACCATTGTTCATGTTTCTGCCACGACAACTGTGCAGGTCTTATCATTGTTTTGATTTTTTTTTTACAGGCTTGTCTTTGCCAGGTCTGTAAGTTTCTCTAGGGCAGGGATGGTGTTTGATCTACTTTAACGCTGTGGCGTGTACAGAGTAGGTCAATAATAGTTGCTGAATGGACAAATGAATATCAAGGCTGAGGCTGGCATCTATGTTTTCTGGAGCCCAGTCAGACAGATCTGAGAAGAGACCACATATGGTGATATTGGGACAGAATCTTTGAAATTAGAACTGCCTTGGGGAATCTTGGATGTATAGTTCCTCTGAACTGGAAGCAGGGTCTCCGATGCAGTTCTGTGAACTGAGTTTTCTTAGGCGAGTGATGCACACGATCATTCCTGAATCCCTTTTTTTATACTGAGAAGTGAAGGTGAACGTCTTGGGATAATGTCTCCTTTACTCTGATATGTCAACATAAAAGGCAAAGTGTAAAAGTTGATATTGTTAAAATATTAATCACATGTATATGAGAAATTGCATTTCTGTAACACAAGGCTTTTCCCAAAATTTAACTGACCTCGTTGCATCCCAAGGTAGTTGTATGTTATAAGTAGTTGAGATGAAAAAGGCTGATACTATGATAAAATCTCTTAACTAATTTTGAGACAAAGGACTTAGTAATATCTAAGGGACACAACACGGTTCTCAAGAGTCAATAACTAGATACATAAATGTATCTCTTTCCTGAGTCACTTTGTTGTATCTGTTAATGATCTTTTGTCTCATCTGAAATTTGGAGATATCTGATTTCTAATATTATCAACAACTTAGGTGTCCAGTAAATATGAATTGAGTGACACTCATGAAATTGAGCATTTTCCAGAAAAGTGCCAATTGTCTTACAGAAAGTTAAATTCGAAGTTACATACTTGGGACCCATCTTTCTACTCAAAGCCTATACCCTGAGAACAGCATTCTAGAGTTCATTCATTGTCGTTTGCTGCTCTTCTCTGTTGTTGGGGAGGACATGTGCCTGGTTCAGAGAACCACCTTCCTATATTCCTTTTTTTTTTTTTTTTAACAATTCTTCTTCTTCTTTTTAATATTTATTTATTTTTGAGAGAGAGAGAGAGAGCGCGCGAGCAGAGGAAGGGCAGAGAGAGAGGGAGATACAGAATCCTAAGCAGGCTCCAGGCTCTGAGCTGTCAGTACAGAGCCCAATGCGGGTCTCAAACTCATGAACCGTGAGATCATGACCTGAGGCGAAGTCAGACACTTAACCGACTGAGCCACCCCGGTGCCCCTATCTTCCTATATTTTATGATTGATTGAATACCTTAATTTTACACGCTAGACCCCCTTCTTGTTCAGACAGCAGCAGGCAGCTAAGTTTGGAATATCTGCTCTCAGGTTCTCTACAGGGGGCTATATCAGGCCAATTCCCAACAACCGAACCTCAAGAGGAGAACCACACCGGCTAAAGAGAATTGTGGGAGCCACTGAGCCAGTCTCTGGGTTTTTGTCTCTATTTCTGGATGGAAGAATATACTTTTTTTGAAAAGGCACCAACCACACTACAGACAACCACCTACATCATGTGGTTTAATAAACAAGATATGCTGTAAATATTTAGTTCTGTGGCTTATTGCAGTGTAAACTAAGTGTGAGAGTGTGATTTTCAGAGTAATTGGAGTCTGGTGGGTTTGGAGCAGGTTTCCATATTCCCTGGGATTTTTGGTTTTGTTTTGTTTTTTTTTTTTTGAATAACCCTAGGCCAATCTTGGATCTTAATTACTCTAAAGAGTAATCAAGTGGGGCTTGTCCTTGACTGTCCAAAACAAACTTTCATGTGGCACTAATTTGTCAGAGACCTTCAAAGTCATCCTGGAGCCAAGGTTTGGGGGTTTTCTGAGGACGCTATCTAGAAGTTGGTATTCTTAGGCTCACCGTGAGAAAAAAGTGCTCCTTAAAGACCCACTATGGGGCAAATCTTTCATACCCATGCCAGCTTGTAGGAGAATTAATCCAACAGCCCCAGCCGCTACTTAGAAGACAGGTATAATTATCATGTTCTTGCAAACATATGCCCCTCTGTATGGCTCTGAAGTTTAGACCCCCACCCATAAGAATAAAGCTAAAGCCTGCATCAACAGCCCTGTGTATGCTCCCTGGAAAATAGTTCGTATTTCACTCTAGTCTTCTCACAACCAGGTCAAGTCTGTAAGATAAACAGCCAGTTGCACGATGTATGGTTCTTTGTTTTATTTGAAAGTGTCTTTCAAACACACTACCCACCAGGACTACTACAGGTCCTGGTGTAACTGGGGAAAACCAAATTCAATAGCATTCATGATACTCCCCAAGTTCAGAGGAGAGTTTGCCCAGCAGGGTACTTTTCAGCCATGAGGTAACACACTTGCAGATGAGGCTGGGAATTCAGGCACTAGTGTCCTCTGTCCTGAAAGCGAACAGCTTCTTCCATAATATAGATGCAGCCTTGGCCAAATGTATATTCAGCACTATGTTCCTCTCAACCCTGTTCTAAGGAGATAACGGATAATGCTATTCCACCAGTTGTGTGGGAGAGGGTCAAGAAAGCATTTGCAGCTTAGAGCACAGGCTGTGAGATGCATCCAATCTTAATGCAATCCTAAGTCCCTGGCCAAGAGCCACATGAACGGAATTTGTAACCAGCAAAGACATTTTTTTTAATTATAAGTTAATTTCTATGTGAGATGGAGCTGGTGTGTGTGAGTGACAGAGAGGTAGAGAGGAAAAGAGGAAGGCAGTGAGGGAGGGGAAAGTGAGAAAGACAAAGAGAAAGATGAATGAGAACGAGTACGGTAGGTAGAGATAAAAGGAAAGCAATATAAAAAGAGAGAGGGTACAAACGGAGTAGTAACTTCTGGTGATTGTGGAGATACACCACAAATAGAACTGGGGAAAAGAAGGGATTTAAGACAGTCCACAGGGGAAGTTGGGGGTGTGGCTGTGAACAGAGGAAAGATGAAATGAATAACAGGAAAACAGAAGGGAAAGGCAAAGGCAAACCACTTCAAGAAGTAGGTAGGAAACAAGATGTGCATTTGGAATTTAAGTGCATTATTTTGTCTCCCCAGTTTTTCACTTACAATGTGTTCTGCCGATGACAGTCTAATTCCCAATTAAGATATGCTAATGAGGCTGACCACGTCCCATAGACTCGTCATGCCTGATAAGCAGCTTATTTTCTTTTTGGGTTGGGGGGAAGGCAGTTATCTAGTCTCTCCACACCTAGCTTTCTCATTGACATTCCTTCTCCAAAGACACAAAATCACCACATATTGTTCTAACAAATATTTATTTTAGTCTAATACACTTTCAGCTCTTGTGAATTGACTACTAACTGCTCATATAAACTTCGTATTCTTCCATTGGCTTTCGGTTATTTGGATCAAAAATAAAATTCCCATAAATCTCTTTTATTAATGGGGAACATTGATGTCATTCTGGTTTATCTGTGGATAAGTGTAATTATTTCTCAGTACGGAAAGCATCTTTAGGAGGCTGCAGATATGCCTTAGAGGTAACATGGGGGGTGGGGGGGGGAAGTTGTGTCACAGAGTCAGCTGGCTGGCCTGCAAATGACAGACGATGAATATGAGCCGAATCGTGGTAATAGAATGAAAATCTGGATCGTCCTTCAAGGGATGTTAGAAAGAGCATTAGGAAGTGGCAGCAAGACCTAATGAACGTAGGCACCCGTTCCCCGAGCGTCCAAGCATCGTGAAAGGCGCTGTCTGCACGCCATCACATTTCGTAGAGGTGGAAGTCACCCTTTCCATGTGCACGTTTCTCTAGTGACAGCCCCTGCCCCATGGCTCTGCAGGAATGCCAGGGTCCTTCCTGAGGGCCGCTGGCATTCCCAGGAATTGCTTATATTCCCCAAATGTGACTGCCAAGCGCTTGCTTCCCGATTACCCCAGATTTCCTCTGCTGGGCTCATTTTCACCTCTCCGTGGTGCACCAACATCTCCAGTCCACGCCCAAATCTGGGCTCCTTCTCACCTCTCCGTGGTGCACCAATGTCTCCGGTCCAAATGTCATCACAGAGCCTTCCTGTATTTCCCAAGCTGGCGCACCCATACATAAAGATATAGAGACTAGTGGTGGTTAAGATTATGAGCGCTCTAGTCGGACTTCATGAGTTCACATTCAGACTCTGACCCCCTTAAGCACGTTACATAACCTGTCCGTACCTCAGTTTCTTTCTCTGTGAAATGGGGGTAATAATAATATTTCCTTTTATAGAGTAGCTCTGAGAATCAACGAGTTAATGATACGCGGGGCACCTAGAAGTGCGCCGGGCACATTGTAAGCCCTCCATGAATGTTAGTTATTACTAGTGAGAGGTTGTAACGGTTAAGAAACTTTACCAGAGACTTCAGGTGATAAGAAAATTACAGCTTTGGGAAGAACAATGTGACACTTGATATGAGATACTGTTGCCGCTGTAAACACTGACACAGAGCCTCTGATGGGGTGTTTTCCTCCTCAGTCCTCAGCCTCCACTGTCCTGTCGGATGGAGACATGCTCTTCCTTAGCTCATATTCCTGCCTCATCTCCCAGCCCCACCTCCCATCCTGGACCACAGTCCCTAATCTCAGTCCTGAAGAAGCCCCAGATCAGTAAACAGTACAACAATCTCTTCATTCATGGCAGACAACACTTTCACCTACACTATTTAGAAGCCTTAGGTCTTCATGGGCTCAATCCCTTCCTTCTCAGGGATTGGGCACTGAGCCTTGCATTTGCATAACCATAAATCCCACTCAAGAATTTGCCCCAACAAAACAACAGTCTCTTGCTAAAGATGAATTCTCCTGGCATTCCCAGGAAGAGGGTACAGGGCTGTGGGGAGTGGGAGCCCCTCCTGAGACCCAGGGTTCTTCCACTGGCATTAAAAATATTAAACATGTATCCTTTGACCAAGAAAAGCTTGTTGTGAGCCCATGAAGCGTGTTTGATGTTGTTGACGATCACCGCCTGGAGGAAAAACCCGAGATGTTTCAAGAAATGGTGCAGAAACGGGATGGGTGAAGAGATAAAGTTGGTGACAATGACTGTGAGAACTGTCCCTTGGAAACTGTGATAATGAAGTCGGAAATGGAAAGCAAGGATCGCATATTCATTCCATATGCTTCTCCTCACTATAAAACACACCGCCTTTATGTTCTAATCATCCTGGCCTGTATTTCCATCCCTCTGCAGAACAGTTTTCTTGAAAACCGTCAGTATGCTCCAAGTTGCTGTATCCAGTGGCTTTTCTCAACCCACGTCTTCCTCCTCAACTCCCTAGAACATTTGACATGATTGAAATTCTGTGCTCTATTGGGCCTCCTTGTCCTTTATCTCCTGATGTTCCCTGAGCCTCTGGTTCTTTCTCTCCCATTATCATGGTCTTTTCTTCCCACCCCTTTCCCCACAGTTTAGAACCTAAGGCTTTAGCCTTTCCCCCCTCCTGTTTCTTACATTTTCTCCTCCTAGCAACTTTACTCATTCCTGTAGTTTCAAGTGTAATTCCTCTACAGATGAATCCCACATTCCTGTCTTTAGCATTGACATTTCCCCATCTCTGTTTACTTTTTAAACTGCCTTCACGTTAGATAATTCAGCTGAAACCTTAAACTCAAATTCAAAATCTTCAATGTCAAAACCATTGGCATTTGTTAATCTCTCTCTCTCTCTTTTTTAAACTAGAGGTTCCACAGTCTTGCACTGATGTGGATTTAACACTTCTGAGTCAACGTTTCCAACTTTAATTTTTTAATATTTATTTATTTATTTATTTATACCATGATCCACTGTAAGAACTACATTTTATATCTCGACTGGTAAATACACACACACACACACAACTGAAACAAAGTTTCACAGGCCTGTACTTGCCTCACTATGTGTGATGCACTCCATTTTATTCTGATCTATTCCATTCTATTAAAAAAAATCTGGTTGTAACCCATTAAATTGGTGTCATGACCCACTAAGGAGATATAAATTGCAGTTTTAAAAAGAATGCTTTTAGCATTTATCAACAATAGCCAAACCATGGAGAGAGCCCAGATGTCCATCGACAGATGAATGGATAAAAAAGATGTGGTATACGTATAAATGGAATATTACTCAGCCATCAAAAAGAATGAAATCTCACCACTTACAATGATGTGGATGGAGCTGGAATATATTATGCTAAGTGAAATAAGTCAATCAGAGAAAAACAAATAACCGTATGATTTCATTCACATGTGGAACTTAAGAAACAAACAGATGAACATATGGGAAGGAGGGGAAGAGAAGAAAGGGAAACAAATCACAAGAGACTTGTAATGATAGAGAACAAACTGAGGGTTGGTGGAGGGGAGGTTGGTGGCAGATGGGCTAGATGGGTGATGGGTACCAAGGAGGGCACTTGTGATGAGCACTGGGTGTTGTATGTAAGTGATACATCACTAAAATCTACTTCTGAAACCAATATTGTACTGTATATTAACTATACTGTGTATTAACTATATTAACTTTCTCTCGTAACTCCCAAACCTAATTGGTCTTTAAGAAATGGGCTTATTTTCAAAGTGACTTGCATATTCAATCTCTTTTTTTAATTTTCTCTCTGACTTTTAAATATTATCTCCATTGGGAAACCTTCCCAGGTTTCCTCTCCTCTGGCCAATCTTATTCTCCTCTAAGCAACTCTATGTCTTTGGTTGCATCTCTTTTAATTTACTTACCCATCTGACGTATCACACACCATAATTTTCTCTTTTCTTATTTGGTTTTATTTTTTTCTTTCCTAGACCGTCACTTGACAGTAAACAATGCATTTCTATGCTTATTTATTTTCTGTGTCTTTCACTAAAATGTGACATTGAAGACTTGGTATCCTTAGCACTTAGAACTGAACTGTGCTTAGAGCATGGATCACCAATGAAACAAGGTTGGAGAGAAGAATAAATGAAGGAATGACTCCCAGCAGCAACAGGGACCAATACCTCCTCCAGAGCTAAAGAGAAGGAGATGCCCACAAGCTCTTTTTTTTTTTGTTTTAATTTTTTAATGTTTATTTATTTTTGAGAGAGAGAGAAAAAAAAAATCAGGGGAGGGGCAGAGAGAGAGGGATACAGAGAATCTGAAGCAGTCTCCAGGCTCTGAGCTGTCAGGACAGAGCCCGATGCGGCACTCCAACCCACGAACTGCGAGATCATGACCTGAGCTGAAGTTGGACACTTAACCTACTGAGCCACCCGGGCACCCCTGTTTTAATTTTTTAATTAAAAATTTTTTTAACCACTTTGGATCCTGTGCCCACCCTCATGGCCAAGGGATTGACATGAGCTGATTGATTTAATGCCTCAATTTATTGCCCAGTACTGAATCATTCCCTGTGGATGGTTCCAAACAAGCAAGGCACATCCTTGCAGGCAGGAGTGGGATCTATTCAATCCAAACCCCTGGATGTTGCCCAGTAGCAATGGGGGAGGGGTTGGAGTAGATGCTGAGATGAAGTAAGGTAAGGTCTCTGACCCTGAGGAATTCCCAGTTAAGCAGGACAGAAAGACAATGAATTCATACTGATAATCGTACCTGGGGCTGTGTATGTAGCAAGTTAACGGGTGAACTGGGATCATGACTCAGGTCTCAGAACTCTCAGTCTAACATTTTTTTTCATTGCATAGAACTGTCTCTTTCGTTGTAAGAACTGATTTCCTGATGTGTGAAATATAGCTAGTGTATGAGATGTGGCACAGCTAATAAAAATGATTACAGTTCACCTCTTGTGGAAGACTGTTTTGAACAGCCCTAATGAATCATATGAGATAAAAATAATAATCAGACCGCTTTTCAAACTATCCTGCAAAATTGTCACTGGTCTTTCTCTCCTCCTAATCACTCAGTGATGCCTCCTCCAAAAGCAGTGGGTAGTCACAGCCTGAAGAATCATGGTATAAGGTCTGTGGTTCATAATTTTAAACTATATTAAAATTCTTCCTTTTGCAGAGTAGCATTTCCTTCTCAGCCAAACTAATTTGCATGGCTTTTTGCTAATCTGCATAGCCATTGAGTTCCTTTCGAGGGGCCGGCCGGGCCGGTAGAAGGAAGGCCTAAGGCGATGTCACCTGTCCAGAGCATTGAAGAGCAGCCTGAAGCAATGCCACCAACAGGCAGATGAGAGTAATTCAGAGTCACTGACGGCAATTCCATGAGAGTCAGACAGGGCCTTAGCGATCATCCCACCCAATCTTCGCAATACAATGAGGCTCAGGGCAGTGGAATGAGTCGTCAAAGTCACACAACAGGGGGGTGTCAGAGCCAAGACCAGGTTGAGGCCAAGTCTCCTAACGTCCAGTCTTTGATCTTGACGCTGCCTTAGCAGGGACAAAGAAACTGTGTCCGTTTGGCCAAGTAGTTTGAGAAGCGACACAGTCTAACAAAGATGGGGGAAGCGATAGGACTTGAGACGTCAATTTTCACAGTTACTATTTCTGGAAGGTCATTGAACCATGTATGGCAAGTTACCTGGGTCGTAGAGTTATACCTCTGGTCTGTCCTTTCACATTCAAATGGTCTCTTACCCCTGAGAGCGCATAGGCTTAATTTTTTTTCTTTTTCATTTTGGACGGGGTGAGTTGTGGTCTCGAAGACGTGATGGAAGCTGTAGACGTTTCCCCCAGATATTTGTACCTGCATTCACAATTTCTCAAGGGCTTCATGAAATTCTTGAGTCTCATTCATGGCACAAGAACAGCACTCAGATAGCTTTAAAGAGACTGTGTGGCTCAGGGAAGCTGACAAGAGGAGATCGTGACTCATCTCAGCTGTCTCTAGGAGTCTCTTGAGGGTGGGCAAGAAGGAATGCTGCCGGCAGACTGCCTTCGGACTCAAACTGCATACATCCTGTTGGTCTTGTTTTCTGAAAATCTTGACTGATGCAGATTTTTCCCAAAGGATACTGACGTTGAAATTGTGGCACAGAGAATATGATGTCCAGAGCATGCCTTGTTTCCTGACAGGACTAGCTGTACGTGCTTCTGTCAAGGTGGCACATCAAACGTGTGCTTGTTCCAACTGGTGACTTCAACTGGTGACTGAGACTCATTGTTTTAGGGAAATATAAGCAGCTTATAGACTTTCGGAAGCTCTGGGGGTGGTCAAACAGACTAAAAAGAATAGGTTCCTAGAATCTAGTGTATGGGAGCAAAGCATAGAGTGAGCAGACCAGTCAATAAAACCGGGCTCCAGAACAGGATTGAGTACATTGACTGAACTACGCGTAGCTGCCCAAAGTTGTCACACAACCTCATGCCTCCGTGCCTTTGCACATGTTGTTCCCTCTGCCTGGCTTATCCTTATTCGTAGTGTGCATTAGTCAGGGTTCTCCAGAGAAACAGAGCCAACACAAATACCTAACAGAGATATAAATGTAAATATGTACTTAAATATAAATATATATCTACATATATAAATATAAATATATATATATATTTTTTCTCTCTCTCTCTCTACATATATATGAGAGAGAGAAAATGAGAGGGACAGAGAGAGAATAATTTATGTTAAGGAATTGACGCACATGTTATCGAAGGAGGTGGTCAAGTCCCAAAAGCGCAGGGTAAAGAGTGTTTGGTGCAGTCCAAGCCTGAAGGCCATCTGCTGGCAGGATTCTCTCTTGCTTGGGGAAGGTCAATTTTTTCTTCTATTCAAGGCTTCGCTTCACTGGACAAGGCCCAAACACATTAGGGAGGGCAATCTGCTTTGCTCAAAATCCACCGATTCAAATATCCATCTCACCTAAAATATCCTCACAGAAACATCCAGAATAATGTTTGAGCCCCTATCTGGGCACCAAGTCCCAGACAAATTGACGCATAAGATTAACCATCACACATTGTTGGCCTGGGAATCTCTCCTAATTTTTTGAGGTTCAGCCCGAACATCTTTCTTCTTCTCTGTTCTGCCACCGGACTCAGCACATTCTTGTATTTTAAACTATATTCCACAGTATGATTATGATTTGATCACATGCCTGTGGTCTCTGTTAGACATTGAGCTTTCTGAGGACAGGGACTGTGGGGACTATTGGAGATGATATTACAAGTCGATATGCTAGGCCCTACCCAATGCCTAGTATAGAGCTGCTCAGGAATAAGATGATGAATTAACGGAAGGATTCAGAAGCTAGAAATAATAGCACCATTAAATTATTTAATCTCCAAATAATGGGCTTCTTTTCTGAATATGTGTTGCATCAGAGATGCAATAGAGCTTGGTCACCTTGTCCCAAGAACACATGCACACACATACCCATATTCATTTTGACTGACCCTGGAAAGATTTGCCAAGGTTATTAGAGATGCATCCAGTGATTAGCCCTTCCTGCTTTTCTCAGGACAGAATGAAGCAGAGGGAAGAACAAGGTTTATAGCTTCAGGTAGATTTGCCTTTAACTCATGTGGACAGGCCCCTTGCTAACTGCCTGAACTTGGGTGTGATTTGTACTGTCTCAAAAACTTGTACCTTAAAAAAAAAAAAATCAATCCTATGAGAACAACAGCAATAATCCCTACAACAGTGTTAGAAAAATTAAGTGCCAAGCATGTAGTAAGTACTTAGTAAAAACTGGTCCTCCTTCTCTCCTCCTTATGTATGTTTGAAGTAATATCTAGCACATACTGCATCAACTGTTGAAAGTAACTAAGAACATGTTAATGAGTTCTAAAGGTAGTCTCGAGCTCTCTCAATGTTCTAGGATTTCCTTTTATCTTCTTTCACTTTTTGACCAAAAGAGAAAATGTAGACTGTGTAGATGGTCCCATATGAAAAGAGAGAAAGAGAGAGAGAGAGAGAGAGATGGTTGGTGTGTGTACCATTGTGTTCTTTATTGCTATTGGTAATTCCTAATCTTTTTGGGGAAACAGG
The DNA here is from genome assembly GCF_022079265.1 of Lynx rufus. Taxonomy (NCBI): domain Eukaryota; kingdom Metazoa; phylum Chordata; class Mammalia; order Carnivora; family Felidae; genus Lynx; species Lynx rufus. The sequence goes on from NW_025814889.1 coordinate 47,216,025, forward strand.
CACCTTTGATGATCTTTAGAAAACTAAGGACTCTTCCCCCAGAAAAATACACATACAGGGGACACTTTGCATATAATCTCAGGGAGTTCAGGGATCCCATAGACGCCAGGTTAAGAATTCTGTCAAAATCTTCTCATCTGTTGTCTGTCTTCTGTCTCTTGCCTCACATTCCCTCTCTCTGTCTCTCTCTCTCTCTCGTCTCTATCTCTATGTCTCTGTTTCTCTATCTGTATTTTTATCTGCTTAACTAATATGTTTAAGGACTGTGGATGGATAAATGGATGAATGAATAAAAAAGTAGAGGGCAAGAAAGAGCTATGGAGATAGAATGATGGCTTCCCCCCCCCCCCCCCACACCTGGAAATTTCACTGGTGGTGGTCACCTTGGAGCTGCTGATCTACTATAAGGCAGAATGTAGTCATGGTTAAACTTATAGCTTCTGGAGCTAAACTTCTAGGTTCAAATCCTGGCTGTGTGTGACTTTGGGCAATTCTTTCTGTCTTTCAGTTTCCCTGTTTTTAAAATGGGGCTAATGATAGTGCTATCATGTCGAATTGTTGTAAGAATGAAACAAACTAAGGTAGATACGGATTTTAGAGTAATATATTTTAGTAAGTGCTCAGTAAAGTGTCAGTTGCTATTATTAATTATTTATTTAAGTTTATTTATTTGTTTTGAGAGAGAGAGAGAGAAAGAGAGAGCATTCAGGGGAGGAGCTGAGAGAGAGGCAGAGAGAGAGGGAGAGAGAGAGAATCCTAAGCAGGCTCCATGCAGCCAGACACGGGCTCAAACCCACGAACCATGAGATCATGACCTGAGCTGAAGTCAGGTGCTCACCGGACTGAGCCGCCCAGTGCTCCTTTAGTTGCTATTATTTATTTTGATGATTTAAAATCGCCAATAATATAATTACTTATATACAAAGCATGACAGTACAAATAATAAATTCAACATCGCTAAGGGGAAAACTGCAATTAAGAATTGCCCTTTCAGGGGCGCCTGGGTGGCGCAGTCGGTTAAGCGTCCGACTTCAGCCAGGTCACGATCTCGCGGTCCGTGAGTTCGAGCCCCGCGTCAGGCTCTGGGCTGATGGCTCAGAGCCTGGAGCCTGTTTCCCATTCTGTGTCTCCCTCTCTCTCTGCCCCTCCCCCGTTCATGCTCTGTCTCTCTCTGTCCCAAAAATAAATAAACGTTGAAAAAAAAAAAAATTTAAAAAAAAAAAAAAAAAGAATTGCCCTTTCAGACAGAAAGAACTTCCCTTCCTTTAAGGTGATTTACTCTCATGTAGGAATTGTGGGCTAACAGGGTAGCTAGGATACCATCCTGCACTTTTTCCCTGAGACCCAAAGAGAAGTGAGATCCATTGTCCATAAAATGTTTTTTCTAGGGGCGCTTGGGTGGTTTAGTCAGTTAAGCATCCAACTCTTGATTTTGGCTCAGGTCACCATCTCGTGGTTTGTGAGTTCAAGCCCCACATCAGGATCTGCACCGACAGTGCAGAGCTTGCTTGGGGTTCCCTCCCTCCCTCCCTACCCCTCTCCCCCCCGCCTCTCTCAAAATAAATAAACTTCAAAAAAATTTTTTAAAAAGATGTTTTTCTATCGTGGCAAGTTCTGTTAGGAGAGGAAGAGCCCAAATCTACTTCCAGACATCGCTAGGAGGGGTAATGTCCTTTTGTCTCTTCGTTAGGAAAGGTCTCTAGACCAGTAATTATGTTTATACCAATGCAAAAAGATATACCATTATATCAAATTCTAAAGCTGACACTTTCCCATGAGAAGTTGCTTAAGAGAAAAAAAAAAAGAAAAAAGAAATGTAAATGTGCAGTCATCACTGTTAACACTTCACATTTTTAAGGTAAAAGACTGCCTAAAATGGAATTTATTTCCCTAATTTATAGGTCTTGTTTACATTTGGCCCTTCATTCTTCTCTTACAATGTGTATCTCCTTGCTTTAAAAAAAATTTTTTTTTAATGTTTATTTATTTTTGAGAGAGAGACAGAGCATGAGCTGGGGAGGGGTAGAGAGAGGGAGACACAGAATCCAAAGCAGGCTACAGGCTTTGAGGTGTCAGCACAGAGCGGGACGTGGGGCTCAAACCCACAAACTGCGAGGTCATGACCTGAGCTGAAGCCGGGCGCTTAACTGACTGAGCCACCCAGGGGCCCCTCTCCTTGCTCTTTGCTTTTTAAAAGGAAAATATGGGGGCACCTGGGTGGCTCAGTCAGTTAAGCGTCCCACTCTTAGTTTCAGCTTAGGTCATGAGCTCATGGTTTGTGAGTTCAAGCCCCACATCAGGCTCCCTGCTAATAGTGCAGAGCCTGCTTGGGATTCTCTCTCTCTCTCTCTCTCTCTCTCTCTCTGCCCCTCCCCTGCTCTCTCTTTCTCTCTCTCTCTCTCTCAAAATAAATAAACTTTAAAAAAATTTTAAAAAGGAAAATATTAACTATTGCAGAACTGCAACAGAACTCTTCAGTTAATGCAGCGTTACCAGGAGGTTAAGGACCGTTCACCCTAGGCGGGCTCCTGGAGTACATGCAACCCCTTCTCCTGGAAGGGGAAGGTGCAACTGAGTCTGCGTCCAGAAGGTGGCGCTGTCTGCAAAGCCCGTCTGGGAGGGAGGGGTCGCCAGCCTGGGGCAGTCAGGGCAGCTGCAGGCAGCCCGCAGACGCTAGGAAAGAAGAGAAAGGAGGTAGGGGGAGGTGTGGAGGGAGGGCAGAGCGGTGGCAGTGGTCGTTTTTCCTAACGTTCCAGAGCTATGAACTGTCAATTTTGAAGGGCGTGTAATTGAATTCTAATTGTAACTGAAGTGGGAGGAGATGCCTGCCTTAAGTCGAAAGACTCTGACAGGTCTGGGAATATCTGAAATTCCCAAGTCTCCTGGTGATCTATTTGCAGGAGAGTCAAGGCTCTCCTGACATGAAGTCAGCCTAAGGGGAGAGGGAGCAGGTTCTGAGCTGGACCAGTAACAGCGTGGTCCTGGATCACTAAGGGCGAATTGTGCTCCTGAGTCCTGAAGGGGAGTCTGCATCTTGCAAGGAAAGAGGAATCGTGCAAACACCTAAGAGATGGTGTACTCAAAACCCTAGGCACCAAGGTACAAGCCACAAAACCCTGGGCGTCTCCTGGCACGATGTGCCGCCAGTGGTGGCCCACCAGGCATTGTGCTGTGACTGGGGTGGTAGGGACGTTGCCAGCGATGCTCCTAGCCGCCATGCTCCCAGAACTTACTTTTTGCCTGGCCCTGTGCCAAGTGCTTTAAAGTCTTCTCTCATTTCGGTTTCAAAATAAATCGAGAAGGTAGATTCTATTTGCAGTCTCATTTTACAGAAGAGGACACCGAGGTGGACTTCACTTGTGGAGATGACAGAGACTGGGTTTGCAGCAGGCTGGGCCCGGCCCAAGCACAGGGCTCATGCTACTCTTCCCCTTGGCGCCCGTCTGAGCTTCCTGAGGGTGACAGGACTTGCCCACAGGACGCGCCCAGAGGAAAGATGGGGTCGTGGTGGAGGGCTCAAAGCAGTGCTGACCGACCGGCATTGTCTTGAGGTCTTCGCGGTGCTCTTGGACTTGAGCCAGGCCTTGAAGGCTTGGATTTGGGAAAGGACGTTCAGACAGGGGCCTAGCGGGAAGAGGGGGTGAGGGCAGGAGAGGGGGAGGCGTGATCAGGGGCAGTGAGAGGCCAGTGTGACCAGGTGAGGGGGAGGGGGTGAAGCCTGTATGGCAAGAGTGGGCTGGGGCTGATGTTGGATGCCATGGACCCACACTGAGAAGGGTGAGGTGGGCCCAGCCTCCCTGTGGCCCCAGAGACCTTTGGGGATTGTCTTTGGTCTGTGGCCTCAGTCCCCAAGCTTCGAGTTCTTGGTGCTTGTCAGAAGCCATGGATTTTTTATGGGTCCTGGTCCACCCCCATGAAGCTGGCATCAGAAATAATTTTTTTTTTTTTTTCCGGAAGAAAGTTGAAGAGAAAATAACTTTATTGTCAGTTCTCACTTATCTGTGAGGAAATAAGGGCAACTGAAATCTACAGATTTCAATAGCTAGTGGTTTTGCCTTGTTTGGCAACTCATGTGTCGCCGTGGCTTCCGGAAAACAGCAAAATCGAGTTGTCAGATTTTCACGTTTACTCCTTCACGTCCTCCGTCTGAAGTGCTAAGAAGCAGGGAAGTGGCCCAAGTGTGGACAGCAGGAGGGAGAGGAAGGGAAAGCAGGTGTCTGGGTCCATGAATGTCCGCTTATGTGTTCAGTTCCCGAGAAACCCAGAACGGAGCACTGGGCTGTGTGCGTGCCAGCGCTGCTGTGGCTGACTGCTGGGTGGGAACCTGGACATGGGGTGGGGGACATAGTAGCTGCACACGTCACCGAAGTTCAGAGGTCAAGGGCATCCCACACAAAAGCTACACGTCCTAAGAAGTTTGACAAAATCCCCTGTTGAGGAAGCTTACCCGGGGATCAAAGGCACCAAACTGGGGTGAGCTGACCCGAGCACTCGCTAGCAGGGTGAAAGAATTCAGGTGACGTCTCCATGTACCTCATCATTTCTCTTCTGTTCCCCTGGAGAATGGCTTTGTGTGGTAAATATTTATGTGATATCTGAATTATTGGTGATGTCATACATGCCCTTGTATCTGAGAACATACTGTGATTTAGAACTAAAACTCTTTATCATCCCCACTTCTGCTAAGTAGGATCTCCTCCTGATGCAGGACCTTGGGAGGAACATTTGGATCCGAGAGAAAGAGGCCTGGTGTGTAATCTCAAGAGCAACCCTCCTTTCTCTTGTAAGCAAGGGCAATGGGTCTGGGCCGAATCAGGAGGTTGTAAGTGGGGGTCCTGGGGCAGGGGGCTGGAGGTCAGGTGTTTTCTACCTTTTCTTGGCAGTAGGAACAGACAGAGCTTACCACAGACTGCAGGCAGCTGCCCCAGGGCAGCCGGAGCATGTGGAGGAAGTTGGTGGGAGGAAGATAGGCAGGGATAGCATGGGTTCTGTGTGGCTGCAACCTCTTCTCAAACCTCTGTCTACTGTTCTGATAGAGCTGCCCGGAGAGAAGGCGCCATGACAGCTCCTTTCCCTCGTGTAGCACGACGCCCATTCTTCTGCGGCCTGTGACGTCTCATCCCTGCCCCCTGCCACCCCGGCCTCTTGCCGCCCAAGAGCCCCAGAGCAATGCCCAGCCATTGCTGCTTCATGTCACGCCAGGACCCTGGAGCGTCATCCTCAGAGGACTCCAGATCCTGATGGGGCTATCCACGGGCTGGATGTCTGGGCCACATGTCATGGTGCCTGAAAGCCCAGGAAGGAGGGGGCACGTGTAGAGGAGAGCATCCTTGGGGGCAGGTATCCACTGAGACGCCTCCCACATTCGGCAGCATCTCATCTTTTATGGGATATGGACGACTATGGTAATGGTGGAGAGACAGAGTTGGGCAGGAAATCGGAATGCTGTTATAATATGGAGAGGGGACTTCTGCGTATAAATTTTGGGCAAGTTTCCTCCTGTGAGAGCTCTCCAGTTACTGTGTTAACCTACTCTTAATGCAAAATACCTCCCCCACCCCGGGATTCTGGAAGCAGACATTATCTCTGACCACGACCCTGCTGACCCCAGGGAGACTCGGCCCTCGATTGGCTAGATGGGAAGCCTGTTTTGGTGCTATGTTTCTGGAAAAGCTGGACTTGAAAATGCTGCAGGTATTTACTGGGCTGGCAAGAAGCTTAATGTTTGTCTCTGGTTCCACGTCAGGGGTGTTATTTGGCCACTAATGATACAGTCTTGGAAACGTCATATCACCACCCTGACCTCAGTTTCTTCATCCGAGAAAAGAGATAATGTCAAAGGTTATTATTCACCTTGAATAGGCTTTTATTCTAAGTCTCGGAACAGACAACTTAACATTTTTATTTCCTTATCCACAAGTGGGGATAATAATACCCACCCTTACCTTCGAATCTATATGAAAACCCTCAGACCTCTGGGGAGGAAAAGCATTATTTAAGCCCAGAGTAGAATTATTATTCTATTCTATTTGCTCTCTCCTAGTCATTCATCACTGCCGTGCTGTACAATTATGCCCTGGGGTGAGTTATGTGAACAAACAGTCACACTGGGCAAGTTTCTTGAGTGATGGGACATTCGGATTGTGCTCTGTGGAAAAGACACCAAAATCTTTTATTTAGTTATTTTAGGTGGAGCGTGCTATCTAGTTAGTACACAGGCCCAAACTGGAATACATTGCTACCTCTAGAATGTAATATTGGTGGTTATTTCTCCTTTCCAGTGTTGTCTTGCCTTTGAATTTCTGTGGGCATCGTTTGGACCAGTTCTGACCTGGGAAAACACAGCATGAGTCCTCTTTGGCTCCCAGCAAGACCCTGATAATGCCGAAAACTTTGATGCTACCTGGGGTTTGGAGTGGAACCCGGGTCCCCATGCTTCGAAAATCTGCATAGCCAAATGTGCATAAGTAAAGGCATACCTCACCTAGCAAAACAAACACGCACAGGCTTATAATTGCTTTTGTATTTTCTCATTGTAACCACCAGAGGCCTCCCAAATTGTGGTCGATTTTAATGTCAGTGGAAATCTACTGGGAATTAACAAAAAAAAAATCATTTTAAAATTGAATAGAATGCCTACAAAAGTTCAAAGTCTGTTACCTTGTTCATTCAACATCGCTATTCATGCAAAATGTCATGCAAATCAGGCCTTATTTACTGAGTACTTTGCTTCAGTAACCAAAAAAATGCTAAGAAAAAATGGCTTATGTTTAGCCATCTATTTTTCCAAAAATAGGACAGCAATTAAAGTAGTACCACATGATGTGACTGATGATATCAGTGCAGGAAAAGAACACCATCTCGGTGGCTGATGCTCAGGGCTGAGCATCTGTCCTTCATCAGGGGCTGGGCAGTGTGTCCAGAAGAGAAGTCCTGGGGCCCCAGGGCCATGAGCAATGTGGATGCCATGCCGGGCACAGAATGATGAAAATATCCTTTGTGAGTAAGCATGATAACTGTGCCTTCCAACAGGGGACTTCAGAGACCCTTTGGGAATCTGATTTCACCTCTATGATGCTCAGTTTCTTCTTGTATAAAAGTGAGAGGTTTGGGCTAGGTGATTTCTAAGTCCTTAAAGGTATATTATTGTCTTCTAAACCATTTAGGACCACTTACTGTGGATCTGTTATACATGATTGCAACACAAAGTGCTTTGCAAACGTTTTCTTATTTAACTCCCATGGCCAGTAAGAATAGCCAGCTTTAATTTACAGATGGTGGAATTAAGCTCAAAGAAGTAAGGTCACTCACCAGTGATCATACAGGTCGTAAGTGACAAAGGCAGAATGCACTCAGATCCGTTTGATTCCTAAATTTCTCACTGTCTACGCCTTTCATGCATTCCTGGACAGAGAGTATCAACTCAGTTAACCCACATAATTTAACTCCTGAGGTGCAGCATTCATTGCTGGTTGCTGTATCAGTTAAGAATGGTACTGGTGGTAAGCCACAGATCAGACAAATACAGACTTACACGTACACAAGTTCATTCTCTCACATAAGTGTGGAGATAGGTTGTCTAGGGAAGGTCTGATGGTCATGGAATCACCAGTCACCTAAGCTCCTGTCTTTCTGCTCTACTGTATTCTAGGATGTGGATTCCATCCTCTAGGTGGACTTATGATCCAAAATGGCCGATGGAGATCCAACCATCGCATTTGGGTTGTAGGCTGGAAGAAGGAGGAAAGCGGAATATGGTTGGCAGGTCTCCAAGTTGAGTTAGCTACATGAAAGCAACATTTCAGAAGTTCCATACAGCCCCTCTGCTTATATCTCAGCAACTAGAATTTAATGACATGGCCATGCATAGGGGTGAAAATGGAAAGCTGACGAATGTAGTCTTTATTCTGGATAGCAAACTGCCCAATTAAATACCAGGGCTTATGGTGTTAAGGAAGAAGAGGGAAATGAGTACTGGAAATCAAATAGCTGTCTTTGCCACAACTATCATCTGCATAGTTACTTCTAGCTCTTTTCTGGTTTTGGAGTCCTGATTTTGTTCAGGTTTCTGCCTCTCCCCAAGTTTCTATGTTAATCCTGAATGATTAGAGCAAGCCATGGTGGTATCACTCCCCTCCCTGTGACTGGTTGTGATTAGGCATATAAACAAGTTCTGGACAATGAGATATGAAAGGACTTCTGAAAAAGGGTTTTGTGGGGTTTTTTTTCCTCTTAAAAAAGCAGTGCATCAGAAAAGACTGACTTTTTCTTCTACTAGACATTGTAGTGTCTGATAATGACACCTGGAAATAAAGCAGCCATTTTATAACACTCTGGAAAACGTACTTCTGAGAACAAAGCTGTCCCCAGAGAATGGTAGAAGGGAGACATAGGAAGAAGCTGGGTTTTGGGGGATGAACTGACTGACTCTGGAGCTGGCCTACTTCTGGACTTCTTATGAAATACATTTTCATATTGTTTAAGTATGTTGAATTGGTACTTTCTTAGTTGCAGCCAAAGGCATGCTGACTGATATGCAGGAGAAAGAAAGAAAGAGACCCATTCCCTTATGCCCTCAGGATGGCAAACTGGATACAATCTATGCCTGTCTTTGGACTGAATCCCTGTGTTATTCCATTTCTTATAAGAGGTACCTTTGTTTTTTACTTGCCACGGAGAAGATACCTTTCTGTAGAGTATTTAAAAGGCTCTGTGTAGAGGCACTTGTACCCCAATGTTTATAGCAGCACTTTCAACAATAGCTAAATTATGGAAAGAGCCGAAATGTCCATCAACTGATGAATGGATAAAGAAATTGTGGTTTATATACACAATGGAGTACTACATGGCAATGAGAAAGAATGAAATATGCCCTTTGGAGCAACGTGGATAGAACTGGAGAGTGTTACGCTAAGTGAAATAAGTCATACAGAGAAAGACAGATACCATATGTTTTCACTCTTATGTGGATCCTGAGAAACTTAGCAGAAGACCATGGGGGAGGGGAAGGAAAAAAAAAAGTTAGAGAGGGAGAGAGCCAAACCATAAGAGACTCTTAAAAACTGAGAATAAACTGAGGGTTGATGGGGGGTGGGAGGGAGGGGAAAGTGGGTGATAGGCATTGAGGAGGGCACCTGTTGGGATGAGCACTGGGTGTTGTATGGAAACCAATTTGACAATAAATTTCATATTAAAAAAATAAAAAAAAAAGGCTCTGGGTAAAATGAGAATATTTTAGGATTAGAAGAGACTTAACTCCCACTCAGGGCTCAAAGAGAGTCAGCAATTTCTCCATGGTGCTCGGGTCTGAAATGCAAGGTCTGAAATGTTGTGGGTCTGTCTCAGTCACATTTAGAACTCTTCCAAAGAGATGGCCCCTGTGGCCTTGCCTTTCTGCCCCTTCCATATGACCCCTCTAGGCTCCAGGCTCCAGGGCTGGCCACGTTGAGAATGATGACTTAAAACTGTAGGCAGGAGGTAATTTTCACTTTTAGCTGTTGCCAACTGCATCAGCCATGGCTGTCACCCTTCCTGTCTACCTCCTCTTGCCAAATCATTAAGATGGCCATGTCTCTTTCCCTTGAAATCAGACCCCAAAGGGTTTCCGTGCACTCAAGTCCCATCTGCGCTTCATTCCAGACCATATCATGTCACAATTATTCCCAATCATGTTTCATTTGGCCAGCCAGCATGCACCTGACTGGGAGAAATTCCCCCAGTGAGAGTCAGAAGTGTGTGCAGCTGTCCAGGGCGATAGGGGAGACACTCTGGGACCTAAGTGACAGGCTCAATCATATTATATGGATATTCTCCAAGAGAAGCAATGTGACAGTGATGGGCTCAGAAGCCCATCCTAGCCAACCTAGCCAGCTAGCCAACCTAGCTCAGCTGCCTACTGACAGGCTATTTAAATTCTCTGTGCCTCAGTTTCCTCACCTATAAGTTGAATGTAATAATATCTTTATTATGGAGTTTTAGTAAATACTAAAGGATATAATATATTCAAAGTACTTAGACTCTCAATAAGCTATTTAAAGAGTATCTAGAAGGCATTCAATAAACTGCGGATTAAACATAAGCTTTTGTCATGGAATTACAATACATTTAGGCTTCAACTCATGCCTTGTTTTTTTTTTTTTTTTTTTCTGAGTTAATGGTCTTTGCTCTTCTGTTCCCTTGCCCCCAGAAAAGAGGTTAAGTGTCCCTCCTGTCCATTCAGAAAGCCTCATAGTTGAAGGGAACTTGGAAGTCTCTATCCTGATTTGCTTGGTCCTGGCCTCTTACTCTTACTGAGCAAACAGGATTAAGACAAAGGAAGTCAATCCAACAGATAAAGCCTGAGTTGCCATTACGCTGAGAGTTACTGTCATCCTGTCAGAAAAAAAAATATGTCCCGAGAGACTCTTAAGGCATTAGAAATAACACCCTGTTAAGGGCTTATGGTGGAGGTCAGCCTGGCTCTGACCTGTCCTATCTCTGCCTATCCAGGCCATTCTGGGTCTTCTTCAGTTGGGGTTGCTCACTTGTCTCTGAGGTCCCCTCTAGAGGGGACTTTTCAGAGGCTGGACAATTCTAGAGAGAAGGCAGCTCTGGGTATTGCCTTCATCACCCTGAGACAGCGATGGAATCAAAGGGATGAGCTGGGGTGAATTACAGAAACCTATCCCTTTGGCTCTGTCTAATGAGAGCTCTATCTTCTGATGGGATGACCAACTTTATGGGATCTTAAGAATGTAATATTATCTTTGGTGTTTTACCATCCCCCCTGGAGGTGGGGTGAGGGGAACTGAAGCCCTTAAGTTCTCCCAGGAGACTCTTGGGTTTGATCAACAATGACCTCATAATAGCTGGTAAATCTGGTTAATTGGATTAGTGTCCTCCATTTAATTGCAGTGGCCACATTACCTTCCTGTTCAAACACAGCCATATCGTTCACCTCTGGCTATTAGTTTCTTGTCTGTACTGATGACTTAGGGACACAGACTCCACTGTGGTGAGCATGATGTCTGCATCAGCACAAGCAATTCTCAAATAAACCCCACCATAATTCCGGGAATGCCTTTTATGTCTTCTGACAGAAAAGAGGAAATGGCACATGAAAAAAAAGTCAAAAAGATTCTTAAGGGGAACATTTACTATTTTAAGATCTGAGTAGCAGGAAGATATTTTATGATAAAGTTAGGCAGTCCTCCTATCATGGGGACACTTGAAAAATTCTCATTAGGCACTTGTTCCAGAGATTGGCTTGAATGCATGGAAGAAAATCTGCTGGGGCAGAGATGTCGCTGCAGTGTCAAGGGGCCAGCCCCTGAAGACTTCTGGAAGTCTCTGTCCTTTTTTGGCCATCTGGTCTTAAGTTGGTGAAGGATACAGAAGGGTGTCTTTAGAAGCATGGCTCGGGGAGGCTCTTGTGACACAACTGGCTGCCTCCAATTTTCCCCCAGAGATATTCAAATGGCTCTGGATGGCACTGACTTTACCCTGCATCTGCAAGAGCCCTCTTGTCCTCCAACCTCCACACTTCCATTTAGGACAGTAGATGGCAGGCTGGTTAGACTTGGATTTCCCATCCTCTGCACGCACACACCCTCAGTTCCTTTGTTCTTTGTCTTATTTTTCTCCCAGTGTGTGTTCATTAATGTAGCTCCTTCCTTTTACCTTCATTGTCTCTTTACTTCTCTACTGGATTCTTTATGCTCCAGTTGTCAGCATTTTCTGGCCTCTTCCTCTCATCCTTATCCTCCAACCCTCCCTTTCCTCTCTCAAGCTTGCCTTTTCCTCTGTTTTCTACCCATTGTTTTATTCTTTATTCTTTCTCCCTTGCTATTGTCCTACTTTCTCCATTCTGTTGTCTTTCTTCTTCTCTACAAAGCATTCTCTGAACACATTTTAAGACAGATGTTAGTGGTCTGATAAATACCAGAACTTGACACAGATATATTTTACCGAGAAACCCTTGCCCTCCCCATCCATCTTTAGGTGCCATGGCAGCTCACAAGCCCATGTCCCATGTTGTAATTCACCAGGCATATATTTAATGTGTGACTTTAGTCCAGACTAAAATTGGTTTTTCACTTTTCTGAAGTGAATCTATTAATTTTTGAAAGTTTATTTATTTATTTTGAGGGGGGGGGAGAGACAGAGAGAGAGAGAGAGTGCAAGCAGGGGAGGGGCAGAGAGAGAAGGAAAGAGAGAGAATCCCAAGCAGGCTCCCTGCTGTCAGCGCAGAGCCCGATATGGGGCTCGAACTCACGAACCGTGAGATCATGACCTGAGCCGAAATCAGAGTCAGTTGCTTAACTGACTGAGCCACCCAGGCATTCCTGAAGTGAATCTATTATTATAGATGAAGAAGCTAAATGGTAGAGTTTGGTGTTATACAAGATACTTAACAATCAGTTTGAAAAGAGTGCTCCTGCAGGTAGCTGGGTTGAGGCTTGGAGGCCAGAGCGTCTGGAACGTTCTCCTTGACCCCCTAAGACAGTTTAGATGCTCCACCTGCATGCCGTTGTGCTGTGTGTTCTTCCCCTTGCATAGGCCCCACCACCTGCTTGTGCGCTTGGCTCTCTCCCCCATCGATGGTGGGTGCTCAGTGCATGAAGTCCACAGAATACCAGGAGGTCCTAGTGAGAGTCTTTTGCCTAGGCAGTTTCTTTGCCACCTCACTTGTGGAGTGGTGGGATTTCTGTGAGTGGCCACACTGGGAACTCCCCTTGGTCTGTGAAACCAGAGGACATTTCATTTTGAATAGGTATCCCAATTCATGGTTCAGCATTTCCTTCCGACAAACACTTCCAGGCCTGTGCTAGGAAATTTAGGTTATTAAAAATATCAAAATAAATGAGCATGCTTCCTGTCCTTAAGGAACCAACAGTCTTGTGGTAGGTCCTTCCCCAGTCTTGAGTTGAATTTTTCCCAAATCTCCGATTTTGGCTATCTGTACAGTTGTCTGAAACAGGGAGCCTCCTCAGCTCTGGCCTTCTGGCCCCATTGGCTGTAAGCTTGATATCTGCTGGTGTGGCCCATGGGGCCTAAACAATGGACTCACTTCTGTTGGAATTTTCCAATGTACAATTAACCCATGTAAAGTACAAATGTATTTTCCTAACCAGGACTTGTGTAGACTATGTTATCAGGTACATTGTGTATTTTCTGGAGATTATCATCCCCACATCATTTTTATTTGCAAATAGGTCCAGCGATTGTTTTCTTTTCTTTTTTTTTTCCCCCAGAATCATTTCCAGAATTGGGAACAGGCTTAAAAAGCACTTGGTTGTAAAGTTACATTTAGTTCACAAAAATGTCAGGGAGCTCTGTTATGGTTACCAGAGCCACTCTACGTAAGAGCTGGTCCAATTTCAGGGAATCAAAAACTCACTTACCCCACAGGAGGGACCTTCCGGGCATGACAAATAAGTTTATCATCTTGAGTGTGGAGATGGTTCACAAATTTCTACCTATGCCCAAACCTATCAAATTGTGCACCTTAAATATAAATGGTTTAGTGTATGTCAACTATATGTCAATAAACCTGTTTTAAAAAAAACTCACTGGGCCCCAAATCTCTCCCTTTCCTCAACCTGAAATTCATCATTTTGTTTTCTGTCACTGTCTTTGACTTCATCTATGAGACAGTCATTTGGTTCTATCAGATTTCATGACGCAAACACAGGTAGGAAAGTAAGAATACGGCCCACAGATTCTCACACTGTTGCATCAGTAAATCTTGTTACTTACTTCTTAACAACTGGGGTTCAGAGCTCCAAGTGGACAGAACTGAAGTTCAGATGAGTCAGTGAAGAAGGAAAAGCAGTTCTGGAGCCTGGGGAAATTTGGAGGAAGAAAGGACATGATAAAGTGACTCTGGTAACCAACCAGATTCTGAGGACTGGGACCCAGGAGAGAAAAGCATTAATTTCTGTGAATCTGTGTCAAAGGTCAACCTTATTAGTGATCTGCTCTCTTCTCCTTCTTCTATTATTAGTGTGAATGGTGGGGCTGCTGGAGGCTTTGAAGTCGTGCAAACATGGGTGTGACTACTCAGTCCACCATTGATTAGATGCTGAAGCTTTGGCAAGTTTTTCAACGGACCTTAACTTCAATTTCCTAGTGTGTAAAAGGGTATAGAACATTTATCTCAATAGGTGTGGTGGGGCCCAAACAGGATAATACGAATGGCAAGTTTCACCTGTCTTGCATGTAGTAGCATCTATGTTTCTCCCTATTTCCTTCTAAACTTTTCTTGCTTTGAAAAACATTTTCCTTATTTATTTTGAAGCTCCATCAAACCCATTAAAAATGTGTGTATGTATGTCTTTTTTTCTAATTACAGAAGAAATCCTTTCTCATGGGTTTGAAAGAATGCAGAATAGAAAAATCAATGGGAAAAAAAATTCCCCTTCCCTTTGAGTTTTTAAGAGAAAAAAAATCCCAAAATATAAAAATTCACTGTAACCCTTACAGAGCTCTGTTAAGGGCAAGTAGCTGTGGAGGAGAGAGGACATGGGACATTGTGTCACATGAGTTTGGTTCACTGCCTTCTTACCTTTGGCCAGCTTTTGATTCTAGAAATCGAGGATGAAACTTATTTTCAGAGATACCGTTGTCTCATTTGAAACCAAAGGTAAAAGAAAATTTGGCATACTTTTATATTGCAAAGTTCCACAATCCTTGCTCAGCGTTGAGAGGAGAGGGTGGATATACCACGTGATCCAAAGCAGACCTCACAGTTCTGTTCTTTCTTTTATACGAAGGCCAAACCCAGTGCATCCCATCTTACTCTTGACTTGCTGTTTCTTCCAACCTCCAAGAACAACAAAAGTAGCCTCTGAGTTATTGCTGGCCCTTCTGCTTCCCCTCCAGCTCCAGCTCAATCACTAAACCATGCCTGGTCTCTCTACAGTGCACATTCTGCCCCATCATTACTGCTGCCTCTCCAGCCATCACACCACCCTCTACACGCATAGCCTCTTTCTCCCTTGCCAACTACTCTACCTCTAGAGTCAACCAACCACTGCTTTAAATTTAGAGTCATGCTCTCAAGAGCTAGAAGAAACCTCGGGGGTCATCTCATCACCTCTCCTCCCACACGGCCTCAATGCCTAGTTGGAGGCTACAGAGCTGGGTGTGCTGCATCTTATATCCTGATGCCCAGGTATGCGTGGCCTGGAATATGCTGGGAGGTTGGGCCAACACGGAGCAAGGAATCAACTGCTGTGTGGTGCAGGCTGGAATCAGCTGGTATCATCACTTTTAAAGCAAGGGAAGGTTCAGGAGCCCTTTAATTTTGGGATTTTGTGTATCACCAGGAAAAAAGTCTCTTCTCTACACAGTTTATCTCCTTGTGTCTCTCTTAAGCTTAAGAATTCCTGGTTCACTCCATTAAGGGGATTGATTAAATCCTCTCGGGGTAGTGATCAGAGTCCTCACAGCCTAGGCCAATTCCATGGTGTCCCTGTCCCCAGACACAGGTAGCTGACCTTGTAGCTGCACAGAAGCACTTCCCTGTCCACACCTCATGCCTTTGCTCACACTGGTCCCTCTGACTAGAATGTTCTTCCTACTTTTTTCACCTGGAAAATGGCCAGTCCAACCCCTCTTCTGTGACACCTTGACTCCCTCCGTGGTCTCCTTGCCTATTATCATAATCTTCTTATAACCCTGACAATGGTAATGATAAGGACAACAATGGCAATAAATATCGAGTATGGATTGAGGGCAGGGCAGTATGCTAATACATACTCATTATTTTAATCATCAGAAACAATTTAGAGGTAAGGAAATTGAACCTTAAAGAGGTTAGTCATTTACCCAGGGTTACAGCTAGGAAATGTTGGCCTGGGGCTCAGACTTAAGTTTGACAGTTTGACTTCTGAGCCCAAACCGTAGTTATGACATCATTCACCATATTGTCTTTTTTTAAAAGTTTACTTATTTATTTTGAGAGAGAGAGAGACAGAGAGAGAGAGAGTGCAAGCAGGGGAGGAGGAGAGAGAGAGGGAGAGAGAGAATTCCAAGCAAGCTCCATACTGTCAGGGCAAGCCCAGTGCAAGGGCGGGGCCAATGTGGGGCTTGAACTCAGGAACCATCATGACCTGAGCCAAAACCAAGAGTCCAAGAGTCCAACGCTTAACCTACCTAGCCACCCAGGCGTCCCATTTACCATGTTTTCTTAATTATCTGTGAGCAAGTGTTGCTTCTTGAGGACAGGGGCCATGGGCCCATCCCCAGTGCCTAAAACAGTACCTGGCATATACTACGTGTTGAGTAAATGCTTGTTGAATAAATGAATAAAGAAATGGATTCCAATGGAGGCCTCCCGTCTTCCAACAGTCCTTGAATCAAACCCAGTGACTTGGGTGGAGGCATGTTTGTCCGTGCCCAAGAGCAGAGGCAGGCAGATGGAGCTGCTGGGCTGTGGTCTCCCTGCTCTCCTGCACTGAGCTGTGCTCTCTCCATACCCCTGTCCTCCTCCTCTGAAGAAGCCCGCGTTCTAGGAAATGGCCAAGTGTGGCCACGAGCCTTCCAGCAGGAAACACCTGGATGGTCAAAGGCTTTTGCAAAGCTCTGTTTCCACAATTACCCTTTATCTCCCTCTCCCTCTTAGATTTAATGCAAGCCAACTGGTATTTCTTTTTAAACAGCCGAGAACACCAGATGGAAGGGGAGGGGGAGGTGGGGGCACAGTGAAAGGCAGGAAGGGGACACTCAGGGGCTGTGGATGAGGGGGGAACTTTCGGAAACAGGGGATGTGGGGAAAATGCCAGACAGGTCCATGGAGGTAGGAAAGGGGAAAAGAGCTGTAAAAGCGAGCAGCTACCATATGTGTGCATGCACATACACACAGAGCTTTCAACACACAATTCAAATAGAGGAAGAAACGTTCTGGTTTCCGTAGCAACAAGGCCTATTGGTGCCTCAGCCAGAAAAACTTATTGGAAAAAAAGGCATTTGCCTGTTAAAGAGCCTGATGAATTGGGAGATAATTATACAGCATTCCGCCACCACTAAAGACATACAAATACACTCCAGCAAATTTTTTAAAGAGCACGGATTGTCACAAATCCCATGAAGGCAGGAGATGGGAGTGAGAGGCAGCCAGCAAGGAGAAAAGGCTACTGGAATGATTTTAGGTGAACACCCCAGGGAGGCAGGCACTTGCGAGGGTCAAATTAGAACCAGCTTGTGCGTCAGTCATCAGAGATCTAGTGTGAGGCAAAGGCTTGATGTTATTTGTATCCCATCCTAAGGGGTCAGTACATTGAGTTCTCTTCTTCCTTGTCCTTTCAGGAAGTGGGTGGGTGGATCAGTAAAATCTAAACTATTAGATTCCGTATGACAGTTTGTTGACCAGAGTGGTGGGATCTGTGTTTATCAGGGCCCTGTTACTGCAACAGAATGAGCCGCATGAATCTCATAGTACATCTGGTCCCTCAGATGCGGTGGGACAGAAGACGAGATCCTTTCAAATTGAGTAGGGTGCTATAGGATCTCGATCAGGGTAGGAGGAAAGGAAATGCATCATTATTTTGTACTCATGGCACAGGACACAGTGCAGGGCATACAACAATTGCTAAATATAATACTTAGTGTATGCAGGAAAGACTGAATGGATAAATGGATGGATGGATGTTATGTAAGTGAACTGATGAGTGAACAGATAAGGAATCATGAGTAACTATGTACCTTTCTTCTTTCCTCTTGCTCATGCGTAGGAATTTATTTGCAACGTCGTTTTGTCCTCCAGAAGATGGGCACGGAGCAGGCACACTCTCAGACGTGGAGTCTTTGGAAGTGAGTCATGTCCCGAGACAAGCCCAATGTCATGGGGCTGGAGATGGCCCAGCATCTTCAGGACTATCAGAAGTTGGATAGTGATATAGAAGAGGAAGTGGTTCTTCCTCACTGAAGATGGTATGCCCTATGACGTACCCTTCTAGTGAGACATCCTGATTAGAAAGAAGAGCTTGCCCACCACCATCAGAGACCAAGATACTTTCTGTAGTTCTTGGGCCCTCAACTTTTTGTTGTTGTTGTTTATTTGGGGGTTTTTGTTGTTGTTGTTGGGTTTTGTTTGTTTGTTCGTTTTGCAGAGAGAGAGCTGGCAGAGGGAAGGAGCAGAGGGAGAGATACAGAGAATCTTAAGCAGGCCCCACCCTCAGTGCAGAGCCCGACGCAGGACTCGATCCCATGACCCTGGGATCATGACCTGAACTCAGATTAAGAGTCAGATGCTCGGGGCGCCTGGATGGCGCAGTCGGTTAAGCGTCCGACTTCAGCCAGGTCACGATCTCGCGGTCCGGGAGTTCAAGCCCCGCGTCAGGCTCTGGGCTGATGGCTCGGAGCCTGGAGCCTGTTTCCGATTCTGTGTCTCCCTCTCTCTCTGCCCCTCCCCCGTTCATGCTCTGTCTCTCTCTGTCCCAAAAATAAATAAACGTTGAAAAAAAAAATTAAAAAAACAACAACAACAACAAAAAAGAGTCAGATGCTCAACCCACTGAGCCACCCAGGCACCCCTTGGGCCCTCAGCTTGGATCTGAATCAGCTTTCATTCTCTGATTTCCTATAGTGCTAGTGGGCTCCTCATTTGATCCTTCACACGTGCCATTTATAATCATGATTTATTAGTTAGTTTTTCCTATGTGTACATCACACCTTTCCAACTAGATTATGCTCCTTAGGAGCAGGGGACCCTTAGAGAACCTCTTCATCATGCCAGCCCTTGGTGGAGAACACTGCATATCAGACCATTGAATGTTTGCAATGCTAACACCATGGAGAAGGACATTGATGCACAGCCTTTAAGAACTGATGGAAAGCATCAGGCTCCATCCCAAGCTAAGAGCAGCTCCGTGCCAAGAAGCTCTTTGCACACCAAACACACCTACACCCACACCTACCATTTTGTGGGTGCTGCCTGGTCTGCTCGCATGTTCGGGCATGGGCTGTGTGAACTGATGGGAAAGAAAGGGAAGGACTCAGGGAAAGTGAGCAAGGATTCATCCCTTTTTCACAGGCGCTTGGCCTATTCTTGAACTGCGTGTATCATAGTCATGTCCCAAAGGAGTCCTGCTCAGGAAGAGAATGCAGTAGCAGCATCAGGCAGTTCCTCTGTCCCGGAGAGAGAGGCGAGGACAAGAGCGCCTCAGGCACTACTGCCTCTTTATGGTCACAACCCTGGAGGTGCATTTTGCTTATACTCTGTTTTCTAGGCAGGAAAGAATAGAGGTTCAGAGAGGTCGAGTAAAGTGCTCAAGGTCACGCACTGCGTGACGTACACTGGATTTACATTGTGTCTCAAGTGTTCAGGCTCTTAACTCCTATCTTATATTGGCTCTTGTGACTCAGGCTCACTGAAGGCACTGGAGGAAGCCCAAGTATGTTTCATTTCCCTGAATAGATAGGTGCCTCTTCTAATAGGCAGCCGGTTTGGGAGTATGAAAGAGGAAATCGGATCAGAGCCCGCTGCTAGTTAAAATGAAGATGGAGGAAGCAGAGTTCAAAGCAGGGAAAAACTTATAAGTCTTATTTTGTGTAAGCATCATATTAAACAGATTCCGTTCCAACTATAAACAGATTTTTACATTTCCACCTTCTCCCCTCCAGCAGCCCCCACCGTCCCTGACAGATTGTTCCCTTCCTTCTTGTTTAGATTATAAGTAAGCAAAATTGGCTTTCCTTCCTTTCTCCACCCCCTGGCCCTGCACCATCTGGGGGTGCATATTTCTTACCCCAGTTTCTTTTAAAATCCTCCCTTTGCTTTCTGTCCAGCGGCCCGTTCGCTTTTGAAGCTCTGCGGAGAGTTTCTCCGCCGGGCGCCAGGGGTCGCAGTCGAGCAGTCGGAGCCGCCTCTCCGCAGGGGCGCAGGGACCGCTTGCCGGGAATCGCGAGCCCATCTCCTGTATATATCAGCGCACCGCATTAATCAGGCCGCAGCTCTGCAGTGCTTTGCGAGGGGAGTGAGAGACCGGGGTTGGGAACGAGATCGGGCTTTTTCAGGCAACTGGAGACCGGCCGCCTCAACTCTCCTGCCCCAGGCTCAGAGCAAACAGTGCTCAATCAAGTGGAGCAGGAGGGGGAGGGCAGCCACTCGCCCTGGCCCAGGGTCATGCTGGTTTTTCAGAATTTCTTCTGAAAAGGAGAGGAGGAGGTGGCGTTACAGCGGCAGATCTTGATGTAGGGGGAGAGGACATGCCTCCCACCCCTGTCCTCTTGCCTCCCCTACCCCTGTCAGCAGCCCAGGCCCCCAGAAGCAAAGCGCTGCTCTCCTCCTGCACGCACGTGGATGCTCCGGCTCACCAGTGATTTCTCCGTCACCTCAGAGAGACTTGGCCCAGCCTCTCATGGTCTCTGCATGTGCCTGGAAAGCAAGGCCTCTGCCAGAATTTTATCAGATGGCATGCAGAGGAGGGGAGGGGAGCACGTGCTTCCTTTAGCATGAATTTTTCAACATTACATTTTCATTTCTCTGCCCTATTTCTCTCAATTCCTCCCACTGCTCTTTTCAGAGCTGGAGCTGCTTCTTAGGATTTGGTGCAATTACTGGGCATCTAAGATGGAGGCACGGGGGGGAAGAAAGGAGGCGAGGAACCCAAGGACAGGGGGAAGGGATGTGCCAGTCCAGGATGCCTGCAGTAAGTCAGTGAGCAGAAGCCAGGGGCTGGCTGGGGCTTTTGCAGCTCTTGGGAAGCACTGTTGAGCAGTTTTATTTAAGCCAGCGTGTGTGTTGGAGGGGGGCGGGCGGGTTGGTGGTGGTGAACCAACAGGAGTCCAGGAGGCACCTTTCCTCTTTCTCAGCAGGGGTCCACTTTTCTTCCTCTTTTCTCCTTCCTGCCCCTCCAGTGCCTCTCTCCTTCCCTTTGTTCCTTCCTTGAAGACAGATGCAAGCACACATAGAGACAAATACACATGTGTAAATATTTGCTTATGATACAAGACAGGCTTCGATCTATTATAATAAGTTTTAAAGGAACAAGTTTCTTGACATCAGTGGGGTTTGGGTTGGATCTTCAGAAATGGGTAGGAATTCCGCAAGAGGGAGGAAGGCATGCCAGGCAGAAAAAAAAAAAAAAAAAGAGCTTGAACAAAGACCTCAACGCGAGAGATTTCGTAGCATTCGAGGAGAGCTGTTGCCGCAGTGGTTCCGCAAAGATGGGGGGGAAGGGATGCGTGGTGTCAGTGTGCAGAGTAAGTTGGATCAGGGATGGGGAATTTTGCGCGCCTAGATGAGGAGGTAGAGGGTTGTGTAAAACAAGCCCATTGAAGCTTCCCACGGCACAGTAGATTTGTGGTCTGCGGGATCCCTGTGAAGGGTGGATAGATAAAGGGTTGGGGTGGTGGGGGTGGGGGTGCTGGGCAAGGGAGATCAGTTTGGAGGGCACTGTGACGGTAGAGGTGCAGACTATGATGGCGTGAACTAGGGCTGCTGCACTGGTAGTGGAAAGAACGTAGAAACCACACGGAAGGACTTCATGCTTGCTTCTCGACAGCCTCCTGCCCCCGTTTCTTCCCCCTCTCTCCCACTCTCCATCATGGTTGGCGATCTCCCACTGCTTTTCATTGACAAATGGAAACTATTGACAGAGAACTCTTTCTCCTCCCAACCGTTAGGTCTACACATGCACCTGTGTCCATTATCGTTGGATCCATCCTTCCTCCTCTGGGATGTAAAAAGTCCCCCTTACCAAAGGCCAGCGCCTCCCCTCTGCTCTTCTGAAGGGTGTTTCTCCTTCGTTACTCCTTCTCTCTCCTGTACCATCTGTCTCCCCCTCTTTCATATTCATTCCCACCAGCACACAGATGTGCTCTATTATTCCCCCCCTTTAAAAAAATTTTTTTTTTAATGTTTATTTATTTTTGAGACAGAGAGAGAGAGAGAAAAAACATGAGTGGGAGAGGGGCAGACACAGAATCTGAAGCAGCCTCCAGGCTCCGAGCTGTCAGCACAGAGCCCCACGCGGGGCTTGAACTCACTAACCGTGAGATCATGACCTGAGCCGAAGTCGGGCGCTCAACCGACTGAGCCACCCAGGCACCCCTATTATTCCCCATCTTCACAAAAGCTTCAATTGATGCTATATTCCTCTCTCCCTATAGCCTTATTTATCGTAAAACTTCTCCAAAGCATTGTCTACGCATGCTGCGTCCATTTCTTCACTGACAACTACAGATCAGTGCTCAGTTTGCTCCAATCTGGCCCACAGCCTTGCTTTGCCAAAATTACTCTTTAATTTTTATTATCCTACACCCGGCGGGTGGGTTTCTGGCCTTATCTTGGTCTTTTGGTAACATCCGGCATATTTCACTCCTCCCTTCTTCACAAAACACTCTTCTTTCTTCGTTTTATAACATTCATACTCTCCTGGATGTTTTTTTTTCTGTATCACTAGTCTCTGCTTCTCATGCAAATTTGCTGGCTCA
Source organism: Lynx rufus (assembly GCF_022079265.1). NCBI lineage: Eukaryota > Metazoa > Chordata > Mammalia > Carnivora > Felidae > Lynx > Lynx rufus. The sequence goes on from NW_025814889.1 coordinate 47,238,444, forward strand.
TCCATTTATTTATTTATTTATTTAGAGGGAGAGAGAGAAAGAGACCGAGACAGAAAAGGGCAGAGGGAGAGAGGGGGAGAGACTATCAAGCAGCCTCCATGCCCAGCATGGAGCACAACATGGGGCTCGATCTCAGTACCGTGAGATCATGACCTGAGCCAAAATCAAGAGCCAGATGTTTAACCGACTGAGCCACCCAGGCACCCCTGCTGGCTCATCCTTTTATTTATTTATTTATTTATTTATTTATTTATTTCAACGTTTATTTATTTTTGGGACAGAGAGAGACAGAGCATGAACGGGGGAGCGGCAGAGAGAGAGGGAGACACAGAATCGGAAACAGGCTCCAGGCTCTGAGCCATCAGCCCAGAGCCCGACGCGGGGCTCGAACTCACGGACCGCGAGATCGTGACCTGGCTGAAGTCGGACGCTTAACCGACTGCACCACCCAGGAGCCCCTGGCTCATCCTTTTAGACAGGATTTCCAAACGATGAAGAACCTGGTTCTGGGCCCTCTTCTTCTTTTCCTTTCCCTTCCTTTCTCTCCCTTCCTATCTCATTGATTGTGTTCCCTTCATCTGTGTACTCCCACAGCATAAACACATCTCTATAATGATGCCTTCTGAATGGATCTCCATTCCAGAGCTCTCCCCGTGGAGCTCCAGGTTGTTATATCTGTCAGCTTGACATCTCTACCAGGATATCTCATTGGCATCTTAAATTTAGCATGTCTAAAACAAAACTCTTAATTCTCTGCTGTATCCACTGCCAGCTGGCTCCGTTCCTCCTTCTATGTCCCCAATCATGAAATGGCATTATCACCCACATAGTTGCTTACACTCGAAACCTTGAGTCATTCTTAATTCCTCCTTTTCTCTCATCTCCATATCCCATCTATCAGCAAGTTCTACAAGGTTTGTCTCCAACATATGTCTCGTATTGGTCCGTTTCTCACCATAGTCACTGCCATCCTATAGTTCAAGCTGCTACTACCTCTTACCTGGTCTAGTGCAAAAGCTTTGAACTTCCCTCCCTGCTCCACCTTTTGCCCCCTCTTCCTCATAATTCATTCTTCAGGCATCCGTGAACTTTTAAAAGCATAATTCAGATCGGATCCCTGGCCTGCTTAAATGCTAACATTTGACTTCCCATCATACTTAGAATAAAATCCAAATGGCTTGAATGATCTCCAAGGCTCTTCATGATCTGGCCTCTGGCCACCCCTTACCCTAATCAGTTATGGTCACTCCCTTCTCAATAAGGTCTATCACAAAGTTCTCATTTCTGGTATTTGGACATGTGAAGCTCTTTCTCTCCCTACAGCCTTGGTACCTGCTGACCCTTGAACCTGGGTTGTTTGCTCTTCCCATGGGTCTTTTTATGAGAGGCTCCCTTCTCATCCTATAGAGATGCTTTTCCTGACCTGAAATTATCCACATCACCCTACTCATTTCCTTCATACCATTGATCACACTTTGCAACATAATGCTTATTTATTGGTCTACTGTCTCCTAAGACTCAGAAACTGATATATCTTTCTCACCCTTACCTTCTCAGCACCTAGCATTGCCCCTGGCTGTGAGTTAGTAGTTTTATCCGTAAGGTAGAAATGGATCTGGTTATCCCACATACAGAGCAAAAGAGGAGGGGGAGTTCTATTAAAGGTGAGAAGGAGATACTAGAAGAACACTAACCTCTGTTCCTGTAAGAGGGGACAAAGGAGAAAGTAGAGACTTGGGTGGGGGTAAACGTGACTTCATGTTGACGGAGAGAAGGCTGAAGGACTTTTCAGCTGTCAGATGAGCATGTAAGTCTACAGCTTGTTGAAGAAATGAAGGCCAGAGATAGGTTTGGAAAATACCTATGCCAAAATGATCATAAAAGCCATGCATGTGGATGAGACTAATTGTAGGGGTCAGGTAGATTGACAACAAGCGAGAGACAGGCACTAAGCCTTAGCCTTAGGTAGTGCCTGTAATTAGGAATGAGAAGAAGGAGGAGCCTTGGAAGGAGACTGAGAGGCAGGAGGGAAACCAGGAGAAGGAAGTATCACTGAAGCATAGGAAAGGCAAGATTTAAAAAAAAGAGAGTAAAATTTCAGTTCAGTTCAATAAATATTTATATTCTGTTTTCCTCTATGCTAAACTCCATATTTTGCTATAGAACTACAAATATCTCATGGCTTATGTGGGGGTTAGAGTCTCTTAGGGGAAAGAGGTATGTCATAGAATATATGTAAATAAAAAATATATGCTACAAAATAGCACTATGTACTTTATAAGTGTATACCTAGATGAAAGATACATGTTGAATATATTAGAGCAGTTTCTCATGGGGGAGAGTTGAAGTGTAGAAGGGGCATAAAAAAGAATCAATACAAAAGTAAAACAAGAGAGGATCTCAACCATACAAGAATGTTAGAGTTCCATGAGCAGAGGCTTCTGATCATTCAACCATCTGCACACCCCCTAGATTCTTGCAGTTTTTTTCTACAATATTGAAATACTTTTTTCATATTATAAAGTGCTAAATATTTCTTATAAAATCTTTAAAAGGTAAGAAAGCAATTAAGAAACTCAGCATCACTTGATATCTCATTGCCCCGATATAACCTATGCTAATATTTTGTAACTAGGTACACATGCATATACGTGTATATATATTTTTGGTGCCTTTAATTATTTAAAAACTGCTAGTAGTTTCTAATTCAAATCACCTAGGAACATATCCTCTTTTGGGAAGAACCGCTTGCATATCTCCATGTAGACACTGAATATAAGGGAAGTGTCTATCTGCCCATTGTTTTAGAAGAAAAGTATAATAGAGTATGTTTTGGTTTCACTAGGGCCTAAAGCCTAGACACTGGGGGTGGTGGTGGTGGTGGTGATGAAATTAGGTAGTCAACTTCCACAATATCTTTTTGCTTCCATGGATTTACAAAGAGATCAAAGAGCCTTTTAGAAGAAGGGCAACAGCACTTTTTCCACTGAGGTCCATGTTCACATCCGGTATGTTGGTGGGGGCCCAGGTGGCAGGAAAAGGAGAAGGAAGAAAGGCATCTTCAGACCCACAGAAGGCACTCAGGGAAGGCTGGAGCCACTCGCTACCCCTACTCCTAGGATTACGACCACGCGTTGGGGAAAGGTTGTGGGTGGGTGAACGCTAAAAATATTGTGTCCCTAAAGAGCTCTAACATCAGAACTCAGGCCTGCTTAGCATGATGTATGATGTGCACATAGCTGAGCTGAATTCTGGGGAAAGACTCGTCATCTCCCATCTAACCCTGAGCAGCTAGATGCAACCTGAGAGTAGGTATAAATCTGGGTTCCTCCAGCACTTCCTGTGGTGAGCAGGGACTTGGGAATCGGGTGTTTCCTATAGTGTGCAGCACCCAACAAAGGATTCATGGAACTCTTCCTGCAGCAAAAGTATTCTGTGGTGGTGACAACAGCTATCGCTGTAGTATTGGGCTTTTGGCACATTGACCGAACTTTCCATTTTCATTTGTCTCTTTCTTGGGCAAGGCAATAGTAACTGATTGCTTTGGCCTCAGTCGGAAACGACCTCACTTACCTCTGGGACTTTTGAAAGGTGTCATTTGGGGAGGAAGGATGAATTGCTCATGATTGATAGAAAGAGAGTTTAAAGTCATTTATTTGGCTTTTAAATGGAATGAAACTTGATATTGACCTCAAATGGGTAAAGCCAAATTACCCCCCCCCCCACCACACACACACAAATGGCACTTCTCTGTACTGTTGGAACCACAGTGGAGAGCAAGACAGATAGTCTACTCTCTGCAGCCCAGAAGTTTATGTTTTAGTAGGAGAGTAGGGAGATGACAGATGCAGAGTAAGGAATTTGGCCTTGCCCAAGAGAGGTCTGGCCTTTGCTCCTGGGAAGTAACCCAACCTCTAAACCCTTGGAATTTCCTGAGTGATACAAGTGTCTTTGTTATTCATGGTAGGCCCCTCAGACCCTGCCTGATACTGTAGGCTAAGGGGTGGATCTTGGTGGGCCCCTTGGGCTACAGGATATCAGCACCACCCCTGAGGGAGTAGAGAGGTGCAGACTGACTTCTGCCACAGGGGCAATAATCCAATCAATTATGTCTGCATAATGAAGATGCAGCAAAAACTCTGGACATTGAGGCTCATGCAAAACTTTTTGGTTGGCTGTTCTCTACCTGTCATGTTTTATGCCACACTTTGTGTCTTGGAGGGGGCCACACCCTGCTTGACTCCTCAGGGAGAGGACAGTGAGAAGCTCCACCTCTGGACCCCACCCAGACTTGCCCCCCCCTTCCCGTCTTGTTGCAGGTTCTAATTTGTATCCCTTCCCTGTAATAAATGTGACTCTGAATATAATAGTCTTCTGTAAGCTCTGAGCGTTTCTAGCAAGTTATCAAAACAGAGGGAGATTTGGGGAAACCCCCAACGTTGCAGTTGGTGCCAGAAGTCTTGGGCAGACCTGGCACCTGGAAGACTGTGTCCTAAACCCTGCAGTTTGGTTAGCTTCAGGTACTGGACAAAACAATTACACAAAACAAACAAATACTCCAAATGTGGAAAAGTTACTTTCAGAAAGTGACAAGTTTCTGAAGAAGATGGAAAACATAGTGATGTAAAGGGAATGACAGGGTGTGGGTCTATGTGTACTGGGTTGTTGGGGTCTGGAGCTGAATCTTCAATGACAAGGCAAAGGCATTCAAAGATCTCAGGGCAGAACATTCCAGGCACAGCCAACTAGAGGCACAAATGGTTTGTGAGGTGGGAACAAGCCAGGTGTTTTCAAAAAAAAGGAAAGGGGTGCCTGGATGGCTCTGTCGGTTAAGCTCCACCTTGGCCCAGGTCATGATCTCAAGGATCATGAGTTTGAGCCCCGCATCTGGCTCTGTGCTGACAGCTCCGAGCCTGGAGCCTGGAGCCTGGAGCCTGGAGCCTGGAGCCTGGAACCGGGATCCTGGATTGGATTCCGTGTCTCCCTCTCTCTCCACCCCTCCCCCACTCACACTCTGTCTCTTTCTCTCTCAAAAATAAATAAACATTTAGAAAAAAAAGGAAAAAGGGGTCCTGCTCCAGAGGGTTACGTAAATCAGGTCTGGCCTTTGTGTTTTGTTGTTAAATACGATTGGAAATTCATTGGAAGATTTAGCACATGACGTGCTTGTGTTTGGTGTTCTTCTACTTATTTATTCATTTTTAAATTACAGTATAATTAACATATAGCATTATATTAGTTCCAGGTTTACAATATAGTGATTCAACACTTCTATAAATTACTCAGGACTCATGATGATAAGTGTACTCTTTAATTCCTATCACCTATTTTCACCCATCACATCCCCTCTGGCAACAACCAGATGGTTCTCTGTATTTAAGAGTCTGGTGTTTTTTGTTTTTTGTCTCTTTTTTTCTTTGTTCATTTGATTTTTCTTCAATTCCACATATGAGTAAAATCACATGGTATTTGTCTTTCTCTGACTGACATATTTCACTTAGCATTATACCTTCTGGCTCTATCCATGTTGTTGCAAATGGCAAGATAATATTCTTTTTTTGTGGGCTGAGTAATATTCCATCGTGTATATATACATCTATCTATTGATGGACACCTGGGCTGCTTCCATATTTGGTTATTGTAAATAATGCTGCAGTAAACATAAGGGTGCCTGTATCGTTTTGTATCAGCACGCAGGAGGTATGACTACTTATATTGGTTCAGGGAGTAGAGCCAGGAATCACGTAATACGTGAGAGCAAGGATGGAGAATCAATGGGGCAAGATTGCAGAGAATGTGGGAGGGTGTGGCATGAACAGCAGAAGTGGAGAAAGAGAAAAAGGTGACGGGGACCCAAAGGCTCATTGGGAATGAGAAAACTCAGCTCTGCTGGCCCTGCTTATTGCCGTGAAGGAGTTGGCAGAGAATCTCCTAAGAATAAAGGTCAACAGCATGTCGGAGAGCTTCAGGGAATCAGGATGGTTTCAAAATACTTAGATGCTCCTTCTCTGTGGAAAAACAAAAATTCCCAAACCTCATAGGAATTGTAAGTTCCTCTCTATTCCAACAATGTGCTACACATACCTCTCTCAGAGCACTTATCCTATTTCATAGTAATGATTTGTGTGTCTGACCCACCTTCTTGAATATTATCTCTATGAGGTGATGAAACTTAGTTGGTCAGCAAATTTCCCTTCCCTCAAAGCGTGAATGAGAATGAAGTACCCTCTCTGGATGAAGGCAACACAACAGGAGGAGTCCAAGCCACCCTTCTATGAAATAAATTAAAAATCATAGGCAAACATTACCTTGGGTCAGAGTCAAGGATTGGTGCAAATTTCAGCCCCTTGAAAAAACTGTTGAACACATACACACATTATGTCGATGTGGTGAATTTTATAGAAACCTATTAGAGATGGGGAAAAGATCCTTGCTGGGCACATTCTAAGCACTCTATAGGGAAACATGTTTGTTGAATGAATGCATGAGTACATGAGCAACATTGAGGACAACTGAGATGAGGGAGAGTGTATGTGTCTTCACTCAGGTCTTCCTGTTTCATGATTTTCACAAGCAAGACAGCCTGAGCTTGTGTAGAGAGGCTGCAAAACTCATGGGTTAGATTAATCGAGGATTACAGTAATGTGGGGTAATACGGAGGAGGGTCCAGTAAACAGATGGTTTTTCTGGTGGTCCTCAGCACGTCTGGAGTTGATCCCAGAAGGCTCTCTTAAAGATGCTTCCTTACAACCATGCAAAACTTGAAATCAAGCATCTTCTGGTGGATAGCCTATTTGTTCCTGAGGTGCCCTTGGCTTAGTCTGGGTACAGGGTGTGTGTGTGTGGGGGGGGGATGGTATGCCTATGCCCGTTGACCGTTATCCTACGCTGGTTTGCGTGAAGGTCACAGAGCACTAATTCTTCTGAGTGCTAGCCTATGCCAATTCTTTCCCAGTCCTGAGAACTGCTCATTCTTCAATGTGTGATGGTTTAGGGCAATGGTTCTCAGATGTTAAGGTGGACCAGAACCACTTGGAGGGCTTCTTAAAATACAGATTGCTGGGCTCACCCCTGGAACTTTGGATTGAGTCAGCTTGAGGAGGAGCCTGAGAATTTGCATGCGTAACAATCTCCCAGCTGGTGCTAATGCGGTTTCTGGACTATGCTTTGTCTAGAGTTCTCTTTCTTCACATCACCCAGCTTTGCTTAAGAGACAGTGATCTATCCCAGCAAAGTGCACGTCCTTTGTTCTCTGCGTTTTGATTCCTCCACTCCTTCCTCACTGCAGCCCAGCAGCTGTGGACTCTACAGTGGGAGGAAAATTGGAAGATAGCCACAAAAAAAAAAAGAATTATAATGTCTTTTCACTTGGCTGGGTCAACGCATCTCAGGGGACTCAGAGTGCCCTCCCCACCATTGTTGGCAAAGATTGAGGTACAGCTTTAGTCCTCTTTAAAGGCCATTTCTATGGGCACGCAGGTCACTGTTGGTAGTGGAACTCTTGTTTCCAGAGGACGCTGACTCTGAGGAAATGCCTTGACCTTCACTCTTGAAACTGTCCCCACATATCTCTTGGCTCTGCTCTGAAGTCCTGCCCCAGCCCTTCTTCCCAGCTGATCCCTCCCCTTACTTTTCTCTTGTACATCAGGTGCAGACCTTGTCACATTCCTTCCTCAGTGCCCCAGAGGACCCATGTTGGTTCCTCCTGGAAATCGTTAGTTTCCCAGTTAGACTCTTTCGTTCAGGTGGAACATCCCCCAAGGGCAAGGCCCACAGCTTAGCTCATTTTGAGTGTTCCCTTACACTCCCTCACTGTGGCATGTAGCCTGGTGCTATGGGGTACACAGTGGGTGCTCAATAAATACAAGTTTTCCAAATGTAGAGAAGAAGGTCTCAGTCCCATTCCACGTGGACACACAGTTCACCTGATCTCCATCTGTTAATGTCCCTGTCACAGTACATACTTGCATTTTAAGAGACCACTTAGCTTGCAAAATATGTTCTTGCAGTCATCTTTGAAGAGATCCAACCCCCACTTCCAATCAGAGGTTTGTCCCCCAGCATTATAACCACCAGGGAAATTCTTTTACTGGAGTTTGGAATGAGATGCTTTTTATGCTAGGTGCTCTGCAGGTATGTGGATGTTAAAGACTGTGTGGGAAGAAGAAGGTTTATGATCATCGACAACCAAGTAAATACCACTGTGAGCCAGGAAAAATTCACTTCTAGATCTTTGTATTTCATCTAACTGGGTAATGACATCCTCAGAACTTATACACTCGACTTATGATGTTAAGATACCTAGGATTTGGGGAATGCTTTGAGAAGGGCAAGGTGAATGCAAGGTATGCATTCTATTTCTGCCTGCACGCAGTTTTGAAGGTTTCAGTTCTGACATGGTGTATCTTCATCATTGAGGAATATCTCTGGGCCATTATGTGTGTGTGAAATACAGACTCAGACACGTAGACATTCCCCCCACCCCCCACCCCCAGGCCGCACCTGAATCTATAGTAGGATTTATTTTAAAGAAAATGTTACAGGGGCGCCTGGGTGGCGCAGTCGGTTAGGTGTCCGACTTCAGCCAGGTCACGATCTCGCGGTCCGTGAGTTCGAGCCCCGCGTCAGGCTGATGGCTCGGAGTCTGGAGCCTGTTTCCGATTCTGTGTCTCCCTCTCTCTCTGCCCCTACCCCGTTCATGCTCTGTCCCAAAATAAAAAAAAAAAAAAGAAAGAAAAGAAAATGTTACAGATACAGTTAAAATCCACTGGATACTTCTCCTCCATCTCATTTCTTTCTTTCCTTTCTTAGAAGTAACCGACACCCTGGATTAGGTTTTTGTCCTTCCCACACATTTAAAACACTTTTTACTAGATATATGTCATAAATAATATATAGAATTGGCTCTCATGTCCTTGGTCACATGTCTTTGCCTCCTGTACACTGTACTTACCATCCTGCAACTTTCTTTTGTTTGCTCAGTGTTTATATTACGTGTATACTTTATTGACGTGTGATTGACATGCAACACCTTGTACACATTTAGTGTATACATGTTGATGAGTTTGCACATATGCATTCCCCTGTGATACTTTCAGCACAACCACGATTCTAAACAGATTCATCGTCTCATGAACATTTTTAAATAGTCTGCATGTCTGTGTGTGCCTATTTTTTTTTTAATGTTTACTTATTTTGAGAGAGAGAGAGAGAGAGAGAGATAGGGGGAGAGAGAGAGAGAACCCCAAGCAGGCTCCACATTGTCAGTGCAGAGCCCCATGTGGGGCTTGAACTCACGAACTGTGAGATCACTACCTGAGTCAAAATCAGAAGTCTGATACTTAACCGACTGAGCCACCCAGGCTCCCCTGTGTGTGCCTACTTTCATACCAGCAAGGACTGCTTTAAAGATCTGTCCATAACACATGTATGTGAGGAATATCGTGATTACACATTTATATGTCCAGGCGTAGGGAGGGGAACTTAAAGCTTGCCCTTAACCATTTCCAAGTAAGTTTACACGTATTTATCAAATACACTTGTAGAGTCAAACATACCATAGGTCATGTCCTGTCCCTTCTAAATACAAAAGAGACATCTTGCCAAAGTCTGATTTAATAGTTAACTTTCTATGGAGGTGTTAATGCTATGCCCGCGTTGCAAATATTTTGGAAGAATTTCTTCTGTGCTTTAGTCTTTGATCTTGGATTACTATCCATAAATCGGCAATAACTGTTGCAAATCTGTTTCTTTTTTTTTAATTTTTTTCAACGTTTTTTATTTATTTTTGGGACAGAGAGAGACAGAGCGTGAACGGGGGAGGGGCAGAGAGAGAGGGAGACACAGAATCGGAAACAGGCTCCAGGCTCCGAGCCATCAGCCCAGAGCCTGACGCGGGGCTCGAACTCACGGACCGCGAGTTCGTGACCCGACTGAAGTCGGACACTTAACCGACTGCGCCACCCAGGTGCCCCGCAAATCTGTTTCTTAGAGAGCTGTTTTATATGTCCTCTCTTCCTAAAGATAGTAACTCACCAGCCCCAGAAAGTTCCTCTGGCTTGGTGGGGACTGTCAGTCCAGGAAAAGGTCACTGAGACTGGGTCTTCCTAGTAGAAGTAAGACTTTGCATTTCAAACATTCTTAGGAAACCGCTTCTGACTTACAAGCAGTATAGGCTTATGATAAATGAAGATTCTATTTCGCATAACTGATTGCATTTGACATGAGAAGTATGGACCAGACCTTGACCCCAATTAATGAAATTGCCAATTGCTATTTACAGAGGTTAGCCCAGTGCCTGTGATATGTTTGTAAAACCTCATTAATTCAGAATTTGGGTTCCTTTAGAGAGGGCCATCCTTTACATATATCTTTGTTTTAACTTCGGAAAAGATTCTGCCACGAGAATGAGTAATGTGGAAAGTTATATTGGGGATACATTTAACACGCATAAGTATACTTTTTTTTTTTTTCAACGTTTATTTATTTTTGGGACAGAGAGAGACAGAGCATGAACGGGGGAGGGGCAGAGAGAGAGAGGGAGACACAGAATCGGAAACAGGCTCCAGGCTCTGAGCCATCAGCCCAGAGCCTGACGCGGGGCTCGAACTCACCGGCCGAGAGATCGTGACCTGGCTGAAGTCGGACGCTTAACCGACTGCGCCACCCAGGCGCCCCTAAGTATACTTTTAAGCAAACTGAACCCTCTCAGTGGTGTTCTATCAGTCTGTATTTGAATTTTTGCCAGACAAAATGGGTCTAGCAGCATTGCATGAAGACTGTGACCAAAAGCTGTCAAACCCAAGGCCCTTTCTTCTCTCTTTTGGCCACATATTTCTTCCTCAGGGCCCCTCCACTTCTCTTGAGATCTGCTCCATTTTATTTACTAACCAGTTCCTGTGTATGCTCAGGGTTTGACAACTTTAGTTTGCACCAGGCCATTGTGTTCTTACGGGGTCCAAACACCAAATGCCCAGTCTTCTAGTGTGAGCTACTCCAAATACTCTATGTGACAACTGTCTTTTATGCGAATCTTCAAAGGCCATAGCGAAGGGCCAGACCAAATATTGACAGCCCTAGTCCTTTTTTATTTTAATGTTTATTTATTTTTGAGAGAGAGAGAGAGATACAGAGTGTGCGTGAGGGAGGGGTAGACAGAGGAAGACACAGATTCTGAAGCAGGCTCCAGGCTCCAAGCTGTCAGCACAGAGCCCAAAGCGGGTCTCAAACCCACGAGCCGTGAAATCATGACCTGAGCTGAAGTCAGACCCTCAACCGACTGAGCCACCCAGACGTCCCTGACAGCCCTTGTTATGACCAGTCTTCTCTAGTTGGGCGAGAGACACATGTTACAAGCCCTGGCCACCCTAGGAGGGCAATGTCTCTTAGATTTGGGCCACTGGCCAAGTCAAGCACTTGGCAGGTGGCTCCTTTGGGCCACTTGTGTCAAGGGAAGGAAACAGGGTCCACGTAAGGTGCGACTGCAGTCCTAGGCACAGCCACACATTCACCCAGCACCCCCTGACCTCTCACCTTTGTTTTGGTACCGTTGTAAAATCAAACACTTTGATACGGAGTCCAATTTGGTAGTGAGGCTCAGGATCCCCGAGGCCCATGCTGCCTGCCATTACTCCTACATGTTGCACTGGCCCAGGGGTGCGTCCTCACCCTCTTTTCTCTTCTTCAGACTCTCCCTGAGAAATCTTCACCTGAGCCCAGGGCTTCAGTCTCTATGATGACCCCCAATCTGTGTCTGCCACTCAGCTCTTCTCCAGGCCCCAGCCTCTTATGTTCAGTTTCCTCTCAGGCAACTTATCCGTTTCTGAAATTCACAAGTGCAAGCCAAAACTGTTGTCTCTTTCTAAAGCCTCTTCTTACATTTCCCGAAGACCTAAATTTCCCAGTTTACTGAATGTCAGAGCTTCTCCACAATTGTCTAATTCTGAAAAGTCCTAAGAGTTTTGAATCTTCTCTACCAGTTCTATTCACTCGGGATCACCCTTTTCCTCATAATACCTCCTGCGGCTGCTTTTGTGCACATCCCGTCCATTTCATTAGATTTGTATAATAACCTCCTCACTAGCCGTGCTGGCCCGTTTTTTCTCTTCTAATCTTTCTGCCACACCGCGATCGGAATTCTCTTTTCAAAAATGACCTGATGTCAATTCCCTAATTAAAAAGCTTCAATGGCTCCCCACTGCCTATAGGATAAATTCTGAACTCTTTAGCTTAGCTTATTACACCCTTAACCGTCTACCCCTCACTACCTCTCCCTCCTTATACCCCTCTATTCCCCATCCCTTCCCGGGCCTCAGTCATACCCACTATCCAATACTCCCCACGGGTGCCAACTTTTTCTTCAATCTCATGTATTTTTATAATGGCTTTCTGCCTGGAATATTACAGCTCTACTGATTCTTAAGGGTCAGCTCAAAATCTCATAACTCAAATCTTCTGGTCCACTTGTCCCAAGGCAACTGCTTCCTCCTTGCGGTTCTCAAAGTTTCCTTTATCCATTCTTCCATTAAAGCGCTGAACACATTGCATCAGAATTATTTTCTAGTGGTTTAGCAGACGCCGTTCACTTAGGGTCCAGGAAGTAACATTCATGAACGGTGGGGGCAAGTAAGGACAGTAGATACGGCGGCCACATGGAGAGTTACGAGGCCTGGCCAAAGGCCTCTCTAGTGGATGCTTTTTCTACTATTTTTTTTTCTTTTACCAAATTTGAGTACTTTTCTTATGTTTTCATAGTTTCCGTACATTACGATTCTTGCCAAAAAAACGGAACTCTTCTGTAGTGGGGGTGCAGGTAGGAAACCTCGGTTCCTTCATGAAACATGGATCTGGAAAGTGGGTAGTGTGAGGGAGGCAGGTAATGCCAGGGCACTGATCTGCTGGCCAGCATGGCAATGAGGCCATCTGGTTCTGTGGACGACCATGCTGAGCTTTAGGAGTTGGGTCCCAGGCAGTAAGGGCAGCAGTGTAAACAAGAGAGGCCTCTGTGATACAACTGGGCTTGTTCCTGGCCAACAAACTTTCAGACTCAGCCTTTCTGGCTCTCATATAGAGTCTCTGGCCCACCTAATACCTTGTACTACATTTATTTTATGCTTCCACTAGCTAGAGTGGATTGTATCGTTCACATCTAAGAACCCCTGATTGAAAGATAATTAGTATGTGTGTGTGTGTGTATGTATACACACACACACACATACTCACACACACACACACACACACACATTAGCGTGCTAACAAATTACCACAAATTTAGTGGCTTAAAACAATTTATTATGTTATTGTTCGACAGGTCATAAGTCTGACACAGGTCCCACTGAGCTAAAATCAGGGCATTTGCAGGGCTGCATTCTTTTTTGGAGACTCTAGGAAGAATCTGCTTCCTAGCCTTTTTTAGTTTCTAGAAGCCACATACTCTCCTTGGCTCTTGGAGCTCTTCTTCCATCTTCAAAGCCAGCAACAGCATGTCAAGTACATGTCATGCTTCAAATTTCTCCTGCGTCTTCTTTTGTCCCATCTCTCTCCATCCTGACTGAGGCTGGGAAAGGTTCTCCACTTTTAAGGACTCATGACTAGCTTAGGTCCTCCTGCATGGTCCAGGACAATCACTCCCTGTCAAGGTTCTTAAACTTTAATCACATATGTAAAGTCCGTTTTGCCATAGAAGGTAAGGTATTCACAGGCTCTAGGGATTTGGATGTGGATGTCTTTAGAGGGCTATTATTCTGCCTAATATCATACACTCTACCCCTCAGGGAAGAGAGCCTGTCTTACCCACCTTCATGGGCCCAGCATATAGTTATACTTACTGAATAGATTGTTGACTGTAACCTCAACTAGACAAACTCTACCAGAGAGCCTTGTCACCTTCCTACTCCTCCTGCAGGTGTGGCTGAGGCTGTTATCAGGGCAGGCATGGTTCTGGCTGGTAGGCCGCTCCCTCTGGGCTCTGCTGTAGCCACTTTGGGTGCCTCCCTGTGGCGCTGTCTTCTATTCTATAACGCCCGGTGTTAACTTCAGCACCTGACAGCATCACACTTCATTTCTTTAATTTAATTATTCCTTCAACATCCCAGGGAGGTGAGGCAGACTCAAGTGTGGAGTATAGCAATGGAGATACAGGTTCTTGGACTTCACCAAAATCCCTACACCAGAGTCTAGAGAGGTCAAGAGAAAGGCAGACCTATTGACTCCCTGCTCAGACTTCCTTTCACTGGACCTCATGGCTTTTTTCCTGTCACTTACAATCTGTCACATGGTAACTGGGTTCAGTGGCAGAAAGACAGACTGTGAGGGAGAAAGTAAAAAAAAAATGTCTTCTAGAAGCCCAAGGGAGCTTTTCAGGAGACAGCACATCTGGCAATACTTCAAACTAAGACTGGCCTAGATTCTGTGATGAAATAAACAAACAAACATGGTGGATCCTTTTAATGCATGGAAACTTGGTTAGAGATCCTAAATGACTTCCCACTGCTCTTTGAAAAAGCCCTAAATCCCTAAGAAGACCCATAGTGCTCTGCATGACTTTATTCCTGCCTACATCTCTGGTTTCCTCTCACCAGTATTTTCCCGGTTCTCAACAGCCCCGCTAAGCCACTTGTCTTCCAGTTTTTCAAAGTGGTCATGCCCTGTGCTCATGGTATTTCCTCTCCTGTGATCATTTTCCCATTTCTTTTCCTACTCCGTCAGCTAGCTAATTCACATTCCATTTTAGGTCTTTGTTTAAATTTACTTATTCATGAAGGTTTTCCTGACCCCCTAGGCTAGTATCAGTCAGTGTTCTTAAAGAAACAGAATCAGCAGGATATGTGTGTGTGTGTGTGTGTATATATATATATATATATATATATTATAAGGAATTGGCTTACATGATTATGGAGGCTGAGGAGTCCCACCCACCCTTCACTGTCGGCAAGCTGGAGACTCAGGAAAGGCGGTAGTACGGTTCCAATTTGAGTCTGAAGGCCTGAGAGCCAGGAGCATTGATGGTACAAGTCCCCACCCAAGGCAGAGGACCAATGTCCCAGCTCAGCAGTCAAAGAGTGAACTCTCCTTTCTTTCTCCTTTTAGTTCTATTGAGGCCCTCAATGGATTGGATGATGCCCATCCACATAGGAGAGGACAATCTGCTTTACTCGGTCTAATCTAAATGTTGATCTCATCCAGAAACACCTTCACAGACACCCACAGAAATAATATGTAACCAGATATCTGGGTACCCCATGACCCAATCAAGTTGACACATAAAATTAAGCATCACAGTCTCCCAGTTATACATAGCAACATATCACAATTGTAATTAAGTAATTAATTATCTGTAGTGATGTGATTACAACCTTAATGCCTATCTTCCTTTTTTCAGACTATAAACTCCACAAGGAACTTACTTTATTCACCACTTTATCCTCAGAGTACAGCACAGTGACAGAATAGAGTTGCCACTTAAGAATTTATTGAAATAATAGCTTTCCAGTAGAGTCCCACCAATTGCTAAGGAAGATATTACTGAAGAGATTGGGAAGAAGAGAGTGTCCAATTCTATTGCAATTTCTGAGGCGAAGCACTTCATCTTACATTACTTTATCTCTCAAAATGCTATCTCCCTTATTCCGAAGTCCCAGCAATTATCGAACAAATACTAAGTGATAGAAGGAAGTGGACTAATGGCATGGCATTGGGGGTGGAGGTGGGGGATCCTCAAAGAGCTGGGTCTTGGGCTGGTTTGTGAGAAGAGTCTGTGCAGGTATTTAACCTCCCCTTGCTTCGCGTCCAAGCTTGGCCTTTGCCACAGCACTGCTGGCCTCTGGGCCAGGAGTAGAAGGGCCTTCCCATCTCAGTGCTATGGAGGGAGGAATGGTGGATGCATGTCTTCCTATGAGTCCACATTAAGAAATCTTAAAATTGCTCCCCAGCTTTGTAAAAAAGCAAGGAGGAGTCAGTTAAGGGAGGGCAGACTCAAATGGTCGTGGCAAAGCAGAAAGGCAGAACGAGTCCCTTGACGTGCTGGAGCTGATAGAAATTATAGAGTTTTAGCCAGTTCAGATCCGTACTTTAGAGCTGAGGCACCTGAGGACCATGTAAGCTCACTGGTTCTGCCAAGATTAATAACCAAGCCAGAACTCAGATTCACCTCTTTGGACCTCTAACTCAGGACTCTCTTTACCCCATCATTTCCCCTGTCCACTCTAATGACCACACATGAATGCAAGTGAGCATAAGCAATGTAATCACTAAACCCACACAACCCGGGGGCTAGATGGAGTCTCCTTGTCTTTTGAAATGCAAATAATACTAGCTTGGGACCCTCATTCCATGGGTAAAGGGGATCCACCTTCTCTCTCAGTCTTTGCAGAGGTATTTACAGACACCTACTCTTCTGCTGGTCACCTCCAGCCCTGACTTCCTGCTTCTGACCTCCTGACCTTCCTGTTTCTGGATCACCTGGGTAAAATGTGCACGTCTTACCTTTTCCTCACTAAATTATGCCTTGCTGGGCATGATTCCTTCACCTCCCCCAAGTGGTACCATCACCAAGCTGATGGAGCCTTGTGTGTAGCAGACTCAGGTGAAGGTTCGAGGGCGTGGAGGGAGTTTACACTGCAGGACCACAAACAACTTCACTGCACAATAGACACCCTGTTCTCAAACGTTCTTGGGCATTCCTACTGGCCTCTCTTCTCAGCAAGGAGCAACTTCCAGCCACATTACACAGACCCCTTTCCTCCTTTCCTCTCCCATCCTACCCCAAATCCTGTTACATTTTTGTGCAAAAAATATTTTAACTATGCCATAGATTATCTCCTTTGTCATTGACCAAGCTCTTGGGACCCATCTTCTGCACTTCCGTAGGCATATCAAGGGGTCTCACTCACCAAAGGGAGTTGTCTTTCTGAGATGAACTTTATCTAGTGCCATCTGTGTGTGTGTGTGTGTGTGTGTGTGTGTGTGTAGGCATGTAAATATAAGGTGGCTCATGTTTTCTTAATATTTTCCCATATTTTCTACTTATTGCCTTAGTTTAATGTTCCAAGATACCTTTTAGAGAAGGATGAGAGCTCAAAGAAAGATCAGGAAGAGAAGAACATAAATGGCCATTGTAGCAGATGAGGAGTGTGCAACAGAGGGGTGGGAAGGGCCCTGAAAACCACAGAGCTGAGACATGATCAAGGTCCAGATTCAGGGTGGCCTCTGGAGGCGGGCTGTGCCAGTGATGGGGCACGTAAGGAAAGGCTTATGGGCGGTGCAGGAGTTGAGGCCCCTTAGACGGGCAGGGTGTCGGATGGAGATTGGGCAGAGATGAGAGGAGCCATTGGACCAAAGCCTCCAAACTCCAGCCACTCCAGCTGTTGCTGCAGCCCCCAGGGCCTGGCTGTCAGTCACCATTAAAATAGCACCTTGGAGGTACTTCAAGGGGGCCTGGGAATCAGAGACCAAGGAAGAGTCCAGAAAGGGATTTTATTAGGCCATTCTCATCAGCTAGAGTGAACAGTGTCAGGCACAGCTACAATATTTGTGACTACGAGGTGGGATCCAGGAGAGCTGGTGGTGGAAGTTTTTGGAGGAACATAGCCCTCAGGGTCTTTACTGCCTCCTTCCAAAACATGGGTCTTGCCCAAATGGATGTACTCTCATTTGCTTCCAGAAGCTCCTCCTTGCTCTGTTTCCAGCTGCCCCAGGCCGAGCAAGGGACGCTGCTTAGATGATCTTAGAGCCTGGGTTTCTTTCATGTTAGTAACTATGACAATAGCTAATACTTGCGAATGCTTTACCTGAATTGACTCATAACAAACTTGTGAAAGTAGGCATTCTCTCTATTTTAAAAGTGAGCAAACCGAGACAGGGAAGTTGAGGAGTTTTTACCAAGGCCACACAGTCGGCAAATGTTGGGTCTGGGAATCAAAACCAGGCTGTTTAGCATCAGTCTAAGTGCTTAACCACCACACCAGCTGCCTTTTAGTAGACATTTGAAGCATCATCTGGGTAAAGGGCAACTCCAAATATACAGCCAGTCAGAAAGTACGACTTATTTCTCAATCAGAAAAGTGACAAAAGACATGGTTTGACCATTTTGAATATGCAAACTTGTATAATAAGAGGTTAATTATTCACGTAAAAATTATGTAGGGTTGTCCTAGTCAGGGTTCTGCATTCCAAGGAGTGGAAATTGACTCTCGTTGCCGTAAAGGATGTTGGGTAGCAGGTGGAACCGAAGGGGAGGGTGGAGAACCAGGACTGAGAACAGAGCTCCTGCCTGGCCCAGCTTCGCTGTGCGGACACTGCGGACCTGACTTGCATTGCTGCTGCAGGAGGCCCTGACAACATTGAAGTTAAATGTCAAAACCTGTATTCAGAAAAGTGCACGCTCATAAGCATATAGCCCCAAGAATGGACAGCCAACACACCCATGTATGCACCTGGTACCCACCACCATGCAGAACATTACCAGCATCCCATATGAAAAAGTTCAGTGTCAATAAATATCTAAAGCGATTTTCTAGAGTGGGTGCCCAGTGTATTCCTACCAGCAAGTTCCGAGATTTCCAGCTGCTCTGCAGGCTTCACAGTCTGGTCCTGTTTTCCTCCTCATACTGGGCTTTCGGGCAGCTTTGTAAAGGTATCCCATTGCAGTTTTAATTTGAATTTTTCTGATAATTGGTGGTGAGGCTGGACACCTTTCACATCATATTGACTATTTGATATTGCATTTTGTCCTTTTTTTTTTTTCAGTTTTGTTTTCTATTGAGTTGTCTGCCCTTTTCTTATTGATTTGTAGGAGTTCTTTACGTATTCCGGATACCAGTCCTTTATTGATGCCTATTGCAAATACCTTCTCCACTCTGTGAATTGTGTTTTCACTCTCTGATGATACCTTTGAACAAAAGTTCTCAACTTTGATGTAGTCCAATTTATTGATTTTCTTCCCTTTATCGTTAGAGCTTTTTGTATCTTATTTAGGAACGCTTTGCCTACTCCAAGGTCAAGAAAATATTCACCTACCTTTCCTTCTAAAGGCCTTACACTTAACCAGGGTATTGCTTTTTTAAAACGACCTTTAAGTGTTTCAATTATGACAACGGACAGTTGCAATTCTCCTGAGAATAGTTGCTAAATCTGTGTTAAAATGTTTTTATTTTTTAAACAGGCCATGTCAGATTTATGTCAGATAACGTCTGAAAGCACCAAATATAAGCAATGATTGAGATCATTGTAAGGCTAATGGGTTTCCCCAAACAATTTTTATTGTTCAAAGTAAAGTAATTAAGAGTTCCATTGGTAAAAAGGAAACTCTCACTTTATATAGAAATGGTATATTTCACGCCTGTTTTGATTGCAAAAGACAGGAATTCAACTACAAGTAGCTTAGAGAAACAAAAAAAGAAAGATGAGAAGGACAGAGAGGAGATTTGACTGGCTCTAAATCCTAATAACTAAAGAACAAGATGGGGCTGACTTCAGGCACAGCTTGATCTAGGCACTAAAACAGTATATTAGGGCTGTACTTGTACATGTCTCTATATACTCTACACCTCCTTCTCTCTGTATTTTGGCTTCATACTCAAGAGGAAGGAAAGATGGCCACTAACAGCTCTATGTCTATATTCGTATAATTTCTAATCTAGGAAGAGAGACCCTTTCCCCTGTATTTATATGTTACATCTCAGAGAAGGCCCTAATTGGACTTATTTGTGTCATGTGCCCACTCCTGAACATATTACTGTGGTCAAGGAGCTGGAATAGTCTAAGTGGTCAGGCTGGGTCACATGTTTACCCCTATGACAGGGGAGGAGGGCTGGGCCACTGTGAATGACAGTGCACTTTGCACGTAGGATGGATGGGTGGCTCTCCAGTAGGAAAGTGAGGCGGTATTTTCAGACATCCACTAAAATATATTTCTGTTAACATGGCAAGAAAAGGAAGAATCTCTTGGTGCCAAGGGGTTTCCCTGGCCTTTCTGCTTTTTATAAAATTCTATATGACAGGAGCTGGGCTAGGTGCTGGGGATAGACATAAAGAAGCCATTTTCTGTGCCTTAAGGCCCACACAATCTTTTAGCTGAATAGAAACATCAAAAGGCAAATGCAAGACAAGGTGACGTTTGTGACATGGAGGCCTGCACGCGTTGCAGTGGGTGAGTCTATCGGTGTCTATGGAGTGCCAGATGAGGAGCAAATTGGGCTAACTCTTGAAGAGGGGAAGTTTTCTGGCGGATGAATAGAGGAAGTGCGAGGGTGACTTCCAGGCACAGAGAGCAGCTGGGCAAAGGCAGAGGGGCCTAGTGATGGAGGGTGTGTTCAATGGAAATCCGGGTCCAGGAAATCCAGCACAGCCGAGACTCTCTGTGTCCTTCTGCCTCCACCCAGGCCAGGCAGGGCATGGGCATAGGCATTGAAGGGGCAGGGGGAGATAACATCTTTGGTAGGCAACCTTAAAACCGGTGGTGGCTTTTGTCCCTAGCAGTGCTTGCATTTTGGCCATACCAAAAGGGAGTCTTGTCCAGAGTCTGTTAAGGGCTTTTGGGAAGTGTGCATGAAGAGGCTCAACCTTCTCACGGCTTCTTATCAAAACAGAATGTGCACTGCTGAGCTGTTGCTACTTTGAGGCATGTTTACATTTGAGCTAAATTCAGTGCTGCCCTTCCACTGAGGTTCTTTTCCTTTCCCTCTCTTCTCTGCGCGTGCGCGCGTGCGCGCGCGCGTGTGTGTGTGTGTGTGTGTGTGTGTGTGTGCGCGCGCAAGTGTGTGCCCGCAGGCTCCCGGCATCTCTCTCACTTTGAAAGACTGCCTGCCTATCATGTTGACAAGGAGAAGACACGCTGGGAAAATGTCACAGATGAACGGTCCCAAGGGAGACAGCTTTGTCAAATGCCAAACATGTGGGGAAGATAAGGCCTGCTGGGGCCTGGGGAGGGGGTGACTAAGCGAGAGCAGGCCAGGGGCCGGCAGCATTGGTGCCCCTGAGACAGTCTTAGCATTTGTCTCAGAGCACGCTAAGGGTAGGAGCCTGTCACTGGGGAAGGGTGAGGTGAAGCTCTGTTTAAAATTCAGGGTCCAGCCCTGCCAGCCTGGGCTCTGGGGATGATGAGGGAGACAGACAGATGAGCTTGGGCACAGAGGATCCACAGCCCCTTCTGGGGTTTAGAGGGAGAATCTTCTCAACCAAGGACACATTTGAATCCTCCACAGGGGTTTTGAGCAGACTTGGTAGGAAACACAGAAGTCGGCGGGAAGATAAGAGTTAGACAAGATTTTTAGGACTCCTACTCCAGTTTCAAAACGAATTCCCAGAGAACCTGTCGTAAGACCTTGAAATTTTCCAGACATAAATGGACACAACCATGGGTGCCTCTGTCAAAGCACAGTATGTGTGGTTTTCGGCCAGGAATTGACGATGTTTTGGACATTTTCTGAGTCGTACTGAAACCAAACCCATCAACTCAGTATGCAATAGGTTGGATTCTGTAAGAAGAGTGCTCGTGCTTTGGGGAAATAGAAAGGCCCTTTCTCTTTATTCCATGTAGTAAAGAGTTGTCTCTCATTTCTTTCTCCCAGGGCTGTCAAATACTGTTTGTTCAACAAAAGCCACATGTGTTCATACCCTCTGCACCCTCACTGGGCACAGTCATGTAGAAGGGAACAGGCAAGGAGAACTCAGGTACCAGTTAGAAAACTGTACCAACAGGCCCCCAAACACTGATTTAGGCAGCAGTTATTTCCTTCTACTCACAAGTATTCCCCAAATTCATGAAGAGCCTGATCATGGGAATAGGACAATGGATGCTTTCTCTTTACTCATTCATTGAAAGAACATATTGTAAGAATTTATTATCTCCCATGATAGGGGCTTTGAGGGAAAGCAGAAAGCAGTAATACCTGATCTCTGTCTTTAGGAATCTCATCGAACCCCAGGACAAAGAGAGCGTGGAGACAAGTAAGGATAATTCAATGTAAGAAGTAATTAGCCTCATAATAGAGGTTTAAATAAAGGGCTATGCAGTCACTTCTCATTGGTTACAAGAAACCTATGGCCACCCTAAGCAAAAAGAGATTTATTAGGCTCCTGAGATAATTCATAAACAAAATTTCAGAAGGTCAGAAATGAGGACAGCTCCTGGGAACCCCAGGCGTGGACTCAGTTTTTAGGAAGCTGCCCTACATTCCAACCACTGTTCATCCTGTTCCTTCTTTTTCGTTCTACTCAGATCAGCTTGTGGCAGTCTCTTACACCGTAACTGCCTTATAGTACCTGATCAGAGTGTGCCAGAAGTAGCCGGGCACTCCAGCATCAAAGCCTGGAAGGGGGTGGCTCACACTGCCACCCATCCTTCATCAGCTCAGACCAGCCCACATCTTAGAGGCTGTGACCTTCATCATCCTATTTCCAGGTGAGGTGGGTGAGGTGCTGCACTTGGTTTCGGTGGGATCGATGCCTGCTTTTCAGCCTGGGGGCTAAGGAGGAGTCTGTTAGAAGAAGAAAAGGTGGAGGACATGGATGTTCAGCAGAAAGGACACCAAGCCGTCACCTACAAGTGATACGCATGCTCAGAGAGAGGAGGGATAATGTCCAGATGGTGGAATCAGAGAAAGCTTCAAGAAAGGGCTGGAACCTGAGCTGGATTTTTGACGTAGGTCAACTTTTAGCGAGTCTGCCTCAGCCATGCCTTGCTCCTATGAGAATGCCCCCTCTCGGCAATACAGTTATACGCACGCAGAGGCACAGTCAAGTTATAATTGGTGACTTTCACCTGCATGGCCATGGCTAAGTCAATGGAGTTGAATGGCTGAGTGTCAGTCCAGTGGGTAAGTTGATCCAATGAAAGCTCCTTCCCTATACTTTAGGAATTGGCATACCCTACAGGACGCTAGTCAGTTGATCAATGGGTTTGGAACTAAGAAAACATGTAAAAGCCTGAGGTGCCCGTGTTTGGTCAGCATACATGGGAAGGTAAGAAAACAGAATCTGAAAGCAGAACAGACTCATGGGAGGGAGTAGAGACAGAACATATTTGACTAGCGAGGAAGGAGGAAGTATGGAGAAGAGTATGGAAGGAGAGAATGAGTCATTGCTCCTTATGGCTTTCCACTTTATTCCAATGCCCTGTAAGGTCCAGTTGTACTTCTACTTTTGGTTTTCACGAGATATAGTTTTATCTTTCCACTTAATTCCTTTTGAGTCAGTTTCTGTCTCTTGCTACCCACGAAACATTGTGGGACATGGGCCCGCTGAGATGGGCCACCAGGTGAGGAAGAACATTACAGACAGCTTGAGCAGAGCCTAAAGGTGGGAGAGTGGGGGACTTAATTAAGAAAGATCAGAATCTTTTAAAAGAATCTTTTAAAAACTGAGAATAAACTGAGGGCTGATGGGGGGTGGGAGGGAGGGGAGGGTGGGTGATGGGTATTGAAGAGGGCATCTTTTGGGATGAGCACTGCGTGTTGTATGGAAACCAATCTGACAATAAATTTCATATATTGAAAAAAAATTAAAAAAAAAAGAATGGTCAGAATATTTCATTTTGTGAACAAAGGCTAGGAGGTGAGATAGGGAAGTAGATAAGGCCAGACTATGAGGACTAAGGAGTTTAGAAAGCTACCTGAGATGTAAGATTGAGCCACTGAATATTGGGTCTGGAGAATGAGTTAATCAGACCTAGTCTTTGGGAAGATCACAGTGAGTGGACGTCACTTTTGTATCCAAAGAAGGTACGAAACTCCTGCTTCCTAAGAGAGGGGAAGATATTCTGTCTATGCCTTACTTCCCTAAGATCTGGCCTGGGATAGCTTATTTCATACTGGCTGTGCACCCCTTTCCTCCTCTTTATGACAGGGAGCACCCCAAACAGAATCTGAGACTCTTACTCTGTTTCCCAGATCAGTCACATCTAAGCTGGTGTAGGGAATGGGAATAGAGACCCTTAAAACCTGAATGGTTAAACTTTTTTGAAATATCTATCTTCAAGGCAAATTTCTTCTCACCTACAATGGGCAGATTGTACAAATCGGTGCATTCTGACATACTCAGTTTCGAGAACATTGTCTGGACGACTCCAAAAGGGCAGAGAAAAGTTGCCTAGTGATGGAGGTCGTTATTTATTTATTTATTTATTTGATTTTTTTTTTTTGTTGTTAATGATTTTTTTAATACCAGTTGTACAGAAAAACATCTTCAAGCCCACCCCAGCTCATCCAGCCGTGGACAGTAAGTAAGGTACCGATCTGCAGTCTCAAATCTGAGTACCTTGTTTGTCACTGCACGTATTCCCTTTTACGAGCCCTCTGTGACAGGAAGAGAAGCGTAATGAGTACAGGAACAGTGAGTACCAACTAATTTAGCAGCCAGCCTTCTCTCAGCAGTGATGGCTAATAACCAGGTTAGAAAGCAGAGACGATTTTCAATAAAAATGATTGCTGAGGCTAAGTTCAAAGAGTCCAATAAAGGCTTGGTTAGGAAGGTAGGTCCTGGGGAAAGTCAGAGCCGAGAGGAGACTCTTTTGGTGTGAGTTGGGGGATTCTAGATAGACAGGATATGAAGGAATAAGCCAGAACTACAGTAATCACACTCAGCCCTATTACTGCTTGCTGGTGACCGCAGTTCTGGCCAATTAGCCGGGGCTTCTCCCCATTTCCTGTGCTTTCCAGCGCGGCTAATGGTGGTGAGGTCAAGAGGGCATCCTCGCTTCAACATCCACCTCCTCATTGCCTGGCACTACTTACTAACAGTCGGTTCTCCAGGTGACAGTCCTTGGCGGCATAGGTTGAGGTGCCGGGGGGGGGGGGGGAGGGGAACAATCCTAAGAGGGAAATGGAGAGAAGTTGAAGGAGTAGCAATGCTGACAGGAAACAGAGGGTTAATGGAGAGGAGGCGGTCCATTGATTTTTGCCCAAGTTGTGTGGAAACAGAGCTTTGCTGTGGCACGAGGGAGGACGGCCCACTCTGGGACTCAATCCCATGGCCTTTAAAATGTGGAGCTTGGGAGGCACCTGGGTGGCTCAGTCGGTTGAATGTCTGACTTTGGCTCAGGGCGTGATCTCGTGGTTTGTGAGTTAGAGCCTCACCCCCGGGGTTGCTGCTGTCAGCGCAGAGCCCGCTTTGGATCCTCTGTCTGTCTGTCTGTCTCTCTCTATCTCTCTCCCTGCGCGCCCCCCCCCCCACTTATGCTCTCTGAAAAATAAATAAAACATTAAAAAAACTTTTTAAAATAAATAAGATGTGGAGCTTGGAACAGAAGGCCTTACTTAAGGGCTCGCTCGTTCTAATGTTTATGACTGCAAATGACCGCACTTGGGCCCTCCCTCAGTCACTCAGAGAGGACACGGGAGGGACATCATCCCTGTGGATGAGGCCCGCCCCTCATCTGAAGAGAGAAACAGGCCCAATGAAACCTAATTGGTTCCCTGAGGGATTTTGGTGGTATTCTGGTAAACTGACAGAAAAGAAAATCTTCCTCTGCTTAACTTTCCCAAGGATAGGCCAATAGCCAACACTCTTTCCTGATATTTGGGTAGACAAAGGTTGAATTCTGCATAACCAAAACGTGTAGAACAGGAAGAACACTCTATCTTCATTTGCTCAGTGCTTGAAAATTATTGTTTCAAGTGCTTTTTTTTTAAACAGTGGATTCCATATGTCTTTGGTTGATGAGAAATGAATAACACTTCAACTAGTCCAATCACCTCACCAATGCAGAAATCTTGTTTATGATTTATTCCTCCCTTCCTCTCTTCTCCCCTCCAACAGACAGTTTGGATGCATGTGCTGAGGACAGCGCAATAAGAATGGATAAAAATTCACTTGGTTCCTGGGGCGCCGGGGTGGCTCAGTCAGTTAAGCCTCCGACATCGGCTCAGGTCGTGATCTCCTGGTTCGTGAGTTTGAGCCCCGAGTCAGGCTCTGTGCTGACAGCTCGGAGCCTGGAGCCTGCTCCGTATTCTGTGTGTGTCTCTCTCTCTGCCCCTCTCCCACTCATTCTCTGTCTCTCTCAAAAGTAAATAAACGTTAAAAAAAAAAAGTTAAAAAAAAAGTAAAAAAAATTTCAAGAGACTCCTGTGTCCAGTGGGGACAATAGCCGTGTAGACACAGCACAGTAAACTGGCACATGAGATCTGAACACCATGACTGGTGCATGATAGAGTTTACTCAGTACATTTTTGTCCACAAAGAAAAATGAAGGAAAGATCACACCCTCAATAGTTCTGCTCTCTGCTTTTGAGGTAAGACTTTTCCACTGGTGAGTGATTCTTTCAGAAAAGTCTCCCCTCATTGAACTGATTTCTGGGTCTGTGTTTTCACCAGCTGGCCCGTGTTTTGCCTTCTTCTTCCCCCTCGAAATACCGGTCGTCCCTTATGAACCATCTGAATGATCACCTTTCTCTGCCCCTCCCATCCCATAATTCTCCCGCTCTGTTGGCCAGGGAAGAGAAATAATCCCTGCAAGCTGCTCCACAGAGTACGAGTCTTGGGTTTGCTCGGCTTTACTTGGGTTCAAGTTTGTAAAGGCAAAGGTTCAAAGAAAACCCGGCTGAGATGTCCCCTTACTGGGCCTCCTGCTCTGCTGCCAGTGCACACGGTACCTGCAGTCCTGCAGCTCACCTGCAGTGTATCTTCTCAGGCTGTCTTTAACTCCCTAGTGCACCGGAAATGCTAACCACCCCCCGCCAGCCCCCCCCCCCCCCCCCCCCGGAGAAGCTGAGGCTTCACTCTTTGCTGTGCTGGGCCTTTAAGGATTCATCATAATTTGGAAATAGTAAATATGAGCACAGCCATGAAACTTTAAGACTATTTGTCCCAAAGCGGAAGGGAAATGGACACACTGTTCAGCAGCTGAAGGACTGTGAAGAGAATACTCAGCTGTGATTCCAAATTTGACTTGAGCATCTTTCTCTCATGACTCTGCCATGTGACAGACCTTTCTTTTCCAAGTCAGTCCCCTCGGTGGCTTTATTACCTTAGTGGACTTTAGGTCCCTTGTCCGCCTTCTGAGCCCAAGCTTGTAACTCACTTTTGATCATCTAAATTTCAGTTTTAGCTCCCAGGAGCGCTTGTTAGTTTACTAGGTCACAAAGTTTCTTTAAAACGAAATCAAACCTTTTTAAATTTACGAGGCTGAAGTTTCTTGGCTATAGATGGGTGATGATGGCAGCAAAAGGGAATCAAGTTTTAAAACTTGCTTTGAGGTGTTGAACAATTGTGTTTGTAGTGATTTTACAATCCTGTGGGCATTTATTTTGAAGTTATCATTTGAGGCTATAGGTTGGCCACTTACATTTTCTTGGTCAATTTCTCCTCTAAGTTTTGTGTCTCAGCTCGGCACAGGAGTGCCACTCTTTGAAATAGGGCAGTGTTGCTTTGTGTATTGGTTTTCTGCTCTCTGTTCCATTATAGGATTTTAAATTTTTAAAAAAATGTTTTCATTTTATTTTTGAGACAGGGAGAGACAGAGCATGAGCAGGGGAGGGGCAGAGAGAGAAGGAGACCCAGAATCCAAAGCAGGCTCCAGGCTCTGAGCAAGTGGTCAGCACAGAGCCTGACACGGGGCTCAAACTCACAGACTGTGAGATCGTGACCCGAGCTGAAGTTGAACGCTTGACCGACTGAGCCACCCAGGCGCTCCCGCCCCCCCCCCCCCCCCCGTTATAGGATTTTAACAGATAAAGCCAGAGCATGCCGCACCTATAGACTGAAGAGGCAGCACCTGTTCAGAGTGGTCTGCAGAGTCAGGGAAGCCCCTCTCCCTCTTCCTAGCTCTAGAAATGCAGAGGCAGTGTTTTCCTGTTTTCAGTATCATTCCATACTCCCAGGGTGTCAGCCCTAATTAGTGAGACTGTAGAAGTCAGAATAGTGCATGTCTCTTACCAGCACATAAACCTTTCAGAGCTTTGAGTTTTGCTCAGTTGCTCAGGTGGAACACTCATCAAGGTGGCAGAGAGGAAGGCAAACCCACACCAATGGGTTAGAGAGATAGAGGGGAAGAAAGAGTGAAACCGAGCACCATTTTAACCGTTTGCCATGTGGCCTGGAGAAAAGCCCATATGAGTGATTTATCTCTGGAAGCCTTCAGTTTTCCATTTTAGTCTCTCCTCCCTTATGAAAGATCTCTTAGAACTTCACTGGCATGAAAAAAACCCCCTAATCCATATGCTGATGACTTTCTAATTAATATCTCCATTCAGACATCAACTTGCCTTCGTGGCATCCCATGGGATGACTAACGGATACTTCAGATTTAATATGGTCAACCCAAGGTGCTGAGATCCTCGGCTCAAACTTGCTCCTTTTACAGTCTTCCCCTTCTTAGTAAATGCTAACTCCAACCTTCTGGCTGCTGAGGACTAAAACCTTGGAGTCACCCTCCAAATCTGTCCCTCACATTTCATATTGTTTACAACGGCAGTCTCATTGGCTCTACATTCACACCATATCCCAAACCCGATCACTTCCCCCTACCTCTGTTGCAGCTATGCTGACTCAAACCACTGTAATTTCCTCCTCGGGTTATTGACATAGTTCCCAACCAATTCCCTGCTTCTATCTGACTCCCTAACACCCTGTTCACAGCACAGGAGATGGAGTGATCCTTTCAAAGTGAAGTCAGACTATGCCGCTCCTCTGCTTCAGATCTACAAATGGGACCCAAAAGGCCCCACACAACCTGTCCTTTTTTTATCTCCCTGACTTTATCTCCTACCACTTTGCCCCATGCTCACTCCTCCTGGCTACTCTGCCTTCCTTGCTTCTTATGAAGGTACAGGGCATACTCCTACCTCAAGTACTTTTCATGTGCTTTTCTTTCCCTTTGCAGTGCTTCTCCTGGGCAAACCCAGGTGACTTGTTTCTTTGCCTCCTTCAGATCTTACTCCCATCTTACCTTCTTGTTGAGGCCAATTCTGATCATCCTCAATAAGTTGTGTCCCCGCCGAATACTTCCTGCTCTGGTTCTTTCTTTTGTTTTTTATCTTATTACTCATCACCGTCGTGCCACTCTCTGGCATACTGTAACAGTTGGCTAGCGCTGAGTAACAAGCCCTCCCAAGTCCCAGTGACAACGATTGTTTAGTTTTTCTGGCTAGCACATCTGTGGGTTGGCTGCGGTTTAGGTGATCTAGGCTGGGTTTGATTTCGTAGTCTGGTCTGGCCTCCTCCTTGCGGGTAGGACTCAGGTGGGCTCCCTGTGATTTCATCTGGGGGCCCATGCAAAAGGGGCAGCAGCTGCCCGGGGAAAGTTCCTCTCATGATGATGGCAGAGGTACAAGACAATAAGCTCAATCTGCAAACAGATTTTGAAGACATTTTTAGCTTTCTTTGGTAATGGTAGCGTATTGATGGTCGATTTGTATGAGTGTGCATGTGCGTGCACCTGTGTGTGTGTGTGTGTGTGTGTGTGTGATATATTTATCGTCTCTTTTTTTGTCTTGAGATGAAATGCTTATATTAGTCAGATAGGACCCCCTCCCATGGCTCACTCTGTCACTACCTTTGTTCAAATATTACCTTTTCAGAGTGACTTTCCCCTGACAATGATTTCAGAGCTAGCACTCTTTATTCTATTTCCTTGCTTCGCTGTATTTTAAAATAGCCTTTATCCCTACATAGCTCTATAGCAAATATTTGTTTGCTTGTTTCCTTTGTCTCTCCTACAAGAATATAAGCTTCATGAGGGTAGAGACTGTCTTGGACGCCAATGAATTCTCAATACCTAGAACAGTGCTTGGGGCCTAGAAGGCTTTCAATAAACATTGCTGAATGAATTATGAGAAACCGTTATAAAAGAGGTCTAAGACTGTGTTCGAAGAGAGGGCTTTGTCCCTGGATTGTGTGGTGCTGAAGCTCTTTTTGACACAACATCAATATTTTTGGCATTTGTGGTTTTTTGTTCGCTCATAAGACACTGTGTGTGCCCCTGTGAGAGCACCTCTAAATTGTTCTTGGTACTGCATGAGATGCTTTGATTATTTCTGAAGCCCTTCTCTGATCCGTAATATATCTGTACCTCTTGTCTGCAGATACTTTGAAAATGGTAGAGCTGAGCTAAAAATATTCAGAAGTAGCTAAGCAGTCAGCATTGCTTCAACTTTGCACACTGACTGCTTCTGTGTCTTATCCTTGCATCTGGCATCAAAACAAAAATCTTTAACATGGGAAGATATTTTAGTCCTAAGCAATCTATTATTGTCACAGATAATGCACAAGGCAGCTTTCGAAAACACCCAAATAATGTTCTCTAACCTGTCTCTCGAGGTACCCACCTTGCTCCTACAATGAGAATGTTACAGTCAGATTCATCCCAAAGAGCCTTACTTTTATGTAATTTAGAACTATAATAATTTTAAAAAATCTCACATATTTAGATAGCATTTGTCCCTTTATGGAGCACTTTTAAAATTTCACGTATTATTTCCTTTTACGTCAAAATAGGCCCATTTGACCTAGGACAAATGAGGCCCCGAAGAGTTCATTGACATCCTCAAGGTCACTTGGCTAACTGGTGACCGAGTCAAAAATCTCCATCCTCTGCTGTACGGACTGTGAACACTGAAATATTAAAGTAACCTCATCTGATACCCAGTATTGACTTCTTATTTCTAGATTTGAAAATATACGGCAAGCTTAAAAAATAAACTTGAGGGGAATAAAAGTGTGCTTTGGCGAGGCTTTCAGTCCGGATAATCAATTATGTGCTTTCCCTACGACCTGGTCACCATATTTATGAAGATAAAACCAGGGTGGTTTTAGTGGAATAGGATGGGTACAAAAGGACAGCATGTATTGTCAAGGGAATGTATGTAAAGGGAGGTGGGGTTTTGTTTTGTTTTGTTTTGTTTTGCTTCGTTTTGTTTTCCAACCCCTATCTTTCTCAAGCCCTCTCACATGGAGGCTTAGTCCAGGCCAGCACTTGAGCCAATCTTGACCGGAGTATCAGTAGCCTCAGACCTCTGGATGATGGGACCTAGGGTTTTGTTTGTCATGGATTAAGTGTCTGCTATGAGCTCTGGGCAACCAGATCCCCCCTGAGTCCATATCACCTTTTGGCCACAGCAGGGGTCTGTTTGGAGCCCTGGCCTGAATATCAGACCATTTATGTGGGACCCCAAAGCCCCATCCAGCGTCTACCAGTTCACATCCTGAGGAGGTGGTTGGGTTTTGCTTTCTGTGGATTCAGGCACTGGTTGGGAATATGGATGGACCGACTGTTGGCAATGCTGCTACAAATGCCTACCTCACTTTAGACATGATTTGTGGTGTTCTTTGCTAGAACCTCAATGCCTGGCATCCTACCTGGAATGCGGTAGATAGTCAATGAGTAAACGCCTGAAAAAACAAACATGCTGCCTGGATTCTTATGCCCCTTCATTGGAGAGATAGGATATCTGTCTGAGAAAAACCTGAATTACATCATCCTTTTGGACTTTCAGTCTTGGGTTCTCCATCTGCACTCATGGTACCAGTTTACAGCTAACTTATCACTGCCACTTCCAGACTCATGGGCAAGCATGTGCCTCACAAGGGTCTGTGATTCACTCACCCTCTTATCCAAGATGGCTGCCCAGCTCCTACCACCACTGCTTGATAGTGAGTGGAAAGAGCTCCCCTTTCTGAAACCAGAAAGTATGCCCTTACTAAATGAATTCTAAAAGTGCTTTTTGAGGAGAAGGAAGGAGAAATCTCTGGCTCATGCTCAGGATTTTGAAAGCAGAATTAGATTTGGCAGTAGGAAAAAATTCAATTCCATTTAACAGAGATTTATTTATTTTTAAAGTTCTTTTATATGCCTGGAACCGCGAAGTTGAAAAAAAAGGAGTCAGTCATGGACTCTGCTCTCTAGGGATTAACAATCTAGTGACTGAGGAAGTCCAAATAGTAATGGAAGTAGGTGCAATAATTCTAGCATCAGGCAGATTTAGCGAGTGCTATAGCAGGACAAGAGTGGAACACCTGTGGGGCTCAATATTTATCATATATTTTTGGAAGACTAAGGAAGGGAGACATCCTAAAGTACTATAACTTCTCCGTGCTGTCTTCCCATTTCTTTTATGGGATCTTCTCTTTACATTAAATTGCAGTAAGTTGAAATTTTGATTGGCTAATGCATTCCAATCTTCAAAAACCAAAATAATTTCAGTAGATGTACATTAAGAAGTCTTATTCTCACCATGTTCGGGAATTTTGCTCTCACCATGCCCCATTCAGACCATTCCTCCCGCTCCTGTATCCTGCAGGTGGGTTTTTGCAGTGGTTTCTTGTGTATTCTTCTGGGCTATTTTATGTAAATAAAGCAGATAAGAATACCCATTTTTATTCCATCTTTTTTCTTCCACAAAATGAACATTATATACAGTGTCCATCTTGCTTTTTTCTCCTTCACAGTATACCCCAGAGATGATTCTATGTCAAAAAATAAAGAGCTTCTTTATTCTTGTTTTATAAATGCATAGAAAATCCTGCAGTTCATTTAGCCATCTCCCTATAGATGGACACTTGGGGTGCTTCCAACCGTTTGTTAAAAATTTGTTGCACAAACCATTTACATACATCAATTCATATGTGTGCAGGTGTATCTACAGGGCAAAATGCCCAGAAGGAGGACTGCTCAGATATCCACTCTCTTTTCTTTTCTTGTTTTTTAAAATCAAGTTCATCATTATTCTCAGTCTCAGAGATAATGTACTTTGCCATACAGACTCTCAAAGACCAAAGGAATGGATCTCTTAGGGTTGAATTCTAGTTCTATGAGAAAATATTAAGTGAGATCTTAAGACCATTTCTACATCTTAAGATATATAGGAAGCCACTTGTTTCTACAAAGTTCACTTATATGATTGACTTTATTATCAGATCCTGATTTCCAATTCCATCAGTGTTTGTTCTGGCCAGTTAGTGGTTTGTGTTGCCTTCATTCACCTGTTCAACCAACAAATGTTTTTTGGGCACTTACTAGACCTCAAGGTCTGATAGATATTGGAGTTAGAGTGGACTCATACTTGGTCTCTGTTCCCTAGCTCATAATTTGGACAGAGATTTAAACATCTAGATACACATTTAGTATGGCAGTTATTACTATATACATATATGTAGGTTGAGCTTTTTCCCCAGCAACCCCACCTTCTCTGTGTATGTTCTTGGCAACCTGTTGGCATCCCCCACTGCCAGTTGCAATATGATCTTCATAATACACAGAAGTTGGGGTCAGAAACCTTGGGTTTTGGTTTAATCTATGTTACTAACAAGTATTAGTAACATGAGTACCTTAGTAACATAATAAGCTTGTAGTTTTTCAGAATATCAAAATCTCTATCTGAGATGTGAGTATAGAATGATATCAGTGCTTAAAAGTGCTGTGCAAATTATTGTTTACATTCTTTCTCTCCTAGGAAACAGAACTGTGAGTGAGAACAACCAAGGATTGTGGGAATCATTTCAGCAGTAACGATAGTATTTGCTTCTGGACTGACAGAGCCTTTCCCTTTCCCAAGTAGATTCGTCCGGGTCACCCACAGTCAGAAGCAGAATTTATAGTCTCCTCCACCAAGTGGGCTTAGTGTGCAACTTATGGAGGCACCAATGCTGGCCTATCTGCCCTTTTCGTTGTCAGCGTTGACTTTATCACCATTGAGCCACTGAACTGACCATCTTGCTCTCACCAGAGTGGGGAGAGCTTTTTGAGATAATGTCTCTGGAACGCCACCATTATAGTTGTACCCAAAGTATTCCTGCACACTGGCAATGCATCAGTGTCAGCACATGGTCAGAACCAGGTATCCGTACCTGGATGTGGTAAGGAAAGAAGAGATTAGCAATATTAGCAATCTGCAACCATCCCTAGGGGAGTAGGTAGTACTAATAGAGCCCAAAAGGCAGACCTGCCATGGCAGTGTGGATCACAGAACAGTCCTAGCCCTTGATGAGGTTGTGCCCCGCCCTGAAGCAGGGAGGGGGAGAAATTCTGTGTCTTCTTCCTTCCTCCTATTCTCTAGTCTCCTGTTAGTATTTTTCATTAACTAAGCCTGGTGAGAAGACACTTGTCAAGGGAGCTTGGGGAATATATTTTGCTGGAGAGAGTCAGGGGATGAATCTGAGAGCAGATAGGCAAATTACCAGCATAGAATCGCAACTCCTTCTTAGAAAGTGTTCCCACCAAGAGGGGAAGTTTGTCTGTAACTTTCTTCTTGTTCCCGAGGCTGAATATTTTTGTCTTGAGGCCTCTCAGGTTTTAAATTCTTTGTCACTCTTTTTTTCCAACAGGCCCACTGCGTCCTGTGCAAAGAGTGCTTCTGGAAGTCTCCACTTGGGACCATCGATACATGCTATTCTACCTGTTTGCTTTGATGCCTTCAATTGTCTAGCTAGCCCTTTCTTCAGTGGCGTGGTTGGATTCCAAGGTAGGAAAGGGGAAAGAAAGACAGAATCCACAGGTCACCTACAAGGCCAAATGCATTAACTCTTTGAATCATAGAGAAGCCAAAAAATTCTGAGAAGGAGCAGGACAATTGGTGAGGTTTCATGGTGGTTATTTCCTATCCCTCCCCCAGTGGGTTACAGGGAAAACCTCTCTAAATAGCTTTAGCTTTCGCCATGATCTTCCAGCCTTGTTTAGAATGATAGAATTTTAGAGCTAGAAATGTTAGAAATCAGCAATCTCAACATTTTCTTCTTCATTTTATAAAGAGTAAAAATGAGGTCCAGCAAGGTTAAGTGACAAGGTCACAATCACTTAACAAGTTAGTGGTGTGAGCTGATTTCCAAATGTTCCTTTCCCATCTGTACGAGTCAATTTTACTTAGGTTCCATATTAACTCGCCATCTTAGTGTTATTTAAAGGGTCTAAGCAATTCTTCTCTTCCTGCTTCAGAGTTTCTCCTGTTGAAGATCCCTTCAGGGAGTCTCCTGGCTTTCTTTTGCAGAACACTTTCAGCAAATTTTTATTTTTCTCTGCTGCCTCCACCTCACCCCATACAAGTTATTCTGAGTCCAGAAAGATCTAGAATGAGCTCAGGTTTGAACTGGTACATGCCTTCTGTTATTCCACCGAAGGGTTGTGTGGCTCTCCCTTCCCCAATGTTGTTTGTGGTTCAAGCATGCGAAGGCTCTTTCTGTGAGAAGAAGTTCTACAATTTTATTACCAGTAAAGTAAAATGGAAAACCAATACTATCATTTTCACTGTAGGTTTTATTTCCCTGGTGATACATGAAGAAATTGGCTCAGTGAAGAAGCCAGCTATAACGGTGGAAATCATCAGATGGTGGGTCCACTGGAGCCCAGAGAGGGTGTGTAGTCAAGGGAAGGAGGCAAGTCTGACCCTTGGTGAGAGGGCTAATCTCACCAACTCAGGCAGTGGCTTTCTGTAGTTTAGTTTTTATCTGAATAGGGAAGGACAAGAAGGCGAAGACACCAAGAGAATAAAGAGGGAAAGGAAGGAGAGAGGGCACAACAGAGACAGAGAACAAAGGAAAGAAGAAAATGGAAGAAAATGCTCCTATAGGAGTGAAGAGGGCATGGGAGAATAAGAATCAAAGAAGGGGGCTATGTGTCACTCAATAGCACACTTAATGTAAATATGACTTCTTTTTTTCTAGTCTGCAGAATAAAGATTAATTATCTATTTTTTTTTTTTCTTATGAGTGTGAGGTAATCAGACTCAGGCCATGTTTATTTGTAGAGAAACCAGAGTGATCAAAAGACTAGGTCAGTCCAGTGTTTAGCTGCAGGGACTAATGCACTAAGATTCTACATGGGACCAAAGGTGGGAATGGGGAGGGCAGGGAGGAGGACAAAGGGGAAACTACCTCAATCTCCTGGGAATGGGGGCTTGCATAGACCTGGTGCTCAGCATGCACTTGTTAAACTGGCATTCCTCCCTTTGCCACTTGCTCTGATGCAGTTATGGTGACACTAACTTAGAAACAGTGCAAAGATTGATTCATATATTTTTTTCAATTGTTGTGGCCAATACTTGGTTGGAAATTGGGCATCATCAAGTTCGGAAGGTAGAGAAGTGGGTGGGCGGAAAAACTTCATGGATTATCATAGAGGTAGGAAAGCATTTGCTCTCCTGGGTGGTAGTAGAGAAGGAATCTTCTAGACTGTGCTGGCGCCTTAGGTTTGTATCAAATGGAACACGATTGCACTTTAATTACCTGAAAGAATGAAAAGGATAACTGGTTGGATATTCTCAAAGTGCTTTGCAATTATGTGTGTTGGTGGGGCTATCAGTCATGATGCTTCAACTGGTCTGTGTCCTGAAACTTGGAATCATTAGTAGATGGAAAAAACAGTTGGAGCTGATTTCTCCTGACAAGACCATCAATTGGCTCCTCTTACATGGATTCCCAGGGCTGCCCTGGCTCCTGCCCTTCTCAAATCTGTTTGGCATCTCTATGCATTTCTTCAATTTTGAGACCTGCCACCCATTGTTCGACTACATCCTATTTTTAACTGGAGGCAGGAAGAATGCTTCTATTGCTTGAAGGCAAAGGACCCTAACCCAACTAATAGATGTCCTACTGTTCTACCAAACCATTGTCTTCCCTCACTGGACCTTCTGAGTTCCTAGATTTTCCAGTAATAAATACTTTCTGTACCTTCAACTTAATGGTAAATTTAATAATCCCTGGACTCTCTCTCAAACCCCTGAATGAGCCACTTTACCCTTAGAGGTTACAAATAATGAAAGTCTGCAAATAAACATATAGATCAGACTAGAAAAAAAAACGGCACCCGATGGAAGAGGTGAATTCCAATTCTGAAACTAACTGGCAAGTTACTAACCCTCTCTGGGTACAATTATTTTCCTTTTCTGTGATATGGACTTCACAGAGTTGATAAGAGAAAGTGACTGAGGCCACTTATGTAAGGAGTCACATGCCTCCTGACACCTAATGGGACAAGTGTCCACATTTCCCTGTTGGAATGTATGTGCCAAACCCTTGTGCTTGGGGGAATGCGTTTAGTAATATCCATAGCAAATCCAGACTTAGGCACTTCATAATCCTTGGAAGTGTGGGCACTTGACCAGAGTCACTGAGCTCAAAGCTTCTGACCAGAGGATCCAGAAAAACACCCAGGAATTTAAACACAACAGAAGGGCAATGAAGTAGTCAGGCGGAGATTAAAAAAACAAAAGGAGGGCCCCATAGGGAGATAGACATACTAAGAGAAAACACATTCAAGGCAGAGCACAGGAGAGACATACATAAACTTACAGCCAGAGATAAAATATGTCTCTTGAGTTTTCTCTGATCCTGAACTCCCAAACTGGTTTGTCACCTAATGCCTAAGGGCTAGATTTTGGGAATATCGAACCAGAGCGCCAGGCTAGAAAGCCTGGAGATAACATGAAGCTGCACAAGCTGCAATTTCTGCAAACTACTAAAGCTTTCATTAGGCAAACTTTAATTTGTGTGCGTTCTCTCCACTGTACCTTAAAATGAATGTATTCTTTATGATCTGGAGAGATGCCTACTCGTCTAATTTGGAAGAAATATAAATGTTGGTAGGATCATCTCCGGGGAATGTTACTACCTATCGTCATTAAGGGAGGAAGTAATGAGAGAGCGGGAGATTAACTAGTTAGTTGGGGAATCTACTAGAAGAAAGGAATTGACACCTCAGGGCCTAATCTTGAAAATTGTTCTGGCACAGACAGTAACATGCTGAGCAGAGGAAGAATGGGATGGGGACTGCAAAAAAAAAAAAAAAAAAAAAGTAATGATCAGAAATGTTAATCAAAATATGAAGAATATAAAGGGCTAAACTATTTTAAATAACAACAGTTTTGCTATGACATCTTCATTCAGTCACGTATTACATTTATTAAAAACGTTTCTATTCCTCAAGCTGTTTTCAGCACATGGGCCAGTTAGAGAAAGCTGAGAGTTAAGTTGGCCGCGGCTGCGGCAGAACTGCTCCTGTCTCTGTGCTGTATGGGATGCTATTCTCGACGTCAGCAACAATAGCTAAACACATCTCTGAATTATAACTGTCATAGGGCTCCTTCCTGGGTTCATCTGCCTTGCTTAGCATTTTAAGTCTCTCCTGCTTAATGAAATGTCATCTTTTCATGGACGGTGAGCAAATAATTGTTTAAAGCAAATCAGAATGTGAAAGGTGGAGGTTTTTATGATTTGGAGTTTAATTCGTCGTGATACCTTGACTCATGTCTCAAGCTAACTAAAGGATGCCACACTGCAGGACATGTAACCTTTCACCACCACACACTTCACCAATTACAGCAAATTTCCCTTTATCCAGAGTAGCTGGAGATCGGTGGATTCAATTTCCAGTATGCTGATTAACTGGGTATTGCCACATAATCCAATCACCAGAGAATAAAATTTGTCTTCTCTGGATGATGGCTTCAACTTTTTTACCCTCCTGTTCCTTCTAGTCTCTCTTCAAGTCAATCTTCTTGAAGAGTAACTCATTTCTTTCCAGCTTGAAACCTTCGATAACTCCCAGAGCTCATGGGATAAGGCTATCATTCCAGGTTGTTCATGATTGTTCCCACACATCTATTTTCATCTCTGTTTCTCTACCCTTTGTGCTCTTCCTTATAAAAACCCTGACTTTCCTCATGCTTGATGTTCCCTCCACATAGGATGCCCTTCTGGCCTGTTTCTGCATATTCAAACCCTACCCATTCTTGAAGAATCAGGTCAATTCCCTCTTTTTCTGAAAGCCTTCCTAAATGTCTCCTTCCCCATCTCCTTTTTAACGCCTACATCTTCTTCTTCTGAAATTGCACATCTTTGATCTCTGCCTCTCCTGGGAAATGACTTTTTCCTTTCAGTCATCCTCATTTACATTTACTCTATGTTACCAATAAATCACAAGTTTTTTGAGTGTATTATCTGTGACAGATGCATCTCTGTTAGCCCCCAAGATGCTATCACATGCCTTGCACACAGTAGGTGTTCATTAAATGAATGAGCCAACAGAACCATAATTTCATCACTAAAATGGATCAAAAGGTGCTTCTCTCTTTCTTAGATGATTCATAGAACACCTCAGGATTTCACAGTGCTTTTAATTTATTATGCTTAACATTAACTATCATTAAAGAAGCTGCAAATAAGTCTGGTTATTTGAATTTTCTCGTTCGATTTCTGAACAACACAGAGAGCAGGTACATTTAACAACCAGGCGACTGACAGAAGTTACAGGAAAAATGTGTTTATTGACCTCACATAAAACACAGTAAATGGCACAGGGAATTAGGATAAAATTAAGTCCATCTATACATGAAGTGATTTTGTCTGAGAGAATCTAGTTAGTCATGTCAGAGTGTGACCAGAATCTCAGTGTTGGTACTATCCACCCATGATCACTCCTTGAGGATAATGACTTTAAGAAAGGCAGCCATACCCAGGGACAGTACCAAGAAATAGGCAGAAGCGAGGCAGATTCCTTCTTAATCACCAGAGACACAACTGGGGATTGAAAATTCACTGCGGTTCCCTGCCCCAAGGGCTACAGGGCATGGCATTTATTTCAGAATGGGCACAGTCACTGTTCATGATGCCATGCAGAGTCATGCATTTGCAGATAAAAACAAGAAACAAGCTGGTCACCAAGCATGGGTGAGAGGACAATATTCTCAATGCCAGGCCATGCTGTGAGCAGGGTCAGGTCAAGGGATCTGAGAAAGAAAGAAAAGGGAGAGCAGGAGCTCATGAAAGGCAATTATCAGGGTAGCAATGGGTTAACTGCTAAATAAGCTAACAGAAATCAATCAAAGAGAAGTGGATGTCCGGAAAAAATAGGAGAGCAGCCCAGGAAAGTAGTTCACATCTTTGAAACCTGCAGAAGTTGAAGGAACAAAGGAAGATGGGTCATCAATATGGAGCAATCTGGAGGATTCTGGAGTTTCCTCTCCAGAAAACAGCTGTATGGTCCCGGCATCCAGGAAAGGAGCCAGATGCCAGGGGAACTTGCTATTTGGGCCCCAGCTGTACTGACATGCTCTCTTATTCTGTAAAACCCATTCTGAGGTCTTCTGCTGTTGAGTTGGGAGCAAAGGATGCTCACTGAAAGCTGGTGACAAAAAGTTGTAGGGTAATTACTGGAGATGGTTCTCTAGGCAGAATGATTTTCCCAACACAGAGACATACAGTTGTTTGGAAACAGGCCCTCTGGAGCATTAAGCTTATCAGGATATCTACTAGGAATTCTCTTCCTTAGACTTTTATCTCATCTTTCTTCAGAGGCTGTGGGAACATAGATTCTCTTAGAATCCTCTCCAAGCTCTCTGTTTTGGCCTTTGACACTGACTAACGGTGACTGTGGTTCTTTCCAAAGCTCGTTATAGTGTTTTGGTAACAGTTGGCAGCAAGGGGATCCAGGTCCACATGCCCTCGCAGAGAAGCCCTGGCCCATCCCATACTGATTTCCAGGTGGACAACCGAGTGCAGTTTGTTATGTAATGGAACCTTCAAAGTCATAGATTCTGTAATGTTAAAGCTTGAATTCTGTCTGTTAAATCATATCCACGTGGCCATCAGAGGTCACACCAACTCCAAGTCAGGTGTTTATGCTCCCAGCTATAGTGAAGAGGAAATTCTGATCCATTTTCCATGCAGTGGAAATTGATTCTCAGAATGATTACCGCGAGGGTATATAAGGATGGGTCAAGACGTGACCTTGAATAATTTGCCAAACCACTCTGAACCCCAGCTTTCTTAGTTGGAAAATAGAGACTTATGACCCCACTCAAAGGATTATGTTGGGGATTAAATGTGTAAAAATGTGGATAGAGTATTGGGTGCATGAGAGGTCCTTGCATCAACAAAAGAAAGATTCAAGAATGTTCAGTTTTGGTGCTATGTTTCTTTGCATTAGGATTCTTGGAGCTCAGTTTA
Source organism: Lynx rufus (assembly GCF_022079265.1). Classification (NCBI taxonomy): domain Eukaryota; kingdom Metazoa; phylum Chordata; class Mammalia; order Carnivora; family Felidae; genus Lynx; species Lynx rufus. The sequence goes on from NW_025814889.1 coordinate 47,279,307, forward strand.
CTCCTACACAGTCTTTTTTTCTTTATTAATGTTCTACTGGTCATAAAAAAGAAGTTTATGAGAGGAACATGTACTTACTAGACCAAGAATCAAGATGTCTAGATTCCAGTTCTAGCCTGCTGCCTGCTAGCTGGATAATCCTGTGTAAACGACATACAGTCTACAAGCATCAATTTCTTCCCCTCTAAAATTCAATAATAGACATGATTTCCATGTCTACCTCATAGGACTATTGTGAAGATCAAATAAAATAATAGCAGAGCAGGTGTTTTCACCATTAACACTGGCCATGTATTGACTAAGTCAGTTTCCATCACTCCTTTAATCTCCACAGTAACCCCACTCAGCAGATATAGCTTTTCTCATTTGAAAACCTGAGCTCAGAGAGACATTTAGTGGCTCACTAAAGCTTAGCAGTCGCTGAGCAGTAGGGCCAGGATTCAAAACCAAACCTCTGGGCTCCAAGTGCTCTTCTCACTATTATGTTGGGTCATGTGAAATTGCTACTTTTGTAGGTGAAAATCGAATGTCAGTGATTTCATACGGTTAAACCTGATATAACACATCTGTATAAAGAGCTATTTAAATTCAAGAGAACAGAACCATTGAGTTAAAAGGCTTAGGTTCTGTTTAACACCATTCAGGGCAGTGTTTCCTTATACCATGTAAAGGACTGGAAAAGGGTCATAAATTTCCCATTTGATTCAAACTGGAATTGGCAAAACCCTGTTCTGGTTGGGCATTTCACATGATAGTTAAGCTACAGTTCGTTCACAGGAATCAAGCTCTCTTGGTAGCATCATCCTCAAAGTGGGGTTGATAGGTCATATGGTCTGCAATATCTACTCATTGTCTTATGGAAAATTGTGAATCCATTATAAATCTGAATTCAGGTGCAGACCGAGATATTAAGTAGTCCATTTAAGCATTGTAAAGTATGAGACTTGAGCAAATGTGCTTTTATAAAATTGAGATTAGTTTTTAAATGTGGACTTAGATTGGTCTGTTCATGAAAATTGCTGTTTTGGGGAAAAAAATCCCCAAGTATTTGCTCATAGGAACCTTGGAATCCTACGAAGCATGCTGATTTGAGCTTCTCTTCACTCATGCTGGAAAAAGAACTGTGAATTGGTTCTGGGATGGGCTTGGCCTAGTGTTACCTGGACTGGGTGTAATACCAGATTGGTCAGCTAACCTCTGGGGAAATGTATACAGAGTATCACGATTGCCTTGTCTGAATCACTAAGGCCAGATTATACCCCATGGATAATGGTGGGGATTTTTCCGTAAAGATAAGAAATATTCCTACTCTTGGTCATCCTGAAGCCGGGTAAGAGGCCAAACTGGAGCAGGGATCGGGACCAGGGAAGAGGGAATCTTCTCACTGTGGGTTTAAGGGGAACTAGGGTTCAGGATTTCAAGGTAGGGAGAAATCTGGATATTCCTATAGGATTTAATTCAGCTGGTTACTACCCAAAAGTGACCTTGCATTATTGAATTAATTTCTGAAATATTCCAGATTGTGCTATTCAGATTAGATACCCAGGCCATTGTTATTTGAAAGTTAAGAAAGGAACCCATGAAGGGTTGAAAACATGTATACATCTGGGTTACATGCCTATATAATGAATGTTATCTGTCATCTAATTACATTATGAATCACACAACATATTCCATACCATGCTGCCTTATATTACACAGTATGGCCCACTTAAAATGCTCGTATATATTCTGTATACAAATATGTGTGATATTTTGTATGCAAATCCTCATTTTCCTGCTCACGGGGCATCCAGGCCCATTCAGCCCCTACATAGATATTGATAATTTTCCTTATTGACACAGAGGAGCTTTTGGTTGTCCATCAATTAGAACTCAAGGCAATCAATTTTATGTAAATTCTATTTAAATCACAATCAACTCTTGTACCTCAGCATGGAGTTATTTATGCCAGAATGCTAAAATGTTACAGGGCAAGGATCCACCGTGGGGATACAGGGTCAATCTACTTAGCCTAGGAAAAGTGTGAATTATATAGCCTTGGAAATAAATGCCCAGGGGTTCACGGCTTAATGGAATTATAGCCAAGTTTCAGCCTTCCCCAATGTTTAGTTGATAGTAAGGCAGAAACCAGATTGGTGGGTAGGTTAAAAGGCAGTCCCCCCATCGCCACCAGTTCTAACAAGAACGGGAGAATCAAATGCCATGAACATACAGAGCAATGCATCAAGATGTTGTGTCTTTAATGCACTCACTTTCACATCCATGATGTCATTGATTCTCAGATTCCTTTTACCAACAGCATTGGAACTCTAGCCTGTGTTTTAGGAGACTTAGACTCTCTTTGAAGTTCCATCATTAGCTTGCTGAGTCAGAGAGTAACAAGCTGAAAGGTGTCTGGAAGTTCCTTCTATCTGTGACATTCCATGAACTGTGTCCACTGTCTCATTTAAGTTTCATATCAGATTGGACTTAGAAGTTAAAAGACTTGCTCAAGATCACCCAGTTAAGCGATGAAAGGTGGAGGGGCACAGCCGATGCTACAGCCAAGGGTTTCTGACAACAGAATTCTTCTCGAGGCACCATTACTCTACAGAGAAGGAATGTTTATCCAGAGACAAGCCCGCCTGTATTCTCTACTTCCTCATGCTTGACCCAAGGGACTCACTGTTTACCCATGACAAAGATAGAGTGTGCAAGGGTGACAGCAGAGGGCTTCGTTCATTAATTCAAAATGCGCTCATTCAAAAAGGAGATATGGGCTATCTATTTTGATTTGGAGATCATGGCAGCCTACACCTGGGCCTATGTAGTCTAGTGAGGTAGACAGACAGATAAACAATGTGACAAGGGGTGTGATAGAGGGAAGCACAGGCTGCTGAAAGTTCTGGATTTCTGGTCATCTCTCTTCAGCGATGCCACAAGCTGGAAAGTTAACTGTTCAAAGGCAACTTTATTGGGGAAGCCCGTGAGTGGTGAGCACAAAAGAGGATGGATCCAAAGATCCCTTTGTGATCCGCTGCTATTAAAGGGATGTCATCTGGTCTAGATCCGGAGGTTCCCCAATACACTCCAGGTGTTCCTCAAATAATAGATTGGTCATATCTTGGAAAAAGTTCTTCTTGGGTCACTGAGGGCTGGAAAAGTTTAATTCTCCAGAGTCAGCGTGTGTTGGTAGAGACAGACTAGGTTATGCTGTTAGTAATAAATAACCCCCAAGTCTCAGTAGCTTAACACCATAGAAGTTTACCTCTTGCGTGTTGGCCAGAAGCTATGCTCATTGTGGTGTCTCAAAAGTGGGGACTGGTAATTATTACCTCTCCACCTATTCTTCCACAATCCCCAAGGCAGGAAAAATGGGATAGAGAAATATATGTCGTCTCTTAAAAACTTTCACCTGTAAATGGTACATTGCACTTCTGCTCACATATCGCTGGCTACAACAAATCATATGGTTGTGTCTAACTTCTAAGGAAGCAGGGAAACACAATCCTACCTTGTGTTGGGAAAGTGGAGAGAACTGAATATTTGTGAATATCCCTAAAACTAGTAGTGTTTTAAGAGCCTACAGCAGAGTCTTTATCTTTCAGGATTTCACACCAGCCTGTGAGCTCCTGGAGGCTTTGTGCATCTCTGTATTCCAAGGGCATTGAATGCCAGGCAGGGAATAGACTCTCAATAGATACTTGTTGAATGAATTAATAGGTGAATAGAAAAAGACTCTTTCTTAAACGAAGAACCCTTCCCACTGGTGGCCAGAAAAGTCTACATCACCTTTTATATATTTTTTATATATTTTTTAATTTTTAAAAGTTAACTAATTTATTTTGGAGAGATAGAGCAAGTAGGGGAAGAGAAGAGAGACAGAGAAGGAATCCCAAGCAGGCTCCAAACTGTCAGCACTGAGCCCAATCCAGGGCTCGAACTCATGAACCATGAGATCATGACCTGAGCCAAAGACAAGGGTCAGACACTTAACTGACTGAGCCACCCAGGCACCTTTAACCTTTTATATTTTTAAATTAAGCTTCAGGGACCGAGTTTCATCCCTATTTGTGCTCTTCTAACATAGTTAGAAAGACACTTTGAAGGCCTTTATAGTCCTGCCAGGAGGAACAAACTCAGGTAACTGCATTTTGAGCCTCACTGATGACTTTTGGGAATTACAGCCATCGCAGCCACTTGTATGCCAGTTTAAGGAAGATGCTGGGAGAAGGGTGGGCAAGAAACCAAGCAACTTCCGAATGTGAGAAATGATGAACAAAGCATGGCCCTGGGAGGGAAGTGAGGGATGTGGATTATCCTCCCCAAACAATGATGAAGGCGGTGACTAAATCTGCTGAGACCAGAGCTCTGGCTTTACTTGAATAGACACCCTTAGAAAGGCTCCCAGAACAGATACTCTGTTTTCCACAGTAGCAATGCTAGTGCCCACTTTCTGGACATGGAGTAACGGCCACAAAATCAAATAATATAGCTGGATTCAGAAGACAGCCAAGGTGCTGGATGACTGCTAGAGCGTATCTATGGCAGCCACAGAAGTCGACAGACCAGGATGGCTAGCAAACAGGCCATGATCTAATACGCTCCCCATTTATCACTGCCCTTTGTGTTACACAATGTTGAAGCTCTGGCAGTGATCTCTATCTTTGTTGTGCTGCTATAGACAAAAAGATTAGTGCACAGCTATGGTTGTGTCTGCAAACAGACCGACAAGATGCTTGGAAGAAAGAACCCCCTTGGTCCAGGGCTGTGTGCAGAGTGTGAACTTGTTGCCCATTTACGAGGCGCAGAAGCCCCAGTGAAATGTCTTCCCTTGGGGGTGGGAGGTGTTATACCTAAGACAAACAGTACAGATCTTTTCCTAGAAAAGAATTGGGTGCCGTCCCAGTGCCTGAAAGGTGACATAACTTATGGCCACCTTTTACTGCTACCAGGATCTTCAACTTTCCCCAGTGTATGCCCCCCCTTGGTATGACTCACCCTGCTGAACTTCTATGTTTGCACACAGGCCTGCTGTGCTCTCCTGAGGGGCTGACCAATCATGCATGTGTGTCTAAAGTGTTCTGCAATTATATTTGAGTGGAAAGAGGACCAAGATGGTACACAGAGATGTGTGTGAAGACAGGACTTTTATTCTTTGTTCCAACCATTTTTTTCCCTGGCTGGATCCAAGCGTGCTGCGATTCTCCGCAACCTGAAGCTGGTGAGACATCTTCCCCAGTCCTTCTCCTAACAGGTCTGGTTGGGCTGCCTGGGCAGACATCTGAGTTGTTGCCCTTCCCTATGCCTGATGTTCAGTGGGTGAGGGGAGAAATTTGACACTGGATTACTGAAGAACAGCACTGTGACACTGGATCACTGGAGAGCGGGGTCATCTAGAAAACCCTACTTGATGTTACAAAGCTCCCTAACTTTATGAGCCATCGGAGTCTTAGAAAATAAGGGGAGTATCAATTTCTTCTGGAGGAAGGATAATCTGGTTGAACTGACCTGCTTTGAATGAACCTTTAGAGATAATAGAGACTCTCATCCAAATTATCTTATGATCTTGATACAAGAGTTTCTTTTTTTACATTTTCTGAAAAGGGCTAAGTAGTAAATATTTTAGGCTTGGCTGAGCCCATATGGTCTCTGTGTTCATCCTCCCTTCCCTTCCTCCTCCCTCTCCTTCCTGTAAAAAACATGAAGACTATTCATATAGAAATTGGCCTTGGGGTGCCTGGGTTAAGCGTCTGACTTCGGCTCAGGTCATGATCTCACAGTTTGTGAGTTCGAGCCCCTTGTCAGGCTCTGTGCTGACAGCTCAGAGCCAGGATCTTGCTTCGGATTCTGTGTCTCCCTCACTCTCTGCCCCTCCCCTGCTCTCTCTCTCTCTCTCTCCTTCTCTCGCTCTCTCTCTCTCTCAAATATGAGTATACATTAAAAACAATTAAAAAAAAAAGAAATTGGCCTTGGGCTGGAGTTCATCCACAGGCCTGAGGTCCCTGATTCATGCTCTAGAGCATAAATTAAAAAAACCATCTAATCTCATACAAGACATGATGGCACTTGCCAAAGACTAAGTCAAGTGGGACCACAACTGTAAGTTTGTGGCTCTAGACTGGGTCAGTTGCAAATTTACATAAAGTACTTCTCCATCAATCTGATAAATCCTACCAGAGATATGTTCCTACAGGTCAAGGTTTACACACACATCCAGAGGTACCTGGTTAAAAGATGAATAGCTTGAGGGTTGGGACAACTAGGATTCATTTCTCTAGATGGTTTCCTAGATTAAGAAGTAAATTAAGGGGTGCCTGAGTGGCTCAGTCGGTTAAGCCTCTGACTTTGGCTCAGGTCATGATCTCATGGTTCATGAGCTCGAGTCCCGCGTCAGGCTCTGGGCTGACAGCTCAGAGCCTGGAGCCCGCTTCAGATTCTGTGTCTCCCTCTGTCTGCCCCTCCGCTGCTTGCACTCTGTCTTTCGCATTGTCTCAAAAATAAATAAACGTCAAAAAATTTTTTTAAAAAAGAAGTAAATTAAAAGGGAGGGGCACCTGGGTGGCTCAGTTGGTTCAGCAGATGACTCTTGACTTCCTCTAAGGTTATGATCTCACAGTTCGTGATCTCACAGTTCGTTCAAGCCCCACGTCAGGCTCTGTGCTGGCAGCACGGAGCCTGCTTGGGATTTCTCTCTCTCCCTCTCTCTGCCCCTCCACCGCTCACACATTCTCTCTCTCTTTTGCTAAAAAGAAATAAACATTAAAAAAAATAAATTAAAAGGGAATGAAATGCAAGGCTGGTAGATTAAGATACTTTCTGTACAAGAGTAAATATTATCAATATCTCTGGTTTGGATAGGAAGAACTAGAAAAATAAGTCAATCACAACTTTCTGTGCCTCGCCCACCCCCAGTTAAACCTTGGATCAAGTGTGTTGTAAAAGCACCCAGATAGGTTTGGGCAAATCTGAGACTTTAGTGGATGGAGCTCTCCTTCCCCAGGAGTAGCCTACTGAGGCTGCAATCCTGTCAGAGAAGCCCTATAGTAAGCCATACATGACAGGAGAAATGGTGGAGAGGAGTGCTGACCTGTGTGGGCCTGGCCCGATAGTCCTTTGGTTCTTACAATTTGCACTGACATGTAGGGGGCCGAGGAGTTCCTACGACCCTCAACTGGGAGATAGAGGGTATTGTGGGTGGAACTAGGTGAAGAGCTCAAAGGAAGGGGTGTTAGTTTCCTAGGGAATGCTGTAATGAAGGACCAAAAACTAGATGGCTTTAAACAACAGGAGTTTATTCTCTCACAGTTCTGAGGAATGTAAGTTCAAAATCAAGGAGGCCATGCTTTCCCTTTCTTGCCTCATCCCAGCTTCTGGTGGTGGCGGTGGATCCTTAATGCTCCTTGGCTTACAGCTGCATCACTCTAGTCTCTGCCTCCGTGGTCACATGGCATTCTCCCCGTGTGTCTCCATCTTTACACGGTGCTTTAGTGCCCTCCCTAATAATTTCATCTTAACTTGATTGTCTTTGCAAAGACCTTACTTCCAAATATGGTCACATTCACAGGTACCAGGGGTTAGGACTTCAACATATTGAACACGGTAACAGAGTAGAACAACGGTCAAGTGCAAAGAGGCTCGTACTGTCATCCAAGCAAGTGACACAGCTGGATCTCAGAGGATCTGCATGTTCAGCAGGAGCCAGAGAAAATCACCAGCCAGCAAAGGGATTGCAGTGGCTTCTGCTAGGCTGAGACGAGGACGTGAGCATGCCACAGTGAACTCTAGCAATGCACCCAGCAAGAGATGGAAGGCAGTGTACAGGTTGGATGTGTCCACCTTCCCCTGATCGCCAGCACCGCAAAGCTTCTTAATACTTGGGGCCTTAGATCCTCTCTTGGTTAAAGACAAGAAGGGCAAGAGGGAGGAAATAGTGACTGTCAGATGATCTTTACCCTAAAGGGATCAAGCTCAACCTGAAAGAGACTTTCAAGCCAGAGCATGCTGAATTACTGTCAGTAAGTTTAACTTTCTCCCCTTACCTCCATCATCACGAATAGAGTACACATCCTGATGAGCACTGAGTAATGTATGGAATTGTCGAATGATTATATTGTACACCTCAAGTTAACATAACACTGTATGTTCATTATATTTCAATAAAGTACAATAAAACTCCAAAAAAAAAAAGAATAAAGGTTTCACTGGAGAATATAAAGCTCTCTCCATTTCTACCCCCATCTGAATCAATACTTTGGTGTCCCTGTACATATTAAACCGATTATTACCAACCATATGAAAGACATCGCTATTGCATGGAACAACAAGGGCGTGATCTCTGCCCTCATGGAGCCAGTGCTGCTCTGTCATTGTAAAAAGTGCAGGCCGTTCCCTTCACCCTGTACTGACCTACTTTCTCCCCCTACCACTACCATGCAGCTCCAGCTGTCAGAAGCAGGCTTTTCATTTTCTTTTTCCACTCTTGGCACAACTGGGTTTAAGTAATAAACGCAGATGTCACGGGTTTCGATAATTTCAACCCGAGCCTGTTGGCCACTGAGTGGCTGCTTGATTCTCTCTCATTTCTTCAGTGTTCAGAATGGCTCTTAGAAGACAGCTTTCTCCTGTCAGTCTAAATACCCTCCCTCTCGAAAAGTCACTTATCTAGTACTACCCAATCAAACCAGAGTTTTGAGTGCTATTATAACTACTTTAGGTTACACCCATAGGTCATCAGATCCTTGATTCTAGCTTCAAAATCTCATATCCATGTCCTTCTGTTATCCTCACTGAATCTGCCTGCCAATCCTGCCACTGGTCTCTCTGTTCCAGCATTTTCCCTGAAACCAACTGTCCCCATTGCTACTAGATGCTCTTTCCAAAAACTGCGAATCTTATCTTCTCTTTTTGAAAGCATTTAATATATACAATATATAAGCATTAATATATACAAATATTGAATCATTATGTTGTATACCTGAAACTAATATGATGTTGTAGGTCAGTTATATCTCAATAATTTTTTAAAAAAAATTATATATGCCATATAGTTGAAAATTTGTGGGGTCATTTCATTTACCAAATTTCACAAGTGAGATACAAGAATAATATAAGTAAATGAAGGCGCAAAAGTAGAAGTTGTTGTTGTCACTTTGAGAGTACAAGTAATGAGGACTAAGAGAGTAAAAAAAAAAAAAATCACAATACTGACAATGGCCCTCCAATATATAGAGAATTAGGGAGCAAAATACTGATTCGCTGATCTCTGCTAATAAATCTGTGCTAACAAATCTTTAATAGAAAATGGGCTTAAATATGAAAACAAGATGCATTTTCTGGGAAGTAATCTCCCAACACATGCCTTGTATGAAGAAGAAGGAGGAGAGAGGTAAAGGAGAAAGAGGAAGAAGAAGGAGGAAGAGGAGAAGAAGGAGAAACATTCGATGGCCCTTTATTGCCTACAGGGTAAAATCCTAACTTTTCATGGGTAGACAACTCCCACACTGACCCCACCCTAGATGTATGGAATTCTCAGAGTTCCCCAAACAGATCAAACTGCTTTGAGTCTTTAGAGTTCTGTTCTTGGTCATTGTGCTGTGCCGTGGCCTGGAAACTTCTATTTATTCTTCGAGCCTCCCTTTAGGTCAGTCTGCTTGAGCTTTGCTAAAAATGCCTTTTGCAAGCCTCCCACAATACCCTGTGTTACCAGAGCACTTACCGTATTGAAGGGGCATTGTTTATTCTTTTATGTCCCCTGTTTGACATCCCTTCATTTATAATTGTTCATTCAGTTAATATTTGTTGAGTATCTATTATGTGCTAGATTTTGAAAAAACACAGTCCTAACCTTTGAAGAGCTCATATTCTTCTGAGGGAGGCACCGGGTAAATTTAGAATGCACAGAGAGCATTTTGGGGTCAAGAGGAGGGACTCATTCATCTTTATGTCCCTGGTGATGAGCACATGTTCGTGTGTCCATATCCCTCTGTAATGCTTGTGAATGAATGAATGAATGAAACAAGGGGGCAGAATGTTATAGTATTGGCTTCATGAGTATACTGAGAAATGCTTTTTGGATATTATTTATTTCCAGTTCATCTGAAAGGCTCTCCTTTCCTCTAAACACCCTTCTGTCTTTCCCACTAGAACTCTTACTTCCAAGCCCAAGAAGGCTTTTTACTAGATTCTCCTTATCTCCCTTTCTCTTGCATTCTTATTCTGTCATCATTGTCTTTCCCTCACATTCACTGCCAGGTAGATTTCTCATTCTTCTCTAGACAAAGAGAACTTCCAGCCTTTCTGGGAAAAAGAGAAGTGTCTCCTGAGGCTCTTTCCTTTCCTGTTTCATGAGACTGCATAGTCTCATTATCACACACGGTAGTGTACTCACAACCAAGGTATGGCAGAGCAGAGTCAACCTGCCCTCATATAACAGAATCTCATTAATTTCTCTTTTGCCAAAAGACTTGAAAAGGGCAAATGTGCTACACACAGACATGCATGTGTCACCCCAGATGGGGAAATCCATGGTACACATGCATGACAGGATGTAGCCATGCCCAGTCACCCAAAGTGGCACCCCCAGCCCCCGAGATCTCTGTCTGGCCCCTGTCTGCATTCCTACAGACTTCTCTGCAGCTGCTGGAGCTACCTAGATTTCCCCTGCCTTGATCTTTGTCCTTGGTTTTCTCTTCCTATTCTCTTGGGTCAATAATCTCTCTTCTTTTGCAATACCCATACTGTGATAAAATCCATATTTACTGATACTCTTAATTCAGTTGTCACTCACAATTTGTTAAAAGTTAACTGTGCTCACCACTACCTTGACACTGTGCTTTTCTATGGGACCCGTTTTTACCATAATCATTGTGCTGTGAAGACTCTGCACTGATAACAGGGTAAATTTTACAGCCTGGTCCTCTTAGGCAGGCCCACAACATGAACCGATGCATTCAAGTCAATCCAAGACATAGACTAATAAATAGTGACTCTAGAAGCTTCCAAACAGGACTAGACAAAGATGGGTGACCTGCAGCTAAACCTCATGAAAAGACAATGCCCCCTCAGGCATCTTGAATCAGTCACAATAAGCTAGATTATGCTGTGTTAACAAACACTCCTCGAATCTAAGTAGTTACAACAGCAAGGTTTTCTTTCTCACTAATTCTACTTGTCCACCACTTGTTGACCACACTCTGCTCTGTTCCTCCACTTTAGGGCCCAAAACAACAGAGCAGCCTCTGGCTGGAACACAGCAAATGTTATGGCAGAGGAAAAAGAGATAGAAAAAAAAGGTGGCTCTTAAAGGTTCTATTACGTTCACCCACATTTCGTCAGCCAAAGTAAAGTCACATGACCAACACCCAGGCCAGCAAATAATTTGGTCGGTAATACAATCTATCACATGCTGGACATTTAAACTGTCCTCTGAATAACTCCTCTCTTCCTCCACCAAACCATGTCTTCATTCAGCTTTGGGTGAAAGATGCTGACATATACTCAGTCACATTCCCTCAGGATGCTGCCGGAATTGTTTCTTCAGTTCATACCATGAATCATATCACATCTCTGCCTAAAACCCTTCAGTACCTGTTCATTGCTCATGGGATAAAGTTATAGCTCCCCAGGGTGGCCTATGAAGATCTTCACAATAGGGCTCCTGCCAACAATTTTATCTCCAGCTATGCTTTGCTCTTAACACCCTGTGCTGCATCTAATTCTAAATAGCCTAAGGTTGCGTTTTCAAAAATCCCATTTTCATGGCCTCATGTCCATTTTAATGGTCCTCCTCCCCCGCACCTGGTATACTCTTTCTGTCATCAGCCTGGAGAAGTCTTATCTATCTTTCAGTAATCAAGGCAAATTTTACCTTCACTATAAAGTTTAGACTCCCATCCTGAGTTCCCCCAAACCAGACTACCCAGGTAAAAATGACAACTGTTTGCTTGGTGCGTCTACTACATCTTATAGAATTGGAGCTTTTAAACTTTTCTGGTTGTACCCCTCTAGGAAATATATGAGATATCACAATCCAGAACGCACATACATATACATACATATAACGCATCATATATATGTGTGTGTGTGTGTGTGTGTGATCCATTTGTGTGAACTCCTGTTCACACATAAAAGTAGAACAAGAGTATTAGAAATAATATCTGCCGTTACAACTTGTGATAAATTTTTTTATTTTCTATTCTTTCTATTTCATTTAACAAAATGCATCTAGGTCCCACTACTCGCTAACAAGTTACAACCCACACTTTGAAAAATACTGCTATATAACATAGATCTTCAGAACACAGTGCTCAGTAAAAAATTTAGAAATAGATTGTGAGGTGTGATTCAGTACCATTTTTTGCAATTAACCTCCCCCCCCCACATGGAATAACAATATACATTTTGCAAGAACACACACAGAGAAAAAAGATACACTTTAAAATGGTTGTGAGGCAGGGAGGAGAATGGGAGTGTGGTATGGAGATACAGAGGATAAATAAGTGAATAAATGGATCAATCAATAACTGGTGAGGCCTTGCAAGGACAATAATAATAACAATAGGTATTGACTTTGCATCTAAGGTCCAAAAGAAATTGAAACAAGGATTCACTGTTACAGAAACTTCTTTAATAATATCCAAGATCTTTTTCTTTGTTTTTGGTGCTCTACAGTTTCATTACAATTTATGTAGAGCATGTATTTATTTTTATTTATCACGTTTTGGGTGCATTGTATGTCATAAATCTGTAGATTTGTGCTTTTCTTCAGTTCTGGAAAATCCTCAGACATTATTTCTTCAAATATTGCCTCTCTTTCATTCTCTATACTCTTTTTCTTTGAGACTCTGATTAAATAGATACTAAATGTTCTCTTTTCTCTTCCACATCATTGAACCTCTCATATTTTTCATCTCTTTATCTGTCCATGGTATTTTATGAATACTTTTTTCAACTCTAGTTTACAGTTTACTAATTCTGTGTTTAGATGTGTATAATTTGTTGTATAACTAAAATTCCATTCGATTCTTCTTTCATGATAGTTTCTTATAGCACACTCAACTTTGTGACCCCATCCTTTATTTCTATAAACATTTCATACATAGCTATTCCATGCTCAGTAACTGACAATTTTATATTCAGGAGCCCTTGGGGGTCTACATTTGTTTTTTGTCACTTCAGCTAAAAGTGAATGATAAACAGGAGAGCCTTTGAATGATCCTAAATTTTCTGAGCTGTCTAGCAATGATGTAGCAGGGACCAATGACTCATATTCTCGTAGCCAGAAGGGCTACAGCTTCCCATGCAACCATACTTCATCCCTTACCCAATCCAAAGATGTTCCAGTGGAGCTCAACTTCAATAGAACTGGTGGGTCCCAGGATTTGCAGGTGCCAGATAGCTGACATTTCCATGCACTGCCTTGAACAGATGACCCCTTAACTAGACCATTTGGCAATTGAATCCAAAATTCAGACAAAGTATTGTGTTTTTTATTTTTCGTGTTTTTTTTGTTTGTTTTTTTGGGTTTTTTTTTTAGTACTCCTCCCCTACAAAAGAAGAGAGAGTAGCAAGTGGCATTGCTCAGCCTCACAGTGAATCCAGCTATGCCTTTGCCCAAGAGCATCTCTCTCTGGAATGTCAAGAGCCTGAAGGACTCACTTGCTTACTGCTCTTCTGCTGAGAGTTTCTGCCTGCATAGATGACTGCAAAAGGGTATGCCAAACTCTTATACCATGTGACCCAGACTTTCATTTGTGGTGGTTTTTGATTGTGAGCTCATTTTTGCTTGCTTTTATCTGTGGGAATTCTGAGGGCCTAAATCAGGGCTATTTCCCTCCAGAGAGGATCTATATACTTCCACTGAGAGGTAACATCTTATAGTGACTTGTGACTATGTTAGGTCCCTTCAAAAACCTACAAGTGTCATAGGTTTAATTTCCCCCATTTAGCTACTGGCCCAGTGCTAATATCCTGATGGCACTGCTATTGGGATTTGCCCTTAGGGCAACTCCATTTTCCTTATTTGCTTAAAGCTCTCCACTTCCACCAACCAGTTCAGCTCACTTTTGGGAGAGGGCAATAGGGAGGGAGGGTGTGAATAATTCATGGAGATTTCTTGTAAGTCAAGTAAAGAATTGTAAAATGTGTTATATCTGGGATCTAGTTGTTTCGTAATAGAAGGGTCCTTTCAGGGTATCTGATCGGCCATATCTCAAGAAGCAAAGGTTTTTACACATATCTGTCTCTCCCAATTGGACTATGAGCTTTCTGAGAAACAAAATATATACAGCACCTAGCACAGTGCCTAGATTATGATAAACCCTCAGAAAATTTTTGTTAAAAGAATATATGATGTAACAACACTTTTCTTTCTCAAAACATACCAAACATAAACAAATGTTTTGTTTACCAATCCTCCACCCAAACATATAGCAAATAGTCCTTAGTCAGAATGTTATCTTTTAAATTTATTTCTGAATTTCTACTTTTCTGAGGGAAAGAGAAGGAAGAATCATTGAGGTTTGTGTTGGGTCTAACCTATCATTCCCAGCCTGTCACACAACTTCTCAACCCCTTTTCCTCCCCCGGAACAAAAGATGATGGTTATTACTGTGAAGTTAAGAGGTGGCAGAGAACTTTATAATAAAGTCCAGTTTGCTCAGGTGCCTGGGAATCGTTGGGGATACAACTGGTGTATGCATTTTAAATACTCATATTACTCACGTTTATCACTATTGGTATTCAGAGTCCCCTGCAGTTTCCCAGGCCAGACATTCTGATTTGCCCTGCATTTCCTGATCACTAGCAAAGTAAGGATTCTCTGTAACTAAGTCGCGGGGATTGGCAGAATTCCAAGGTGGTATTATTGCCAGGATAATAGTGCTTAATAATCAGTTACGCTTATTCATTAGTATTAACTCTCTACCCCCAGCACCACCTGCAATCAGTTACATGATGGCAGACAGATGCTTTCCAGATGTTCACAAGGCCACTTTTGTGGATTTTCTTCACTCTCATCAGGCAATCTGTGAAGATGCCTGAGGTGGAGAGAAGGGCTGAGATTGGGAGCGGAAGGATGGTTAGAGCAATGAATGAGCACACATTTTTTTAAAAGATAAGGCATGCAAGCCAGGCCTGTTGCTAATTAACGTGGGGTTCGTTGAGAACATGGTGTCCAGGCTGTGGCAGACAGAAGGTGCACCCCATCTGTGATAGCCCTGGCCAGGGAAAGACTGGTGACAGGAAGCCGCTGTTCCCTTCTGGGGGGCCCCTCCCACTTCCCGGTGAGCATATTGCAGCCCCAGGTGGTGGAATGGTGGTGAGTCTCATGGCAACTCCAAACACTCCCCAGTTGTCTGAGAAGTGGGGATTGTGAGCATTTGGGTGAGGCACCTGTCCATCACTAGTTTGGAGACCCAGGAACATCTTTTCTAGAATGTGAAAACTGAAGACTCTTAACATAGCAACCTGGATAACTTACATCTTGGTGATGGAAACTGCTCCATAGCAGTGAAGGGATCTGGTCTGGTGAGGCCCATTCTGCAGCCCAGATTTGTGCCCTGACCATGCCTTTGCACTGGTGGAGCTGTGCGTCAACAGGGACAGACAGGGCAGAGCGACACCCTTACCATGCCACACTCTGTAGGCAGAGCCTGGAGGCTGCCTTTCTGGAAGCTCCACTTTCTGCTTCCTGAAGCAGATGGAGAAAGGGAGTGAAGAAATGGCTCAGGCAGCCACTGAGCCCAGGTGTTAGACAGTGATAGTAATTATAATAATAAAGTAAAATTGTCACTAATTATCGAAGGTTTGGCAGGCCCGTGTTTAACCCTCACAACAATCCACTTAGTATCGTGGCATTATTGTTCCCATTTTATAGATGCAAACCAAGTCCACATGCACATCATTTGTGTCAGTCCACATTTATTGGTAAAAGTTGCAGTCAGAATTCAAAGCTATATTGTCCAAGCCCTAATTGTGCCTTTATTACCCTGTCCTACAAAAACTCACTATTCCTGACTCTAGGATTGTTTATTAGTGATTGTGATAAGTTGGCAGAAGGTTCAATGCAATCTTATTTTTGGTAGGGATGTTTAGAATGAAAATATTGTGTAGTCAAAGGGCAAAGAGTACTTTTGAGCTGAGAGCTTGTGAATCTATGTAGTGTCAAAACAGAATTCAAAGAGCTTTACTCGTTATGAATATTTTATTGAGCAAGGAACAAATGGTTTGTGAACTTCAAACTTGAAGCTGGTATGAAGCTCAGTGGCATGATATTACGGGATGGCTTATAAAGTGAAATGAGAAAGTTGTTTAACCTTTATAATGATTGGTTATCGCAGTGGGGGTTTCCATATGGCAGGGGGTTGGTTAAAACTGATTATCTTATATCATTTTAGGAAGATGACTTCAGTTTCATTTATGATTATCACAGGCATTTTATAAGAATAACTTAAGTTTTGCTTATGTTCACGAAGTAAGCTAGACTGTTTTGCTTATGTTGCATAACTGGTTGGAAGATTTTCAAGACCAGTCTCCATTTTATTTTATGTTAACCGCAGGTAGGTTTAGGGAAAAGATTGGGGGCAATATGTTTGTAGATGTCACGCGTACATATTTTTTTTTTAGGATTTAGACTAGAGAAACAACACAACACACACACATACACACACACACACACACACACACACACGATCTTCATAACGGAGTAACTGATTTGGCTTCCGGTGTTGTTTGCCTTGGCTGCCTGGGAGCGAGACGGCCTTGAGGACAGAGGGTTCAAACATAAGAGGGGGAAGAGTCTCAGGAGAAGCATAGATAGTTGTGTGGTTTGGAGCCAAAGCCTCTGCCTCCAAGGCTGCCCTTCAAGTTCCTCAACCTCAGAGAACTTACCCTTCAGTTTTCTAGGTGTGGCCGACTGTGCCCCTAGGCTGTTTTCCCACTGGAAAATCCCTTATATCTGTACAAAGACTTTTCAGTGTCGGCGGGAAGTACCAGGGCCATGAGGGCTGTGAACTCAGATGCACAGAATTGCTTGATTGAAGCCCTTACTTGCTGCACGTGGAAGGGCCTGAGCGCCTAACACTGAATACTGACCTCCCAGCATACTTCCAGCCTTCTGGCCAGAGGCACCCCCAAAGACTGGGAATGCCTGGCTTGCTCCTTTCTCTATCACTACACATAGTGTGGCTAACACATACCGGGCACTGATAAATGTTGCTAGAATGAATTAATACATGGGTAGCTCATTCTGTGAACAAGAATACAGACACCAAGTCATGAGGAAACATTTCACACCATGTGAAATAACATTATTCATTATCTGTTGAGCTTATTTTAATATTGATCTGTGTAAATCATTGTGAGAGGTATAAAAGTAAAACACATGTTTCCTATCTCTAAGAAATGGAAACTGTAGTTAGGAAGGCCTATGATGACTGAACGTTTTTCCCTTTACCTGGATTCATTTCCCTTGACCTCATGCCTACATTCTCATCCTTCAAGACCCTGTTCACATGATGCTTCCTCCCTTAGGCTTCTCCCTCCTCTGTATTCCCAGAGTATGTTTGTTTCTGTATATGTGTTGTCTATTATTTCAGGTTATAAACTTCTACAGAATTTCATTGGTATCTGAATAATTGCTTTATTTTCTTATCCTAGAGCTTAATGTAAACTTAGAACATAGCAGAATCTCAATGGTTCTTAAATTAATAAATTATTGAACCAATGAAAATATACTAACAAAAATTTTTTTGAAGATGATATCAAGGAATGGAGATAAAAGGAGAGAATCCAGAATGCTATAACGGATGGAAAAAGAATCATGAAGTCTATCTAAGGTGGTGCTGGGGGAGGTTGTTGAGAGGACATGACTGCTGGTTGATGAGCTGGACCTTGACAATCGGAGTTACCCTGTCTCCTCCCATCTTCGGAAATGTGCATTCTGCATGCCTTCCCTTCTTCCAGAAGCTTCCCCAAGGACATAGTCTTGAGATAATGATGTGGTGTATGAATCCAGGTAAGACATCTATATAAACTTTTAAGATTCTGGTGGTGGAGGTAGAAATGTACTCATCTTGTAGTCACTGATGACAAGCCACATATGTAAGTTCCCTTCCTTATTAAACCTGCCAGCTACCAATCTGGAACAACCTGACCCTTTCTTCAGTCTTGCTCTTTTCTGGGAGTACAGAGGTTGGTTTGAAATTTCACCTGGGAAGCTCCTGAGGGTTTGAACCATCCTGGGGATGAGACGGATAGCTCAGGGATGGAACAGAGCCTTTTCTGTGATGTCTTTGAGAATGAGAACCTTAAAGGCAAGATTCTAAGGGAACTTCACCATGGATTTTGGGGTCATCGGGAATGTAGTGCAGTTTAGAATAGAGAAGAAAAATGTCTTTTAGTTGCTGTAGTGACCTAGGAAGGTGTGAATGTACCAGGGTAGAGCAGGGGGTTTGGATGGGAAAGGAACACCAAAAGAACAATGATTTGATAAGTGGAATGAGCTATGTCATGGGTAGACCCACTGAGAAGTGAAGAGAGTCTAGAGTCTTCATGGTCTGGAATGAATAGTGGGAAAGGTTAGCCTTTCCACTGGGCCCATAGAATCCAGGGGAGTGGTAGAAGCTGAGGGTGTTCAGAGAGAAATAAATGGGAGGGTTTGACATACACTGAAAGACTAATTATATTTAATTTTGGACAATAAGGACCCAAGATAAAGTTTGATAAGTAGATTTAGGCTATAAAAGGGTTTAAGAACTTTCTGGTCAAAATGTCACTGAAAGGTCACTCTTTGAAGCTTTTCAACGACTTTCTACAGATAGAAAATTTTAAAAAGAGACAATTTCAAAGTCAAAGCTATGCTCACAAACATCCCTGTGCAGCACCAATAAAACAAATACAAAGTGCCAAGTGGACTGAAACTGGGAGACTGCCAGGCTATGGGTCCAGGAATAGGCAGAGGCAGCCAGGGGGTTCAGCTATTGCAGAGTAATATAGACAAAGGGGGCCCCATTCCAAGTGAGGAACCAAAGTCTGTGGTTGCGGTGGGGCTGCCATTCACCAAAAAGCGGCTAATAAAAGTTTATCTGATTGTTTTTTGGAGACTCTGGTTTATGTCAAAGTGGGAAGAGGCAGACTTAGACTTTCACCTAGGACCAAGGCCAAGAAAGTATCTGATCTGGGCCATGCAATATGAGTTCTAGTTGTACACTGAGAGCCCCAGGAGGCTGCATGGAGGCAGCCAAAAAAACTGCTAGTCCAGAAAGGATACAGGAAGAAGGATAAAATGGATATATATATATATATATAGAGAGAGAGAGAGAGAGAGAATAAACTCTCAAAATATGACTCTAAACTGACATTCCCAAGACATGAGAAAGTAATGCTAAGAAAAAGAGAAAACAAGCAACAATTGGGAGAGGAATTCATCCCCACAAAATGCAAATATACAGCAATCCAAAGAGGACTTTAAAATATGAATGTTCAGAATCTTCGCAAAGATAAAGGAAGGAAGAATATTCCCCCCAAAGAACAATAAATTATGACACAATAGAGTGATAAATAAACAAGAAGAAGTATTTATAAAAATGAAACAACTGGAAATCCTGGAGGTAATAAATGATCACTGAAATGGAAAAATAGCAATACATAAGATAAATTCCACACTGGACACAGAGTGAGAATTAGTGAATTAGAAGATACCAGTAAGGAAACCACCTATTATAGTGCAGATAGAAGTATGAAAGGGCAGGGGGAAGATGATGGAGTAGGAAGATCCTAACCTCACCTCGTCCCACAGACACAACTAGATAACACCCACATCAGTGTAAATAATCTGAAGATTGGCAGAACAAACTGTCCACAGCTAAATATGGAGAAAAGGCCACATTGAAGAGGGTAGGAAGGGCAGAGACACGATTGGGAATTAAATAGACCCACAAAGTTGTCCATGGGAAGAAGGAACACTGCAGGTGTGGAGAGGGGAGAGAAATGGACCCTCATACCAAGCACCCAAGGCACAGGATCCCACACAGGAAGACAAATAACCATATTTGGCTTTGAAAACTAGGGGGGCCTAGTTTCAATCAGGGGCTTAGCACCTGGAACTTTACAAAGTTAGAGGGCTCAGCTCTAGGAGAACTTGGGATGGGGGGTGAGAGGAAACACTCCCCACCTGTAAAGAGACAGTACCACAAACAACCCCACTGAGATATGGCATAGACACAGCAGTTTGAAAAACATCTGGGGGTATATGGGAAGATTTATTTACTAATATCATAGCATGTGCTGGAGGGGCAAAGATATTTAAGAGACTTCTCCAGGAGTAAAGGACGTGAGGGCTTCATTTCCCTCCTGCACCCCACAGCCTAGACACATGGATGCCTGCACAGTGCCAACATTCTCCACCTAACTTGCTAACCGTTTACCCAGTCCTCGCATTCCCTTGCTGACACACCACCTTCAGCGAGGCCTCAGCTTCCAGTCTCCTCCCACAGAAGACCTACATAAACCTTGCTAACACTGTGCACCCTCCCATTTTCTCCTGTGGACCTGCCCCCTCCAATACACCCTTGGCCAGAGCCCACCCAAAGTGGTGCCACAAGCCTGGCAGTGTGCTAGCAGCCCTATCAGGGGCCAGTACCACTTCAGAGTGATTGCTGCCCCAGAGGGGGGGGAACATAACCACATAAACCAGTATGACTATTGCCCCAGAAGTGGGACAGACAGCTAGTCTGACTACAGGCCTACCCACTAATGAAAGCTTCTCGAGAGACACCACAGGGAAAATATCCAGCAGTTTGGTGCTACTGCATCTCTGGCAAAGGCTTGATCTGACTTGACTCAAACCCAAAGTGACCCTAGACTGGCCTAACAAAAACACAGGGGCCAAACCCTGCCCACAATAGGCAAAGAGAGCCATTGCAGATGACTGGATTATAGGCAAAAGTAGCTCAGCTACAACAATGGACACAGGAAACACACACAGGAGAAGCCTCTGAAGTACCAGATTCTGGTGAACATAGACATTGAACTTCTGGGTATTACAGTATCTCTTCTTTATAATGCACTGCTTTCAAGAGCAGGAGATGTAGCTGACCTTCCTAACATGTAGGAACAGGTACAGAGCATTAGACAAAATAGGGAGACAGAGGAATATGTCCCAAAACGAAAGAACAGGGCAAAATCACAGCAAGAGAGCTAAATGAAACAGAGATAAGTAATACGTGTGATAGAAAATTTAAAGTAGTGGTCATAAAGATACTCACTGGATTTGGGGATTTGAGAAAAGAGTGGAGGACTTCAGTAAGACCCTCAACAGAGATAGAAAACATAAAAGAGAACCCATAAGAGATGAAGAACTAAATAACTGAAATAAAAAATATACCAGATGCAATAAATAGTAGACTGGAGGAAGCAGAAGAGTAAATCAGTGACCTGGAGGACAGACTAATGGAAAGCAATAAAGCTGAATGAGAGAGAGAAAAAATAATAAATAATAATAAAATGAAAATAGACTTAGGCCACTCAGTGACACAATGAAGTATAATAACATCTCCTTATAGGGATCCCAGAAGGAGAAGAGAGAGAAAAGGGGGAAGAAAATTTAACTGAAGAAATAATAGCTGAAAACTTCCCAAATCTGGGAAAGGAAACAAATATAGAAGTCACAGAGGGGCCCCCACCCCCAAATCACCCCAAGGAGGTCCACACCAAGACACATAGTAATTAAAATGCAAAAAATACTGATAAAGAGATAATTTTAAAAGCAGCCAGAGAAAAGAAAACAGTTACATACAAGGGAAACGCCTTAAGGTTATCAGCTGATTTTTTAGCAGAAAACGTGCAAGCCAGAAGGGAGTGGCATGATATATTCAAAGTGCTGAAAGAAAAAACCTGCAACCAAGAATATATCCAACAAGTCTATCATTCAGAATAGAAGAAGGGATGAAGATTTTCCCAAACAAAAGTTAAAGGAATTCATGACCAGGGTGCCTAAGTGGCTCAGTTACGCATCCAACTCTTGACTTCAGCTCAGTCACGATCTCATAGTTTGTGGGATCGAGCCCTGCATCAGCACAGAGTCTGCTTGGGATTCTCTCTCTTCTTCTCTCTCTCTCTCTCCCCTTTCCCATTCTGTCTCTCTAGAAATTAATTAATTAATTAATTAATTAAAAAAAAAAGAATTCATGACCTATAAACCAGCTCTACAAGAAATGTTAAAGGGGAATTTTTAAGTGGAAATGAAAGGGCATAAGAAGGAGTAGGAAAAGTAGGAAGCACAAAAGCAGTAAAATTAAGTATATCTATAAAAATCAGTCAAGGGATTCACAAACTAAAAGAATGTAAAGTATGGCAGTATATACAAAACATGGGGAGGAGAGGAGTAAAGAATGGGCTCAAACTTAAATGACCATCAATATAATATAGACTTCTACATGCATAAAATGTTATATATGAACCCAATGGTAACCACAAATCAAAAACCAGTAGTGGCTATGCAAAAAATAAAGAGAAAGGAATCTAAGTACATTACTGAAGAAAGCCAACAAACCATAAGAGAAAAGAGCATGAGAAGAATGGAACAGAGAACAACAACAATAAACCCATAAAAAAAAGTTAAAAGAAATGTCATTACATATATACCTATCAATAATTACTTTAAATGCTCTAATCAAAAACATAGGATGATGGAATGGATAAAAAAGTAAGACCTGTCTATATGTTGCTTACAAGAGATTCATTTCAGACCTAAAGACACATGCAGACTGAAAGTGAAAATGGAAAATCATTTATGATATAAATAGAAATGAAAAGAAACCTGTGTAGCAATACTTAGACAAAATAGACTTTACAGTAGACTTTAAAAAGAGACAAAAAAAGGACCCTATATAATCATAAACGGGATAGTCCAACAGGAAGACATAACAATTATAAATATTTATGCATCAAACATGGAAGTACCCAAATACATAAAACAGCTAATAACACAAATGAAGTAATCAATAGTAACACAATAATAGTAGGGAACTTTAAACCCCACTTACATCAATGGATAGATTCTCTAAACAGGAAAAAAGGAAACAGTGGCTTTGAATGACACTTTGGACAAGATGGATCTGACAGATATATGCAGAACATTTCCCCCTAAAACAGCAGAATGTGCATTCTTTTTAAGAGCACATGAAACATTCTCTAGAATAGATCACATATTTGGCCACTAAACAAGTCTCAACAAATTCAAAAAGATTGAAGTCATTCCATGCATTTTTTCCAACCACAATGCTATGAAACTAGAAATCAACAACAAGAAAAAATCTGGAAAGAACACAAATGTATGAAGGTTAAATAGCATGCTACTAACAGTGAATGGGTCAGCCAAGAAATTAAAGAGAAATAAACAAAATACATGGAAGCAAATGAAAATGAAAACACAACTGTCTAAAATCTTTGGGTGCAGCCAAAGTTATTCTAACAGAGAAGGTTATAGCAATATAGGCCTACCTCAAGACACAAACAAAAAAACAAACAAACAAAAACCCCCAAACACCTCAAATACACAACCTATCCTAATACCTAGAGGAGTTAGAAAAAGAAGAACAAATAAAACCCCAAACCAGAGGGAGGAAGGAAATGATAAAGATTAGAGAGGAAATAAACAAAATGGAAACTAAAAGCAAACCCCAAAAAAAAAAACAAAACAATAGAACAGATCAATCAAACTAGGAGCTGGTTCTTTGAAAAGATTAAAAAAATTGATAAACCTTTAGCCAGACTCATAAGAAAGAGGGAGGGAGAGGAGAGGGAGGGAGAGAAAGAGAGGGAGAGAGAGAGAGAGAGAGAGAGAGAAGTACAATAAAAAAAATCAGAAATGAAAAAGAAGAAATAACAACAGCACAGAAATACAAAAGATTATAAGAGAATATTATGAAAAATTATATGCCAACACACTGGACAACCTAAAGAAATGGATACATTCCTAGAAATTCCTAGAGACTCCCAAAATCAAATCAGGAAGAAATAGAAAATTTGAACAGACTGATTACCAGCAATGAAATTGAATCAGTAATCAAAAACTCCCAACAAACAAAAGTCCAGGATTAGATGGCTTCACAGGTGAATTCTACCAAGTATTTAAAGAAAAGTTAATACCTATTTTTCTCAAACTATTCCAAAAAATAAAAGAGGAAAGGATGCTTCCAAATTTGTCCTATGAGGCCAGCATTACTCTGATACCAAAACCAGATAAAGACACTACCAAAAAAAAGAAAAAGAGAACTACACACCAGTATCTTTGATGAACATAGATGCAGAAATCCTCAACAAAATATTAGCAAACTAAATCCAACAATACATAAAAAAAATCCTTCACCACAATCAAGTCGGATTTATTCCTGGGTTGCAAGTGTGTTTCAACATTCGCAAATCAATCAACCTGATCCATCACATAAATGAGAGAAAGGGTAAAAACCGTAGCATCATTTCAATAGACACATAAAAAGCATTTGACAAACTACAACATCCATTCATGATAAAAACCCTCAACCAAGTTTAGAGGGAACATACTCAGCATAATAAAGGCCATATACGAAAAACCCACAGCTACCATCACACTCAATGGTGAAAAACTGAGAACTTTTTCCCTAAGATCAGAAATAAGACAAGGATGTCCACTCTCACCATCAACATAGTACTGGAAGTCATAGCCACACCAATCAGACAAAAAAAGAAATAAAAAGCATCCAAATTTGCAAGGAAGAGGTAAAACTTCCACTATTTGCAGATGACATTATACTATATATATAGAAAACCCTAAAGACTCCATGAGAAAACCCTACTAGAACTGATCAATAAATTCAAATAGGTTGAAGGATACAAAATCAATATGCAGAAATTGGTTGTATTTTATATGCTAATAATGAAGAAGCAGAAAGAGAAATCAAGTAAACATTTACAATTTCACCAAAAATAATAAAATACCTAGAAATAAGTTTAACCAAGGAGGTGAAAGACATATATTTTAAAAGCTATAAAACACTGATCAAAGAAATTGAAGAAATACAAACAAATGGAAAGATATTTTATGCTTAAGAGTTGGAAGAACAAATACTGTTAGAATGTCCATACTACCCAAACCAACCTATTAAATTTAATACAATCTCTATCAAAATGCCAACAGCATTTTACACAGAACTAGGACAAATAATCCTAAAATTTGGAACCACAAAAGACCCCAAATTGCCAAACCAAACCAATCTTGAAAAAGAACAAAACTGGAGGCATCACAATCCCAGGTTTCAAGATATACTACACAACTATAGTAATCAAAATAGTATGGCACTGGCACAAAAATAGACACACAGGTAAATAGAACAGAATAGAAAGCCCAGAAATAAACCCACAATTATATGGTCAAGTAATCTTTGACAAAAGAGGCAAGAATAGACAATAGGAAAAAGGCAGTCTCTTCAACAAATGGTGTCAGGAACACTAAACAGCTACATGTGAAAGAATGAAACTGAACCACATTCTTACACTATATACAAAAATAAACTTGAAATGGATTTAAGACCTAAATTAGAGACCTGAAACCACAAAAATCCTAGAAGAGAGTGTGGCAGTAATTTCTGTGACATCAGCTGTAGCAACATTTTTCTAGATATGTCTCTTGAGACAAGGGAAACAAAAGCAAAAATCAACTATTGGAACTATGTACAAGTAAAAAATACTGCCCAATGAAAGAAACAATCAGAAAAACTAAAAGACAACCTATTCGATGGGAAAAGATATTTGCAAATGATATATCAGAGAAGGGATTAATATCCAAAATACACAAAGAACTTATACAACTCAACACCAATAAAACAATCCAATTAAAAAGTGGGCACAAGACATGAACAGACATTTATCCAAACAAGACATGGATGGTCAACAGAGACACGAAAAGATGCTTAACATCAGTAATCATTAGGAAAATGCAAATCAAAACCACAATGAGATATCACCTCACACCTGTCAGAATGGCTAAAATCAAAAACACATGAAACAAGTGTTGTTTCATATATGGAGAAAAGGGAACCCTTGTGCACTGTTGGTGGGAATGCAAACTGGTGCTGCTTCTGTGGAAAATGGTATGGAAGTTCCTCAAAAAATTAAAAATAGAATTATCTTATGATCCAGTCATCGCACTACTGGATATTTACCCAAAGAATATGAAAACACTAATTTGAAGGGATCAATGTACCCCTATGTTTATAGGAACATTATTTACAATAGCCAAATTATGGAAAAAGCCTGATAGATATGAGTGGATAAAGAAGATGTAGTATATATATACAATGGCATATTATGCAGCCATAAAAAAGAATGAAATCTTACCATTTGCAACCACATGGATGGAACTAAGCGAAATAAGTCAGTAAGAGAAAGACGCGTATATAATTTCACTCATATGTGGAACTTAAGGGGGGAAAAAAAAAGAAAAAAAGAGAGAAACCAAAAAAACAGACTCTTGACTATAGAGAACAAATTGGTGGTTTCCAGAAGGGAGATGGGTAAAGGATGAGTGAAATAGGTGAAGGGAATTAAGAGTACACTTATTTTTATGAGCAATGAGTAATGTATAGAATTGTTGAATTGCTATGTTATACATCTTAAACTAACATAGCACTTGTATGTTAATAAACAAATAAATTAAAATCCTAAAAAAAAGGGTATGAAAAGACCCTTAAAAGATGTGGATAATAGCATATGTAAAAGGAACTCGAGAAGAGGAAATAACAGAGAGCCAATATTAAAGAGATAATAACTAAATATTTTCTAGAATTGAATAAAGACATGAATTCTCAGTCTAAAAGTACACATGATGGACTAAAAATAAATCCATACCTAGACACACTGTGGTTGTATTGAAACATACAAGGTATAAGGGAAATTGTTTTAGATATACCAGAGTGAGAAAAGCCCAAATCACTTTAGAAAAAAGGAATTTCTCTTATACCATCAGCAGGCCACTCACGAACAACAGGAAAGGCAATGAGGGAAAATTCAGCGTTCAGATGGATTTTAAAAATCTAGTTTTAAAAATGTCATATAATGGCAAAAACAATGATGAACTGAGTTTATGTTACACCGTCTTCTCCCCATTTTCTGATCCTTGTCAGTGGACCTGCAACCAAAGGATACCTCAGGTTGAACAGCTAGAACTAGCTTACCTACTCAGCTGGTTAGCGGTTCTTAACTGGGGGGAAATTTTGCCTCTCAAGGGATGTTTGCAATCTCTGGAGACATCTTGGATTCCCAGGACTTGGGAGGTGCCCCTTGCATTTAGCACGAAGAGTCCAGGGAAACTGTGAGACATCCTAAAATACATATTAAAAGACATCCTAAAATACATGCCTCAAGAAAGAATCATCCCATCCAAAATGTGGATAGTGCCCTGTTGAGAAACCCCGAGTTAAGAATAAAGCATGAAACATCATGACTCCCCAAACTAGGAAAATATATTGATTAATTAACTATGGATTATCAAAAACATTAGCAATATGTAAAAAATAGGAATACTAGCAACAGGGATGATTTGTGAGTGGTAAGGTCTTTCTCATTAAGGAGGATAACAAAATAATAATTTGTGACTTTATTAAACACGTGAAGTTAAGAATGTTCGTTAAAAATTTGGGGGAAGTTGCCTGCCTGGCTGGCTTAGTCAGTAGAACATGTGACTCTTGATCTCAGGGTGGTGAATTCACACCCCGTGGTGGGCATGGAGCCTACTTAAAAAAAATGGGGGTAACAGTCAAAATAATAGAAAATCATCTGCAGTTTCCACCTTGCAAATGAAGAAAAGTAGGATGATAGTCAACTTTATTAATTTAGCAAGAGGCAAGAAAAGAGGGACAATGAAGGAAAAAGTGTGGAAAAGAAAACACAAAATAAGATAGAAATAAGCTTAAATATACTAACAGGTACAAAAAATGAAAAGGATTAGTCTCACTTATTATGGACCTCAAAAACACAGTGTATAGTGATATATAAAGGTTGATGATACTATTTGTGTAGAGATTATATTTTTTAAATGAATGTTATTAATGGATAAATGCATGCAGACTAAATATTTAGAAACATGAATGGAAAATATACATACCACCTTCAGGACAGTGGTTTGTTTTGGGGTGGGAAAGAGAGAAATGACACTGGAAGAAGAGAATATGGAAACTTTAGCCTTCTCTGAAATGTTTTATTTGAAAAAGAGGAAAAATTTGAAGCCAGTATGGAGAAGATGTTAACAACATTTGGGTAGTGGGTACACAAGTGTTCATTATGTTAGCCTTCATACTTTTCTAAATATTTAAAGTATTAAAAAATTCATTAGAAATTAATTGAAAATGGAATAAAACAGTCCCAAGAAACGACAATAAAAGGCAGCATTTTGACAGACTTTTAGAAGTGAGCTTGCATTTTTTATGATGACATTTCTTTGAAAATTTAGTTTCATTACGTGTTAAAAATGTCTAGTAATTATTGTAGACTACTGTATTTCATTGTATATTATTCCATTTCTATCAGATAGTCATAGAACAAATAACATAATAATTTATATGAAATAAACCAACAAATTGATAAATAAATACATTCATAAATCAGTAAACACATAAATAAAACCTCTCGAAGTTCTCCCCTAGGAGAATGCAGGGTCTGTAGGACACAGTGGGAGGAAATTATAAACATGACATGTATAATGGGGAGAAGTCTGCTCCCGTCCCAGCTTTGCCATGTGGAACTGTGGGTGTGTCGCTTAACCACCAGACCTGATTCCTTGTAAAAACTAAAAGACATGAATAATACTTGCCTGATATGGTTGAAATAAGGAGGAAAGTGCCGTGGAAAGTTTAACAGGCAGAGTAAGGTATCTGAAATAGGAGAAGCAAGCTGAACTGAGTTGGCTATGCAAATTCAGGTAGGGGAAATGGGAATAGAATGCATATACCCCAAATGGTGGAGTGTGGAGAGGGGAGATGCTTGTAGAGGAACATTTCTACTCCCTATTTGATGTGTACCTTAGGCTAAAGCAGACTAAAGCTAATTGCAAGCATTCTCTCCCAGAGGGCATCTCCCTACCTGCTGCTACAATTGGGTAAAAGGCAATGATGCATGACGGGTCAGTAGGAAATCGACACTCATTGGAGCAGTTGGCTGATGAATACAGATAGGCCATGTGTTTTTTATACATATAATAAACCTGACAAATGTATCAGTGGAAAGTATGCTGAGAAGGGTAATTGCTTTAGAGGCCACATCTCCAAATACTGGCCCAATCTGGAGATGTTAGCATAACTATTGTCTCCTGATACCTGGGGAGGTGGTAGGCGTATTTGCCATAGGCTAAATGAGTTCCCAGATTCTCCGGTCACCATCAATCTAACAGTTACTGCCATGTTGGTCCCTCTGGCAGTTGGGCAGCAAGTTATATTGGTTTAATATAGTTCGGAAATCTGTAACACTTTTCATTTTCCTATGTATCCCAAAGCATTTAGTGCTTAAAGAAATGAAGTCAGAATTTTCTCAGAACTATAATTGGAGCAGCAGAGAAGAAAACGAACTC
Organism: Lynx rufus; assembly: GCF_022079265.1. Taxonomy (NCBI): domain Eukaryota; kingdom Metazoa; phylum Chordata; class Mammalia; order Carnivora; family Felidae; genus Lynx; species Lynx rufus. Next base: position 47,308,888 of record NW_025814889.1, read on the forward strand.
CAATAGCTGCAATGCATATCGAAAGAGGTCTCTAGAAGTCCCTAGTGGTCCATAAAAAAGATGCCTAGATAAAAGCTATCATTCCCCAAAACAACAACTGCAACAATAACAACAAACAGCATTTTTTGAATGATTACTATGTGGCATGCACTTTACTGAATGCTTTAGATGGGTTATCTCATTTATACCTCACAACAACCCTATTAGGTAGTTATTACTATCGTACTGATTCTAAAGTTTATTTATTTATTTTGAAAGAGAGAGTGCACAAGCAAGTGGAGGAGGGGCAGAGACAGGGAGAGAATCCCAAGCAGCCTCCATGCTCAGTGCAGAGCCCAACTCAGGGCTTGATCTCACGAACCATGAGATCATGACCTCAGTTGGACAGAGGCTTAACTGACTGGGCCACCCAGGCACCCCTATACTGTTCTATACATGAGGACACTGAGGCTAAGAGATCACATAACTAATAATGAATAGAATGGGAATTTCAAGCCCAATTAGTGGATTTCCAGAGCCTGAGCTCTTAAACACTATTTTAGTGTGTTTTATTTTTTTAATTTAAAAATTTATTTATTTATTTATTTATTTATTTATTTATTTATGTACTTATTTGTTTTTAATAATAATTATTATTTTTAAAATATACTTTATTGTCAAATTATCTAACACACAGTGTATACAGTGTGCTCTTGGCTTTGGGAATAGATTCCCATGATTCATTGCTTACATACAACACCCAGTGCTCATCTCCACAAGTGCCCTCCTCAATGTCCATCACCCATTTTCCCCTCCACCATCCCCCTAATCCACCCTCGGTTTGTTCTCTGTATTTAAATTAAAAAAAAATTTTTTTACACTTATTTATTTTTGAGAGACAGAGAGAGACAGAGCACAAGTGAGGGAGGAGCAGAGAGAGAAGGAGACACAGAATCCGAAGCAGGCTCCAGGTTCCAAGATGTCAGCATAGAGGCCTATGCGGGGCTCGAACCCACAAACTGTGAGATCATGACCTGAGCTGAAGTCGGATGCTTAACTGACTGAGCCACCCAGGCACCCCTGTTCTCTGTATTTAAGAGTCTCTTATGGTTTGCCTCCCTCTCTGTTTGAAACTATTTTTTCCCCTTCCCTTCCCCTATGGTCTTCTGTTAACTTTCTCAAATTCCACATATGAGTGAAAACATATATCTGTCTTTCTCTGACTGACTTATTTCACTTAGCACAATACCCTCCAGTTCCATCCATGTTGCAAATGGCAAAATTTCATTCTTTCTCATTGCTGAGTAGTATTCCATTATATATATATATATGTATATATATAATTGTATATGTATATGTATGTATGTAAATTTTATATATATATATATACATACACACACACACACACACACACACACACACACCACACCTTCTTTATCCATTCATCAGTTGGTGGACATATGGGCTCTTTCCATAATTTGGCTATTGTCGATAGTGTTGCTATAAACATTGGGGTACATGTGCCCCTATGAATCAGAACTCCTGTATCCTTTGGATAAATTCCTAGTAGTGCTATTGCTGGTCATAGGGTTATTCTATTTTTAATTTTTTTTAATTAAAAAAAATTTTTTTTTAACATGTATTTATTTTTGAGACAGAGAGAGAGAGAGAGCATGAACAGGGGAGGGTCAGAGAAAGAGGGAGACACAGAATCTGAAACAGGCTCCAGGCTCTGAGCTGTCAGCACCAAGCCCGACGCGGGGCTTGAACCCACGGACCGCGAGATCATGACCTGAGCCGAAGTCGGACGCTTAACCAACTGAGCCACCCAGGCGCCCCTCTATTTTTAATTTTTTGAGGAAGCTCCACACTGTTTTCCAGAGTAGCTGCACCAGTTTGCATTCCCACCAACAGTGCAAGAGGGTTCCCGCTTCTTCACATCCTCCCCAACATCTGTTGTTTCCTGAGTTGTTAATTTTAGCCACTCTGACAGGTGTGAGGTGGTATCTCAAGGTGGTAAGCAGAGTTAATACCTATTCTTCTCAAGCTATTTCAAACAATACAAATGGAAGGAAATCTTCCAGACTCATTCTATGAAGCCAGCATTACCTTGATTCCCAAACCAGAGATCCCAATAAAAAGGAGAATTACAGGCCAATATCCCAGATGAACATGCATGCAAAAATTCTCAACAAGATACTAGCAAATTGAATTCAACAGTATATTAAAAGAATTATTCACCATGATCAAGTGAGATTCATTCCTGGGCTGCGGGGCTGGTTCAGTATTCACAAATCAATCAGTGTGATATATCACATTAATAGAAGAAAGGTAAGAACCATATGATCCTGTTAATAGATGCAGAAAAAACATTTGACAAAATACAGCATCATTTCTTAACAAAAACCCTTAAGACAGTCGGGATGGAAGGAATATAGCTTAACATCATAAAAACCATATATGAAAGGCCCACAGCTAATATCATCCTAAACGCGAAGAAACTGAGACCTTTCCCTCTGAGATCAGGAACATGACAAGGATGTCCACTCTTACCCCTGTTGTTTAACATAGTTTTAGAATGCCTTGCCTCAGCAATCAGACAACAAAATGAAATAAAAGGCATCCAAATTGGCAGAAAAGACAAACTTTCACTTTTTGCAGATGACATGATACTCTACATGGAAAACCCAAAAGACTCCACTAAAAAACTGCTAGGACTGATAAATGAATTCAGCAAAATTGCACGATATAAAATCTCTTTTCTCTTTCTGTTGCTTCATTTTTGATGTACAGGAATCGGTTGCATTTCTATACATCAAAAATGAAGCAACAGAAAGAGAAATCAAGGAATTGATCCCATTTACAACTGCACCAAAAGCCATAAAATACCTAGGAATAAACTTAACCAAAGAGGTAAAAGAGCTGTCTGCTGAAAACTATAGAAGGCTTTGAAAGAAATTGAAGAAGACACAAAGAAATGGAAAAACATTCCATGCTCGTGGATTGTAAGAACAAATATTGTTAAAATGTTCATACTACCCAAAGCAATCTACACATTCAATGCAATCCCAATCAAAATTGCACCAGCATTCTTCTCAGAGCTAGAACAAACAATCCTAGAATTTGTATGGAACCACAAAAGACCCTGAATAGCCAAAGTAATGTTGAAAAAGAAAACCAAAGCTGGAGGCATCACAATTCCAGACTTTAGCCTGTACTACAAAGCTGTAATCATCCAGACAGTATGGTATTGGCACAAAAACAGACACATAGATCATTGGAATAGAATAGAGAACCCAGAATTGGACCCACAAATGTATGGCCAACTAATCTTTGACAAAGCAGGTAAGAGTATCCAATGAAAAAAAGACAGTCTCTTTAGCAAATGGTGTTGGGAGAACTGGACAGCTACATGCAGAAGAATGAAACCAGACCACTTTCTTACACCATACCCAAAAACAAATTCAAAATGGATGAAATTCCTAAATGTGAGACAGGAAACCATCAAAATCCTAGCGGAGAAAACAGGCAACAACCTCTTCGACCTCAGCCACAGCAGCAACTTCTTACTTGACACGTCTCCGAAGGCAAGGGAAATAAAAGCAAAAATGAACTATTGGGACCTCAGCAAGACAGAAAGCTTCTGCACAGCAAAGGAAACAATCAACGAAACTAAAAGTCAACCGACAGAATGGGAGAAGATAGTTGCTAATGACATATCAGATAAAGGGTTAATATCCAAAATCTATAAAGAACTTACCAAACTCAACACCCCAAAAACAAATAATCCAGTGAAGAAGTGGGCAGAAGACATGAGTAGACACATTTCCAAAGAAGACATCCAGATGGCCAACAGACAAAAGATGCTCAACATCGCCCATCAACCGGGGAAATATTTTTGTGTGTTTTAGACACCAACCAGTCAAACATCTTCATGACTTGTGCCAAATCCACCTACCACTGGAATAATTATTTATTAAATATTTCCCCTATTTCCCCCCTCCAACTTTCAAAAAGAATTATAGCTAAAACCACACAAACATATGGTTTAATGAAGGCAAACACCTTTGTAATCACCAACTAGGTCAAGAAATAGAACTTTGCTACCCACCTCAGAACCTCCTCCCTTCTCCCTTCACAAGTAACCATTATCTTGAGTTTTGGGGTGTTTCATTATAGTTTTATCACCCCAGTGTGTGTCCCTGGATATAATAATTTAGTCTTGCTCTTTACAAAAACATTCTATGTCTCTTAGGCATTGTTTAAATCTCTGGTTCCTCCCTCTGTCCTTTTATTTGGCATGCAATTTATTTGTCATAGATCTGAGCTGATTGCCTTGTAGAGTTTTAGTCAGTCTGGATTTCGCTGATTGCATACTCATGGTGCAGTTCGACATGTTCCTCCATCTCCCGTATAGTCTGTAAATTTACTACTGGATCCAGAGGCTTGATTCGACTCACTCAATCCACTTGGCAAAACTATAGGTCTTGGTGTGCTCTTTCACTCGCAGGCACAGAATACCTATTTCAAATCCTAGATACCTCAATTCATTAGATGATACAAAGTGACAATATTCCGTTATTTCCTTCTTTGAAAATGACCAATTAGGTTTTGTTTTTCTTTATAATTATGAGCTCTTAGATTGAAACATATTTGAAGGGTTTAAATCTGCTGCAATATTATACTTAACGAAGCTCAAATTTCTTTATTTGGCTTAGGAGCCTGTTCAATTTGGCTTCTGGGTTCTTTTGTGATGAGCTTATCAGTGTTTGATAGCTTTCTTGATATCTGGTATGAAAAATATCCCAAGATTATGTCACATTATGGGCAATAATTTCCGTGTAACAATGACTATGACACTCTTTCTGGTGTTTGACTGCTAACAGGTTTCAAGTCCTCTTCTTTCCTTCTTGCCTTACATCTGAGTTAGCTGATAATGAAGCTTACATTGTTCCCTCTCTTGGCATGGGTGGAAAGTTCAAACAGTGCAAACTCCACGCTGTGCATGGAGCCCTCATTCCAGCCTCCCCCCTGCCCACCAAAAAACTATGCTAGTTGCCTGTCTTTACTCTCTCAAGACATGTTTGCACTTGTTGAGAACTTGCCCTGCACTCCCCAGGAGGCTTCATTATGTTAGTAATAAACTTGTTCATACCCTTTCTGTGTATTTATGGCATTATCATTTTTGACAACTGACCTATTAATTGGAAAGAGGTCCATTCCATCTCTGAGGGATGACCTAAACTCTCAAAATAATAATAATATCACCATCAAAATTATTACTAAGAGGCATTAAAATTGTTATGTGCAGTAGTCCCTCCTGATCCATTGGGGATATGTTCCAAGACCCCTGGTGGATGTCTGAAACTGCAGATAGTACCGAATCCTATATATAGTATATTTTTTCCTATACACGCGTATCTATGATAAAGCTTAATGCATAAATTAGGCATAGCAAGAGATTAACAACAATGACTAAAAATAAAATTGAATAATTAAAATATTGTACTATAATAAAAGTTATGTAAATGTGAGCTCTCTCTCAAAACATCTTATTGTACTGTACTCACCCTTCTCATGATGATGTAAGATGATAAAATGGCCATATGATGAGGTGAAGGGAGGTGAATGAGGTAGGCATTGTGATGTAGCATTAAGTTACTATTGACCCGATGGTACAGGAAGAGGATTGATCGTATGCTTCCAGACCAGGGTTGACCATGGGTAATGGGAATAGTGGAAAACAAAACTGTAGATAAGGGGGCACTACTGAATATGCATTACCCATTTTCTTCACCTCCCCCCTCCCATTTTTTGCAGTTACACTTTATGTACATTATATTCATTTCATACAATACTTTTTCTTTCTAAGCCCTCATGTAAGTTGTAGTTGTTCAAGTAACTATATTTTCTGATGCAGTCCTTGTGTGAAAGTTGTTCTGGCCATTTCGGTTTTCTGAGTTTGTTCTCTACTAAGCATTTCTCAGGAAGTGCTCATGAGAACAATATCCCCTGGGTTCTTGTGCGTTACTAACAATTTGTGCTCTTCGTGATTGAAGGTTAGTTTTGTGTGATATAAAATCCTTGGGTCAGGTTTTCTTTCCTTGTTTGTATTACTAATGTTCCTCCATTGCCTTCTACTAATTTCTGAGTTCAAGCATGTATTTTTTTAAAAATAAGTTTATTGAGATGTAATTTACATGTAATAAAACTCACCAGTTCTAAGTTTCTTGAATTTATTGAGAAGATTGCTTTGTTCTTATGTTATCTTGTATATCATTTTTGAGAGGCTGGAGACTAACGGTATCCACTCATTGTAAGTAACTTGGTTTTTTGTCTGGCAAAAAGCCTTGCTGGCAAAAATCAAATGATAAGCTAATTTTCTTTCTTTTCTGAGTCACTTGCTGTTTTCATCTAGTTATTGCTCAAAATTGTTTTCTTTTTAAAAATAAAGTATCTGTACAAAAACGTCTTGTTCATGGTCATTCTAAATTGATGCTCTCCGATATGAGTTGTGCTTTTTCAATATTTGATCAAATATTACTTTTTTTAATTACAGGAAAATTTCCTTGGATTATAATTTTTATATTTGTACTTATATTTATATTATTTCCTTTATTTTTCTTCTTTAGGTATTCTTATTTTTTTATGTTTATATTTATATTACCCTTGCTTTCATTTTCTTCTTCAGGGATTCTTATCTGTGTACAAAATTTTGTTTTGCCTAGCTTCAACATTTATCTGTTTATCACATTTTTTTCTCCTTCTTGCATTCTATTTGATTTAAAATTTTGGTCTCCTTTCATCTTCTATTTATTCTAAGGATTTATCTTTTATATTTATTCACCCATGGATTCTTTCTTGTTTAGTCCTCATTTCTGAGGTAATTTCTCCTTTTGTATGTTACTATTTTATATTACCTCATTTTGAGTTTCTTTTTAGTTCTGATTTATGTTATTCTTTAGTCTCTTTTCTAAATCACTTTAAAAAATTTTTTTTAACATTTTTATTTATTTTGACTGTCGGCACAGAGCTTGATGCGGGGCTCTAACCCACGAGCCATGAGATCATGACCTGACCCAAAGTCTCAACCAAATGAGCCACCCAACCACCCCGAGATAGACTTTTGAAATTCACAGAGCTCTTTCTTCTGTGGTTTTGTGTAGTGTTAAAACACACACACACACACACACACACACACAGTTTGTTGCCAGAGGCCTCCTGGCTATGTTACTCCTCCCTAATTTCATCTGGAACTTTTTAAAATTTTTATCTCTATTTTCCTTATCCTGTTTTATTTTAATTCCATTCTGGCAGTTTTCAACCCTCTGTTGGTAGAGATCTTTAGGGCAGTTTTCAGAGTTTATAGAAACCCATCTTCTCCGTTCCCTTCGAACATACTGCCACTTGCTTGCACTCACCCACAACTGAGAGGGGAAAATATCATCCTGTTCAGCTGCTTTTGTCAAACTGGCCTTCCATGCTTTCCAGTCAACACTTGTTAGTTATTTTGGGGTTCTCCTCATGTTGTCCATGCAGTTTTGGTTTTGCTATCTAGTTACATTCTTTGTTTTAATGTGAAGATTCAGGAAGACTTAAAACAAAACAAAACAAAACAAAACAAACTATGTCATTACTGCCTTCTGATTTTCCCAGAATCTTCTACTAACTTTTTTGTTTTGAGTTCCATTTTTGAAAAACTATATGTATTGAGGTGACATTTACATGTAAAAATTCACCAATTTTATGTTTCTTGAGTTATTGGAAATGTTGCTCCATTGTTGACTTGCTTTGTGTATTGTTTTTGAGAATGCAGAGGCTGACTTGGTATCCATTCATTGTAAATGATATAGTCTTTATGTCTGGAGTCCCAGAAATTTTTTTTTCATTAAATTCATTGTCTGAATAATTAGAATCAAGTTTTTTGAGGTACGCTGTAGGCTTTTTCAATATGTAAATTTAGTCCTTTTTTATTTTTGGAAAATTTTCTTGCATTATTTAGAAATCTTTATTTTGGGCTTCTGTCTTGCTATTTTGCTCTAGGATCTCCAATTATACATATGTTGGGTATTCCTTGCTTGTCTTCTATGTATCACTTTGTCCCTAATACTTTTTACATAATTCTTTCTTTGCTTTGCTTTCTCTGGGCTATTTTTTATTTCTGCTATCAATTTTATTCAATATATTTCGATCAAATCTATTTTCACCTGAGCACTTCATAATTTAATCTTCATTTCTGAGATTTTTTTCTTTTACTTCCATTTATTTCTTTGAGTTCAGCCAACTTTTGTTTTCTATCTTTTTCTATCTTTTTTTTTTCTCTTTCCCATTTCTGTAATGAGGTTCAATTCCTGGTTGAAACAAGTCTTTCTTCTGCAAATGCTCTTTAAATCAATTTCACAGTGCTTGGGTGGCTCGGTTGGTTAAGCGTCTCACTCTTTGTTTCACTCTTTGTGGTTCTGTGAGTTCAAGCCCCATATTGGGTTCTGTGCTGGCAGTGCAGAGACTGCTTGGGATTCTCTCTCTCCCTCTCTCTCTGCCCTTGCCCCAGTCATACTGTCTCTGTCTCTCTCAAAATAAATAAATAAACTTAAAAAAACTAAAAAAAAATAAATAAATTATTTCCTATTGGACTACTTACTGTGTTACAGTTTTCCTCCACTTCATGGTTGATTGTTGGGGAAGGAATTTTTTTTTTTATCATTTTAGAAGTTTGATTCTCAATTTCCATTTTCTTCTTTTTTTTAAGTTTATTTATTTATTTTTGAGAGAGAGAGAGAGAGAGAGAGAGAGAGAGAGAGAGAGAGAGAACACATGCAGGAAAGGGACACACACACACACACAGAGAAAGGGAGACAAAGAATCTGAAATAGTCTCCAGGCTCTGAACTGTCAGTGCAGAGCCCGATGCACATCTGAACCCACGAACCGTGATATCATGACTTGACGCTTAACTGACCAAGCCACCCAGGTGTCCCTCCATTTTCTTATTAGAGCAGCTTTGCTTGATGTTTTCTGATATTTACTGTTAATTTTAAATATCTTGGAAATTTCCTAGATTAAAAATATTAAGGATGTTTGTATGGAGGAATGAAAAGAGCTGTTTAGCTTGATAAGTCTCTTTACATTTCTTTTGTACTGTGAAACCCACTTTCTTTAACTAGTGGTGTCTATTTGGGGAGAGAAAGCTTCTGGTTTTCTGCGTGTATCCTCTATTATTTCTGAGGAGCTCTTATTTTAACTGCTTGCTTACTACTTTCCCTTAACCATCAAGCCACTCCAAGGGACACTATATCAGTCAGGGTCCAGTCAGTGCATCAATAACTGGAAATTGGAAATTTGAACTTAGTATAAAGAATGGTTAACTAGTGATAAGTAATTGACGACTAAAAGAGATAAAAGAGGGCTCTAAGGGTTCCAGAAGTAGCAAGTTAAAGAAATCAACTTTACTTCTGGCAGAGAGAGAATGGCCATAAAGGAACTAAGGACTTAGGGGACACCTGGGTGACTCAGTCGGTTAAGCACTCGACTCTTGGTTTCGACTCAGGTCATGATCTTACAGCTTCATGGGTTCCAGCCCACATCGGGCTCTGCATTGGCAACACAGAGCCTGCTTGGGATTCTCGCTCTCTCCCTGCCCCTCCTTCATTTGTGCTGTCTCTGTCTCTCTCAAAACAAACAAACAAAATAATAAACTTAAAAAAAGAATCTCAAAAAAAAAAAAAAAGGAAACTAAAGACTTGGAACATCTTCATCCCCATGAACATGAGATTCAGACTTGTTTAAAGAGAGACACACAGCTCGAATGTGATGACAAAAGTTGCCAGATGACATGGGTCAAGTGGGATACAATTGCCTGAAGGTGTAGCTGAAGCTGCTGGAAGTGGTCCACTGGAGGCACCCAGAATCAGCTCCTAGGTAGGACGGCTTGAGGATGCATTTGGAGCTACCATGGACGTAGTCCACTGGAGTGGGTCAGAGTGGCCGAGGGCATACCCAGAATGGGTCCATGAGGCCCACTATGCTACAATGCTGAATTAAAAAAAAAAAAAAATTGAAAGTGAATGCCCCTCTGTGTAAAGAGAGATTTCATACTATTCTTCCTGTCTGATCTCATACTCTAATAAACTTTTCCTGCTGCTCACTTAAAACAAACAAAAAGATGCACTAGAGTCTAGAAGAGATATACCCTCATGCAGCTATCACCGCGAAGGGATACTCCAGCACCCTGTGTTTATAAAGCTTTATATTGTGCCAATTGGCAAAGGAGACATGTTTATAGGGTTTAACTTATATATCACAAAGCAGGGCAAGGAAGGGTGGGTGTGGACCTGGGAGACAATACATTGATAATTGGTACAGAGACCTTCTTTCCCAAGTTGTCCTGTCTCGCAGAGCTGTGCCTTCCCAATATTGCTATGTTTGAAACTGTACCTTTTCAAACCCTTATTTTCAGTTCCCAGTTGTTGGTAGTCTTATCTACTATCTCAGACCTTTTCTCAGTATTTCTGAGCTTAAGACGGGATCCTCTCTTTCTGGATGCCCATTAGCATGTATTCTGCAATCCGTAGGACATCGCTCTCTTTTTTTCGTTATAGTCTCCCCCTGAATCTCTGTCTATATCTCTAGAACTCTGGTATGACCAATAGACATGGCTTTGCTAGTTTCAGATGTTTATTTTGCCACTTATTTGTAAAATAAAATGTGTTGCTTTCTTCTAGTCCCAGATGTTTATTTTCCTATTTCCATCTACAATAAAATTTGTAGCTTTTTTTTTTTTATGTCAGTAAGCTATTAGTGTATAAGAAATCACTTAAATGGTATGTTGCTGCAAGCTTTTATTTTTTGCTTCTCCATCTTTGAGTCTACTGAGAGTTGACTGATCTAGGCCTGATTTGATTGGGTTTGGTTACAACTGCAGGTTGGGTTCAGGTCTACTCTGTGTGCCTTTCATTCTCCTTGAATTAGTAGCTATGCAAGGCATGTTATTTTTATGACAAAAGATAGGAGTGCAAGAAATCGAGGTCCTCTATGAGAACACATTTCAGTTCTCTCCTTGCAATATATCCCATTGACAAAGAAAGGCATATGAATGAATCCAAGATCAGTAGGGCCAAAAAAAAAATGTGTTTTTCCATGAATGTTGGGAGAGATGGGAAATGAATACTTGTTGAACACTAATATCACTTACCATAGGTCTTAAATAAATATCTATATCCCTCCTATACTCAAAATATACTCAGTGTTATCCCAAGAGCCCCAAAGTCTTATCAAATCATGGCATATGGCATGAAAACTAGGATTTCATGATCTGTCTCAAAGTTGGTGTGGCTCCTCTTGATGCAGAGAACCTTGACCTAAGAAGACAAATTGCCATCTACCACCATTCTCCATGTGCCCCATATACAAAGGTGGACAGGAAGAGATTCTGGTGGATCAGAGACGGGCTAACTGCACTCTAATTATCTAAGTTCATTCTAAACATTCTAACTTTAAATTGGCAAGAATAGCAGTCACATAGCACTCAGTCACATGTCCATGGAAATTCTGAAGTTCTGCTGGGCAAATTTCGGATTCTGCTACAGCGGGGATAGAAATATCCCTCCATAGGTTCTGTAGGAGTAGTTGTAGGTCCACTGTTCCTCATTATACTTGGCTCCAACTTTTGAGAGTTCCTTCTTGTTTTATTATTTCATTATTATTGACACAAGGGCCCAGAGTCACACACATTGGTTTTTCTTCTTGATACACATTTCTCTCTTTCTGGACTTAAAATTGCGGTAAATTTGAACACGACATGCTTCTGTGGGTTCATGTTCTCAAGCTTTCTAGCTCTCCTTGTGTTGAAAGGATCTATTGGAGCGTACCTTCATTTCTTCAGTGATAGAAGCAAGCATTATAGCCACACCTTTGATTTGATCTTTATCCTGAGGTCATGTTTCAACTGGAAACCCCTGGGCTTAGCCTTTTCTCAGAGGCTGTGTCATAACGGCAAAACCATATTGTTTGCAAACTGGTGAGTATCGTTCATGTAGTATCTTATCAAATGTAACTAGTAGTAATCAGCTCCCGCTATCAATTTTCTACCTCCAAACTTCTTTATCCAACACTAAATATTTACAGGATACATCTCCTACCTTCTAAGATACTGCAGCTGATATTTTACAAAGTAATTTGCCCCTGTGTAACAGAGATCATTATTTTTCATCCTCATGTAACACTCTCTTCCTTACCTACTTCTTAATTCCCAAGTCAATACCAGATATTTAACATTTTTGTTACAGAAGCATCTTACTTCTGGTAATAATTTCTGTGTCTGTCTGATAGTGCCACAAAAACAAACAGCCCTAAAACTCAAGAGCATAAAACGGCAACTATTCACTTTTCACTCGTAAGTTTGCAAGGTGACAGATTCAGCTGATCTAGACTGGGTTCAGCTGGGTTTTGTCATAAGCTACAAGTTATATCCAGGTCTTCTCCGAGGGTCTTTCATCTTTTTTGACCTAGCTGTGAAAGGACGGGCATACCCCGGCCGACGCCATCTTGTTCTGTGTCCTTCACCTTGACCACCCTCCTCCCCTTGAGTAACCTCCCGCTCACCTGCCTAACAGGACTCGGACCCTTCCCCAGCCAATCGGCCGAGGCCACAACCCTTCCCCAGCCAATCGGCTGAGGCCACAGCCATTACCTCACCAACTGACCCTAGACCCCAAAACCTTTGCCCTTTTGAAACTCGCTCTCTCTCCCCGGTATCTCACCGCTGCGTTGGTGCAGGTAGGGGATTGAGCTCGAGCTAGCTCGAATAAAGGCTCTTTTGCTTTTACATTGGACTCGGCTCCCTGGCGGTCTTTGGGGATCACGAATTCTGGGCATAACAGCTGGTGTGTGAGGCATAGTCTTTTCCTGGCGAAAGCCAGGCATGCGAAAGCCCAAACCCAACCAAGAAAGCACACATCAAGTTTCTGCCTGCACCACATTCCTGGCATGTAATTGGTCAAAGCAGATCCTGTCCCCAAGCTCAGTGTCAGAGGATGGTGGTGGTGACTCTGAGGTGGGAGACAGAGAATGAGTATTTGCAGAACAATGAAGAAACAAGCTGATCTACTGATGAGGGAGCATAAGGCAGGCTGGGGACAAAGTACTAGCTAGCACCCCCCCCCCCCCAGGTGGGATATGTGTGATATTCCTTGGACGCGCCAGGTTACCCAAAAGCAGGAAAGGACAAAAAATCAAATGGATTTTCATAAGAGTCCACCAGTTTGCAAGAAAAAGGCAATCCCATCAATAGCCTAAAGTCTGGGAACTCCCTATTGTCTTAATGTTTTGCTAGAGGGAAAAACAACCTTTGCTGGATGAGTCTTTAGCATATCAAAATCCCTTCTGGAACTCCTTCTGCCCTGACTCCATTAGCCAGTCACCCCCCACATCTATAGTGCACCTTTTCCAGCCCTTGGGTCCTGCCTTATGGTTTAATAAAATCATCTTTTTGCCCCAAAGACATCCTCAAGAATTCTTTCTTGGCTGTCAGCTCCGAACCCCACAAACCTCACTTTCACCCCAAAACCTCATCACTACTATACTCTTGGTGATGTCTCCTAGTGATGCTACCATAAGCACAGGTGTAACTATATTTGTTCTACTTGTTGTCTATTTGTCATTTGTTTTGGAGGATATATAAGAAATTTAGATTTACGTTGCTGCCATTATCCTATGGGAACCGATAAGACCTTTGTTTGAATCAATTTAAATATTTTTTTTTACTTATTCCTAAGTAATAATATCCATAAAAGAGTTAATGTGTTAGATATATTTTTCTTATTACGTGACTTTAGAAATACATTAAAACCTCAAGAAAATTATTTTTCCTTATACTGCGTACAACCCTCTGGCTTACCAATTGGAATACATGCACAAGGGTGGATAAGCACTATTACACTATAGAACTTTGCTAAAGCTCTGATGTATGTGCCCCTTGTCCTTTCTATCCAAATAAGAAATACAATCCATGCAGTGTCTCTTCATCCTATGGATTTTTTTTTTTTAACGTTTATTTATTTTGAGACAGAGAGAGACAGAGCATGAACGGGGGAGGGGCAGAGAGAGAGGGAGACACAGAATCGGAAGCAAGCTCCAGGCTCTGAGCCATCAGCCCAGAGCCGGATGCAGGGCTCGAACTCACGGACCGTGAGATCCTGACCTGAGCTGAAGTCGGAGGCTTAACCTGAGCCACCCAGGCGCCCCCATCCTATGGATTTTAATAGCTTGAGTGATAGGTTTGGCTTTAGCAAGTAGCATGCAATAGTAACAAACACGTATGTGGCAGAGGTGTTTCAAGTGCTTTATGTATTAGCTAATTTAATCCTCACACAACCCTCCCAATTTGGCACTCTTATTATCCCCATTTTACAGATAAGATAACTGAGGCACAGAGAACCTAAGCAATTGGCCCAAAGTCACGGATCTAATAAGTGGCTCAGCTAAGACTCAGACCTGAGAATATGGTTCCAGCGCCCGTGTTTCTTAACCACTCTGACGTTTTAGCTCTCATGGCAGGCACTCGTTAAGGATTTGTTTGAGCAAATGGAGACACAAAATCCACTGCATAGTTAAGCAGAAAAAGCCAATCAAAGTTTAGGGCCCTTATATGGTGTTTTGGAAATGCTGGACACCTTACAGCACAGCCTACCTGTCTGAAGTCTTAGGATATGTTGTTTGTTTCAAAAATGGATATCAAACAGCCTCATCTTCCAACCAGCTATTAAAGCAGTACTCTATTTAGAAAGAAGTAAATGTAATGTGCATTTTTTTTTTGTACTTTGCCTGCAGACAGGCATTAACTCACCACTAGGCAGAAATGAACATCCTCCTCTTCACTGCTCTACTGCACTCCTTGCTAAAACAATATCAAATACCCCCACGAGAGATTTATGCAGATCTTGAATGGGTTAAAAGCTTCAGGCACAATCCTAAGGCACCCTTAGGAACAGACGGTCTCCTTTCTTTTTCCTTCCTCCCCTGAGGCGAACATTAACTCAGCTGGCTCCTAGAATTTATTTGTGTTTAAGATAAATTAACTAGAACCAAAGAGCCTTTCTGAGGTATCCGTACTAGGCCAGTATGCCCTGAAGACAGTAATCCATTTCAATTCCAATATCTTTGCCTTTTGGGCCACATGATGGGACCCCACAGTGTTTGCCATGGTCCTTGCGCCAAGCACCTTGCAGGTTTCCGGAGCTGGGAGCCCCTCATGCTTTGAGCCTTTAATATAGATTTCTCTGTCTGCTCACCTGTACATAATTGTGAGGGGCACCAGAGCAAGAAAGAATAATGTGACCTTCCAGGGCCGTAAAAACAATTGTGTCCTCTGTGAATGTGTAGGTTGAGTGATGATGCAAATTAGGACGTTAGCTTATTCTTCAGGGTGAAGTACTCGAGACCTTGAGTTACCTTGAGAATATTCATCATTATTTCTTCATACTCAGTAAGAGCTCTGCCCTGCCCTCTTCTTAATTAAAGAATTCCTACATCCTTGTAATAAGATTGCACCCTGTGCTCTCATCTCTTACCCCACACCTCAACTCTGTCCCCTTCTCATCTCAACAAAGGTAAGGATCAAAGGCACATCCAAGCCTGACCAAAAGACAAACAAAAGGGTTTATTTAACATCCATTAAATGAGTATTTATTGGGCATCTTCTAGATATTTGGGGAGTTTTAGGAAAAGCTTGCTGCCCCATGCCAGGTCCTGAGAAGGTAGGCAAAGAAGGGAAACCTGGATTTCGTTTCTGGTCTAGCTCTGTGAGCCGGGTAAACTAATTTCTCAGTTGTTCATCTGCAAATCAGGGATAATAACGATTGTGTTGTTTTTAAAAGAGATTGTATTTAAAAGAAGTTCTTTATGTATGAGGTGTGGCACAGTTATACTTAACAAACCCTCAACAAAGGTTGGTACTACCCTATCCCCTTTCCTCCTCTGCTTTCCTCTGTCTTCCCCAGGTGCAGAGGGAGCAAAATAGTGAGGAGACAGTCCTTGTTCTTGTGGGGCTCACAGTCCAGTAGGGGAAATACGTTTGTAAAGACAGAAACTCTAATAACATTTCTACAGAGAAGGATGAACAATGTGCCATGGGAGCTCAGAAGAGGAAACAACTTATTTTTAACAAAATTAAAGCTGGAGAGACTTTAACAGTATTCTACCTTGTTTTCCTTATTTTACAAGTGAGAAAACTCGGGCCCAGAGAGGTCACATGACTCGTTCAAGGTCTCTGCGCATGCATGGCAGATCTGGGAGCGAAACTCAAGACTCTAGATTCCCAGCATGGTGCTTATGTCATACAGAATATAAGACAGTCATTGACACAAGAAAGAAATAAGTATTTCTCATTAAACAGAAGAGTACAAGCTGGAATTGGAGTAGATAGGTCTACGAGCTGGAAAAGGTCTCTAGAGCTGAGGTAACCAAGGAATCATGTCTTATGCCGGGCAGAGCCCATGCCTGCCTGGGAACTTGAGTACACTTCACGGTGTGATCTTCATTCACATCCCCTCACAAAGTAGGTTTATTGTCCCAGAAGTCAGACCCAAGGGTAAATTCTTACAGGACAGTTCATTCTAAGGAGGGGGAGGGGCATGGTAGAAGGAGAGCATTAGGAGGAGGAGGAAGTATGTCTTTGACATTGGAAATCACCAGGAGGGACCTCAGGAACTTTGGCTGTGACAGGAGCCTACAATCTGAAACTAAACCGTGTTTGAATCTGGAGTCAGAGCTTTGTTTCATCCAGATCCAAATTAAGATGCTGGGTTATGCAGGGTTTTGAGGAATGTCTAAGCATTTTTCATGCCTAAGGAATTGTCTTCAGAGACCCTGACCAGGGACTTAAAACTGCTCTTCCTCTGCACTCCTTCCCTCCACGGGGAGAGCTGAGGAGCTCCAAGGTCAGTCTGTAGGAGGGAGTTAGAGGACTACTGTTTTGTCTTCACGTTGTTACAAGTGGCTTCAGGATTAGCCCGAGAAGGACCAGGTTACCTCAATCTTCTCAACACTTATTTATTTTTTGGGACAGAGAGAGACAGAGCATGAACGGGGGAGGGGCAGAGAGAGAGGGAGACACAGAATCGGAAACAGGCTCCAGGCTCTGAGCCATCAGCCCAGAGCCCGACGCGGGGCTGGAACTCACGGACCGCGAGATCGTGACCTGGCTGAAGTCCGACGCTCAACCGACTGCGCCACCCAGGCGCCCCTACCTCAATCTTCTCTAGCCTGCAAATGTTTCATTGCATTGCATGTTTTTAACTCCAGAGCCAAGAGAAAAGCAGTCTAATTATTTGGGTGTCGGAAAAAGGAGGAAGATACGATAATCACCCACCTTGCTCCTAAATTCCTACCACTTGTTCCAATATTAGGGCACGCTCATAATTCAGGTGTTCTACGGAGATGTAGTTTCCACTTTTTGTTTTGTAGAGGAAATTACCAGAATTGATAACTGATCTCTGGGTGGCTTCCACCCTCATGGTGTTCTTTTCCCCTTCTGTCCTCCCTATCCCCAACCAGTCAGGGCAGAGGCGCTTATCAGCATGGGGGCATTTTTCTTTCTAAGACTTCTTTCTTCTTAAGACCAGGTCAGACTCTAATCATTCTTATTGGCCAAGCTATTCATCTTATTTAAGAAGTCAGTGTTTAACTAATAGCAGAAATAAAAATACTTCTCTGGTTAGGTTTTGCTGGTCATTACAAGATTGTCTCCTATTTTTGGTATAAAAATAGTCAAAACAGACTCATTCTCAGAGTCTTGACTACAGTATTAATATGCCTTTTTTGTTTCTTTTTCTAAAGGGAAAAAGAAACGAAAACAATTATCCTTTTGGGAAAATGTCCAATGTTTAAGCCAACATCTACTTTACAATTCCTCATCTCCTAAGGCTATATAATTACAGTAAAAACTTTAAGGAATCTCCAATGTATCCATTTGTTCTTTTGGCTTAAATTTCCTTCCTCAGCAATAAGGCAAAGAGAGCAGGTCTGTCTGCCTTCAGCACCCTCCTTTTCTTGGTGTGGCATCCAACTGCACTTTAGATGGACTGTCCATGGCTTTTAAAATTCCTTTCTCCTTCCAGGCTGCTCCTTTATTCCCAGCACCCTGGCTTCTGTATAGAAAAATGTGGCCGTCCTATGCTTTTGCCATTCCAAAGCTCTTAGGAGACCCGCAGAACAGAGGCTATGGAAATCCCCAATATTCTGCTTCCCTTGGGCTTTATCAAACACGGCAGCTGAAAGGGAGAGCCTTTCAGACTTTCTTCAAACTCCCAGGAGGCTGGCAGCCTGTGGTTTGTATGCAGATTGTAAATGAGCCTGAGGAGTTTGCACACTCCTAATTTGTCATCACCTTGGAGAAATCAGAACCGGTAGGTAATGCGAGCACGGTATTTGCGAAAGCAGGGGTTAGGATGCAGGCGACTACATTGTGCCTCTGAGGACTTCTGCCAGCACCAGACCTGCTCAGCAGAGCTCTTGGGCTACACAGCAGGGCTGAGGATCCTCCCCTGATTATCCCACTCTGCAAATGAAAGCTAGATAGATAAAAGTGCTTTTAAGAGGTGAAGAAAGTCTGTGTCTTAAAGCTGACTGATGCTAAATTATGGGGGAGCTCTGTGGAAATTCTTTTTGATTTATATAAATGATGGAAATGTAATATGATCCATGTAATGAACACCTGTCACACTTGATCTGCTGGCATCGATGCCTCACATCTTCCTTAGTTTCTGCACGCTCCCCCTTCTCATTTACAGCCCTATCTGCAGTCCCAGACCCCTGTCTCCTTCCAGCATTCTCCTTTCTAGCCTTGGTGGATTTGCTGGTGAGGAGCTCTTGATATCAAGCAGAATGCGTCTGAGATCATGCATACTGTCTCAGGGAAGACTCTTAATTTGTACACCTATTGCCAGTGAAAAGCAAGAAGTCGTACTTCCTCGAGGCCTGGACATTACTTGAACATCCAGGGGAAAACCAAGGGCAACAGCAGCACATTTTATCTGCATCGGGCAAGAGGAGAAGGCACAGAGAAAATGCTGCCCTTTGATTCTATGGAGAAACACGGACAATCAATATGAAAATGGTACCAAGAGGCAGAGGCTTTTCATGTTGTTTTTCTTCAGTTGCTACAAAGAAGGTCAATGGAACTCAGACTTTTGGAGGTGATACCTCTCAAATGAGAGTTAAGAACTCAACTGATGGAAGCATGTGCTCTGACCTGGGTTCCTCACTGACTGGATGAGCCTCCATGGGGGGCTTTCAACCTCTTGGCTCCTCAATTTCCCCATGAAGACAAGGGGGTGCAATGAGATTGATGCTTTTCAACTCCCTACCCATTAGGAGCAGAAAGCTTCTCCAAACCTAAACGCTCCCCTTTCACCCCTCTACTTGTATGTTTTCACTTGTTACTTTTGTCTTTGTCATTTTGTCTCCCCAATACTCCCTGCCACCCGACGATATAGTGAGATGACTTGTTCTGACCCATCTGTCCCTGAGATTAGATAGAGTAGGTCACCACCTCAACTACAGGATTTAGGGTGTGTGTGTGTGTGTGTGTGTGTGTGTGTTGGGGGGGCTGAAATAGTTTCCTTCCCCAAATGTCCCATCAATGTCTAAAATTTTGACATTGATCACTCATTCTTTCCTCTTCAAAACAATTTGTTAAAGTATCAGAAACCTTGAGAGCAATAGTATAGGTCTAATCAGTCATTGGCTCTATAAAGTATGTGACTGTTTCCTGATAGCAAGTTTGAGAAGAGTAGGGGGAGACTGAGGCCACTGAAGGGAAACAACCCTTCATATTTTAGTCTGAAGCTGGTGTCTGTGGGCTAGTCATCTGGTGGCCTGGGTGCTAACACAGTGACATGCTCCTGTACCCAGCTCTAAAGCTAAACTGCACCCATGTGGAAACTGTCAGCCCATAATTGGGCTCATCATCCCATAATTGGGCATATCCAATGTCCCATGCTCATGGGAATAAAATCTGAGCCCCGAGTTGCAGAACTCAGCCCACGGCAGCTCTTTTCTGGGCTTGGGATTCAAAGAATGTTAATTTAAGTGTGTGCTACCAGTTGCTTGATATAAAGGGAAAAAAAATCTCAGAACATTTTCTTTAATGATCCCTAAGGCAGCTCTGGTCTAATGAAAGTGGGAGCCTCCAAAACAAAACAAAACAAAACAAAACAAAACAAAACAAACCACCCAAGATGATAGGGAATAAGGCCTGCCCTTCCATATCTGTGAGTGTGTGAGAAGAATGTCATTTTCATTTGCTGTTGCCCCTGTCCTTTCTCTTGTATTTGAATACCCAGTAATACGATAAGGAGCAAGGAAACAAATTTTCAAATATTAACAAAGTTATTCAAGGGAACGGCATTTTCTGTTGCAGCAGTTGGCACATCTTTTCCAGAAAGCTTGCCTGTGGCTGACAGCCTGGTTGGCACTCTCCCACTGAAGTCCTTTGGTGATGGAGAACGGACTGATAAGATTCAAATGGCTAGATTCCAGACAGTCCAGTGAGGGCAAGTTTGCAAACCAAAGGAGCCTGAGGCCTTAGAAGGGCATCAGCTGATTGCTATATCCAATCTAGGAAAAGAGAGATTTAGAAAAGAGAATTATTTAAGGGAAGTAGAATGAAAGCAGCTATGGAAAGTTCTGAACTGAGCATAAGGGATGTTGCTGCCCACCTCCACGTACCCCGCATAGAAACCCACTTAATTAGCAGAACTGGGCCTGTGGGGAGATGCTGAGCACCAGCCTTCCAGGTATTAGGCACTCTTCTATGTATAATGTGATGGAAACCACTGCTAATTTTCCAGCAAACCCAGGGTGAGAGAATTTTAGCTGAGAGACAACTATGCAGCCAAGAACTGATTTCTGGCTCCTTTTGGAACCACGTATGCCCACATGACTAAGCTCTTACCAATAGACCACTGGTGGCAGTGTCCCAAGCCACTACCAGATCTGACCATGAAAAGAGTTCAAGAAGTCCTACACAGACCACACACCCCTCCTCCCTGCCCCAGATGGCTAGAATGGTAATCCTGAGTAACCTTGGGAGCCACAAGTTGCAGGTAATAGAACCACCATCTGCCTGGATCCCTGGATACTGAAAGAATGCTTGGAACAGACAGTCCACCAACTGGTCTGCTCTAGATTATTAACATGAGAAAAAAAAAAAAAACAACAACCTTCTATTACTCTTAAGCCTTTGCATTTTGGGGGCCTAACCATTGTAGCAATTTTGACCACAATATCTAATGCACTTGGGCTGCTGTAACAAAATATCATAGGCAGGGTGGTTTTAGAAACTTATTTCATACAGCTCTGGAGGCTGGGAAGTCCAAGGTTAAGGTGCCAGAAGACTCTGTCTGGTGAGAGCCTTCTTCCTGGTTCAAGGATGGCCATGTTCTTGTGTTTTCACATGGCAGAAAGGGAGCTCTATAGGGCCTCTCTGGGAGCACTAATCCCGTTCATTAGAGTTCATTTGACCTAAGCACCATCTAAAGGCCCCGTCTCCTAATACAATCACCTTGGGGGTGAAGATTTCAACATGACTTTTGGGGGAACACAAACATTCTGTCTATAGCACTGATTAATCTGTACAACGCTCAAGCGAAGCGACATCACCACATTATAGTTAAAGAATTTGCAGCTCTGAGAATTTAAGAAATGTATTTACCCAGTGTCAGGATTTGAAAGTAGAGTCAGGATTTGAGTTGGAATCTGTGTGGTTTAATCTTATAGCCCCAGACATTCAGGCCTCCAGAGAAAAAGAGGTGGAAGGAGGTGGTTTTGTTGACAGAGAACGTCTGATTCAGCTAGTCTGTCTACTAACTCAAGCCCCCATTCATACCACGTTTCCACAGCTCCAGTTGTGGCCCGCCTGAGCTTTATTTTCGAGACCATGAGAGCTAGAAAGGGCCCTAATAAGCAGCCAGATCAGTGGTTTTCAAATTTCATCTTGGCAACAGATACCCTTCTTCTAATGAAATCTGACTCGGAAGCCTTGTGTGTAGAATAGTTCAAAGCAGAGCTTGTCTCTTTGATGTGGGGTCTGGAGCCTGGCTGGCAGAGCCCTCAAGGGCTGTGAGCACTGATGGGGCCAGCCCTTCATTTCACAGGTAAGGAAAGAGTGGAGCACTATGTGTCTTCTTCAAGGTCACAAGGCGTTTTGTAAACAGCAGGTCAGGGATAGGAATCCAGGCTCCTGACTTTCAAATTTGGAAATCTTTCCATGGTACTACACTTCCTCTTTTGAGATACGAGCCCTCATAACAGCCCCAGATCCAAGATACCCAGTCTCTTTATTCGGCAAGGATAGAATGACGTAAGGTCAGAGCTATTTATCGAGTTTGCTTTATTTCTTGTGTAACAAATTACCACAGACTTTGTGGCTTAAACAACACCCATTTACCATTTCAGGGGTCTGTTCAGGTGGGTTCAGCTGGTCTCACAAAGCTGAAATCAAGGCATTACCTATTGTTTGGAGGCTTTGGAGAAGAATCCACTTTGAAGCTCATGAAGGTTGTTGGTGGAATTCAGTTCCTTGAAGTTGCAGGACTGAAGCGTCTGTTTTCCTGCTGGCTGTTGGCCACTCACACCTTCTGAAGACCACTCTCCTTGTTTTGCCCAGAATTCACGATCCCCAAAGACCACCAGGGACCCGAGTCCGATGCAAAAGTAAAGAGCCTTTATTCGAGCTAGCTCGAGCTCAATCCCCTACCTGCACCCACGGAGCGGCGAGATGCCGGAAGGAGCCAGAGAGTTTCAAAAGCACAAAGGTTTGATAGGGGTCTAGGGGCAGTTGGTGAGGTAACGGCTGTGGCCTTAGCCGATTGGCTGCAGAAGGGTCGTGGCCTCAGCCGATTGGCTGGGGAAGGGTCGTGGCCTCGGCCGATTGGCTGGGGAAGGGTCGGAGTCCCGTTTTGCAGGTTGCCGGGTGTGTTTTGATCGGGAAGTTTGAATGGGTGAGCGGGAGGTTACTCAAGGGGAGGGGGTGTGGTCTGAGGTTTCTGGATTTTCCGGAAAGGGGCCATGTCGGGGACATAGTCACTCAAGGTGGAGGACACACAATAAGATGGAATCGGCCGGCGTAGGTCTGCTCTTTCATCCTCAAGTCATTCTCTGTGGCCCCCTCAAGTCAAATCCTTCTCACGCTTCACATCTTTCTCACTTTCTCTTGTGGCACCAGCTAGAGGAAACTTTCAGCTTTAAAAATTTTTTTTAATGTTTTTATTTATTTTTGAGACAGAGAGAGACAGAGCATGAGCGGGGGAGGGGCAGAGAGAGGGGGAGACACAGAATCTGAAGCGGGCTCCAGGCTCTGAGCTGTCAGCACAGAGCCCGACGCAGGGCTCGAACTCACGGAGTGTGAGATCATGCCCGGAGCCGAAGTCGGACGCTCAACGACTGAGCCACACAGGTGCCCCACAAAATTTCTGCTTTTAAAGGGCTTATGTGACTAGGTTCTACTTGGGTAACCTCCCTATCTGGAAGTCAATTCATCAGTAACCTTGATTACATCTGCAATCCCTTTGGTCATGTCATGTAGCATAATCATGGGGGGGGGGGTGACATCTGGGGGCAAAGATCCTGGAGCCATTTTAGAACTCTGCTAACCCTGTAGATCACATCGCCCTCTCTTGGCGCCTCTGGGAACAATGGTAACATGGTTCATTTTCGGGACCTTCTGTCAGCCTTCTGCCAAATCCTCTCTGCCAACTTCCTGGGTAGATGATAATAGTCTAGTTACACCAGTTTTTCCTTCATGTGGTCTCTAGGATCGGGGTAGGCGTTAAGATCTACCCAGGGTGTGTTCCCAGCACTGAGAGCTCTGACAAGGTGAGCCTGGGCCTGAGTCTTCCTTACATAGAATGTCATAGAACGATGAGTACATCAATCTCCTTCTTTTATAAATGACTCCAGAGGAGAGGGGTTAACCAAAGTTTACAAAATGAGTTAGAGCCCTTAGTTCCATGATTTTGCTACTCTAGGTCAATACTAGGGTCAGCTCTTTTCACTGCTGGTTCTCTGCCCTGGCCTAATAGATGATCTCAGAAAAGCCTTCCATTGTGTCTTCAGTGTGTCGCCAGCCCTGCAGTTCAGCAGGTAAGATTGCATTAGTGAGGCCTACAGGGCATGGGAAGTTGCCTATTCCAAGCATCATGCTGGTTGACTCTGACAGAGCATCCCAGAGAACCTGTCTCCCACCAGCTGCAGAAGAAAACTGAGATGAGAAAGACAGGCAGGGCTAGGAAAAAAGATGCCAACAAGAGTAGGCAGTATAGTCAAGCTCCCTGGTTTCGAGTTTTTCTGCAAAAGTAGGTTTGTGATGTGAACCCTAAGGGTCAGCCCAAGGTCTGGGTGTGATGCTGGAGGGTCCAAGACTCAAGGGGGGAAGGGGAGGCCTGGTGCAGGATTTGAAAAGGCTGGTGGGCACGACACAGGATAGTTCATGTTTTAGGGAATATCTACATACATGTATAGTATCTGAATTTTTTTTCAGAAGTGAGCATTAAAAGGATGAAGGATAGAGGAAGTGAAAAATAGAGCAGAAAGTGAAAAATAGGTGGTGATTTTTTTTTTTAATGTTCGTTTATTTTTGAGAGAGAGAGAGAGAGAGACAGGGCATGAGCAGGGGCGGGGGAGAGAGAGAGAGAGAGGGAGACAGGGAGACAGAGAATCCAAAGCAGGCTCCAGGCTCTGAGCTGCCAGCACAGGGCCTGATGTAGGGCTCAAATCCATGAACCATAAGATCATGACCCGACCAAAGTCGGACACTTAACCAACTGAGCCATCCAGGTGCCCCTAGGTGGTGATTTTGAAGTCTGAGGCCAAACTATTTAAGAAAATCGCATCTGCTTGCATTTCCACTAACCAACCAAAGGGCTGATTAAAAAGCTTTGTGACTACATACTTCTCTTCTAATCACCTTGGGAAATACACAAACCGAGCCCCCTCTAGTTAGGGATGCCTTCCACCAACGATATCCACATTTTATTGCTGAGACATTTGTCCCCAATAAGGCAGATGTTTCTAGAGCTAGTCCCATAAACCAGAGGAAGTCAGTCATGCCCCGGGCTTTCCTCTGGGTCTCTCGAATTGTGTGAGGTCCCTGGGTTGACGACACCCTCACCCCCACCAAACAACTCTGCAACTTTCAAATACCAAACTGTCTCTCTTCAAAAACACGTGTCATGGAGGAAAAAGATGGCAGAGAGATGGAACTGGACCGGGACTCAAGGGCAGATGCTGGAGGGGAGGTGGCTACGATAGTAATCTTCGAGTCCTTCTCAGGTTCTGTGAATATGCCTTTGAGTTGGGGCTGCAGAGCGGGGTTGAGTAAAGACGTCATTCATAGTTATTGGCTTGGGAGAGGGCAACCCACAGCCTAAGTTTAGATCTGGATGTTTAGACTCGTAAGGACCCTCTTTTTGTGGCAGAGAAAGTCTCCAGATTCCTGGCTGGAAGCTCTGGTAGGTCCACTTTCCTCCCTCTGCAATACAGTATCCTGCCAGCCGGCAGGTCTTTTGGAGAGGGCTCATCTGGACCCAGTGTGCCCCAGTCAGGGACAGACAGTGGGGAGGGCCCTGGTGCTATCAGGGACCTTTGCTGCTGGCTTCGTCATCTCAGGGCTTCTTCTCTTCTCTTTGAAGGGATGTGGTTTACAATGGGCCTATTAGAGCCCTAATTGAATCGTTAACACACCAGCCATTAGCAGCTGCTAATGAGGGAATCCAGGGGATTACGGCATCAATTATCAAGTTTTGACTTCCGAACGTGGCTCTGCCAACATTGGGCTCTTGTGAGAGTCTTTAGAAAATGTGACAGAATGAGAGAGGAGAGCCATGTGCATATTGTGTGGCTGTGCCCTGTCTGTACCCAAGATAAGCTCGTACGGGAGTCTGGTCTCCCGTGGCTGCACAGCACGGGTCCTGGGGCAGCCCGCGCATCTGAAGATGGAAAAGAACATTTCATGACAGCTGTTTTCTCCTCCTCCACTCCTCTGCTTGCCACAAATCTTGCCATCTTATCTGTGGTAGTCTCTAATGCCTTCAGGCAAAATTTTCCCCATGTTTCCCATTATTCACATCCTATCAGTCACCAAATCCTTGGAATTTCAGCTTTAAAGTACCTCCTGTCTCCAACCTTTCCTTTCTTCGCCTCCACTCTGGCATCAGTTCAAGCGCTTATCTTCCCACCTGAAAATGGTCCCAGACCAGGAAGGAAATGCATCTCTCCCCCTCTAGTTCCTCTCCTTTCCTGTGTCCAAATTACTCTTGCTCTAAAAGGTAAATTTGATGGGCACTCCTTAAGACCCCTCGGGGATCATTACTGCTCACAAAATAAAGCATAAGTTCCTAGCAGGGCGTAATAGGGCCTCCAAGAACTCGATCTTTCCTATGTCTCCACCTCATATGCTGTCATTCTCTGCTTTGCAAATCTAGCTGGAGCCATAGGGAACTGCCTACCCTTCCCCTAAAGGCACCATTCCCTTTGGTGGCAACCATCCTCCCTTTGCACGTGGAGATATGTCTACCTGGAATGTCCTCCTCTCTAGATGACCTGAGGAGTTTGTACCTATCTTTTAAGTCTCATGTATAAAGTCATCCTAACTCACCCCTTCTTATTTGTGATCCCTGTACATATTTCTTTCCTAGTATCTATTTATGCTAAAATCATAATTATTCCTTTGTCTCCCCTGATGGACTATGAGAGAATGAAGTGCGTCAGTTTCAATACTTGTTTCTAGAAGCCTAGGGTCTAGCACATCGTGTCTGGCATATGATAGACCACTGTAGAGTGTTCTTAATTAGTGGATTAAAAAATTGATAATGTGTTCCACAGTTCATTTCATGGACCTATATTGACATGCATTTTATTTATATTCTACACAGGACTCTTAGTTGTTCACAGTTTAATGCTTTTGAGCGCCAAGAGAAATGCTTCCGTCACCAGAAGTATCTACCGTCTATGACAATAGCTCCGTTCAAAGCCTTGGGATCCATGAATATTTATTGAATTGAATTAAAATCTGCAAGGGTTTCTTGAGCGGCTTGTTCTACGTGGGCCCTAGAAGTAGATGCTTGAGGAAAATATCGAAGACTTGAGAGTCGTGCTTGGTTTCAAGGCCTTTCCAATAACGACACTGTCCAGCTGTCTGTGCATAATCACAGGCAGATGCACAAGGCTCTCTGCCCCAAATTGTGCCAGGATGTCATTTGTGAAAAAGGTGTTACAAAGGTAACCCTGGAAGGCTTCAGTGTATTAATAATAGCAGTTCTAGTTCACTCACTCCCTACTACATGGCTACCACTGTACTAAAAGCTTCCGTCTGTGATTTCCCCATACTCAGCTGTCACGGTCATCCCGGATGGTGTGTCGTCTTATGAATCCCATGGAAATGACTAAGAAGCAGAGCCAGAGCTTCCACCAAAGTCTGCCCGCTGCCAAGGCTCCAGGCTCCCACCCACGGTGACTACTGCCCCTATAGCCGTGTGTGGTTTAATATAAATCAATCACTCTGTCTGCGAGGGAGGCTCTTTCTGCTGCCTTCCTGCCCCTCCGTCTGTTAACACTTTGCAGTCCCGTTGATAGCCAGCACATCAAAACCTGTCAAAAGGGACAAAATGAGATAACAACGCGGAGCTTAAACTATGGCGCAAAGTCGGTAGCCTTTTTTCTGCTTAGAATTCGCTTTGGTTGGGGACTTCTTAAGTTGGATCACACAGTCTCGAAATGAGGAAATGTAAGCCTCCTGAGGGAAAAGACTGTTGCTCAGGGTGGTCTTCCCTGAACCTAGAAAAATGCCTGGCACATAGTAGGCACTTTACAAATATTTACCAAAAATACCGCAAATGGTAGGAACAGGAATATTTCAGCGGTGTTTAAAAGGCCACGGCCGCTATTCTCTTTTCGTAAACTTATACCAGGAACACCTACGAAGCTGTGCCGCTTTGCATATACTCAGCTCTGTTTTTCCTCTCTCTCCTCCACAAGCCCGGAAAGGGAATCCATAGCAGGGTCTGCGTGGCCTGCAGGGTGCGAGGCTATGGGCTGCCCACTTCCCCGAGCAGCCTCTTTGCTCCTAGTTCGGCCAAAAGTGGCATTTCAGAACAGACAGGGCTGGGATGAGCCGAGAGAGGCACCGAGGTGCAAGGTTGCGTGGAGACGCTCACTCTCAGGGCCCTCAGAAGCCTCACTCACCTAACGGTGGGCCTGGCTCCAAACAAACTCCTTCTGTCAGCTGGAGACAAATGTGAGTCTAATTGCCTGGAGAAATGTAACCTTTCCCCTAAAATGCATTACGCTAAATCATTTGTGTTCACCTCACTGTGGGTGAGTTTATCCAATTCCTGCCGGACATTGAAGCAACAGTGTCCACATTTAAGTCATGCCCTGTCAGTTCAAATGTGTGTTTCAAGTGAAACTTTTCTCGAGCCAGTATGTGTTTATACACAGTGTTAGGAGGTAATGCAGAGAACTTGCTGTCCTTTGTCCAGTTTCCCCCAATGGCAACACCTTGCAAAGAAAGCTACAGCACAGTATCACAAGCGGAACATTGATGTTAATGCAATCCATGGATTTGGTTCAGATCTTCGTAGTTGCGCCCATTTGTGTGCGCGCGCGTGCATATAGCTCAATAGAGCGCTAGCGTGGGTAGGCTGTGTATCCACTTCCACAGTCAGATGGTGAGCCTTTCCGGGCCACAAGAGTCCCACGTGTTTCCTTGCATAACCCTCCATCCTCTCCACCACCCCTCCCGTGACGTTTCCGTGGCCTCACGTGGTCTTGCACAATTTGAGGGCTACAACTATTCCGTTACAGGAAGTTACTATGTTTGCCGCATCCTTGCCGGTTGCACATTTTTGTTGGATGCTTCCTTTTCTTTTCTCTTTTCTTTTTTTTTATGTTTATTTTACTATTCTGGAAATCTACCTCACTTAGTCTTTTCACCTATCTAGGAGCGTTTCCCTCGGACGAGTTCCTAGAACTCACCCTTCATGTTTTGAGTTATGTATGTATGTATTTGTTTATTTAAGTTTGTTTATTTATTTTGAGAGAGAGAGCACAGGCAAGGGGCAGAGAGAGAGAGACAGAGAGAGTCCCAAACAGTCTTCATGCTGCCAGCACAGAGCTGGATGCGGGGCTTGAACTCACAAACCGTGAGATCATGATCTGAGCCAATGTCAAGAGTCACGATGCTTAACCGGCTGAGCCACCCAGATGCCCTCTTTTCTTCTTCTTCTTCTTTTGTTTTTAAAGTTTACTTATTTATTTTGAGAGAGACACAGAGAGTGAGAGCAAGGGAGGGGCAGAGAGAGAGGGAGAAGCCCGAGCAGGCTCCATGCTGAGCTTGAAGCCTGACACGGAGCTGGATCCCATGAACTGTGGGGTCATGACCTGAGCCGAAATCAAGAGTCAGATGCTCACCCCCAGGAGCCCCATGCTTTGCATGTCTTAATTTGATTACTCAGAGTTTACTTCATTTACCAGCTTTACTCCAAAGGAAATCAAGGACTTCTTCAAAACATTAAATCCATGAACAGTGGACAAAGCCGGGCCTGGGCTAGGATATTCAAAGTAGGTGCTGCAATTCTCAAAGGCAATTTTAAAAGGGAAGCTGCAATAACGTTTGGGGGCAACGAGAATGTTACTGAAATAAGTGCAGGTCACCAGTTTGAAGACCGCAACTATCTGGAAGTGTCAAGTCTGGTCTTGTGTATCAGACACCCTGCCCAGCAGCCTATTCTCATATGATGGAGTAAAGGTAAGGAGAGGAGGTCAAGGGAGTGAATATGAGGCCAGGATATTAGCCAGAGATGATAGAACCTCGAGGCACATAGCTCCCTCTGAGGTATGAAGGGCACTTTCAGGCAAGAAGAGGTCCGCCCAGGGGCACAGCCCTGCTGAGGAGGGAAAAGGCGGGTGGGCAGTTTGCAGAGGAAACCAGGTGGGGTGTGGCCATAGTCTGGATCAGGGACACAGGAGGGGTATGGGAGCTTCCGGTGAATATCGTCAAAAGAAGCAGAGGAGGAAAAGCCATTTAGGATAAGAAAACTGGTGCCCCCAGAAGAGGTAGGGGAATATGAATCGGCAGGGATAGGGTGGCAAGAGGAGGTGGGTCTTGTGTGGACCTCCTGCCAGAGAATGGGGTCTACCAGAAAGAAGCTCATATATGCGCTGGGGGGCTCTCCCCCCTCTGGGAGAGTGGGCTGATCCTCTGGGCACAGAGGCTTCCTTTCTGTGTATGCGTGGGCATCGCTGACCTGAGATCTGGGCAAGGGGCCCCTGTCCTGGACCCTGTGATTCTGAAGGTCCCCCTCCAGTCATCTTCTAGTTCTGTCTTCCCCTGTGGGGCAAGGAGTCAGCTGGGCCACAAAATGTACCCACGCAGAGCCGGTATCCCCTGCCATGCTCTGTTATATTCTATACCTGAAACCCAGAATTCCAGCCCAAATGGTCTCAGCCCTTTGGTGAGCCTTTCTGCAGGGTCTGTCCTACCGAGGGTCAACCATGCCTGAGGCGTGACTATTTGGAGCTATGGGTGAAATTCTACTCTGGGGGCTGGGGTGCCCACAAGCATGTGCATGTGGCCCCGAGTGGTGTAGGTTGGAGCCCGTGGTAGGAAAAGAAACGGGTGAGGGCTGTGGACCTCAAGCCTTCATTTGCACTTGCCCCAGCCCTGCAATAGTTGGGGGCAACCTGTGGGTGAGTCCCTGGAGCAGCTCGAACTATGCTGCATGCTGCCTGGAAATGCCTCTGATCTCATCTGGATTTTCTGTTTGAAATGGAAATTGCTTCATTTGTCAGTTTGTTGGGCTCCCAAGTAATGACCCTTCCAGAATTCCCGAGGTCTCCCCTACACCTCAGTCTTCAGTGGCCATCCTAACGTGTTGAGTGGGGCACTCCACCCTTCCCACCTCTATTTCCTGGCAGATGAAACACAGCTTACACGAAGAGTGTTAGGTACAGCCTTCAAAGGACAAAGAGGGCTCAACAGGGCAGCGTTCCCCTTATTATAATGGAGCTTATTATAACGGAGCGGCTAAAGTACGGCCAAGGTTGAGAAACACCCCTCTGGACTCTGTTTTTAACACAAGCCCCAAATGACTCCCCTGACCCGGGAAGGGTGGAAATACAGCAGGTGGTCCTATAAGGGAAGGCAGGGAGAGGAATAACAGTGACAGATTTTCCTACCTCCAGGAGGCCTCATTTTGATTTTGTTTTTCTTCTTTGTTTTTCTCAGAAGTAGCTGGCAAGCTCTTTTGTCCTCTGCCCCTTTCTCTTCAAGCTGTTTCCCAAAAGCACTAAGATAATTGTCCCATGGCTTGAAACTTCTACAAGTGACCTTCCCCACTCTCCCTCTCTCAGCCACACCCCACCCATCCAATAATAACCCTCACCTTCTAGTGCACGAGCATTGACTCATTTCCCAGAGAGGTAGGTGGAGCGGGTATCATAACCTGCACCCAGGTCCTAACCTGGTGAGTTTCAAATGCTGTTTTTCTCTGGGGCATGTGGTTCCCTTCATCCTGTTTCCATTATTTCATGGGCTTTGCCCAATCTCAGCCCCTCTCTAGGGGCTCACATTCCCAACATGTGACCTGGAAAAGCAAGGCTATTGCTGAGGACACTGACTCAAGGCCTTGGAGGAGGGGCTGAGGTTAGCATTGGCGAGAGACACAGGAAGGATGGCAGAGTAACTATAGGTAAAAGCAAATGCTGGACTCTAGGCTTCTTCTGGGATTTCATGTGGCCGTATACTCATCCGTTGCATCAGGTAAACCAAAGTCCAGAGGTAAAACCCCAGAACTCACTAGGACAATTCATAGGCATAGCATTACAAACTTTTTCCCCTACTGTGAGCCTCCCTGTTGTTTTCTGGGGCCTCATACAAGAGGTTGGAGGCTCACATACAACTATATTGGAAAAGGCACTTGGCCTAAAAGTGTAGAGGAGAAGAGACAAATGATGGTCTGCTTGCCATATGTCAGCCACAGTGGCTAATTAACCAGAGTATAGGCTGCAGTTTTAAGGGGTAGGGCATAAACCAGGCTTTTCAGTTATGTCCATTATTAGGACAGGACTCTGGTTTCCCAAGTTCCCCAAAGACAGATTTTATAGACAACAGACCTGTGGGTTTGATGTTAAAACACAGCCCAAATTCTACTAGGTTATTGAAGGGCTTCTTCAGAAGCACCTAGGAAAAGACTCTAGGATCTCTTGGATCCAATGCGGCTCTACTGAGGGCAAACCAGAGAAGGGTCATGACATCTTTCTCTGACAAGGTCATGGTAGACTGGTCAAGGAAGACCACGTGGGCTTCGGCAGCTGAATGACAACGACGTTCTTGGTCTAGTTGTAGACAAGAAAGAAACACATAATTGGATACGCAGGTATATAGGCACATTAGTAACTAGCTGAGCATCTGGGCCCCAAAAGCACTGTTCAATGAATGTGCAAAAAACACATCTGTACTTGTCTGATTTAGAACCCCACCCCTTCATTCTGCTGCATTCAAGTTTATTATCTACGACTAGATGGAAATACAGATTTTCAGAAGACAGGAAACTGGGAAAATCTCCCTCTCAGCTGATAGACTTTTCAAAGGCTGGATTCAACAGTGGAATCAGGCAAGATGATATTTAACAAACGCACCTAATAGTATGGGTACAAGAGAGAACATGGCTTAGCAGTGGCTCACGTGAGAAGGGTTGGCAGTTTGTGCCAACAGAATCAGTTGGCAGTTTGTGCCAATTTTTAAAAATTTTTTTAATGTTTTTACTCAATTTTGATAGAGAAAGTGAGTGGGGGAGGGGCGGAGAGAGAGGGAGATACAGAATCAGAAGCAGGCTCTAGGCTCTGAGCCATCAGCACAGATCCCTACGCGGGGGCTATGGACGAGCCCTACGAGCCATGAGATCGTGACCTGGGCCGAAGTCAGAGGCTCAACTGACTGAGCCAGCCAGGCGCCCCTAACAGATTCTGAAATTGTGGTGTAAGGTCTCCTGTAATGCTGCATGAGTTTGGGGCTATAATCACAGAAGCAGAGAGTCTGCAACTGAGGACATGATGTTCCATTCTGCAATGTCCTGGTCAAATATCATTAGTATTTTGCCTTCCCTTCTGGACATCACCCTAAGAAGCCAGAATGAAGAATCTAAGTTTAATAAAATGACTTGGAATACTCTATCAATAAAGGTAGAAGAAAGATTGATGAGAAATTTTAAGAGTCACAAGAAAGAGAGAACGCTTTAATGTATGAAGTCTGTCTAGATTTCCTATGAAGCCCTCAAAATGCGTATGTGATTTTGAAAGTTCCAGAAGACCAGCTTAGGGCTCTATGTACAGAAAGCTCTCCAGACATACAATGCTGGGGTCGGACTAATCCCAGCACACAATGGAACAGATAAGTCAAGACAATATATAATCGACGTGAATGTTGTCAGAAAGTCCCTCGTACGTAGCAGGAATAGAAAACTCTATATACTCAGTTTGGTTTAAGAAACTACCCAAAGACATCTTTGCCAAAACATCTTAATAGCCAAAACATCTTTCCTGGCCATTGCTTGAAACTTCCCCATTAACACCCTATCCCTATAGCGTGAGGCTTTGACTCCTGTTCTATGCAGACTCCCATGGATGTTCTACTGGTAAATTATATATAAACATGAAAGAAGGAGAGAAGTGAAACGTTTTAAGGTGGGGGATAGAGAGGAGGTATAAAGACAGAGGGATGGGGTAAATTGGGGGGTTTTAGTGTAGGAAACTTGTATCCATTTCTATTTGCCTGCATCAGATCCTGTGAGTGGAGGGGAGACTCCCACTGCTAGTGAACTCAGATGATCCCACATTCACTGACCCCAAGGAAGGGCCCAGGGCTCCACCTGGCTTCACTCCTAGCCTGGTTTCAGTATTTCCAGACACAGATGGGAGTTTCTGCTGCTGACTCAGAGCTGGGAGCAGACCGAGCACTGGATCTCCTGGGTCCTGCTCAAAGATCCCCCCAGTCAGAAAAGCCCTGCATGAACGCCCCACACCGGTGACAGCAGAGGGAGCAGGTGCCTGGCCCTCTGCACCACCCATCCTGGCAAGCTGGAAGTCTGGCTGGCATCACACCCAGCTCATTTCCAAGAGCTTGCTAGCTAGCTATTTACTGGGAGGGAGCCTTGGCGAGAGGGGGCAGTTCGGCAGAAATGTTGCCCAGACCCAGTCACCCGCTGTGCTGTGGCAACAGAGGTTTATTGCCCTGATGGAGTTTAGTTTATGATACAATATTAGCAAACTTATTTCTCAGGCTGTTCCTAGCCCGAATGGCCAGTGGCCCAGGGAACAGGCTAGGCAAGTCTTCCATCACCAGAGGCAGGATAGAATCCTTATTGTATTTCCCTAACTCTGTAACAAGGGAAATTTGATTTATTTTAGAGTTAATCCATCACCCTCTGGCATCCTTTCAAGACAGGGCTTGAGCATAATTGCAGGATCTGGAGAAAATGGGGACGTCAAGTTCAATTTATTCTATTAACATTTAAAAAACATTTAATTACGATAAAAACTGAAAAGCATTTAATGTGAATAGGACCACGGCTTTATCTTCTCCATGCATTCATCCCACTAATCACTCTCTCTCTGCTGTTGCTGGCCTGTTATAACTTTGTTCCTTGGCTTTGAGGGTTTCCATGAGTCTTGGCCCCATAGTCACCCCGGCTGGCTACCACAGGGAGCAAGGAGGCAGGATGTCCACTCAGCACGTTTGTGGGCCTAAATCCATCCATTCCTTTCTGGATGATCCTTGCACTATGTTTTCCTCTTGATCTCTACTGTTCATATCTTTTCCAGTCTCCTCTTCCCATCGAGGGCCAGGGGAGCAGGTGGGCAGCTGTGGGTGTGGGGAGAGATGGCGGGCAGTCATTTGGCCTCCCCTTAGCTGTTCCCTCAACAAGACCTCAGTCAATGCCGGACTGTCCAGCAGCCAGAGGAGGCACACACATAGAGCACCGTGAAACAGGGCAGCCAAGGATGTGATTTTGAAAAAAAAATATCGTATTTCATGTCTTTAAAAGTCACCAAGGTAGTAATTATGGGGAAGACTCGCATTTTGTTAGATTCTTTTATATTTACTCTACGATTAGGAATTGCTTTTACTTTTAATTCATAAAGGGTTGTGGTAGGCAGACAAATGGCCCCCCAGAGATGTCCCTCTCCTAATCTGGAAGCTTTGACTAAGTTATGTGATATGGTAAAGCAAAATTAAGGTTGCAAATAAATTAGGGTTGTTAATCAGCTGATTTTAAAATTGGGAGATTCCCCTGGATTATCCAGGCGGGCCCCGTGCAATGATAAAGGCTGTTAAAAGCAGAATTAGCTACAGAAGACAAGGCCAGAGGGATGTGGTTTGGGAAGGGTTCCTCCAGCTGTTTTTGCCTTTAAAGATGGAGGAGGGGGCCATGAGCCAAGGAATGTGAGCAGCCTCCAGAAGCTGGAAGAGGCGAGGAAATGGATTCTCCCCTAGAGCCTCCAGAAAGGAAGTCTTGCTGACGCTTTGATGTGAGGCAGAGAGACCTCTGTTTGACTTCAAATCTACAGAACTGCATGATAATAAATCTATTATTGTTTTACATTGCTAAATTTATGGTAATTTGTTACAGAGGGGTTGGAAGCTAATACAGGCCCTGCCTAGATCAGGAGAGGAGAGAGATGCTTGCAGCCACATCATCAACACTGGCAGAAACGTTAATTCCCAAGCATCTGCCAGGTGAAAGGCAACACATTGGGACCAGGTCCTTACCCTATGGGAACCGGGGAGGCAATGGCATAAGCTAGGTGCTGAGTGAGGGTCTGGAGAGGAAGTTTCTGGAGTTCACTTCCTAGTTGGGTGAACTTGGAAAAAGGTATTTAATGTCTCTGAACTCCATCTCCTCTTGTTATTATGGATCTCATAGTATTATGTTAGGGTTGATGAGAAGGACGAATGTGTTAGTATTTGTAAAGCACATATAATAGTGGCTGGTGTGAGAGAAAGGCCATCCATGTAAGTGTTAGCTATTAACCTCATGACTGCTATTGTCATCACTGGACTTTGGGGGAACTTAAAGGGTGGTTTTAAAAAGTGGGCTTCAGGGCGCCTGGGTGGCGCAGTCGGTTAAGCGTCCGACTTCAGCCAGGTCACGATCTCGCGGTCCGTGAGTTCGAGCCCCGCGTCAGGCTCTGGGCTGATGGCTCGGAGCCTGGAGCCTGCTTCCGATTCTGTGTCTCCCTCTCTCTCTGCCCCTCCCCCGTTCATGCTCTGTCTCTCTCTGTCCCAAGATAAATAAACGTTGAAAAAAAAAAAAAAAGTGGGCTTCAAGGGGTGCCTGGGTGGCTCAGTCGGTTAAGCGTCTGACTTCGGCTCAGGTCATGATCTGCCGGTTCGTGAGTTCGAGCTCCGTGTCAGTCTCTGTGCCGACAGCTCAGAGCCTGGAGCCTGCTTCGGATTCTGTGTCTCCCTCCCTCTCTGCTCCTGCCCTGCTCACACTCTGTCTCTGTCTCTCAAAAAGTGAATAAACATTAAAATAAATAAATTTATTTTTAGAAAGTGGACTTCAAGAAAGGAAAGTTAGATAATAAAAATAATGACTATTTCCCAGCCACTTCCTACGGATAAGCATTGTGCTAAGCACCTATCTTTATACACTATGAGCAAGTCCCAGTACTGATCCCTCTGTACAGGTGCAGAAACTGAGGCTTAGCAACCCAACCTACCCAACAATTAAGAGACCAAGCAGGGATGGAAAACCATACTTTTTTTTTTTTTTTTTTTTTTTTTTTTAGCCAGCACACTTACACAATTAATCACAGGCAGGCATGAGCACATGTTGGAGGAAAGTCAAGAAGGGCAGGCAGGTTAGTGGAAGCAGAAGGTTAGTATGATGGAATAACTGGGGGTCAGGCTGGGAAGTCAGCAGGTGCCAGCCTTGAACAGCAGGCTTTTATTCGCTAGGGAAGAGAAAGCCACGGCAGGTAAACAAATGGTGTTGTGGGAAAACGAGTCTGGTAAATGGGTGGCGCATGGAATCAAGACAAGGGGACCCCAGATGTAGACAAAGCAGCTAGGACATTGTTCCACATGCTGAAGTACCGAGGGTCTCCCTGGGGCGGTGCTGGGTGTCAGGAATAGGTGGGTGAGGGAGATCATACAAAGGAAGCATCAGCATGGCCTGGCTACGACTGGCTGGTCATAGGGAGAAAAAGAGACGGAAGGGGAGAAAATCAAAGGTTTCAAGCCAAAGGGATGAAGTGGAAACTGAGGCAGGTGGGGTTTGGAAGCCTGTGCTTGAATCTGATCCTGATTACTCTGATCATTGGGGTGTGTGTGTGTGTGTGTGTGTGTGTGTGTGTGTGGTGTGGTCACTTCATCTCTCTGAGCTGTAAAATGGGGATCGGGGAATCTGAGTGGCTCAGTCGGTTGAGCATCCGACTCTTGGTATCGACTCGGGTCATGATCCCAGGGTCATGGGATTGAGCTCTCGGTTTAGCTCTGTGCTGAGCACGGAGCCTGCTTGGGATTCTTGCTCTCTCTCCCTCTGACTCTCTCTCTCTCTATCTCTCTCTCTCTCTCAAGTTAAAGAAAAGTGGGAATAACTATGCCTGCCCTCCCATCTTACAGGAATATCCGAGGAGGTTCACATGAGACATCGGTGTGAAGGTGCTTTGACAAATGAGAAGGTTGTACAAATACCATGCAGTGATTAATATTAGCTGCCTTGGCAAGACAACCAGACCAACGAGCCATACCAGGATAGAGCCTCAGCTCATTTATACTCATCTGGACAACAGGCTCATGTTCAAGTTTTGGAAGACCAGCGTGTCCACGTGCAATTGAGAATCTTCCTTCAGAAACCACACTGAGCACCAACCACTAGCTCCCGTCGTGGCTGGGGCCCCCTCAGGCTTGGCCACCAACCTCCTGAATGAGGCTGGCTGTGTCTTTCCTAGCAACAGAGAAGCTGCTTCTTTTCTTTGCAAGAAAACAGACCCATGAAAAAGCTCAGCGGCCCCAAAGGGAACCCTGGGCATTGCACAAAGGACGAGGCTGTATTCTCTCGCTGAAAACATAATTAAAACACCTCTGCCTCCTTTATCTGAGGCATGGAAGAAAAATGAGTCAAAAGACAACAGAAAGAAAAAATCCTTGCCTCTCATTTTGTCAATGCTTTTTTTTTTTTTTTTTTTTTTTTGCTGCCTTGTAGCAAAGGGTCACTGCCAAATTGTGTCCGTTGCAAGATGATGCCCGAGTGGGCTGAGAAGGACCTGGCAGGTGGCTGTGACAGTCCTCCGTGCCCGGAACGGTGCGGGAAAGCCAGGCACGGACGTCAGAGGAGGCAGCGACAGGCATATTGCCGCTGACACGCCATGGTGCAGGCTGAAGCCCACCTTCTAGGTGGTTCCCAGCCCACCTTCTAGGACAGGTTTCCCACCCTGGCACTAACAACTGGCTACCCGGCCCAAGTATACCATCAGGGGATGGAGAGAATGGCTTCTCTACCTCTCCTTTCTCTGCCCCGCCTTCCTGCAGAATGTCCCTGTCCCTTGCCACCCTGCCTTGTTCTTTTCAGAGCACGCTGTCTGAACACTGGCATATTCCCCCAATCCATTCTCCACAGAGCTGTTCAGGTCAGGATTAAGCAGAAAGGAAGAACAATAGCAAAACCAGGAAAAGCAAGTAACAGGGAAGAGGCAGTGGAGAGGAGTCTCCCACCCCCTCTCCACGTCCCACCTCTGTGATGGGAGAAGGAAAGTCACCCTGGAGTTTCCATCTCCCCACAGGGCAGACGCAGGGCGCTAGCCCCAGATCGCCCCGCCGGGCAGGATCTCCACAGAGCAAACCAACAGGATGCCCAGGTTCCCCCCATCAGACCACTGTTGGCAGCAGATGGAATGCTGTGAGGGTTAATAACACAGATGGTGGCCAGTGAGTGTGGGATTTAAGGAAAACAACCCCACAAAGGGTTTTATGGTGATTTAATTAAAACATTCAGTCACAGAGTCAATACCAGAAGCAACCAGAAAGGAGGAGGCGTGGGCATAGGAGAGAAGAAATGCTTGGGAGGAGATTGGACGGTGCAGGAGTTGATGAGGCAGAGAGCCCAGGGGAGAGGCTGTCCCCGGGACAGGAGGCACATGTCCTGAAGGACAGCACTTGTACCCCTTCCATGAAGCTCCAAGCACCAGGGGAGCTCTGAGGGACTGCACGACCTCTTGGTCACGGTCCATCGGGACCTGCCTGACCTTGCAGACCAGGGATGGCCCGTGGGCAGAGCAGGAACAGTGGTGTGCAAGGCGGAGTCAGAGGGCTCATGCCACAATCAGTCAGGGAGTTTAGAAACTTGCGGGGGTTGTTACATGGTGGGAAACCCATTCTGATCGGCTAACAGGAAATGGGTCAGAAAGTTAAAGAATATGTTTCAGCACATTTTGACTTTCAGCAGAGTACCGTGAAGCCTCTCGCTTCCTACAGGTTCTTGTTTTAATGAACCCAGTAGATCAAGACGTTTCCTTGAGGGGCTCTCAGCATGAGCTGGTGGACCTCTGAGAACTGCCTGCTCATTTACTAAGACCTGTCGATTCTAATGCCTTTATGCTCCCCCATCGCCCACTGTTTTCCTTTCCGTGGTTCAGACTCTCATCTTTTCTTCTCCTGCATTATTGAAACAGCCCCCTTAAATGGTGCCCACCTGTGGTCTCATTGCCTTTGCCTCCCAACGCCCCCTCCTCCCACCTTCCAGACCAATGCCAAGAAATCATGTAGCTGATCGGCTCACAAAGCTGCTTCGCGTCCTCCTGTTGCCCACTGTCGCCTTGATCGTTAAGACCCACCTGAGATGGTTGCTGGAATACAAACTCCCAGGTCCCTCCCTTTGAGACTCTAATGTACAGCTCGACGGTGGAGCTCCAGAACTCTATTATAAATAAACATCTTAGCTGATCTTGTGATCAGGACCATGGGGGAAACACCGTGATGGCGTATCTCTGAGCTCTCACTTGGGAGAGAGGTCTGTGTTGGGCTGCTGTGCGAACCTCCATTCTTGTCTCTGCGCCCTGACAGCTGAGCTGCATCTCTGGGCATCGGTTGCTGGAGCCCAGCCAGTCCAGGCTCTGGAACTGGGATCCAAAACCGGAGGCCTGTTCAGAATACCAACCACCAGGCAGTTCAAGTTATCTACAAACGGATCACCCAACTCTGGGCCAGTAGAAGGCCTCACCAGGGGTACACCAGCTGGTGAGGGGTTTTTTTTTTCCCTTCTCCTTTCTTTCTTACAAAAATGAAAGAATAACAGATTGCAGGTAGAAGAGGAAAAGCAATGAAAAAAATACCTATTACACCAATAACTTGTGTTCACTGCCTCCTGTTGTTCTGAGACCAATGGCTTAGTAAGTAAACCAAGGCAGGGCCGACACGGTAACAGCACTAAAACTAGCTTTGCCGTGATTCTCTGAATTGCATGCACCTGAACTTTCAGAGCTCCAGATGGCAGAATCGTGAGGTTGGCAAAATTTGCTCTGACATCCTCAAACCTCTCCCTCTGGCCTCTCCTCTTGTCCCGCGTTGCCTCCCTCAGATGCTTGGTGCCTTCGTTTGGGATCTAGATACTTGGAGCCCTCCACCACAGATCCCTTCTCGGTAGGGAACTGCCTGCCCAACTCACTCCTATGTCCACCCCTATTCCCATCCTACCCCCTCCCCTCATTTCATGCTTTGATCACTCGCTCTCAAGATGGGAACCGAGCTGATGAGCCAATCCTTACTCAGGTTTCAATGTCTGATAGTAACTCCCTTTTGGAAGTATGTTTTCCTGGGGGTGTGTCTGGGAGACAAAATCTTACTCGAGGTTTAATTTATGGGTAAACTTTTAGGGGAGTATTAGAATTAAGATCCCACCAATGGCTTTAACCATTGTGCTCTAGTCCCTGTCAGTGGGCTTGCGCAGAATAGGTACTTGATAGGCTGGCATAATGCCTTGGGCCACAGAGAGCTGGGTCTCTGACATCTAGATCCCACTGGATTTTCTTGG
Source organism: Lynx rufus (assembly GCF_022079265.1). NCBI lineage: Eukaryota > Metazoa > Chordata > Mammalia > Carnivora > Felidae > Lynx > Lynx rufus. The sequence goes on from NW_025814889.1 coordinate 47,349,950, forward strand.
CCAACTAATTGTTAATGAAAAAGTTCATATGGCCATGTGTATGTTAGTGGCAGAGGCATCAGCTTCAAAGACCCAGTTCTTCCCACCCTCATTCCGGTATTCTTGTCACTTAACTGCCACACGTCAGTATGCCACACACCATATTTATTTATTTCTTTACTTCTTTGTGACAGATTTTAAGACCGCTTGTTTCTTGGCCTGAGTCTGTGCATTGAAACGTAGACGTGTAAGGTCATGAGAATCAGCATGGACATCGACATGTCTGTTTCTTCTGAACATCACTGGATGCCTCATCCACGGTGACTTTTACTCTGGGTCTTAGTCTGTTTTGGTTGCTCTAACAGAATATCACAGTCTAAGTGGCCTAAACACAACAGAAGATAGTTTCTCACAGTTCTGGAGGCTGATGCTGACAGAGTCTGTGTTTGAAGACCCATTTCCTGGTTCATGGAGAGTTGTCTTCTTACTGTAACCGTACCTGGTGGAAGAGATACAAGAACTCTCTGGGGTCTCTTACGAAGGTGCTGATCCCATTCACGAGGGCTAGACCCTTAGGACCTAATCCCCTCCCCCAAAGCCCCACCTACCTCTTAATACCCTCACATTGGGTATTAGGTTTCAACATATGAATTTGGAAGTGACGTGAATATTCAATCTATATTATTCTATATTCGTTTTTATGATTTTGTCCAACTGTTACCACTGAATTTCATTTAAAGCTTGTGCTTTCCTCCCCATGCCAGTGTGCCCTTCAGTTTTCTCTGAGAAAGAGTGTTTTACTTCAGGATGAAACTTCCTTCAACCAGGAAGTGCCCGTCTAGCTCTGTTTCCTCTCCAGGTCTGAGACATTTGGCTCCATCCAGAGTGTCCTCCTTGACCACCAACCAGGGCTTGACCTTCCAATTCCTGACGTTTCCTCCAAGGACCCTTCTCTTAGCTTATAAGTGTCAGGAACCCATACGCCAGCTACAGAGTCATGTCACATTGAGATATATCAACAGCCACCCAGATTCTCTTTCCCAAGGGAATGTTCAGGACTCCCACGGAGAGCAGAGAGCATGTGGGACTGCTAGGGCCAGGGTTGGTGTTACGTGGAGTGCTCTTGGCTTTGATCTATTCCCACCCCCCTGCTTTGTGGGTTCTTAGAATAACTTTGACCTCTGGCTGTCTGACACTTCAAAGAGCTGCGTATTTCCTATTCTATCTGAGTATTTCTAGGTTTGTTATATCCATTAAGTATTTTCTGTTCAATCCCCTCGCTTCCCTTTATCCCCTGATTAAAAAAAAAATCTTAAAGCTTATTTTTCTAAGCTGAATGTCATGGGGCTATTTTCCACTTTGTTTAGTCTATTTGTATCATTATTCTACTGTTCTCTTGCTTGTACAAGCTCCCAATTGAGCATGAACATAGCATTTCCAACCACTTCCAGATCATTAATAAAGCCGTGAAGGAAGACAGGTTCTTACCCCAAACCCTGTGGCACCAATTAGACACTTACCCCAAATGGGCTCCTTGGCAATTCATCATTGCCCTATCGCCTTTCAGCCAGTGCTTAATCGATGAGACTGGGTTCTTCTCCAAGCCAATTTTAAACGAAGTTTCTGAGGAAACTTTCTTGAGACCAGTTGCCTTTCTGAATCTGTCTACTGTCTTCCAGCTGCTCCGTTTGGAACACAAAAACCTGCCAGACCACTGATTTGGCCCTAAGAATTGTTCAGGGTGGTAGCATTCATGTCTTTCTGCTTCCAACAACCCAGTCTGCCTTGAGGAAAGGAGGCTGAAAGAGAACTAAATCACTGGGGACTATTCCCTTCTGTATTACCAGAGACTGAATTGTTGCCGAGATGGGATTGGCGGGGGGGGGGGGGGGGGGGAGCATGTTTTCCATTCTGGGTGAGACCTTGATCACCCAGACCTGCTCCCCGGACCTACCCAGGTGCAGAATCTAGATAAGGGTCTAGCAAAGAAGGCAAATGACAAGGGTGGGTGCTCGCCCACCCATGCTTCATGGATCTGAGGATCGAATCCCAGTTATTGAGCACGGCTTATGTTCTGAGAATTGTGCCAGAGATACCCGTACAAAGCTAAGGAAGCTATAGCCTACGTCCTCAGACGGCTCCAAGTCTGGAGGTGGTAGAGTTGCAGAATTCAACAACCAGATTATCTGTCTCTCACCTCTTGCCTGAAAACTGTCGGTCCCTACTAGGGCTGGAGGTATCAGAGGCCCCTGACAAATATAAGTATATCTGAAATTGTATTACCTGACACAGCAGAGCTTTAACATTTAGCAATCATGACTCTTCTCAGGTGGGTTAAGCTACCAGAGAATGAGAAGTGAATGAGTACTGTTCTTGGGCGATTTATTTATTTATTTATTTGGGAGAGAGCATGAGGGAGCAGGAGAGGTGGGTGGAGAGGGAAAGAGAGAGAGGGAGAGAGAGAGAGAGAGAGAGAGAGAATCTTAAGCACACTCCACGCTCAACATACAGCCTGACGTGGGGCTCGATCCCACAACCCTGGGATCATGACCTGAGCTGAAATCAAGAGTCAGAAGCACAACCGACTGAGCCACCCAGGCGCCCCTTGGGTGATTTATTTAAATGAGAAACTATAATGGAGGAAAGCCTGGGGATCTGGGTCAGCTCCAGCACTAGGCATATGTGAAGGACACCAAAACTAGGTGGAAAGTTCTCGGGGGGGGGGGGGTTCTTCCAGGCCACTGCCTCAAAAGATGGGGCTGGAGTCCTGCACCAGAATCACGCAAGTGATTAGGCTGTGGATCCCTGCATCCCGTCTTAGACACTAACGTTTCTGAGCGTGAATCTGCATTTTGAACCCGCACACCAGGGTGGTTCTAAATCAGGAATTTTAAACCTGGGGTTCACAGACACGCGGGCAAGGTTCTCAACCTTTAGCACACAAAAAAATCAGCTGGAGAATGGGATCAAAGGCAGACACTGGAATCGAAGCCTTACAGATTCTTCCTCAGCAGGTCTGTGATGGGGCAGGGAGACTGCCTGCAGTTTTCATCAGCAACCCAGGTCTCTAACGCAGGTGGCTCGGGGACCTCACAATGAGAAACCCTGCCTACCCGTCTCAGGGGTCCTATGCTCTGCGGTCCCTGTCCCTCTGCCGCATTCCCTGATAATTTATATGCGACCTCCCGCATATGGGCCTCTGTGCCACTGTGTCAGGAACGTCTTCTGCTTTGTCCAATCCCCAGAAGGGTTTAAGTCCAGAAAAAAAAAAGTAAAGACACCCTGAGGTAGATGCAGGCCCCTCTTACCAGTTCCAACACTTCCTTCACCTCTGTGGAAGCAACGCGGAGGAAAAACAATGTATCAGCCAGCATCAGCCAGCGGCTGCAGAAACTTCTCCCTCAGGTAAGCTGTTTGCTACTCAAATGTTGCAGAAGCCCTGTCCCAGCAGAAGCTGGAGGGCGGGAGCTCACTGAAAAGCATTGAAACTGCAGGCTCTGACCGCTTTCTCTCACTGCCCAGGCTTCAGGCATTATTTTAGGGAAGCTAATTTTAAAATTAAATCATTATGATATAATATAATATAATATAATATAATATAATATAATATAATATGTTTGTTTTTATCACCCTCCTATGACTTATAGTGAAACCAAGCATCCTGTCTTTTCGTTCATCCTGTGTCCGCCCTAGCTCCAATTCAATCCTCAATCCTAAGCTTTGTTGTATTAGTTTATTTTATTTCCTCTTCCGTCTTCAACTTACGTGTTCCAACAGAAAAGGAAAAAAGGATGTGCAGATGTTGCTTTTATCTAGCAGTCAGGTTGGTGGGAAAAAACACAAAACATCTCAAGGCCAGAATTTTTGGACCAAGTGCCAAGTTACCAACCTACACGGTCCAAGGACACTGCACAATGTAGTGGAAACACTTGGGCTTTTGGAGGCTGCAAGACCTCAGCAGCTGGCTCCCGTGTGACTCTGGGAAGGACGCGCACCCTCTCCGAGCCCCAGTTTCCCTGTCTGCATGGAGGCATGCGTTCTGGATCCACTTGTGGCCCCGGGCAGGGTGCCGGGTGGGGGTGGGGGGGGCTGCTGACGTTTTCTCCTCCAAGCCGGTAGGATGCAGCGTGTCTTTCTCCCTCCCGGTGAATGTCCCCCCACCTCTTCCACCCACCCCCACCCCCGTTATGGAGCCATGTGGAGGTAACTGACGATTTTGTACAGAAATGGAGGAGGGATTTACACCGTGCACCTCCACCATGAGCCCTGTAAGCCTCCATGCAGGTCTTCTCTCCCAAATCTGACCACTTCCCTGCTAATCAACAGCCCCTCTTCCTCTCTGCTTCACCCAGTGCCCAGACTCACTGGCTGGGCCTTCTCAGTCTCCCTACTTCCCACACGCCGGCGTGCACCCCCCCTCCTCCCTCCGGAGGCCTCTGAAACCGCTTTCTGTTCGCTGTTCACTTTCTCGTTGCTCAGCCCCTGTGCCTCCAGACTTGTAAACCTACAGCCATCGGATGCTCAGAACACAAGGACCTGTAGAGAGAGGTCCCCCCCATTAGCCCCTCACCTTCGCAAACCAAGCAGTCCAGCAGTTAGACGCTCTTTCACATTAAGTGCACCTTTCCTCCCCCTTTGCAGAGCTTTTGAATGAATTCAGGCTTTCTCATGTCATACGTGAATAGTGACAGACTGAAGAGGTCCCGTGGAGAGGGCTACTGCCACGGGCTCCAGCCACCCCAGCGGCTGAGGGAGCAGGAGGGTCACCAAATCCCTCACTCAGCGAAGGCACACCCCCTGCACCCGGGCCAGGGAGCTCAGCCCCTGAAGACAGAGTGTAAGAAGAGCCTGAACATTTCTCACCTGTCCAAGGGGGAAATAAGGCCCACTGCTAGGGTGGTCCTAATGACTAAATGAAATGCCATCAGTAAACCACGTACCTGAGCATCTGGCATCGGGAGCTGTTGAAGGAAGGAGGCTCGATTCGACCAAAACTTAGTTTTCACATTGATTCACTTCCCTGGCAAGAACCCTTTCTTTTCGCTGGGAATTCTTCTGCTTCCTTTCATTTCTGTTTCATTTTTTTGAATACTCATGAAGTCCCTAATTTTTTTTAATGTTTATCTATTTTTGAGAGAGACAGAGAGAGAGAGAGAGAGAGAGAGAGCAGGGGAGGGGCAGAGAGAGAGGGAGACACAGAATCCGAATTGGGCTCTGGGCTCTGCACGGAGCCCAAGGCAAGGCATGAACTCACAGACCTCGAGGTCATGACCTGAGCCAAAGTCAGATGTAACCGACTGACCCACCCACGCCTCCCACTCGTGAAGTCTCAAAACTTACTCTTTTGAAGCCACACTGGCTGAAGTTAATTATCTTTACCGTTTGCAAAGAGTTGCAGTTCTCTGGGCCTTGATTGTGGCCGACCCAGCCCTATGATTTGTATATTTTAACGCCCCTCCACCCCCCACCTCCACACCCCCTCCCTCCCTGTCCTGGCCCCTTGTCCTCACTGTCAGCATCCCACCTTCTCCCTTAGAGCCTCACATTCTATTTGTTGCCACCCACTCCTGGGTTATACCAGTGGTTCCCTCGAATCCAGGGAGCCTATAACTCCTGGCATATCACAGTATGTCCATTTCAATCACTTATCTATGGATAATCTACTTCGAAGATTAGCATGGAGCCACTACATTTCCTAGGGGAAGATAATTTTGGCATCAGGTATGATTGGTCTTATTATTTTCTTCCTCACTCTGCTTCAGCCACACCAGCCTCCTTGTTGGAACACTCTCCCCAGGTACCCATTTGGCCCACATGCTCCCCTCTTTCAAGTCTTTACTCAACTGTGATCTTCTCCATGAGGCCTTCCCCACTCTTCCCCAGTGCCACCCGACCTCTCCTCTACTTTTTTGACTTCTAATATCGTGTGTGTGTGTGTGTGTGTGTGTGTGTGATAGAGAGAGAGAGAGAGAGAGGTATGTAGTTTATAGTGGCCTATCCCCACTAGAATGTAAGCTTCAGGAGTGCAAGGATTTGTTCTTTTTTTTTCCTCACTTTTTGTATCACCTATATCAATACATATGCCCTTCTATATATTCTATATCTAGAATATACCCTGGCACATATCTAGAATATACCTTAGCACATAACTACTTGGGTACAGTTGGTGAATGAATGAATGAATTAGTGAATGAATGAATCACTTATTTCAGATCACATATGGGCCCAGAGAGGTGAAATGAATTATCCAAGGTCACACAGCTACCTGGAGGTAGAATTAGGAAGTCACTTCAGGTCTATCACAAAGTTCAATGTCTTTCCTCTGCCTCCAGCTGACTCCTTTATCAACCACAGTCTATGGTGCTCTGCTTTTGGGGCGCCGCTTCAGGTCTGGCCCTCCACAAGGATTAAAGGGTATAATGCCTTTAATGTCTTAATTGTCCGTTCTCTATAAAAGCTGCTTCTTTCACGGTGTTTCAGCTGTACTGCTCTTCCTTCGGCTCTTCAATCTATCTCAGGACCTTTGCACATACAGTTCTGTAGACTGCTATTTGCCCAGCTTCTCCTTTGGCTCCTTCTTCATCCTCAAAATTCAGCTTAAATGTGCTTTCTTGAGAATTTGTCCTTTACATGAAATGAGTTTCATTTTTTTCTCTTCATATTTTTCTTGATAATATTTGTCATCATTTATTTGTGGTTATTTGGTAAGTCATTCTCCTCCTGTAGGGCAAGGGCCGTTTCTACTTTGTTCACCTTTGTACAACCAGTGCTAACACAGTGTCTGTAATGAATGAATCAATGAATAAATATATTATCAAATAAAAAGGCTGTAGGGAGGGGCGCCTGGGTGGCGCAGTCGGTTAAGCGTCCGACTTCAGCCAGGTCACGATCTCGCGGTCCGTGAGTTCGAGCCCCGCGTCGGGCTCTGGGCTGATGGCTCGGAGCCTGGAGCCTGTTTCCGATTCTGTGTCTCCCTCTCTCTCTGCCCCTCCCCCGTTCATGCTCTGTCTCTCTCTGTCCCAAAAATAAAAAATAAACGTTAAAAAAAAAAAAAAGGCTGTAGGGATTATTACGCATTATTTCATATTATTCATTATAGTCCCCTTTTGAACACATAATATCTGAAGAAGCAACTGCCAGTGGGTAAAAGGTCCTTCAAGCTAACCACAGGTTGTCTGAGTAGACTTCACAACAGAGTTTATGGTTGTTTATGTTTGCTTGAGTCTGTTTCTAACTTGCCAAGTAGATCCCAGGCAAGTGACTTGATATGTCTTCATTAAGGTTGAAATCCAGACCTAGAAAATATACATCCTATTGTATGTGTATATATGTAATATTGTAGATGCCTACTTATAAATTAAGTTATATTGAGCTGTGATAACACATTCCAGCCTTTTGGAGGTATCTTGTTAGACTATCCCTAATGTCTGTCTTGTTAGACTGTCCATAATTGGGAAACTATTTTAGGTCATTGAATACATACTCATGGAGAACTTATCCAGTGCCTACCCCTGAGAAGAATATAGGAGCACTCCAAGATAATAGCCCTGTTCTCGAGAAACAGACTATTTAGTATGATGAACACGCTTTATACACAAGGTGCCGCAAAAGGGATTATCCTCCATAAAGGGTGCATTTAGCAGGACCGGCAGTAAGTGCAATGGAATTCGGAGGGAGGAAAATGAATGTGCGCTGGGGTCATAAGGGAAGGGTTTATGAATGAGATGGCATTTAGCTGGACTTTGAGGGGTGGGGGAGAATAAATCATAATACTTATTGAGTTCCTACTATGCATAGGATATCAGACTAAGTCCTACGGCAGATACAAAGGATTATAAAATGGGGTCTCTGCCCTTGGCAAGTTTGTGATCTTGTTGTAGAGCCCAGATGTAAATTAGTGAGAAGTTAAGTAACATTATGAGAGACAAATAGCAGCTTAAGACAACAACAGCACAGAAGATGTCAGAAGGCGTTGTGTGATGAATTACTCAAGGAATGATGTAGATGCTAAAATGTAGACATTACTCAAGGAATGAGGTAGACACTAAAAGCTCTAGGAGCTCAGAAAAGGTGGGCTAGGAAGACTTCTCAAAAGATATGGGACCTATATATGTGTTGCAAGGATGTGTGTGACTGGCCAAGATGATGGGAGATGAGGAAAGACATTTTCAGGAAGGGGGTGTAGAGAGTGACATCGGCAAAAGTGTAGAGGCAGTGAAGGAAAAACACGTGTCAGAGGAAAACGGAATTGACCAGATTGCCTAGAGCAGGTGAAAAACAGAGTAATCAGAAATAAAAGGGGGGAGAAAGATTAAGACCAGATTCTAAAGGCAATGAAAACTATAATACCGTGTTTACATATCACCTTCCATGCAATTAAGGGACAGTAAAGATTTTGCACAAGGGCATGGTGTTTCTGAGTGATTTGTCTGGCAGCATAAAGAATGGCTTTGAAAAGAGCAGCTATTGGGGCACCTGGGTGACTCAGTTGGTTAAGCGTCCAACTTCGACTCAGGTCATGATCTCACGGTCCGTGAGTTCGAGCCCCACATCGGGCTCTGTGCTGACAGCTCAGAGCCTGGAGCCTGCTTCGGATTCTGTGTCTCCCTCTCTCTCTGACCCTCTGCCACTCATGCTCTGTCTCTTTCTGTCTCAAACAAAATAAATAAACATAAAAAAAAAAAGATCAGCTATTTAGGAGGCTGTCACAGAGGTCTAAGCATGAGGCCAGAACAACCTAGCAAGGTCAGGGGTGGCCATTCGCTGTGGAGAGTAGGTAGACATAAGAGAGAAACTAGGAGAGAAAAATCAACAAGTTTTCATGGCTGGGTAAATATGGGGTTGAAGAGAGAGTTGGGTCAAATGTGGATCTTGAATGTTTCATGCCTGGATTTCAGGAGGATTCAGTAACACCCACTCACCTACATACATGCACATTCATTCATTTATTGAGTGTGTGCTATTTGTCAGATGTCAGGCTTAGATGTGGAAAATACCATGATGATTAAGACAGGACCCTGACTTCAAATTTCTTGTGGCGTACAGAAAGTCAGTAGCCAATAAGCAATTTCAGGGTGCCCAATATCTTCCAGAGATTCTGACAGGCAATATCGTATAGAGAAGTGTAGGAACCAGAAGGAGGAACTTTAGATTTCAATCATATGGAGCAGGATGTAGAATTTCATTTTAGATGCATAGAACTCCAGGTAAGAGAGGGAGACGTCCAGAAGCAGAGGCAAATGTAGGTTTAAAGCTCAGTGGAAGTCCCACAGAGAGAGGAAATGTAGACCTGAGAGGGCTTTATTTAAAGTGGCTTTCTTGGGGTGCCTGGGTGGCGCAGTCGGTTAAGCGTCCGACTTCAGCCAGGTCACGATCTCGCGGTCCGTGAGTTCGAGCCCCGCGTCGGGCTCTGGGCTGATGGCTCAGAGCCTGGAGCCTGTTTCCGATTCTGTGTCTCCCTCTCTCTCTGCCGCTCCCCCGTTCATGCTCTGTCTCTCTCTGTCCCAAAAATAAATAAACGTTGAAAAAAAAAATAAAGTGGCTTGCTTTCTTTCTTTCTTTCTTTCTTTCTTTCTTTCTCCAAAAGAAAAAGTATCGAGAGAGAAGAGATGGAAGCCAGAGTCTGAACCTTAGGCTACAGTTACATTTAGAATTGACAAATTAGATATCAGACTACAATAGGATACGTAGCAGCAGAATGGAGCAGTGCACGTCACTCAAAGTAGAGAGGCTTTAACTCTTCAACAGTGGGGGCTGCTCTGTGGAGGTCAAGATGGGGGGATTAAAGGAAGGTTATGGAAGGGGTTTAGTTAGGCAAGGAACCCTCTGGTTCTAAACTCTCTGACCAAAGACAGGATGACTACACCATGGATATCACAGAAAAACTCCCAGACCTGGTGGGAAATTGGGTTAGATTAATGCTTTTCAACTATGGTTTTTCAAAAGTGTTGTTCCTAGTGGTAGCAAATTATACAAGCTTATAAATGATCTGCTTTTTTATAATAATTTTTTTTTACATTTATTTATTTTTGAGAGGCAGAGCACAAGTAGGGGAGGGGCAGAGAGAGAATGAGACACAGAATCCAAAGCAGGCTCCAGGGTCTGATCTGTCAGCGCAGAGCCCTACGCGGGGCTCGAACTCACAAACCATGAGATCGTGACCTGAGTTGAAGTCAGATGCTTAACCGACTGAGCCACCCAGGCTCCCCAAGCTTTTTGATAATAATAAATCAAAGCACGTTAATTTATCCAAATAATAATTTTTGTATTCACTGACTTGCATTTGGCTATGGTTCCTTGAGTGGGAGAGGATGGTAACTTACCTGGAGATTGGGTACAACTCCCTGCCCATGGTATGCCCATCAACATCAGTGGTTCATACAAATATCAATAGTACTGGTGTGTATGGCTGAAAAATGCCGAGCGGGTTAAACAAACTACAGGTTCTTTTGTAACTCGATATTTCTATCACACAGTGATTCAACAATTCAAGGTCATGGGGTTGCAAGCTTCTGAAAGATGGGAAACATGTTTTGGATGCCTGCATCTGAATCCCTTACAAGATCTGATACGCTGGTAAGCACTTGATCATTTCGTACACGAATGAACTGATGGAGGCCTGCAGGAGTGCAGTACCGTTTCAGTGGGACAGAAAGAAATTTTTAGTATTTGGTCAGAAAGATGATTAAGAGATTGGAAAGTAGAAGTAAAATCAAAGGGGGCGGCTCTTGGGATAGCTTCCTATCTGATTGGTGATTGCATGATGCTGAACATTGATAAGAATGACTTAGGTTGGGTGTTAAGAGAGCCCTTCGTGGCAATAAAGGCTGATAGATACTAAACTGAGAGTGTCAAAAATAGTATAAATTGTAGATCTCTTGAAGTGCTTGGACAATGAAGGTAATCTGTACCTGAGGTTTTAGCCCTCTTCCTTCCCCCTCAATGATATAGCAATCCTGGCCTCCATCTCAAATTTCTTTCCTTGGAACATGTATTGGAGCGAATTTTCTATTTATGACAGTCTTTATACTAACCACCTCTGGACCACTCTCACGGACCTAACTCAGTCTATTATGTCTCCTAGGAAATGAAAATGACTTAGTGCACCTGCATCGGACGCTAAGCTGTGACTGTCAGAGACTAAGGTGCCCACTAGCAATGAGCAGTGAGTGCAAGTGAAAGGAGATGGGGGGTGTGTGTGTGTGTGTGTGTTCTATGTGATCGGTTCAGTGCTTCTTCCATTCAGAGGGTTAATGTGCTTGCTGTCTCTTCCTCATAGGAGGACCCAGCGTCGTTGCTTGTTGCGAACTGTAAGTTTTCTTTTTCATTCAAATTTGCCAGGACTGTGAATCATGGACATCAGTCCATTATACTTCACTTTCCCCAGCTGTTCCCTGCCCTGTTCTCTGTTTACCTTTGTCCACTGATGCAAAACCCTGCACTGTGGTCCAGCATTTACTACAGGTGCTTCTGGGGCCTTTAACAATGGTTGACTTCACTTGAGAGGTGGCACTCTGCTGAGAAAGGGTCAGAGAAACTTGAACACAAATTTTTTCCCTCCCCAACTCGACTTCAATCAGGACACTCTCTCATCTGTCAGCCCTCTGCTCCTTCTTTTCCATCCCGTTGCCTCTCCCAAATTCATATTCAAAGAGGCTTTGAGCATAACACAGATACTGTCACACTTAATTATAATTGCACATGGATTTTGTTATATGACATAGATTTTCTTCTAGCCTGAATATTTCAAATTGACCTATGAGAGGTAAAAGGAGTTAGCATGTGATTATTTTCCCCAGCCTCCCCTCTTCTCTCTTAGGTTTATGTTGAGGGGAACACTTTTTTTCCTTCCCTATCTGTGTCTATTTTTATTCCCTGTACCCTGAACCCTTATTTAAACCTAAAATATTGGTGAATTCCACTCCATGCTCAGTCTTCATTAGCAGAAACTATGGCTCAGTTCAGCGCAGGGAGGTATGAATTCATAGGATTCCTTAGAGGCCGAGAGATGCAGAGGCTGAGGCGGGACAGGGGGAATGACATTAAACACTGATTTGAATGCTTTGTGCACTCAAAGCATAGTTGTGTTGAGTGAGAGAAAGAGAGTTTCTTGAGAGACATGATCCAGGAGAACCCCCCAGGTGAGCAGGACTCAGTGATGGTGTGCATGTGGCATGGATTCCAAGGAAGGTAGGGAGAAATGGTGGAAAGCATGTAAACTTGCACTTAGGTCGTCTATGTTCAACCTCCAGCTGCGGATCTTACCAGCTGCTTGGTCTTGCTCATGACCCTTACTGATCTGAGCAGTTCCTTTTAAATTGGGGACAGAAACAGTTCCTATCTTACAAAGCTTGAGGAAGAAACTAGAGAGTGCTTACAAAAGCAATCAGCACACTGCCTGGGATACAGAAAGTAATCAATAAGGAGTAGCTATCATTATGTTTTGTCCCTTTCGCTATTGTCCCCCTGTAATCAGCAATGTATGGCTATTATTTCTTCAACTATCTCTGTGACAAGTTCTTAGTTCATGAAAATGATGTTCAAAACCAATCATTAGCCTTAGAAAAAAGGAGTAAAGACAAGGACAATTTGTCTCTTAAATAATTCTCATAATTCTAGAGTGATAACAATTTATTACATTTTCTGCATTATCCAAGGCTAATTTAATCTGCTGTTGATTTGTCTCAGTGATATCTTACTTGTGATGTATCATCTATTTATCTATCTATCTATGATCTATCATCTACCTACTTATCTATCTATATCTATATATCTATATCTATATCTATATCTATATCTATATCTATCTATAGGTATAGATATATGTCTGTATGTGTGTATGTATGTATGCAACATACCTAACAGGATGATGACTGAAATGTTTCCTATTGTTTTGGAATTTGTATCTGGAGCACAGAGCCTGCTGGGGGTCAGGATCTCTGCAGCAGGACACTGGGAAGGTAGGGGTAGCTCCCGGGTCTAGAGCTGGAGGGCCAGGGGGTAGAAGAGGTCAAGCCTGAGCTGAATCTTCTCCATTGCAGCATTGTGCTGTGGGTAGGCTCATATGGCACTCTGAAGAATTCACAAATGTGTCTAAAGAGAGACAGCCCATGACTGGAAGCTCACTGCATGGAGAGCTTCAGTGGCCAATCTGTGTAAGCTAAGGGAGCAGCTATAAGCGGCAGAGAAAGGACCACAACAGAGACCAGCCATGTAAGGAGATACGTGTCCTCCTCTCTCTCCTTTCTTCCCACCCCAACATTATTGGAAGAGTCGGGATTTGTATGGTTAGGGCATAGGAGGTATCTCAGAGTCAGATCACCGTCCCACGTCCCAGGTTGTCGTGGGCCAGATTATGTCCCCCACCCAAAGATATGTTGAAATCCTAACCCCCAGTACCTCAGAATGTGATGGGACTGGGGGTTAGGAAATGAGGTCATTATGGTGGGCTCTGATAATAAGAAAAGGGGAAATTTGGACACAAACATACACAAAAGGAGGGTGATGTGAAAAGACACCGAAATGCACCATGTGATGACCACAGTGATGGTGCCCAAGCCTAGGAACACCTGGGGCCACCAGCAGCTAGAAGATCCAAGAAGTCCTCTCCTAACATTTTCAGGCAGAGCATGCCCCTGACGATACCTTGGGTTTGGACTTCAAGCCTCCGGAATGGTGAGACAATAAATTTCTGTAGTTCTAAGCCACCTAGCATGTGGTACTTTTTTAGAGCAGCCCTAGGAAACCAATATACAGCTCAGTGCTGTGGCGAAGGGAGGGAAGGAGACATGATTTAAGTCCACTGAAACTTGAAACTGGGCTGCGTTTTTAAGAGCCAAAAATGACCAGAAAATGATGGAATCTGCCTCAAATCTTATTGAAGGGTGTGCTATGTATTAGGAAAAGGAGGTTCTACAGAGCAAGATGGAAGCGGTGACTGGAAAAAATACAATTATTTTATGTATACACCCCACCGAGTTCTGACTGCTCAATAAACCAGTTATGCACGGATTCAAACATTCTCTTCCCACCAGATGCTTGGGAAGCTTGCCAGGATTACTCTCAGGCTGCATGCTTGTTGCCATGACAATGTAGGTAAGAAACAATCCTATAACTTCCCCAGTTTATAGACTAGAACCAGTGGTACTTCTAAATGCTCTAATCGCTAATGTTTTGTGATTAAATCTGTGTAATGATAAACCCTCGGGACTGAATTCTGAGGAAGCTCCAAGGGTAATAATGGAACTCCCTCAACGTAAGAGCTGTTTCATAGACAGCTTAGAGGAACGACTCCCTTTCACATCGAGCCTTGGCCTCCGGATTAGCACCAGAAAGCTCCGTATCCAAGATAATCTCTATCGTAGTCTAATTCCCAGTGGCCTCCGTCAAGCTCTATCTGGGTAATGGGCTTTCTTCATCCCCGGTACACATCCCACTAAGCTGCCCCATTAAGTTTATGCACCGTCCCAAGAGGCTGTGAGCTGCAAGCTGAGATTCTGGGGTGGATGGCCACCCAGGATTTCTTCCCTGCTCCTCCTGGAGACTGAAGGCAGGGAGAAAAGGGTTTTGGCAGGTTGGGAAGTCAGTTGTGTTCCTCCTGCTGGACCGCAGCAGGGGCTTATTGCTATAATTAGCACTTCCGGTCTTGTAGAACAGCAAGGGCAGCTCAGCCATGGCTTCCTCATTACAAACTTTCGTTTTCTTCACCGTATGGGAGATGGAATTAATTAGTTATTTTCAAGCTTCTTTGATAAACTAGATGGTTGTTGTTGGTATGCCTGGGCATGATAGCATTGGTGATTTTGGAAATGGTGGCAGCCTTAGAAGAGAAGCGTTGAAGGAGGCAGTAAGGGATATAAGGGATTTGCTTGGGAAGGCAAATAGAGACAGCAGTCTGAGCCCATCAGGATGTTGTGGTCCTCAGAAAAGAAAAGAGACGACGTTCTGAGGGATCTGAGTGGAGGAAAGGGACCTCTGCCCCCTTTTAATATTTATCTCCCAGAATCCCAGGTACTTTTGGTGGGAAACCAGATTCCTTCCTCTTGATATCTAATGTGCAATTGGGCCCTGGATGTTGATCTTGGAACATTTATTTCTGCTCATTAGTTGCCTCTGCTGGGGAAAGAGGAAAGGAAAAATGGAAGCTAGGATTAAGGAGGTCTCTTTCCTTTACATAAAATGAGCTGTGGGGAGCAGGGGCATTGCTAGATGCTTATGTCTCTAGCATTCTAAGAAAATTCTGTTTCCCTTTAAAAATTGGACCCTGCTGACCACTTTCCCTTTACTGAAATCCATGTTCCTTGACTTCTGGGATTCCACACCTGTCTGGATTTACTCTCCTCCCTTGGGCTGGTTCTTTTCCCTTTCTCTGGTTTCTCTTCCTATGCCTGTCCCTGAGATGCTTGTCCCCAGGCTTGTTGTTCTTAGCCCTCTGCCATTCTCTATATCTGAGTTATTTCACTCATTTAATTACTGATGACTTTCAAACCTATATTTCCAGTCCAGGAACTGTTTCCTGGGATCCAGGCTCAGAAATCTCACTCCTTACTAGAGAGTTATCTTTATCTGTATTCCATTCAGATATTTCAAATAGAAAACATCTGAAGTACTCTGTTCATTTCCACTCTCCAAATAGCTTCTTCTTTTCTATTGCCCTAGCGTCTACTGGTTGGCAAAACCAGAAATGCAGAAGTCTTCTTAATTCCATCTTCTGCCTCAGTGCACATCCAACCAATCGCCAAGTCCTAATAATGCCACTATCTAAATAGACCTTGGCTTTATCCACTTCTCTCCTTCTCTGCTGCCATAATCCAGATCACCACCATCTGTCCTTCAAGGATGGATGCAAGACGTGTGGATTCTCCAGGCAGGCGAGTTTTTTGGCATACCTTCAAAGCAACATTGTGTAAATGTAAATTCACTGTTTATTTAGAGGGAAAGCACAGAGAAGGAAGACCCATGGAAGAATTACCTTCTATTGTAAGGGCTGGGAAACTAAAGCTAGTGTACTAGTTACCAGTTTTGTAAACTTTTATTGGAACACAGCCATGCCCATTCATTTCTGTGTTGTTTCTAGCTGCTTTCACAAAAAACAATGGAGTTTGGTAGTTGAAACAAACTGGCCAGCAAAGCTTACATATTTGCTATCTGGTTCTTTACAGAAAATATTTGCTGATCTCCTATTGTTTTCAACAGTTCAGCTCTGGCCCCACACTTGCATACTTCCTTGTGAAATAATTCAGAAATCATCTTCTGTAAGTCTACCATTTCTCCCGGTAGGGTTGGAAGGGGGTGGTTGAGGCAGCAAGGTATCCCCCATAACCACAGTGAGTGTTCTCCACAATTACAGCACTGATCAAAGCATTCTTTACATACAATGTTTCTGGTGGTCAGGACATCTGAAAATATAATTGTGTCTACCTTGATACATTTCTATTGATGTTTTAGAAATTTACGGAGGTGTGCATTTCCCTCCATAAATTGACACTCCAGGCACTACCAAGGCTCCCTTTAATTTGGTTCTGATCTTATCGGAGTGTTGCATCAACCTCTTATCTGGTCTTCCTGCCTCAAGGCCTGCTCTTCTTCAAATCAGTTTCCATCATGCAGATAGAATAATCTTTTCCAAATGCATATCTGATGATGCCACTCACCTGACAAGCCACGTTGCAGAGTTTGGACACTTTGCAGTATGTTCTGCACTCTGCAAAACTGCTTACCAGCCCTTTATTTTTTTAATGTTTATTTATTTTGAGAGAGAGAGAGAGTGAGCAAGCAGGGAAGGGGCAGGGAAAGAATCCTAAGCACGCTCTACGCTGAGCCCAGCACAGGGCTCGATCTAAGTGGGGCTCAATCTTATGACCACCAGATCACAACCACAAGATCACAACCTGAGCCGATATCAAGAGTCAGGCACTTAACTGACTGAGCCGCCCAGGCCCCCCATGCTTACCAGCCCTTTAGAATCTAGTCTGAACTCTCCCGTTGCTTACCAAGCATTTACTTTCTGGGTCTAGTCTTGGTTTTGCCTTCATATCCTGCCCCTCACCCTCTCTTTTTATACTCTAGTCATATTTCTCCTCTTTCAATTTCTAGATGTGGCTAACTTTTCTCTTCTGGGTCTGCACTAATTATTTTTCTCTGTGCAGAACACTTCCTTCACCTTTGTCTCAACCCGGTGAATTTCAGCTCCTCCTTCCAGTATGGGTGTAAACATCAGTTTCTCAGCTAAGCTTTATCTGTCCCCTAGATAAGATTAATCATGCCTAATCTCTCTGTACTCCCCTTATCATAACACTAATGACTCTTATTGTTACCACTTGTTCAATTATCTGTAAGTTTCATAAAGACAGAGATCATGACTAGCTTATATCCTGCAAGCCTAAGTAGCAATTAGCAAGCACTCAAATATTTATTGAGTAGATAAATAAAGGCTTGAATGAACGTATGAGTGCGTGAATAAATGATTTAGTAGCTTTCCTATACTACTCCTTATTCCCTCAGTTCTCATCTAACTGGTGACTAAATCTGGGGCATTCTAATTTTCATTATCTCTCATATGTCTCCTCCTTTCAATCTTATACCTGAACTGTGACTATAATCTCCTATTTCCCTGCAGTATGGTGACTTACTCAATCTCCACAGAGATATCTGAAATAAATATCTACATATTTTCCTTTCCGGCCCACAGTGTAAACTCAAAATCTTTTCACTTGTTTGATCAATTTCTGGAGTCCCATTTCTTTTTTTAATTTTTTTTAACGTTTATTTATTTTTGAGACAGAGACAGAGCATTTTGAGACAGAGACGGAGGGTCAGAGAGAGAGGGAGACACAGAATCTGAAACAGGCTCCAGGCTCTGAGCGGTCCGCGCCCGACGCGGGGCTCGAACTCACGGACCACGAGATCATGACCTGAGCCGAAGTCAGACGCCCAACTGACTGAGCCACCCAGGCGCCCCTCTGTAGTCCCATTTCTTGCCCATCCCTCCTCATAACTCTAGCAACACTGAATTACTCAGAGTTCTTTAGAATATGGTAGGATATTTCATGCCTTCCAACTTTTCCTTAGCTTCCTTCTGTATTTAGCACATCCCACCACATTTTGTGCACCTAGAGTAAACTTGTGTACTCTTTAAGACTTAGTTCAAGGTATATCTTCTGTGCAGCTCATCTGAACTCACCTTTCTCTGTTCCCAGATGAACAAATGTCTATCACAGCACAAATACTACTTTTTTGTATGCATTTGTTTCTCCTGGCCTTTCCCACTCTTGGGGATAGAGCTCATATCTGATTCATGTTTATATTCCCAGCACCTAGCCCAAGGTTGGCACTTTTTGCCGATAAGTGAGACGAACGAAGATGATCTCTAACATCCCCGCTACCTACAACATTCCATGCATTGAGGAACCTGTCCAAGATTTTCAGCACATTGAACCAGCATCCTGGGGGACTTTTCTATAATCGCTATGAACTCTTTCCCTGTGTTCAAAGCCTAGGTTTGAGCTCAGCACAGCATATATTACTATTGTGAATACTGCAACCTATTTGATAGGGCCTTGCTTCCTGGTGACTCTTGCTAGTGCCTTGTCTGGAAGGCACAGTCTGGAGCCCGTTTCTACCTTTTGATGATAAGCACCTTCTCCCCTTGTTTCCTCTCAACCCCCTGGAAGGGGGAAACAAAGGAGTGGAGGGTTTCAAAAGGAGCCAAGCATGGTGAGGAAGGAGACTTCTGTGTGTTGGATGAATCACATCAGGTTAGCTGTAGCAAAGATGAAAGGTGCAACGCAATGGTGGACTGGAGGGGGTTAGAAGTAATCAAGGGTCATGAGGGCAATTCTAGAGAGACTGCCCTGGCTATAGAACTGCCCTTGCAAGCAAATTATGTCATAAGCACCGGTCCAGTCTGAGATGTAGAAATGGCATTTTAGGAAGCCCAGGGTACAAGGAGAGGGCACAGTGTTGGTTCTCAGGGCACAGCAATCCAGGACCTTGGTAGAAGAGCGCTTCTTTCCTGCTTCAGCAAAAGCACTGTGACTGAAATGTGGTGCTGGGGTTTAGCCAGATACCCCTCCTAGTTGGAGGAGAATATCAGAGTTCCAATCCTAATGGGGCATTAGAAGGCAAGCTAGGAACTGGGGCTGGAATGAGGGGAGAATTGTTTTCCTAGAAGCATAGCAGATAACATGAGCACCCAGGTGCTCACTGAGGGAACATTAGGAGCTAGAGACTAAACCTCGCCTCCACTCACTGGTAGAGACAGCACCCAGATATTACAATCTTTGTTACTCAATGCTTAGGGATGGGGTAGGTCAGCCTTAAGCTTGGAGTGTTTATAATCAGAATTTAACTTTTAAGGTTTTGAAATCTTAAGTGGCCACAGGCACGTAATAATAAGCAATCATATAAATTTACATATAAATTTACATGCAATAATTATTTGGGCCTATCAAATTGGAATGAAGTAGTTTTAAAATATTTTAAGATACAATAATCGGTGCTGGTGAGGGTATGGTTAGACAGACCTTCTAATATACTGCTGATTTTACATTGGTATAACTCTTATGGAAAATAATTTGAAAATTCATGTCAAGCCCCTTAAAAAATGTCTGTTGGTGCTAATTCAGCCCTCATTTTTGCCTTTCTCCTCTTCCTACTGTTAAGGTTTTTATTTGATCATTCATTTTTCTCCAAGGACCCATATGTTTCAGGGAAACTGACCACTTCCCTGTCTCCCTCCCATCACGGATAGGCCCTGGTGGACTTAACCCAATCAGAGCATCCGAACTCCTGGTCCACGGTCACTGGTTTGTGGACAGGCTTAGGGCCTATATTCCAATCAGGATGGATTGCAAAACTCTGGCTTGAAATGCAGGGACAGAAATGTACTCTCTCCCACTAGATGTAAGTGAGAACATCTGTAGCCTTAACTGTGGCTGGTAGCCATCCTATAACCATGAGGGAAGTCAGCCGAGGACAGAGTTGCCTTTGTGGTTGACAGATGAGAGAGGAAGAAAATGGATCCCTGACTACATCTCCGAATCACTGGATCAGTCAACCTGAAATTGGTCTGCTTCTGGAATTCTAATTAACATGTGACAACAAAATTGCTTTATTTTTAAGCCGATTTGAGTTTTGTTTTCTGCTATTTGCCATTGAAAGTCTGCTAACTTTGACTCAGGAATTTCACTTCTAGGAATCTATTCCTATGAAATAATCATAAATTCATATAAAATACTTAAGTTATACCATTATTTATAAGAGAGAAAAATAGGAAACAGCATGCATAAATGTCCCCAAATGGGTGAAGGTTAAATAAATTATATTGTACTCATAGGAAGGAATTTTATGAAACTATTACAAATCATGTTTCTGAAGCATATTTAATGACCCTGGAAAATGCTCACAGTATAAAGTATAAAAAGTAAGATGTAAAATTGGATTCACATAATGCATTCCCATTATCTTATTTACATATAGAGAGATTGAAACCAAAATATTGACCATTGTTTATGGGTAATTTTTATTACCCTCTTTATGGGTTTTGAACATTTAATGTTTTTGAAATGTGCACATATCACTTTTATAATCAGAAAGAATTTAATAAACATTACCAATATTTTTATAGTTTTGACTCTTTGTCAGAGATCCTAAAGGTTATTAACATATGCTAATTTTCCATTTTGTTGAGGCATATATTTGAGTCATGCCCTGGGAGGCTAGTATGAGGGAATGCTTTTCTAAACTCTGCTACCCTTCCAAAGGCCAGACCTTTTATAGCCCTCAGCCCTGCAGAAAAATTAAGCTTAGGTGGAACTGGGGAAACATCTGTCACCCAACATAGAAGCAAGCGTCCTTCTCAACCAAAGGAAAGCAGTGCCTTGCTTCCTTCTCGAAGCCAAGCTGAATCTGAAGTTATATTTACTCCTTCTGGACTCTTCCTTCTCCCTCCCCTCCCCCTTGCCCAGGTTTGGGACTATCAGGGCATTTTGCAGATGGGAAACCAAAATGCTCCGGGAAATGACTCACCCCCAGCCAGACTGTGATACAGCCACAAAGAAACAGTTTGGAACCAGGGCCATCTGCCTCTTCAGTTAGGGGCTTAATCCCCAAGGTAGCTTATTATCATCAATAGTAGAACTATTTTCCCCCAGACTGGTGTTGGGGGTACCATCCTGCACCTAGATGGCCCTGCTACCATTGTTTATCTAGCACAACCCCAGTGGGGAAAGTTCTAGTACTTGAAGTCTGGGAACAACCAGCCCTATTTCTCCATTCTTATCCAGAAATGATCATGTGAACAGGCAATACTTCCTCCCTTAAAGATTCCGGATCCTGGGGCTTGCGTGTGAGAAGCAGGATCCCCTCCTCTGTTCCCCTTCCCCCCTTCCCTTCCTCTTTTTTTCAACATCTTTAATGGCTCAGGTTCCTTAAGCCTTGCCTGCTGGCCTTCAAGATCATTCCATTGCAAAGTAAGGTGTCTGCCTTGTCCATTATTCCCTACAACATGGGCATCTGACTGACCCAGTCCCTCCTCACTGTTGGACTTCTGGCTTTGGCACTGATGCATCTTCTTAGTAATCATTCCCTCACTGGGGCAGAGGCATTTGGAGCCTCCCTTCTCATTTTGGCTCCTCCTAGATGAGGAACTTTTTCCAGATGAGGCTACCTTCAGCTAAAACGTACCTTGAGATCAGGGCTAATGATGCTGTTAGGTGCTGGGCCTTCTCAGAGCCAACGCC
Source organism: Lynx rufus (assembly GCF_022079265.1). NCBI lineage: Eukaryota > Metazoa > Chordata > Mammalia > Carnivora > Felidae > Lynx > Lynx rufus. Next base: position 47,371,669 of record NW_025814889.1, read on the forward strand.
TTCATGTCTCCACAGTTTCTTTCTCTTTCAGAACTGTGATGTACAAAAATCATCCCCCTGCTTATTCTCCAGCAGGAGAGAGTTGTGCCAAGAGATCACCTCACCAACCGCATCTCCCTTGCTTACCCGAAGTTCTCTCTGTGTTAGCAGCATTCCTTAGCGAGGAGACCACATTTTAGCCGGGACCAAGATAATAGATCATTTATCTTACAGGCTCAGAGACTTCATTCCTGAGACAACACTCTTCCGGGAGGGAGAGGAGTCCTGGAGGAATAGAAACCTGGAGCACACAGCTGTAGAGTGCCCTCATGGAGGGCACTGGAACAGAGCAGGAGCCAGCCTCCCTGAGAACCAGGGACAGGTCTGGCTCATCTCGCTTTTTAACGTGGCACCAAGCGCAGAGCTGGGTGCACTGAAGTTAGCCCGATTCAGCCCCCATCTAGCACCCCTTTTAAGAAGAGGTCGTTTGTAGACTAAACAGACAGACTTGCGTGTGTGTGCCTTTGTGAATGGTGTCTTTGAGAAGCTGCCCTAGAAAAGTGAATCCTGCCTGACTGCCCCACGGACATTGTTAGCCTATCTCTGACCTCAGCTAAAGTAAATGTCAATGCTTTTACCTTTGGGCCCTTACTGTCCTTCAGTCTCTCCCTTTAAGATCAGGCCCAACCACATGCATTGCCTTTGCATCGCCTTATCTCTGTGTGCCTGAGGATCTGGTTTCTGCGTGCGGGAGCCATGTGGGCCATAGATGGGGGCTTACAGCATATTGTATTCCCCTCCCTCGTGGAGAGTCCCCATGTCCCTGTGTGCCATGTGACTCATCACACCCCCATGGTTATATAACTGCTGCCACCCCTGTTTGCCATCCCTTCCCTCCACCAGACCTGCTGACAGTGCGGGACCATTTCTACTACTGTGAATGGGTCACCGCACCCTTGATGCCTAGCTTCTCCAGATCTCAAAGACGGAACAGAACTTCTGAGGCTTTGAAACCTCCTACTCTCAGGGATTCAGTTCTGCATTTACTGAGTGCCTCCACGTTCCAGGCTCAGTGCAAGATGTTGTTCAGCAGCTGTTATCATTATCCCTTGTATAGATGAACAAAATGAGGACTCGAAAAGTTAATAGACTTGCTCAAAAATCACCTGGCTAATGGTGGAATGTGATTCAAATGAAGATCGGCTTGACCTTAGAACAGTATGCTTCCTAAAGCATAACATGGGTCTATAGTCCTATGAAAAAGCATGATGTCATATTTGAACTTTTCCTACATGATAACATTTTATGCCTCATCTTCCAGTAGATGGAGTCCCAAGAATGTCTGGATGAGAAGGGAAGTGGTGGTGATGGGGGTGGAGGCCACACATCTGAGTCTCATTTCTACCCTGTCTCTCCCTCCCTTCCTGCAGCTTGTCTCATTTTCCCTGGGGGAAAGGGAGTCAGTGTTGTGTAGTGATTAAGAGCAAATTCTGTGGATTCAGGTCGATGGGCTGAAATCCTGGTTCTGTTACTAACGATGTGACTTTAGGAAAGATACTTATCCTTTCTGAGTCTCAGTTTTCTCATTGGTAAAGTAGGTATAATAATGATACCTAGTTCATAAGTTCATGATTACAAAATATGACACTATGTGTGCAGAGATTATTACACGTTGCATAAAGAATGCACCATAAGTTGGTCATTTGTATCACTAGTAACCAGCAGCTGGAATGAGTGTGCCAACTGGTGTACCCACTTTGGAGAACAATTTGGTCATGTCTGGATAAGTCAAAGGTGTGCGTGCATAACCTTATGTCCCAGCCACTGTTCTCCTGGGTATACATTTGCATACGTATAGGAAACCCGTGGAGCAATGCTTGTAGCAGCAGCATCTGTTAATCTCAAAGATGGTAATATAATCTGTATGTTTGTTAGTAGGAGAATGAATAAATCATGATATAGTCATACAATGAAATATTTTACATCGGTGAAAATAAATGAGCGGACATTATGCAGATCAACACGGATGATTTCATGAATGCAGTAAAACAGAGAGTTGCAGGAGAATGCGTTGGGTTAAAAACATGTAAAACAATGACTCTGTATTGATCAGGGATACCTACATATGTAAAAAAAAAAGTGCAGAGGAATGGAAAACACTACATTCAGTATGGTGGGGAGTGGAGGGGTACATAGGGGCGTCCATTTATTAGAATAGGTTCTTTCTCAAACTAAGCAGTGGATTCACGGTGTGGTAGGCAGAATTCTAAGAGGGTCCTCAAGATTCTCGCCACCTGGTGTACACGTACCTTTTCCCAGATATTCAATCAAACACTAATTGCAGTTCCGCTGAGAAGGGATTTTGTAAATGTAATTAAGGTCCCAAATCAGTTGACTTTAAGATAGGCCTTAAAATAAGATTATGCTAAATGGGCCTGAGGTAATCAGCTGAACTCATCCTGGTGCGAAAGATTTGAAGCACGGAAGGGATTTGACATGACAGGAAGTCTTTGTTGCTGGATTGAAGATGGAGGGGGCCGGGTGGCAACAAGCTGAGAGTGGCCTCTGTTGGCTGAGGGTGGTGGCAGTTGACAGCCAGCACGGAAATGGGGTCCTCTGTCCTACAACTGCGAGGAGCGGAATTCTGTTAACAATCTGAATGAGCCTGGTCTAGGAGAAGGACCCTGAGGCACAGAGGAGATGAACAGTGACGAGTGCACCGATGCTTTGATTTCAGCATGGGACCCTGAGCAGAGCACCCAGCCACGCGGTGCCTAGACTGCCGTCCCACAGAACTGTGAGCTCACTAACGAGTGTCGTTTTCAACTGCTGAGTGTCTCATGGGTAACGTAAAACTAACACACACAACCTCATAGTCTTCTTCTTCGTATAAATTTTGCGCATCTGAGATATTTCATAATATTTTTCAAAAGCAGCTAGAACAGATTTGGAGCCTCATAGTATTGTCGAGTTCTGGACCTGACCAGAAAGTAGCCTGGTGTGTTTGGCATACGGTAAAAAGCCTCCAAAATGCCGAATCAGAGGCAATGCATGTCAGCAAGACCCTGCTGAGATGAATTCCACAGCCAGCCAAGGGGTGGTCCACCAAGAAGGAACTGGGCATACACAATAATATTAAACCAGATGAGTAGGGCTCTGTGATATATATTTTTTTTAAAGTTCGTGGGATCCAAGCAAATGTTCTATCACGTTGGTCAGAATCTATTTGTCTGTCTGAAGGACCTTGGGCTTTTAGGTCTAGTTTTTCCTCCTGAGTGGAGGTTGGGGAGGGGGTCAGATGAGACATGAGAGATGAAGAAGAGGAGAGGTCTCCCAGAAGTAGCTGTGTCGCGACAGCCCGTACTAGTCCCTCATGAGGAAATGAACTCCATGGTGGACCTGCTGTACCAACAAGCACCCCCTCTTGCCCCATCAATCGTCAAGTCCTTGTCTTCCTCAAAGCCCTCCTGATTTCAAAAAGTGATCACTGGAGTTACAGTCTAGGCATGTGCCCTGGAATGTCCGAGTCAGGCTAGAGTAAATGGACTAAAGCAAGCATGCTATTTGAGGCTCTCTTCTTCCCAACTTGAGGGATTATTGAGCCACATAGGATCGTTGTACGAAGGAGCCCCAGACCAGTACACCATCTGCCTGCTGCATAGTTCAAACCAGATGACCCTCTAGCAACGAAACTCAATACTGCCTACAAATGATCTCATTATCTCACTACCCGCCCAGACACTTCCCGACCGCCATGGGAACGCTTTCATTTGTAACAACACTATTCATCTAGTTTCTCCATTAGAAACTTACAAGTAACCCAATCATTTCAATTCTTTTCCATAGTCTGTTCCATCCCCATTACACCTCTCTAAAAGTTATCACTTTTTTTTTTCCTGGTCTTGATTTAGACTTATTTTATTTACATATAATTTCAAGCTTTCCAGAAAAGTTGTAAGCCTTGAATAATTCTCATATGTCCCGTACCCAAACTAATCAATTGTTTCTATTTTTTTCTCTCTCTCTCATTCCTTACATGTGTGTGCTTTTCATCTGTAAACCATTCCAGAGTAAGTTGAGGCATCATGACCTTCTACAACTAAATACTTCATTGTGCCTTTCCATATTTCCCAAGAAAAAGAACATTCTTTTATATAACTTTAGTAGAATAATCAAAATTTGGAAATTTAACATTGATATAATAGTTACATTTAACCCACAGTCCGTATTTAAGTGCTATCAATCCTCCCAATAACGTTTTTTGTAAGATATGTTTCCTTTGGTCTAAGGTGTAGCCCAGGATTATACATTGCATTCAGTTTGTCATGCCTCTTTAGTTTTTTTTCTTTTTTTCCTTTAATCTGAAATAGTTCCCCTGCTTTCCTTTGTCTTGCTTGACCTTGACAGTTTTTCAGAGTATAGGCTAGTTACTTCGTGGAATGTGACACAGTCCGGATTTGTCTGGTGTTTCCTTGTAAGTAAATTCAGGCTTGGCAATTTTGGTAGGAATATCACTTTGGCAGGTCTGTGATGTCAGTTCGTCCCAATACTAGTGATATTAACTTTGATTATTTGGTTAAGGTGGCATCTACCAGTTTTCATTTCTGTGAAGTTATTGCTTCTTCTCTTGTAACTAGTAAGTAATTTATGGGGAAATAATTTGAGAATATGGGAACTATCATGTCTTTCGTCAAATTTTCACCCAGTGGTTTTAACATCCATTGATGGTTTTCTAGCTCCTTCATTCCTTTCATGTTTACTCATTGGGGCTGTTTAATAATCTATTTATATCTGTAAAAACTTATAGATTCTTATTTTATTCAATAGGTTATAGTCAATTACAATCATTCGATGCTCAAATTGCCCTGATTTAGCAAGTGGGAGCCCCTTTTAGCTGACTCCTGTGTCCTTTTGGTGTCTCTCCACCATTCTTTGACAATTTTCTTTCTTACACAACACGATGTGTCAGGTTCATCTTGTCCTTTGAGCCTTTTCTCCAAGGGACACTTGTTCCTTCTAATGGTGAATAGTATTTAGAAACCAGTATCTGGGTTCTGTATACACTTAGTGGTCCTGTCATTGTTTCCAGGCTTTCTCAAGAGACAGAACTAAAATATATGCATGTATATGACAGATAGATTGATATATACATGTATAGTAAAATTACGTGTGCTATAGGACACATTCTTTCTCCTTTTTTTGTATGTCTGATTCTTTTCTCCAAGAGTAAGAAGCCTGCCTCTCATGATCTTCGATATATTTACTCATTTTTTCCAAGCCTGGAGTAAACAGAAAATAACTCCAGAATTCCTAATATGTGCAACTGCTAAAACTAAGTTTACTAAGTTGAGTTTAACATTTGTTTATAATTTTTTTCAGGTAAAATATGTAAACAGTGAAAATGTGCAGATCTTAAGTGTACAATTCATTAAGTGTTGTCAAATGCTTATGTCTATACCTATAGATATCCTACACCTTTATCAAGAGATATATCTATCACTTCAGAATTCTCTTAGGCTCTTTCCTAGTCCATACTGCTGTCTCCCATTAGCCATCATTTTTTTCTGATCTGTTTTTTCATCAAAGATTAGTTTTGCCTATTCTAGAACTTAACAAAAATGGAATAATATAGAAATACTCTTTCATTATTTTGCTTAGAATAATATCTATGAAAATCATTCAGATTATTGTGTGTGTCCATAATCCATTCCTTTTTCTTGCTGAATTGTATTCCATTGTATGAATATACTTCAATTTGTTTCTCTATGTTCCTGCCAAGGGACATTTGGATCAAATGCAAATATTATAAATAATGCTGCTATGAATATTCATATACAAGTATTTTTGTGGACATTTATTTTTTCTTGGGTAGATACCTTAGAGTAGGATTTCTGGATCACAGGGTAGGTATGACAGATTGCATTTCCCAAATGTGGCCACGAGAATATCTTCAGTCCCACATCCTTTTCTGGAACTTCCCCTCTTCTCTATCTAGAGATAGAGTCTATGTCTTCACTACTTGAACCTAGACAGACCGGTGTGACAGTAAAACCAAAAAACACCATGTGGCTTCTAATGCTGGATCATAAGATACCATGCACTGCCCTATGTGTATTTTCCTTTTCTCAATGGTCTTGTACGTCCTATTTTTCAATGCCTGAAAAAAAAGTCACTTCACGTATTTTACAGTTGATGGTATTTTTATAATGAGAGAGAAAGTCTAGTAACTGTTACACCATCAGAATGGAAGTCTAAATTCAGTGGCTTAAAAAAATTACTTCTCTGTATGAGAATATCTGAAGGTAAGAAGTACAGGTAAAGAGGGTCACTTCAGGAAATGTAGTTCCTTCCATCCTGCCTCTTTGCCATCCCCCGGGGACCTTGTTTCCATTTGCATGGTTGAAGCTGAACACAGTCTAATCTGAGTACCAGTTCAAAAGAAGATAAACTCCTTGTCTTTGAACTTGGAAATGACCTGGGAGACTCATGCATAACTTTTATTTACATCTATCTCATTAGCCTACTAAGCCACAAAACCATATATCACTGAAAGGGGAATATACTCTCTGGCTAGCTACATGACCACGGGACAAGACTAAAGTTTATTACTTTGAAGAAGAGAAGAACAGAGTTTGGTGGGTTACTAGTAATCTTTGCCCATTCCTTCAGAAAGATCATTCTAAAATATTTAATGATTGTGTAACTGCTATGCCTAAAATCCTTCAGTGGCTCCCTACTTCAAAATCTTTAGCTGGACATATAAGAAGCAATATGATCTGGGAAAACCCATTCTTCTTTTTTTTCTTTAAGTATTTATTTATTTTGAGAGAGAGACAGAGTGTGCAGGCATGAGTGGAGGAGGGGCAGAAAAAGAGGGAGAGAGAGAGAATTCCAACTAGGCTCTGTGCTGTCAGCACAGATCCCAACACGGGGCTTGAACTCACAAACCATGAGATCTTGGGCCTGAGCTGAGAGCAAGAGTTGGACGCAGAACCGACTGAGCCACTCGGGCACCCCAAAGCCCGTTCTTCTTTTCAGGATCAGGATTTCCCTTAGCCCTTCGCACTTCACCACTTAATGTCTCCGCTAGAGTTGATGCTTCCCCACCCCTGTATCTCAGGCTGTTTCCACCAGTTACAGACTCCTCCCCTTTTTCTTTGCCATCAAATTCCTGCCCATTTGTCAAGACCCTTCCCATTCCCCAGGAAGTGGGCTTTCCCCCAGCCCATTATTCTGCCATTTCATTCACTTTTGCCATATCCGGTGACTCGCTGGTGAATGTTTAACAACCGTCTCTCTGGAAGAAAAAAATAATGATTGCCATTTGTGTAAATGGCAATTCCCATTGTGTAAATACTTCCACAATAGCTGGTTTCAAGCTACCAACTTAACGTCACGGAATGCAGAGGTGGGAATGAGCTAGTATGAGCCAGCTCAAGTCACCACTGACTATATAGAGAGAGATTTTATAGCATTTATCCCATTGCCTTTCAATTGTTTGTTTATGGATAAAGGCTGTATCTTATTTATCATACTTTCCCCAACATCTAGAACCTTAGTACAGTAGCTGACACACAGTAGGAGGTAAATAATAAATGCATGTCTATGTGTTTTAGGAGAGGTTGCAATAGGATGGAAGGAACTAAGAAAGAGGGAATACATACTACTCATTAATCTAGTGGACTTTGCAGGGCTGAGAGAACACCAGCCACCTCATAGTGCCTCTAGTAAATGAAGGATCCCACCCTTGTCCCTACCTCGGTCTTTCCTTCCCTTCTTACCCTAACTTCCAGACAATTTAGTCTAGACTTACAGTTTCTTTCTTCTTCATAACTCTCTCTCCTCATCCAGTCCCCATTTGGTCTCTTCCTGATGACAACATACAATAACAGTCCTCTCTTACTACGCTTCTCTGTGCTGTTTGGATTTGCCCACCACTCCCTTCTAGCCGACACGGTCTCCTTTTTGGCTCCTTGAGTCACAGTCTCCTTGTTCTTCCTTTAACTCACTAGCCCGTCTTTCTCAGTCTTTTTCCTTGTATCCGTGTCATCTCCTGTAGATTGACTATTCCCAGATTCTGTCCTTGAGGCTTCTCTCTTCTCACTCTTCATGTTTTCTGAAGAATGGTATGAATCCTGTGGTTTTAATTCCATGCTTAATGTTCAGCTCTAAATTTGCTCCTATGTGTCAGACATATATACATCTAGCGGATATATATATCTACTGGATGTATATATCTACTGGACAGCGATACCTGGATGGCTTCACCCAAAGATTTTTTGTTTTTATTTTTTTTAATGTTTATTCATTTTTGAAACAGAGACAGAGACAGAGGGCGAGCAGGGGAGGGGCAGAGAGAAAGAGGGAGACACAGAATCCGAAGCAGGCTCCAGGCTCTGAGCCATCAGCACAGAGCCCGACACGGGGCTCGAACTCACAAACTGTGACATCGTGACCTGAGCTGAAGTCGGACGCCCAACCGACTGAGCCACCCAGGCGCCCCTTCACCCAAAGATATTTAATTCAACACACCCAAATCCTAAGTCAAAATTTGTTTTTGCTTCAAAATGTTTCTGCTCCTATGATTTTCTTTTCTATACTTCAAATCATCATTCCACAATCTAAGATCTATCCTAAGACTTCTCTCTTTGCTTAATCAACAAGTCCAGTGGATTTTGTCTCCTAAAACCATCTTTTATGTTTTAATCTTGCCTCTGTATCTCCATTGACCTTTACCGTCTGTCACTGGACTGTGACAATACCTCTAACTGCTGTCCTCTCCCCATCTCACATCCTCATCCCTTTAAGACATTCTCTATGGTGCTGCCACAGTGACCCATCCAGAGTGCTGGTCTAACCACCTCATTAAAACAAAGTCTGCGTCCCTCAGCATTTGACATATGTAATGGCCCTTCTTGACGTGGCCTCCGATTCTCTTTTTTGTCTCTCTCCTTCTTTCCACTCAACCTCTACAAACAATTGTCTCCATTTTCTTCATCTCCTATCTTTATGTAGAACAATTTCCCATCATTGTTCCACAATAGTCCTCCAAATCCATTGTCGAGTGTCACCTCGTCTACAAAGTCTTCTCTACTTCCTTCTCTGAAGGTAGAATAAATAACTCTCAAATTTCTTGCCTACTTACATTTCTATTCTGGCACATCCTATGCTGTATGTGCTCATTGTTTTTATTTGTTTATCCCTTTCACTAGACTGTGGCTTCCTCTTTCCAACACTATCTTTGCAGTTCCTGGTATGGTACCAGTCCATAGGGAGTGCTCCTTCATTCTTCTTCTGTTGTCGAAATAGAGTGTTAAAACCACAGTCAAATGCTGCTCCTATGCAATATTTAAAAACTGGAAATTCTGGCTTTATAAAATGAAAGTGACTGACTGGTAGGGAAGATCTGAAGGATGCTTACAAGCCTTTTATGTGCTTTTTTATTAGGTCTGAGTATCTCCTAATTCATTAGTAATGAGGGAAAGAAGAACGCTGGCAGGTTTTTATCTCAAATCATTATTAATACAGAATTATTTTTTTCCCCAAAATTTCTCTGTGTAAAGCACCATTAGATTCTGTTGGCAAAATCAGCATTCAGGAAATGACTTGGGTCTTGACCCAGTCCCTAAATATGGGCCGATGCTGCCGCTTGCCTGGGGAGCCCATTCACCACTCTCATGTATTTTCCCAGTAAAGAGTTGATTCATGTTACAGGTAGAAAAGAAAGCGTCTCCACATCTCAGCGTGTGCAGAACAGAACTCGTCATCTGCCCTCTTAACCCCGCATCCCCTCCTGTGTTGTCTATTTTTGTTAATGCATCACCATCCTCCCTGCCACCCAGGCTCAAAATCTCCCTGTTATCTTTGCTTCCCTTTCCCCCTCCCCTGCCCCCAACAGCTTGGCTGTTGTCAATTCTGCCTTTCTGTTACCTCTCACACCTGTCCCCTCCTCTGTTCCCATTGCTGTTGCCCTAATTCAGATGCTTATTACCTCTTGCCTGGACTGCAGCAGTAACCGGCTGAATGGTCTCTCTGCCTCACTCAGATCAGTCTTACATATCAGGTCAATCTGCCTGCAACAGAGCTTTCATCACGCCCTACCCCTGTTAAAAACCATTCAGTGGCTTCTCTATTCCCCGCAGAATAAAGTCCACATTCATTCAAGGTGTGGCCTTTGCAACATGATTTCTCATTACTCCTTTCGTGCTCCCTATGCTTCAACTAAATCAAACTACTTTCTCTTTATTCACTCACTCATTCATTTATTTAATAGCTATTTATTGAACCACTGCGCAAGGCACTGAGGACACAGAAATGAAAGGCAACATTTCTGATCTCAAGCAGCTTACCAGTTCTGCCTCCTTCCCACCTCTGGGCTGTTAACCTTTCTGTCTCTATCGCCTAGAATGCTCCCCCTGCCCCCATCTACACCTGCCCAGATTCCACCCTTGCCTCAACGCTTCCTTTCCCCTGATTCAAATATCACTTTCTTCCTGAAGCCTCCTCCTGCCCCACCTCTTTCTCTCTCCAAGCTGGAAGAAATCAATTCCTCCTCTCAGAGTTTATAGCACGTCACCTGCATTCTCTGAAGGCTATGTCTCATTTTCTAACGAAAACTATATGTTCCTGAGAGAAGGCTCTGTGTCAGCTTCACCTCTGCATCTGAAAGAACGTTCAATACAATTCTGAGCAAATATTAATTACTCAGTTAAATTTAGTTGAGTGAACCAATATCTCACAGATGCACCACGTAAAATGAGGCCTCTAAGTCTTAGATTTTAGAACCGGAAAATGGTCCTTTTCTGTTCTTTGCTCCTGATTGTCAAAAAGATTCTGGCTTTTTCACTACCCATGCTCTTTCTGTCCTGGGCAGAATGCCCAATGCCACGTGGATTGGAGAGTCAATACAAAGGGCCCCTGGCTAGGTTCCTTACGAGGCCTCCTGACTTTGCATTCCTGGGATCGCGCTCTCTCAGAGCCACATGGCAGCTCCCAGCTCCGTTCCTTGGTAACCTAGATTATTCAGGGTTTACTCCACCTCCTCCTGGAGACAAGGTAGGCTCAGTCACCTAGGGGTCTGCACCACTGCGGGGTCACAAAGGCAAGACTGGCTCGGAACCAGGAGTTTGGGTGCAAAACACAGCTTGGGCAGGTGCTCCATCCGGGCTTGTGCACGAGGGCAAGGGGCAGTGGCTGTGTGGTCAGAGCCAGAGGCTGCAATTGCTCTGGGACACTCCAGATCCTGGTGGAGTCCCAGCGAGAATCACAGCTTGTGGGCAAATGGGATGCTGGAAGCGAGTCCCCTCTAAGTCCAGGGCTCCCAAGGGGTGGGGGAACTTCTTTGGCTCCTTCGGTAGCCCTCCACGGATGCCAAGCTCAGATTCAAGTCCCTTGGCGTTGATTGATAATCTCTGACCTGGCCCCACCTACTTTTCTTAATTTAGCATCCACCACATCTCTGGGAACAGCTTCTAGTACCCTCACAACATACAGCTCTCGGCTACTCAAGCACGGCCTGCTTGTTCGTGCCCCTGGGTCTTTGCCTAAACCGGCTGCCCTAGTACCTATCATCTGCTCCATTCTCTGTCCGTTGAAATCCTCTGCCGCCAAAGCCCTACTCAAATACCACATCTGTTCAGACTCTTTTGTCGACTGCCCCAGTCAAATGCACCACTCTAGTTTTAGCACTGATTTCATTGTGCTCTATCTTGTAGATAGACAGTTGTTGGTAAGTCTGTCTCCTTAAACGGATTATAAGATTTTTTAAAATAGCCACATTTTGTTCAGATGTGTACCTAAAAGCCTAGCACAGCTCCCAGAATGCAGAAGCCCTGTGGCTATCTAAGAAATGTTTGCTAAATGGTATCCAAATGAAACATTATCATGCTGTTCAATAGGATTAATATGCTTCCGGACAGTTTCTACCTTGTAGAAGGGGTGAGGCCAACACGGATGCCTGTTTCCCCCGGAGCATCTTGCCCATGCCTTGGCCCCAAGGGTGTTTCCTGTCCTGTTTAGTGCAATTCTAGGTCTGAGACCCAATTCTGTGAGCTGTCTTTCTCCTCTGATTCCCTCAGCTTATCCCTCCCCCTGACAGTTTGGGGCTCACCTATTCCCCATCACTAATTTCTTGGGACTGGGTAAGTAGTGGGCATGGGCGAGGGCAGGCACCCAGGCCCCAGGGGAGGTAAGAACACCAAGAAAGCAGACACTGTGTTTCATCCTCTCTGTCTACCTTCCAATCACCTCCCTTGATGTTCACATTTTCAAAGTGCTCAGGGCCTTTTGTGTCTATGCTGTATGAGGGTATTTTACTGCACCTTCCTCTATAGCTTCCATGGCCCCATGCTCATTTACCCCATTCCCAGCAAAGCTGTGAGTTTCCTGAAGGAGAGAATTGTGTCTTGCAATATTCTAGTATCCACAACACAACATCAAGCATAGGTTTCTATACAATGAACATTGTTGAATTTTACAAATCAAGCTTCCTATCTGGGCATCCTGATGAGTCATGGGCATCAAAGCGAAACACTGTGGTCTGTAATTAAAATATCTTCACTGCAATGTTATCATAATAACAAATAACTGGAAATAACTTAATGCCTAACAATGAGGTACAAGGTTCAGTAAAGCTTGGTGCATCACTATGGTGGGATATTATGCAGTTATTAAAATGGTAGTTATAATGTGAATGGAGCTATATGGAAAATATAATAGACTGGTAACTGATTAAAAAAGCTTAAAAAAGAGTCCAAAACTAGCATCTTAACTATCACGTTGCTCGACAACAAACCTGGGAAGGTGATATGGGAAGATGAAGCTGGTATTAATGCCGTGAGACTTTAAGTGATTTTTCCCATGTCTTTAAGGTTGTGGCTATATTATCTTTTGAATAAAAATGTGGGCATAAATATAATTAACATAAAGAATATATAACCCATTTCACTTGAAGTTTAGGGCCATTAGTAGTGGGAAGTCCGTATGGTCAAAGAATGGAAGTGCAAAAAGGTGATTTTGGTCAATGCAAATGTCCTATGCCTTTTTGCCATATACTCTTACCAAATGAGTTTTGGTAACTATTGTGACGATACTGATAACCAAAAGAAAATGTTTCTTTGATTGTTATCCCGAAACCTGAAAATCAGTATGGAAACTGAAAATAATCATGGCGGCCCTATGAAAAATATGCCAACTGCAGTAAGGTCAAATAGTTCAGGGCAGAGGGCTAGTCCCACCCTGGGACTGGCTGATCCCTGACTATGTGGCACATGGTGACAGAGTGGACATTCTGGTCCAGTTCTGGTATTAAAGACCCGTGGCATTTTGGGAGAGTCACTTAACCTAAATAGGTAATTTCCTTCATCCAGCTGGCCAGCCAACCCCATTCAACAAAACCCGGTGAGTTTCTACTGGGTGGCAGCATTGAGCTCAGCACTGGGCCATCCGTACTTTCTGCCAGAGCAAGTTCACAGGGATAGTGGGAGGATAAAATGAAATAATGCATGTAGAGGCTGTGTGGGAAAGCTGCACGAAATAAATGTGAGCTATTATTAAGAAGAATGTAGAGGCATAGCTGGTCTAGTTAGTTCCACAATGCTAACAGCTGATTCAGATCCCAACAAAATTGAGACAATCAGCTACTAACAAAGCTGGGAAAAACAAAGCCCTGATTAAAATGGGCTGCAGCTGACTTTTCCAAGCGTCCCAGCTGGCCTCATTCGGGTTCTCACAGCAAACCGTTGTACCTCCAGCAGAGTACTGATCACCCTGTAGGGCACAGTTCTCTCCTGTGCACCTGTCTCTTTACCTAAACTGTCACCTCGTCCTCAAGAGCTGGTTTAAAAATGTTTGTTAAATCTGAAGGCCTGTTGTGTGCATGCGTGCGTGCGTGCGTGTGTATATAAGAGATAGAAGATTTTCAACCTTGATGAGTAATTTCTGACTTAACACCAAGGATGGGCAGTGTTTCTCCTCTGAGCCAGCTACTTGAAAGGCTGCTACCACTCTCTTGCAAGCTCCGAGATGCCTTTATAAGGAATTTTAAATGGACCTGACCTTTTCCTTAAAATTGTTCCTCTTCTCATTCAGGAAGAAATGAGATGAATCAGTCTAACACCTCACTGAGGGAATGGGGAGAGAGTATGAAGGAGCAATCCTCAGTCAGGAAAAAGAAATAGACAAGAAACATTGGAAAGGCAATCTAGCCCAAGTTAGGAGAGAATCTCGTTTGTAGATGAGGCATCGACCTCAGAGACGTGCCCCCCGTCTCTGAAAAGTGCCCCAATAGGGAGGTGAAGGTGGCATCTGAGGTCAGGTGCTTGGTCCTTCCTTCCCGAAGACAGAGGGCTTAGAGACATTAGTCACAGCTAATGAAGTTTGATTTAATGAATCAATACCAACAATTCCAGTTCTTTCTTCATTGCTGAGTCACATATTGGCATGCTGGTCATTTATAAACTTGCCACCTTCATTGCAACCCCACCGTTAGCATTGCGTAGGGGCAGAAACAGAAGGGTGCTGACTGCAGAATGTCAAGGCCTTTGCAGTTCACCCATTGCGTGCTGCTGTTTGAAGTGGCCAAAGAGGTTCTCTGTCTCTATGACTAGCCTATAGAGACATCAGGTGTTTCTTTTTTTTACTAAATTCCAAGTGAGGATAATAATTCTATGAACAGAGCTCATAAATTGACAGCTTACTCTGTCCAGGTAGAGTGCCAAAATCTGTTCCTATAAATTCTGTGGGGTCACAGAGCTAATAAGTTGCGGAGTGAGGATTCAATTCCTAAGCAGGGAGCTGTGAGGTTGATAGGAAATGATCATATTGAATATCTGTCCAATTGTCAGATCTCGACTTAGAATCCACTATAGGAAGCATCCTGGGCCAGACGTTAGAAGGGACATTAGAAGTTCTACAGCCTGACTCCACCTGTCACCAGACTTCAGGCTCCTGTGACACTCACTAAAGCTATAGATTAAGATACTACATTTCCTACCATCGCTGTCACCATTACTATGACCATCACCTCCAGAACGTTCTACCAGCATCACCAGCGCTTCCATCAGCACCATCGCTGATGCTAAAAACATCTGCAAAGCATCCGTTGTTTGCACATGGCCATGTGGCCCTTCTCAAAAGTGGCAGCTGGGTCACAGCTGGGGCAAGCTAAAGGATTATGTGGTGCCTGAGTGAAGGTGACATGTGACAAACTCTCCTCTTAGCCTTGAGCAGACTGCAGAGGCCGCTCTCCCAGGAGTTGTCAATCGAGGACAGAAGACCATGCTTGCAGAATGGAAAATGAGTTTACATAATGTTTTAGGAGGAGTTGATGGCTGAGGCTTCAATCTCTTTTTCCGAGAGCCCATCTGTGCTGACTTCTCTCTTCTTGATCAAAGGCCCCACCAACCTGTCACAAAGGGCACCCTATCACATCAGGCAGCGCCTCACCTCTGCAAAAACCGAAAAGGTACTGAACACGCCAAGATGGCACCGTCACGCCAACTACAACCGCTCGAAACACACACAACATGGCAAATGGCAGAACCAGAGAGATAAAGTGAATTCTACACGGGGAATTGATACATAAAAACATTTCATGCACACAGCCACACTATTCAGATGTATTTATATTCATTACATTACCTTAATCATGGAGCCAAATGAAAACATAGGTGGAACACCATCTGGAAGCCCGTGAATGCCGGAGACTCCCGGAAGCTGGGACAGAGGCCTGGAACCGATTCTGCCTCACGGCCTCAGAAGGAGCCAACACAAGTGATTTGGACTTCCGGCCTCTAGAGCTGTGGGACAATACGTTTCTGCCTTTTAAGTCACCCAGTTTATCATACTTTGTTAGGGCAGCCCCAGGAAACGAGCGCATTAGTCAAACCCTGGGAGGAAGCTACTTCCCATGGAACGTCTCTGAGTGTAGCACGCTCCTGGCATTTAACACTCGACCGTAACTATTTGTTGGCTGACCTGCAATTTGACTATTACTTGATGAGTGGCACTATACTAAGCTCTGTGATGTTACAGATGTGACATGATTTTATGCGCGAGACTCTTCTAGTCTTCGTGGGTGACAACACATCATCTATATGAAACTCTAAGGTGGGATGGAAAAGTGTTAAATAGAGGTTCAAAAACAGTATGAAGAAAGGAACTATCACAGGGAAAGTCTTGTGGACAAGGTGGCAGGTTGTGAAGTGACACAGGTAAAGGTTATCTTTTGCTGCTTGATAGAACATGGGACCCCGCTAATAATCTGAGGGCTCCTGCCTGTGCTGCTGTGCTTTACATGTGCTCAGTCTGGGGTCCTGGGATGCTATTGATAGGCAGGAAGCTGTAGGTGAGAGAATCCCAGACAGCGTCTCTGTGTTGCTTCCCCTTCTAGAGACTTCTCTGGTGCTAACATGGGATTCTGACAAAGCTGAGTGTCGGAGCAGACCTGGAGGCTTCCTGCATAGAGTGTGGAAGCTACACAGTACGCCCATCACTCGCTTTCTTTGCTGCAGTGAAAACTCAGTAGGGTCTAGGCTGGGAGAGGAAGTGGTATAGGCCACCGCTGGCCCTCCACCTAGTGCTGAATCCCAGTGATGTTTGTCATCTAGGGCTTTGGGGATCCTTACGAATCTGCCTTGGTTCGTTTCCCAGTCTCACAAGCTTCGAATGGCCCAGGATGTGTTTCTCTGGAATACAAGATAGAACATGACAAGTATCACAGGATGGGAAGGAAAGTAATAAGCAGAGACAACCGTGCTCCCAGGTGGCTGGTGGGGGGAAAGAGGGGAAGAGAAGGAGTCTGTCTCTCTTGTTTGCCAGACTTTCCCCTGTGCAAGTCCCGGCCACCCCAGAGCAAGTCCCACCCTGACCTCCGGTGCTAGTATCTCAGGAAGCACAGGTTCGGAATATTAGTGAGGCCCCTGACGCTGTCATCGTCATGACAATGACAAGGACATGACAGCTGTTGTCTGCCTCGTCCTACCTGAAGCCTTCCTTGATAATCTCATGCAGAGCTCATGGCTCCACCCTGGCACTTTAAGCTCTGCTTAGCATGATGTCATCCTGCTTTATATTGTAGTTAAATGTTGATCTCAACCCCTAAATATAAGTGCCCTGAGGTTAGGAAACAGGTACAATCCATGTTTTTATCATTCTAAAGGCTGGCATAGTCCCATTTATTTAATAAGAGGTAGCAAATAAATCAACAGGCATTTACTGAGTGCCTATGAAGTGCTGGGTATTGTGCTATGCTCTGCAGATCAGTACTTTGAACAGAAAGTGTCGACAGATACGATAGGATCTGCTCTTGTTGTTGACCCCTATTTCTCTTCAGCCTCCAGCTCTCTGGCGTTACTTATTGGCCACACCGGTGGGCTCATGCCCCCCTCAGCAGATGGCAAGTAAGATGCTCCCTGATTGTACTGGGAGTTGCCTCAATTTGTAGATTGTGATGCCTTATACCTGTGCTCAGGACAACTTGCTGGGTCCTCCCTGTCCCTTGCTTGCCCCAGTCCCTGGTTCCCAACTGCTCGCCTAAAATTTGGCTCCTCTCATTAGTTAGACTTCCTGGCTTCTGTCTTCTCTCCTAACTCTGACCAGAGCTCTGCCTTGACCATCAGCTCTCAGATGGCCCCATGAATCTGGCTGCATCAATCAGAGCAAGCGCCTGGTGTTCACCGTGAGGCTTGTCTCACCATCCGTTCCGGGTTTCCAGTCTTTATGACACACATCTGCCTTCAGGCAGGTCTTCTTCTCAAAGGAAGAAAGGAAGGACTAAATTATGAATATGCATTCCATTATAAGTATACTTGATTGTTGAAACAATAGTAACGTAAGTCCGATCAAATTGAAAAGAAAAAAAAAAAAGAATGAAAACATCCACCAAAAAGGGGCACCTGGGTGGCTCAGTCGGTTGAGCGTCCGACTTCAGCCCGGTCATGATCTCACGGTCCGTGGGTTCGAGCCCCGCATCGGGCTCTGTGCTGACAGCTCGGAGCCCGGGGCCTGTTTCGGATTCTGTGTCTCCCTCTCCCTCTGACCCTCCCCTGTTCATGCTCTGTCTCTCTCTGTCTCAAAAATAAATAAACATTAAAAAAAATTAAAAAAAAAAAAAGAAAACATCCACCAAAAAAACCATATAAGTTGGTGGGAGAAAATAAAGTTAAGTGTTCTAGGGTCTTTATGCTATCTGTAATAGACATGAGTATTGGTTAATTTTAAAAATTATATAAATTATGTATATTGTGGTTTTTATTTAAAAAAATTAACATTTATTTATTTAGACAGAGACAGAGAGCAAGTGGGGAAGAGAGGGAGAGAGAGGGAGTCACAGGCTCTGGGCTCTGAGCTGTCGGCACAGAGCCTGATGCTGGGCTCGAGCCCACAAACCGCGAGATCATGACCTGAGCTGAAGTCTGATGCTTAACCGACTGAGCCACCCAGGTGCCCCTGTATAGTGTATTTTTTAGAGTAAATAGTAGAATAGAAATAGAGTGTATAACTCCCTAACAAATAAAAATAAATAAATTCAAAGGAAGGCAATAAAGGAAAGAAAAAGAAACATATTAGTAGGGCAAATACAAGCACAAAATAACATGGCAGATTTTTAACCCCAAAATATTAGAACTTACACAAATTTAAATGGGTTAAGGGCTCTAGCAAACAGCAACAACAACAAAGCTCAAAGATTTTCTGGCTAGATTATATATGATATATATTCCTGTATATATTATTTTTGAGAGACATGTCTAAAACATAAGGATACCAAAAAGTGAAAGATAAAAGGATGGGAAAAATATAGCAGGAAAATACTAATTGACAGTTATCTTGGAAGGCTTCATGAACTATGAAGCAAAATAGACTAAACATTTTTAGAGATAAAGAGTATAATTTCATAAATGACATGTTTTAATTAACAAAAATATTATAATTTAAAATATGTAAAAAACCTAAAAAATAAAGCTTCAGAATATATAAACTTAAAATCAACAGAAGTATATGAAGGAAAAAATAACAGTCAGAATGGGAGATTTTAATACACCTCTTTCAGTCATAGATACATCTTACAGAAAAACTCATAATGATAAATTTAAACCAGATAAAAAGTTGACCTAATGGCTGGATATAGAGCATTGCATTAAACTATTACAGAAAACATATTCCTTTCAGGCACACATATAATATTTATAAGAATCAACTATTTCTGGATGTTGATTCAATCTCAATAAATTTTATTGAATTGAAATCATATTAAACATGACCTCTAATAAAAATGCAATTAAGGGGTGCCTGGGTGGCTTGGTCGGTTAAGCATCCGACTTCGGCTCAGGTCATGATCTCACGGTCCGTGAGTTCGAGCCCCGTGTCGGGCTCTGTGCTGACAGCTCAGAGCCTGGAGCCTGTTTCAGATACTGTGTCTCCTTCTCTCTGACCCTCCCCCGTTCATGCTCTGTCTCTCTCTGTCTCAAAAAAATAAATAAACATTTTAAAAAAATTTAAAAAATGCAATTAAGATAGAAATAAAAAAACAAAGTTAACTAGAATATTCTCATTTGATTAGAAATTTAGACACTTCTAAATAATCAAAGAAGTATAGCCAAAAAGAAAGTTGAGTGTTAATCAGAACATATTTTGAACTAAACAATTTAAAAATGCTATTTAAAATCTGAGACATACAGCCAGTAGCATGCTGGAGCTGGAGCCAATTGTTAAATATTCAAGAAATTTCTAAAAATTCTAGAAATAGCTGGTTGTTAACTCACTAGTAGCTTGAAATCAGTCATGGTGGAGTACTTACAACACAGATCCATGGACCTGGCATGCTACATATCAGGATTTTTCCTTTTTTCTTCCTCCCCTCTCCACTACTCTCCTCTCCTCCCCTCCCCTCCCCTCCCCTCCCCTCTCCTCTCCCTCCCTTCCCCTCCCTTTTCCTTTTCTTTCTTGTAGTTCGTTCTTTCTTTCTTTCTTTCTTTCTTTCTTTCTTTCTTCACAAGTTAGTTACAGAACACCAAGAGATGCAGTTAAAACATTATATTGAGGGAAATTTATAGCCTCAAAAGGATGAATTAGAAAAAAAAGAAAGGCTAGAAATTCTAATTTCAGGAACTAGATAAAACAAAGCAATACAAAAACAAAGAAAATACACGAAAGAAAACAAGAAAGAAATTGATGGAATAGAAAATTATTATACCAAATAGAAATATAATCAAGAAAACAAACAAAACCAATAGTTCTTCAAAAATATGAATAAAATTGACAACTTCTGGTGCAATTGATTAAAAAAAAGAGAAGAAATTCACAAATAATACCAGGAATGAAAAAGTATATATTACTACTGTTACTGCACACATTGAGAAGATAATAATAGGCTATATGAACAACTTAATGCCAATATGTTTGAAGATAAATACAAAATGTATACATTCTTGGAAAAATATATATAATATACAAAACCCTCCTCATGAAGAAATAAGAATTTTGAATTTTTCTCTAACCAGTAAAACAAAACCGTCCTATCCAGAACTCTCTAAGCCCAGATAGTTTTACCAAAAAGTTCTATAAACGTTCATGGGAGAAAGATTTCCAATTTATACCCATTCCTTCAGATAATTGAGTTAATGGGGCAAATCTTTCATTATGCTTTATGACACTACCCGTAATCTTGATTCTAACACTCAACTAAGACAAAATGAGAAAGGAAAATTAGAGCCCAGTCTCACTCATGAATGTAAATGCAAAACATAAACTGCAATTAGTAAACTGAATCCAGCAACATGCATAAAAAATACACCATGACTAATTTGGGTTTATCTTAGGAATGCAAGATTAGTGTAACTTTGGAAAAGTGATTCATGTAATTCATCACATTAAAAGAAAAAGTGGGAAAAATGGCATATCACAGAGATGCAGAGAAAGTATTTGGTAAAAGTCAACATCCATTCATAATGAAACTCTTATGAAAATAGAAATAGAATGAAATTTCCTTAATTTTACAAAGGCTATCTACTACAATTTTATTGCAAACATCGCACTAAATGTTGAAACTTTGATCATTCTCATTTGGAAATTTAAAACAAAAAAAGAATTCCCACCTGTGCTTCTTCTATTTAACCTTGGCCTGGAGTTGCTTGCCAGCTCATTAATACAATACAAAGAAATAAAAGGTATAAGAATTAAAAAGTTGAGGAAAATAACTGTCACTATTCACAGATGATATAATTACACATAGAAAATCCAAAGGAACTCATAGATAGATCACTATAATTATTATGAGGGTTTGACATGGTTATAGTACTCATATTCAATACTTAAGCAATAAATTTCATTCATATAATCAAGCGACAAATTGCAAATGAAATAAAAGAGCTACCATCTACAATCACATAAAGCAAGATGATATCCTTGGGAATAACGCTAACAAAATATTTCTAAGATGTCTACCAAGAAAATTATAAAATGTTATTGAGAGACATTAAAAAAGAAAATGAACTTAAGTGGAGAGATAGCACCAAGTTTATGAATCAGATTAGTCAGTTGTTTGAAAGATGTCACTTGTTCTCAAAAGGTTATAAATTTAATGCAAACCCAAGTAAAACTTCATAAACTTCTGTTGTTGGTGTTGTGGTTTTAACTTAGCAGGCTGATTTTAAAATTCAGATCGATATGCAAAGAGTTCATAAGCATATCCCAGACACTCTTGAAAAAGTAGAACTCACTGGCTTTCCCAGACATCAAGATCCGTGGGGAAAGCAAGGATTTTTCAGGAAATTGCTGGGGCAATGAGGTATCCACATGGAAAAAATTAAGTTGGATTTTATACCTCATACCTTACTATAAAAGTTGGTTTCCCTGGGTTGAGAGGTGGAGGGTAGAAGGAAAATCGATAAGGAAAGATACTGTTATGATCTTGGGGTGAGGATTTCCTAAATAAGCCGCACAAAAAACATGAAGTACAAAGAAAAACATTTGTAAATTTTCTCTACATTAAAATCAAGACATTCTCTTCAACAAATGGCAACATAAAAAAGAAAAAGTATAAACCACACTGCAACACACACAGCAAACAACAGATTGGTACTCAAAATATTGAAAGAAACCCCCCAAATCACCCATAAGAGGCAGAGAACCCATAGGAAGAAGGGGCAAAAGTCTTAAACAGACACTTCACCAAAAGGAAGTATGATTGCCACTTAGATATAAGGTAAATTTTCGGTGAAATCAAATAGGATCAGGATGGGATTCCTTCCATACTCACTAGATGGACAAAAGCTCTTCAAATCTGACAGGCAAGAGATGATAGAACATTGGGAACTTTCCTGACTGCTGATCAGAGCGTCAGTGCACCCACCTAGAAATCAGTTATGCATTATTTAACATATTACCAAGAAATATAAATACCCAGAAATAGAATCCCTAGGTATATACCCTACCAAATTTTGTTCAGATGCACCAAGTAACACAAGCATATTTATAACAGCACTGTTTGTGGCACCTACCACTTTGATACGACGTAAATACCCACGGACAAAAGAACAGATGAATTACTTTGTAGTTTATTCACGGAATGGAACACTATACAGCAATGACAGTACTCCAACACGTGCAGATACGTGGATGAATCCCACCAACCCAATGTCAGATGAAAGAATAGGGATAGAATAGTCCCATTTATATAAACTTCAAAAATGGGAAGCAAAATTTTATTGTTTACAGTTATGCATACATGAGTGGTAAAACCCTAGAAAAAGGCAAGGAAATATGGTCATGAAAGCACAGTGGTCATCTGTCGGGAGAAAGGGCAACGTTGTCATCAGGAAGAGGCCCATGGGATCTTCTATGATACTGACAGTGTTCCTTTTGTCCTGGCTGGTGGATATTTGGGCGTTCTTTTTATTTTTATTCATTTACTTGTTAAACATATATGTGTGGTTTACGTACTTTTCTGCGTGTGTACTCGTACATCATGACTTTTTAAAAATAAGCGGTGGGGGGAGATGAAATTATCACCACTGGATGGTGAGTTCCATTTGCTGGTAGCTGTGGAAGACACCTGACCCACCAAAGCTGTTGAATGGCCTGGCTAAACTTCCTGGTAAGGAATACACAGAAGTACTCCAGGACTATCCATTCGGGAGCTGAAGTAAGACTTTGGGAGACAATGACTTGAATTGGCATTTCCATTCCTCATTCCAGCCTCTCTTGCCAAAGCTCTTGGCACCAGTCATTTAACATCGACTGAGCACCACTAATGTGCCAGGCACTGGGTCAGGTGCTGGGAGACAAAGCCCGATAAATTGTGAGCTTCGAAGAGTTTACCACCCATAGAGGAAATGAAGATCACTGATTACAGCGGGGTGCTAGCTCGTCTAAGCGTGGAAATGCAGTTAGGAGTTAGGTGGGTCTTGGGTAGAGACACCTTTCCAGAAGGTGATGCCTGAGGTCTGTTTCGGAGGACAATTGCCAGGCAAACGTGGAGTAGTGAAGGGAGAATGCGTGGGCAAGTAAGAAACAGCAGCTGCATTCTAGACAAAGGAAATGGCTCTGCATGTCTCGAGTGCTCTGGAGCGCATAGGTAGAGTTGATCTTAAAAGGTTTACTGCAGGAACCCCATCCATTCCTAGCCTGCTGCAGTTATGGGTTAGGTACAATCTTTTCAGCTTTTAGAAAGTATTCCTAAGAAGGGATATCCTTAAGGTGTAAAAATCAATAGTAACATCAATACATTTTTACTGAGAGCCTACTATATGCAAAATAGGGGCTGGGCTGGTGAATATGGAAGGCAGGATGTGGGGGAGTAAGATAAAAAGTATTTCTGTGGGGGCTCACAAAATTTGAAGGTGACAATAATACTTTATGCTTATGTAGCGTTTGGCCATTTACAAACTTTTTCACAAAGATCTCATTTGGTTTGAGGGGGAGAGGAGCCCTGATAAGGGGTTTACCTGATAGTCTTGCCTATGATCAACACCATGTCCTTCATGGCATCAGCAACGCATCTCTGGTCATGGGCTGCTGACCTGTATTCTGGGATTTATTGGAGGATGGACGAACATAAGGCACTGTATATTAGCTAACTTGACAATAAATTATATTTAAAGAAAACCCAAACCCCCCCAAAAACCCCCAAAAACAATGGCCAAATTATGGAAAGAGCTCAAATGTGCATTCACTGATGCACGGATAAAGAAGATGTGGTATGTATATATATGTATGTTTATATATATATATGTATACACACACACACACACACACACACACAGCGGAATATTACTCAAGCATAAAACAGAATCAAATCCTGCCATTTGCAATGGCATGGATGGAGCGTGAGAGTATTATGCTAAGTGAAGTAAGTCAGTCAGAGAAAGACAAATACCATATGATTTCATATGTGGAATTTAAGAAACAAAACAAATGAACATAGGGAGACAAAAAAATAGAGGCAAACCAACAGACAGACTCTTGGTCTGAACCAAGAAACAAACTGATAGTTCCCAGAGGGGAGGTGGGTGGAGAGATGGGTGAAATAGGTGATGGGCACTAAGGAGCACACCTGTTGGGATGAGCACTGGGTGTTGTATGGTAGTATTGAATCACTAAATTCTATACCTGAAAAAAAAAAGGAAGAAAGAAAAGATGCTTACCATCACTAATCATCAGGGAAATGCAAATCAAAGCCATAATGAGATGTCACCTCACATCTGCCAGAATGACTATCACCAAAAAGACAAAAAATGTCAAGTGTTGATGAGGATATAGAGAAAAGGAACCCTCGTGCATTGTTGGTGGGAAGGAAAGCTGATGCAGTCACTACGGAAAACAGTATGGAGGTTTCACACACACACACACACACACGCGTGCGTGCGTGCGCGCACACACACACATACACACATTAAAAATAAAAATACCATGTGATCCAGCAATTCCACTCCTGGGTGTGTTTACCTATGGAGGAATGCATAGAGAAGTGATCTATATATGCAACGGAATATTACTCAGCCATGAAAAAGAATGAGATCTTGCCATTTGTGACAACATGGATGGACCTTATTATGCTGAGTGAAATAAGTCAGAGACAAAGGTCATATGACTTCACTTATATCTGGAACCTAAAAAATAAAACAAATGAACAAACAAAACAGAAACGGATTCATAGATACAGGAAATATAAACTGTTGGTTACCACAGTGGGAAAGTGTTGGGGGATGAGTGAAATAGGTGAGGGAGATTAAGAGGTACAAATTTCCAGTTAGAAAAGAAGTAAGTCATGGGAACAACAAGTATAGCATGGGGAATATAGCCAAGAATATTGTAATAACTTTTTATAGTGACAGATGATAACTAAACTTACTGTGGGGATCACTTTGTAATGCATAAAAACACCAAATCACTATAATGTAAACCTGAAGCTAATAGGAATTGTGTGTCAATTACATTTCAATAAACAACAACAACAAAAGAAGCAAAACAACAGATGTCTGATACTCTATCATACCCACAAGAATGGCCATTATAAGAAGCACAGGTAATACAAAAGTGTTGCTGAGGATTGTTGTGGATGAACTGGAACTCTCATACATTGCTGGTGGGACAGTAAAATGGTACAGCCGCTTTGGAGAACAGTTTGATACGTCCTCGAAATGTTAAACACGGAGTCGCCTTATGACCTAGTATTTCTACTTCTCGCTATATAGCCAAGGGAAAAGAAAACACACAAAAAAGAAAAGAAGTACCCAGGAGAAAAGAAGACCCAAAAGCTTGTACACAAATGTCTGTAGCAGCATTATTCATAATCGGCCAAAAGGTGGAAACAGCGCAAATGTTCATCAAGTGATGAATGAATAAACAAATTGTGGTAAATTTTTACAACGGAATATTTTTCCACAGTAAAAGGGAACAAAGTATTTATACATGCTACACAGAGATGAACTTTGAAAACATGCTAAGTGAAAGAAGCCAGATATAAAAGGCCACAAACTGTATGATTCCATTTCTATACAACGTCCGAAATAGACAATCCATAGAAACATAAAGTAGATTAGCAGTTGCCTGGGGCTGGTGGAGAGAAGGGGTTTGTGATGGGGGTGGGGGAAATGGGGAGTGACAGCTAACGGCTACAGGATTCTTTGCAGGGTGATGAAAATCTAAAATTGATTATGGTGATGATTGCACAACTAAAAATCATTAAATTGTGCACTTTAACTGCATGAATTGTACGGTATGTTAATTACATCTAAGTAAAACTGTTCAAAAAAAAAAAAAAAGGGCAACAGATATTCCACTAGGTTTATCTAGAAACAAAGGATGATTGGAGGTATGCAATGCCTTCTACATGCGGCATGGTACCCTGAAAATAGCACTGATTGGCATTGGTTCAATCACCACGTAGCTGTGTGGCTTTAGGCAAGCTGTTGAACCTCTCTGAGATTCAATCGTCTCACCTGTAAAATGGGGTCATAACCTCTGCCCATCTCAGTGATATGGCATGAAATGAGATTAACGTCTGAAAGGCGTTTCCAATGAAAAATCAGCTTGTCTCAGCGTGTTGTTACTCTGCCCTTTTGCAGGACCTGCTTGGTAGGCCTATTGTCAGGCAGTGTTTATTTTTTATTTTGTTGTCTCCTGCCAGGTAGCTCTATATTCTGTCTACCAAATAGCAAATCGCTACATCGGTTTTCTGTTGTTTGACACTTAGGTTCTCAACCTAATAGTCTGTTTACATAAATATTTCAGTCTCTTAGCATTTCAAAAGAGTATTTTTAAACATTAGCTATGAAAAAAAAAAAAAGAAGAGGAAATGGAGGCACAATTGCTCACTTTTCTAGGCTCAGCAGTTACCTATTGAATTATGCACATTTACAGGCAGAGAGAAGAAAAGAACAACAAAAATAAGACGCTTTCACTTGAGAACAGAAATACAGATTATCTATAAATTTGCTAAACTGTGCCTGGCCTTGGTGGTTAATTTTACATACATAATTTCACCCCCACATGAAAGCCAGGAGTGAAAATGACAGTTCCCAAGGAAAGCTTTTGTTACCCTAAACAGTGGTTCCGAAGAAGTTTCTGCTTCGATCTGATGGTCAGTCGTGTTATAAGACGCGGAGTGACAAGAGCCCCTACAACTTTGAGAACCGGAACCCAGGAGGTTCTAACTGACCTTGAATTCTAGATCTTGATAGACTTCCCTGTCGTGTCTTTTGTAGTATCACAGCCCCGCTGCGGTTCGGTTCTAGAGGACGTTTGATTAAAATGTTATTTTTAGCTAATACATAATTTCCTACATTAAAATTCGAAAACCCAAGAGGCCCGCTTAGGCTTGTAAATGTGTGACGCGATCGGCCACTGGTGTCCAACAAAATCTGAGCAAGAGGGGAAGAGCGGAAGAGTCTGCACACGAAAGATGCCCCAGCCTTGAGAGCCCCGCCTCCAAACACGCCCCCTTGCCCGGTGCTCACCAGAGTTTGTAACCTCGTCTGTGGGAACCCACTGTCCAAGGGACAGCTCCTTTTCCAGGGCAGGGAGCAGCGCTGATGAAGGGCAGTGGCCCAGATGTCAGGCATGGGGCAGGCGGTGGGGAGAGGGGAGGTGGCGAGGTTCCTGCCTCGCTTGGCACAAGGCATCGATTTGCTGGGATAGGATTCAGACAGCGCGCCGCCCAGGACACTGAATATAGTTGCAGCTCGAGTCAGCCTCAGGCCGCGCTTCTTCCTGGCTTTGGAAGCTGTGCGGGGCTGGGTAGCAGCCACGGACACAAGTGTCTCACCAGGGCTCGCGTGCTCCTCATGTGAGATCAAGGTCCTCCTTACGCCTCACCTCTTGTTCCTAATGCATGCTTTCAAAGAGACATTGGCCCGCTTGGCAGAAACCCAAAAAAGTCTGCTGTCTGTGAAGTTTGAGTAATGGAGAGTTCTCTCTGGTTAATTTAGATTAATAGGGGCTTGGCCTCACCCACTAATAGATGTTATTGTATATAGCATTTGTGTATTTCCAGTTTTCAAGGGACTGAAATTTACTTGCAGTTCGCTTACTATGTTTCTAGCATTTAAGCTGGTGTCTCAAAGATGTTGAAAATCTAGTTGATAAACAACCCAAAGCACATGAAACAATTAAGAAGGCTTGATCATGAGGGAAACTGGGATTCAGAGAAAAACAGCAATTAGGAGGTAGTTGTGGTCAGAGAGGATTTTCTGGAAGAGGTGAGGTATCCCCTGGGCTTTGAAGGACCTGCAGGACTTACCTGGCCACGAAGGAAAACACACAGGAAGCTCAGGGGGCTGAGAGTGAGAGCATAGTTAATACCAAACCAAGAGGGAAAATAATTTAATCTCTCTTTGCCTGCTCAGAAGGCTCATTTAGGACTTTACAGAACTCCAGAATACTTCTAGATCACAAGGCTCAGTGTGCAGAAGCGTTGACTAATAGAGTGTGCCAGCTGATGGGCGAGCCTCTGAGAGAGGAGAGTGCTGACAGCCTTCATTTCAGTTCCTGAGTCTCCTTTTGGAGACACGAAACTAGGATATTTTAAAAAGCAAATAAAAGAAGCTTTATTTGCTGGCCTAGTGAAAGGACGGGGTATATACATCCGGTTGGGGAACCAGCCTCTTACCCCAGAGCTATCCTCACTCACTTGGTAACCATGGGTCACACAGGAAACAGCTTCATGCCTTAGCGTGAAAAATGGAACTAATAACAGGTCCCCCCTGTGTGTAAATAAAATTGCAGCGGGGGTAAGCAGTGTGCATATTAGTCCTCATGCTCTCTGGAAGAAAAGATTAAAGCAGGTTCACAGAATTATTATGATGATTACATACGCCTGGAGACCCGGGGTTGATTTTTCAATTCATTGATTTCATAAGTCATTCATGTTGTTGGGCTATGGAATCAGAAAGGCTTGGCTTTGAATCCCAGAGCAATCACTTACCGCCTGCACCACCTCTCCTTCCTTCATTAAAGAAACATGTATGAACCTCCTGTTACGTGTAATTCTGATGAATTACCTAAGTTCTTGGAGCCTCAGTTTCCTCATCCATGAGGTAAAGTACTAATCTCTTAGGGTTATGATAATGTCTGGCACACGGCAGATCTTTAATTCATTTTAGTTCTCCTTTAATTAATGAATGAGGGACTTAAATAAAACGTGGTTACTTAAGGAGCTTAAAGCAGGTGATAGGAGGAAAGATGGGGCGGTGAGCGGCTGATAATAACACAAGGCAGAATGCAGCTGGTGTTCGCGCTGGGATACGAGCGAGCAGAGACTGTCCGGACGGACGGGACAGAATTTATCAAAGGACTGGGCTGTGGTGGTTGAATGGGGCACGTGGATCCTGACCCTGCTGCTGCAGGGGGTGGTCACTAAGCAAACGGCATGGTGGGAGGTGATTTGAGACGTCCCAAGTCAAACTTCAATTTGTTTCCGCTTAGTTTAACATTGGCCTTTGAGGAAAGATGCTTTCATATTTCCATCTTTTCCTTCATTCAGGTATTCATCCACTGACAACGCGTTTATTACCCCACTTTCCTGTGTCAGGCATTTCCCTAGCACTGGAGATACAACCAAGGAATTTTCAGAAGAAGGGAGAAGAAAGGCAGGTAAAGAGACAGTGATAAGTCATTGTGATGGACACGAAGATGATCATTGCCTGACTACCTCCTGAGAGTCACACAGAACTGGGTGTTGGCTCTGTGTTCTCCATTTCTGGCTGGGGCATCTTAAGGAAGAGAATCAACTGGTTTGCTCTCCACGTCCTCTCTGCCCTCTAGTTTATTGGTTTGAGGATCAACTGAAATCATGTACTTAAAAGCTCTCTGGAATCTGTATTATGCCATGTACTTGTGTATTTTAATATATTAACCATCAATGAACCCATCATCTCCTATTACCCTACCGGATCTGGCCAGCATTTTAATTTTCCTGTAATAGCAGCGGATTTCATTATCTGTTTTGTTTCTTGAGGTTGCTTCTTTTTGATGTGAATCTCTGTAAACCCTTATGTTCTAGTTCTTTCTACTAACGTAGTGTGTGTCCTGTGTCAAATAGAATTTTAGGAAAGACTAATAAGGTTTTAAGCTGTCTTTGGAAAGGGGCGAGGAGACTGATAATTAATGAGGAAAAGACGAAGGCATAAGGATTAGAGGAGAGTCAAGCATTACAGAAAGCTCACAGTAAGAACACAGAGGGTGGGGCTTAGCAGCGTAAGGGGGACAGAGATGCTAATAAAACCTAGAAGAATAGGAGTTGAGAGCAAAAGGCGGAGGAAGAGACAGGTGCAGCCATCCAGCTGGTGGAGGAGAGAAAAAGGTGCCTCCCATTTTGAATAGCTTATGTTCTCTAGCTGCAATATTTCTGCTGATGTCTGAATAGAGAGAAAAATGTGTGTGTATGTGTTTGTTAATAACAGTCATCTATTTATAGGCCTTAAATTATACGCCATGAAAGCCTCTCTGAGACAAGATGTGTTATTTGGCTGCCAGAAGGAGAAGTTAAAGAAAAAAAAAACGACCAGAAAGGAGGGGGGGGGTCTTCTAGATGTCCTTCTTCCTTTTCCTCATCCTCTCTGTCCCTCTTCTTATGGTTAATGACAACTGTCCCTCTTCTTCTGTGGTTTGGGGTCAAAATCCAAAGAGGTGAAGAGGAGATTATTAAGATCTTCCACCAGGAGGAGGGACCTCCAGGGTTTCTTGAGAATGACGTTCTTGAGAATGACACCCAAATCACATCATTTTCCAGCAGAATCCAAAGGGAAATGAGACAGCATCATTTCTAAGATCCTCATTTTTCAGAGGACGAGACTGAGGCCCAGATGGCTTGTCCTGCACAAGGCCTCCTGGCAAGCTGGCAATGGAAGAGTATTTGCTAGTTCATTCTAGTGCTCCTCCTACTAGGGTGCCCATCAAGTCCTTGCTCCTTTTTCAATTCCAGTTTTCTCACTCAGTGTCCTTTTTCCTCTGATTTCACCTTTCCAGAGAACAGCCCGAATCCCCTAATGAACTCAAGGTGTCCTTCAGGTAGCAGGACTTCCATACTTGATTCTAACTTCATAGTCACAAGAGGGTGGTAAAGAGCACGGTTTTTGGTGTGAGGTCTTATAGTTGCTGTGGGACTTCAGGGAGGTCACTCAATCTTGACACCTCAGTTTTCCTCATCAGTTCAATGAGGATAATAACAGAACTTCTCTCATGGGACTATTGTGGAGATTGAGTGAGGTCATATATGTAGAGTACTTAGCAAACAGGAAGATACTCAATTTTCTAATCAGTGTCATAATATCCTAATGGGCTAGAGAAGCTAAGATTCCAAGCTAAGAGCTTTCAAAGTGAAACCCAAATGCAATGACCACCCCTTCTGGAAGGCCCTTCATGTTCAAGTTGATGATGGAGAAGAGGATGCCAGTCAGTAGCCCACTAAGTCATGTCCAGATGGTCTTATTGAGGATGTCAGTTACTAGGAAGAAGGACAATGGTGGCTGTTGGGTTGGGGGAAGGGAAGTGGGCAGAGCCAGTCCCTGAGTATTGTGGGTTGGACCTCTTCATTTGAGAGGAAAGAACCCATATCTTCTGTCTTCCTTCTCTCTTTACAGGCCCTCAGAGTGGGTCAACTTGGGTGTCAGGAGGAGAGATCTTTGTTGGGGGTGGGGGGGGTGGTCAGGAAAAGAGACCACTTGCCAAGTTCTACAGTCTGAAATACTTCCCTCATCTCACATACCTGCCCTCCAACCTCCACCCATTTAAAGTTTGGCTTATGTCCAACTTCTCAATCATCTTTTGCTAAAGATTTAATGTTTTCTTTCGTGAAATATTTATGGCTATTATTTTATTGGATTCAATGACTCTTCCATGATTTGAGAGAAGATGATAATGGCCATCGGCAGAGAAGTCAAATGCTTTGCCCCAAATCCTGTGTTTAGTAATTGTTCTCTTAGTGCTAAGGAGGGGGGTTATCTTCCTGCCACATCACCTGATGGCCCTTTACAAAAACTTTAACCTTTCTTCAGCTCTCATATTTACATTTGGATGCACATGTACCCATAGTTTTAAAATTAAATCATCAAAGCATTTTATATTAAGAATTTCTGGCTTAGGGTTAAGCTGAACAATCATTTTTTTATTTCCTTTCCCCTTAGGGGAATACAGCCCTAAAACCCGAGTCTGAGAAGATCTATTAAGGGAGGTATAAATGAAACCTACTATTAAAATCTAGCTCTAAGCAAAACATTCCATTCTGACATCTCTTGTAAACAATTCAAGGATGGGGTTATTGTCCTCTATATCTTATCTCCTATAGTATTTGTGACAGGGCTCTGAATTTAGCAGGGTTTCAACAGTGATATCAATGCTCAATCATTGATATCAACAGCCTCAAATGCTGATATGGGCAGGAATGATAATGGCATTAATAGTTACTCACCCGGGGGCGCCTGGGTGGCGCAGTCGGTTAAGCGTCCGACTTCAGCCAGGTCACGATCTCGCGGTCCGTGAGTTCGAGCCCCGCGTCAGGCTCTGGGCTGATGGCTCGGAGCCTGGAGCCTGTTTCCGATTCTGTGTCTCCCTCTCTCTCTGCCCCTCCCCCGTTCATGCTCTGTCTCTCTCTGTCCCAAAAATAAATAAAACGTTGAAAAAAAAAATTAAAAAAAAAAAAAAAAAAAAAAAGTTACTCACCCGATCTCATAACTCTATGCAAGTAAGGCACATTACAGACACTCTCTCTTATTCTTTTTTTTAAAGTTTATTTATTTATTTTGAGAGAGAGAGAGAGAACACAAGCAAGGAAGGAGCAGAGAGAGAGGGAGAAAATCCCAAGCACTGGGCACTGTCAGCACAGAGCCCGATGCAGGGCTTGAACTGATGAACCATGAGATCATAATATCCTAATGGGCTAGAGAAGCTAGCCGAAACAGAGTGAGATGCCCAAATGCCTGAGCCACCCAGGTGCCCCTATCTCTAACTCTTAAAATAACCCCAAAAGGTAGGGATTGTTCCTATTTTACAGTTAGGAAAACTGAGGCTCAGAGAGGTTAAATAATCAGCCAAACTCACCAAATAAGTATGAGGCAGAGTAGGAATCTAGAATTCCCTAGTTTGGTGTGGCCTCAGTGCCACTGGGCCACTGACTGTCACCGCATCGGGTGCATGAAGTCCCTGGCATTTCTCTCCACTGGCAGAGTCGTTTTTTCTCTCTCTCTCTCTGTGTGTGTGTGTGTGTGTGTGTGTGTGTGTGTGTCTCAGGGAGTGTTCAAGGGGCCCTTGCTGAGACTCCCTTCTGCAGCCTCAGTAGGGGGTGCCATTGGCAGGCTGAGAGCCGTGGGGCCGCGTGGGCGCCACTGTTGGGAGCACTTGAAAAGTGGGAGGGGGAATCTTCTGTTACTAAGCAAGGACCTAGGAGCTGTTGTCAAGGAAGAATCCCAGGCCTTCCATAAAAGGAAGGTCTCCTTTCCCCTGCTGGCAGGGGAAGTGCTGCCTCAAGCAGTGAGTCTGACAATTTTCCCAGCCCACCTGCATTTGGGCAGCTATGGAAAGGAGGCCCAGGGTGCGGGGGTGGGGAAGTGACCTGGAACGAGTAGGTGGGATCTTTGCTGGAAGGGGTCTGGCAGAGAGCAGCAGGGGAGGCGATGCTCAGAAGGGCACCAGCACTGAGTCCATCAGCTGGGCCAGGTGACCTGGTCTCCTGCCCTCCAATCTCGTCCCCTTTGCTCTGTCCTCCAAGATCTACCTGGGAGATTTCCCCGATATGCCGCAATTCTGCCTCGATGTCCTTGGGTTGCTCCCCTCATCACTGGATAAAACCCAGCTTATTTGGCCAGGCAAGAGAGGGCTTTTTCCTGATCTGACCTTTGCCTACTTTGCCAGCCCATCGTCCCAGTACCTCTTTGGCCATTCCCAAGAGTGCATCTGCCTCGGAGCAGAGCAGCCTTTCCGTGCCTCTGTGCCTTTGCACATGCTACTTCCGGTCTGGCACGCACCGCCCCCCCCCCCCCCCCCCCCCGCGCTCCCTTACATACACCAAAGCCCTTCTCGTCCTGGAAGTCACACTCACAGCTTCAGCACGGGCATTTCCGGTCAACACCGGGCCCGCCTCTGTCACCAGCTTGTCAGTTACAACACCGTGTTTGGCACTACTCTCTGCTTTCTGAGAGCCTGGCCCACCACAGCCCGGGGGAGCTAGACCTTGAAGACAGAGGTGGAACAGGCATGTGCCTAGTTTAGACAGTGCCTCTCTCCACTCCCAAACTGCTGATGAAAAGTGCAAGGTACCAGGGTGGCGTCTCTCAACCTCCCTCTGTCATTGCCCCCCATCTTTTTGCTGTGTCCCCACAGAGCTGAAGCAAACAAGGGAGGTCTCTGGGGTCTCTTCTGTGAGGGTCCCAATCCCGTTTGTGAGGGCTCCGCCCTCATGACCCAACCACCTCCTGAGAGCCCCACCACTTTAGGTGTTAGGATTTAAGGACTGAATTGTTGCGGGGTGGGGGGGGGGGGTGGCGGCGCACAAACATTCAGCCTATAGCATCCCTTACCTCACCTCACCCTGCACCTCCTGGGAAGAGTGGAGGCTATGAGATTTAAATCAAGTTTGAGATCCAAGTTTAAAGCACCAGTGATTTTTTTTAAACCTGAGAATGATGAAGCCCAACCCACAATGTTACCGAAGGAAAGAGAAAAGGAGGTTGGAAGGCAGTTTATATCCGGCAGGGTTGAGACTTCCCCCCCAGCTGCATCTGATTCTCACTCCTGATTGTGACCCACAGTCAGCTCCTCTGTCCCTTCCACCCCTCTCCCAAATGTACACGGAGAGATGTTCTCCGAGGCGGCGTGTAAATAGCACACATACTTGCGGGGCTGATGATTCATCTGAAGCTCTCACCATAGGTTTCCCTTTACGGACAGCCAGGGAACACCTGTGCTAACTGAAGTATCTTCATTATGTCGTGAAATCCTCCCAGCCGCCGGGGTTTGATTATGCCTGTTTTTTGCTGATGAGGCTCAGAGTTACACTGTTCGCCCGAAGTCACAAAGCTGGCAATTCGGAGGCATTCAGTCAGAGCCGCATCTGGTTCTCAAGTCCACCCTCATTCTCAGCTCAAAGGAAGTATTTATTAAGCGCCCACGGGGTACCGGGCACCGCGCTCAGAGCCAGGGAACGTAGCTGAAGAACGCTCAGCTCTTGCCTGCGTGGCGCTCAGGTTATACCGGGGGAGCCATACCGTGGAGAATTTGGTCAATGTGATGCGGACAGGGTGGTGGCAGCAGGATGCATCGGGAGCAACAGGAGCCCAGAGGAGAGACCCTTAAATCTACCACGGGAGGGTGATACTTGAATACAAAGCTGAGTTTTCTGTATGAATTGACCTGGGGGAGGGGGAGGAGATGCGTTGCCCTGGAAAATGAGCGAGGAGCCCAGGCGGATCTCTCCATGGGTGCAGACCGGGTGGCTTGCTTTTAAGTTCACCTTCCCTTCCCTACTCTGAGGGCATTATTGTTTGTTCGCTCTTTAGTCCCAATCTGAGTCCATGCCAGGTATGTTTATTTTTTAAGCTCTATCCCAAACTAAGGACCATGGCAGGTTGTCCAGAAGAAATTGAAAGACCTCCCCGAGGCTGGGTGCAGGTGGGGAAAGCTTATTTTTAGGGCCAAAAGGCCCATTTCCTGGATTCTAGAAACTATATCCCATACAGCAATACCTGCTGAGCCCGCCGTAAGGCTGGCTCTGCAAGGTGTCATGGGAGAAACACAGATGGTCACCGTGTAAGACTGTGTTAGGGATCATGTGTCTGAATGAAGGAAAAGGCTGGCCTTGTCTCTTTAGAAGAAGCGCTATATAATCAGAAGTTGGATTTACTCAGCGATATTTGGGTTTTATAGCTACCAACTTACAGCTATCAGAAAGGATTTACTTTCGAAATTCCTGCTGGAAAGAACTCTTTTATTAAAAGGCCAAATTTCTCTAGTCTTTAACCTGTCTTTCCCATTGAAACAATTGCTCATTCGATACACTTTCTGAACTCAAGGTTTCTTAACCACATGAATAAAATACCATAACTGAAGAGACTTTATGTGATAGAGCCCAATCCTGGAATAGCTTACACATTCACTGAGAAGGCAGAATACACATGAAATACTTAAAATTGCCTAACATTGTTCACTAAGTGCTGCAGCATAAAACCACGTTCGCCCCTGGTCACCGAAGCGCTGTATGCCCATGCACGTGAATCTGGTGTTTTCCGCAAGTGGAGTACACGTGTCACCGCAGTGGGACAGTGCTGTCCTGAGGCGGCCTGTCTGGGACCCTTCCTTTAACCGTCTTGGCCGCCTCTCAGGTCCCCGCCCCCCTGGGCAGGAGCAGGTTGCTCTACAGGGCATCAGCAGGGCAGGAGGCAGAACAATCACAGCGTTCACCTCCAGGAGGCGCTATTCACATAGAACACAACGGATGCCTGCGATTGATGCCCCCAAGGCAGCTTACAGGGCGCACACTGTGGGACTGAGAAGGGAGGAGGATGACGAAGACCAAGGAGAGGAAGCAAATGTGACTGCATCTGGGAACACTTTAGTATCAACTGTCCTCTTTTTTTTTTCTGTCTCTGCCTCTCTTGGAGTCTCAGTAAACTGCCTCTTCCTCTCACCACTGCAGTTATTTCGTTTATTTCTCTCTTTCTTGACTTAGTCCATGGAGGAGTCTCTCCCTGATTCCTCAGCGATCACCTATCTCTGGTCCCCCTTTGTCTAGTGTGTTTTCCCCTCTCCTTCTTTTGCCTTTAGCTTTTGTCTCCCTCCCCCCAATATAGTTTCAAATATTGGCTAATAATTTCAGGCCTTACTGCAAAAGAAGGACATATGTTGTGAAATTTTTGGCAAAAATGTCTATCAGGAGTACTCATAAATACCGAACTCCTCTATCTAAGAGAATTTCTCTTAGACACATCCACCTCTGGTTCACATCTCTAAATCCCTTGCCGGGCCACCTGGGATGGCCAAGGAAACATTCAAACGTCTGGACCTGTGTACCTTCTCCCCAGACTGTCCCCTGTGTCACCCTGGGTCCTGTGTGCCTCTCTTGCTGACCCAGGCTCTCTGGGATGGATTAAATATCCCCTCTTCCCTGCCCATCCTTCTGCCACAGCCCTCTCTCGCTGTGTCCATGAGAGGTCAGGTTCCTGTGCCAGCTATCCACAGCCAGTCTTACGACACAGTCAGTTCCTGCTGACGTCTCATGCTTCCTGGTGACTCTTATTCAGAAGCATCAGTCACACCCACAGGAGCAAACCCTCATGCGGGGTTTCCAAACAGGCCTAATCATGAAAGTCAGAGGAATGTCCGAACAGGCCTAAGGAATGTAATGTTAATGCCACTGTGAAAAATCCCAACCTGGTTTCAAGTCACCAGGACACTGGGGGGCAGCAGGAGTTGGGGACAGAGTTAAGGGGCTGGTCTGCAGCACAATGCAAAGTCGCATCCTTCCACATCTACCCCTCCTGGCAGGGTAAAGTTAATTCTGGAGCTGGGGTAGAGGGAGGCTTGCACCCAACCAAAGCCCAGCTGAATGGTTCACGAGATCTGAATCAGCCGGAAGCACCGCTCTGGTCCCCAGAACCCATGTCTCAGTTCCACCTGGCATCACCAATTATCTGTGCCTCTGACATAGGGTTTTTTTTTTTTATTCCCTCGAAATAGGGCTATAATTAAATCCAAAATTGTACTGGAGACTTTATAGTCATGGCAAAAGCAGAACATAATGTCTGCAGACAAAAAAAACCCTCTTTCAATAAAAATTAATTATGCGCAGCTCGTGTCCCAGCCCTGGTGGCGATGTGGGGAATGCATATGAAGGCATGGGGAGGACTGGCCAGAGGCATGGAGGTACGGGAGGAGGATGGCTCCTGCCTACTCCCCGGCCCTGCTGCTGCAGCCCAGCCCTCCCCCCCCTTCCCCCGGTTCCGTTCATGCAAACCCTCACTGCACCTCCTTCCTTTTCTGGGAGTAACTGCTTGTTCTCTGCAGCCTTGTGGATTGCTGGGATTTTTTTTCCCCCTTCAGGGATGAGAAATTGAAAGCAGCCGTAGAAAGGGCTGGGAGAGGTGAGAGAGAGAGACAAACACAAAAGGAGAGAGAGAACCTGTGATCTGTCATTCCCATTCAATCTCTTTTTCTTTCAAGAGGAGAAATTCTCACTTACAGGGAATATAAGAATCCTGCTGGCAGCGTGTGCCTTATGCTTCCCGCCACAGGGGCTGCGCAGGCCCCAGCTCTGGCTCCCACAGTGAGCTCTGGGGGAAGAGGGGTGAGCGGGAGCCGGTGCCACATAATAGCCACGCGACAGAGCCTGCTACAGACCAGATCCCGGGACGTGGCCTTTCCTCATGTCCAGAGTGTGAGTCCAAATGGGCACCAGATTCGTGTACAAGCCTCCTGGGGAGTAAGTACAGTAAGAAATCAGAGAGACAAGGACATGAAAGGGGAGGCAGGGTGGGAGGGTCTCACACTGTAAACCAGTCACCAGATTTGACAGGAAAAAGGAGAAGGATTTGCAAAAGCCAACGTGGGCATACAGCAGGCTTGGATACATTGTGATTTATCTAAGGAGGTAATGACAGAGGAGTGGGAACAGGGCATACGTTGCCCTGTCAGTATCTAAGGTTTCTTCCTGCTTTAGATTAGGTCTTCGCCACCCACTCTGCCAGCAGGAGGGGTCCCACCAGGCCTCACTGAAACCGGAGATAAGAGTGCCCAGGGATGCACATGATCTAAACTTGCTGAGTCGCCCGGGTGCCTGGGTGTCTCAGCCGGTTACGCCTCAGACTTTGGCTCAGGTCGTGATCTCGCGGTTGGTGAGTTGAGCCCCACGTCGGGCTCTGTGATGACAGCTCAGGGCCTGGAGCCCGCTTCAGATTCCGTCTCTCCCTCTCTCCCTGCCCGTCCCCTGCTCATGCTCTGTCTCTGTCTTTCAAAAATGAATAAACATTAAAAAAATAAATAAAGTTGCTAAGTCGCACAGAGGGGAAGGGGCTTTCCCAACAGAGCACAGCAGCAGGAGGCAGCCCTGGGGTCTGGGCTCAGACACTGCTGGGCGCTCATGAAGGGCAGCTCACTTGGGGCATGCTCACTTAGAGCTCTGTAAATGGCAGGTCCAAATTTAACCCAGAAGAGTGGCAGCCAAGAGAACCACGCCTGGCCCGGTTAGGGGTGAGGGCAGGGAACTCCGAAGCTGTGAAAAGGAACGGGCACAGGCTGTGGAAGGGCTGGTGGGATGGTAACAGAGATGCTATTGGATGTGGGGGTGACCACGGTTATCTGCCAACCCCAAGTTTTTCAAGATAGTCTCAGCAACTCATGCCTTGGGTAGAAGATTGAATGAGATGCTCCCCAAGTCCAAGATGTGGTGATTCTGTTGAGTCAGCCACATTCTCCCTGTGTTGGGGGGATTACAGGGCCTCACGGAGGCCAGCACATCCTTATTTCCCACTGACAAGACTCCGTCTCCTCTCCTGATGCAGCAGCCCCCCACGCATAGACACGCACCTTACATTGGCTGTACTACCAGTATGGGCACAGCAGGTCTTCCCTGTGTTCCATTTATGTCACTGCAAATTCTCCCCTTCTCCCCTCCTCCCCTTCTCACTCAACCTCACTCATTCCCCTCCCCGCCTTCCTCAACTCCCTTGCCCAGTTTCAAAGCTTATCAAAGCTCAGATTTCTTGACCTGGGGAGAGGGGAGGCCCTGCTTTAACTCAGGTGGCTGACAACTTTGCCAATGCTCCCTGATCCTGGTCACTACACAATGACTCACTCTTCCTCCGTATGGTCAACACTGTACCACAGGTCCCAGCCAGGCAATAAGACAAGAAAATAAGGTATAAGGGTTGAAAGGAAGAAATAAAGCTATCATTAATTACAGATGGCATAATAACTTACATAGAAAATCCAAAAAGTCTATAGATAAACTATTTGCATTAATGAGTTAAACTCCCAAGAAGGCTGAACTCAGGATCAATACAACATCTTTGTATTTTATATGTTTGCAACACATTTTTAAACGGAAATGTATTTAACGCAGTGTTAAAGCATCAAAAACGTGAAATACCTCTGAATGCATCATACAAAGTTGTGCAATTCCACTATGCTACAGACCATAAAACATTACTGAGGCAAATTAAGAGACCCAACACATGAAGGAATATATGCCAGGTTAATGTACTGAAATGTTGTAAAGATTCAAATTCTCCCTAAATTGGGGGCACCTGGGTGGTGCAGTCGGTTAAGCGCCCAACTCTTGATCTTGGCTCAGGTCATGACCTCATGGTCCATGAGTCTGACCCCCACATTGGGCTCTGCATTGATGGTGTGGAGGCTGCTTGGGATTCTGTCTCTCCTCTCTGCCCCTACCCTGCTTGTGCTCATTCTCTCTCTCTCAAAATAAATAAACTTAAAAATAAATTATCTCTAAATTGATCTATAGATTCAACATAATCATAGTAAAAATTCTAGCAGGTGTGTGTGTGTGTGTGTGTGTGTGTAAACTGGAAAGCTGATTCTAAAATTTATATAGCTATGCAAAAGGATGAGGAAGGCAAGACATTCTTGAAGAACAAAGCTGGAGCTCTCATACCACTGCACATTGAGGCTTATTATAAAGTACTGGTAATTAAGACAATGTGGTATGGACACAAAGATCAACAAATATACAAACAGAACAGAATAGAGTCCAGAAAGAGACCACATATATGAGGTCGCATGGCTTATGACAGCTGGGGAGAAGAGAATCCTTGAAGTAGGTGGTGGTAGCTTGATTGGGTATCTAAATGGGGAAAATGAGTTTTATCCTACTTTTCACCATACACAAAAATCAAAAACAGATGGATTATAGATCTAAACACGAAAGGCAAAACTATAAAACATCTAGAAGAAAACATGGGAAAATATCTGCATAAGCAGATAGTTACCAGATGGAAAATGAAAAGCACAAATCATAAAGGGGGAGTAGCATACATTAGAATTCATAAAAAGTAAGACCTGTTTATCAGAAATACTCTTAAGAGAAAGAAAAAATGAAAAACACAATGTGAGAACGTATTTACAATATATTTTTGTGTCTTTTCTATATCCAAGATCTACCAAAGACCCCTAAAAATCAATAATAAAAAAGACAACTATTAACCCAGAAAAAAAATGGGTAAAAGACACGAAGAGTATTTTTCAAGGATGTCCAAATGGCCTGTTAATCATTTACAAAGGAGCGTTTGCCTCAACAATCATCAGGGGAATGCAGCTCAAAACCACAATAAAATCCCACCATATACCCCCAGAACAGCTAAGATGAAAAGTCTTGTGAGTATGTGGCGCCATTGAACTTTCAAAGACTGCGGGTGGTAGTGTGCATTTATGTGACCGCTTGTAAAACTGTTTACTAGTGTCTCCTAAAGTGAAACGCGATCTACTTTAGAACCCAGCAATCCACTCTTAGAGATATACCCAACAAAATATAACCCTACGGGTACCAAGAGACATGTGTAAGAAAGTTTGTAGCATTCCCAAACCAGAAACAAATCCAAACGTCCATACACAGTAGAATGGATAAATATTGTTATGTTGTTATGTTCATATAATGGAACATTACCCAAACTTCTGCCCTTCACAACAAATGAATGCATCTCCAATGTGCTATTTAGCAAAAGAAGCCAGGCACAAAAGAACACACAGTACACAGGTCTACTTGTACAATGTTAACATAGGCAAACTCAACCTAAGCTATTGCAAGTCAGGATAGTGGTTACCAAGCGGGGTTGGAGTGGGGCTTCCATGGTGCTGGTGAGCTCTGTTTCTGGATCCAAGTGTTCGGTATTCCGGTGGGGCCTCTTTGTGAAAATTCATTGAGCTTGACTCATGACCTGTATACTCTTCTGTAAGTAAGTATATTATAATTCAATAAAAAGTTGACTTAAAAAATAAAGAACGTTGGTGGGTCTGGGTGGCTCAGTTGGTGAGTGTCTGACTCTTGACTTTGGCTCAGGTCATAATCTCACGGTTTGTGGGTTCGAGCCCCACGTTGGGCTCTGTGCTGACAGCACAGAGACTGCTTGGGATTCTCTCTCTCTGCCCCTCCCCCACGTGCACGGTGGCTCTCTTTCTCTCAAAACAAATAAGTAAGCTTGAAAGAAAGAAAGGAAGGGAGGAAGGAAGGAAGGAAAAAACAACTGTTGAGGGAAGTCCTCAGAAGAGCATAATTTAGGGAAAAAGAAGCAGAAAGAACTGAAGCTCGAGGAGGTCAGAGGTTCAGGCTAGCATTAGAAGGCAGAACGGTGGAGACCCCCATGGTGTGATCTGAGAATCATTCTCACATTATGGTCACACCACCAGAAGTCCCAGAACCAAAAATATACCCAATCCTTTGAACTTTCCAGAATCCCGTGGACAGCTTAGACTTTATGCCTGGTCATCAGCTAAAATGTCAGGGAGATTTACTGACTGTCAGCCTTGAAGGCCTAAGCTTCCTGGACATAGACTTGGCCCCCTTCTAGGGCCCAGGAGTGGGAACCATATGTGTGAATGGGAGGCAGAGGTTTCCAGGCTCGGGGTGCCTGGGTGGCTCAGTTGGTT
Organism: Lynx rufus; assembly: GCF_022079265.1. Lineage (NCBI taxonomy): Eukaryota > Metazoa > Chordata > Mammalia > Carnivora > Felidae > Lynx > Lynx rufus. The sequence goes on from NW_025814889.1 coordinate 47,414,230, forward strand.
GAGTGTCCGACTCTTGATCTCAGCTCAGGGCATGATCTTGCGGTTCACAAGTTCGAGGCCCATGTCTGGCCCCAAGCTGACAGTGTGGAGCCTGCTTGGGATTCTGTCTCTCTCCATCTCTTTCTGCCCCTCCCTTGTTCCTGCATGCTCTCTCTCTCAAAAGAAATAAATAAATAAAACTTAAAAAAAAAAAAAAAAAGAAGTGTCCAGACTCACATTCTATCATCCACTCAGCACAGCCCCTTACTATGGTCTTCCAGATCAATCTTTGTTTATTTGCATTCGGTTAATAATTATGTGTCGACATTGTAGCAAATTACAGATATGAACCAGACAGGTGTTTCCCTTGCCCTCTCGGAGGGTGCAGTCTGGTTTATGGGCACACAAAGCTGAATTCCTAGTAGGTGGATCAGCTGACTACTCTGCATGGCAAGAGCCAAGCTGGGGCCTCAGTTCCCAGTCCTCTGAGCACCCAACAAGGTGGCCTGCAGGGGCGGGGGCTGGCTGGAACCCCACCCCTAGCATGCTGTTCAAGGCGAGCAGGCTTGATCTCTTTGGGCGCGACTCGGAACATGAAAGGTTACTTTGAAATGGTTGAGGAGACACAGGCACGTCGTCGTATCTGCAAATGGATTCCAGCCAACATTATGAAATTTTCATAATCTCGCTTTATGTCATAATTATAGTGTGCTTGCTCTTTACTGTCATCAGCCAAAAGGGGTTTTTATCAGCGTATTTGTCATTGTAAATGTTATGTATATAATCATGGAAGTGTGTCACAGAAGGTAGAGCGATCGTATTCAGGAGAGACACATTACCTGCTATGAAACACAGGACGCACCGCTTAATATGGGAAGGATATACCACAAACCCAGGGCTACAAAGTGCCTTGTCTCATCAAGGCTTTCACGGCCGCCTTGGAGCCCACTGCCAGCGCCGCAGCCTAATTTGTCTTCTTAGAAATTGAAGAGAGCCCAATTACCAGGGAGGAGTTCCATCAAAAGAACCAGACTACACCGTGCACGGGAAGGATTCACACTTAACCGCTGACGTATGTGCATTTTGGTTCCATTTTATTTATAATACGTGTAAAGTTCTTATGCTTTAATTAAGAAAACTTAATCATCCTTTCATCAGAAAGCAATTCTATGGGATTGCTTTTTTTTTTTTTTGGAGAGAGAGCGAGAGCGCAAGAGAGAGCACAAGGGCAGAGGGGCAGAAAGAGAGAATCTTAAGCAGGCTCCACACTCAGCACAGAACCCACATGGGGCTCCTTCCCACAGCCCTGGAATCATGACCTGAGCTGAAACCCAGAGTCGATGCTTGACCGACTGAGCCCCTCAGGCGCCCCTCTAATGGCCTTTTTTCTATATGAAGGCAAGCGTGACCTCTTTTTATCAACAAACCAAGTATCCCGCACACTATACAGGTGGTAGAGGATGTGAAATAGTTTAGCACGGCATTGTTACCACCTCACCCTCTAGGCTGCCTCCGTAGCATCACTGAGCAAAGCTGATCACTCACTGGGCTACAACACAATCTTTTATCATAGTTTGAGGCACTCTGTCTGCTATCATTTCTTCCTTCCCTGTGTCGGGCATCATGCCTAGGACCAGGGGCCACCCTCCCATGCCACCCACCACTACAGCGAGGGCAATCTCCAAACAATCCCGAACGTGGGCCCCTCCTTCCGGACGCGTTCTCCTCTCGATGATGTTCGTTCTGAATTGTGCACACATACGAGTCTAAAAGCGGCACTCTGCCATTCACCAACCCTGCCCTCTCTCATACATCACACTGATTCTCATTCGCATGGTGCTGTGCCAATAGCCCCTCGGGACATGTTTCCTGGGTTGTTCTTTGTAGTAGCCAGATCCAGACACAGCTCATTTTAGGAAGATGTTGCGCTAATAACGTGTGTGCGTGGCTTTCTTGGCCGTGCGGGTAGGCTGTCCACAGTGGATCTCCCTCGTAATTCGGGCCAAATTTAATCGAGACTTTGCTTTGGGGGAGTAGGTACAAATGCCACAGGACCTGCACATTGTTAAATTAGTACCTTACAAAGGCACGCTGTGCTCCCAGTAACACATCCGGATTCGCGGGGAAAGAGTCCACAGCCTGTAATTCAAGGATCACAACAATGTCATTTCTATTAACGCCACCTGAGCAGTTTAGTTCTCAACCCTCAGGAGGCAGCTGGGGCAGGTGAGGTGCTTGGGGGTTTCCTAAAGCATCCTGGCTTTTTTTGTGAGATGAAGAATCCCAAGATGCCTCAATGATTGGTGCAATGAGGAAGGTGAAGAGAGAGGGCTGTGTGCCCACAGACAGATAAAAGCAGAAAAAAAAAAAAACAAACTCATGGAAACACAGTGAATCTTCCCCTGATTTCTGAGAAGAGGCCTAATACAAGGCACACGGGCAGCCTTCAATCTTGAGACAGACTTACAAGTGTTCAGTGGGATTGTTGGAGTCTGGGCGGTAGCTATTTTGAGTCTCTACAAATTCATCTGGTGAAATTCTAAATAAAAACAAGAATTGGGTGGACTATAGATGGATGAGGTAGGAAGAGACTTAATTTTAAAGTTAATGTAATCTAGCATCGCTATAAACAAAAGGCCACACAAGTTCAAAGAACAGATGATAGAAATAGCAGGTATAATGTTTTGGAAATGACCAAGGTGATTCAGGCTGCTGGAGTTCACTGCTGCATATAAATTTTATAATCAGCTTAAACACATACTAGAGGCTCAAGAGCTCATGATTTCAGTCTCAACCTACTGAATAACCTTAACCAAATAACCCCCAAAGATAAAATTTTTTTAGTTATACGTGCAGAGAAAAATGTTAGCTGAGAATCATAGCGACAGACAGTGATGCGGGTCCTGTGAGAGGTGTGCAATGGAGGAGATGCACTGCTGGCCTCAAGGAGAGAAGAGAGAAAACGCTTCACGACTGGACCAAGTAGGAGAACATTTACCCCCAACTGTCCTCTAAGATTAAGCATGGGCTGGATGCCAGTTGCCTACTGCAGGGAAATCAAGCGAGCATTAAGAACCCAAAAGAAGATGCCCAAAGCAAATATCTGGGAGGTGACTGAAAGCAAGACATTTAGCTGAGCTGGCAAGGTTGAGAGCAGAGTAGATGAATACACTTGAACTCTGAAAGTAGCTCTGGGCTACAGCCTGGATGTGCCAAGACAGAAAGACCCCCTAGCTCTACTTCTCCTTCTCTTGGCCCTAAGACTTGAATGTTAATTGGAGTTAAAAAAAAAACCCTGAGAGTTCCTGGAAGGATTCTTAGTCTCCATATTCAATGGATAAAATATGTGATTTAAGAATGTATGTATTACATACATATACACACACATAACACAGCATATATATATATATATACATATATATGTATATATATATGTATATATGTGTATATATATATGGCTGTCTGTGGCTCCATTTATGGTTTTGATTAGCATTGAGGCAAAACTCACCAGGTAATGGGTCAAATTATTATATCGGATCAGTCAAAAAGACCCCGCTGTGTGTTCCACATCTCTTCAGATACACTCCACCAAGCAAAAAAAAAAAAAAAAAATGCCATCCAAGCAAACATCAGAAGGATCTCCAGTGTGAAGTCCAATTCACCAAATTGTGGCCACTTCAAAAATGCCTTCTTTTCACTAGATTAAAAGTGGCATTAGGTTAACCAGTGGCATATACATGTGTATACATTTTTACTCATTAGTCTTGAATACGTGTAAAACTAAACACTCATCATTAAAAGGAACAAGGGCAGCATGAAGTAATGACCAGTTGACTGCAGTTCTGGGGCATGGGAAGTTCAGGTTCTGGAACATCTTGTACCAGAAAGCAAGGAATTGCTCAAAACCTGATGGCATTGTGTTACAAGCACAGAGGAGGCAACTTAAAGGTGGTCATGATGGCCAAAGTTTGATAAAATTAGAGCGTCAAGAAGAATAATAGTGGCAGATTATAATAATATACTTAATAAAACAAAGAATCCTCGAGTCCAATATACTGCCTCAAAAAAAGGGAGGTGGTCTCTTCTAATAGAAGAATGCCACCTAATAGATATAGAAAGAATGATAGAATTATAATGTAGCCATTTTATAATCACCTAAGTAAGTTATGCAGGTATCATCAATGGATAATAAAAACACTGGGTGAATGTTAGTGGAATAGGATATTCACAGAGTTTTAAAGTATTGGTCTACAGATTATATATTAATGACAAATATAAACACGTGGCACCTTCAATGGGGAAATCCAGAAGGCACGTCCTCAACCAACTGAACCTATTCAGCATCACCAATAAAGGGGCAAGCTGACATTCTCTGTCTCCTGACTTGATGTACTAAGAGGTCACAACATCACCTTTGTAGTATTCTTGGCGAAAACATTTAATCTAATCATGAGAAAATTATCACATAAACCTAAATTTGGGGACACTCTATGAAATAATTGACTTGAACCCTTTAAAATGCCACGTGATGAAAGATTTTCTTAAAAGGCAGGGGACTAACCTTAACTGAAAGAGGTTATAGAGATACATCAAGTAAATACAATGTATGAATTTGATTAGATATTCTGGATCAAATAAAAGAAAAAAAAAGCTATATAAAACATGGGAGAATAGAAGAATTGAATATGAACTATAGATTAGAAGATATTCTTGTATTAGTACTACTTTTTTTTTTTTTTAAATAGGCTCCACACTCAATATGTGGCTTGAAGTCACGACTCTGAGATCGAGTCTCATTCTCCACTGACTGAGCCAGCCATGCGTCCCTTAACTTTCTTGAGAACTAACATGGTCGCTTTTAGGGGATAGTTGTTAAAATATTTGAGGGTAAATTTTAATTCATGATACCTGCAATTTACTCTCAAATAGTTTGGTGGGGGACAGAGAGAGAGAGGATGGGGATGGGGAGAAAGCAATCATGCATTGTAAAATGTTAACAGCTGGGCAACTGAGCAACTCAGAGTTAACAACTGAGCAAAACAGAGATGGGTCTCCATTGTCAGTCTTTCCTTTGTTTTGTAGGCTTGGGATTTTTCAAAATAGAAAGGTGGGGGAACTTTGCTTGCGAGGCTACAGAGTAAACATGAGGACATGCCGTTTCAATATAATTTACATTCTTCAGCGTACCGAATAAAATGCTAGCCAAGCAATCAAACACAAGTGTGTGGCCAAAAGGAAAATATTCCTTCTTAATATTCCTAAAATAATAATATCTCACACTGGGGTATTTACATACATGCCAGGCACTGGGTTAAGTGCTTCATGTTTTGTCTCATTTGACTCTACAAAAACCTTATGGGATGGGCACTCCACTGCAAATGAGGGAACCAAGGCTCAGAGTGGTTCAAAATATGGCAATGTCGGGGCACCTGGGTGGCTCAGTCGGGTAAGTGTCCAACTCTTTCTTGATTGTGGCTTAGGTCATGATCTCACAATTTGGGAGTTTGAGCCCTATTTCGCAACAGTCAGGACCCGGCTTGGGATTCTCGCTCTCCCTCTCTTTTTCCCGCTCCCCAGCTCAGGCCTTCTCATTCTCTCTCTCTCTCTCTCTCTAAATAAATAAATAAATAAATAAACTTAAAAAAAATATGCCAAAGTCAAACAGTAAGTGGAGGAGTCAGAACAGAACCACCTACCTGACCCCAAAGGTTGGCTTTCAACCTCTCTTTCTCACACACTCTGTGGCCAGTACTGGAGGCCTCGACCCTGTGCAGAAAATCAAGTGACATGAGTCTTATAGGTCTATTTGTATGTATAGGTATTCCTAGAAATATACATGAATTTGATAGAAACTAGAAAGAAAGTTACATAATTTTATAAAATCGCATTCAGAATACCATTAATCTGGGTAGTCATCAGTTATGAAAGAGATTGGCAAGTTATTTAAAAACTGTTATTCAGTATTACCAGTTAAATGCATTATGCTAATTCAGTACTCTGGTCAACAGAGTTACCATATATAACATGGGCTGCCAGTTTTGAAACAAAAAAGATCATTTTGAAATTACATATGTAAAACTCTCCCAAATAAAAAAATCCCTTGTAATAGCAGCAATATAAATAACAAGACCATCATTCACTGGCATGTCCCTTTTAGCTTTTCAAAAATGATTTCATGGTTGTTATCCAATTTGTTTTTTATCAGCTCTGGAATGTCATTAACATAGATGGAGACAGGTGTCAGTGCCGTAGGAATAGAGCTCTAAACTGATTTTAAGATATCTCCCAAGATTTTCTTTTAAAAAATACACTGCTGTACCTTGTTTGCATAAATGTTGAGGAGGGAATGTGCATCTCTGTCTCTGCTGGTGAGTAGAAAATTTCATTTTTAAGAAACCAGAAAAAGTAATCTTAATACATCAGGAATCTACAAAAATTGAAAGCATTTTGGCCGACGGCTGAGAAAAAGTAAATATAGAATAATTCCAACCAAGTTTTCAGAGAGCACCGGGGCAGACATTTTAGATCTTTAGATTACCTGGGACAAAAGACTTCGACACCAACAAGGTCAAATCTGGCATTCTAGGAGATCGGGCTGCGGCGTAGTTAAGAAAATGGTCCCAGGAGTTAATCTGTCCAATTAAAATTTTGGCTTGGCGATTTTTTAGCTGCATGAATTTACGTAAATTATTTGACTTCCTTATCCCTCTATTTCCTCGTCTAAAAAGTGGGAAAAGTAGGAGCACCCACCTCAGTGCCACTTGAGTTAACACTTTGGTGACAAAAAGCCCAGGAATGAGATGAGGGAAGTTGATGCCAAGAAACAAGAACCTCAGAAATATTTCCTTCCACCCAAGGTTATGACACACCACCATGAGTCCCTACAGTATAGTACAAATGGCTCAGTATGCCTGGCATATCCATGAAGCCAACGTTGGGAAAGTCTTTTGATAGTCGTTTGATGACAGCATATAAAACATTCTAGGCAAAGACTTGGAATAACTGAGAGACTTCAGCCAGATTTACCGTCCTTTGATCATAATTAATCGCAAAGTTATGATGTTTTGCTGAGATATGCTGTAGCCACCCGGGCATGGCATCTCATATGACAAAGTGCCCTATAGGAGGCTTGCAGGAAAAATTCCTATAATTCATAGCCGGTGGTAGGATTTTCAGGAAGCAACAGCCACGTCTTCCCAGGAGACCAAACAATACCAGTAGGGGCTATGAAACAAACAAGCAAACAAAATAAGGGGCTTACAATCCAGTATAAATATCAGAACTTAAATGAAACTGAAAAGTAGGCAAAGTCTGTCTCTGATAATTGCCTTATTCTCCCCCCTCCCCTGTTCAGTCCCGGTACCCATGCTGTCTTGTTGCTCTGTAAATATCCGCGAGCCCCAATCTGAGCAACGCTTCCAGGCCGGTCCTACCAGGCAAAACCTGGCGACTCAGTAGAAAATAGTCTCCTACCTAGTAGGGAACTAATTGCATTAAAGTTATTCAGAAGGAGTTGCAAGTAATTGATGACTTTGAAGTTCAATAATTTTGAATTTTAAAGGGAAGACGTTTCCCTAATGGGGTTAAGATGTGAAGGAGATATTTTGAGAAAGGCACCTTCTGGGGACTGCTACAGGCCTCTACAGCTCATACACGTATGACCTCATACATAGAAGAACAGGTTTAGCTTACTCCTCAGCGTTGCCAGACCAATGCCCAAATGATGAGCCAGGGCCACAAGGGAGTCAAAATAATTCAACAGAGATACAGCATCTAAGAGTGATTGTACTTATAGGCAACTAGTGCCACAAAGAGGTCAAATGACTTGCAACCGGCGAATCATGCTGTGTCGTGTTTGGTTCATTTCTTCTGTGTCACCAATCGGTAGGCTGGTAGGTCTGCAGCTAAGACTTCTCCCAGAGTGGTGCAGGACCCTGGATACATCATCCTGCACTTGATCTTAGCCCAAAGGCTGGGAAGCGATGAACACATCATCCTGAATGCTCATCCCTAAACCCCAGTATTTCTACATTGGTAACAATTAGGTACCGATGAACATTAAGGACAGGCCGGAAGAGGGCTCTGAAGTGACAAAATGGCAGATGAGAAAGGTAGGGGTTGGGAGCAGGGACAGTTCTGCCTCTTTTGCCTTGGTGATAGCAGTTGCATTTATAAACTGATAACATGCCTTTCTCTTCTTTAATGTGCCCTTGTTCCTTACCTCCTGCTTCCTTGAGTCCCTGCCCACCTTATAGTCTGAGCTGAAGGATCTCCGTGCCCTGATGACAAAGGCGGAGGGCACTGTGACATACTTCTATCTCTATCGATGGTCTGGAAAGTTAACCGTGGGTTCCAACTTGCTTAGCATTTTCTCAGCTGTGGCACGATGCATTTGGACTTCATTTGTGATAGGCCCCTCATTGAGCAAGAAAGCTGGTTTCCTTTTTCCTGCCAGAAAGTCTGGCTCTCTCATTCGCCATATTTTCTGGGTCTGCTGGACTCAGCTCAAAAACGCCTCAGCAAAGTCTGTCTCTAGGGAAAAAGCAGTCCCCGAGAAAGGACAATTAAAGGTAGGCTTTGTCTTTGATTTTTACTGGCAGTTGTGTGCAGGTGAAGTCCTAGAAAAGGCCACGGCCCACGGCCCACGGCCCACACACAACCCGATTGTGCAACTGAGCAACTTCCCACAAGCGCTTCCAGTTGGAATGGGGGCGTTTAAGGGAGACTCCCTCATGGCATAAGCTGAGGGAGGAAGATATAGGCCATTTACCTACACAATGAGGCAAATGTCCTACTTGCTAAGTCTGGGAAGGTGGGTGGCAAGAGTGGTGGCTCCCATTTTCCTGAGAACACAGTTTGTCTCTTTGGTTCCACTTCCTGGTGTCACCCCTAGACAGGACCAACCTGGAATTAAGGGTCACGACCGAAATCATAGCAGTCAAAGAATGTTCCACAGAAGGCAACTAGTAATATATTCAGTGATGTTTTCTCAGCAAACAGCATCATTGACTTCATTGCTACTGTGTAGCTTAGAAATTCAGATTTGGTTCAGAAATCCCAGAGAAACAAAAGGAAAAGGGTGATTCCCTTGACTACTCGCTGAGAGTTAGATAGGGGTTATTGTGGAAAATATTGCCGGGGTGGCTTATTAACAGAAGAGGCTTTGACATCTTTTTATTGTTGTTGCTTACCAGACTCTGAGCCAGAAAGCCCTGAGCAGCACTCAAATTTCACATTTAATATAGAAAAGGTATTAAAAGAAAACCTCAGCACATCAAAACATATGAGTCATTTATCCCGGGCTGATGCCAAGAATTAGTTGTAAGAATAGCATAATCTCTGACATGAAATGTAAAGCCAAAATAAAGATATCAATGAAATTTTCAGCATTTCTTGAGTTCGCAACAAAATAAATACAGGGAAAAATAAAGGTAAAATAAATAAAGGTGAAGAAAACAGTGACCTTTATTATGGGTGGAAAGCATGGGTGTCCAGTCCCAAAGTATCAGACACGATTTATTACTTCAAATGTACATTCAAGAGTATTAAATCCATGTAGTAGCTATCACATCCCTCTATTAAAGACACTCAAGAGCTGGAGATACACGATTATTTCCGGGAAAGGTATCCTCTTCTCACTTGGCAAACATATTCCTGATTTTGACCTTCAGCCTCCCCAAATCATATTGTTTAGCTTTCCAGTGAAATTGTTGACAGATCCGTCGGCTTATGGTGAATACACAAGATAGATACGTTTCCAACGGGGAGGCTTTCTATTTTCTTGGTGCTGTCGAGAAATACAGGGGATCCTAGGGCAGTTCTCCCACATTCCTGTTCTTTGTCCAGAACTTTGCAGCCGAAGCATTCAAAAAACACCAGCTTTCAGGACTCTTCCTCTTTGGCTATACATACCCAAATCCTGCCTACTGTCTCTGTTGATTCGGAAGGTCTTCTCTTCTTTTTCGTTTCCTCTGCCACCATCCGAGGTCCTCGTCACTTCCATCCTGGACAGCAGTGACAGTCTCCTGACTTATGTCCCCATTCCAAGGGTGGTAGACATTACCACTGTTCACTAGTGTCACGCTCCCCTGCACTCAATGTGTCCTTGAAGTAAGGTGTGAACACAGAACTTTCCCTGGCTAGTGAAATAGGAACAGAGATAGGAGCAGATGTAAACAGAATCTCCCGCTCTCCCTCCTATTGTGGAGAATTCTATCATTCCAGACAGCGGAGCCTTTTGCCAGTGGGGTCCCTGATGAGGATGTGGTGCAGCAGGGTCCTCGCCAATGTGATGCGGATGTGTCTAGAGATGAGAAAGAAACTACATTTGTTTAAGCCACCGAGATGTGAGTTCTGTGTGTTCGTTTTGTTATTTAGCTTAAGCTGACTAATGCATCCAGTCTCTTCCTCCTCTAATTCTCTTTGTAAACTCTTGGCACGATGGTCTGAAATCACAGGCTTGATTATTCCTTCATCGGAAGCGATCAGCACTTTACCATTTTGCACAGGTATGAAACGTAAATTTCTGGCTTTGAAGAAACCGTGAGCTTGGTTTTCAGTCTCCTTTCCTAACTTCTCCACCACAGCCATGTCCCAGCCCAATGGGAAGATTCACCGTTGCCTTCAGATTCTCATGTCTTGGCTTGGCATGTTACCTTTCCAGGGTGTTTTGGTTCTGATGGCATTTTCTTGACATGGTATCACTCTTTAAGCACAGGCTCAAATGGTAAGACTTATCTAATTGCCAAAAGTGGGTAAGTACTCTCTCTTCCTCCTGGGATCTCTCAGCAAATTTGTCTCTAATATATAGTATTTACTCCTTTCTATTGCATAATGCAGTTATTTGTGTATACATCTCACGTCCCCATTAGATGATAAGCCACATTAGGGAAGATAAAAGTATCATTTATTTTTGCAGTTCTCTGCAATACCAAGCTGTGTGGCTGCTGAATAAATAATTCATGAATTAAATATTAATCTTTAGGGGAGGACCATGGAGTTCTGTTTAAATGACCACAGTTCAGAAAGTGACTGGAAAAGCCACCTGTAGAGCAACCGTGCATTTTCCTGGTGAGCCTCCTTCTTTGGTGGGAGATCTTGCAAGACTACCTCTGGGTGAGCCATCAGAGAGAGCCTGGTTCCCAGGGAGGCCTGATTAGGCTTTAGGCCCATGTAGGTTAGGCATCTCGACCTTTCAAAGAAGTTAAAAACTCAAGGAAACCCTAAGGCAATCAAAGAGAAACCTATTTAAAGAACCAAAAAAGGTCTTTGAAAAAAGAATTGGTAATTCGTAGGTTCCGAGGAACCTGCTGTATTGAAGAAAGTTTCTCAAAGGAACACAGCACTGGCCACTGAAGCCTTGTAGTCATGTGTTAGGATTAAGACAAAGGAAAAAGTGGGCAGGAGAGGCTAAGAAGAGGCAAGTCTGGAACAATTGGTGACCCTAAACAAGGGCAGCTTGAATGGTCAGCCGGGGGAATCTTCAGCCTGATGGCACCGGGCCGGGAGATACACATCAGACAGCCGTCTGGAGAGCTGCAGATGGGAAAAGGTGGTGCCCATGAGGGAGCATTTGTAACTTTGGTGCCATTGGGATGGAATCTTGGTAGTTACAGCTTGAATTGGGAAGGGCCTTTCCCAGCTAGAAGATCAGGTGCCAGTTCAAGATCCAGGGGGAGCATGTTCCTGAGATGGTGAAGAGAGGCAGAGAGAAACAGGAGGGGCTCACCTGGTCTGGAAGCTGGGCCAGCCTGGATCCACCATCAGTTTGATTATTTTTACCAACTGGCCCCAAATAAATCCCACAAAACCAAGGATCCCACAGGCAAGGCCAACCCAGCTATGTGTTTTCAGAAGTCAGTTGACACAAACAGACAAAAACACCATCCAGTTTTAGAAAGTATACATTTATGTTCATTTACAAAATACCATTTTCTGATTACGGTTTTGATTTCCTAAGAAATGTTTTTCTTAAGGTGGCCAGACTCTGTTCTTCCTGAGTTTTGGAAAGGGCTGGACTCTACCGCCCCCTCCCCCAACATACATACCATGACAGGTGTGCGAATAGTGGAGTGTCTAGAGACACCTAGATTTCAACGTGGTGAAAGCAGACATTACACAAGCTCAAATGGCCTAGAAATGGCAAAGAAAATAGGGAAGCAGTGGGTGGGATCCCTTCTCCCACCATCTACTTCCTTCCATTTTCATTTCTTAGAGCTGCTCATGCTCTCATGTCTCAGGGAGAACATTTTTTTTTTTTTTTTTTTTTTTTTTTTGGTAAACAGGATATTAAGAGATGTTGAAACAATACCTTGAGTCATCTTTGAGTTCTTAAAAAAATTTGATCTTTCTTTGGCCTTGTCAATAAATTTTCAAAGTTGCAGAAAGAAGGAGAGAGGAAGATACAGGCAGGGACATGTGAATAACTAATATATTCTTAGTCAAATCACTGAGATTTTACATGTGTTTGTGTCAGTGGTTATGTTGGGGGTCAGGCTGGACTTAGGGCTTAAAAGGCATTGGAGATATAAATATAGAACATGATAGCCAGAGTCTAAGGAATTCAAGAGGCCAGACCAAGCAAGCAAGCAAACAAACAAACATACAAGCAAACAAACAGAAAACACCAGGACTGAAGTATTTAGAATCCACGACCAGGAGGGGAACAGAAATTAAAGTCACAACAGCACAGGGACATTGTGGGGCAATGAAAAGAGGATGGACCTTGAAGTCAGCTTAACCTGGTCCTGGATTCCAGATCCTCCACTTACCTTGGGCAAGTGGCTTAACCTCTGCTACCCATTAGAGGGTACTTGAATCACGAGGACATAAAAAGAAGGTCAGAAGTGGATCCATCAGACAGCCACTAACATTCTGAGTTCTCTCTCTACACCAGGTGCTCAAGAAATAGTGATGAAAAAACCAGGAGCCCACCTTAAAGGAACTCTTAATATACAGAGAGTGAGAATGACAGTGTAGTACAAAGACAGATGTGCACAAAATATGTGGGGCCACGCTAGGAAAGAAGATGACAGAGAGATTTTGAAGCTTGCTGGAGTACATCATGACAGAACAAAGTCAGTTTGTTGTTCATAGTTGTCCCAGTCTATTCAAGTTGCTGTATCAGACTACTATAGACTGGGCGGTTTAAACAACAGACATTTATTTCTCACCATTTTGGAGGCTGGGAAGCCCAAGATCAAGGTGCTGACAGATTTGGTGTCTGGGGAGAGCCTACTTCCTGGTTCACAGACTGCTATTTTGTTGCTGTGTCTTCACATGTGGAAGGGGATGAGGGAGCTCCCTGGGGTCTCTTCTATAAGGTCAGTAAGCCCATTCAGTAGGGTTTTACCCTCTTGGCTAATCACCTCCCAAAGGCCCACGTCCTAATCCATCACATTGAGGGTTAGGATCTCTTGTGAAGTTAAGGGTGTGTGGGGGGGAAGCACAAAAGTTCATTCGGTTCATGACAACATTGTTCAGCATGATTGCTCTCTTTTACGATGCTGGAGCTGTGCAGAGATACAAAATGGTGGATGGCATGGAGCTAACATCTGTTGACTGGAGTTCCCAAGCTTAAGGGTTGTCCGTGGCTTGACTATCCAGGTCAACTCATTCATTTAAAGGTGCAAAAACTGAGGAAGGAGGGAGTAGAGTGACTTGCTCAAGCAAGTTGCTCAGCTGTTGTTCAAGGCAGACCTAAAACACAAACCTTCCCAAATAGTGCTCTTTTCACCTCATCATATTGTCGTCTACTGACAGTATTTCTCAGACACCAGAACTGGTTACCGAAAGATGGTAGGAACCAAGAAATTCCACAAGCATTTTTGTGGTTGGTAACAATTCCCATGGATAGCAAGACTCTTTAGAGACTATAGTCTAAAGCAATGCTGCCCAGTGGAAATTTCTGCAATGATAGAATGTTCTATAGCTGTGCTGTCTAATATGCTGGCACTTAGCCTCATGTGGTCACTAACACTTGGGCTAGTGTAGCTGAGAATCTGAACTTTGAGTTGTATTTAATTTTAATTAATTAAAACTTCAAGTTCCTATGTCGCTGTGGCTACCATATTGGACAGTGCAAGTCTTAAGCATTACCTATACCTTTAATCAGTGTGTCACTGGGCACATGACCGTCTTTTTCTAGTTGCCCATCTTTGTACCCTGAAAGCTCACCCTTTTCAGTCTTTAAGCCCTAACAATATATAAAGAACTCCATCATCACTGGTAGGTCTACTATAATTAGTGTTCTGTAATTAGCCCATTTTACCTACACTGTATTTCTAAAACAATATTTACCACATTCAATAATAATAATAAAATATTTGTTAGTATATTCTATACATCCTTCACTCACCCTAAGTGCAGTATAGGTATTACATCAATTTATCTCTGCAATAGCCCAGTAAGTATGCTCTATTACTCTTAACAAGTGGCCAGAAGGCAAATCCATCCTTCTTCCAAAATCCATGCTCTTTTCTCTATCCCACACTGTGTCTCTAAGAACGGAGGATTGGTGTGTAATCCCCTGTAGCCTGAGCAGGGGTGACTTTTATTCACTCATTCAAAAATATTTATGGACTGCTTTTTAAGTGCCAGGCACCATGCCAGGTAAAGTACATAGTGAGGAATCGAATTATCCCAGCTGACACCAAGTTTGCCTCCCAGTAATAAAATGCTGGTTTTCTGAGAAAGAAATTCGGTAGGTTTTTCTAAGTAGCTAAGAATTCAGTGCTGACGTGCTGTGGACAACGTGGAAACTGGAGGCCATTTCTTTGATGTTTGAAATGTGTGGTAATACTCTCTCGTGGCTATGATTTTTTCCCCCCATTAATATATGATGTTTCAGTCACTTAAGTGTTAAACTCCTAGGATTTCGTTATGACCTCCACATAAAAGCCAGTTTTACAACAGGTCACCATAGAAATCCTCCAAATTCGTGCTGAAGCAGTTGACCACAGTTCTGTGACAATTTTGCTAAACTCTTTTGTTTGTAAAATTTAAATGCATGAACAAAGTGTGGATATTGTTTAAGAATCTAAAAATGTTATTGAATAATTAATTCAGACAAAATGAGGATGGTGAGAGTCCAAAATATGATATGCCATATTATATCGGATCTAGGGTATCACAAAATTTAAGATATAATGTGATTTTATGTACTAGAAAAAATGCTGACAAATGCATTCGTACTTTTAATTTTTATTTAATACTTTTTAAAAAAAGCTCTTTTAGCCTATTTAAACATAATTAGAAGGTTTTTTTTACATTACTGATGTGCATTAATACACATTTAAATATATATTTAATATACATCAAAAAGAAAAATGTAAACCAAATAATTTGGTGAGTGAATTCCTAAACCTGTTACACACTGAGAATGTGATTTTTGTTTTCAACTCAGAGTTATCAACATCTATGTTTTTCCACACAAAGACAGCTCTTGCACCATCAGGATAGTTGGGATGCAGAATTTCTTACAAGATTTTCTTCCGGGATTTTCTTCTAAGTTGCTAAAACCCTTCTGCAGATTTTGAAAATGGCACCTCCTGTTTGGTGTATGTCGATCTGGGGGCACACACCAATGAATCAATATAACAGAACTTCGTCTATTACTGGCACCTTCCTTCCTTATGTCTTGTAAAGCATGTGGTGTTGCGTTGCAAGAAAATCAAGAATTGTCGTTCTGCCAATATCAAACATTTGCTTTAATATTATCAAATTTGTGCTCTGTCCTGTCTCTGTACCTTTCTGTGCATACATAAAAAATTTTTTTTCAAAGCCAAATCACAGTGTACTCTGGGTAAACAGAGTAACTATAACCAGTGAAATAGCAGTGATGCAAATAGCCAAGAGGGACTTAGCAAGGGCACAGAGAATGATAATGAGGTCATAGGCACTGCTGGCCCCACATACCCCGTGAGTTTGTTGATAAGATGCAACATAGTTTCAGATATTGTAGAGTATGGAGAAACAAACAAACCTGTCTTAGAACCAATTCGCTGTGGATCTTTGGATTCCAGTGCTAATGATCAAGCTTGTCTATCTTGTTTAACATAGAAAGAAAACTTCCCAGCTATGAATCCTTGGAGGCAGAGACAGTGCGTCAAATTCCTTGTGTTCCTAGAAGCAGTGGTCTGTGAAACAGAATGACTCTTCACCTTTCAGGGGAAACGTTGAATTTAGTTACTTACTTTGAGCGCTGGAAAACAAAGTTACAATCTGCTTTCCTGGCTTTTTTTTTCTGTATTTAAAGCGCTCTTATCCTTGTCACCAAATACTAGTGAGTTAGTAAAGCAATCGAAGAGCATCCGATACTTAACTATGTTTTGCTGAAAAATGTGATTTCTAGTGTTTTCCAGTTATAGGTATCTTTTATTCATTTATTTAATCATACATTCCGAATGTATTTATTGAGTATCCACTCTGTGCTGGGCACTGGAACAAAATGCACCAAAACCCTGCTTTTTTTTTTTTTTTTTTTAAATAATTTATTGTCCAGTTAGCTAACATACGGTGTATACAGTGCAGTCTTGGCTTCGGGAGGAGGTAGAGCCCCATGATTCATCACTGACTTACAATACCCAGTCCTCATCCCAACAAGTGCCCTCCTCAATGCTAATCTCCCATTTTTCCCGTCCTCCCCCAACCCCCCATCCCCATCAATGCTCTGCACACAGTTTGTTCTCTGTATTTAAGAGTCTTTTATGGCTTGACTCCCTCTCTGTATGCAACTTATTTTTCCTTCCCTTCCCCTATTGTCTTCTGTCAAGTTCCTCATACTCTACAAATGAGTGAAAACATATGGTATGTATCTTTTTCTAACCGACTTATTTCACTTAGCGTAATTCCCCTCAATCCCATCCATGTTGTTGCAGATGGTGAGATTTCATTATTTTTCATCGCTGAGTAGTATCTCATTGCATCTATGTGTAGCTACCTACATACATATACCACGTCTCTACCCGTTCATCAGTTGATGAACATTTGGGCTCTTTCCACAATTTGGCCACTGTTGATAGTGCTGCTCTAGACACTGGGGCTGCTTTGATGGATTTTCCAGTACGGTGTGTGTGGAGGCAGAATGACGAGTGAACAAGTCAAATCTATACTCTGCCATAGATGCAGAGTCTGCAGTAAGGAAAGCAAAGCTGAGAGGGATGTGTGGTGTCTACAAACCCCTTTAAGCCTGTCACACTGGAAGGTGACTCAGCCTGGGTTGTCCCTGGCCGGTCTCGTAGCTCAGTGAGTCTTCTCCATGAGTCCTGACACCTGAAGGGCAAGTGTGGACTCTGCCTCCCTTCCCAGTCCCTGTGCTGTAAAGGTATCGGGTCTCTTGTCAGCCACCACGTGAGCTTGCTAAGCCCTTTTTTGTCTGTCTGTTGGAGCCCACCTGTCCCAGAGCTGTGGTGACCTGCTTGCTGGGGTCTTTCCCGGCTGCCTCACCCTAGCTTCCAAGCACGTCCCGCCTCCAGGGATGAGACCTGCAGCTTGTGCAGTTGGTGACGGAGTCTTTGCAACTTACGGCACGTGCTGAGGATGAATTTCTGCATCTTGGTCCCTCCTGCTGAGCTCTGCTTCCTCCTCTGCCCAACAACCTGGTCTCTACACAATCGTCATTTTTCTTCTTAAACGTTTCTTCTCTCTCTCTCTCTCTCTGTCTCAAAAACTGAGTAAAATCCTCTCCTTGTGTGGCTACAGGAAAGCCTGACATTTTAGCTTGGACTGACTTCACGGCTGTGAGACTGAGAGCCACGAGCAGGCGGTCCCGGCACACCCCTTACTGCACTGTTCATGCCTCCTGCAAGCTGGCCCCAGCCCTCCAAGCCTGTGTTTCCTGGAGAAACTGCTTCGGTGTGGACCGTGTGCAACGAAGAGTGTAAGCTTCCCAGACCCTCTACTGGACCCAGAACAGAAATTGTCCCTCGTCCTCCGAGAAGATCCAAGTTCTTTAGGTAGATTTTGGGCCCCCTCTAAAATTGGGTCTCAAAGCACTTTTCAATTCATAGACGGGACTTAAAGTTCAGTCTTGCCCTTCCCAGAGCTCCCGTCTCATCAGAGTAAGAGGTGGGGTTCTCCCTGCGGGCTCTGGGCGATGGGCCTGAGGTTTCAGAAGCATGAGAAGGAAAGAGGTACAGGGGTTTGCCTGGTGTACTGTCTTCCCGTCTTAGATTTACCTGGAATTGCCAGAGACCAATAATAGAACTGGGAATCCCGTGGTGCCTGGCCTTCCAAGGGAACGGGCCACACTCCTTGCTTCCCTGAGGCTTCCAGGCTGGACCTGTGTGCTCAGGTTCGGACCTGCTCCTCCGAGAGGGAAGCATGCGGGTTGGATCCTGCAGGCAGAGGAATTCTCAGCTGTGCAGGCTTTGGCCGCCTGCACAAGCCGGGCTGGGCCGCTCAGCACCCCCAGCATGCTCTCCGCTCTGTGGCTGGGCCGTGGTGAGCTTTCTTCAAGCCCACACAGCCTCAGCAGCCCCCTGCTTAGACACACCATGCCTTGTGGGGAGGACGGCGGTGAGGTGAGGAACACGACAGGGAACGCTGAGAGAGGCCGAGGGAGCCTGTAGCTCGGTGCCCTTCGGGAAGGAAAGGGGAGGCTGACAAGCCAAGAGTTAGAATAACGGGGAGATAGTTCCTCGCTGCGTGCTCCCTCGACATGGAGGTCATGGCCTTCCCGTGGGGGGGACCCATGCTGGTACTAGAGGCTTTACTGTCACCACATCGATGTCAGGATGATGGGATCACAGTTCTGCCAGGAGCCTTGGGTGTGCTTCCCAGGATCTGGCCAAACAGGAGCGGACACTAGAAACTGAGATACAGGCATCTGGAAGGTTAAGATACCAAAGTCAATAATACGAATGAATCTGTTGAAGGGAAAGAAGAGGCAAATACTGAATGATACGTTGCCAGCTTCTCCAATCATATCTGTGGCATTAGAGTTCAAGGGACTGTGTGTACCCAATATATCGCTTCTTGATAGCGGACATAGATGGCTGTTGCCTGGCCTCTTATAGGTGGGAGAAAAAGATAATCCAGGAGGTTAAAACCACACCATAGCCACTGAGCCTAGAGCCAGATCCTCATTCTCCCCAGTCCCAGACCAGAGCTTTGTCCGCTGGCCACTCTGTGGCTCTGGCTGGAAGAGAGGGGGCAAAAGGAGTTTGGGAGAGCAGGTAAGCAGAGGTCAGAGAAATGCAAGCTGAGTCTGTGGAGGGGTCAGACAGCACTGCCACACTCACGGACCAGAGTTACCCAGAATAGATGGCAAGGAGGAGACGTATTTGAGAACTGGATCACACCTGGTGTACTGGGCTGAATAATGTACCCCCCCTCCCCGCCCCCCGCCGCAAAGTCATGTCCGTGTGAAACCTGTGAATGTGATCTTTGGCAATAGGGTCTTTGCAGATATGACTAAGTTAAGACAAGGTGGGTCCTACATACTGCATGACCGGTGTCCTCGTAAGAACAGGGACACAGGACACAGAGATGCAGACACAGGAGAATGCCACGTAAAACAGCAGCAGAGATTGGGGTCACGGTCTACGAGGCAAACAACGCCAAAGACAGCTGCTGGTAACTAGCAGAAGCTAGGAGAGAATTCTTCCCTAGAGCCTTTGTGGGGAGCGTGGCCCTGCTGACACCTTGATTTTGGACTTCTGGCCTCCAGAACTGTGAGACAATAAATTTTTTGTTGTTTTAAGCCACCTACCTTGTGCTACTTTGTTACAGCAGCCCCAGGACACTAATACACCTGGGCTCAGGGCCCTCTGCAAGGTGCAACGGTGCCGGTTCTCACTAAGCTCTTCCTCTGGGGTAAACCAAGGTGTGGGTGATCTTGACGCGAGACCCGTTTCTCTGGATGGCCCCGGAAACCCTTCAGCTGCTCCGTCATGCACTAGAGTTTCAGTTCTAACTGTGGGACTGTGGAAGCCTGGCAAGTCACTGGCGCTTTCTCCAGATACCGCAGGGAGGCCTCCCTAATCAAAGCCTGGCTTATTCCCATGGGCTGCGGGGCTTCGTGCCCCAACGCGGAGCATTTTGCAAAGGGGAGAAACCGGAGAGGCACCTGCAGGGCTCACCACGTGCCTCAGCAGGTTCCTCAGAGAAACCTACACCCCATTCCCACGGGGCACATGTTGCCTCTCGGTTTCCCATCAATGCTGATTTGCACGGAGCACCCCCACTCACCTTCATTCTTGATTGCAGACCCACACAAATAGAAACTTCTGAACAGCAAAGCCACACTTCTGCAATCAAATACTTATTTCCTCACTCAGATCGTGGAGATCATCTTTCCCCATCCCCCACCCTGGGGTCTGCCCCCTCCTCTCTCCTATCCTAGCCTAATGTAGTCTTCTCCCTCAAGACTCGTGTATTACAGCAGCCCCACCCCCCACCCCCATCCGCTGGGATATGTTCCAAGACCCCTAATGGATGCCTGAACCCACAGGTAGTACTGAATCCTATATATACTATGTTTTTACCTAGACATACACACCTGTGATAGAGTTTCATTTATAAACTAGGCACAGTAAGAGATTAACAACAATAACTAATAAAACAACAATTATAACAATACACTGCAAGACAAGTTTCGGGAATGCAGTCTCTCTCTTGCAGTGTCTCTTTGTCCTGCATTCACCCTTCTCCTGATGATGAGACAGAGTGAGGGGAATGGCATAGGCATCGTATGTACGTTAGGCTACTGTTGACCTTATGAAGAGACTCGGGATGGTCATTGACTGCTGGTGACTAAAACCAGGATAAGTGAACCGTGGATAAGCCAGGGAGGCTATGGTAGCTACCTACTGCTACATAACAAATTATCCCAGAAGTTAGCAGCTGAAAACAACAAACATTTATTTTTTTTAATTTTTTTAAGGTTTATTCATTTTTCAGAGACAGAGAGAGACAAAGCGTGAGTGGGGGAGGGGCAGAGAGAGAGAGAGGGAAGGAATCTGAAACAGGCTCCAGGCTTGGGCTGTCAGCACAGAGCCCGACGTGGGGCTCGAACCCACAAACCGCAAGATTGCGACCTGAGCTGAAGTCGGACACTTAACCGAGTGAGCCACCCAGGCGCCCCAGTAAACATTTATTATCTCACAACGTTTCTAACGTTCCGGAGTCTAGGAGCGGATTAGCTGGGCGGTTCTGGCTAATCAAGTTATCAGCCAGGCTGCAACCCTTGCAAGGTTTGACTGGAACTAGAGAGTCTGCTCCAAAGCTCACTACGATGGTAGTTGGCAGGATCTCCGCTCCTTGCTAGCTAGTGACTAGAGATCTGAGTTCCTCACCGCTATGGCGACTCCAGTCTTCTGACTGTCCTCATCACGTGGTAGTTGGCTTCCACCCAGCGCCCACGATCTGAGAGTACATACAAGAGAGCAACCAGGATGGAAGCCACATTCCTGTATAACCTGTCTTGGAAACGATGTGCTATACTTCTACCGTTTGCCATTGGTCACGCAGACCAACCCTGGGATAAGATGAGAAAGACTCCACAAGAGTGTAGGTACCTGGGGATGAGGATCTCTAGGGGCCATCTTAAAGGCTGGCTACCACACCCACATAAAAATATTTCCTATGTTTTCCAAGCATGGAGCGGCAGATTATGGCCCCCAGAGTCTGCGAACATTAACAATTCTGCCGTCTTGTCCCACCTGGACGATCAAATGTCCCCATTTTCCTGTCAGTCTGAGGAGATCACTACAACAGGGCTAGGAAAAGGTAGCGCTCATTTCTCTTTGGTCAGACTGTCGGGATTCAAGTCTGGCCTCCTTCACTTGCTAGCTATGTGATCGTGGGCAAGTTACTCAACTTCTTTGTGCCTCGGTTTTATTATACGAAAATGGGACTAAAATCCATAAGATTATTGTATGGCTTCAATGAGATAAAACGTATAGAATGAAGAGCAATCCTAAGTGCTCCTTAAATTATAGTTATTGTGATCATTGTTGAGATATATCCTGTGTTAGGAATCAGAAAGGAAGGAGAAGGGATTACGGAGAGGTGGAACAGTAAAATGTCAAAGATACTTCCTTGAATGGTCTATTGTGTTCTATGTAGCCTTTTGTAGGACTTTGGGAGGCAGCTGTTACTCCAAGAAAGTGTTCTTATCTTCCTCTGCTCCTTCCTCCCATGAACACAATGACATTGATTCATGTGTTTTTTACTGGCCCAGTTGTAGCCTGTCTATAATTTGGTGAGGGTGATCTATACCAATGCACACAGAAACCTAATGTGAACCTTTCTGGAACTCAATGGAATTAACTTTAAAAGGAAACAAATTAAAAACCAATGAAGTCAATAAAAATTTTTTTGAATTAAAACAAAACTTCTTTATTAAATTCATTATTTTTTAATATCTCTTTGCTGAGTTTGGGATAGTCACATCTGCCAAATTTCAAGTAGGTCAGCCCAAACGCTTTTTATTTGCAATGTATTCATTAGTAAAAATACCCACACCCTGCTGTTTAGAAACCCTTGCTGAGTGGATTGGGTGCTGCTGGTATAAACTCTTTGACATTCACATCCACAGAAACCCTAGTGATTTGGATCAATGGCT
This sequence comes from Lynx rufus, assembly GCF_022079265.1. Lineage (NCBI taxonomy): Eukaryota > Metazoa > Chordata > Mammalia > Carnivora > Felidae > Lynx > Lynx rufus. Next base: position 47,436,776 of record NW_025814889.1, read on the forward strand.
TAAAAGCCAGACAGCACTAAATCCTTGGTTGGACATTTCCTCATTCATATTTGCAAATCTAGATTTAGAAAGGGAGACTATCACAAACAGGAGTTACGGGACTCCAGGCTTGGGTGGGGTAGAGGGGAAAATGGGTAATAGGCATTGAGGAGGGCACTTGTTGGGATGACCACTGAGTGTGTGCGTCAGTGAGGAATGATGGGAATCTACCCAAAAAACCAAGAGCATGCTGTATGTTAGCCAATTTGACAATAAATTATATTAAAAAAATAATAATATTAAAAGAAAGAAAGAAAGGGGCGCCTGGGTGGCGCAGTCGGTTAAGCGTCCGACTTCAGCCAGGTCACGATCTCGCGGTCCGTGAGTTCGAGCCCCGCGTCAGGCTCTGGGCTGATGGCTTAGAGCCTGGAGCCTGTTTCCGATTCTGTGTCTCCCTCTCTCTCTGCCCCTCCCCCGTTCATGCTCTGTCTCTGTCCCAAAAATAAATTAAAAAAAACGTTGAAAAAAAATTTTTTTAAAAAGAAAGAAAGAAAGAAAATGAAACAAAAGGGGGCGCCTGGGTGGCTCAGTTGGTTGAGCATCCGACTCGGGTCTTGATCTCACGGGTGGTTGCTGGGCTCGAGCCCCAAAGTAGGCTCCGTGCTGGCAGCCTGCTTGGGATTCTCTGTCTCCCTCTCTCTGCCCCTTCCCTGCTCGTGTGCACGTTGTCTCTCCCAAAATAAATAAAATAAACTTAAAAACATGTTAATTCTAAAAGGGCCAAAAAACAATGGTCAAGAACCAATCATCCTGCTGGTAAAGTACGTTCCCCAGGACGCAATTAACGGTTCTCTCGAGAGTGCTTGAGGAAGGCTATGCCATACGAGTAAAGCGGGCCACTGTGTCACTCCTTGAGTTTCCATCAACATTTCAAGGCAACAGCCATAACCACCCCTCAGCAAGTTGTTAGGACAAAGAACCCAGAGCTTCCCTCTGTCTGATGCTTATAGATCAGGGCAGTTGCTGCTGGCAAGAATCCGTGAGTATCTTGGTCAGTCTCCCGACATTCTGACAACCTAGTGCAGAAAACGACTGTTTCTCAGAAATGGAAGGTGTGGGACAGGTGGTTCGGACTATTAATGGCCAAAAGATTTGGCGGTCAGGCCAGAGAAGCTCTGATAATAAACAGGGTTTGTTTCCAACCAGTTGTCTGCATCATTTACCCTTTTCCTTTCAGAGGCTGCTGCTGCCTGACAGAGAAACTCATGATGGTGGAAAATGGCCAAACTCAGCAAATTTCTCTGAGCAAATAATGATTCCAATAAAGCGTGTTCAAGTTTGCAATAATACTAATAACGAAAATAGTAATATTTTGTACACCTAAAGCGTTTCTCATCCCCTTGCCTACTGCTTAATATGCGAGGCTTATGCATTTGCATATGCTCATGGGAGCATGTGCCCCGTGTATGCTGGGTACATAAAATGATTCACTGACACATTGTCAGTTGTTTAATTTCCAAAATTTATTCACTTTGCCTATGTTGAAACTTTCATCCCAGATATTAAATTAGCCTCCACTTAATCTCATCAATTTCCCCCGTTTACATTCTTAGCGTCACGGTTGTTACCTATTATTACCAGATAGATGGCTAAGGAGTTGCAGGCATCTTCCCCTGAGTATGTAATGTCTTATCCAGGAGGCTAAAGCAGAAGACAGGAACAAACATTGCCCCTCATCTCTGTTATCTGTACCCACTCTCTCAGAGGTCAGAAGCCCTTGTCTGGCTTTATTCAAATTTAAAAATGAAACCCTAGAAATACCGAGTTCTACAGAGCTGAAGATTCCTGCAGCCACGGTGACTCATGAACACGGCAAAAGAAATGTATTCGATTTGAGTTTTGGCCTTTCAACGTGCCACATTAATCCCTTTTTTGGCCTCGCCCCACCTGACAGGGTTCCACTTACGGTATCAGAGCCAGAGCCCTAAAGCTCCGCAAGCTCTTTGAAGAGAAAGGCTGATTCTGTGCAGAGTAGAGCTGTTGTTTTACTAAGGATACGTGAGAAAGGAAAACTCAGCTTCACAGGGGGACTGAGAAGGGCCACTGGTGGTGAGTTGAAACTTAGTCATTATTGGCCCTTCTAAGATCTTTGATCTCTTCTGTGCCAGTCAAGGGAAGTAGGGGTAGGAGATTAGGACAGGGCCCATCAGGAGGAGGAGAGGAAAATCAGAGGGAAGAAATTCAGCTCAGCAGGGGTCCATTGACCTAAGCGCGAGAGACCAAACTCCATAAATTTCCTGCCACAAGAGGACATGCAAATAGAACATTTTAATAAAATGTGCTAAGAAATAGTGTAGAGATTTGCTAGGGAACCCTGGGAGAGCGGCGTGGGGCCACCGAGGTCATCATGGGGGTTGTATAAAGAAGGTTTCTGGAACAACTGAAGCCAGAGCTGAGACTCAAGATGCATAGATGGGAAGAGTGGTCCCGAGAAAGTGACAGCATCTAAGAGAAACGAAAACCTCAGAGTATGCGCTTGCAATATTCTAACGTTTCGTTACTGTCAGCAGTGTTGGCGAATGGAGAGGTAGCCGGGGCCAGCTCACATGCCATGCTGAAGAAGCTAATCACTCTTCTGTTGCTAGTGCGGTGGCCGCCGCAGGTTTTAATCAGGGGAGACACGGGTCTGAACTGTGTTTTTGATAGGCCGTTTCACCAGCAGTAGGTGCGGAAGAGGTAAGAGTGGAGGTAGAGAGTCCAGCTTGCAGGCGATTGTAATAGTTCAAGGAAGAGTGGCAAAAGCTGGAACTAGAACGGGAGTGGCAGAGGGGGATAAATGAATTTGGAGGCCAAGAGCAATGGGTAATCCATCAACCGGTTATTTGTCAGATGGAAGGAAAGGGGAACGCAGGACAGAGGAAGTTTCTGGAGCAGCGGTTCTCAAAGAGTGATAGCTGGACCAGCAGCATCGGCATCACCTAAGAACTCATTTGAAGGGCACCTTTTGGGGCCTTCAGCTGTCCCGGGCCTTCTGAGCCAATAATTACATCACAAACACTGAGGCTGGAACCAGGCAACCTATATATTAACAAATCCTGCAAGTGATTCCGGTGGAGCTCAAGTTCAAGAACCAGACATCCAGAATAACCTCCAGGATTTTGCCTCCGATTCCTGGGTAAATAAAATTGCCATTTGCTGAGATAGGGACTGCTCTAAAAAGAAACAGAGTGTTTTTGCTTTGTTTGGGGGTGAGAAGAGAGGGCAGGAAGTATGAAAAAAAAAGGGAACGAAGTGGTGTGATACACTGTGAGGAAAAACAGAAAGAGAGAGAAAAACAGGAAGAGAGGGAAGGGAAACAGAGAGGAGTTGGGTCCCTGCTTGAGGTTAGCAGTCAGCAGAAGGAAAATTTTAAAACTGATTTGTGGCTCCTGGGAGAGCAGTGGAAGGGAGAATGCGGCCTGCATGGTGAGTTAGCAATTTTTTCGAATCATTAAAAAAAATCTGTTTTCCCAAACTATTGATTGTAACATATCCTGCTTTCTGTACCAACGCATAGGAGCCACAATAGCATGACTTGAGTGAGGCCTTCCCCACCTTATCTGGCTGAAGAGATGGAAAGAATATGCAGAAACACGGTACCCAGGTTCCCAGGTACCTGGGTCTGGGTCTCTCTTGTGCCCTGAGCATGATTAACACCACGTGCAGGCAGCAGAGATGATGGGACCTGTAGACCATGGCAAGGCTCGGCCAAGGGATCAGAAAAGCCCCTCTTAAGGGACAAGCTATTGGCCCCTGAATTTGTCTGTCACTGTGCCAGGTCAGAGCTCAAAGTACAGCCTGATGTGCCCCCTTAACGAATGCTTAGGTTGACATGGGGAGGATGGCGGGCATGATGGAGGTTGATGGGCAGAGAGAGGAAGGGTGTTTCTCCTGATCTATGGAGTGCCCTGGACCGGGGTCAGAGATGGATAAAGCCACCGAAGAGAGAGAAGAACCAATGCATGGGCGGAGCGGTGAAAGAAGAAAGTTCTGCCTGCCTTCAGCCCTGCATAACATACAGATGAAATAGCGTTCTTATACCTTGGAAATAGAGTTGCTTGCCCAGGACATTCATGTCTGGAAATAGAAGCTTTAATGCACCAAGGAGGCCACTAACTCAGTAATGACAGATGTATGGAAGCTTTTTCTTAATATGGTATCTGAAGATACAAGCAGCTCAGGGTAGACACATATTTTAAGCGCTGTCCTCCTAATACAAATCCATCATCAGTTAGCTGTGCTCTTTGACCGGCTTTTTAGCAGCGAGAATGGTTTGTGCTGATGAATCCACATGTTCTGTGCCAACATTTCCAAGGCCTTGGCTTTGTAACACCATGTTCCAACCAACTGTTCCTTTCCCCGCTCTAATTTATTCTCCATATCACTGCCAGAGTGATTTTCAAAAGTAGGTCCCATGTTACTCTTCTGCTTAAAAACCTGTGAAGGCCCCTTCTGACCTCCAAAGTGCATACAAACTTTTCAACTCGGCCAAGTTAGCTGAAATTCCCATCATCAATGCCTCCTTTTCCTCCCAAAGCCATTGTCATCAGGGAACTATTCTAACTTCTGGGAAGGAGAGCATATGGGCTCGTTAGACCAAATGATAATTCAGTAGTGGGTGCATTTAACAGGTGAACAGAAAGCAGGCTCCTGGTGGACACAGGAAGAACATTTTCAAATTAAGCTTTCTTCATGCATTGAGGCATTTCTTGGGATAGAAGTTTCCGGTGGTACATATTCATGGACAGGGAAGAAGGGAAAAGGTCTGGTCTAGGGCATGGTGTGCTGTTTAGGGTCAAAGAGCCCTGATGAACAGTATGAACCACCTGCTGCTCTAAAGCATACATGGACCCTCCACCCAGAATGGGGGTGGATGGAGAAGCAGCAGGAGGGGCCTCCTAAGGGCCCAGGATATTTTCTTTTTCTTTAAAAAAATTTTTTTTAATGCGTATTTATTTTTGAGAGAGAGAGAAACAGAGAGAGAATGAGCGGGGGGGGGGGCAGAGAGAGAGGGAGACACAGAATCTGAAGCAGGCTCCAGGCTCTGAGCGGTCAGCAGCGCGGGGCTCAAACTCATGGACTGTGAGATCATGACCTGAGCTGAAGTTGGACACTTAACTGACTGAGCCAGCCGGTCGTCCCAGGGCCCAGGATATTTTCAAGTGAAGTAGATGTATCCTAGCTCCTTATATAGAGAAGATCAAGTTGGGAATTTCCTACTGCAGAAACCCTCTGCGAAGGGACGAGGGGACCCTGCCTCCACCCAATTAGTTGTCTGTCTGCAGCAGGCTCCCCATTGCCTTCATGGACAGACTTCTAGGCTAACTTTTAAATAACAAATATGGCACTGCCAAGAAGCTGTCAGGCACTTTCTTGAAAATGCCCAAACTGGGGCGCCTGGGTGGCTCAGTCGGTTAAGCGGCCGACTTCGGCTCAGGTCATGATCTCGCGGTCCGTGAGTTCGAGCCCCGCGTCGGGCTCTGTGCGGACCGCTCAGAGCCTGGAGCCCGTTTCAGATTCTGTGTCTCCCTCTCTCTCTGACCCTTCCCCGTCATGCTGTCTCTCCCTGTCTCAAAATAAATAAATAAATAAATCGTTAAAAAAAAAAAAAAAGAAAATGGCCAAACCATGAGTGCACATGCCTTGTCTCCAGGAGGAGGCCAGCAGAAGCATGGTTCTCTGAGAAGACAACAGAGGATGTTCCGATCTCCCGCTCCTGGAGGAGTGCGCTGTGGTCTTGGTGGAGTCACTTACCAGCCTGTGCCTCAGTTGCCTCACCTGTGGACTGGAGATAATGTGATAATAGAGCTCACCGATTGTTGTGGAGATTAAGTGCTATAATATATGTGAAATGCTTAGAACGGTGCCTTGTGCACTGTAAAGCCTATGTAAGTAGGCTTGTTGTTGTTGCTGCTGTTGCTATGGGTGGTAGATAAGACTGGGTTCTGGATTCTGGGTTCAGATCCCGTATTTACATTGCTGATTTGGGGCAATTACTCAATCTTCTGATTCTTCATCTGTAAGATGGGGGTAATAATACTTTTCTCATAAGATTGCAGCAGAGGTAAGTTAGTGCACTTTTAGCAGAGCTACCTCGAATATATTAACTGTCAAATATTAGCTATTATTCAAATTACCTTAATCCTCAATATGCCTGAGTCCTTTGCCCATTATCTCTCTCTGCCACCCCTTCCCTGCACTCATGTGGTTTTTAAAACTCTGGTACTTGCTGTTTTAGAAAGTTTCAGGACTCCCTGAAGGCTTCCTTCCTACAAGCCCATTCTGTTTCATTTCTTAATCAGCGGGTCATAGATTCAGGATTGTACAACCTTGATGCTTGGTTCTGATTCACTTCAAATGCAGTAGGGCCTGGTCACTTTTTTTTTTTTTAAGGTGCCGGTCTTATTCTAATATGCAGTTAGGACCCACTGGTCCAGACAGATTTGAATCAAAAGAAAGAGAGGAGGGGAGGTGACATATGAGACCACTCCACAAAGTCACAAAAGCCTTTTTCAGAGGAAGTGATCATAGAACCTTGGAAAATACTCCAGATTGATTTTGGAAGAACTGTGTGTCTGCAGAACTCTTAAATCCTATCAGGGTGCTCTTGGCCTCGGCTCAGGTACCCGGGTAATGCTTGCTGTGGAACTTTGCTCAGGTGTTCTGGTGTGGTGGGCAGCAGATACGATGCTTGGGATATTTGGCATTGAATTTTCAGCTGCACTTCTTAAGGGAGAATAGGGAAGGGAGAATAACTCATCTCAGAAGTATTCCAGCTGCTGGACTAGAGACACTCAGTATTTCCTTCTCTATCCAGAGACTGCTTTCACAGTCATTGCAAAAGGTTCTTTGGCACAGGCTAAGGATTTTGAACTCTGTTCTGTAAACTTGGAAAACCTACAAGATTTGGGCTAAGAAGACAATAGAAAGAAGCAGAATTTTAAGAGGATGGATGGTGTATGTACAATGGATTGGATCAGGAATGGTGGTATGGAGAATAAATGAAGGCAGGGAATGTCATTAGAAAGCAATCGAAGTTGTCTAGGAAGGAAGACTGGACAATGGGATGCAAGGACTGGGTTCTGTGCGTTTGACCTGTGGGCGATGAGGCTGGAGCTTGAAGGGTGGGAGAATGGTACTCCTTTTAACTGTCTATGGCCCCCTTGGAACCTAAATCACAAAGCTCAAAAGCCATTGCTCATTGCTCACGCAGTAAGAAATTTACTTAAGCCCTAGAATGTGCCCTAGTTGTAGGCACTGGTGGCACAGTGAGCAGTGAATAGACAGACGAGCTTGCACAGAGCTAGCTTTCAAGTGGGGAGGAGAAGTGGGGTAGACATAACAAAAATACATTGGAGTTAAGTGCCATAAAGAGCATTAAAATAAAGCGGAATGACAGAATAACTCGGTGACCTCAATGGTGGCAGTTAAGCTGGGACCTGAAGGACAAGAAGGAGCCAGCTCTGTGATAATTGCTGGAAAAGCATTTCAGAGAGAACAGCAAGTACAAAGGTGGCCATGACCTTGAAAAACCTGAGAAACAAAACAAAGGCTGGCACCAGTAGAGTGTAAGAGCTGGGGGACAAGTGCTCTCGGATGAGGTTGGAGGGAGAGGCAGGGGCCGGGTTAGTTAGGGAACTGAAAATCAGTCTACCGAGTTAATGTATAGGTTATTCCAAGTGTGGTTATGATGGAGAAAAACTGGAGGAGTTTTTAAAAGAGATGTAACATGACCTGATTTGTGTATTTAAAAATGGTGTTGGCTGCTCTGTGGAGAATACACTGTAGGCAGGGCAAAAATGCCAAGAATGACATTGGCTTATATTAGGGTGGGAAGAGTAGAGATGGAGGGGGTGGGATGATTTAGAATATCTCCTAATGATAGATATGACAGGACTGGGTGATTTAGATGTAGTGGTGAAGGGTAGAGAGAAATCAAAGATACTTGATAGATGTTTTGTTTTGTTTTGTTTCGTTTTGGTTTTGGCATGAGCAACCGCGTGCAATTTGTTGAAGTAAATAAGTTTCAAGCAGTAGCAGGGGATGGGGTAGGTAATCTGAGGTTCTCTTTCCACCATTTTAGGTTGAAGATAATTATTAAACTTCCAAGCGAAGGAGCCAAATAAATAAATATAAGGATTTCACATAGACATCTAGGTTTGGAAAAAATTCAAGATAGCAAGCAATAAAGCTTACGATAAAGTGGATATGCAGAGTAGGTAATGCCAGGAGACAGGGTGAAGTCACTTAGGAAGAGTATGTACATAGAACAGAGAAGGGGGCGTGGGACCAAGAGTCTGGACGTATTAATATTTCGAACTGAACACAGGAAAAAGAGTTGACATAGCTGTCTGTGAGGAAGTGGCCAGTGAAGAAGGAAAGGGATACCAAGAGAGGGAGGTATCACAGAAGCCGAGAAAAGAACGCGTTTTCAAATGGAGAAAATCATCAACTGTGGGGATCGCTGAGGAGAGAAATAACAGACACAGAGGCAACATGGGAGTCATGGCAACTTAGTCAAATGTAATCTCAATGGAGTAGTAGGACTGGAAGTCTGACCGGGGAGGGCTAAAGAAAGAATATGACATCAGGAAGTGGAGAGAGTGGCCTTGAAAACTCTTTCGAGAAGTTTTGCTATACAGAAGAGCAGTGAGAGTAGTTGATGAGGCTACGGTGCTCGAGAGGGAGTTGTGCTTTATCTCAAAGCTAAGTGCTCCTACAGCAGGTCTGTGTACGAACGGTGTGATTCAGTGGAGAGGGAAGAGTAATGAATGTAGGAGAGAGGGGAAAGAGTTGCAGGGCTGGAGTCCTTGAAGGTGAGAGCAGATGGGTCCAGAGCACAAGAGAAGGGGTGGCTCCGGAGAAGACAGGGAGGGAGGGTGAAGGGCAAGGGTAGTGATGCCAGAAGGGTGGTAGACTTGGGGGAAGGCAGATAGAGTTGCTGTCCCATTGCTTTTGTGTCCAAATAAAGTATGAGGGAAGGTCAGTAATTAAGGGAATTAATAGGGACAGACCTAAGGGTATAGGGTCTTTAAGAAGAGAGGAGAACCATAATCCTAGCAATTATTTCCATTGAGCTTATATGTGCCAGGTGGTACACAAATGCTTTTCTTATCACCTCATTTAATTCTCCTTAAAAAGCCTGGATGGTGGCTTCATTGTTAACCTCATTATACAGATGAGGAAACCGAGGCACAGTGAGATTAAATTAACACAACTAGCAAGCGAAAGAACAATCATTTGATCTGGCTCCTAAGACCAAGTATGAAATAGTAATTTTGGGGGGGCTGTGTGAGTAGAGATACTTTGGAAGTGATGTAAGTTTGCCCGTTATCAATGTGTAGTGCCGTTTGAAATGTGTGCTCACGAATTTAAGGTGAGATGTTACAATATATCATTGTTTTTAAGATCTCGCCGGACAGGAAGCAGGCACAGAGTAGGCGAACGATTTGGTTTAACCAGGCTCAGGCTTTGGCTGGCAAGTTGCCTGGAGAGAGAAGAGGCCAAAGGAGTTACTGGTGTTTGTGAGGGAATGAAGGATGATGCTCAGGCATAGGTTGGATGGAGATGCGTGGGAGTAATGGAGAGCGGGAGAAGGGGCAGTTTCAGCGGGAAGACTCCTCTAGGTCAAAGCCTTGCCTCAATGGCAACAGAAAAGAAGTTCATCAGGAAGTATGGGAGGAGGTGCTCGGATGCTGGCAAACGAATTCCTGAAGAAGATGCACTATTGGTGGCAACAAAGTCTAAGGCAGAAAATCCAGTTGTCCCTATTTCCATTCTTACCTCCTATAATCCTCCTGTTGACTTGAGGCTCTTTCTTTAAATTAGCATTTCAATCTGTCATCTCCATACCTTTGATTGTGTCCTTTCCTGGCCTGGGATACTTTTCCATGAATGGATAAAGAAGACGTGATATATATCCACACACTTGGCAATCAAAAAAGAATGAAATCTTGCCATTTGCAACAACATGGATGAACATGGAAGGTATTATGCTAAGTGAAATCAGTCAGTCAGAGAAAGACAAATATATAACTTCACTCGCATGTGGAGTTTAAGATGCAAAACAGATGAAGATAAGGAAAGGGAAGCAAAATAATATAAAAACAGGGAGGGGGATAAAACAAGAGACTCTTAAGTATAGAGAACACACTGAGGGTAGCTGGAGGGGCTGTGGGTAGGGGGATGGGCTAAAAGGGCAAGGGGCATAAAGGAGAACACATGTTGGGATGAGCACTGGGTGTTATATGTAGGGGATGAATCCCTGGGTTCTACTCCTGAAATCATTATTGCACTATATGCTAACCAACTTGGATGTAAATTTTAAAAACTAAAAAAAAATAGAAAGAAAAGATTATCCATAAACAAAATCAATCTAAGAAAATAAAAACAAACACAAACAAACAACAATAGTACTCATTCTTCAAGTCCTTTTTCAAACGGAATCTTTCTTATTGCTCTCCTCTTCCTACGCCCCGATGTCTTCAGCCCGCAGTTACCTTCTTTGTTCTCTGCTGGCGCCATTTAGACCCTCAGTAGGGTATTTATTGTATATCGCCTTCTAGTGAGACATTTGTTCTGGTGTCTTTGCTTCTCGACTAGAGTTTAAGTGCTGAAGGGCAAGGACCAGACCTTCACAACTTGGTATTCTGGTCCAGGCTTGGCTGCGTGCCTCTCTACTGGTAGGAGCAGTACAAATATAGAATCTAATCTCTAAAGTACAGAGACTGTGTAGTAAATGCTCAATAAATGTCTGTTTGATTGAATGAATGACTCACCACACGAGGAGCATCATTTTCTGCTTCTCACATAGGATTTGTGCTCATGTGAATCTATGAACCAGCATTCTGCAAATCCATTCTCTCTTCTTTATGAAGTTAACAGTTCACACCTAGTCTAGTCCTTCCTTATAGACCATAATAATAATATCATTAGAACTCATATGCTTCTCACTCTGTGACAAGCACTATTCTAAGTACTTGCTTTCCGCGTTTTTAGTACGTTGAATTCTCATGATAATGCCAAGAGCTGAGTGCTATTATTCTCTTTTATAGAAGAGAAAACCAAATTTTAGAGAGGTTAAGCAATTGTCCAAAGTCACCCAGGGCGTTGTGAACAAAGCTCATTATCAGTAACATTCAGTAAATTTCACTCTGTTACTCAGTGTTTTCTCACTTTCTAATGGTGACCCACATTACAGTGTGACCTATGACACATGTACACACACTTCCACATGCACATTCATATGCACACACACCCACATGCACGCACACACTCACACACACGTGTGCACACTCACACGCACGCACTTACACAAATGTGCACACACATGCACACACAGACATACATGCACACACACTCACATGCACGCACACACTCACATGCATGTGCACACAATGTACCTGAAACGAGTTACACAAACTAATCCTTATCTTTGCTGTGTGGAATGTTCTTTGGTATTTTCGGTTTGACTTTGTTCTATTTCATTTCATTCAAAAGGCTAGACAGAACTCCCTAAACTTATTCCACAACTTACTACTGGGTTGAGACACACAAGCTAAAAAACAGTGCCCTAACGTGCCCTCACCGATGTGTTTCACTGCATTTCCTCTGCTGGAATACATGAATGACTCAGTTCCCCAGTTCTCCCCAGCCACTGGCCCAAGTTTCATTTTTTTAAACACGAAAGTATCATAACTGCATACATGAGAAATAACATGCACTGAAGCTGCTGTTTAATTACACAGCGTTGAGCATAAGTTAAATGATATATTCCCTTCTGAGTTTCGTGAGTAACCCAGCTACAGAATTGCTGGAGGATTAGTTAAGACAATTCTAATTGGAAAAGAAATATAATTAAGTTCAGAGAAGTCAACGGTCTCTGAGCCAAATCGTTCTCCTACCTAAGGATCTTTTCTCATTTGTATCACACTGACTAAGCAACTTCTCGGCAGCTGGAGCCTGAATTCAGTCTTTCTCATTCATTCCTTTGCTTATTTACTGACTCTCCAATTCATTTATTTGCAAAAGATTCACTGAAAGTGAAAGCTAAGTACTATGCTTAGTTTTCATGATGGGCCCTATTCATACAAAGATGTCTGGTCCCTGCCTTTGATTTAAAATTCAGTGTGGTAGTGCTGAAAAGGAAAATGTCCTGGCCACTGTGGGAGGACAAAAAGAGGCAGAAAGGGATCAAGGAAGACATCAACAGGAGAGACAGTGTTGGGACCTTGGACCTCATTCTTGCCGAGTAATAAGGATATGATTGGGAGGGAGGAGATGAGAAAGATGGGGGGTAGGATGGAGAGAAAGGTGAGAATGTCCCACGTAGAAGGAAACATGTGCGAAGGAAAGATCATGGCACCTTTAATAAAACGCAGCTCCACGGAGCGTATGGAGCTTGCTGGAAGTTGACGGGACACCGGGCAGACAAAGTGGACAGGCCTTGATTATGAAGAGTCTGTGCTATACAAGGAGTTTAGACTCTATCTTGTAGGTGACAGGGAGCTGAAATTAATGAATGTTTGGCTCTTGAATGACACAGCGCAGTGTTTCAAAGAGATAGCAGAGAGGCTGTGTGGGAATGGTGGGGAAATGGGGTTACTTTGGAAGACGGGTGAGGATGAGGGGTAGGTTTGAGAGCCACGAGCCAGTCAAGTGGACAGGAGTGGTTGACAGTTCGGTGTGGGCAGTGGCACCTGGATTTGCTTTGGGCGGCCGGCAGATGGTAGTGCCATCTGCTAAGATAGAGGCTGCAGGAGGAAGAGCAGGTACAGAGAACAGACTAGTGAGTTCTATTTTAGAGAGGACACATTTGAGGCCACCAAGAGACCTCCAGGTGTAGCACATAACAGACAGGCAGAAATGTTACCCTGGAGCTCGAACATAGGTTTGCTCACAGGTATAGATTTGGAAACTATAGGTTTGGGTTAGCAATGCAAGCATTAGGTGTAAATGAGTGTGTGTGTGTGTGTGTGTGTGTGTGTGTGCAGTGAACATAAGGGGGCTAACGGCAGAACCTACCAGTATTTAAGAGGTGGGCTGCAGAGAAGAAACATAGTTTAAAAAATTCCTGAAAGTAGCCCTAATGGCAGGAAGACAATTTCAAGGGATGGCCATTACTGACCCAACAAAGGAAAGGGACTTTGAACAAGGAACGTTCAATAGTCACATAACATGGAGGAATCCTAGAAGGTGTTCACTGGCTTTCTCAGAGCAAGTTCAGGGATGAGGCCAAGGGTAGGGAGGTGGGGAAGAGGTCAGGTGGCAAGAAAGGGCAGCCCAGCATTGCAGCAGGAGAAAGGCAGCGGGGACAGCATAGCACGGTGATGAAGGGGGTGACTCCAATGACAGATTCACGCATTCAGCTAATACTGATTGAACAGCCACTCTGTATGGAGCATTTGTCTGAGTCCTAGATACATTTACATTCAGTAAATAAGAAAAAGGGGACAATCTCTTTTCATAAAACTTGCATTCTCAGATGACTTGAGTCTGAAGCCTCACTCTGACACTTCTTGCTTGTGTGGTCTTGGTAAGTTATTTAATCTTAGTTTATCGGTCCACAGAATGGGTATGATGATAGGACTTATCTATTGGGTAGTTGTGAGGCAAGGACCATAAACCACCTGGCCCAGTGAATGGTGCCTAGTTATCTCTCAATAAGTGTCAGCTATGGTAAGTGGGGTAATGGCGACTTTTTCCAGAGACTTGTCTATGGTGGGAATTCAGAGAGATTATAGCTGAAAGTGGACCCAGAAATGGGACAAGGCATTTCTCTGCACAGGAGAGGCCTGACTTGTTTATGTACCTGGGGAAAGAGTAAGTCAAGTTGCAGAAAAACATAATTTGTGGCCTGAGAATCTGGAGGAAACTCCAAGGCCATGTGTTGTCATCCACATCGAATCCAGCACACCACCCCAAGGCTCAGTTAAGGGAAACTGAACGACCCAACCTTTTGAGCGAATGACCTTGATCATGAACTCCTACGGTTCTTTATTTTTCACTCTGTGTCTGGATTCTGAGCCGCTTTGTCCACATCTGGAATGAGCCCCCCGTGGGCCGTTGGCACACACAGCAGGAAGCTGCCCCGTTACTAGGGTGACCATTCGCCCAAAGTTCCCACATGCTGTTTTTCATATCAACTTGGAATTTCAGCGATCGGTACATTGTGCGGTTTCTTCCTTCTCCAGATTCAGGAGCAGTGGGGGTTGTAGGAGCACATGAGCTGTGGAATCAGATGGACCTCACAGCTGTCACCAAAGCTGTGGGGAAGAAGAAGGTTCCTTACCATCTCCGAACTTATGTTTCCTCCATGATGAACCCAGGAATAGTAATACCTACCTCACAGTGTGACTGCCTCATTAAACCTGAAAATGGAAAGTACATGACCCACGGCTTGGCACTCAGAAAGTGCTCAAAAAATGTCTGTGTTTCTCATCTCAATTAGCCCTTGAAACATACAGTAATTTAATAATAATAGAAATGATAAACACGAAGACCCGAAGGATATTACGTGGTCATTCACTTAACAATTTCTCATCTGTGGAACAGAAATAACAATAGCTATGCCCTGACCCCAGCACGGTAAGGATTACATGCCACAGGTCTGTGGTGTCACATCTTTGTGCTTAGTTTGACTCTTGCTACTACGAAGGTAAATGTGAAAATGCCCCTGGCTGCTTTCCATCAGCTGAGAAATCTTGATACTAGAGGCTGCAGAGAGGTGGAAAACTGAGATGTGTTCTCTGTTAAAGTCTGGATAAGAATGTTTGAAACGAAGGGACCGTGCGTACCTTAAATATCAAGCAGGGCTGGTTGCAGACCAGGGAGCATTTCCAGGAGTGCTGATTTGCACACACTAGACCCCAAGACGTGATCCTCAGCTTTGTGCCATTAGAACTTTCTAGGCTGAGACGTATGGTTTTGTAGCCAAACCATCGGCGTGAAAGAAGTTGGGAGTGTAGCCACATCGAGACAAGTCGAAGGTCAAAGAAACATGGGCAGGCCAGGCTACCTGTGAGACCTTCCCTCATATTGTAAAGCGGGAACCCAAGATTTAGCACCTGGCAAGTGTCACCATCGAAGTCCAGCAGCATGGATCCCACTGGCCCGGGGTTGCCGGCATGGCCCTCCCTCCTCCGTCACACCTCCTGCTCCACGCTGTCTTGCGTTTACAGGCGTGCTCACGGCCCCTCGCTAGGCCAGGCCGCAGGATTTCCGGCCACTCCCTTCGGTTTCTCTGTTCCTATCTGATTTCCGTTCACATCCAGATCCTCTGCACCTGGGAATCGGTCACAGGGCCGGGATGCTGAAATGATGGAACTACAGAAAGCCAGGCGGCCATCCAAATGCTATGTTAGCAATACAATTAACTGGTAAATGAGGTTTTTTTTTTTTTTTTTTTTTCAGAGAAAATAGGCCTTTTATTATATGAGCCAGAACTCTGGTGTGCCTTCCACGACTGGGACCCAGGGAGGGCGACCCAGGGTTTGATCCCTCTGAGTCCTAGACACTGCTCGTGTTGATTCTGTCTGCCATGATGGTGAGCCTGTCTTAGAAGTCAGTGAAGGTCAAAGGGAGAAAGAGAATATTGCCTATACTGTTCTTCCTTAATGCCTCCTTCACCCAGTTGTTTCCCCAACACATTGCACATACACCATTCACTCAGCCTTTGCTGTGGCCATTCCTTCTGCAGAGAATGCTCTTCCCTGCATTCTTCAGGGCACGACCCTGCTGTCTTCAGGGATGCTTTAGGGCTCACTCCCTCTCTGTGTGCCTGATACCCTCTCAGGGAGGTCTCCCTGATCACTGCCCCCAGACTCTCTCCTTTTCCTCCTTCACTTTTCCTCGGAGCATTAATTCCCATCAGGTGCCCTAACTCTCTCTTACACGTTTAAGGGTCATCTCCCAGATGTGAAGTTCCACTAGCGAAGGGAAATTGGTCAGGTGTCATCACTGCTATCTGGTCAGTAACAAGCATTTACCTGGCCTAGAGTGGATGTTCAAATCCTTGCTGGAAGGGAGAAAAGGAGACGAAGGAAAGGGAAATAAAGATATAAAGAAAGGCAGAGTTGCATTTTCTTGCCCCAATCTCTCCATTTCATGTAGCAAGCATCGTTCCAACTTGTACTCTACGCTGAGCCCCTGCTCACACCTCTGAGTGCAAAGAAGCATTTAGCAGCGGTCTGGAACCTGCCAATCTAGCTGTGATCTTGGGACCAGGCAGAAAAAATTGGCATGTGAGAGATGTGGGCATCACGAGAAGAAGGGGCCACATGTGTTGAAGTAACTGGAAAAGACTTCAAGGAAGAGCTCATGTTTGAGGTGGCATTTGATGGGGGTAGATGAAGTGGGATGATACTGTGATTTTTAATAAGAAATACATATTTGGTCTTTATCCCCATACCCTCACAGAGCTTCTAAAACTCTTGGAATTTCCTAGGGGATGAGAGAGATAAAGGTATCTTTTGTTATTCATAACAAGCCACTTTCTACTGCACCTGAACTGATGTAAATGAGGTGCCTTTTGGAAAGACCCCCCCCCCCCCCCGAATAACCATGGGGTGGGTGGGGGCTGGTTGCCAGGGGAGCCAACCTTGTGACTGGAGGGCTGGATCTTTCAGACCCACCTTCCTCCCACCTCCATCTCCGGGAAGAGGAGAGGGGCCAGAGATGGACTTAATCACCCATGGCCAATAATGTAATCAGTTATGTCTACATGATGAAGCCTCCCCAAAGCCTGAGACAATGGTGTTTGGAGAGCTTCTGGGTTGGTGAACACCTGGGGGTGCCTGGAGAGGGCAGAGGAGGTCGGCGCCCTTCCGCACAGCTGGCCCCACACATCTCCTCCATCTGACTGTTCCTGACTTACGCGGGGGCAGTCTTGTGGGACTGAGCCCCTAACCTATGGGATCTGATGCTCTCTCCAGATACATTGTATCAGAATGAAACTGAATTGTGGTATTCCACAGCTGGTGTCACCAAATTGCTTGACGAGTGGAGACCCACACCTCTGGTCACAGAAGTGTTTTGTGTTGTAGTGGAGGAGAAACACAGGAGTGTTTTTCCTAAACGGGAGAGGTGGGGGTGGGGTTAAATAGGAATATCTGCCTGAAAGTGGGACCTTATCTGCTGTGACTGGGGAATAGTGGATAAATCAAATAGGCTTCAGCTCAGACTGTGTAAGGGAACACTAGACAAGGAGGCTGGAAAGTAAAGCCAGACCACAATGTCAGGGGAAGTGCTCCCATTTCATGCATAGGCAGTAGGGAGCCATAGCAGGCTTATGGTGGGGAATGGCCAGGGTTGTGTGGCATTGTGGGGTCAGCCTAGCAGGTCGGTCTGAAGGAGGGATTGGAGTGAGGAGCTCTGAGGCGAGAGGATCCTTCAGGACGCCATTGCCGGTGTCCCAAGGAGATCAGAGGGCCTGACCAGACTAAGGGGGAGCAGCACAGGGTGCATTTAGACAGTGTTCACAAGCAGATTTGCTAGAATTCGGCAACTGATCCGTGTTGGGTAGGGACTCGGGAAGAGGCAAGGATGACCCAGGCTTTGGGGCCAGAGGCTCAGGAGAATAGAAAGGTGCTATAAGGAGTGAGAGCTCACAGGGAAGGGGGATGCGTTTTTTTCAAGGAGCCTGTTTGCAAGCTGCAGTCAGCTGCCCTCCTCCTTGTGAGGGACAGCCTCAGGAGGAGGCTGCTAAAGTAAGTAATTTTTCCCGTTTTGCCCATCCCCTCTATGATGTTGCAGACCACCTGGGATACAGAGCTGCACAGAATGGGATGCTAGGCAGAACATGGGTCGCCTAGGGCAAGTCCTTGTACCAACGAATGCCTCAGTTTTTCCCCTTTCGGCTGGAATCCGGTGAGGCTGACTTTCACCAGCCCACTCTGCAGCATGCACATCTGAAGACAAAATGCTTGTTATGTGCATTGAACTCCTGGCTTAAAAGGAACTGTGGTGGAAACAGTTGGCCTGTCCACACAAAAGGTTACATTAGCTGCATTAGTAAATGTCCTGCTGGGCTATTCATACCGTGAGGAAGTGCAGGGGTGGGGTGGGGATATCTCCGAATAAGGCTGCAGTCCAGCCCATGGAATCACGCTCACCCCAGGGATGGTGCTTCTGCTGCCCTTCTGGTCCTTTGTGTGCAGCTGCCCTTTTGCTGTTGGCCCTCAGCGGCTCTGCTCTGTTCCTGTGCAGATAGCTCGGGCCCACCCTCACCCCCCAGGCTCCATCAGGGAAGGGTCACATTCGTGAGAGGACCGGAGGGGCACTCAGTGGGTCTGAGAGACGCAGGCTGGAAAGCGCTGGGACACTGGGGCATTGCAGGGACCTGAGCAAGGCAAAGTTACTATTTTTCCCTTCTTGAACATCCAAACACAAAGCTACCTGTGGCATCTAGATTGCAAAGGCTAACTGGACCTATTGGCTTTGGGTAGCTGGGGACAGAATGGGGATTGTTATGGGTTGAATGCCACCTGTCTGGACCCAGGCCCACGTGAATGCAGTAGCCACTGTGCAATGGAGGCTCATGGGACAGTGCCTATTACTTTCTCACGTGATACAGGAGAGTAGGGATTTTTGTCCTCCACCACGGAGGTGGCAAAAAAACTGGAAACATTAACAGTAGCCTGAAAACCAGGGCTCTAATCTCACTGGAAGAGTGGCTGAGGAAGCTCCTGCAGATCGAAGGGATCATGGGTCCAGGCTGCAGGTGCAGAAGCCGGTGTGAGAGGTGATTGTGGTCTTTCCTGAAGCATCCACGTGGTTGACGCGACTCCAGGCTTAGGATATGGCTCTCTGTTTTTATGGGCCAGCAGTCCCAGGGCAAGAAGCTGGCGGGAGAGCCGGGTTGGCCTCCTGGAAGTCACGCAGGGGTGACAGCCTGCACTAACATGGAAAACCTTCCCTTGAGGTCATGGTGCCTGCCAGTCTGGAGAACTGCCGTCATCTTCTTTCCCAGGGCTCCTCATGGTGAAGCTAAGCCTGGAGCACATCAAAGACGCAAATTAAGGACGGAGAGAAAGGTTTGGATTGAAAATAGAAACTTGACCCATGTCTGACATTCACCTTCATGTGGAAAAGGAGAGGAAGATTTGGCTTTCTGTGTTTCTGTTTTGTTTTGTTTCGTTACTGGGAAGGGCGACTTAATCATAGGGAAGGGTGTGTGTCTGTGTCTATATTTGGTTTCACTCTGCCCTCCCTTCTGCCAATCCTCACAAAATCGTGTAGTGAAGCATTCGATCTTTTTTCCAAGCTCTCTTGAGAAGGTCTCTTCCCCAAGTGAGTTGTTCCCTCTGCCTCTCCCCTCCTCTCAACTATTTTTGCAATCCGTCCCTTGCAACCTGCTTCTCTGATGTTGACCCTGGCAGGTAAAAGCTCCATGGCTCTGAGCCCACAGAAGACATAGCAGGGTGCACGAGCAATGGTGGTGGGTGAAGCAGGGACCTTCATCTTCTGAGCATTAGGGGCCGAGGGCTTGGCACCCATGACAGTGCACCGTGGGAGCATCTCCATGGCCAAAGCTGGGTTTGGGGAGGGTGATGTGAATTCCTCCAGTGGCTACGTGGCAGCCTAGAGGTTTCCTCATCCATTTTTCTTTACCACTTAGACAGTCACAGCAGCGAGTTGTGGTATGATGTGGGAGAGAGAAGATTGCCACCCTATAGGCTCTAGAGGATGGTTCAGAACCAGTGTAGAGCCTGAAATACCAGAGATTACAGCAAGGCAGTGCCTCAGCAAGAACCTGGTACATTTTCCTGCCTGTAAGGGAAACATCTGTACTTGACTTAGCAGGATGGCGAGGGAGCGACACTGCAGTCAGGGGCTCTGGTACAGGCTCAGCTTTGTGGGAAATCAGATCGCAGACCCCTCAGAAGTGTGGCTAAAAGGCAGCCTTTGCTTTGGAATTTCCTCAGATGTATCTGTGAACGAGAGAGCAGCACCGTGACACCACGGCGGCATGGATGAAGAGCCAATCGTCAAGTTTTGTGGGTTCATCCAATTCAGTTCTTGGTGGTAAATGTTTAGAAAGGATCTGCCAAGTCGTTTTCTTCACGTGAAGGTTTCGTAAAAGTGAGTAAACCAGAGTCATAAGGAAGGCTGTGCATCTGTCTCTATATTTGGTTCCATTTTACCTTCACTTCTGTCACATCAGTCTCGTCACCTTATGTTACATTTTTCTTTCCATAAAAGTCTGCAATTATCTGTGCCAATCACCACGAAAGTAGCAGGGTGCAGTGGAGAGAGTGCTGGGCTTGGAAAACCCGGAATCTACTTTTTACTCACTTCATGACCTTGGGAAGGTCACTTTCCCCACAGTGTTCTCATCTGTAACATGATTATAATACTATCTGCTTCCCTACTTGTCAGGGATGGTATGAGACTCAAAAAGGCAACTACATGGAAGCACTTTCTCTTCCCAAGACACCTTCTATCCTCCTCTCTACCCTTATCAACCTCCCAATCCCAGAGTTCTCTACATGATTACATATGAATGCATCTATTTCTCACTTCAAATCAGGTACGGTTTTCACAATCTGTTGTGGAGGCATTCTTCAAAATGAGTCTCTCTGGAAGAGAACCTCTTCTCTGAAATTAATGCATCCATTCCAGACTCAAAGGCTCATCTGTTTGGGGCCAAATGCAGAGGGCACAGGTAGCATCCTGCCTGGAAGTCAATCCCCAGGTTTGCTGGGGCCACATATGACTTTTCAAGACTCCACCCAAGCAAGTACTAACACAGGAGTTCCTTGAGGGCAGGACCTTCTTTTCTGTTTTGCAAGCTCCTGAATCTTTCACTCCTAGAACATTGTCCAGCACATAGTCGACACTCAGTAAATATTTGGATGAATGAATGAAAATAAGTAGAAGCAGAGGAAGCTCTGCCTTTCCCCTATCATCTTCACATAGGACTTGCCCAGGAATCATCTCCACAGCCCCAAAACCATGTTTGTAATCATTGTTAACTTGGAGCAGACCAGCCTTACCAAAATCTGCCAAGTTTACCCTAATCAAAAGAGACACAGACAAAATAAATACGATTTCCTTATCTCTCCCCCCACCACCACAGTCATCAGAATAAATGTAACAGATAAAAACATGTAAGCATCTACTCATGTAAATTATATTATTATTGAATAAGTTACATAGAAAATTAATTATGGGGGCGCCTGGGTGGCGCAGTCGGTTAAGCGTCCGACTTCAGCCGGGTCACGATCTCGCGGTCCGGGAGTTCGAGCCCCGCGTCAGGCTCTGGGCTGATGGCTCGGAGCCTGGAGCCTGTTTCCGATTCTGTGTCTCCCTCTCTCTCTGCCCCTCCCCCGTTCATGCTCTGTCTCTCTCTGTCCCAAAAATAAATAAAAAACGTTGAAAAAAAAATTAAAAAAAAAAAGAAAATTAATTATGAATTATATATTATGTAACTAATGTTATGTAAATATAATTATATAAAGTGGTCAGGGCGTATGTCTCCTAATTATATGCAGTTTGCAAATTAATTAACTTGAATTCTCCTACCGTTGTGATACAGCAATGAAAGCAAAACTAAAGTCCAACATTAACTGTGATAGAACAAATAAGTCTAGCTCAGGAGGTCTTTTCTAAAAGGCATCAATTGAAATGGAGCTCCATATTTGTTCCACACCCATGAGGTCTGTTTCCTGAAACATGACATCTGTTATTTGTATAACACAGACATGCTTATCTCGGCTTCACGGGGGAGCCTGTGCAAAGCTTTTCCTCCATCCCCATGTTGTGATCTGGCAGCTGGGCTAGAAAGAGAGTGAGTGCTTGGTGCTGAAAACAAGTTTTTCAGGTAACCCAATGCGGTCATCGGGGTTCAGTTAGGAAACAGAAACCATAGCAATAAACGGAATTGGGAAACTTTCAGTTGAAGAATTGTTTGCCGAGTAATTGTTTACTGGAAAGGTTGAAAGACAACTCTGCAGAGAAGGACGTCCACCTCTTGCACGAGGGAAGAGTGCACAAGGAAATGAGTCTGTAGAGGAGAGCCCTGCAAGGCTGAATCAGCCGCTGTGGTGGGAACATGGCTGCTGCAGGAGCACACACTGGCTGCCTGTGAAGGAACTGGCTGGAGGAAGTTCTGGAACCCTGGGAACTGGCCACCAGTGTGGGACACATTTAAGGGCCAGTTGCAGGAAGAGAAGCTGGTCCACCAGCCTCCCAGTGTCCCTCTAGCACCCTCTATTGGCAGAGCCTAACGTCAAGAGGCAAAGGAGAAAGGAAGCTTGCAGAGACCAACTCTAGTATCACAAAGCCGGGCAAGCAAGGTTCCATGGGGAACCTGGGGGCCCAACTTAAGAACTGACACCTCCCCAAACGACATATGGGGCAAAAACTATTTCTGGGTTTTATATATTCTGGCCACTAATCCTTTTTGTATTCACTGCGCCATAGAGGTTTTGTTCCGTTCTCTCCCCCATCTGATGGCTCTGATTTTATTTTTTATGGCATTAAATGAAATCACCTTGGTACCTTGGCTCCGTATTAGCATCATCCAATGAGCTTTTACAAAATACTGAGAACTTAGCAACTGTATTTTAAAAATCTTCTCAGGTAACTCTGATTTGCAGCCAGAGTCGAACATCTCTGGACTAGGTGTGGCAAGAAGGCAGGTTGGCACACAGATAATATGACTTTGGGTCAGTGTAGGCCTTCAAAGGCTCTCTAGTGGAAAGGTTCTGGGGTAAGATGGATCTGTTCCACCTGTGCAACTCCAGGCAAATTAAATACCCTCCCTAAACCCCAATTTCCTTCTCTGTAAAATAAGAGACGGGGAGGGAAATGTGACGGGTCTCCGCATTAACATGAAGAGCAAATGAAATAATATATGCGACATATTTAGCACAGGGCTGGTAATTATTAAGTATTCAATAAATGATATTTATAGTGACAGAGATGATGACTGTTTTCACTTGCAAAGATCATTTGTGTACGACTTTCTCTGAATGGCAACCAACTGTGACACTTTGGACAGAGCAGGATGTTACAGTGTCTAAAGGGACACGTTTTGCGAAGATGGGTGCCTTAGTAAGTATAAGTAGCTAATTGTAGGGTATCAGAAACAGACAAGTGATTACCAAGCTGCTACTAGACATAATAAGATGGTGTTACATTTGTCCAGAGTACTCCACAGTTTCCAGAATCACTTTTGCTTATTTTCATTTCATTTCCAGAATTCACTCCTTTTAGTAGCTTAGTAAAGCTGTTTGACTTCATGGTGAAAGTGGGGTGTCTGGGATGGGTTTTGTTGGTTTTAAACTGATGATCTTTTACTTAAGAGTGCTGAGATAAATTTCTAGGCCTAAGAGGGAGTCTCTCCTGCCCGGGATGCCACGAAAGCAAACCAAAACTCAGATAAAACTTTGTGTCCCTGTAAATGCTCTGCTTGACCAGAAACACAGCATATCAAAATGCCATGCCGACCCCCAAATGCCATGCCAGTTCTGGGCTCTGTACTTACCCCTTTGCTCCTTACTCTTTGTCCTGTACAAGCCTCCTGTCTTCTGCCCCAGTTTGCAGGCCTCTGGACCCTTGGGAATGGAGACTGCCCACTTCACAAAGTGTTAAGTTTGTATCACCTACATTGTCTTCTTTAATCATTTTAAACAACAACTGTGTGGTTTTGGGCAAGTTGATGGATCTCTCCAAACATCAATAGCAACATTTATGAAATGGAGTTATTAAGAGGATTACATGAGGTCATGAATGAATAGGCCTGGAAGATAATAGATACACATTAAATGATAGTTTATTTCAGGTGTAACTTGAAGGAAAAATACCCTCTCCTTTGGCATCTGAGGGGTTTCTTGGATAGGCTAAAACTTGCGCTGCTGTGTGCTTTGGGATGAAGAAAGGATATACCCAAATATTAAATTTAATATCAAAAAAAAAAAAAAGCAAAAGGGAGAGAGAGAGAAACTTGACATTCAAAGCTTTTGTGGGTGTGTGTATTTAAACGATGTAGGTGGTCTACATGTGTAGAGGGCCGTTCTATTAGTCATTGGTGGGAGAGAGCAGGAGAAAAATCACAACACTGCCACTGCTTTGCTCTGAAACGAGAAAGGCTATATCCATGATAGAAACACAACTTCTTTGAGTATGCTGCCGCAGTTAGGAGGAAGGACTAGTATATGCATGGGCATCAAGGGGAGGTGTTAGGGAAGGGGCAGGGAGTGTTGCAGAATTAACTAGCTTTTAAGGTGTGACAGGTGATGAGAGATGATGAGGATCATGCTAAACTCAAGAGCTAATACTATCCAGAGGCATCCAAGTTTCAATATTCAAAAGCTGTGCCAATAAAAAAAAAATCCAGTTTCCTGCTGGAATCAGCCTGCAGGGCTCCTAGTTTTGACCTTTAATTTAGACTCCATTATCTGTGGGATGATAATGGGGGTTCCTACTGGTCAACCTGAAAAACCATCCCCCTATTCTAGTGGGGGAAAGGACGATTGGCTTTGGAGAACTGAGCCCACCTTCGGTCGTCCTGATGACGCTCCCTGTGAGGTCAGACTGGTTGAATTACTATGATTAGAAGCATGTTCTGGGGGGATTACAATGCCCTAGGGATTGTCCGGCAGATGGGAAGGGGCTAATTCCTAGGTAAAGAACATCATCAGTTAGGATAAGTTTCCCAAACCGAGGGGATGCAGAATCAGAACTCCAGCTATGAAAGGTTGAAAAAAGAGGTGCATCCTTAGAAGGTCATTGTGGAGTAAACCCAGGAATTATGATATATCCATAGTCTCTTATTATAGGCTTAGCTTTTTGAGTTTCCTTCTATGATCATGGGAGGAGTCATATTTAATGTCCGTTTCAAATTTAAAAATTTGTATGTAGAATTTCCTTTAGACAGACTAACTTTTCAGTAGAGCTACATGTAGCCATGTATTGTGGCAGGATGCAAAACTAGAGAACTGGATTGTAACAGTACACTGAACCTTCCCTATATTCATTCTGCAACTCCAGAAGAAGAGGAAAGAGGTCCAGGAGTTCCAGAGAGTGACCACCTGTGGAGTGGTGGTCTAGAGTGAGGTTGAGAATGACCACAGACGATAGCTGCAGCATTGAGTTGAATGAGAATATGAAAACTCCTTTCTCCAAAATACACTGACAGTGGTAGTGGTTCTCATTCTGGCTGCATGTTAAAATCACCGGGGTGGGGGGTGGTTTTATTTATTTATTTTATTTTTTATTTTTCATATTGAATGGAATTTATTGTCAAATTGGTTTCCGTACAACACCCAGTGCTCATCCCAACAGGTGCCCTCCTCCATGCTCATCACCTACATTCCCCTCCCGCCCACCCCCCATCAACCCTCAGTTCTCAATATTTAAGAGTCTCTTATGGTTTGCCTCCTTCCCTCTCTGTAACTTTTTCCCCCCTTCCCTTCCCCCATGGACTGCTGCCAAGTTTCTCAGATCCACATGTGAGTGAAAACATATGATATCTGTCTTTCTCTGCCTGACTTATTTCACTTAGCAGAATACTCTCCAGCTCCATCCACGTTGCTACAAATGGCCGGATTTCATTCTTTCTCACTGCCAAGTCGTGTTCCATTGTATATATAAACCACATCTTCTTTATCTGGGGGGTGGTTTTAAAATGCTCAATGCCCAAGCTGCATCCTAGGATAACTGAACAGAATCTTCAGAGGATGAGACCCGGGCATCAACATTTCAAAAGTATCCGGATGACTCCAATGTGCAACCAACATTGAGAACGCTAGGTAACCTTTGTCAGGGGACAAGCAGGCAAGTTGACATCAAGGTTTAGAGGTAAGACAACTGAAGCCCGCTGAAGTTGAAAAATCTGTTAAAGACCGCAAATGATAGCTTTGGCATAAGTTTTTTGACAGGCTCCGAGACTCTGTGTCAGAAGTGCCTTTCTGGTGGTCTTTCCTGTTCTCTTGTTTCAATCTAGAATTTCGCAAGAAGTTGCTTCCTGGGAATAATTTATATTTTTGAAGGGATTATTTGGGGTTTGTAAAAGGATGAGAATAGAAACATTTAAGCCAAATGATCAGGGTAAATATTCAAGTGACAAATGCAGAGAAATATCAATCCTGGAGTAGTCTGGGAAGCCTGTCTTTCAGGGACAGTTAGTTGGCTGAGGAGGACATGACTGGGTGTCCCTTTAGACTGCTTTTGCTAATAGTTCCTTACAGTGGAACTCACGGTGGCATAGGGATGTGAAGAATACAGGTGCTCTGAGCTATTTTAAGAGCCCCAGGCGGTGGGTGAGGCAGGTAGCATAAAGAACAGACACCTGCCACAGGTTTGAATGTTCCTACAGGGTGATCTGATCAGGTGAGTCTATCTGTTTGGTTTTGTGTTGTTTTTTTTGAGATGCTCTGGTCATGATCAAAGCTTTAACTATGTCCTTACTGGGGGTTCCCACCAGGATTCAGATACCTTACTCTTAAGCTTCCCTCATTTAAAACCAGACTCAAGATTTGAGTGGAAGTCTTGTCTCTCCCAACTTGTTTTAAAAACAAGTCTCAGGGGCGCCTGGGTGGCGCAGTCGGTTAAGCGTCCGACTTCAGCCAGGTCACGATCTCGCGGTCCGTGAGTTCGAGCCCCGCGTCAGGCTCTGGGCTGATGGCTCGGAGCCTGGAGCCTGTTTCTGATTCTGTGTCTCCCTCTCTCTCTGCCCCTCCCCCGTTCATGCTCTGTCTCTCTCTGTCCCAAAAATAAATAAACGTTGAAAAAAAAAAAAAAAAAAAACAAGTCTCAGATTTTTAAGTTGAACCTACTGTACAACTTTCATATTCTTGTTAAAGCAATTCTATGGCCCAAGGACAACTTGGGATTTAAAGAAATATCTCTGTAAGTGAAGAGAATTACTACATCTGGGAGGAACTCTGGATTTATGTCAATGTTTGTCTACTTCCAGGTATGTTCAGAATGAAAGGAAACTTTTGTTGTTGTTGTTTCAGTAGAAAAGAAAATATAGGAGGGGCCCTTACAGAGAATCCCCCTGAGACAATAACTCTGAAAAGACAATACATCATCCTGGAAGATGCCCTGAACCAGGGATCAGAAGTGCTGGATTCCAGCTGGGACTTGGCCACACATGAGTTCATTGAGGCTCCTTAGCCATAAAATAGGGTTCTCTGCAAAGTCCTTCCAGGTACTAGGATTATAGGAGGAACACATGACTCTTAACAAAGTGATGTTGGAATGTGCCTTATGATTTCCATTTGCAAAACTAAATATATCTATGCTATTTTCTTTTATTATCAGAAATATCACTTAACTTGAGTAATTCAGAAATCAAGAAGAGAAATAATCTGGCACCTATATATACAGTCAGTAACAGAGTTGGGACTAGAGGAAAAAAGAAGGCTATTCAGGTACATGTAATAGCTCAAAGGACAGGTTAGAAAGCCAGACCAAGTCTTTGTTTCTTGTCTTGGCTGTGGGAAGAGCTGAGTCACCTTGTGACTAGATCCATATTGCTTTGTCCATATGGAAGATGTATGTGACTAGCTAATTCTTTTAAATGTACTGCACATTGGTGACAATGAGGTCCAATTTGCTCTCTTGATACTTCTAAGCAATGGAAGAAGAATGCATTAAAGAGTAAGACAATTATCAATTTACAGGAAATACATAGGACAGAGGAACATGCTAATCATTACCATGAGGATACCACCAGCAAAAACCAACTGTGGGAACCTCTACGGGATAAAAGACTCCATTTGTTCAACAAGTAAATTTCAAGATAAAAATAGAGAATTGAGGGGTGAACATATAGATTCAAACTGAAGTTGAGAAATAGCAACCAATTGTTTGGACCTTATTTAGCTTATGATGAAATAAAAACAACTATAAAACAGTGTTAAATTTGAGACAATTAGAAATTTGAACAGCAACTAGATATTTGCTATCACAGAATTGTTGCTAAGGTTTGATGTCATACTGGTACTGTGGTTACTCTAGAGTCCTTAATTTTTAGAGATGTATAGTGAAATATTTATAGAG
This sequence comes from Lynx rufus, assembly GCF_022079265.1. Lineage (NCBI taxonomy): Eukaryota > Metazoa > Chordata > Mammalia > Carnivora > Felidae > Lynx > Lynx rufus. The sequence goes on from NW_025814889.1 coordinate 47,464,805, forward strand.
TGAATTATACAATTATGGAACTTGCTTCTAAATAATATGGAGGAAAGGGATAGGATATGGTTGAAACAGGACCAGCATAACTTGGTAATTGTTGAAGCTGGGCCATGGACACAGGGAGTTCATTATACCATTTGGTCTACTTTTGAATATGTTTAACATTTTCCATGCTGAAAAGACAAAAAAGGTAGATGACAGTTATTACGGAGGGAAGAGTCTTACAGAAACTAAAAAATGGCGCTACGATTACAATCATTTAATTTCGCCCAACCCCCTACCAAGAGAGCACAGCATCAGCTAGCAGAAACAGATTCCCAACTCAACCAGAGTCATGAGTCCAGACTACTACTGACAACCAGAAACTGACTAGAAAATAAATTTTTCCCCACCAACATCTTGTTATAATACATTTTTCTAAGCCAAGTAAAGAAAGGACAAAGACTACCCCCGCCCTCCCAAAAAAAACTCTGATTCTGGATTTTTTTTACCCTGATAATTTGTGGTAGGTTTCTTTATTTTTTGAATATAAAGTGACAGAAATAATTTGCCATTAGAAAAGAGAAAGAATCTTTGACTATTTACAGCTTTTATACATCACAAAGTTTTTCTTGTTTTTATGTTGTGTCTTTTTTTTTTTTAAATTCATTTTAATTTTTGTTCCTGCATCATTTGAACAAGCCCAAACTGGAAATCTATACAGCTCACAAAAAAGCCCTCCACCCAAAAGACCCCCCACCCCCACCCAACCCCAATGAGAAACAAGATAAATCAAAAGAATGAAATCAACTTATTTCTTTTTTTTAAGGTAAGTCATTTGCTTATATATATACTTGTAATTATTTTTTTCAAGTTCAAACACCAAAACCCAAGAGAGAAAGGAAAAAATAAAAAGACCCAGTCATCCGCCCCCTCCCCCCACTCCAGAATTCTCAATTGATCCCTGCACGTCCAAAATAAGAAATATATATTTACAGAAAACAAACAAACAAACAAAAAAAAAAAAGAACTTGGAGGTGGATGGGCTGGGGATCTGAGAGTCAAGAGGAAGGAGAGCCGGCCCCAGGGAGGGGGGGCAGATCTGGGCCTCACAGAGTCAAGGCAAGCCTGAATCTTCTGTGTTTTCCCTGGGGAGCCTACTGCACTGGGAAAACTATGAACGTGTCCCCTCTGCTGTGTGACCTCAGGAGGGGGGCGGCTCTGAGTTTGCAACCCAACCCTACAGTGGATTCATATTTTGTGGTTTCCATCATCATCACCCCCTCACAAATACATGTGTACGCACAGACTCACGGGCACACACGCACGCCAGTCATTGTGGCTAATGTAATTATGACACTGATGGAGCACTGAATCCTGTCAAGTGGAAGAAAAGAGATGTGCCCTTACGGACGAGAGCTCATTGCCCTGTCCCATCCCTTCTCTGTTCTCCACTGCAATATGCCGCGTAGCTCCCTGAAATGTTTCCACAAGCATCAGGGCTACTCTGAAGTATTAACGCTGGGATGGTCATTGGGTAACAAAGCTCCTATGAAGATTTGCCCCTCACTTCCTGCAAATTTCCTTAACAAACAGGTGCGCACAATTAACCAGGTGCGGCAGGCAACCTGAACTAGGGGAAATCTGAGGCAGATAAATGGAAGCCATGCTGTTTTCCGCTCAACTTTGAAAGGTTGCACTCCCAGAGGCCAGAAAGCAGAGAGAGGGCATGATGAAACCATCCCTGGCTAGCTTCACTTGTTTCCTCCTCCCTCCTAAATGGGTTTCTGTAAGTCTTCAGTGCATAAAGACCAGATAATCCCTTGAGTTGGGTGCAATATCTTTTCAACACAAGAGCCAAGCATGGCATTCAACAAGCCAGGATGAACACAATTTAATCTTTGGGGGGAAAATGCCAGGCCGGAACAAGACTAAGCCAAGGGGTCCTTTTCCTGATGACAGAGAAGCTGCACTAGTAGCAGCCATCACTGTGACCAAATTCCTGCCCTGTTCCAGAATCTGTGGAGGCTTGGAGAACTAATGCACTAGAAATGGCTGAACGGCTTCTGTATCTTTTCAAATTATGAGAGGTACCCTGTGCAAAGAGCGCGGGAAATGAAATAGAATGAGCACACCATCTGTGTTAGAAGTATGTGGAATGTTCCTGGGGGTAGACTCTAGGTTGCTCTTGCTCAATCTCCAAAAGCCAACACGGTGAATTTTTATTCTTGCCTCCTTTCGTGAAATTTCTGATTTTTTCAGGCCCTTCCTATAAGCCTTCACTCATGCCCTTCATGCAGCCCCACTCAAAGTCCTTTTCCTAACTCTCTCTTGCTCTTTCAAACCTTTCCTTCAGGTCTTTTAAAGACTTTCAATCATCTTCTATGCTACTGTCCCCCTGGTCCTCTCTAACACAAGAAAATACTAAATAAAAATGGTCAGCCAGAGAACACTTTAATTTAGCAAAACTGAACAGAAGGAGATCTGCTTTCTGATCCTTTTACTTTGATTTTTTTAAAAAAGATAAATGAGGAGAAAGGTGAACAAAGAATTATGATTCCCTTAGGAAAACTACCTTAGTTGGGAGCCTTGAAAATAGGACAAGATTTACAGTAAAAATATGCTCTTTCCAGGGCAAAGAGTCAAAATGTGGCCTCAACCCACAATCACATTTGCTTATGTCTAAAAAATATGCTATGGCCTACCAAAGAGGGCAATAGAGCTTTTAGCGTAAGTTAAAAAAACAAAAACAAAAGCAAAACAAAAACAAAAACAAAAACAAAAACAAAAACAAAAACAAAAACACAACAACCCAGACATCAGGATTGAAGAAGAGGAGCCAGAATTCCCTGTGCTGCTGGCAAGACCCTATCCCCATCACTTGCAATCTTACCACTTCAGTCTGACAAAGGGACCATCAAGATTGATCCGAAATACCTGTAAGCCTTGCTTGGGACAGTCACCATGAGAAGCCCAAGTCTCATCACTCAGACATTCATTCCCAGATGACCAGCCATTTCCCATCTGAGCTCATCTCCCATCCTTTACGAGCTCCCCGTATCCTTCCATGAATCGGTGGTTCATCATTGGCCACAACCTTGACAACTGCTTTCAGCTTGCTCTCACAGACACTCGGCTTTTCCTTGAGGGCCTTGTAGCCCTCTCAAGGGGAGACATTTCTTCTCCCACGTTTCCCATGCCACTTAGAACCTTCCTTTCGCCTCATTGCTATGGCTGGACCACCCCTCCCCCCTTCTTTAAAAATCAAAAGAAAACAAGATGAAAAACCAGCTTCGAGGCACATTAGACTATACCAGCTGCTTTTCCTACCCGAAGCAGTTGTTTAAATACTCTAGGATCACCCTCATTCCAGTCGCTGTCTTCAATACCATTCCTGTCATAATTCGTGTTGCCTTCCAAAGCCACATAAACCATTGTTGCCACCTCCTGGCCGCTCAGTTCCTTGGCCTCTGCTCCTTCAATAACTTTTCCCTCCACCTAACCTCTGCCCACAGCCCCGCACCAGCCCAGACCGTGTCACTACAAATAATTGCAACATCCCTGTAGTGGAAGCCTCGAGCGTCCACTCTGACTCAGCTCCTAATTTCCAGATAAGTCCTTCTGGAACATGATTCAATAATTTGGTGACTCCAGTCTGCCTCTCAGTCTCCTCCCCTGACCACACCTCATTGTTTCTGATTCCCTAAAAATCCTCACCTTTCTCCTCACCCAGCTTGGATTCCATGGCCAATCATCATCTCTACTTCACAATTGCCCTTAACTGTGTCTTACTGTCTTCACTGCATTCACCTGGTTAAACCCCAGCCCTGCTTAAATTTAACTAAGCTGGATGTAGCTGAAGAAAATTTCTTAAATTTCTTTTAAACTCACGACTTTAAGAAACTCAAGTCAGTCCTTTGTGTCACCCAGCATGTCTCCTACACTTTCTTTGTTGCTTTACTCTTCTGCTAGATGGCTATATAAAGTAATTCAGATCTTTTTCTCTTCCCAAACCTCTAATACTTACTCCTGATATTCAGTCTTAGCTGATCAACTTCCTTTGTATTTCACTAAAAAGACATCAATCAGAAAAGATGTACTCCCACCATCACATTTACCAACCAATTTAGGCATGTGTCCAAGGTCACTACTCTATTACTCTAACAACCTGGTTAGTCTCCTAAAGTCACTGCCCACTTGTGCCCTGGATCTCACCCGCTCTCATTTCATCAAAGACATCATTCCAGCAAGTGTCCCCTCCCCTGGGTCATTCTGGTCAGCCATACACAGGCTGTTATTTCTCCCATCTTAAAAAAAAAAAATCCCTTCTTGGACCTCACAGCCTTTACCACCTCCTGCTATTTCTGTGTTCTCTTTACTCCTAAGAGAGTTGGTAGTTCTTTTTGTCTCCATTTCCTCTCCTCCCATTCTTTCATGAACCCACCACTTTCGTGCCTATGTCCCCACCTGTCCACTGATACAGCTTTTTCTCAGCTTATCAGTAAAATGACCTCCATGTTCCCAGATAATCTTATTCTACTCGTCGATTTGCTCCTGGCTGGTCCTCCCAGTACTGCTTTCTCTTCATCTCTGAAGGCTCTGGCCCAGGGACTCTCTTCTGTTTAGTCACTCCCTGGATCCAGTCTCATGGCTTCAAATACCATCCAAATGCCTACGAATTCCAAATTTATATCTCTAGGCTCTACTTCATCCCTAAACTCCAGACTCATATATCCAATAGCCTAATCAGCATTTCTACTTAGGTGTCTGATGGACATTTTAAACCTACTATAAGGCTCTCTTCCCCAATCTGCATTATCTATAGGATTTCCATTTGATTAATGGTGACTCCAAACGTTCCAAACTGGTAGTTGACTCCAAAAATTCTAGGGTCATTTTTGATTTTTTTTCTCTCTCTCTCTTACTTAATGTCTAATACAACAACAAAACCTTCAAAATATTTCCAGAACCCGACCATTTTTTCACCACCTCTGCTAACACTATGGTCCAAGCCACTGTCATCTTTTACCTGGATTAATGCAATAGCTTCTTAACTGGTCTCACTGCTTCTCTTGTTGCCTATGCGCTCATGGTATACTCTCAACACAGCTATCACCGTGCGTCTTTTAAAATGGAAGTCGGGTCCTATCAGTTTCAACTCAGAATCCTCTAGTGACTTCTCAGCTTGCTCTTGGTAAAAGCCCTTAACACTGGCCTACAAGCCCTGTGTGTCAATACCACCCCTCTGACCTCTTCTCTCATATTCTCCTCACTCATTGGCATCCCGGCTCTTCCTCAAGGATCTCAAGCATGTGGTTTGACCTCATGGTCTCTGCAATTGCTTTCTCTTTGCCTGAAAAACTCTTCATATAGAAAGCCCCACAGTTTACTCCCATTGGGGCCATTGCTCAAATGTTACCTTTTTATAGAAACTTTTTCTGTCCATCCTACAGAAAGTAGCAACCCATACCCATATCCTACCCCCCTTAATCTGCATTGTTTTTCCTCTGTGGCACTTTGAAGTATCTGACATGAAATTTATGTATTTATTGTCTATGTCCTCTCATAAATACGTAAGCTTCATGAGGGTATGGACTTCATGTGGCTCACTTCTGTATCCCTGGCATGTGCTTTTTATTCAATAAATAGCAGTGCGTGAATAAACCATCTTTGTAAAACATGCTCCTACAGGCCAAATCTCCCAAAAAGAAGACTTTGAGGGAAAAAAAATCTGAATATTTATTTTAAACTTTAACCAGATTCCTAAATGACAAGAGTAGAATTTACATTCTGACTTGAGAACTCTCCTTGGGTTTGCTACTTTTTTTTTTTAATAACTAAGAATGAAATGACCTTGAGTCTCACTCAATGGCTCTCTCCCCCTCTCCTTCTGTTTTCTAAGTCCTAAATCCATTGTGGGTACAATAGCATTTATAGAGATTCTAATATTTGGGAAGATTACTTAACATCTTAGCCTTTCTGGTTTGCTTAGACCATATGATCTATTGCCCTTTAATAATATTTTATGGCTTAAAAGATCATGTGTCTGAGTTGGTAAAATCCATGTTAATATGTGTAAGACTCAGGATTAAATCAATCCATAAAATGCCTATTTGTAATCTAATCTACCAATTTCCTTCCTGAGGTAAATAGTAATCAGATTAGAAACCTGGTGTTTTCACTGGGGAAGAGAAGAAATAATTTTATTTAAAAGATTTTCTCTCTCAGAGGTGACCTAACTTTGTGATCCAAAATCATTCCAAAATTGAAAAAAAGGTTCAGCTAACTCTATTCCCCTGATATATTTTGTTCTTCACAGTGCCCTTTGGCTTCCCAATTTAAGTAAATGTAATCATAATGGGTCTAAGGCTCTTCTACTCAAAATATTCTTGACTGGAGAATGAAAACCACTTGAGAGAAGCTGCCCTAAAGGTCTGTAGATGAATTTTTGAAAAGTTAAGGTGCAATGCTTATCAATGTCTTCCTGGAAGGAAGCCTATGCCTCTTTCTAAAGTTATTCTGTTGCCAATGTTTTGCACAATCAATAGCAGCAAAGCTTCTCCTCTGCCAGAGCTCATAGGGAGCAGCAAACACATCATTTATGGAATAGACCACAGCACCTGGATGTTGGTGTCATCATCTCTTCACCCCCAAACCATTCTACCCTGAGTTCTCCCTTCACTGCGTTTAAAAATTTCTAAGCTCAGTGAGGAGCATTTTTTTCAGAGTAAAGCTCTTTGTCTACTTGTTACTGAATCTGTTTCCTATTTCACTTTTCTCTCCCTCATTCCAAAGGAGACACGATAGAAATGCTTAAAAATATAATGTACAACAGCTCATTGGGTGAGAGACTTAGAAACTCTGTGACCTTAGGGTACTGTCATATCACCAGCACGTTCAGACTGACATCTGAACATCCCACATCACACAGGGGTTGTGCTTTGAAACAATAAAAAAGAGAGAAGACAGTAACAACCACAAAGAGCCTCCATATACACGACAGGCACCTCAATCAAAGCCCTGGTGCACATTCTCACAGAGATTGCTTAAAATTCCAAAGCACACCCCTCTCCACTGGTAGAACTGCAGGCTATCACTGAGGGCACACAATTTCCCAGCACTTGACCTTGAGTTGAAGCACCTGGTAATATGGCCTTTCTTGTTTGCTTATCATTCTCCTTTTTACCTTCTCTATCTTCCCAAGTTAAAATACTGAGAAAACCGTGAGAAATCACCAAGAGTTGCTTTAACAATCTAATAGTTTAGATAATACTGCATCTTAAGGAACACATCCCTCCATCATAGGAAAGGAGGAGAGGAGGGAAACAAAATCATGACAAGGAACCAGGAGAGCTGCCAGGAAGACCGAGAGGCGAGAAGAGTTTCCGTGTAAGGAACCTGGAAGGTTCAATGCTAAAACTTACACTGAAATTGCCAGAGACATAGGTATTTTGGCCTATTTCCTGTTACAGCTATTATTCTCTTTGTTCAGTACCAAGCACTCAAACTTGTTTTGGAATCATGGCTGCCAGGAAAGGAAGAAGAGGTGACTCTAGGGGAGAGACCAGAACTCCCCAAGTGGCGAGGATTGAATTTCCTTATGAACTTCCATAGCAAACTTTGCCAGTAGGATGTGTGATTGGTGATGGCCAAGTAGATTTCCCCCATGATGTGACAAAGGAAGCGAAAAAGAAACGAAGGTTACCAGAAAACAACAATAACGACCCCAGAAGATAGTAGCTTTGTTCTTGGTCTCATTTATCTTTCTGTCTACCAGGCTTTACCCAAACACGGTTATGCAGATTATTCTTTCATGTAAGCAACAGAAAGCAAGAGGTCAAGGAGAGGTGTGAGCTGCCCAGGTGCCAATGACCAAATGGACAAGCCTGGCTTGGAGAGAAATCAAAGTCACAATATGAGAGGAATTACATCTTGCTCCCATCTCAGTGACATGCAGAGGCTGCTGCTCAGTAGGAATTCCTGGGGTCTGAAATTGACTTAACTTTTGTCTGCCTCTCCATAAAACACCTAGCACCCAGGACCACTAAAATCTACCACAAATGGGAAAGTACCCTCATTTTCTGTATACCGTCGGCAGCTTCAGTCTTACGCAGATATGGATTTTATCAAGCCATCCTTTCAAGCTATGCTTCAGGTTATCTTCTTCATTTCTATTATAATCTTGATACTGAGCACAATAGCTCCATTGAATAATTCTGTTATTTTATGCCTTTATGCCCCCACGAATCCTCTTATCTCCCCCCACCCCAAAGACTATCGCTGTAGCATAACAGGGAATGGTCATCTCATGGGATTATGATGCTCTACATGCTCACCAGCGGTTGGCCACGTTACATCATTGATGTTACAAGCACCACGACCCATGTGTCTGTAATGGCACTCGTGTGAAGGATGACGTCACTGTGGAGTCAAGATAGAATGACCCTGACCCCTCTCTTAGTTTACTGTGATACCATCATGATTTCATGTGGCATATGGAGAATCGAAAAGTAGAGAAAGATATTTGTAATTGGCTGAATTCTAAACTTTGACCTTAAGGAAGATTCAAGTACCCTCCTCTACATCATCCCTCTACATGAGAATAAAACTTACCTCCTCTCTAAGCCCATATTCTTTCCTGAAACCAGGTTCCTGAAGCAGCCTCTGGGAATGACTACACTGTAAAATTGACTATATAGAGGATTCCCCACACCCATTTAAGGACCTTTCCATCTTCCTACTTCCTGTCCTGTCTTCCCTCTGGGGACAGGATGATCTAACGAAGTTAAAAAAAATCCACATCGAGGTAAGAAACTTCGAGCTCTTTTACTGTTCTTGGTATAAGCAGAATGCTCTCCGTACATGAACTAAAACCAGTTCTGTGGCAAGATTAAACTAAAGACACTATCCTCTTTGGAAAGACTAATAATAACTTCCTGAGCTTGGTATTATTCATCAGTGAACAAGTAAACTGCAGGAGAAATGGTTGCAGGGTTCCCTGGGTTCAGGATGCTTAAAGAATTAACTATTATAATCTTGGGGCAAAATCAAGATTTCATAATGATTCTCAGGAGACCTTTATTGGTCTTTGCAATGCCCACACTTCCCTTCTTCATGCTTTAGGCAAGCAATAATGATTGTGCATCTAGGGGTTATAGGGCCTTCCTTCTGAATTCATTGTATATGTGAACTTCCATATACTTCTACTTCTGTTTCCTGAACAAATTCATGCCTTAATATTGGAATCGGGCTTGCTGTGTTTGGCTAAATTATAGGAGTACCCAGAAGAAGACTCTTGGGGGCTCTCCCCTGAGGTTCCCTCCTGTGGGCTGACCAAAACTGCTGATATCTTTAGAGTATTTTGATTTCCTCACACACACATTCCTGAAAACTTTCTTCCCCATGTTAACACTTTGCAAGAAATCCTCTGCCTCAGTTTTCCTTAAGCTTTTTATTTATGTGGGTTACATGCCACATAAAACATGTTTAATAATAATAAAATTATTCACATTGCCTTACTCTACAAAATTCAAAGACATTTGTCTCGTTTGGCCTTCAACTTTTCCTCGTTACAGAAACTTTTCTACCTCTCTCTCATTTTCAAAGTTCTTGCCCTGTTCTTACCTCTTTGACTTGTCTCTGTAGACTCATGTGTACTCTGGACTGTGTGTGTGTGTACGGGTCTACAAAGAAGACAGATTTCCATGGGAAAGGTCTGGATAAATCAGCTGCCTGGCTTTAATGATTTTTCTCCACTGTTAGATGCTTAACAAAGGGTGAGGGTGGACAATTCAGGTGGCATTACCCAGTGAGCTAGGATGAGGGTTGGAATTTCAGACAACCTTTGGTTCTGCCGAAGAATTTCCTAAATAACCTTAGTTTTGACTAATCACAAAATGTTGCTGTGCTTCAAACTTTTCATCTGTAAAATTAAAAGGTGATCATATTTTCGTGCCAAAGGAGGCTATGTGGAAGAAGGGGTTATGGTAAATTATCCCACATTCACAAACCAAGGAAATTTGATTTACTCAGAATGTACCCTAGGCTAAATATGGTGGCCAACTAAGTGGGTTGCTGGTGACCCTAGAAACTCTATCCCCCAAGGAGCGGGTAGCAGGCTAGAAACTGCCATAGCTCAGGTCATTTTTACATAATTCAGAATGATCAAGCAAAGACTCTTCAAATTTCTGCTGCTCCATTTCTTGTGCCTGTTACCAAGAAATAACCAAGGTAATTGCCCTGATCAGTGGAGCAATGTAGTAACAAAGTTGTTCTCTCTTCTGGGATCCAAAGTACCCAGGATGCACAAGCAGACTCTGTCCTCAGTCATTAAAGGACAGTGGGGCTGACGGAGCTAGGCTTTTTGGACTCTGGCTTGGAAGCATTAAACACTATGCACATGTTCAAGCTCTGTGCCCTCTGAGTGTTATGTGTGCATCATTCAGGACATAGAATACTTCCGGATCTCTAGACTGAGAAAGAACAGTAAGAGAATGTCAGAGATAGTAAGTGGATGAGGGAGACAAAGCTGTATGAGTCCTGGTTGTCTTCCAATGACATTTGCATCAAAGAAAGGGTATTGTCAATATTTCATGTTTTTCTCAGTAAGAATTCTATCTGGATGCTTCTCTAGTCTCCTTTCTTCCTACGGACATGAAGTCTTGATATTTTCTCTGCTCCTGACCCTGGAAGAAGAAAAATTTGTGAATCTCCCAAGGCACATATTGCTATTCCTGTCCCCAGTGAGGATAGACCTCTCTACCCTGCTCATAGTGTCGTCAAGAAGAGATGTGGGCACATATGGGTAAGTATGTATCTAAGTAACAGGACTATCTGTCCTTGGGGAGACTGGCTTCTGCTTCTCCATCTTCCTAGCACCGATCCATCAATAGGACATCAGAGTTCCACACGAATTCCACAGGGTAAAACAGGGACAAACACCAGGACAACTAGGTTATTCCATCACAAACAGAATGCTCCTTTCACATAAAGTCTGGATATTCTGCCAAACCTTGAGCTGTCAGTGGATCCACAGGTTAGGTAGAACAAGAGAGAAAACGCTAGCTTCATAAAGCAGAATATGTCCACCCAGTTCTAAATGAGCGCTTTTTGTCTCCCAAGGAGGTATCCCTGTTCCTCCATAAGGCGATTGAAATTGGCAATTTGGAATCTGTTAGAAGTGTGCGCACACAAGCAGTGTGTGTGGACTGGGGAGGTGCACACGCATTAAGGGAGCTCGTGGCAAAGAGATCAGATCAGGCCCAGTTGTGCTGTCCAGGTCACCATGTGGAAGCAATGCAGAAGTTACTGAGGGCACAGCTCAGACAGAGGCAGCAGTATGGCCCGGACCGTGGTTTACACATGGTTCTTGTTGCAGCCAAAGGGAATGTTAAAATAGCCCTTGAATTCAAAAGAAAATGATAAATAACAATGTGACAGTGACATTGGGAGTTAACTACACAGACTATTCTGACTACGACTGAGGTTTCAGGTAGGCATGCTTTATTTATTTTTTTAAACGTCCCCTTTGGAAATAGAGAACAACCTTATCTAAGAGAAAAGGCAGCTCAACACATTTCACATTCCTGTGGCCACATTCCCTGAAGCTCAACTCCTGTCAGATCTCAGAGACTGCGAGTCTCTTAATACGAGGACAGACAGAATCACAGCCTGGTGGCTTAGATTCTGTGGGGAAGGGTGGTGTGACGGGGTCGCTTCCTCTCTACTCAGGTGAGGATCAGGGCCTCTCTGGGTGCTGTAGTCTGAGGGACACGCCTAAGCACTGGCTCAGGCCTGACTGCCTGTGGACATTCAGGATCTCATGGACGTGGTTGGATCCAGGTTCTGCACTCACCACTGGTGGGCACAGTTACAGCTGAAGGCAGGTATGATGTGGTTCTTGCTTTCCTGGCAGTGCCCTGGGCAGCTGTTACCTTTCCTGGTATTTTTGACATTGGAGCAAACAACTTCCAGTCCACACATGAGCATGAAGGTGGTCCCCAGAAGGGGCTTTTAAAATTTTTCTTAAAAATTTATTTCCTTTTCTGCTGCATCTCGGGTTACAAGTGAAAATGGGGAACGGCAGGTATAACTCTGTCCTCAGTCCAATACCCTGGAAATAAGCTCCAAGTTTGCGTCAGTTTTCACTCCCGGGGACTAAAGGAACAGACATCTGGAAGGTCATCAGCTTTCGGTCTTGCCCTTTTCTGAAGCTAGCATCAAAACCAGTAATCAAGGGAGACCCAAGAGACTTGGGTGCAGGCTCCTGGCTTCGTGACATGAAGGGAAACTCCACTGTAGACTTCCTATCCTTTTCCTTCCTCCTACCCTCCCTTAATGTCTCAGATATTTACAGGGAAAAAAATTGACACGAATACCTCTTGGGTAAAATTTCCTCCTGGATATATTATGATGTCCTGGATTTGTTTTCATTCCATTGGTCTAACAACAATTTATGAATGTCCATTATGAGGATGGCGTCTTCCTACCATTCTACCTATTATCAGACAATTTGTTTCACTGGGGTGTGTGTGTGTGTGTGTGTGTAAATTTTTTACATGAGAAATGAAATACACACACACACACACACACAGAGGGGGATTTTGCTCTAAAATGTTAACTACCCCATTTCCAGGAGCAGGACTATCTAGACCTAACAGGACTTTCAAGAAGAAAAATTCTCCCTCGAGACTTACATTTTAATTTTCATCAGGGTGCCTTCCAAGTTGCCACACTTTGCCCCGTCTTGCCAACCACAATGCCTCTACCTCCCTCCTGTCTCAATGAAGAATGGACTTTGTTCACTTTTTTGAAGAAGAGACTTGTCAGAGCCTGTAACTTATTTGAGTCCAGTTCTGTATAGTATGCTTTAAATTAGCACACAATGGCAGAAGATGCCTCCCAAAGGAGATTAATTCCTGACCAATGACATAATGAGATTTACAGACGAAGCTGGCCAGGGGAAGGAAACATTATAAGTGAAAGAAAGGACAGTACCAGCTCCAAGAGGGTCTTTTGGGGAACAAACACAGGCTCGCACAGACTACAAGGAATAAGACAGACTGCTTAGTGGCATACCACAGAGGCAGGGGGGACGTGAATAGGGCTCTGGGAATAAAGGAACAAGAGAGTCATATGGTTAGAGGTGATGTTGTCTTCCTCTAATGCAATGAATCCCTTCACATTTAGAGAGAAAGGATTGCGTTAGAATTCTAAGTCAGCTCATTCAAATTCTAGCCTGCTTTCACTTGCAGTACACAGATCAGAAACAAAGTGCTCAATTATTTCAACACTCAACTTCCCTTTGAGGGAAGTAGTCCTATAGACAAAGCCTCAGATATGGTAAGAAGACAAAGAGTACAGAAAAGAGAGATCACCAAGACAGGTCATGAGCAGCACAGTTTCCCTAAGTCCTACTGGACCTACTTAGGGTCCTACTGGACCACACTTAGGGTCCATAAAACCGTGTGATTACTGAGCCTGAATTGTGACAAGATCCTTCTGGTATGCAAGTTTCAAAAAAAAAAATGGCTACAGATTGCATGAAACCCACATCAATGCCAGCATAGGTCAGGTTGTTAGAGACTCAGTCCAGGAGTGAAGTATCTGGAGACAAGCCCCACTCAAAGCATCTGAAAGCTCCTGATACCTAACATGTGATCAATATCCTCCATAATCTCTCCCTCTGCCACTTATTTCGTTGGTATACATGTAGTATTCCAAGTACTACTAACCATAAAACAGCCACAGAGTAACTTCACAGAGCAAGGCAGAGCCTCAAAAAATCCAAATTCCCATTTGAAATAATAGTTAACATGGACATGTATACATTCAGCATATTGCTGTAATTGTAGGTAGGCGCAGAAATACAGAAATGTGGAGGGACTGATCCTTAGGTTTTACTGCAGATTCAAGTATCCTGTGGGCAAAATAAAGTGACTTCTTTTCAATTATAATTTATAATACCAAATATTTACAAGTACTTTCCATTTGGAAGATACACTGGTAGGTGCTATAGGAGATAAAAAGATGAATAAATGCATGCCCCCTGACCACCACAGGGAGTTTATAATCTAGCAGGAGAGATGAGATGTATAATTAAGTAACCATAAAATAAGATGGTCTGCAACAGATATCACTAGAGAGATACAATTAAAGTGCTATGGACATTCACAAAAGGCATATTTGTAACTTTTTCTGGATGAAGGAAGGTAGACATGTGGTACATTTGTTCTGTTCTTTGAAGATCTGTATATAGAGAGATGGATATTATGCAAGAAGGGAGTGAGATGGGAGAGAGGGAGGAGAGAATTTGGGGCAAAGGAAGCAGTTCAAGAAAAAACACGTGGGGGAAAAAGTCAGTATCGGAAAGGTAAGACAAAAATGTGTGATTCAGCTTATCTGCTGTACAGGCACACACACTGGCAAATTGCAAGAAGCTATTCTTCCTGCTGGATCGTGGCAAGTACAGCCCATTGGAATTTTTTTTTTTCACTTGGAGAATGGCATGATTTAATAGGAAGTGAATACTGAGAAGAGGAGATTCAAATATAAAAACTTAGAAAATGCTGAAAGATATTGAAATCATCCCGACTAGATGGAAGGACCTGAATGAAATGGGGAGATTGGGAAATCCTTGGGGGCAAGACTTTACAGGCTTTCCAGATGATTAGCTGTGTAAGATGAGGGAAACGGAGGAGGCAAAGTGTCTGGAAAGCTTTAGTTTGGTGACAGAAGGAACAGTGGAACCATTAACCAGAAGGGGGAATCTGGTGATTAAGTTCGTTTGCAGGGATTGCCTTGGATATTTGACTCGCCAAGAAATCGTCCAGGAGGTGAACGGAAATATCTGCATTAAGAGGAAATGAAAAGGAAAGTGTAGGTGAGAAGATTTGGAATTCATCCCCGGAGAGTCGTCAAAGTGGTGAAAGAAAGAAACATTGCTACAGAAGCATGGCGATAAAGAGGGCGAGAGGGTCAAGCTCAGAACACCATGGCAAGTCAACGCTGAGGGCATAGGAGGAAGGGCAGGAACCAGCAAGAGAACATAGAGAGAGGACCAGAGGGCTAGGATTAAAGCCAGCACATGCTGCTTCCCAATGGTAAATTTAGGTTAGCGGTGGGGGGACAGGGTCATTGGATTCTGTAACAAGAAGTTCACTGGAATGTTGCCAGAGCAGTTTCGGTAGAGTGGCAGAGTGTAGCCCACTTTGAAAGCTTAAGCCATGAGCATTATTAGGTGAGGAAGTGAAGAAAGACAGGCTACATTTTTGGGATGTTTGGAAAGTGAAAAGATAAAACAGAGGACAGGAATCCAAGAGTTTAAATAGATGGAGAGATTTGCTTTTAGAGATGGTGGTAGGCACGTGTGGAAGAGATGAAAAGCCCATAAGGGAGGTACTGCTGGCTGGAGCGGACCTCAGGACGGGTCAGAGGGTAGGCATCGGAGCACGGGGGTGAGGAGCACTGGGCTGAGAGGGAGGAGGGAAAAGACAAACGAAAGACAGCAGAAATTTAGAAATGGAGAGGACTGGTCATGTGAGGACTCAAGAAATCAGGTGTCTTTTCTCAGCAATGCAGTAGGAAAGACCGCGTGTTGGGAGACAGGACTTAAGGATGAAAGGAAAAATGGAAACCAAGTTTCACAACCACTTGGCAGATGGGACATGGAGTCAACACTGGAGAAATAAAAAAAAGATGTTCAAGCGGGGTAGGGTTCAGGGGACAGCAAACGGATGGCATCTGTGGCCTCGGCACAGGTGGAAGACCCTCCGTTCTCGCAGGGGGAATGGATGACGGGGGTGGGGGATGCAGAGTTGGAAAAGCAACCGGGTGTGACAAGGCAAGAGGCAGAAGCCAGTGCTGCGGAGAGCATGGGGCGATACCAAAGAGGTGAGGAACTTCAGCCAGGGCGGTTGATGGAGCAGAACAGCACAGGGAGCGTGAAGGGAAGTAGGTAAGATACAGAAACTGCAAGGTTGTGGTCAGAGAGAGAATTCAGAGCTTCAGACCAGGAGGTGGAATGATTCAAAAAAAAAAAAAAAAGAAAAAAGAAAGAAAGGAAGGAAGAAAGAAAGAAAGAAAGAAAGAAAGAAAGAAAAAAAAAAAAAAAGATCCAGGCCTGGCTGTGAGAGGAAAAACTGAATCTCTGCGGTGTTTTTTTTTTTTTAAATCACATAATGGAGAATATCTTTGACTCACACCCTGACACCAGAAAAAATTAAAACTTGCATGTATAAATATACTGATTTATGCATATCTATTTATACAAACATAATACATACATTTAAATATTTGATACTTTTGCATTCATATATTATATGCGAGTATAATATATTCCATTTGGAAATCTTTTATATTCGTCACAGTACCAGCCCAGGGGCATCGTTTGTACTGCTCAATAGATACTGGTTTAATTGAAATTAACATATTTAATTAGAGCTTTTATTTTTGTCTCCTGCATAGTACTGGAATCTGCGTCACCCCCTACATCATAACGCTATTAAAATAATTAAAAATAAAGAGAGTTCAGGTTTGAAGTGTGGAAACCAAACCAAATCTTGAAAATAACCGTTTTAAATTGGGCTTCGCGTTGCGCTTTTACCCTTAATCCTTGCGCTGAGTTTCCATTTGTTTCCATTGCCAGAACACGGATTCTACACACCAGAGTCCCAAGGCTATGGGGGATTCTACTCATCCACTCTGCTTGCCACCTTCAGTTCTCATCAGGAGTCCTCACCCCTATAATCACACCAGCAATTATGTTTTAAAGCACAGAACAGTGCCAGAAACTCCCTGTGATGAGCTGTGAGATGGATGCAAATGGACATCCTGGCAGAGAAATAGGGATGGTTTCTAACTTTTCCCACTTATTCCCAGTACTGCTGTCCTAACCCATCATTCTTTGGACAAAATTCTTTTTCCTTGCTTCAATATTGCAAATTAGAGTCTTCAGACTTCACTAATGTCTCCAAGGCATGGAAATAGCATTGGCTCCCATTTTTTTTTTCTTTTTTTGCAGGGGATAGTTTTTTGTCATGAGAATAGATAGGTGTAGATACTTTAAGTGATAGAATCCACAGGGCTCTGGTGTGGTTGAGTCAATGCGGTTGGCATGGGATAGAGGTGGGATGCATTCAGATATCCTGTGATGTTATATACTCTATTGGAACCCCAAACTAGCATGGAATCCTAGGTCTAGACTGGCATTAGACATGTTCAGACTGATGAATCTACATCTTAGTGATGTCCCAAATATCTGATACGTCTAGGAAAGAACTGCCCACTGGTTAAGTAGCACTTGGTAGTATGGTGGCTCCTTAACAGTTAGTGTGCGTAGATATCACTGGGCACCCCCTGTGGCAGTGAGGACACACAGAACATAGACCAAGTGCCACATTGGAAGAGTAATTGAACCGGGACAGAGGACAGATAAGTGCAGTACTTTTGTCATCTTAACACTGATTCGATTTGATCGTTCTAGCTGCCTACTCAGTCACCTATACAGGAGGAGAAGCGCCAGCCTTCCATTTTCTATAGGAAGACTCACAGTTCTTCATCTGCCCAACAAGATAATGAATTTAAGATTCACAAACTACACGCTCATGTGACCACTTATTAAAAATAATTCCTAGCTAGGAGTCCTGTTCTTACAACACATGAGACTTAAATAAAAGTAGGTGGAAGATGAGATGGTTTAAATGTCTTTATATTCTGGAACCTGTATTTTGACTCCCTTCTCTGTTACTCTCTGTGTTCTTTGCTCTCTCCCCCTTCTCTTGCATCTTACTATCTTCTCCTGTATTATCGTCCCAGGAAAAGAGATGAGACTCCTAATGTAAACTAGGTGTTTAAATGTATAAATCCCTAATATGGCTTAATATGTCACCCTTCCTGGGACTGTTTTCATTTAAATGACAGACGAGCAGCTCAGTGCTAGAAGAGTACGTCTGTGTAGGAAGCCAGTAGTTGAAAGTGGGGTGGGCAATGAAAAGGAACGGTCCTCTCAGGACCTCTGAAGCCACACCATGGATCATATACCATTTGTAAGGCCAGGCCCATTCCATTAGAACTGTCCACTTTTAGCTGTTCATCATCCACAATCAGTTCCTTAGACAGAACGAAGAGTCCCTGACACTCAGGTGAAGAAAGCAAACGCTCTACCGAAGTGTCTGGCGGTCTACTGAGCACACATTTCTTATATGGCTTTGGGCTCAGAAAGCACAGAAGTTATGGCCACAATGGCTGGAAATGCCCAGTGCATTCACCAATGATGCAGCTGCATCATGTATGCACACACGGGAATCACTCCTAACACACCAGACAGACACACACAGGGCGTCAAGCAACGACAGGGCTTTCTTAAAGAGAAGGGGATTAAAAGAATACAGTGAGTTCTGGAATAGCTTTTTCCAAAGGCCGTTGCCCAAACCATCTGGTTATTCTGTCCCTAAATCTGGAACTAACTAAACACCAAACAAACAAACAAACAAACAAACAAACAAAAACCAGAAACAAAGAAACCCTAGCTCTTAAGTGAGATGTGCAGGTGACCAGCACGCTGCAGTTTTGGTAATAGTTTCTTCACCTCCCATGCGGAGAATTCCCCCCTTGGGCAACTCCTGATGGCCACGGAAGACTGGGCGGGTGATATTCACCTAATTGTATAGAAGACTCCTATTTTATCACATTACACATGCGTTTGGGCACTACTGACACCACCAACACTTAATGGAATCACTTGGGATTCTTTTTCCCCCAATCACAACATGGCTGTGGCCAGGACGGGGGAATCCACATCAAGGAGGTCTCCCACGTTCTGGCTGAGGATACACAGTGACATACTTTGAAATTACGAGATCCACTGCACATGCATCACTCTGAAGGGTGTGCGCATTCTTGACTCGGGCAAATTCAAGGGGCACGTTAACTGAGGTTGGTTGGCAATGCTAAGATTTAAGCATTGCCACTGAGAGGATACAGGATCAGAGCCACCAACCCGCTTTCCGGTGGAAGGGAATGACAGAGGACACCAAAGATAGAAAGCATGGATTCTGAGGAAAATTGGAACAATTGGTGCTCTCGAGGGTGTCTGTGGAATCTCAGTTTTGGGCAGATTGGGTCTTTGTCCAGGCCCAGTGTGGAATGGATGGGGCTTACTGCTGAATTCATCCTCATGCAATTTTACTGGCTTGTTATTTTGGAATGAAGTAATATCTAGAACTCGACACTGCTTGGCCTTCCTTTCTTTAAGCTTTCTTGAGCAGGCCACGAATACTTTATTTGGTCCCAATTCAAGCATCCAGCTGAAGAGAAGTGGCCAAGGGGCCCAACGAAAAGGTTTAGAAAAATGAAACGATCCAGCTGACAGCTTTCAATGACGGGAGGATAGGACCAAATATGATGTAACGTCTTGCGTAAACGGATTTGGACATTTCATCCCGTGGTAGATAGAGAGAGGCTGCCACCCTTCACAAAACAAATAATCCAGTGAAAGAAACTCTGTTTGTCTGGTTAATAACCCAAGGTCAGGTTACGAATCCCTGGCTCAAGGCAAATAGCACCTTCCTGAGGGCAGAAACGAGGACAGGACAAAATAAAGTCACTATCGGCACCGTCCCTCACATACCCACCCTTCTACGTCTAAAACCAACTTCTGCAATCTTTCTATGGGCAGATCTGGTCATCTTTTTTTTTTTTTTTTTTTTTTTGAGCAGATCTGGTCATCTTTTCTAGAAAAGCATGCATATTTGTAAGACATGTATCCAGTGCTGCCTCCCTGTCACCAGATATCACATGCTTCAAAAAGTAGACTTTGTGGGAATTTTCTGGGTGTGCTTGCAGTGCTGATACCTAAGGAGTGAGGGAGGGCGTAGGGAGGTTGCCAGCACTCAGGTACTAGGAAGAAAAGAATTGGCTTTGATATGGTTGTTAAACATCACAAGGGGGCTTCTGGGAGATTTCTCAGGACTGAGCTTCCTGAAACCTCTCGGCCACATCAGGATTGAGGGTCAATTTGACCTCAATTCTGATTTAAGCCCTTTTTTGGAATCTTTCCTACCCTAGGTGCCGACAGGGCAAATGTGGTGTCACCAGCTTGACTCTGCATGGAATGCTGGTCATCCGCGGTCTACCTAGGAGACAGGAGCAGGACCTGGGTTCTGCTTAGGGCCAGGCCGGACCCAGTGCCAAGCCCAGGCTGATGGGCACGGACACTTCTCACAGACCAAGAAGATTGGTGAGGTGGGGAGGCGTGGGCACAGATTACTTTTCCCTGGCATTTTCACCACAGTGGCCTCCATTCACATACACTTTTCCCCAGATGCCCTGAAGCAAAAGCCATACAAAACAATTCCCCCAATGGAAAATGAAAACCCATAACAAAACACTTTTCCCCTCTTCATTCCCATCCCCACCCCACTCCCTCCAGCCCGACACCCTGAATACTCACAAGAGAACACTTTATCTATACAAAATTAATTAGAAAACAAAATATTTACATATGAAATAAACACCATCTTGATTTCCGTCACCAGTGGAGACCGACAGAGCCCCCTTTGTTCTAGATTGCTGTTCGCTAGGTTAGTTGGTTTGGTTTTTTATTTGAAAGGGGTGAGGTAAGAGGAAGAGTGAGGGGAGGATCCCCTGACCTCAGACAGAGACAGGGTGAAGCGATGTTTATATGGCCCTTCTCCTTCTTCCTCCTGGAGACGCCTCACGCCCTCTGTCCTCTCTCTCAAAGTCTTTCCTTGAATCTAAGGTAAAGCACTCCGTGCTCCTCTCTCCAAATCTGTGAGAGGTTCAGCCCCTTGCCCCCAGGTTCGTTTTAGAAAGAAAACATAGCTTTACAAGGCCTTCAGTTGGCTTTAAAATGAAAGATACTGAGGTAAAAATCCAGGAGGAGGACAGGGGACAGCAGTCAAGGGCAGGGAAGGAGGAAGGGTGGTGAGTCAGGGCAAAACAGGAAGGCAAAGAGCAGCCCTGGAGGGTGTGACTTGAAGAGGCATGGCAGCTTCCTTCCAGAGGAGGATGAGCACCTTTCTGGTTTATGTGTCCTGTGTGCAACATGGAGATCCTGCAGTCAAGCTTCCAAACAGACCCGGGGCTCTTTGGCTGCCAGCCTGGGTAAGGGGAGGAAGGCAGGACAGTGGCACGGACCCACAGGACACCCCCTCCCTAAGTTTCAGGACCGGCAGTGACGAATATTCATTTCCCTTCTCAAGTTTCCAAGTGAAGGGGGGCATTGCATCTGCCAGTACCCTCATCCCTGGAGTTTTAAATATATATATGTATGTATATATATATATATATATATATATATACACACACACATATATATATTTACATATATATTTTTATTCTTGAATGGTACACCTGGGAGGGAAAGAAGGTTCTGTAGGAAGGTGGAAGGGCTTCTACTGAGAGTGTTCACATTGGGCTCAATGCCACATTCTCAGGGAGCCAGACCCAGTGGGGCAGTGGGGGAGTCCTTCCCCTCCTACCCTCTCCACTTCCAAATCTCTTCCCTTCCCTCCACGTTTCCTGAGCTGTACTCACAGAGCAAGCTCATGCCATTTGACTGTCTGTTCCAGATCAGTTGTGATCAGTTCTGGTGGAGCAAGCTCTCCTAGCTCCAGGTGAAGTAAGAAGGGATCAAAGCATTGAAAACATCCCCCTCTCTCACTTACCCGACCATAAACAACTCCCCTATACTTCAAAGCTTTACGTAGCTCCTCCCCAAACCTTGGCCAGCGTCTAAAAAGCTCAAGAAAGCTTTTATAGAATCTTTTGCTCTCGAGTGTGGGCAAAAGAGCCGTGGCTGCTTCCCGTTCCCTTCAGCCTTCCTGGAAAGTTCTCGTTCAAAACTGGTTGAACCGCAGAGGAGTGACTTTTGCACCTTGCTCTCGTAGGATCGTTCGTCACCCTTTTGTCTAGACCGCATCATCGTCCGTGTCAAGAACTTCCATTCTCCTTACTCAGGAAGGGTGGAGGGGAGAGACAGCCAACCTTCAGGTAGCATCGGACCATCTCTGTTTGTATATAAGCCAAAAGAGGCACACTGCTTCGAGATGTTGGAAGAAACAGCTTTAGGAGTCCAGGTTGCCCTCTCTACATTTCTAGGCCCCTGACCGCATGCCCGTGTAGACTACGTGCACGTACAAGTGTACATGGCCATACATGCACATGTCGTCCATCTTCTCTTGCCTCTAGTGCACCACGGAACATGGCTATGACGTGCTTTCCGTCACCTACCAAAAGACCCTTGGATCCAGTTCACCACCACGGAGTCTCGTGCAATTGAAACATTCTTTTGGCTTATATATAAACACACATGGCCTCCTGCCCTCTGCTTGGCACGTGGTCCCTACACGGATGCCACCTAAGTGACAAGAATTTAGCAAAAGCCTCTTTGCATTCACGGGCAGTATGGCAAATGGTCTCATTTGGGTGCTTTTGCCTTCTCACCTAAACATCTAGATCAGTTTGGGAAGAGCTATCCTGCGCTCACGTGGCCTCCTTGTATCTCTCTCCCTCCTGCACTCCAAGTTGGGTGGCAAACAGTCCTTCCGTGCTCCGAGGAAGCCTGCACGCAGCCACCTCCTTTCTCCACTCTGCCCTCCCGTGCTGAGCGAGCCCATCGGATTCCCTCCCGGGAACGGGAACGACTAACAGATGGAGAGGGAGGAGAGCACTGGAAAGGCGGGGGAGGGCTGGGGCTGGTCACCAGGGTTGCCCTCTTAGAAGGAATCAGAACTCCAGGATTCCGTCAATAAATGAAAACAACAAGAAAGGAGCAAATGGGAACCAAGTTCACCCCCGTCACCCTCCGTGACATGCGCACCACACGCCCACGGCCCCACCCTCCCGTACCCACCTTAAAACCTCTCTCTTCCCTCACTCAGACATCAGACTCAATACTAGAAAGTTTCTCATAAACATGCCCATTGCTGGAGCCATTGAAAGCCCTGGGGTTTTTGTTGTTAGGCACACAGGGGTTGGACTGGTTCCCTATACAGATGTCTTTCTGGAAACGGCCTGGCACAGCCCCGTGAAGGGCCGAGACCACCGGCTTGTTGGTGACAAGGGCCCGGAAGTCTGGCCTGGCTTTCGGCGCCCCCGCCACCGTGGGCTGCCTGAAGAAGTAGGATTTGCTGCCATGGAGCAAGCACTGGTCGTCCCCAAAAGTGGGGATGAAAGGGTTTTGCGTGACCCGGTCAGGGTAGAGCGACTTGCTGAGCATGTAGCCGCCGCCGGGGTTGTTGTGGTGGTGGTGTCCAGCAGTGGGCACTGAGGACTTGTTGTTGGCAAAGGTGCTCTCGCCAGCTGGCATCTCAAACATGTGGGCGTAGGGACTCCCGTCCAGGAAGCGGCCCTTGTCTTTCAGGCTCACGCTGCGCGGGGCCAAGGCGGCTTCTTCCTTCTGCAGGTCCACGAAGGTGTCGTAGGAGTGCTGCCGACGCAGCTTGTTCCGGGTCTTCTTCTGGGCCTTGGAGTTGGTCGGGCTCTGGGGGTACTTGGTGGTGGAGGCATTGGACGTCACCGCCACAGGGGCAGCCGGCTGGTCCAGCTCCTGCAGGGAGTTGTCCTCGCTGATGTCATACAGGTTGCCTGCCTTCTTGCAAGCCTCGCAGCGGATGCACGCCTGCCTGCCCGAGTTCTGCCCGGCCACCGACGCGGAGTAGTTGTGCAGCTTCGACGGGCAGCTGCGGCAGAAGTTGCCGCCGCCCGAGCGGTCCTCCCAGTCCACGTTGGCCAGGTTCTTCTCCCAGGGGGCCGGGACCCCGCTGACCACGCCGTGTTTGTCGCCCGCCCCGTGTTTGAGGTGAGACCTGTTGGTACAGGGCCCTCCTCCGCTGACCGAGTCGCGCTTAAAGTCATCGCCCTGCTCCTTGTAGATATCCGTCAGGTCCACGTGCTCCCAGTGCGGGGAGTTCTCCTTGGTGCGGAACTGGTCCAGGTAGAAGTCCCGTAGCCCTTCCTTGTCCCTGAAGTAGCGCTTGTGGTCCGGGGAGCGGGGTGGCCGGCGGCGGTAGGCCAGCTCGATCTCGTCAAATTCCCGGCGGGACTTGGCCGAGGCCGGCCGCTTCTTCAGGCTGTCCTTGTATTGCTGCTTGCGCCGCTTGGCGGCATTGCCCTCGATGTTTCCGTAGGTGACCGTGTGGGTGGAGATGTCAGACACGTCGGAGCGGATCAAGTCATCGTGGCCACTGTAGCGGTCGCTCTTGAAGGAGAATTTGCCGTACAGGTCGCTCAGCTGGCTGTGCTTGGAGGAGGGGAGGCCAATGTCCAGGGGCTTCTTGCTGATGGACCTCGGCTGCGTGGTGAAAGGCGGGTTGTCACAGTCGTAGAGCCCATCGATGGAGCTGGCACTGCCAATGCTGTGGGGGCGGTGGTGGTGGTGATAGTGATCCTGGTACACGTTGCTGTCCTTCAGCTGCAGGTTGCCAAAAGTTCTCTCCACCTCGCTGATGTAGTCGCTGAAGAGGTTCTCCTCGCACGGCGGGTTGTTGTAGGATTTGCAGTCAGAGTGTGTGAAGCTGCGGCGGTGCTCGGAGATGTCGTAGACCGATGACTCACGCCGGATGAAGTCCAGGGCGCTCTGGGGGGAGCCGTTCACACCAGACAGGTTGGCCATGTTCTTGGCCGTGCGGAGCAGGCGCAGGATGTTGGAGTGCGTGTTGTTCATGGTTGCGGTGGGGGAGTTCATCACGGACTGGCGCTCCTCGATAGCCACCCCATGGATGCAGCTGTAGATACCCTGCAGCAAGGAGAGGATGACACGCGTCAGGTCTCCGGCGAGGCTAGAAATGCCCACGTGGAGGACGCTCTCCCCTCCACCGCTACTAACTGCCTCGCTGCATTGAGAAAAGTCAGGCATGAAACGTGGCACGGTCTTAAAACTCATAGAATGCTGTGGCCAGAAGCTTGCCTGATTTATCACCTTGCATTTGCACAAGATGAGCCAAGCTCAGTGGTCTGGCTCTCTGAGAGGGGACACGGTCACTCCAAGTGACTTGAGTAAATAGATTGGAATCGTTAAGACATGACATTCTATGCCTCGACTCCACCATCGCCTTGCATTGACTTTCCTTCCCGTGCCTACGTTTCCCCATCTTAAAAATGAGGTCATGATATCAGCTGATCGCAAAAATGATTGTCAGCTTCCTGGAAATCGATAGCAATACTCCCCAGGTGCTGGGGCTGTTCTGCCCAGGCTGGCCACCCTTGACTGGTGGTATAGCACAGGGGAGCTCAGAGCTCATAACAGCCACTTTTTTTCCAGTGGCTTTTAGGATTTTGGTCACCAAATAACAGCTGAGCAGTTCTCTTCTTGAGCCAAGCATGAACCAAATTCACAGAGAGAGTTAGGGAGCCCTGGGGTCAAAGAAGGATTTTTCTCCTGCTGTGTCCTACACCGTGGGAGGGCAGAATTGGGACAGACAGCAAGTACTAAGTAGGGACAAATAATTCCCTTGTTGAATCCTCTCACTTATTCTCTCTTTAGCTCCTAGTTTCCTTCTTACACTTTGTCACTCACTTAATCTTATCATACATAATTAATACTGTAACAAATTAGTATTGATTGAGAACTCCCTGTGTACAGCTCCTCGTTCCAGGCCTTGAAGAACACCACCCAGCCCAGGTAATGGGTTGGGTTCAAGTCCCAAGTCAGGGAAACCTGCTAATGTCTCGCTCCCTGCCTTGGAAGGTGGACACGTTTGAAACCTTTTTCCCTGGCGAGGGAAGTATGTGAAGAGGAGGTGGTCTGAATTGGGTCTTGAAAACAAAGGGGATTAATTTGGGAAGGGCAGTTGCCCCAACAGATGGGGATGAGAGCAAAGAAGATTAGAATAGAGAGTCACAGCTAAGTGGGGGAGAAGAAGGGGTTAGAGGAAGTGAGCCTCACCATCCCAGAGGGCCATATCAAGACCTAAGATCTTCGAAGTAAGGTTACTGTCCTTACTTTCCTTCTTTCTAACCCTCCTTGGTTAGGGCCAAGAGAAAGCGCTAAGCAGTTTCTTCTGCGGGGGCCTTGATTATGCTTCCGGGTCGTGAGTGGGATTCCTGTTACAGGCCACCAGCTCCCCCGTTCCTTCTGCCATCACCCTATGTTGGACCTCAGAAAGGGCTGTACGGTGCAATAACGTGATTCAGGGACCACGCATCCCCCCTCTCCTGCGTGCAGGTTCCTGAATGGCCTGAATCAGCTCACAGCCAGAGAGGAAATTGTTCTGTAGCACTAAAACACTACAGGAAAATGATGAGAAGATAGGACGACTTAATGAGAAATCCATTTTCTTACATAACTCCATTAGAGCCCAAGTTAGTTATATCTGAAATCCAGCCCTCTATTGTATAAAGGACATCTGAGGTCACTTCTCACGAATGAGTCCCAAAACTTTACCGACAAGAATTAAAAGAAGCCTGCCTTCCCCCCACCCCCCTTCGCTGTGATCCTCTGTTCGTATTTAAAACTGAGTTCTGAATCCTCACTTTGGACCAGAAACGGAGAAGAGACCTAAATAAAGAATGACTTAAGAGTTGTACTCTTGTTTCAGTGAAGAAAGTTTCTGGAATGTACATTTCTTATGGGTCAGTACTTATTTCTGAAGGTTCCGTTAAGCTCTTTAACTCTGCATAACTCACACGTGGTTAAAACAGAGTGGAACCGTGGAACTACCAATAATTTATCTCTGTATGTCAGAACAAGAGAGCCACATTATATTTCACTATTTGAACAGACATGTGATTTTTTTTTTTAAAGAAAGATTAAATGATTAATACAGCCTATACACAATTAACTAACGGTGACGGAAAGCATTTGGTAGGAGGCCAAAATTTTCGTTTTCACAGATCTGCCAGTTCTTCGTGAGAACCAAATGCCCAGACCCCACACACGAAGCTGCTGCTTCTTGAAGCAAAACCAGCACCCCCTGTTGTTTAGAGCCACCTGAAATCCCGTCACCCGACCCGCGGGGGAAAGGTGCACGATGCGGTTTCTTGCTGCAGCTGCACGGGGCTGGAATTAGTGCCCTCCTGGGTCTCAGTGCTTTGCACGGCCCTAGACTAAGCTGTCCCCCGCAAGCTCCCGACACCTCAGTCGAGCCACTCACTCTGCTGATGGAGAAGACCATGCCAGGCTTGCCGGAACAGACGCCCATAAAGCAATGCCGGAACTGCCAATAGAAAAGGTGTTCGCAGATGAAGGTGATGAGGCTGAGGGCCATGGCTGCCCCCAGCATGTAGAAGACTCCCGCCATGTTGTCGATGTCCAGCTGGCTGCTCATGACTTCGTTCTTTTCATTGTGGCAGATGCCAGTGAGCCAGAGAGCCTCCAGCTCCTCCATCTCCCCTGGAGACGGGCCGGCAAGGGGAGCGGGGAACAGGGGGCCGAGAGCAGGCAGAGGGGACAAGGAGGGTATCGGGGAAGAGAGAGAAGGACACGAGAGAGAAAGAGACAAGGAGACGGAAAGAAAGAAAAATCAATAGAGAAAATCACGGTAATTTGATGAATACCGCCGTGTATCAATCCATCAACGTATTCAATAAGTATTCGGCGACAACTTAATGTGCGTACTGCAGTGACACAAAGGTATGGGGCATTGCCTCCGCTCTCTACGATCTGTCAGTCCAAACTGTATACAGATAATCAATACGACCGGCAATGTGCAGGTAACGCGAGAGTTCAAATTCAGGGGAGTAATTTTGTGCATGGCGTGACCGGTCAGTTCTCCTGAGGAAGGTAGGACTTGGAGGTGGGCATAGAAAATGGGTGCGTTTTAATTTATATTGCCTGAAAAGGCACTCGAGGCAGCAGAAATAGCATGATCAAGGGGAGAGAGGTGGGAGTACACAAGCCTTGTTTGGGAAAGACACGCAGAACAGCTCAAACAGAGAAAAGGGGGGCACAGGAAGCTGAACAAAAAAGGTTCATGCAAGGTGCTCAGGGCCTGAGTATCAGACTAGGTGCTTTGTACCTTCATTTGCAGACAGTAATAAATCACATAATCAAACAAGAGATTCAGAAAATTGGCTCTTAAAATATGTGCAAATCAGGGGCACCTGGGTGGCTCAGTCAACTGAGTGTCCGACTTCGGCTCAGGTCACGATCTCAAGATTCCTGAGTTCGAGCTCCGCATCGGGCTCACTGCTGTCAGCGCAGAGCCTGCTTCGGATCCTCAGTCCCCTTTTCTCTCTGCCCCTGCCCCACTCTCAAAAAAAAATGTTTTTTTAAGTGTGCAAATCAGATTGGGCTGGGGAAGGAGGGATGGAGAGAGAGAAGCAGAGATTGACTGATCCCCCACTGACCCTCGCACTATCTGATCTCTTGTTGCAGAGGGAAATATTAAGAGTAAAGGGGAGTGAACTTGAATCAAATGAAACCACCAAATTTAGAACTGCCTCCTTGTAACACCGCTTAGAGAAGCTCTGCTTGATTTAATTCATGCCAGAGACAAATAACCTTTATCCACTCCCCTGGATACTAGCAATTAGGAAGGTACAAACCTTAGACAAAAGGAAAATGAAAAAATTCACGTGCCCTTGAATGCATCTAATTCTAGGCAAACAAAATTCTGAAAATCTCATGAAGAAAGCTACCTGTTCTAATAATTTCAGTTTGGTTAAAAATTTGAACTTTGAGTAAACTGACTGGAGCTTTGGTAACTTCTGCAAACAATCTCTACGCTGCCCTTCCTCATAGACAGAGGCTCTGTTATTGCCTTTAAGTGACAGCTACATGAAAATTATAGAAGCCCTTATACCAACATGGCTTATATGCTTCAGCTATAAGCCTTGAGTCTTTCCAGTGTTAATCAAATCACTTTAAAACATTTTTTGAATGTTTATTTATTTTTGAGAGAGAGAGAGAGACAGAGAGCAAACAGGGGAGGGACAGAGAGAGAGAGAGAAAGACAGAATCAGAAGCAGGCTCTAGGCTCTGAGCTGTCCACACAGAGCCCGATGCTGGGGCTCAAACTCAGGAACTGTGAGATCATGGCCTAAGCCGAAGTCGGACACTTAAGCGACTGCGCCACCCAGGCGCCCCAAATCAAATCACATTTTACTCATTTCTTTGATCAAACTATGATTTTCCTAACTAGTGGAACAACGGACTTCACCTGGAGTCTGAAAATCCAGCTGTGTTCCTCTGCCTCGAATCTCATCCCTAACAGCAAAGGTTCTGCAGACATAATTTAGACAACCTCCTGGCTGATGGCCTGTGGGGCCAAGCAGAGTCAGGCTGCCCTCCCATAACTGGATTAGCTTCTGGGAGACTAACAGGAAGAGTAGGCACTTTAAAAAACAAAGTGAAGAGGAATGCCGAAGGCTGGAGTGTAATGAAATTGGAGATCTTCTCAAAGCAAGATGGCTGCCTCAGTCTCCTGTCAGAATGACACTGGGGAGTGCCTTACGAGTTTCTGCCTCAGAGGACCCTGTCCCTGCTTCCTATCTCTTCCAGCTTAAAGAGCAGGATGGGAGAGAGGGAAGAATGAATAGATGGCCACAAGTGTACTGGCCTTTCTCTGGACACACAAAAAGCAGAAGCCTTTCCGAAGCTCTCTCTACTGCTCCGGCCACATGTGAAAAGACTGTCTGGAACATCTAATACTAGCCCCTCTTACTTGACCCCTGAAGGTCTAATCATACTCTGCAATCCTGAAATGTACCTCCTTGATCAACTACATTAATCCTCCCAAATTTCACCCAGTTATGGGTTGAACTGTGCACCCACACCGTGACCACCGCCAAATTCCTATGTTCATGTCCTAATCCCCAGTACCTTGAAAGGTGACTTTATTTGGAAATGAGGTAGTTGCAGATGTAATTAGACAAGAGGATATCATGCTGGAGTAGGGTAGGCCCCTATCCATTACACTTGGCATCTTTAAAAATGGGGGGAAATCAGGCATCTACATAGGGAAAATGGCGTGTGATCATGAGGGCAGAGATGGGGCGATGTGTCTACAAGTGAAGGAACGCTAAAGGCTGCCAGAAAACCACCATGAGCCAGGGGAGGGGCATGGAAGAGATTCTCCCTTGAGGCCTTCCAAAGGAATCAATGCTGACACTTTATCTTGGATTTCTGGCCTCCAGAACTGTGAGACAAATTTCTATTCTTTAAGTCACTCAGCGAGGGTACTTTGTTATGGCAGCTGTAGGAAACTAATACCTACCCCCCCAAAACTTCACAGTATACCGTGAGATAACTGTCTGGAAGTGCAAGGGTTACAGGAATAGAGAAGAAAGAAAGGTTGGTGTTTTGGACTAGCCGTGAGAAGAGCCCAAATAAGCATTTCCCCTTTCTTTGACTCACCATCTCCAAATAGCTGCAGGATAGCAAGGTCCACCTGGCGCTTCCACCCAGAATCTTTTTGGATGGCAATGCCATAACCCGTGGAAGCAAAGACCTTCCCACTGCCAATGGTCACCAGCTTGCAGCCTTCATCTCTGCCTGCCATGTAGTTCAGCACTGCTGCGTCATAGATGAAGGCATCCAGTTTCCTGTGCAAAGAAGAAGCAAACAAACAATCCAATGGAGGAATTTTAGCCCAAAACCACCTATGGGGCCATTAATATGAAGCAATAGGGTTCCAGCCAACTATGGGGAGGACTGGTTCAAAGTAAGGCTCGAGTTGGAACTCGGCCAGAATCTAAAGCCTAAATCGCAGGCTGTTCTTTATGTGATTTCAGGTTGAAAGGAGGAGTTCTTTCCCTCCCACTGGGAATGATGAGAATGTAAGTCGGGCCTGAAGCCAACTCATAAGCTGTGTCTGAAAGGAGAAGGAGTAAAAAGGAATCAATAAAAATAATAACAGAAATAATGAAAAGTAACCATCACAATGATAACAACAAATAGCACGGGTTAGATTTATATAACATTTTTCATTTCTCAGTTCATTACAGTCCAGAGTGGGGATAAGTGTAGGTGTATGTGTTTCGATAGATGTGCAGGGCTATTTTTGTGGTCAGAAAGGTTTCAATATTCTGTTTTGCAGCACAAGGAGAGAGAGGAGTAGTCGGGGTTGTAGCGACACAGGCTTACGTTAAGAGCGAATGTGCGCAACGACGGGAAAACCCAACGTATAGAAGAATTCAGGTCTCTCAAGTTCCCAACATAGAAGAATCTCATATTATATATTGTGCTTCCCAAGGGAGGAATATGTAGGGAAGGGAGTAAGACCACGGGTAAAGGCAGGAAGGCATGGACCGATATTTCAAACCAATCTTTAGACACATCGAAGGTAGAGAAAGAAATTCAAATACAGCCATATAGGTAGGTACTAGAGAGGTCTGCAAGAAAGAAAAGCATGCATCATCTCCTTCAATTGTACAAGGTGAGTTAGCTTTATCCCTCCTTAAGAAAAAATAAGCCCTTTCCGGTATGATAAGATAACAAAAATTTTTAAAAGGCCCACGAGGACCCTATAGAAAAGTGACACACCAAAAAACCAAAACTCTGATATGACGGACAGCTGTGGTTGTACCAGGGGCCAGGCTACCTACCGAAGTGGTCCTACACCCAAGCTCAAATCTCATCTCCTGTAATCTGCTGTGATGTCATGGTGATAAGACAGAGTCTAACAGTATTTAAGGAAACATGCATCTGAGTAGCTCTTCCAAAACTGGAGCCACCGGGAGGTCCAGGTGCTGCTAGTTATCATACAACACAGGAAATCAGCTACGAGACCCCTTGACCCCAAAGCCCCAACATCTATAATGCTCAATTGTCTATCTATCTTATCCCACAGCCGTGGCTTTCAGAGGCCAAACGAATAAAGGGACCAATGTGGCTGGGATTATGCAAGCCAAGGTGTTTCCAGTTCATGAGCTCCTCTTAACAAACAAATAACTTTCTAGTGTATAAAGCTGGATCAAAGAACACTAATAAAAGCGGGAACTGGAGATCAGTTAACACATTCTCACTGTTTGTGGTCTAAAAACCTTCACCCTTTTCTTCCTTTATTCCTCCCTTGTCCAAAAGACACCAGAATCATCATGTTCACCTTTTAGTCAACAGGTCTTCATGTCACATGTAATACATGAACCTTAGCCTTGACGCTTCTCTTTTACTTTTACAGCTATTTTATTTATTCCTGGTTCACGGTTACATTAATGCAAGTAGAACATAATTTGTAAAAAAAAAAAAAAAAAAAAGTATACATAGAAGTACGTAATAGCATAGGAGTCTTTGTGCACTGGCCTGAATTATATTGTCAAATTCAACTTGGAAATCCACAGAAAGCAAATGCAGTCTTGTTTGCTTTAAGTTTGGCACCCAAGCATGATATAGCTGATTCAGTGTACATTTAATAAATGTGAGAAACATATCAAAGACTCTGAGCTTGGAAGCAGTTCTTACCCTGTTTTCAGGGAGAGCAATGCATCATCTACACCCCTCTGGTTGAACTTTCCCATGTAGGCATGCATTTCTGCATAGTTATTGCGAATATTCCTCTCTGTGCTGCCGTTGGGCACAGTCCCAAAGCGAAAAGGGGGTGAGAAGTCATTGGGTCTCTGGAACTGGAGAGAGAGAAAGAAAGAGAGAGAAAGAGAGAGAGACAGACAGAGAAAGAAAGAAAATGCTTCAGAAAACGTGAAGAGATATTAAGTTAGCATTTAGTGGATTTATAATGGAAGGGACCCAACTACAGTTCACCAAATACAATAGCCCTCACTTAGGAACAGCAGTTCCTAACTGAAAGAGGAGTTCAATTCAATGCAATTTAATACATATTGTTGAGAGCTTTCTATTTGCCCAATCCTGAATTTAATCTATAACCTTTGCATGTTCCATTTGTGCATACTGTACAATATCAGTGATGATGGGGATGTGCTGTTAGCTTAACTGCACGGGCTTAGTCACCTTTACACCTGAAAATTATGTAAAATATGGTTACAGGTCTCTTAATTTAGGGGTCTGAATACATTGTCATTGCACCATTTAAGGCTATAGAACTTTAGTGGGATGAACTACATTGTACTCCTGAAAACAATTTGTCGGATATCAAATATATTTTGCTAAGAAATTTTCTTGACCTTCCTTGATGCATTAAAAGCCTATATTTATTCTACATTAGTTGTTGAACAAATTGTAAAATCAAATACAGTTTTCATTATGTTCCTTCCCTTGCTTAAGAACTAAGAGTAGATCTCCAGTGCCTATCATAACAAAGTGAAATTTCTTAGCTTAGATGTGTGGCATCAGCTTATTTCTGGTATTGCCCTGCAATTAATAAGACTGTATGTTGCTTCCTGAACAAATTATTCATTTGTATCTTCATGGCCTCATATAGTCTGTCCCCTCAGCATGAACTCACTTTTCTCTTGAGGCCATTTCATGTCCTTCATCTCAAAATGTAACTCAAAGCAATTTCTTCAGGACACCTTCTGTGAATTCTTTCCTCCATCACGTCTACTCCAAAGTATTTGATGTTCTGGGTTTCTATCATGCTACAAATGCAATTACTCTCTGAATGAACTGGTTAAGTTCTGAGAGCTACTCTTTGATATAGTCATTAGAAGTTTAAAGTCTTAATTGAGACAGATACGGATTGAAGATTAGTTCTGCCACTTACGACTGTGTGATCTTGGGCAAGTGACATGAACTCTATGCATCATTTCCTCATTTGTAAGAAGGAGACAATGATGTCTCGTTTTCAAGGCTCTCGTGTGGATTAGATGATATAATGTATAAGACGTGACTGGCACAGCACCCTTGCACGCAGTAAGTGCTCAATAAAGATTATATTATTTTAAACTCATGTCTATATTCTGCATTCCCCAGTAAACTTCACACTCTCCAACCTCCCCATTCTAATAGTACAGCAGTGATCAGCTAGAACGTGGCCAGAGTAGCTCCCGTAGCTTGGCACAGGAAAGACGATATAGATATTTCAAGTCCTCTTGGTTTCAATACTATGGGGATATATTTACTTCAGAGATATATTTGGAATACTCAGGAGTACTCTGAACCTCTGGACTTGTGTGGGCTTAAAGACATTCTCCTTTCTCTTTCCCTTGACCTGAAAAGCTCAAGAGCTTCTCTGAATATAGGGATTTCATAAACCGCAAAATGTCACAGCACCAGGAACCACAAATACTGTCTTCAGTGTGCAGAGTTGGCCATAGTTAAGAGCAGAGTCATGCAGTGGGGTTAGGCAATCTGTATGCATCAAAAGACCACTTCTTCTTGACTCAAGAGGCTTCCCGTCTGACTTGTCACAGTGCTTTTCTCCATTAAGAGTTTTTGTTTCATTGGTTTTGAAAGGGTTGTGATTTTTAAGTGAATAAAAGAGTCCTAGAATTTTAGAGTTGTATAAAGCCACTCCAGGTTAACCAGTCCACACCCTTCATTTCACAGATGAAGACCAAGGCAAAGAGGACAAGTAATCTGCTCACTGACACACAGTGGTAGTGAAGGTCAACACTATCAGGAATCAAATGGCTTAATTAATAGTACTCTTCTTTGTCCCCAGCGGAGAGTAAGTTTAAGGGGACAGAGATATGTTTTTTTAAAGTTTATTTTTATTTATTAATTTTTGATAGAGATAGCGAGTGTAAGTGGGGGAGGGGCAGACAGAGAGGGAGACAGAATACCCAGCGGGCTCCGTGCTGTCATCGCAGAGCCTGATGCAGGGCTCAAACTCACGAACTGTGAGATCATGACCTGAGCTGAAATCGGGAGTTGGATACTTAACCGACTGGACCACCCAGATGCCCCAACAGGGATATGTTTTATGGAAGAGACAGAATGCTATGCATATCACAGTCAATGACAATACTTCATTTGTTTGGAAACAGGTAGCCCCCAAATCAAATGCAGAATACATTCTATAGCAGGCAGCAATGTATAAACAAACTCCTTTTGATCAGCGACTCCCCACTTTGCTAGAACGATGACAACTGAGCCTCACAGTGACCAAGATATCCGAGGGCCC
The DNA here is from genome assembly GCF_022079265.1 of Lynx rufus. NCBI lineage: Eukaryota > Metazoa > Chordata > Mammalia > Carnivora > Felidae > Lynx > Lynx rufus. The sequence continues at coordinate 47,499,718 of NW_025814889.1, forward strand.
AGCATATTTTCTGAAACATCAGTGAAAGTTGAAATCATGTCAGGTACAATTCTGGTGTAGGTCATTATATGTGTGGTCTTTTTTTTTTTTTTCTTTTTTTGAAAATTAGCAATCCATGTAAGGTATACCCAATAATTTTGATTCACCAGATAGAATCTGATGTCCAGGGTGCCTCACTTCCTGATGAAGCCAGATTATGGAAAGTTTCTGCACTACTCCTTTGTAACTTTAAATTTTTAAATTATCTTCAGATTTCCAGATGTTGTTTATAACCATGTCCTTGAACAAAAACTAAAGAAAGGATCAAGGACCTAACATAGCCAAGATGACTGCAAAAGAAGAAAAAACGTTGAAGGACTTATAATACCTGACTTTAAGACTTGTTACAAAGTGATAGAGATTGTGGCAGTGTGATAATAGCACGGAGAAAATAAGGAGATCATCTGAACAGAATAGAGTGCCCACCAACAGACTAACACATATATGGTCACAAAGGCAATTAAGCAGAGATAGGAGTGTCTTCAACAAATGGTACAGGAGCAATTAGATATCCATATGCAAAAAAAAAAAAAAAAAAAAAAGAACTTCATCCCACACCTCATGAGATATATAGAAATTAACACAAAGTGAATCACATGCCTAAATATAAATTATAATATTTCCAGGAGAAAATACAGGACACAGTCTTTGTAACCTTGAGTTAGACAAAGATTGATTTCTAGAGATATGACACCAAAGCACAATCCACCAATAAAGGAAAAAAAAAATCAGGCTTCATCAAAATTAAGTACTCTTGGAAAGAAAGTTAAGATCATGAAGAGAGAAGCCACCAAGGGAGAGAAAATATTTGAAAATAGAGTCATTAAAAATCTAAAGGGAATAAATGATAACAGAGCCAGATTCTTAAACAGTGAAAGGTGAAAGCATCTTCCGTAAGAAAACAACCAGAGAAACCAGCCAGCACTGAAAGTATGGAAAGGCACAGTCCTTGGAATGCACTGGTCTTAGAGGCAGATAATTTGTATTGGCTTCTAGTTCCTTCTCTGACCAGCTGTGTGAACATGGGCAAGTTATTTAAATTCACAGAGCCCCATTTTTCTGGAAGTATTATTTTTAGTAATAATATATAGGAAACCACTTAACACAGTATCTGGCACATGGTGGATTCTCAAAATTATTGACTGCTTCTCTGAGGATGAAGTTCTAACATCTAAAATTGTCTTGTGTTAGCCAATGTTCCCTAAGATGGAAAACTCTTGTTCTCTCATTTGTTCCTTAAACTAGGCCAGTTCTGGGGACCAAGAGGGTGAGCGCACTGCCCCAGAATTAGCCAAAGCAGAGGCAGAAGTGAGCTTGCCTTTTCCTTTGAAAATTCTTGTCCCAGCTTGAGAGGTTTAAATAAAACTCGAATTTAAAAAAAAAATATCCATCATTGGACATTGAACTTGGCTAAAATTCATGGCCATAGAGAACTGCATGTTCAGTGAGGCCTGTGGGGAAGAAGGAAAGAATAATCTCCCAAATACTTTGACACTTCCACTAAATGCCCTGTAACAAAATTTACCCCAAGCTGTGAGGCATTATATGGCACTTGTTTAACCTGAATAGCAATCAATGCTCTCTGGGGTTTGGGGAAGGAGTATCATTTTGTACTGCCAGGAACCACGAGTCTTAAAATCCACAGAACAGGGGGGGATCCCAAGAAACAATTAAAAAGGATTTTAAACCCCCCCAATACACCAAGGAGATCAACACTGGATTAAAGAGCTCTGTCTGATTTTTAAGTAGGGAATTGTACACAGTATTCCTTATTGGTCACCTTTGGCCATCACAGGGTTTCCTTGAATTTGGAATCTTTTTCCCGAGTTACCCAGATTGGGATTATAGAAACAGATTTCCCCATATCACAAGTGAGGAAACTGAAGGCCTAAAGAGACCAAGTAAGTTGTTCCAGACCACATGGCGAAGCTGGAGGACAAGCTGAGGCTTGACCTCTGGGAGCTGAGCCTTCCCACTGCCGGCTCGTATGCTGGCTGACTAGTCCCTACTACTGCTTACTGGGAATGAAGCCCCACACGGCAAGTGGGGCCACCTGTGAGGGTGTCCTTCCCTTTCTGGCACATCAAATGCTGACTTGCATTCACCCTCTGGATTCAACACGTGGCTTCCAGCAATTACTGTAAGCACACATTTGCACAAGGGCAAAACAATGCCGAATGTTAAGAGAACTGTAATCTCACTTGATCCTCCTGGACAGCTGTGGGGAATCAGAAATCAACCCTCTTAGCTGTTTAGACCATCATCTCAGCCCCTGTCTTAAGAACCTCAAAGTGAATCAGTCTTGGCAAGCCATGCCAGGAGAGAGGTGCTAGAAGGCTGGAGTAAAGGTCCCTGCCTCACCCGAAGATGACTGGACTGGAGGGTCGTGGGGCTGAATGGAGAGCCTCTCATACAGCCTGTTGCAGAGAAGGGTAAGGGAAGTGTGGATCTGATCCATTTCGTCTTATTTATTAAATAAATATATAAACTTATTTTCCTATGTATAAGGCATTACTAATTCATTCGTAGTGGTTACTCATATCCAACACCTGTGTAATAACTCACATTATCTCCTTTAACTATAATAATTAAAATGCATCAATTCATTTGGTAAATATTTGCCAAGCATCTCTTAGTGTAGAGGGCTGTATTAAGAACTAAGGGTACGGAGAAGAAGAAAAAAATCAGGCTCTGTTTTCAAAAGATTTACATATTAGACAGTCAGAGAGGTAAACATTCATTCGATTTTCTATTCATTTTCTTTTTCATTCATTCCTTTATTCTTTCATTCATACAGCTATTCAGCAAGGATCTATGGGCACCTGCCTTGTGTAGATGTTATTCTCGGTGCTGGGGATACAGTATTACAGAAGAATAAGATCCTGCTTTGAAAGAGTTCACATTATAAAGAAGGGAGGCAAATAATAAGTGACCCCTGTCTGTTAAAGGTGGTGGACTGAGAGCCACCAATTCTTCCACTCCTTCCACCAAGGGGTGAGGTCTATGTTCTCTCCCTTTGATTCTGGCCTGTGCTTGGTGACTTGCGTGGCCAATAAAATGTGCGGAAGTAAGTACACATTTACTTCTGTGCCTTTTTCTTTTTTAATGTTTATTTAGTTTTGAGAGAGAGAGAGAGAGAGACAGAACACAAGTGGGGGAGGGCCAGAAAGAGAGGGAGACACAGAATCTGAAGCAGGCTCTGAGCTGTCTGCACAGAGCCCGCTGTGGGGCTGAGATCCACAAGCTCTGAGATCATGACCTGAACTGAAGTCAGACACTTAACCGACTGGGCCATGTAGGTGCCCCTGCATTCTGGGACTTCTGAGGCTAGGTTATAACAATCTTTCCAGCTTCCACCTGGACCCCTTGGAACCTCGCTTCAGGGGAAGCAGTCCACTCTGTAAAAAGTCCAACAACCCTGGGGCCACCACGCTGGAGCCATCACAGTCCTGTCTACAGTCCCAGCCTAGCCCAGGCTTCCAATTGTTCCAGTAAGAGTACCAGTAAAGCCATCTTGGACCCTTCAGCTGAGCCCAGCTACCAGAAGACTACCACATGACCTCAGCTGATGCCACATGAAGCAGAAGAATCGCCCAGTGAAGCCCTGAGCAAATATATGACCCCGAAATTAGTCAAATACCCTGAATGGTTCTTGCTTCAAGCCACTAAGTGTTAGGGTGGTCTACTGTGCAGCAATAGACAGCTGGAACGTGGACGGTTTCAAATAGTGACAATGAAGGGCTACGAAGAAGCTAGAAACAGCTATTAGACAAGAAAAAGAGTGACTAGTAGAAGAACAAGTTCAGATCAGCTGTCCTGCAAAGGCCTCTCCGAGAAGGTGGCATCTGAATGGAAACCCGCGTGACAAGAAGGATCCAGGCCTGCAAAGACCTGGGGAACGCAGACTGGGCCCAGGGAACAGCAGACACAAAGGCCTGACCAGGGGACAAGACTGGCGTGGTGAAGGGACAGTGAGCAACATGATGGGTGCTAGGAGTAATGTGCCTATGCAGCGGTGGGAGCACAGAGCACGGGGCATCGTCCTCAACAGCCTTACAGAAGCTGCAGCATGGGGGTCAAGACCAGAAGGAAGCGTTTTCCAGTTGGACAAGAGGAGCAAAGGGGCTTCTAGGTAGCGACAACGGGGGGGGGGTGCAGTGACATCTGATGGGGAGAGAGTTTGGGCATGACTAGAGATCATGAGCTGCTTGTCACTGTCTGAGCCTCGCAGATGTGGCCGTGATAACTGGAGGCTGACATGGCTGAAGACGGAGACAGAGCCGGGATCACAAAGGGACTGGAATGCCGCGCAAGGTAGTTCAGAGTGCATGCTCTAAGGGAGAAGAAACAGCAGAGCCTCTGGAGCCAAACTGTCTGAATTCAAATCCCCGCTCTGCTGCTTGATAGCTGTGTGACCTGGAGCACCTCACTTAACTTCTCTGCGCCCCGGTTTCCACTTTTGTGCAGTGGGGCTAATAACAGTACCTACCTCATAAGGCTTCTTAGTATTCAGCCAATTAATCTCGGCAAAATATTAGCACTGTGCCTGGCACATGATAGATATACCATATTAGCTATTATTGCTGTCATTATTATTACTGTCAGCATCATCATTATCAGAGGCGACTGAGGGTCAAGAGTGGGTTTTTGTGTTAAAAAGAGCCCAGAGGTGTCAGTACGAAGGACAGGTTGGAGGACTAACTAAGATAGAGAGGAGCTGAGCAGGACTTGAGCTCCCATGATGATCTGGAACCAGGCGGTGGGGGTGGGGGGGTGGTAAAGAGGAACGGAAACATCATCAGCTACCTCCCTCCCTTCTGAGAATATGAAAGATGGCATGTGCACAGCTAGCTAAAATACAAGACCGCCCAGGCATGTACCAGGCATGTTCTCTTCAAAAGAGAAAGACCGGAATCAGCCTGGAAGGCTTCTTGGAGGAGGCTGGGTGTAAGCTGGCGGGGTGAATGGGCTGGGTTTGGAAGGATAGAGATGGGAAGCTAACGTCGGTTTACACCGGAAGACCCCCTCTGCTTTAAGAGTCCTCCTCCAACACTGCTTAGTTTCCATGGTGAGTGAGGAAATACGTCTGCAGAGAAGTCTTTGCTGCCATGACGCCAGGAGAAAGAGCAGGTTCTGAAAACAAAAGAAAAACCCTCCTAAATACTGACTGGGTCCAGGCTTCTGTGCTGACCACCAGACAAAGCCCAATGAGGTTAATTAGAGTTAGATCCTGTGAATGAGGGCACACAAATGACAGCAGCTCTACTAACATGAAGAGGGTGGGGAGGAAATGCCTTCCTGGGCACTTGGCTGCCTGAAAATGGCTCTTCTCATTCAGTGGGAGTCTGACCAGCATGTGCAGATTGGGACCGGCCAGCACCATGACCTTGCAGAGATGCATACTGTACGTTCTGCTTGCAGGGTCCATCCACACGGACGCGGAATCTGGGGGCTTTTGTCCTCAGAGCTTAACAATCCTCCACATAAATATTCATCCCATTATGCCTGCTTTTACATTTGAATCACAAAAAGAATCAATGCCCAAATGCCACTCAGCCTTCCAAGGCACCCGAGGGAAAAGGTGGGAAGGCTTCAGACACAAGGGTGGCTTTTATGAGGATGTGGCAGAGCATCAGAATCTAAAGGGACCGCTTTTTTTTTTTTTTTTTACCTACCCAGGACCCTCCCGTTATCATTATTATTACCATGCATACCCTGCTTCACCACTAGTTTTGTTATCGACATTTATTTATTTATTTATTTATTTATTTATTTATTTATTTTAATGTTTATTTTTGAGAGACAGAGACAGAGTGCAAGCAGGGGAGGGGCAGAGAGAGAGAAGGAGACAGAATCCGAAGCACGTTCCAGGCTCTGAGCTGTCAGCACAGAGCCTGAGGCAGGGCTCGAACCCCTGAACCATGAGATCATGACCTGAGCCAAAGTCAGATGCTCAACCGACTGAGCCACCCAGGCGCCCCGACTTGTATTATTTTAATGAAATGTGTTATTCTTTCATGCATGCATTTTAAAGTGTGGTAAAGTGTAACTGACGTAAAACGTAGCATTAATCATTTTTTTTCATTTTAAATATTTTTAGGTGTACCGTACTGTGGCATGAAGTATATTCACACTGTTGTGCAGCCATCCCCACCATCCATCTCCAGGACTTTTTAATCTTCCCCAGTTGAAACTACGTACCTGTGAAACACTACATCCCCATTAGTTCTATGCATTTTGACCATACACAGAATCTTGTAACCCCAGGCACAATCAGGACATAGAACAATCCTATCACCTGCTGAAACACCCCCCACCTTTAACCTCTGGCGACCACTGATCTGTTCTCTATCCCCGTTAAGTTTTGTCTTTTCCAGAATGTCATTTAAATGGAATCATACAGCACGTAACCTTCTGAGATGGGTTTTTGCACTTCTAATAATGCCCTTGCGATGCATCCAGGAGGATCTGTAGGTCATTCCTTTTTATTGCTGAGTAGAATTGCATTGTACGGGTGTATCGGCTTGTTTATCCATTTATCCATGTAAGGACATTTAGGTTACTTTCGGTTTGGGGTAGTTACAAATAGAGCAGCTGTAACATTCATGTGCAGGTTTCTGCGTGAGCATAAATTTTCATTTCTCTAAGGTAAACACCCAGGAGTGGGAGTGCTGGTTCGCATCTCCACCCCCTGCCCAAAGGGCAACTCCTTTTGCATCTCATTTTTCTTTTGATCTTCCCAATTTCCCCATGAGCTATAAAGGAAGTACCGCAACTGTTCCTGTCTTTTTGTTGTCTGCTACTGAATTCTCCCCTCATAATATCCTACAGCCTGACCAGAATGAAGCAGGGGTGTGTGTGTGTGTGTGTGTGTGTGTGTGTGTGTGTGTGTGTCTGACTTCAGACTCTGAGCAATGTTTGAAGCCAGGAGGAGGTGGTGTTTGCCCAAAGGGGGAAGACAGGCAGATGGTAATCTATACATTAGGCTTTCTGAAGGCACAGTCTTCCTCACTGTTCCATGGCCCATAAATGCTTAGGACACGCAGGACAACGAGGCTGTCTCTGCTTACACTGAAGGACAATTTAATGGTAAAACAGTAAGTGTTACCTGTGGGTTATGGGCTCTAGAGACTGAAGCTCAAATCTGAGCTCCATCATTTATTAACTGAGTGACTTAATACACAAGCCAATTGGCTTTGAAACTGAATGGCAACAATGTTCTAAGAGGAGAAGTAAGGCCTAACATTCCATTACAAATCCTCCCCTTCAAAACCTGGGGCCCAGGATCGCCACTCGGGACCCTCCCCATGGAACCACCCGGCTGTGGATATAGTCACAGATTAGAGTATAAGATTCTTCATGAATTATAACCTTCATGAAAGCTATAATCTGGGATGGAGGCGGAAGAAGTAAATAATTATTATACGTTTCATTATAAATTATTCATTGGAGAGAATATTGTTCAAATTCACTCAGCAGAGGAGACTGAACTGCAATAACAATAACATCACAGAATGTACTTAGAAGACACAGGTATATAATAAAAGGGCCGAAATTAATTCAGTTCTCTTCCTGGGCCCCTGGAGAGCCGGATACCATTCTGTTACTGCCAGAAAGTGAGTTAGCACATACTAAACACTCAATATCTTAGTCATTTCTATTCTTTTTTCTCTTATTAATATCAGCTCTGTGGTTGTCCATCGTGGCAAACACACAAAGTCTGCATATGAAGGAATGTGCACTTGGATAGGAGAAGCCTGGCAAGTACGGCTTCACAATTCCGCATGCTATGCTGCTGGAGAAGCAGCCCTTTGCCTCTCTGGGCTCAGCATGGAACTGGGACTCCTCCGACGGACTCTGGAGGGGAGGAGGTGGTGGAGGGAACAGCATGCCCTCCGCTGTCACCACCCTCCTGCTGTGCCCCCAGAAAGAGCGTATAGAAAATACAATGTGCCAGTTCTTCAGATTCCTGGAATTCGGTTAATTATTAGTTTTCCTCCTAGCAAAACAGTCATCTCTTTTGCAGTTTACAAAATTTAGATATATGAACCTTAATAAATATTTCCTAAAATAGTTCGTAAAATCAGGTAATGGCTTTAGAGTTTATGTAAGCTCTCTGAGGTTTGGCCCTGAGCTAGGAGAGCTGAGCAGATGATACAGAAGCTACTACTCCTGTATTAGCTTTGCCAAGTCATACCTGTGCCCCGAAGTCTTACATGTTTGGCCAAGTCTTATGTCTGGCCATAGAGTATCATCATCGGCACACATTCAATGGCTGTAATCCATGCATTAAGTCACTAAGCTCTGATATGAAATAAAGCAACAGATACAGTCCCTCCATGACTGTTCAGCTGGAAATTAAAATGGGAAGCAGCTAATGCTTCCATGGTAACGTACCACACAACTGACATAGAGTAACTCAATCTTTCCATCGACCCTACAAGCTGGAATGGTCATCCCCACTCAGCGGACAAGAAAACTGATGAACAGTGTGGTAAGTCACTTGAATAAGGCTACACAGCCAGAAACCAGTGGAACAAGGGTTCAAACCCAGGGTCCTCACATGACCATAAAAGACACCACAGAGTTCTATCCACACCAAACAGATGCTTGGCAAACACGTGTCGGGTAGAAGAATCCAATGACTAGAGGACTGTGCCAAGTTCCAAACGGGACGTAAGGCAGGCGAGGGCTCTGCAAGTTCAGAGGGAGCAAGGATCATCATGAGGGGGTGGGGTGGGGCGCTAACGAGAGGAGGCAGAGACGGAGCTCTTATAGGTTGGCCAACTTACATCGGTGGAGGTGTGGGGAGGGCCCTCGAGGCAAGAGGAGGGACTCAAGTACTGTGACGTCACTGAAAAACGTACATGGGAACGTGGAGCAGTGAGTTGGCGCACAGACGGAGGCCGTGCAGCAGCACCCGCTGCACGGTCAAGCTGCAGAAGGATGCCACAGCACTTATGTAGCACTATTCAGCTACAGCAATGTGGCTAGAAAAGCAGAGAGGCTGGAGCAGAGACATTCACTGCAAAATGACTAAGGGTCTGGACTATTTTCAGGGGGAACATCATGGGAGGAATATATGAGAGAGATCTAGAACATAAGCCCTGACAGGATCCAAGTCAGCCTGGATATTCAGGAGGACAAAGGAAGGGAAAAGCGGTGGAGTCCACATCATCCCACCCCCTCATCTGCCACCACGCTCCTTCGCCCATCCTTCAGCAGCCATGCTGGCCTCTGAGCCATTCCTAGAATATACCAGTCATGCCCTAGCACGCTTGTCTCTCTGCTCAGAAAGCCCCGGCTAGCCATCACTCCCTTACTCGGTGGTCTTCTCACCGAGGCCTTCTCTGACCACTCGACTTAAAATTGCAACTCATCTGCCAACACCATCTCCCTTCTCTGCCTGATGTTAGCAGTTAACGCCTAATATTGTACACAAGTGCTGTTTCAATTCATTTTCCTTTTCCTCCTTCTGGAATGCAAGTGACATGAGGGAGAAGATTCTGTCTATGCTGATCACTGCTGTATCAGTAGTGCCTAGAACAGGACCTGGCATTTAAGAGGCTCTTGGTGCGAATGAATGAATGAATGAATCAATCAATCAATAGCACACTCCTTACTGGTGAGTGCGTTATCATGCAACACAAAGAACACAAAGTTGCACGGCAGTGTTTCTTAGATCCAGTGCTACTGTGGCACAGCTAGTGAATAAGGAGTTAATTTGTCCTCATGCTAGCTGAGGACATCTTTTCTGGCACCTTCTCCATCTTCCCTTCAAAAAAATATGTCAGATCTGAGATCCCACAAGAGCTTGTCAAATTTAGGACTTGACAATGCATATGAGTATTTCTTTGGCACCAAAAATGTGACAGAATTGGAGATTATTATGGTAACATGCAGATGAAGTGAAACAGAGGTGTAAGGACAATGGCATTTGATTTTTATCCCGAAGTCATCCCGTGTGTGACAGGTGGCCTTGGTCATGCTCCCTCAACCTACCCTTAGGTGAGACTTACAACGAGGTGTTACTGCCACGCACCCCCTTTCTCATACCGACCGGGGAGAGTGCATGGACTGTTGCAGATATATTATAAAAGCTGTGGGTGCTAGCAAAGAGAAGTGGCCTTTAAAGATTTCAAGTAAAGGGTACAGATGGATTCACCATGGAAACTGGGATTCTGGAACTTCAGGAGCAGCCCTAGCAGCTCATACACAGTTTGGGGGAGAAAACCGAAGGTTACTATCGGGACTTTCACATGCCAGATTCCCCAGTGAATTTAGGGGGTGCTCCAGTTGCTAGCATGCTAAGCTGAGGTTCCTAACACGAAGCTGGGGCAGGGGTAGGGCAGGGGTAGGGCTGCCAATGGACTATGCCAGGCAGGGCCGAGGGCAAGTAAGGATCCAGGGAGAGGCACGTCAGGGGGGACAGACACACCTCTGCTTTCCTGGCAATCAATCAGATCCATCAGTTCCAAACCGAGAAATGGAAATGCCAGCATGTGCACACACGGTCACATTGTGACCCATTTACAGCACAGCAGAACTTACGGCTTTGGTCAATAAAGTCAGCCTTATGCGGGGGGCACTCCAGTTTATAGAATGTCAGTGCTGGGAGGGGGCCTTAGTGAGCCCACAGTGCCTACTGCCTCCCTTTCTGGGGTTCACAGTGGACCCTCTCAGGGGAGGGTTCTGATGAGTCCTTTGGTAAAGAAACTTATTAAACCTGACACAGAACTTTCCCAAACATATTCTGCCATGGATTTTTAAAAAGAATACCCATTATGTTTCCCAGAACATTAGTGGGCTGTGAAACACAGTTTGAGAAATGCCCACTGAGAGACTTCTTCCCTGTTCGCAGCCAGAAACAGAGGCCTGGACAGTTTTATTAACTCTCCAAGACCAAATAGCCATTCCCTGCTCCTGTCCCCTCCTTTCCTTCCTTCCTCCTGTTACCACACACGTACCGAGCGCCCGGTCGGCATCTGCAATGCGGCTAGAGCCACACCATGCTTTGACATGTAATAGTTCAATGTGCCTACGACATCCTTAATGGGCCTCCAATTACAATGGTAACACAATTATTCTAAGGTGATGGCTACAAAAGTAAAAGATCAACAGCCATAGGGCAGAGGAATGGAATTTAATTTTGCCAGCTGACTGAGGGCAAGCCAAAAAAGCCCTTTTACTTTCAACCATTGCGTTGAAAATCATTCTGAACTATGTTAATTCGCGTTCCTTTCTCGGGTTACCCTCCATTCAGACATATTCAGTAAGTATCTGCTTTGTGTCCTGGTACTGGGATGTGGATGCTTATGCAGGGATTTAGACGCAGAAGATCACAGATGGTTTAAGAGGTGACATTTAACATATATTTACTCCAGGAAAATCTCAGAAACTATTTTTACCTTTTTTAAAAAAAATTAATGTTTCTTTTTGAGACAGAGAGACAGAACGTGTGTGGGGAAGGGGCAGAGAGAGAGGGAGACACAGAATCTGAAGCAGGCTCCAGGCTGCGAGCGGTCAGCACAAAGCCCAACGTGGGGCTCAAACTTGCGAACTGCAAGATCATGACCTGAGTCGAAGTTGGACGCTTAACCAACTGAGCCACCCAGGCGCCCCATCAGAAACTATTTTTACTTTTAATAATTCCTTTATATGAGCCTGTTTGGTTATCATTTCTCTCTTTGCCCCTATGAAAGTGGAAAATGGCATGGTGGCCATATTTCAGAGTTGGCCACTTCTTGTTAAAGAAGTCATGGGGAAGCAGAAATGTCCAGTGGAAAGCTGGATGATTGTGAAGGCAAGGTCTCACCACTGAGACAACCGTGTAGACATGGCACATGGACCCACTGAGGGGCCACTGTACTCCTCTCCCACGGGACATGGAGAGCAATCGGGGCTTCAAAGAAGACAAGTCCTGAAATCACTTTATAATTTAAGAGCCGACAAACCACAATAGCAGTGCGGTTGGAGACCCCCATTTATTCACCATTCTTCTTCAATACTGCCTGCTCAATTTGGATGACTTGGGAGTAGAAACCACAAGATGAGCAAACCCTGTCTGCTACTATAAATGTCAAATATTTCTTATCTACATTACCTACCCCCAATCCATTAGTTTACGAAACTACCTTCCACTGTTTCTCAAATCCAAATGGCTAATAAAGAAAGAAACGCACTGGCTAATCCTGTGAACACTATACGAATTATGTAACTATCTGAGGCATACATTCATTCATTGACTAAATGATTATTCAATCTGTTCTTCAACAAATATTTGAGCACCTATATTTGCAAGGCTCTATATAGCTACTGTGGATGTACCAGTGAACAGAGACAAAACATCTTGTCCTTAGAGAGATTATAGTATAGTAGGGAGAGACGAACATTATAAATATGTTAAATACCATTAGTATGTCACATCATGTAACATATAATTTCTATTAAGGAAAAAAAAAGATAGAAAACCAGAGAGATAAACTTATTTTAGAGCGTCTTCCAGATGTTAGCTCAGATGCTTTGGTGGCCTGCCTACAGGATATCCCGGGCTCAGACTGCCTTTAAGGGACACAGTGTCACTGTTTCCTGGGAACTTTTGCCTCCAACAATATACAGTTGATAAGTGCCTTCCTCTTTGAATGTAACCCCACCATCTTGGTCTGATGTGAACTTTCAGAGGGACAATTTCAAGTTTTCATCAGATATACTTTTCTACTTAAAATGAAACCCAAGGTGTATTTCATTCCAGGATGGGAGAGGATACTTTTTGTAGAAGAAACGAATGGGCTAAAGGGACAGGATTACTGGCAGGAGAGCTCGCCTATGAATTGCAACACATTATCCGGGAAAATAATACAGATGAGTCCATTTCACACTTATATTAGTAAAATCCTGTCCGAGTGGATATCATTAGAGGGAATGTGTGCACTCCCGGGGATACTGTCTCACCCACTTGGAAGCTAAAAGTTTCATTACTGAGTTTCACAACGATTCATTTAAGATACCAGGGAACTGGGTCCTTTGAATGGTTCCAAGTACATGTGTCACATTCCCTTGGTCAATGGTTTACAGAGAAGATAGCCTACTTTAAAATTATTCTATAGGGGTGCCTGGGTGGCTCAGTTGGTTAAGCGGCCGACTTCGGCTCAGGTCATGATCTCGCGGTCTGGGAGTTTGAGCCCCGTGTCGGGCTCTGTGCTGACAGCTCAGAGCCTGGAGCCTGTTTCAGATTCTGTGTCTCCCTCTCTCTGACCCTCCCCCATTCATGCTTTGTCTCTCTCTGTCTCAAAAAAAATAAATAAACGTAAAAAAAAATTATTCTATAAATTCCAAATCAGGAGTCAATTAACAGAATGGGAAAAAATCTTAGCCAATGCCGAAGTAAGCTGTCAAGAAAGTTTTTCTTTATCAAACAAGAGGCCCCTGTGACTGGGCAGGTGGGATTCTTGGTAAAAGGGTAGGCATGGTCAGCTTGAGTTGAGAGTGGGAGATAACTTACTGTTCACACAGGGGAGGGTCTCATTTTCCTTAAGAAGTTCAATGATGGGATGGAAAACTTGCTCTTTAAATCTGCTATGACACTAAATTGGACTGGATGGCTGGCCATTTGGGACAGAGAATTAAATAGCAAAACAATAAGTGTGGCATGATGAAAGAGGATATTAAAAGGATGAAGTTCAATTAGGAAGCATACAAAGTAAGTCTCACAGGATGTAAAACCATAGTGCCCTCCAGTGAGAAGGGACAGGAACCGGCTTTGTCAAAACCATGGTCAAAAAGATTGTGACGCCCTAGCGGACCACAGGCTGCACGGGTTGACAACACAGTGCTGCTATTTAAATAGGGAGCCTATAAAGGGAAGTATGGTAGGTGGGAAGGAGAATATCAGGACCACGGTGTATCACTAGGAGGGCATTATGGTCCCGGTGTGCTCTTTTCTAGAACTCACAATGGAAATTTGAGGAGGTTCAGAAAGTGATGGAAGGCAATGGGAGCAAGTTTTAAGATAAAAAGTTAGGGGTGCCTGGGTGGCTCAGTCGGTTAAGCATCCGACTTCGGCTCACGTCGTGATCTCGCGGTTCGTGAGTTCAAGCCCCGTGTCGGGCTCTGTGCTGATAGCACGGAGCCTGGAGCCTGTTTCAGATTCTGTGTCTCCCTCTCTCGCTCTGACCCTCCCCCATTGATGCTCTGTCTCTCTCTGTCTCAAAAATAAATAAACGTTAAAAAAATTTTAAAGAAACATAAAAAGTTAAAAGATTGGGTTTATTTAACCTTGAAATGAGCACCCAAGGACATTGCACTGTACTTACTACCTTCTGTTTTAAGCATTGTTTGAGTGTCTGCCTCCCTCACTGGACTATGAGACCAGGGCTATCTCGGCAGGTCCCTAATACTTCATAGGTAGGGTCTCCATGACATTTGGGCCATAGTTCTACTAAAATCACATGTACCATTTATCAGAAATTCTAATTTAACTGGGTGTCCTGAATTTGTATTTGCTAAATCTGGCAATCCTGCTCTTAGGGTAATTGGTAGCCATCCAATAAATACTTGTTAATTTTTATCAGGTACTAGGTATTATGTGAAGTGCAGAGAATAGAATAACTTACATTAAGAAAAAACACACAGATGATACAACACAGGACTCAGTCAACCCAAAGAACAGTGGAAAGGGGCGGGATTCTGGTAAGAGGCAGAATCCAGGTTGAACAAGGAGCTGATCAAGGGTAGGAGGGGTTTCTGGAGAGACCCTTTGAGATGAAGAAGCCCAACTTATTGTAGGACAAGCCTCTAGGCTTTAGCCATGAGCAGCATGGCAGCTGCGAGGACTCCTGAGACAGACTGTGTGGTTAGGCTCTGAGCTCAGGGCTTGGGCAAAAAAGGTTAGCAAGAGCATGCCTGCATAGAGCTGTTTGGATATTTACCCTGTTCCAGTAAGGGGTTTATGGCAGATATATAGGGTCTATCTGTTGAATAAATAAAGATTAGATCGTGAGACTGGAAAGCAATGAAACTGATTAGAGCGCACTTACATTATAGTTGCATTGTACACATATGCAGGATAAGGTGCACTAAGGTAGTATGTGTTAAGTGGGAATTGGCTGGCAGGGAC
The DNA here is from genome assembly GCF_022079265.1 of Lynx rufus. NCBI lineage: Eukaryota > Metazoa > Chordata > Mammalia > Carnivora > Felidae > Lynx > Lynx rufus. The sequence continues at coordinate 47,514,872 of NW_025814889.1, forward strand.
CCTCAATAGTTTGGGGGATGGGAAGAGATGGGAAGAGCTGGGAACTGAGAGGAGGAGCTGTAGGGACTGAAACCGTTGGGTCTCAGGCTCTCCCAAACTCACATCTAACCCGACCTTCTGGGAATTTTCCAAATGGCAAGGGGTCACTGGCGAGCATCAGTATTTCCTTCATTAGTGGACAAATTATGATAGCATAGCAACCATTTATGACAGTAAGAACATAATTTCCACCACTAAATTAGTCAAAATGGATAATAATGATAAATTAGGAATATTATAAAATTCCCTGGTTTCATCAATAATTTGCAGTGAAGCTAACTAAGGTTCTTTTCCAAGTCTCCAAGACAGCTGAACTGGGAACAGTTAGGTTTACTTTTTCTGAGCATCTGAAAGGAAAGACAATTCTTTGGCAATACAGACCATGCAAGTAGGGAAGGTTTTGAGAGAAACCCAGTTTTATAATCTGTCCACTCCCATAAGAAATTGTTTGGGGTAGGGCCCAGTAGTCAAATGAAATCGTATTTGTTTTTTTTTTTTTTAATTTTTTTTTAACGTTTATTTATTTTTGAGACAGGGAGAGACAGAGCATGAACGGGGGGGGGGGGGGTCAGAGAGAGAGGGAGACACAGAATCTGAAACAGGCTCCAGGCTCTGAGCGGTCAGCCCAGAGCCCGATGCGGGGCTCGAACTCACGGACCGCGAGATCATGACCTGAGCCGAAGTCGGACGCTCAACCAACTGAGCCACCCAAGCACCCCAAATGAAATCGTATTTGAAGTAACTGTTTTCTATCACAGCGATAGGTGACAGATGTAGATTTGGAAACAGTCACTGAATTCTTACTCTGCACCTTGGAGTGCGCTAAGTGCTTTCTCTCAAAAGACCCAGAAGGATGGCTGAAAAAAGGACGATTGGGCACCTCTTGCCTATGGCAGATAACCTTCTTCCAGGCAGCCTTGGCTCCAGAGCTATTTTCTGGGACTCTGAGCAGTGAGGAGTGACCCCTCCATTCTCCCTTGCACACCTTTACAGCCCTGACGTATGACTTGCCCCCCGTCAACACCCCCACCCTGAATCTCACTGAAATATGCAAGTGCAGGGAGCTGGGAGGGTGGCGGCGGGACCACAGAGTGGGTTCTGGAGTGGATTAGCAGCAGTTTGTGTCTTTCAAGGCATATGTTAATCATCTACTGGAAACAGCATGGACTTTGTGAGATGGGTTTAGGCACAAAACAGGGGTCTGCCATAGGAATCGAGCCCTACCATTAATTGAGGGATTAGTAGACACCATTCTGAGCACTTTAGAGGTATTTTAAGTCTTTGATAGTACAAAAGCTATAACGTAGGCAACACTCTCATCCTCATTTTATGATTAGGAAACTGAGACACTAGAGGTGTTTGGGACCCCAGCCATATCGCCTACTTTGCAGTGGCTGAGTCTCAGTTTCCTCTTCTGTAAAACAGAGGTAGCATCCGCCTAAAAGGTTTGGCAGGGTAAGCAAATGAGATAGAATGTAAAGCGCCCAGCCCAGCAAATGCTGCCCATGGTCACTTAAGACTGGCCCATCCTCTGAGGCTGTAGCTACAGACGTAGCTTTACGTAGCGATTGATATGGACAAGGGCCACAGTTGCTAACATCGCGAAAGAACACATAATCCAAAGATCAATTTATTTTTGGCTTTGGAAATGCAACTGTTAATAGGTCAGCTCCAACCTATGAACAGGTTGTCCTCAACAGTTCATTTATAAATCAGCCGTTCAGAAACAGAAATACATTTCCCCAGAGAAACAATATTGTAAATGGGTAGCTCATTAAAGGCAATTTAATCCATAAGAGAGTGGAATTTTAGTGTTAATCTTATTAGCTTATGTTCTGGGAACATTCATTCACGTAACACGCTTCCAAGACGCAGCAGGCATTGTCCCAGGAGCTGAACAGTGTGTCTGTTGCCTTAAGGATGTTACAGGGCAGTGCAGGAAACAGCCATCTGATCACTGATTCTAGGGGAGGGTAACAAGGATGGCTTCCGGCTATTGTAGGAGAAAGGGGTAGGCTATCTGGGGATGTGCAGGGGCAGGAGATGGGTGATGAAGTGTAGAGAAAAGGAGAGGAGACTTCCCTCACTTGAATTCAGGGCTCACCCTTGTACTTCACTTTGAATATTCAGATCCTACTTTCTGGGCCCGGTGCTCTCCTAAGCTCTCCTCCAGGGCATCCACACCTGGCACTCCCTATTTTCCTACATGATCCGTGTCCACAAAATTAAACCTACTGCCTTTTTTTCAGTCCAAATAGACCATGTCTAGCTGCTAAGAGGGAGACAGTCTAAAAAAAGAAAAAAAAAGTGATTAAATCATCACTCAACATCCCGAAGATATTTGCATTTTAAGAAGCTGATTGTGTAAAACTTTTTGTTTTCTATATAAATGTTTAAACTACAAATATAAGCACATGAAACCATTCCATTAGAAGGTAGTGGTCGCTCAGACCGATTGGCCCAGCTCATGCACTGCCTTAGGAACTACTTTCTTTCAGGGGTTTTTGACAAGTGAACCACACATCCTTAGCCTTAGCTGTTGTGAGGATGTCATGGTTGTTTTGTTTTGTTTTTGAGAGAGAGAGAGTAGAGGATAGGGGCAGGGGTGGGGGGGGGAGGGGGGAGAGAGAGAGAGAGAGAGAGAGAGAGAGAGAGAGAGAATCTTAAGCAGGCTCCATGCTCAGTGCTGAGCCTGACCTGACACGGGGCTTGATCCCACAACCCTGGGATCATGACCTGAGCCGAAATCAAGAGTCCGATGCCCCAGCGACCGAGCCACCCAGGCGCCCCCAGACGTCATGTTATTTTCATGTGCACACGGCTGCTCTCATAGAGTCCTGTAGTGCCAAAGAAGGGGGTGGTAGTGGCAGAATGGCTGCGTGTCTGGGTCACCTGTAACCTGGGGGGGGACTTGTCCTGGAACATGGGTGTACAGAATATGTGTGATTTCATGACACCTCAAATCAAAAAACTGAAGTCGCGTTATGAAGACTATTCCAGGGAGCTAGAAAGCCGCCCGGCTTCGCAGCACCAAACTCCTAGCCCCAGCCCAGGTCAGCGAAACCACAGCCGCCGAGCAGAATGCCCCCCTCTGCCGTGTGCTGTGTGTGGCTCTACCATCCCTAGCAGAGGGGACCAGAGTGACGATCACCTACTTGTGTTAAAAGCCTCTTTTCCATGACTTGGGGTGGAGAGGAGGGATTGCAATTCCAACTCAAGAGGAGATTCCGAAGTGCGGAATATTAGAGGCAGCTATTAGAGAAGTTCTCACAACCGTCATTAGTGGGGAATAAAGTATCTCTTTCTCTGCATATGGTGGCTCCTGAATGAACGAATGGCTGAACGGCACAGGCCTTTTCCAAATAAATTAATCTCGCAACGTGAGACCTCAGTGTTCACTGACTTCTTCCTCTGGGTGTGTGGATCGTTTTTTTTTTGTTTTTTTGTTTTTTTGTTTTTTTTTTTGTGTACTCTGCATGGTGGACTTGCCCCTGACCGCAGGCATTCTGAGTATTGGTACTTTTAGGGCCACACCTGACCCCATGCTTACAGATGCCCACCATGTCCCGTGCCATGTATTTATGGCTGTCAGACCGCAGGGGTATTTAAGGAAATCAGGCTGCTCGGTCTACACTGTTTGGACTCCAAGTCATCCCGAATCTTGTCAGACCTAGTGGTGACCCTCTGCGTGGGGGCCTGAGTTGCACGGGGGTAACAGGTGCTCTGGGAGCCGGTGCTGACTTTGACTCTGCCCCATCTCCACGGGAAGCCTTCTCAGCCTTCTCCTGTCAGCAGCAGAGGATTAGAACAGACTCCTCTGGGCAGCAGCCTCTTCTCATTAGCAACCTGGAATCACTGCTGTGCTGAAGGCTGCATTGTTCTTCCACGTTTGAATATCAATTTGCATAATGAAGCAGGTGAGAGCGCCTCTTGCCCGTTCAGGCAGCCCTGATTGGCAGAGAGAAAGGGATTTGTACATAATTGGCCGCAATTAATTTGACGCGCTTTTATAAGGAGAAAAGGAAAAAGCAGAAAATTGCTCAGTGCTCCAAGTCAAAGCGGCATCTGCACCCTCTGCGGTGTGCGCGTGTGTCTGCAGCGATGGGTGGGTGTGTCATGTACAGGCATGTGAGTGGGAACCTTGCGCGCTCAGCGGCAATTTTTTTTTTTTTTTCTGGGAGCAAGAAAAGGCTCATTCCCCGGAGGTTCCTGTGCCCGGGAGGTCCACGGCTGCAGTGTCCTTCATAACGCAATGCTGTTAGCCATCTTGTTCAATTTGTGTTTGAGGCCACTAGGAGACATCATTAGACATCCTAGCATTCTTTCTTTAGTATCACAATGACACCCAGCTCAACATCTCTTTTGTACTCAGTCCAAAAAAGGCTGAGTCCCAGCTGTCTCGGGGTCTGTTGGCAATCAGTTCTTGCAAGAAACTGAACTGGCTTGTACTTAACTCAGAACACGCTGTAGTGCTAGTGATAAGCTAGGAGATGTGTGAGCAAGTGTTAGGGAATTAAGCATTTGGCAGTTTTAATATCAAGGTGGTTTGTAGAACTTAAGCTACTCATGGTCTACCCCAAGGCCACAGATGCCTCAGAAACAGTCAATAAGTGTTCTTGCCTTACTTCCGTCCTAAGATGAAGACAGAGGGATGCAGTAGGGCACATTTCCCTCCTCTCCAATTCTTTCCTCTCTGCCTTCCTTTCCGCTGAAGGGAAGGTTCCTGAGAGTGAGATCTTTTTCTTTCTGGCTGGCTTGGGTAAGTCCATTGGTTTCTTCCTAAAAGAGAGAAACTCCGCATCCAAGAACATTCTATGTCCGTTTGATTCGTTCATCTAGTCAACCCTCAATAAGTAAGTGGCTTTTAAATGTGTAAGAAATGAGTTCAGAAACAAAGGCAACAGAGCCTGTGCTGAACAATCTCTTAGATTCGAGTGAACAGAGTCCCTTCTATGTTCCTGTGCACTTACAGCTGGATCGAGAGTGATCTAGCCACCCTCTGTGGTCCAATCACCCTCTCGAGAATCCGAGAGGTCAGGGCAGAAAGGGCCCCCATGACCGGGGGTTTGACGGTCTTCTGCCGCCTCAGGCCAACACCTCTAGAGGCACACGCAGGCACACGGGGCTCGGTCAGTGCAGTTAAATGGGACCGCTGCAGGTTTATGGGGTCAGTTCTTCCTAGATCAAATCCCGATGCCCTCACTTCCTAGTTGTAGGATGTCAGTGAATTTGCTTAACTGTTACATGATTCTCCTCATCTGTAAAATAATGTTAATAATATCTAGCTTAAAGGGTGGGTATGATGATTAAAAATATAAACAAATGTGAAGAGTCTCACAACAGACACATTCAATAAATGTTCAATAGGTGTTGAGAAACTCATGCAGATTTGGCCCCAGGAATCTCAGTGACTATCAGCTAGCCAAGATAAAGGTCAAAGTGAAGCCCACTGCTATAGATTTTGTATTCTAGCTGTTCTAGAAGAAGGGGATAAAGGCAGGGGAGCTAGGAAAGGTCCTGGGAGGCAGGAAAGCATTCACTTGATGGGCACTGTGCTGATCTAGCACTGATGGTCTCTATGCGTGGCCAGAGTTCAAAGCAGACTCTTCTCCTTGTCAGGCAAGTTCATGGGTTCCTCAGAGAGTCTTTCAGAGTGAGAACATTGGTCAGCAACTCCCTGATTGCAGCTGGCTGCTTACATCAGTCCCTCCAGCTTCTCCATCAGATGACACCCCTCCTGTGTATTTCTGTTTCGATTGCCTCATCCTAAGCAGGAAGCCCTTTGAGCAGGGTATCTTTAAAAACACCCCCCTCCGCTCCTGGCCCAGACTGACTCCCTCCTGCTCATGTGGCCTAATCTAGACTTGAGGAACAAAGGCCTACCTCATCACTGGTGGGGATCTGGACCACCCACCAGGCGAGTGGCTCAAGCCAAGACCCGTCATCCTCGATCTTCTCAGCTACAGGTCAAATGCCACTCTTTCTCCATTTGAACTGCAGGGGGTGAATGCCAAGCTCTCCAAATGATCCCTTCAAAACCCCTTTAGTGGGTATGAGGGGAGTGGGAGGATAGGAGGGGATGCCATGGGCCTCTAATAACTTCCCCCAAAGTAATGTGCTCTCATGACCCGTCTTACAGTTGTGGTTTCCTGGCCGCCTGCTGGCAGGTCCTGTGAGGTGGGAGCTTTTGCACCTGTACGTTACTTCTACCTGGATGGACAGGGTCCTATTCATTTGAAAAGGTTCCCCAAGTGACTTTGATATTCGTGCTCTGCTCCACCCCGCCCCTTCCCAGGCAGCTACTTCTCCTGTGTCCCCACAACAGAAAGAGCTACTCAAACAGACTAGCCATATAATGTTTCAAGTGAGGACCTGAAGCTCTCATCTTCCTCCTCCTGACTGCCTCCTGCGCGCACCATGACGGAGCTTCTCACCTGCTTGTTTCCTTCTCTCCGTTCGGGCAGCTCTCAGGATCACACCGGCCTGGAGACAATGCCCCTGATAGTCTGAATCAAAGCCCTCCAGACAGGACTGCATAAAATACCAGAGCAAATACAGAGCATGAGTGGTCTCTTAATGGCTCTGTGTGAGCCATGCTGGAGAAGAAAACCCAATATCGAATTATGAATGAAATGGTTGGGCTTCCCCAGCCTCTGGCGGTCTCTGATCCCTACTGGCCCCAGCACATGCCCAGCTCTGCGCAAAGCTTCCAAAAATATAACAGGTGTTACACAGTCCACTGGGACCCTTGTCTACTCTTGCCATCATGATGGCAAGGAAGGGCACTGGAAGGGCAAAAAAGGCTGAGGCATCCACAGAGCCCAGAGCTCGCCCAGGCTACAATGTTCACTGTGGACACAACTGGAACCTGTCTAAAGCCTAATTCATTTTAGGCCTGATGCCTTTGGCCACATATAAATTGTGATGGCTGCACTAATTTGTCTCAAAGGACTTGCACTTAGTTGCCCAGCAAGAAACACTACTTCTTAATAAATTCTCAACCCACAAGCCGAGATTTAGTGAGCGTATAAAAGTTTAGGCCCCTTATACTAAAACACTTATTTCTACTTTCTGTTTTTGATGAGAGAGAAAAGGATGTTGAGGAACTCTCTTATTTTTCTTTGGAGGAAATAAATTTCAAAATGAAGAAACTGCCTTCAGTAGTTGGCTAACCAGAACAGCTCTTCTCCTAGGACCAGAGACCTGGCTGTAAGTAGATTCCATCACCCCTGGGGGTCCCCAGAGCCACTTGCCCTTCCCAGCCTGGGAGAGATGGCCTGACAGAGAGAGAGACCTGAGATGGAAGTCACACAGATAAATTCAGTGATCTGACCAGTTCGAAGAAGTAATCGGCTCCTCCCACTCTTAGAGCACCCAAAGCTTAGGTACGGCCTGCCATGCTATAGGTTTTGATTTTTGTTAACTGAAATCATGTGTTGTTTATTGCAAACTGCAAATTTATTTGGGGCCCAGTTCAATTCAACAGAGGTGGGGAAACTGTGAATTCATGCTCATGTTAGCTTGTATAGTTGCATTTTTAAAAATGTTATGGCTCCAGGAAGGCTCTGTTCCTCTAATATCTTACATAGGGACATATTTCTAAGAAGAGTTATACAGAGTCCAAGATTGGTTCTGATGCTTTTCTTTGGCCCTTCTTCCTTCCTTTCTTTTCTTTCTTTCCTTCCTTCTTCCTTCCTTCCTTCCTACCTTCCCTCCTTCCTTTGTTTCTTTCCTTCCTCCTTCCTTCTTGCCTTCATTTCATTTTGTTTTATTTTTACTCATTTCACAGAAAAACGGCTCCCCTTATCAACAGAATGAGACAAACTTTCTTCTTTTGCCAGGTAAGAAAGACAACCTTTCTCAGATCTACATTGTAAAACTTATGGTCTACGTACATGGGAAATATATGTTCCTTATGTAGCTTTGTGTTAAACTAGCTACCCAGTTATCTTGTTAACCATATGTATTCTTTTTTTTTAAATATAATTTATCATCAAGTTGGCTAACATATAGTGTATACAGTGTGCTCTTGGTTTTGGGGGTAGATTCCCATGATTCATCGCTTACATACAACACCCAGTGCTCATCCCAACAAGTGTCCATATGTACTTTTGGAAGATAGATATACAGTTGACCCTTGAACAACATGGTTTTGAACTGCCCAGGTCCATTTATATGAGGATTTTCTTCTATAAATACAATCTAGTAGTGTAAGTGTATTTTCTCTTCCTTATGATTTCCTTAATAGCATTTTATTTTCTCTACCTTTTAAAAAATATTTATTTATTTTGAGAGACAGAGAGAGAGCGAGCAAGCAGGGGAGAGGCAGAGAAAGCAGGAGAAAGAGAATCCAAGAAGGCACCACACTGTTAGCGGGAAGCCCGATGTGGGGCTCGAACCCATGAACCGTGAGATCATAACCTGAGTTGAAACCAAGAGTCAGATGCTTAACTGACTGAGCCACCCAGGCACCCCTTCTTTCTTCTTACCTTTATTGTAAGAAGGCAGTATGTAATACATATAAACATACAAAATATATGTTAATTGGCTATTTATGTAAGCATAAGGCTTCCAGTCAGCATTAGGCCACTAGCAGTTAAGTTTTGGGAGAGTCAAAACTTATACTCAGATTTTTGACTGTGCAAGGGATTGGTGTTCCTACCCCCACGTTGTTCAAGTGTCAACTGTATATATATATATATATATATGTGTGTGTGTGTGTGTGTGTGTGTGTGTGTGTGTGTGTATATATGTATACACACATGAACACACACACACACACACACACACACACACATATATATATATGAGTGTGCATTCCTGTGTAGCAAAGAATCTAACAAGGAAGATCCGCTCATCTACATGAAGAGAGAGGACACCTGTTTACCTTTGTTAAGAAAAATGTCACCTGTGCCTTTTGATCAAATCAAGTCCCTTCTAGTTCTGTGATTTGAACAACGCAACACAATCCAGAACATGAGAGGGGTGCATTAATCATATTTTTCCCTAGAAAGGAGTTATGGAAATGATACATCATACAAAAACAGGTTCTCAATCCCCTTTGATAATGTTACTATAAAGAGGTCTAGTAGAAGGTTGTGTGGGAAATGTGCACACACAAATGACACACACAATATACTGTGAGGAGCTGACCGAAATCAGGCTGAAGGACAGAGCGAACGGGAGCACACAATGACACTTAGGTTTTTTACTGTCTCCCTAAATAAAATCCACCAGCACGGAGAAGACTTCCGTCACATGTAAAACATGTCTCTGCAAATCTTCAGTGTGATGTTGATCAATTCTTTGAAGCAAAGGAGCTGAAATGGATTCTGCTGTAAGAAATACCCACGTTGGAAGGATGGGGCCGGGTGCTGACAGAGGAGACAGAGACGAGTAAGAGAAACTCCGAAGTTTAACGTCTGCAAGGAGCTCAGAGTGCAGGTGGTAAGAGAGTCACAGAGGCCCTGTAGGAGTTTCCTGTGGCTGCCTTTATGAATTACCATTAAAACAACACACAGTTATTTTCACACAGCTCTGGAGGCCAGAGGTCCAAAATCAAAGTGCCAGCGCTGTGCTTCCTCCAGAGGCTCTAGGGGAGAATCTATTCCTTGCCTCTTCCAGCTTCCAGGTGGTTCTTGTGGTTGTAACACTCCAGTCTCTGCTTCTGCCTTCTCCTGATATTCTCTTCTGTGTCAAATCTCTACCTTTCTCTCTTGCCCAAGAACACTTGTCATTGGATTTAGCACCAACCTGGATAATCCAGGATGATCTTATCTTGAGATCCTTAACTTAATTACATCTGCAAAGATGTTTTTTTCCAAATACAGTTATTACTCACAGACTCCAGGGCTTAGGATGTGGATGTATCTTTTAGGAGGTGGCCCATTCAACCCACTATAAGCCCCAACAGTATAGCAGAGGTCAGAAGTAAGGAATCCTGTGTGGGAAGCCATGGAATGTCAGGAAGCAGGTGGCCAAGGGGACAGGGGGCCAAGGTGAAGCCTGATTCTGTGGAGAGGCACACAGAAGGTAGAGAAAGGAGACTCTGGGTTCCCCTTTGGAGCCCAGCAGTCAACACCAGGCCATGTGCACCCTGGAACTAGGGTGACCACTGCAAAGTCCCACTGGATGCCTTGGTCAAGTCAAAACTGGACTCAGGAATTAGGGTTCGAGTAAAAAATGGACTCAGGAATTAGCAAGAGGCAGAAGTAGTCCCATTCTCAAATAAAATTAGAGAGGTGGTGATAGCTGATGCTCATCAACAGAACTGGGGCTGGGCAAGCCCCAAGCTTTGTTCTGGATCTATCTTGACGAAGGCCACCCTGGAAAGAATGAGGGATATTCAGTACTTGGGGTGACAGCCCACGTACAATGTCATATTGGTTCTAGTAATGGAGCGACAAAGGGGCAGGTGCCCCTTCCCCTACGCACGCATGCCGTGTGCCCTGTATTCGCCCAGGGTCTGAGGAGTTTTCTTTTCTTATCACATCCTCCAGAATTACTCTTGACCAGCTGTTACAAGAGGACCAGTTGCTTGACAGCTCCACAGGACTCCCACGCAAGAAATCACACCCTATTTTGCTCAGCTACCTGAAGGTCCGGCACAGGCCCTCGTTTCTAGCTCCCTGGCTAGTTAGTCATGCCTGCCGCTTCCCCAAGTAAACTATTTTTGGCTCAGTGTTCCGTGATCTGACCAAGAGGGTCAGGCCCAAGTTGTGACAGTTCCAGCTTGAGGTCAGCTGTCTCTCACTGGCTTTCGGTCTAAAATTAATAGGACAAGGAAGACGCCTCTGCACAGTGGACAGCACAGCCCATTTTCCTCATGTGCTCAAATACCATCCAAACATTACATGTCCGTGTATTGTGGTGTAAATATGCTTATTGCTAGGCTGGTTTTCTTCCAGAATGCATATCGAACCTGTTTGCATGTGGATTTAAAAATCCTACACTGTCTGTATTCCAAAAGGATATGAGATGACTTCAAGATCCTATGAGGCTTCACAGAAACTCAGAATAATCATTATCTAGAAAAGCCATAGGCCCTCCCCCAGTGGTTAGAAGGCTGTCCTGATTATACCTTCCATGTTGCAAGCAAAGGAGGTTGTCCTTGTTAACTAGACAAGCACCTTTTGGACGTTTTACAGTTAATAAAAAAATTCCCAGGGTTCCTGGAAGAAAAAAACCGCGAAAAACAACGTGGGTGCATGTCACATTGGTGGTGAGAATGCGTGAAGCAGGACGTAGCCAAACACGCTTGGAAACCCCATGGCCGGACGGCGGTTTCCAGCGACCTTCAAAGTCTCTGCCTCCTTGCGGGCTTTCTTCACCCCATGACTCCGTAACTGTCCCTTCTCTCTCCTGCTGCCACCCCTCTCCCCTCCTCCAGCAGGGGCTGAAAGTTCAGGGTCACACTGGGCTCAAGCTAAAGTCAATTTGTGGGCCATTAACCTGCACAAGTACTGGAAATCACCATTATTCTCGATTTAAAGTAATGCCTCGGAAAGCCTCCTTAAATAAAGTGCAAATGTTAAGATACTGTCTAATTACTGTGGATCAGTTCATCAGATAGCTGCTTTTTGGTAGAGGAAAAGGATCTAACGTGTTATGCTTTGACAAGGTAGATGGGAGGATAGGAAGGAGGAGGATTAACGGAAACAAAGCACTGGTATCTAAACAGGATGGAACACTGTTTAAGGGCCCTAGGCAGCGAAGAACATCAAAAGGGAAATTACTTAACCTTTCCCACTTCAGTTTCCTCATCCACAAATGAAAACATTAACAGTGTCATTACATGAGATAATCTATGTAACGTAACTGGCATTCTGCCTGGTTTGTGAGAGCTGAAAACAACGTTCGCAGAGATATTATTGTTGAAGTTATGTTAATAATAGCGATGACTGTTTTTACCATTATCCATAACAGAAGTAGTAACAGTAGTCCTGGGGGTGGCGGTGTATGGTGACCTGAGGGTTTAGTGGACCTGATACAGAAAGTCATTAAGTTAGAGAACAGAAAATGAAATGAAAAAGCGGGGGCAGGGTGTCAATACCAATCCTTAGCTACGTCATAACTTGGTCTGGGATGAGCTACGAGGGAGAAATCCTGGCAAAGTGATTTTAGAGCCAAACACCCAGGGACTCAAACCTTGGCTCTGTCACTTGCGAATGTGGGACTTTAGGGAAGTCAGTAAACTTCCCAGAGTCTCAGTGTCGTATTTGTAAAGTGAGAATGATCATACCTACGTGAAGAATACACATATAAGATGTAGGTAACATGCATAATGGGCCCGGTAAATATGTCCCTTCCTTCACCTGGTGGTCAGGCTCTTTCCCCTCCTTTCTGTGGCTGGCGGGCTGCAAAATGAGAAATCCATCTGGATAGGTGAGAAACAGTAGAAGAAGTAGCATGGTGGGCTCTTTGTTAAGAGGAGAAAGATGTCACCAGCTTCCTTACATTTTCCTCCCACTGGGGGAGCCGAGGGAATGTACAGTAGGGCTGCTAAATGTTAGAACTTGCACCCATATTTAGTTACAGCATGTAGTGGGATAATTCTGAATTCACTGATGTAATGTGCTAGTGCACAGTGGAAGCCATCCAGTGAAAAGGAGCCCCAAAATAGGTTTTCATGGAAACTTAACTCTGAACACTCTGATTTTGTGCCTTACCATAAATGAGATCTGGGAACGTTTCTCCGCCAAAAAATTGAAGATAATTTCCTAAAGATATATAAATTTAATGGCTATAAATGTCATCTCCTCATCACCGCAAGATATTCACCATTTGATTTGAGTTGTATGGAAGATACGCCATCCGTGACAGTGAAAACAAGTTTAAGAAATCTCTTCCATTTCAAGTGTTACTTTCCTTGATGAAAATTTAACTGCACTGAAAGAAGAATCTTCAAAATCACCTCATTTCTATTCTCGCTGCTGTCTTGACAACTTCATTCTTTACATTCTCTTTTTCTAAATTCACAGAATACACTTGCTGTCATGCAAAGTCAGGCCCAAGACTTTGTTTTCCAAAGGTGTTGGGAAGGAAAACTAATACCAATTTGGGGATTATAAGCGCACTTTCAGAAAACACTCTTTCGGATTTGTATTAGCATTCCTGACACTGATATGCGTTATATGTCATTAGTTACTTAAATGTTTCCTATAATTATGTAAATTATGTCACAATTTCTGGCAGGATGCTTACACACTACTATTTTGTCATTTGCAAAGTTCTGAAATGTATCTGATAACCATTTTCACGTATTTTCAAATTACACGGTTGTGAAAGGGTTCTTGCTCTCTTGTTGTTTTACCTTTGCTTATAATACTTAGTCCGGTGTTCTGCGCGAGAGCCTCTTACATAAATATATCCCATCTCCCCCTCTCCTCACGGACTTTTTTAAAATAAGGATAATCAAGTTATTGCCGCTGCCCTTATGGAAGTCATGGTCAAATGGGGGAGATACAGTTAGGTAGAGGCCTATAGATTGTTACATGATAATGTGGAAGACAGGTGTTATTAATAAAGGTATGGATGACTGCCACGTCAGTGGAGAGTATGACTCACCAGCCAGATGACCCAAGGAAAGCTCTACAAATGAAGTGACCTCTAATCTGGGTCTGGAAATTTCAGTAGGAGGTTAGTGAGTGAAGTCAAGAGAAGAACATCCCAGGAAGATGCACACCCAGAGGCACGGCTGGCAAAGATAAGAAGTCTAGGAGGCCTAGCGGGTAGGCCGCAAGACACTAAGCACTGGCTGATGAGACTGAAGAGCTGGAATACACTGGAATCATATGTAAAGGCCCTGAGAATAACAGTCCGTATTCTATAAGCAAGGGAGCCACTGACGTTCTTTAACCAAAGAACTGATGGGATCCCACTTTTCAGAACATAACCAACGTGGTGTGGAGGACAGACAGGTGCACAACCTCTTTGGTTTAAGCAGCCTAGAACGAGATGTTCTTTCAAAACCACCGAAGGGAAAACCGTCTCCTTGCACCTTAATTAGGCTTAATTCACATAGAAAATCGTATGGTTGCTGCCAGGTGGCTCGTGAATGTATGGGAAAGATAAAGACAGTGCCCTAAGCAATTCTCAGAGATACTTGAAGAAAACCAAATGACAAATACATGGTGGATCCCTCACTTAGTAGCCCAGAGCTCCAAGAGGGACTGTGGTCCACGTACCTCTGCCATACTACTGACTGCATGGCAATATGGTCCCACCATATTCCGTGTGGGGACATGATCGACCAAGCCTCCGCGGAGCCTGATGAGAAGACACGGTCGGCCACACCCCTGGCAAATCCACATGTGAGGACACGGTCCACCATGCTGCTGCCACATCCGTGTTTTAGGACGGGCACAGTCCACCTCATCTATGCTACATTCAAGCGAGGAGCCCTGAGGAACTAGCTGTTCTTAGCCCTACTGCTGCCCCTGTCACAGAAACAGGCACGAAAATTAGTGTAACAGGGGGTGAAGGGAGGTATGTAATTCAACTCTTCTGAGTCAGGATCATAATGATGAAAGATGTGGACGAAGGACCAAAGAGAAATGTTTAAAATGAACTAAGTAATAAATTCATGAATATATGAATACATGAATAATAAATCATGCGTTAGAAGAGCGAAGTAAATAAAAACTTAAAAACAAGGAAGAAGAACTACAAAAGAGGTATTATTTTTTAAAATGAAGAAAATAAAGGGGGTGCCTGGGTGGCTCAGTCGGTTAAGCATCCGACTTTGGCTCAGGTCATGATCTCGCGGCTGGTGAGTTCAAGCCCTGTATCGGGCTCTGTGCTGACCAAGCTCAGAGCCCGAGCCTGCTTCGGAATCTGTGACTCCCTCTCTCTTTGCCCCTCCCCTGCTCAGGCTCTGTCTCCTCTGTCTCTCAAAAAAGAAATTAATGTTAAATTTTTTTTTAAATGAAGAAAACAAAGGGAGACAAGTCAGAGAAAGAGCTAATATGAAAAGGTAAACACAGGGAATGAGCCTCATATGTACATATATATATATATTTTTTTTCATTCCCTTTCTCACATGCTTTTGAGTGTTCTTGGTGAGCAGAGGTGAGTAGATGGAGAAATCAGAGCCTATGCCCTTCCTTTTAACTCTTCTCAAACCATTTGCCAAGTGTTTAAAATTTTATTTTGGGGAAACCTGCCTTATGTTAGAAATCACTGACTCTCTGACCTATCTGTTCCAAACACAGATCTGTCTATATCTTGTAGTTTCATCCTGGGGAAAGGGGTGGGAAATCACATTCTCTAAATCTTTTTTTTTTTTTAAGTTTATCCTATTTATTTTGAGAGAGAAAGGGGGGAGGCAGAGAGAGAGGAAGAGAGAGAATCCCAAGCAGGCTCCGCAGGGTCAGTGCAGAGCCTGACACGGGGCCCGATCTCCCGAACTGTGAGGTCACGACCTGAGCTGAGATCAAGAGTCACACGCTCGACCGACTGAGCCACCTGGGTGCCCTTCACATTTTCTAACTCTTGAGGAAACACAGGGTGGGAAATCTGTTGTGGGTGAGTCTCCGGAATGATGCACGGGCATCCCCGAGTCTTACTGGAAGTTCCGTGGAGGTAGCTCCTATCCCTAGTCTTGGACCCTCCCAGCTATCATGGCCTCAGGGGACAGATGGCCCACAGAAACTGTGAAGCTTCAGGCAGACCTGGAGAGTACCGTGTATAGGACAGGTTTGGCACATCCTCCTCCAGGAAAGATGCAAACCAGCAGAGACTCTTGTTCCTTTCTCGACTGCACAGCCTGGCAGGGGGCCTGCCATGGGTATGGGGGCCACCTATTCACCGGCACCACACGGGGCAATCGTTGAGTTCAACAGCAGTTCCTTCTCTTCAGGAACAATGTGTACCACCCTCCTGCTTAGCCCTGGGAACACACGGGTGTGCAGATGAACAAATGGAGAGCCCACTGGGCGGAAAATGAAGGCCACAATGGGCCAGCGCCCTCAGTGTGGGTGCCAGGGGCGACCCTCTAATAACACAGGCAGCCCTGTGCTGACGGGCCACCCAAGCACATCCGGCAGGAGGTACCATATACTCAGAAAGCCGCGACCACACCAAGCTGCTTATTTGCAGCCCAGGGTGTGCTTTTGCCAACCTTTCACAAATCAGAAGGCGAATGTGAAGTACTATTATTTCAGTAGGGACCCTGGTTTTTGCTCCCCTATCCCCACGTAAGGAAACACAAGAAAGAACTGCCCCGATTCCAAAGGTGGAGAAAATTAACAGGTACGTGAGAACTTTCGAGTATGGCTCAGAATAGGACTGAGGGCAAGATGGGCAGTTTCAAAGGGTTCTCTTACCTTTTTGTCACTCAGGCCAGAAACCTGGTCCACATACTCCTCTTGGATCATGAAGGCAGCTAAGTTGGCAGTGTAGCTGGCCAGGAAGATGACGGCAAAGAAGGCCCACACCGACACCATGATCTTGGAGGTGGTCCCCTTTGGGTTCTGCACGGGGACGGAGTTGTTAAACACCAGACCCCAGAGTAACCAAATAGCTTTGCCGATGGTAAAAGATGGGCCGCCTGGCTCTGTCATGATGAAAAGACAAGGGCAGAACGTCAAGACAGAATCACTGATTCTATATACACCTACAAATACACAGAGCTGGTCAGTTCCTGCTCAGAGCAGGAAATACCCCAACTAAGATACAGACACTTTTAAGTGACAGCTTGTGCCTCTCTTCTCCCGGGACCCTCAGGAAGGCAGAAGAGGGTTCTTTAGAAGAAAATCCAGGGGTCTGGGGTGTGCGTGAGATCCTCCTCCAACTAATGTTCGTGATTCAGCCCAGGCACCGGCTTCCTGCCCCCGTGTATATGAGACCCTCAAGATCACATCAAAACTGAATAATAACAAAGGCAACTACCCCACTACTGTCACACTTGTGCCCCTATTACCGTTGTTCCTCAAATTAATATTTGTACCAGCCAAGAAAGGATTTCCACTTTAAAAAAAAGGTCCACAAGAACTGTGTGGACTCTTCTACCACTGTCATGGACCTTCTAGAATTTTATTCACACTGATGCTAGATGACTTTGAATGTCCTTTATTCTAATTCTTCTTTCACTTCTAGCGCTTCGCAGTAAATGTTTCAAAGATAACCTTGACCCCAGTCCAATGCCAATACATCCCAGTTGTTTCCTATCATGGTAGCTTCTGTGTAAGAGAGTATCAGGAAGCCCAGGGAGGGAGTCACAGACACCTGGCTTTTGCCACACTATCTGAGGGCAGAAAAGTAGACTGTCTTTGACCTCTTCCCCCCCAACCTTTACGCACACCATGCCAGGGCTTCTGCCCATAGATTTATTGTGGCCTCCCTGCTTTCAGGGCTTGGCGATGGCAAAATCTCGCCATGATGTAGCCCCTCCACTGCAGAAATGAACATCTGCCTGCACAGTTTCACAACACATTAGCACACGTCTTATGATGCTATCTGTGATCCTGATAGCATCTGCTCTGACAACTAAATCAGTGACTACACATGTCAAGCCCAGTGTCTAACTGTGCACACACATCTGTGCATGTGGACCTTATTTCATGGAGCAGATGTGTAACTAAAAAGTTGTTCATAAATCAAAGTGTTGTACATTGTAAAATGCCCCAAGGAGACTTGACATTTAAAGTGATCCCGTGTTGAGTTCCTTCGCGAAGACAAGCGTCCTTTGGTAAAATAAGTAATCATAAGCCCTTGCTTTGAATTTTGTGGCTGGATTTTTCGCCTCTTTGATTTCTTCAAGGTGAAGGGACAGCATCCACTAACCTCAGTTCTGGGCACTGTCAACATATGTACGTCCTTGTGTGTTTCTCAGAGGTTTCACTTGTTACTAATGCCCCTCAGGATGGGGAGTAGGTTCTGGTTCTGGAAGACCCTTGGGCACAGGCACAAAGTCCCCTGACTGGACCCTATTGTGGAGACATTCAGACCTCCACTCCAGAATGCATAAGCCAAATAAATGCATGAGCCAAGTAGGTCTGCACCCAGAAATACCTCAGGGCAGGAGTGGTTTACCGCCTGGACTGTGAAGTCAACAGACTGCCGCCTAGCACCCCAACCCCAAAGGTTCTTATTAAATAGCTGTGGGGTGGGTGGTTATTCTATTATGCAACCAAGGTAGAAAACCACTATTTTGAAATATAGTAGTGGTCCAAGATCCACACTGGACTTAGGGAATCAGAATATTAGAAAATCAGGTCCAAGCACCTTTGTGTTTTAAGTGCCCCACTGATGATTTTTTGTGTGGTGCAGGTTAAAAAAAAAATCTTTCCTCTTGGAGGCATAATTTCAGAATAAAGCTCACATTCTGGAAGGGAGAAGACTCAGAAAAAAGTGTACTATTTCCTAATTCTGGGGTTTTCAGAAAGTTTTGGAGGATGTATTCACAAGGGTCCCACGGCCCCCTTCAGAAATCTAGTAAATGTTTTGTGAGGTCTCATAAATGCCTCACACACATGGGCAGCCTTCATATCTCTTGACCCACTTAGCCAGAAAACTGGACTGCCCCCGACAGTAGCTATGGGTCAGAATTGCTATCCGTTGGCCATTTTATTTCAAACACCCAATGTCTGTACCCCCTGGAAGAGGGATCTGAGTCAGGGTCACATGCTTTGGAGATCTTGTACCTCGGCGGTGGAGAACTCTTTCAGCCACAGCTACCCTGCATGTACCCTGGGGCAGTCTAAAGTTTTTATTCTTAATATATGGGTATATCTGCCTTGTTAGTCCATCTGTTCAGACAGACTGCTCACCGCCTAAGGTTATCAAAATAGTTTCCTCTGACATGTTTATGCCATGCGGATCTCCTGCTAGCTTTCCTCTCGTTTACCCCCGGGGTGGAACTGGGCTTGCTGGGTGAGGCTTCTGCCAGCAAGGGGACATACCGATTCAGACTAACCTCTTAATTGGGGTATTTCTAATGAGTTGCCAAGCTGTTGACATAGAAGGCTGAGGGTTCGTTTTCGGAAACGGATGAGTTAGGGAAGGGGCAGACACCACATGAGGCGTACAGAGGCCCGGAAGTGACAACGAGAAAAAAACAGAACGCAGAAACGCCAACGGCTGCAGCTGGCCTTACCTCTGCCATCAGCGAGGCACCTGTTATAACCCACAGGGCTGAAGTACTCGAAGACAAAGACAGCCACGGCTGAGACGATGAGCAGCATCACGAACATCATAACCCATACGTCAGCACTGAATGGCTCTGGGGAAGGAAAGAAAAAATCAGTGCTCAGAATTAAAACAGAGCAAAAACAGATTCTGACTTATTTGCATATCCATTTGCTCAGGCAACACGTGTTTTCTGAGGGGACAACAAACCACAGTTGTGTTGTGTCCCTTCAGAGAGCCAGGGCCTGGGCGGGGGAGAGGTGAGAGGCTATGTCTGGGTGTCTCCATTGCCCTGTTT
This sequence comes from Lynx rufus, assembly GCF_022079265.1. NCBI lineage: Eukaryota > Metazoa > Chordata > Mammalia > Carnivora > Felidae > Lynx > Lynx rufus. The sequence goes on from NW_025814889.1 coordinate 47,534,337, forward strand.
CTTTTCTTCCAGAGAAGGAGAGCTTCTTGCCTCTGAACTTTTTGAGATAGTTTCTGCCATGGCCAGGAAATGCACAACTACAAGAATAACTAGATCTGGAGTAAATGAATCATACGGGTGTGGTTCATGGTTTATGTTCTCACCTATATGGCTGGCCACACCACATGACGGAGACCTGGACAAGCTTTCACCAATGCTTCCCAGGCTTGCGTGCAAATTCATTCTCAACAGGCACGGTCACTACTTCCGGCCTAACTTGGTTCAGTAATAATTACATCCAACGAACAACTCTTTTGCCCCCTTGCCTCACCTCCTCTAAACTTCCCAGCCTATATTTACTTTTCAACCCTCAATATTGTGGTGGATTTTATTAAACATCGTTAGGGTATGAGAATAGAAGTCAACGTCCGAAAAAAAAAAATCCATCCACGTTGACAATCCGTGACTGTCACGGTGGGGATGCAGCAGGTGACAAGGAAACTTGTTTCAGGTGTAATTAACAAAACGACTACAAGCTATTCCCTAACAGTGAGTGAAAGGGGTTGATAGGATAGGACCAGGTAGAACAGCAAGAGAGTGCTTTCTTTAATTTCTTTAATCATTCTTGCTGAATCCCTCCCAGCTGAACCAAACCTCTCTGGCTTAGAAGCGTCTAGAAATTGAACACCATATTCCAAGAGCCACCTCACCGAAGGCCTACAAAAAGGGACAATTGCTATTCTTTCCCATGATATGATGTTCCCTCAATTGTGTCTCAAAATAGTTCTGGCCTTTTTAGCTGTCACATCACATTGTAAACTCATAACTAAGTGAATTAACATACTGTTTTTTCCATTTCCCAAATCATTAATAAAGATGAAGTTGAAAAAAGGGAAAAACTGGCTAGAAATTAGAAAATATCTTCTTACTTGAAATCTCTGCTTTACTTTTGGACTTTTGAAGGGAATTATACAAACCCGGTCACTTAACAATTTAAAAAGGACCTCGATAAGGCACACATCCACTGTGAAATGTAAAACCTTTCAGTGGCAGCCAGAGATGTGAGGGTAACAGGTTTAATTCAAAGCCTCTATATGGTGGAGTACGGAAGGCCCCTCCCCTCGGCTCTCATGGACTGCAGTCCTATCCAGATTAAAGGCATCCTCTCTGAGCTTCCTTCTCCCCCACTGAGGCGAGGGCAAGTTTCTGTGTACAAAATACAACAAGCATTTGTATTGGTCTTTACAATTTAGAAGGTACTTTCACCATATAGTTTATACAATCCTTATAATGGCGCTTTCATTATGGTATCACCATTTCTATTTTACAGAATGGCAGGGCCAGGTTATAAGCTGAGGTACTCTGGGGCAAAGTGTATCTCTGCCCACCACACTGGTTCCTGATTTAGGAGTTGCACTCTGAAATGGCTCCACGACTATTGGAACACAGGCTCTGAAGGCAGCCACCTCTGGGCTTTAATCCTGGATTTGCCAGCTATGAACTGACAGATTGTTGGAAAATTGCTTAACAGATCTAAGATTCAGTTTCCCAAGACATAAAATGTGTATAATAATGGTATCAAGGAGATAATATACCAAAAGGATGTACGGTATTGCTTGGAAAACCACATAATAGGTGTTCAATAAATGTTGGCTTCTTTTGCCCTTGTAATTAATTGCATCTCCTCCGAATACACACACACACACACACACACACACACACACACACACCCTGCTTGGCACTACCATGTCATTTTAGGGCTTTGCTGATATATCACTGGCTCTTCCAGTTCAGAAGCTGAGGTTAATGCTATATTGTGGTTAGAATTAGAATGCACTTTTGTCTGTGTCTCTTAATGTTCCAATTATCCTTGCAAAGTAAAAAAGCAAATAAAATACATAAAGCTGCTATGAGGATTAATGCATATAGTGTGTGCTATCTAATAGTATTTCACGTGAAATTGGCAGGTCCAGAATTTGCTCTACTCTAAGAAGGCTAGCTGAGAAACTCGAGTAATTTATGGAAAAATTCTATGGAACCTATAACTCTATTTTATAGTGCATTAATTAAAAACTTCCCCTTTCCCCCACTGCCTGCCAGATAGAGCTTAAAGAAGTATCAGTCAAGGTCTATTCCAATATCCTCATGAAAAAAAAAAAAAGTTGAAGTCCTTCAGAGAGTCTGTGACTCGTCCAAGGGCTTACAGCTTGTTTATGTCCAAGCCAGGCCTCCTGCCTCTTAGCCCAATGTCCTGTTTTCAAGGTGACATTTTATTTTCCAACCCTTTGCTCTCACGGCCTCTGCAAAAAATATGGGGTATGAGCTCACAAAGGACCTCATCTAATTGAAATCTTGGCCTTATCTCACCAGGTCTTATATCACATCTAAGGCTTTGACACATAAGCGATGCTGGAGAGCAGCGAAGTACAGAACGACATGAGGAAGGGTGGGGTAAAATGGGAGCGAGCATCAGATCAGCTGTATCTCTCAAAGCTCTGAAAAATGTATGTGAAAAAAAAAGCCTCTTTTGGTAGCACCGACTTCAATCTTTGAAGATAATTAAAAAGGCATTTCAATGATCTCTAGAATTAGAAATTATTTTTTTAGATTTTTTTAATGTTTTATTTAATTTTGAGAGAGAGAAAGACACACAGAGTGTGAGCCAGGGAGGGGCAGAAAGACAGAATCTAAAAGCAGGCTTCTGGCTCTGAGCTGTCAGCACAGAGCCAGATGTGGGGCTCGAACTCACAAACTGTGAGATCATGACCTGAGCCGAAGTTGGACGTCCCTAGAATTAGGAAAGTATTAAAGCAGGAAGAAGTACCCTCTGAGATCAGCTAGTTGAAATGCCTTCTTCTACAGATGAGGAAACTGAGTCCCAGGATGGAGCACATTTGCTCAGGGTCAAGTGTGGAGTAAGTTGCAGGAATGAGACCAGAGTAGGAACCCTGATTACTAGCCTAAGGCTGTTTTCTTCCAGGGTCCTACGCTGTCCTATCAATTGTTTTTGGGTATTCTTCAGGTTTTATATTTGAGAATAATCAATATTTAAGTCCCCCAAATTAAATGGGCTCCTAGCAAACCACCTCCTGACTGAAAGAGCCTGGCCACGTGCTCGCTCCTTCACTTAATCCTCATACCAAGTATCTGTCCTTATGTCCATGTCCTTCACACCAGTTAGCATATCACTTACCTAAGAAGGCAGAAGGTGAGACAGTCCCATTGCTGCGTGACACCATGACACTGATGCCGGTCTCTATGAAGGGCACAGAGAAGTCGACCACCTCGGATCGCTCCTCATTGATGGTGAGTGATCCCACGGCCATATAGGCCCTCTTCATAACCACCTGGGAGAAAGGCACAGTGCTTCAGGTAGGGCACTCAGGAAGGCCAGGGGCCACCGTAAGGAAAATAAAGCCAGGCAGTGGTTTCCTTAGTATAGTGGGAACAGGAGAGCCTGTTCACGGTTTTGTATTTTCTAAAATTTATAAATGAGCCTCTTTTTATATTAACATGAAACAAAACCCATGAAAAATGGAAACGGCCCTTACTTTCTGACACTCACCTCTCCAATCATACCATTCCAGGTTCCATTGATTTTCTTCCCATGCTTGCCATTGGTAACCAGGTAAAGATCATAGGTGAACTTCACAGATTTGGAAATTTTCTTAAGGATGTCAATACAGAACCCCTTGCAGCACTTTTTGATGTAACCTGGCTCCTCATCTGTTTTGTTCCTAACCGGTTGAAGAAACAAACGAACAAACAAACAAACAAACAAACAAACAAAACAAGGCTTTATACAAGAGGCAGCTTTTATCCTTTACCATTCAAACTCCAACCCCAAAGCAGGGCCTCCCTTTCACAGCTCAGCACAATGTGTATCAGACCCGAGTGAGGAAATCGATAGACGACAGAACTGCAATTCTTTCATTAGCTCATCATGGTGAACGTTTCCTCACAGTTTTTAGTGCTCCTTTGAAGTATAATGTACATTAGGAAAGCATGCATATCCTAAGGGTTCAGTTGGAAAAATCTGTATACATTCAACCTGCCCATTTAACCAGCACCAAATCCAGGTACAGAAAAGTTACCCTCTTCTTCTCTCTTCCAGGCACTTCCCACTCTCACCAAAGAGAATCATTATCCTGACTTCTAACAGGATAAATTAGTTTTACCCATTTCCAAAAATGTTCCTAAATCTCAAAACTTCGGGGCATGATGGCACGAACACCAATGCAAATTTACATCTCCTAAATTTCAGGTCCTGGTTGTTGAGATCGGGCAAGGCCAAAGATACGCTAGCAGAGTTAGCAGTAGTTCTCCCAGGTCATGATCTGGACAGACCCAGGCATCACACCACAGGTCTGCTAGTAATTCCACGGCTCAGTAGTAACTGACAATTGAACATGGTGCCCAATTCATTCTATGCCTCAAGTCCCAGCCCAGGCAGGTGCTGACAGCTGTATGAAATCGGACTATCCCATGCCACCCGGAGCACTGGGGAAGGGGCCATACTCAGAGACTATGCGTTTTTGGCAGGGGACTGTGTTCCTCATGCAGGTTCCACTCAGAGGGTCCACACTTTCCACAATGACAAAGGGGGCCTCCTCCAGGGTTACAATGCTCAGATGGTCATCCTCCTGTTCTTCTGTCTCAGGACACATTCGGGGCCACACGTAGTACTTCATCTGCAGGGACTTGTCTTTCCACTTCCCCACCTGCACAGGGGTAAACAAAAGACTCAGAAACCACTGGCAGAGACCTAAGCAACCTCTCCTTAGCATCACCCAGGAGGCTGTTAAACAAATAGAAACAGACACAGGCATTGTCTGTAACAGAGAGGAAATTCTTTTTAACCTATATGCCTAAAACGAGACTACCATGTCCATACCTAAGAAAGGTAATATATTCATTTGCTCACTCACTTACCAAACATTAGAAGAGGATCTACTACGTGCTGGGCATCCTTCTCAATAAACCCTGTGGCTCAAAGAAGCATGATTCTGCCCTTTGTCAAGCTCACATTGAACGAAGGAGTCAGAAATGTAAACAAATGTTTACAGTGATAGATGGTAAGTGCTCAAACTGAAACCTGTATCAAGGGCTGGGAAGATGCCAGAGTTTCCTGACTTGTGCGGCTGGCGCTTTTTTCTACTTAACTGTAACAAGGAGCATGATAGTGAGAGCAGCAAATAGCTCCAGAAAGGTCAACAGAATGACTGGAGCAAATGAGCCAGAAGGATGTGTTTTGGCTTGTAACAGAGGTCCAGTGGGAAGCCATGTGGAGAACTGGGTAGATGTGAACTGGAATAAAATGATAAGTCAGGATTAAAGAACACAGCTCCGCTGGGGAAGGAAGTGTGGTTGGGCTGGTGGCGAACGCCATGGGTCAGTGCAGATATGCACCTGCTGGGTTGGGTGGGGGCACCAGGATCAATCATACAGGTCTTCCTGTGTGCACAGTCTCTGTACCCCTACTTCAGGGCGCACCATTCAAGCATACTCTGGCGTGAGAGGTGGGTGCCCCCTGGAATCATTCACAGGGTGGCCCTGCTACCAATCATCAGGAGAAATGTGTGGGTTCCATTATCTCTTAGAAGAGCCATTCATTCCTGTTTTTATAACAGAATCTGCATGACTTTGTTGGTGGGTGCCTGTTCTCACTCTGCCCTTGAGTTTCCTGAAGAGGGAACACCTTTTCATCTTCTACAACCAGACATCCTCAATTACCACAGGAATTATGGACTGTAAGCTCCTGCATTTTCCCAATCTATAATTTCCTCCATGCAGCAATGCAAATTAGTAGCAAAAGTGAGGCACCAGGACTACAAAACTACTTAATCATTAACTACATAAATCAACAAGGAGCAACAAATGGCCAGTACTTCATGAATTTTCAACCAAACGGGCTTAGATTTCCATATTCCTACAAAACCAAAATTCCTTTGTTTCTGCCTTTGTCTGCCTAGGTGTCTACCTAGTACCTCCCTAGGGGTGGTTTGTATCTCTCTCCAACCTGTGTAGCAGGGGCTGCTTACTTTCATGCCCGTATCAGGCCTGCACAGCCACTGCCCTGGTTTTACTGCATCACTACAACAACGGACAGTGGTTTGGTGTCCTGGGCCAACCTGTTGGGCATTAGCCTTGGCGCTAGTTTTCTTCCAAGTGTGTAAACCATATTTCGCTTTTGCATTAGAGTTATGCACTGGACCTAGAGTTGGCTTTCCTTTATGTATGTAGTCTTCTCTGTATCACTACAGGTCCCATTTTGGTGCAAGTCTGTTTTTCTTCATATTGCTAAGAGTACTTATTTCTAAAGCAGAAATATCCAAATAGCTTCTCAGCCACGTGGGGATATGGATGCCTTCAGCTAGTGGTTACAGGGGCAGCAGGACTTGGGGGCAGGGAGAACCCATCGTGGAAGCCCGTGATGTTGGGTCACCTCCAAGTCCAAGTAGCCCTACGTATCGCAGTGGCCAAACTGGGATCATTTTCTGTGTTCAACGATGGGGAAAAGTTGGGAACCTCTAATGTACCTATTTTTATTTATTTTGTCACTCTTACCATCTTCTCCCAATAGTCCCTGTCGAGTTTTTTCTTTTGAATCCACATTTATTCTCTTCTATCTTTACTACTTATTAGCCTAGTCCCATGGTGCAGCAGCCCATTCTGGGATTACTGCAGGCCACTGCAAACTTCACGCAGGGAACCCCCTAGAGCGCACTGTGGACACTGCTCCCAGATGATTCTTCCTAAGAAGAATCTCTAAGAATCTCTAAGAATCTCTAAGATGATTCTTCCTTGAATCACTATTCAAGAATTGGAATATCCATCCCTATTCAAGATTTTCAACAGCCTTTCACTGCCCTTGGGATGTGTCCAAACTTCTCACCTAGATGGTCAAGGTGTGTGTGCTGAGCCTAATGTATCTTGACAGAGTTCACTATTTTGAAACATGAATCCTTTGTTCATATTGGAAAAGGAAGTTATTGATATTGACAGCCAAAACAGATTAATCAGGTAGAGGTTTTAACAAGTAAGCTGTGTGTTGTTGACTAAGAGACTTATTCTATTTGTAAAACAAAAATGTTGCAGGCGTAGCATTCTGGCAAAGTTTCAGGACATCCCTGTGGACGGCATGCGATATAATATAGATTATTGTATACTTTGATAGATTTAAAAGGAGTTTAAAATCTATACCCAAAAAGAAAAAGAAAATATTGTTTAATGAATCAAGGTCATCACGGAAAGAGGTCTTTAGTGACACTTCAGGAGATTCTGTACTTGCAAGTGGCCTGAACAGTGTTTCATAAAACCAAACAGAAGTAATGCTTACAAAACTGCAGACAACACAAAGCTAAATGGGATAGAAGATATACCGCATTGCAGAATCAAGGTTGGAAGTGATATGAATTAATTGGAATGGACCAAACCAAATGGGATGAGATTTAATAGTATTTATACATAAAGTCTAGCATTTAGATTTTTTAAAAAGCAACTGCACAGTATTTAAAAGGCCATATTTCAATTAACAGCAGTCTATAAAAGCTATTGCACTAACAAATGGGGCATTTACGGCTTTACAGAATCCAGCACATGTGGTGAGGAAAGGGCACAGACAATCCCACTCGGCACTGTGTTCATCATACCACAGCTGGAAAATTAGATTCTGCTTCTATAATTCTATGACCAAATGATCATATTTACTAGATCATTCTCACCTATCCAATAATAACCTGCACATGGAGTCCCCTCTTGCACACCTTTTCCCAACTTCCTGAAAAAGCTAGCCGGGTCATTCCTTGCTTCACATTAGTTAAATTCAACCAGAAGCAATTGCATGCCAATTTTGTGCCAGGGACGGGGCTGTGTGTTACAGATAACAGCACCAGGTGGCGTTTAGCAAGGCCTTAGTATATGGTAGGCACTGAACATTCCAGTAATCTCATTGACCATCACAGCAAGCTTGTGAGAAACTGAGCCATCTGGCTCCTGAGTTTGGGCTGTTCCCTCTGCACTGCACTGCTTCTCTGTCAATGAAAGGATAAAACATGACTCCTGTCCTCTGAGGACAGTCTAGTGGGGGAAAGACACTCTCTATTGACAATAATATCAAATTTTTTAGGCTTTGGTAATTACCCTAATAAAAGGTATAAATCAAGTACTCTGGGATTCAGAATAGAAGTAATTAGTTCTGAAAGGGTTGGGGTGATGGGAAAAAAGCTTGATGAAGACACGTCTCTTTGAGCGGGGCACTGAAATGTGACAGTGCATTTGGTGAAGAGTACTTGATCCACTGAGGCAATAGCAAGAACAAAGGATCAAGTCCTACAGTTGCTCAAAAGAAAGATCAAGGATAGTCCTTCACAGCTGAAAGGGTTGATGGGGCGGGGGGGGGGGGGGATGGTCTAGCTCAGTTCTCCTCCTCTTTTAGAGACCTGTTCATTCCAGCCAGACAGTCTCTATTCTGCAGACAGCCAACTGGATAACACTCGTCTCTCCCTAACTCCTTGTTCAATGGCCTCACACTGGTAGCTTGAAATTGGCTTCAAATGGCATCCACAAAGTTGGCAAACACAGTAATTCAAGGCTTCCTCTGCCCACCCCCACCCCCCGTTGTTAAATATTTACCAGCTCACAAATAGCCAGAGTAACCAAATCATTCATTATGTCATGCTATTTACTGCCTTGGGGACTAACTTTTCAGGTGTCTTGTCTCCTACACTAAATTCTGAATGTAACCCTAAGTATTTTTGTGACCACGGACAAATGTTTAAAACTCTGAGTCTCAGTTCCCATATCGGCAGAATAAGGGAATGATTTCTAAGGTGTCTTGCATAAAATCTCATGATCCCAGGATCTTTTTAGGATGAAGTTCTCTACCATACTTCCATCTGATCAGAAGCCAGTGAAAAAGTATTCTACATGGTTATTTTCTGAAGCGAGGGAAGGATCTAATTTATTTATACAAAAAGATTAGCTTGTCTTAAAATCCTGACTCTTTTGTATTGTTTCTTTAAGGATGACTGCAGTGAAGAAGAAAAGTTAACAAATTCCTTGAGGGCTGAAAGAGAAATAATTTTAAGAAAAAAATATCCCTCTGCTATAAATACCAGATTCAAAATGCTGTGCAGTGCCCATGTTAAAGAACACGTTTAGTAACCTCGAATTAGCTACCCCTAGGCAAAAGAGAGCAGGGCAGTTAGAAACAAGTGAACTAAAATTAAGTAAAATAGGAATTGTTTGTGTAGAAAAATAAGGTATGTTTTAAGGGGGAGGAAGTATGCTGGAGATGTAGATAGGAGAGCTTGTCAAGAGTGAGAAAGAATTGGGGTGCCTGGGTGGCTCAGTCGGGGATATGTGTGACTTCGGCTCAGGTCATGATCTCACAGTTCACGAGTTCAAGCCCTGCGTCGGGCTCTGTGCTGACAGCTCAGAGCCTGGAGCCTGCTTCGAATTATGTGTGTGTGAATTCTGTGTGTGTGTGTGTGTGTGTGTGTGTGTGTGTGTGTGTGTGTCTGCCCCTACCCAACTCGTTCTCTCTCTCTCTCTCTCTCTCAAAAATAAATAAAAACATTAAAAAAATTTATAAAAAAAAGAGTGAGAAAGAATAGCAGATAGAAGCCTGAGACACCAAAAGGGAAGATTCTGAATGCTTTCCCAGAATATCTGAACTGGCTTGAGTTTGTAATACCGGAAATGCAGAGAGTAGTAGGAAATGAGGTCAACAGGAGGTACTTCAGGGAAGATACAGTGAGAAACACTGAATGAAGAATTTACAGCTGAGATTAAAGCATGATCAGAAAAAGAAAAACGAAAAACCTTGAGGAAATAATGAAGAAAACATCTATAAAGTGCTCTGAATTCCTCAGAGATAAGCACTAAACAAACATCATTACCGTGAGCACGTTTAACAACATCTGTCTATAAAAAATGCCATTCTCCGCCATGCTAACATTTAAAAAGAGCTCTTGAGGACTGAAGTCATCTTTCTCAAGAGAAAAAAAAAAAGTCTCTGATTAGTTTTCTCAGAAAAAATGGAGTCATTTTTAGGGGTTCTGGTTTGGCACTCTTGGCACAAGCTGAACACCTGTTCAGCTGGGAATCTCTCCTCAAAAGGACGTTTACCTCACAAACCTACAGAATATTATTCCTTAAGCCCTTGCTCATGAAAATTCTAGGGAACCGATCTATGCCGATTTTAGACTTCAAAGTCTTCCTTCTGCTAACAGATTTCCTCCATTACCACTAGTGAAACTGGCACTAATTTGCACCCTGACAAGGCCACGCATGAAAAAAAGACCACGGGGACCATGCTCCCACTGAAGCCCCTGCCTTCATCCCTCTGGTGAATGTGTCATCACGGAGAAGGGAGAGGGGCCTGGGCAGGGCATGGCGGCCGTGAGAGCTGCTGCAGTCCTTGCCCACACAGCAAAGGACATCCGTCTCCCTGGGCTGCCTCTCTCAGCTGCACAGAAAGTCATTTCTTAAGATCCTGGAACAAAAGCACTTATTAGAGCCTCTTTAGGTGTCAAAGGTTACTTTTCGAAAATGGAAGTGTTTTTGTTTCTTGTTGGAGATGGCATCTGGCTCGAACACGAAACGCTGCTTATTTTACGCCTTCCACTGCCTTTAAAAATGCAAAATGTAAAACTACGTGATCTCCCCGAGCAAGCGAAAGGAACGGGCACAGCGTCTGCAAGGCAGCCGGAACATGCCTCCTATTCTGTCCCCAAGCGGTGGTCCATCAGGCACTGGCCCCTGGCCGTGTGCTGGTGTTGATGCTGCCCCCCGGGCAGGCCCGAGACTCCTAACAGAGCAAAACTCTGAGGATGGGAAGGCACTCCCAGCTCTCCTCCCCCAAAGCCACCTGTCTTGGCTCTGAGGACTTTTAAAGGTTGAGGGTCTGAGAGTACTTCATTTTGTCTAATCTTAATGTTTCCGTACCTGCCCCTCCTACCCTTACCCCCATCATTTGTAACCAAGTGGATATTCTGGTGTATGGCCACTCATTCTCTATATTCATACAAAGTACATATACCTATGTATGAAAAACGGGATAAGCGAGGGTAGACATGTGTGTGTTTGCCAAAATTGTATCACGATATACACAGGTCTCTGCCACTTGCTTTTCTCGCTTAATTATATATACATCGTGGACTGACTTCCAATTCAGTAGATAGTAGATCTAACTCCTTTTGTTTATTTAAAATGTATTACTTTGAAAGAGGGAGAGAGAGAAAGACAGCACCTGTGTGTGCCTGAGTGGGGAAGGGGCAGAGAGAGGGGCAGAGAGAATCCCAAGCATGGTCCTTGCGGCCAGCCTAGAGCCCTACGTGGGGCCTGATCCTATGAACTGTGAGATCATGACGTGAGCTGAAACCAAGAGTCCGATGCTCAACTGACTGAGCCACCCAGGAACCCCAAATCTAACTCCTTTTAACAGCTGCACAGTAGTCCGTAATAATGGACATGGCTCAGTTTATTTAGTCATACCCCTATCGATACATATTCAGGATATTTCCCCCAAAATTTTAACCAAGACATATGATACAGATCTTGATATTTCCAAAGCATTAATTCCCAGGGATGAAAAAAAAAACAGAATAAAAGGATATTTATGTTTTTAAGTGTTCTGGATGTTGCCAGAATACTGTACCAAAGGTATGTAGCGACTAAACTTCTTGTCAGCAACACACTCGAGGGCTCCTTGCTCACGTTGTCACCAGCGCTAGGTTTTTATCACTATTAACGTCTGCCACTCTAAGGGGTGAAAAACAGTATCTAATTGCTTGCATTTCCATCTCCCTGGTTCGCAGTGAGCGAGAGCACCGTGGCACATCTGTGAGCATTTAGATTTTCCTCTTTTACCCTCTAGTCTTATCCTTCACCCATTTTCCGTTGAGCTGTTTGTCTCTCTTATCTATTTGTAGGGCGCTCCTGGTGTAGCAGGATACTAATCCTTTACCTGTCAGATAGGCTTGAAATGTTGTTCTCCCTCTGAGATCTGTCTTCTGTTTTTGCTATATTTTTTTATGCACAGAATTTTACCGTTACCTTTCTTTCTTTTGTAGTATAATGTGTGTGTGTGTGTGTGTGTGTGTGTGTGTGTTTAGAGAGAGAATGTTTGGTTTTACCTAAGGAAAAAAGATCTACCCCACTCTCAAAGTGTTACTTGTTCGTCCTTTTTTTTTTTTTGATTAAAAAAAGATGTTTATTTATTTTTGAGAGAGACAGAGAGTGCACATGGGGGAGGGGCAGAGAGAGAGGGACAGGGGATCCAAAGCAGGCGTTGCTCCCATAGCAGAGAACCTGATGCGGGGCTTGAACTCATGAACCGTGAGATCACGACCTGCGCGGAAGTCAGATGCTTCACCCACTGAGCCACCCAGGCGCCCCACTTGTTCCTCCTTTTGCACGGAGCTTGTCCTATACTGTGTGTGCAGACACAGTCCTCCCTCTGTCGGTCTTTCCATGTCTCTCCAATGCTTTGCATCCTTCTCAGGCCTCATCGTTTCCACAATGCTGTCTCCGGTCACCCTTGCTCAGAGAAAAAGCTCCATTGGATCTTCTGCAATAATTCTGTGGGTCAACCACTCCCTTCTGCTGTTACGTTAGAACGCTAAGCTATAGTCTGACATACAGATCCCTGTCTGTGAATGTGTCTTGAAGCATTCTAGGGCAGAGACTATATTATTTTACTTCTTTTTGTCCCTTAGACTGGCTTGAACAAGTGTGCTCTTAGTAAATCACTGAGTGATGGCACTAGAGGAAAAAAATACATCGATACCCTCTGAAGGCTCCGCTAGGTAAAATTCCAGTGTTCTTCCACAAAAAGGCCTTAGGAGGTAAAGGCTGCCGCACTTACTGCTTCTCTTCAGCCATCCTGATTACAGAGTTGCCCTGGACGGACTCAGTTCCGGGTGGACTGCTGTAAGGGTAATGGCGAAATCTGCCGCACTGAGCATCTAACGAGGCCACTGGCACAGCCTGATACCCCTTCTCCTAATCATTTGCATCCTCAGTGATGTCTAGGTTTAGAAACCCAGCATTTGAAACGTGCATTACAAAGTAATTTCCATATCCAAATTGGATCCGTGGCTGCCTTGGCCTGTTACTGCTTCGGCACTTAGTAAGCTGGGGACCGGCAGCCCGGGACACACGGGCCAGAGGGAGGGCGGTCCAGCCATTCTTGCCTGGCACCTGTGTGGGTCTCCCAGGGAGACTGAGACATTGGTTGTCATCCCAGCCTCAGCTGCTTTCCCTGTCTGACGCCTGCCTCTCCAAGAGAGCCGGGGGCTCCCTGGGGACTGTGCATACCCACTGCTGCTGCCAGCCATCCCCCCGTGAGTGATCCTGGTTCTCCACAACTCCTGCTCTGCAGAGTGAAGGGATGGGAAAGTGGCGAGCTAGAGCAGGAGCTGGGGCCGGAAATGGAAGCTGCAGATTCAGAGAAACAGTTATGGTCATTTCAGATAACTCCACCAACAGATGTGATGAGAAGACTGGCCTAGCAACAGAGAGAGAGAGAGAGAGAGAGAGAGAGAGAGAGAATGAAGCCAGTGATAGATACATGAATGAAGCTGGTGATAATATTAGAGTAATTGTAGCTGTCATGGGCTGGATGCATGGAGGCACCGCATCCTTTGTCACTAATTCCCCCAATGGTGGATGTTGTACCTGTAGCGGACAAACAACAGCCTCACTGAGGGTCCAGGGTTTTATCCCCGATCGCTTTGACTCTACAAGTCCATGTTTCTTTCACTCTGCCATGTTGCCAAGAGAATTATTCCTGACCTCTTCTTCATTGCTCGCTTTACTGAGATCTGAGAGAGAGGAGTGTGCTTCAGCCCTGCAGCACCCCCACCCTCACCTCTGCTTCCCAGCAGTGATGGTTGTATGTAAAGGCTTTGTGGCAAGTGGCAGCTGAGGTCTGTGGTGTGGGCCTGACAGGCAGGACGCTGGCAGGTGTCAGGAGGAGGCGTGGTGCTGACAAGCTGTGTGACCTTTGGTGAGTTATTTCATCTCTCTGTGCCTGGCACATCTTAGCTCTATGCGAGTATCTGCTATTTTCCCTCCTCCTTCTCCTCCCTCCTCATTATGACTATTACTCCTACGAGTGAAACATGGGTACAACTCTTCAATGTGCCTAACTTCCTCCCAGAAACAGGTTTTTTTTTTTTTTTGCTTGCAAGTGGCAAGGGAGAAATACTGAACAAACTCCAACTTCTCAAACTTTAACTCAATTCGATAAAAAAAAAAGTGTCAGGGTAAACTCCACACAATTCTTCTGGCTTTCTGCACTACTTTCATGTGAAGAAAAGTAGAAATCACAAGGATAAAAGATGCTATGATTCTTCCAGATTGATCAAGGGCCTTGAACCCAAAGAGTCCCATTGAGCCAGGTGCTCCCTCTTTATAAACCCTGACCTGGGATGAGAGGAATATTTTAGAAAGGGCATTAATTCTTTCAGGTCAGAACATTTTGTTCATAGTTTGCCACACAGACTCAAACAGACTTAAAGGTTCAGGGTGTTGTCCTGAAGTATCAGAAAGGGTTTGAGATCTCCTAAGCGTTAACTCCCCATCCTTGAACACCAACCTCAGAGCCCCATTCTGGAACCCAGGAGGGCTCAGTCACCAATAGCTGAGCTCTACCATCGCCTCTGAATTCCCTTTTGCCAAAAAAGGCCCGTCCTCTGAAACACCAACACTGAGCCCCGAAGCACCCTCTAGGACATGTGGGAGCCAATAAGGGATATGCATTAAACAGCACCAACACTAGTCCCACCTCCCTGAGTCAACTTCCTCCTACATCACAGGGCTCTCGATGGGTGTGCAACACCCCCAAGGCTTTGGCTTGCTCCAGAACACGGCTCAGCAGGGATGCTGGCTGGTAGATGTGGGTGGACTCCAAGGGTGCTGCTGCTTTAATCTGCTTTCGGGGTCTGGGCCACGGGCTTCAGTCATGAACACTGCTTCTCAGCAGCTTAGCTTCTCATTACTCTCCACCTTTATCCTCCACTGACAAGCTGTGAGGGTAGAGCAGACGTGCATGTCGTCTGACCACACTGGATTTGAGCACTGGCTTCACAAGTATTTGTTTATATATGTGTGGATGCATGGATGCATGAATGTATATATGTATTCATTCATCATTCATTCATTCATTTCACTACTTCGGTTCATTTTACCATATTAGTTAAGCGCATAGGCTTTGAAGTCAGAAAGGCCTAATTTGAGTCCTGGCTTTGCTTGTATGTGACTTGGGACAAGTTGCCTAACCCCCCTTTTGTTAATATTTATTTTTGACAGAGCGAGAGCGAGAGAGAGAGTGCATGCAAGCAGGGAGGGGCAGAGAGAGAAGGAGACAGGGGATCTGAAGCAGGCTCCATACCGACAGCAGAGAGCCCAATGTGGGTCTCGAACTCACGAACCATGAGATCGATGAGATCACGACCTGAGCTGAAGTCAGGTGCTCAAGTGACTGAGCCACCCGGTGCCCAAGTTACTTAACCTTTTAAACTCTGCGCTGTGGATGCCTGCTGTTACGTCTACCAACCTGCCATCTTCCGCCTGACTCTTCTAGCTCACTCTCTCCCCCGACCCCTTTTCTTAGTTCAGTCTCCCTTTCTTTCATGAAACATCCCTTCCTCAACTCCAACTGCATGGTCCTGTGGAAGCTGCCTTGTTGCACCTCCCAGTCTATCCTCTGACCAGAGAGGTGGAACAGCTGACTGGCTGGATAAAATCCTTGGGGTTTTTAACCTCCGGACCAAAAAGAGTACTAAGTCAGTCTCATAATCTATAATATATAAAATTCAGAAGAGGTAGGCAGCCATGTTTTGTACCCTATGAAGAAAACTGGCCTATGGAGAGAGAAGAATGAAGCCAGTGGCCCGAGAAAAGTAGATACACGTGAGAGAGGGCAAGATACATGACCGCATCAGAGTCCTGGCTTATAGCTACTCTGGATGCCTAGCCACAGTTCTGGTGAGAAAATCTGGTGTATCCTTTATGATAAATTTGCCTTTTGCTTTTAAGCTAGTTCAAACTGGGTGTCTATCCTTTATAATCAAAGCCAAGTTCTCATCACACACTGTTGATAGTAACTATATCCTTCTGGGGTTTCGGTAAAAATTCAATAAAGTAATGTACATCCCTGCTTTGTGGAATGCCTGGAACATGGAGAGCCCTGAGAAAAGGACAGTAGTGGTGGTATTATTCATCAACTTTTTGCGAACACCTCAAGAGCCAAGTAGTAGGTTGGCTCACCAGTGACAGGTCCCACCACCATCCTTTTATTTTATTTATTTATTTTTTATTGTTCAGTTATTTTTGAGAGACAGAGACAGAGCATGAGCAGGGAAGGGGCAGAGAGAGAGAGAGAGAGAGAGAGAGGGAGACACAGAATCCGAAGCAGGCTCCAGGCTCTGAGCTGTCAGCACAGAGCCGGACGCGGGGCTTGAACCCATGAACCATGAGATCATGACCTGAGCTGAAGTCGGACGCTTAACCGACTGAGCCACCCAGGCTCCCCGGGCCCACCACTATTCTTAAGCAAGTGCTTCCCTGCCTGGGGCCAAGGGAGGGAGAAACAGGAGGCCCGCGCTCAAGCTCAGAGTTTTGAATTTAGGTAGGGCCAACCAGCTAGAGTTCCTTGTGTCAAGTCTGACAGTGGCTTATGACCGAATCCCCTCCATGGCCCCCGATCCTCAGGGGGGTTCCTTGGACAGTCACAGGGTCTACAGTTTCAGTCAATCACACTCAACAGGTCATTTGGCGTCTCTTCCCAACTGGCTTACCTGCCAAACCCTGCTGCCAGGTCCAGTCATTTTCCAGGCCTCCCATCCCCCTTTTTACTCTCCATGCGCCCCTTCCACAAATCCTTCTCCAGGAGGAACAGCTCGTAAGCACAGGGGTTCCGTAAGATCCCTACAGAGGGCTTCCCCAGGCCAAGCAAGTGGTAGAATGGGATCTGAACCCGGGCAGTCTGACATCCGAACCTTTGCTTTTCACCACTACTCTGTATTGCCTCAAGTATTAGAGAAGATGGGTAAGAATGATATCAAGCACATCGTCATAACAATGCTCAACAAAGGGCCCTCACTGATTCAGGATAGCCCATCAGTCCTGTTCTCCTCAGGCAGCCCCGCATGCCTCTGGCCTGCCATAGCATTAGAGGCTCTCGGAGTCTAGGGCAGCTGGAGGATGAAATGCTCTGAGTGGAAGCAGTGCCACCATCTAGAAGGCACTGAGATCTCATGGGAGACCAGTGGGAGCCAGAGATGATTATAGGCTCTTCAAACACTGCCTACTGGGCTGATCCCAGCGTGTTCTGTCCTTTGCCTCCCAATACGTTTCATCACATCCTCCATCACGATCCTCCTTTGAATTACAAATGTGTTCAAGATGTTCAAAGAAAAGGTTATTTGCAAATACACAGGCATCTACGATAGATCTTAGACACACTGGGCTAGCTCCCCTCTGGAGTGTATATCTCAGGACGCTAAGAAAGATGAGGAAATTGTTGCACAAACAAGCCAAACCAGGTTCTAATGCAAAATTTCAAGAGCTAGAAAAGGTGGCCAGGACTGGAGCAGGACCTCATCAGGTGAGACCGTGGAGAGCTGTTTTTGGTGCTACAGGGTGCTCGTGCACAAGGGCCAAAAAGGAAGGAACAGGAGGAATTCTGTAAAAGAAACATATTGCGGAAGTATAATGAGAATGTTTTCCAGACCACAAATCTGAATGTAAACTCCGATAATTATGAATGTGTTTTCAGGGACAATGAAGCAGCACAGTTGAAAATGTGGTCATCTGGGAAATCCACGGCATAAGGTTGTGAATATATATGAAAAGAAACAAGGCATGAACATTGAAAAGACACATAAAAATCACCGAGGCGATGAGGGAGCACAAATGGAAGAGGTCAAAGTCATAGAAAATACATTACAATTTTAAAAGACTAGACCACAAAGAAGAAAAAAGTCATGAAAAATATGTTTCTAGGAAGGTGCCTTGTAGAATTCTTTGAGCAGTTTACTCGCACCTCACACTAAGGTCACGGACAAGACTCGATCCTTAGCAATATCACTCATTCTTTGTTCTAAAATTTTTTTAATGTTTATTTATTTTTAAGAGAGAGATAGAGCACAAACAGTGAAGGGGCAGAGAGAGAGGGAGACACAGAATGCGAAGCAGGCTCCGGGCTCTGTGCTGTCAGCACAAAGCCTGACGCGGGGCTTGAACTCACGAGCCACGAGATCATGACCTGAGCCAAAGTTGGGTGCTAACCGGCTGAGCCACCCAGGCATCCCCAGTATCACTCATTCTAAGATGGTCTGGGCTCTACCAGCCCTCTATAGGCAGGATTGTCCAACTTTGAGGACAAACATACCTGCTAAGTATTTAGAAAATAGTCTTTCTGAAATATTCTGGACTATGCTATCCAAAGTCATTCCTTTTCTCCCCTGAGATGCCTTCCCCCAGCTTCGGAGGATACAAATGGCAGGAAAAGGGTGCGTGGGTGGCTCAGTTGATTACGTGTCTGACTCTTGACCTCAGCTCAGGTCATGATCTCATGGTTTATGGGTTCAAGCCCCGCATTGGGCTCTGCGCCTTCAGAGAGACAGAGATTTTCTGTCCCTCTCTCTCTGCCCCTTCCCTGCTAGTTCTCTCTCTCTCTGTCTCTCTCAAAATAAATAAATAAACTTTAAAAAAATTAGAAGGAAATGGCAGGAAAGGATCTCACACTGGCTTTAATTCTCACTCTGCCTCCTGTCTGGATTCCTAAGTTACTCCTAACTGGTTTCCCCTCCTCCAGTCTTATCTTCTCCAGTTAATCCTCTACCTGGCCCCCAGCATGATCTAAAATTCAGATGTGACCCCATCCTTACCCTTTCCAAAGACTGTCATTATCTTCTCCTTCACCTACAGAATGACATCCACCCTCCTTGGATGAGTACACAGTTATTCCCCAACCTTTCCCTTTATCTCTCTCCTTACCTCTTTCTCTCCCTCCCTCCCTCTCTCTTCCTCTCTCTCTCTTCTTTCTGGCCTTTCTGATTTCTTTTTGGCTTATCTCCTCAGGGTTCCTAGCCTTTGCTTTCATCTGACAATAACACGCTATGCTGTTTCATATCAGAATGCCTTTGCTCTTATTGGGATTCCCTAATTTTAAATCTCTTCTCTTCTGGATGATATCACTCAACCTTTAGGATTCAGCTCAGGTAGTATTTACTCTAAGGAGCCTTTCCTCACCACACCCCCAGGCAGGGTTGAGGGGTTAGGTATCCTTTTATTTTCCCCAAATACCTTGTGCTTATCTCAATCACTGAACTTGCCATAGTGTACATATTTCGTTGCTTAGATGCCTGATCTCCTCTCCTAGACTATAATTTCCTCAAAGGCAGGGAATGAATATTACGTACATATGTATGTATGTATGTATCTGCAATGTCTAGCAGAAGGAATAGCACCACAGTGGGCACTTAGTAAATGTTAGTTGAACAAATGAGTAGGACTTTAAAAGGAGAACTTGCTCTTGGCAGCTAATAGTCAGTGATGGTGATTCTGCTAATAATACTAGCTAATATTTGTCGAGCATTCACTGTGTGTCAGGGACCCTGCTAAGAAAGGCACATGCATTACTGAATTGAATTCTCAGAATAGTCTTATAAGCTAGATATTATCTTTGTATCTATTTATGGTAGATCATGATATTAGTGGTGCCCAAGGAATCATGTCCCAATCAATATCTGTACTTGTGTAGTCCCCTCTCTCACTGACTCTAGATTTGGCCTTGTGACTTGCTTTGACCAGCAGGATAGCAAAAAATGTAACACACGTAGACACTTGGCGAGTGACAGTGCAATGGGCCTTGCCTTCTTGGAATATTGCTGATGACTCTCAAGAAGCTTGGGCCAGCCTCCTTCAGGATGGGCAGACATGCAGAATGGGGCCCAGCTGACAGCCCGTAGCAACATCTAGATATGCAAGTGAGACCATTTTGGATTATCCAGATCACCACAACAGACGAGTGACCCCATGTTAGACGAACCCAAGAACCACCCAGTTTATCCCCAACTCAAGTTGCTGCCCCCCGAAACGGTGAGTAATATAATGGTAGTTGTTTCAAGCCACTAAGTTTTGGGGTGTTGCGACACAGCAGAGGTTAACTGAAACATATCCACCTTGGAAAAGGCTACACATATCAGGCAAACATAAGAAGAACATAGAAACAAGAAGACAGAGATAGAATTAAATGACCAAATAGCACAAAGCTCTTTAGAGCTCTTTAATATAAATAAGTACCGTTGCTGCATAAGTCTTTCTTAATTGTAGAACTGTTGGAAGATCATTGAACACAGAGTCGAGTTTCAGGCCCAGCCCTACCACTGACAGGCCTTGTGAATGTGGTAAATCACTGAATCTCTGGGGATCTGAGTTTCTGTACCAGCAGAGTAGGGAGAGATGTATGTATGTATATTCTACTCATTTCACAGGGCCGGTAGAAGAATCAAATGTATATCAAACTGTCCAAATGTGAGTATTAATGTTACTGAAATTAGTTCATAACTTTGGATCACCGTAATTACTAACAACTCATCTGCAAACCAGCAAAAAAAATGCTGGCGGGACAGAGGAGGGCGCTAAGGAATGGGAAATTCAGAAGGTAAAGTGTCAATATCCTTCCACGGACTAAATAATATTTCTCCAGTAGATATTTCAGCACCTTTAGTATCAGTGGTTTCTAATCATTTTCTTTACAAGACGCTCCTTGAGATACCTTATGTTACTCCTCCCCACCCCCCTCCGCCCCAGTGTTCATAATCTAGTTTCACACAATCTATTAAAGGTCAGGAGAATACCTGATCTCAGAGCAAAAGCATTAGGCCAGGATTGTGGAGATTTATTTGTCAGGCTCTGCCTCCCACCAGCCATGGCAACTTGTCCCTTAACCTTGCTGAGCCTAATTCTCTGTTACATATGAGGGTAGCAACATTTACCAAAACTCCCCCTAGGGATTCGAGAGCAACACATGTGATGATGCGTGTGGAAGTGTCTTGAAAATGGCCACTCCCTGCACAAAGTCAAGGTGTTAGGAGTGCCCCATTGAGCAGAAAAGTACCCGATGCTTAGAAGTGTTTATTTATTTAGAGGTATTTATACCAATGATGTGCCAGACACTGAGCTAAGCGGTAGGTTTGGTAGGGAAAAAATAGGGCAACTGACATTTGAGGTGAACGGTAATTTGCCTGTGGTCACATAATTAAGAAATGGCTAAGTTGGACAGAAATCCTTATCTGTTTCCCTCCAAAGCCTGGGCTTCTTGTATAGTGCTGGGCAGACTCCAAATGGAACTTCCTCTGTCTGCAGGAGAGCGGAATTATTGGCCAGGTAGTTTACCATTAAGTGGGGTCACCAGCTTGTGGCTAAAGAAACAGATGATGAAAAAAGTGCTGAGGGAGAAAATGCCCATTTACAAACACAGCTTAATTAATTAGTCAACTCAGATGAGGCAGAAGAGGCGGGTTTCCAGATGCCTGACATGGAGAATTAATTAGGAGAAAGGCGCCAGGCTTGGATTCCTGTCCAGAGCACACAGTAGAATTAAATTACTAAATTGCCTCAGTGTCCCTTACCTTAACTAAATTGCTCCTCAGCTTAACTAAAGCTATCTGACTGGGAAAGAAAACAAACACCTCGCTGAGAATGACAAGGGAACTGAAAAGGTACCCTCAACTGAAGCTTCAGGTGCCATCCAGAAAAGAAAGTTGTTTCTAGAGTTTCTAGTTTTTCTTTTTAAGAGAGAGACAGAGATAGAGAGACAGAG
The DNA here is from genome assembly GCF_022079265.1 of Lynx rufus. NCBI lineage: Eukaryota > Metazoa > Chordata > Mammalia > Carnivora > Felidae > Lynx > Lynx rufus. Next base: position 47,556,157 of record NW_025814889.1, read on the forward strand.
ACAGAGAATGAATGGCAGAGGCGCAGACAGAGAGGAAGAGAGAGAATCCCAAGCAGGATCTGAGCTGTCAGCACAGAGCCCAACACAGGGCTTGAACTCAGAAAGTGTGAGATCATGACCTGAGCCGAAATCAAGAGTCTGATGCTTAACCGACTGAGCCCCTCTAGTGTTTCTAGTTCGAGTCACAGAAGGTCAAAATAAAATTAAAGTGAAGTAAAGTTACAGCCCACCAGCACTGGGAAATTCCAAAGCTGTACCTAAATAAAATGGAAAACTGGCAAAACACTCGAACTCCTACCAGGTAAAGCCATCACCTTCATTTCTGCCCTCTTCATGGTTGTAGAAGAAGTGAGTCTGGGAAAAGCCAAAGTCCACTGGCCACTGCCTCAATTTTCTGTGTCGTTTTGCTTACAGGATAAAAGATTATTTAGGAAAGAGAAGTCCTGTCACCTGAGTTACTTGTTGTAAATATAAAGTATGTGTGAAATCTGTACAAATCACAACAAAATGGGGTTGGGCTGGCTCAGGAGAATAAATAATACGGAGCTAAGTGTCCTGAACTCTCTGTGACTTTATGAATTAAAGTCACTTTTCAGGAATGGGTCCCTTCCCTTCTCTGCTTCTATAGTTCACATTTCCTGGGGGTTCTAAAAGTGCTCCTAATTTGTTTATATTTTTATCAGTGAATTTCCATGTATTCTGCACTTGTTTGGGACTTGTCCTCTGCCTAATTAAGCAGAGGAAGTTAATGAGGTATGAAGCGACTTTGTGCCACAGAGTAAATAGAATATAATGTGCAGAGAGAGAAGCGAGCAATGGGTCAGGGCAAAGAGTCAAGTGAGGCTGGAGACTTGGGGTCTGGGCAGAGGGGGGAAGGGATGGACAGACACGATGGGATTCCATGAGAGGGAGGCATAGATGTCAACTCTTCAATCTGGAATTGATCTAGAGAGAATCAATAGTTTTCAACCAGGCTCTCTAGTAGAATCACCTGTAAAGCTATTAAAATGCTGATTCCTGGGCCCTCTCCCAGACCACTTCTCTTAGAATCTCTAAGTGGGATCAAATCATAAATTTATATAAAGGAGACAACAATATTATTTAAAAACTTCCCAGGTGATTCTAATGCACAGCAGGATTGAGGACCACTCATCCATGGCGACCTCTTCATTTTACTAATAGGGAAATGAGGGAATGAATTTGGAGACGAGAACGAGACAGTGTGGGTCCATGGTGTTAAGTGACATTTCACTGAGTTGCCCTGAACAACTTCACTCTTCATGCATGGCTTCAATTACAGCTTTAGTCTCACTTTATGGGAAAGGGAGCACTCCTTGTTGGGGATCCTTTCCCTTGTCAGGCTGTCACACTTGGGCACCTTTGTATGAGGTTGAAGGAGGTTGGACTAGCGGTGCTCAGTGTGGTCCGCAGACCAGGAGCATCAGTATTACCTGGGACCTTGTTTGAAATGCAACTTCTCAGGCTTCACTCCAGACCTACTGAATCAGCAGCTGAAGGAATAGAATCCAAAAATCTGGGTTTTAACAAGCCTGATGCATGCTGAAGTTTGAGAACCTCTGGTTTAGACTACCATTTTCCTTCCTTCCTTCCTTCCTTCCTTCCTTCCTTCCTTCCTTCCTTCCTTCCTTCCCTCCCTCCCTCCCTCCTTCCTTCCTTCTTTTTCTTTCTTTTTAAAGGCGCATTTAATTCTTTTTCACTGTTTGTTTTTGAGAAAGACAGAGTGCTAGCGGGGGAGGGACAGGGAGAGAGGGAGATACAGATTCCGAAACAGCTCTAGGCTCTGAGCTGTCAGCACAGAGCCCGACGCAGGGCTCAAACCCACAAACTGTGAGATCACAACCTGAGCCGAAGTCGGATGCTCAACTGACTGAGCCACCAGGCGCCCCTAGAAAACCAATTTTTTAATGGATCTTTAGTGGCAGGAAGCAGAGTGGGAAGTAATGGTAGCAGGAGGTTCATGAGGACACTGGCCCCTCCAACTGAGGATAAAGGCTGGCAGAGATTTCTCTGGATTAATCAAGGACTGCAGGGTAAAATTTATCACTGTATACAACAAGGATTTTAATATTTACCATGCGTCACCTGCCTGACTACAGCTAGCTGGTGAAAATAAAATGCCTTTTGTTCCCTCAAAGATATCTGATGCCAAACTGATAAATTCCTGCTTTTGAAAAAGTTCCATTTTTGCCCATGATGGGAGTTTATTCAATACTCTACCCTGGTTTTAACTTAAATATTCCTATTTTCAACTCTTGATTATGTCTCACAATAGAGAATAAGAAAGATGAATATAATAGTAAAAAGATAATCAGCATTTTTTTTTTGCCTGAAGAATGCATTCACAACTCATAACCCAGTCACTGACACAAACACCCACACCCCCCAAACCTACCCCAACTCGTTTCTCATTCTTTCTTGGCTCAGGGCCCTTCTCAGCGCCTACCACACAGCTGTTGATTTGAGGAATGTGCCGAAATGATAGAAGAGCTAGGTCACAGCAGATAATCCACTTATGGATAATAAAAAATGTGTGTCACACTTCGCTGACCATGTCAGTTCTGAGCTGCTCTACATACATAAGAGATCCTTCATACCCAAGATGGATTTCAAAGCAAAATGAAAAACCCAGATGAAGTGGCCATGTTCCGACTCATGTTTTTTACATATAATTTTTTGTTTTGTTTTGTTTTCTTCATGAAGTTCATGCTTTTGTTTTATTTTTATTTTTTAATATAATTTATTGTCAAATGGGTTTCCATGCAACACCCAGTGCTCATATATAATTTTTTGAAGTTTATTTATTTATTTTGAGCGAAAAAGAGGGAGCATGAGCAAGGGAGGGGTAGAGAGGGAGGGAGAGAGGGAATCACAAGCAGGCTCTGCACTGTGAGTTCGGAGCCTGATGCAGGGCTCCGTCCCACAACAGGAGATCATGGCTTGAGGTGAAATCAGCAGTTGGGATTCTTAACAGACTGAGCCACCCTGGCGCCCCATTCCTACTCCTGTTTTAAATCACCCTAGGATAATAGGTAAAAATAAACTCTCTGACCAATAACTAGTTACTGATCACATGTCCTATGCCAGGCTCCCTGTGAGACCCTCCAGGGGGTACAGAAGGTAATAACACAGATTTTGCTATCAAGGAGCTTAAAATCAAATGGGGAAGAAAGAAATATACGTATTAAAAAACAACTTGTAATATCCAGTATATTAGTTGTGGTAGGCTAACTAGTACACCAAATAACTCATGAAATGTAATCCTAATTAGGGGTGTCTGGGTGGCTCAGTCGGTTGAAGCATCCGACTTCGGCTCAGGTCATGATCTCGGGGTTTGTGGGTTCAAGCCCCGCGTTGGGCTCTGTGCTGACAGCTCAGAGACCGGAGCCTCCTTTGGATTCTGTGTCTCCTTCTCTCTCTGTCCCTCCCCTGCTCACCCTGCATCTCACTCTGTCTCTCAAAAATAAATACGTGTAAAAAATATTTTAAAAAAAGAAATGTAATCGTAATTATAACACAACTGAATTTCATTTCTAGTTCATGTTAGTGTACTGATCTTGGTAGGGCAGCTTCCTTTATGCAATTATTTGGGAACCTAGGCCAATGGAGACTTTGACATCTTCAACATGAGGCTTTCAGGCCCCCATGGAGAGGTCTCCATCCCAGCTAGCCAGAGACGAAAGGAGCATAGCTGAGCTTATGTGGGAGGACTTTATGGGCCAGTCCTGGAATGACACCTGTCATTTCTGCTCACATTGCATTGACCAGACATCAGTCACATGGCCACACCTGATCGCAAGAGAAGCTAGGAAATAGAGTCCAGCTGTATGCTTTGGATGAAGGACAAACATAATTTGGTAAATGGCTACAGTCTCTGCCGTGCTAGGCATGACTGGGGAGGATGTGAGAGGCTGGAGGGAGGTTAGTAACAGTTCTCTCTTTTTTTTTTTTAATTTTTTAATGTTTATTTATTTTTGAGAGAGAGAGAGAGAGACAGAGAGAGAGAGACAGAATCCGAAAGAGGCTCCAGGCTCTGAGCTGTCAGCACAGAGCCTGACATGGGGCTAGAACTCACGAACCACGAGATCACGACCTGAGCCGAAGTCGGACACACTTAACTGACTGAGCCACCCAGGCACCCCAGTGTTTTCTTTATATATGTTTGCCTTGTTTCATTGTTTCCCATTATCACGTGTTACTTCTGTAATTTCTGAAGATTCCTTACTCATGAGACTCCCTTGATTTTTCCCAGAGTCAGTGGAATCCTATACACTGTAGTCCATTCCAGGAATGAGTTACTGGGAAACTATGGAAGAATTCCGTGAAAGAGGGACGGCAAATTTCAAATGATGCTACTTTGACCTCTTTCTGTCCCTCCTTTTAGCCAACAACTCACTGCTCAAATGCCAATGCATGGAATCCACTTTAGTGCTGCCATTTATCAGGAAGTGACATCCTTCAGGTGTCTGGGCCAAGAGAAGACCCAGTAAGGCAGGACACCAACTGTTTTACTCAACATGAACGTTGGTTCTGGGGTCTGATGAGATGTCACTGTCAAAAGAAGGTCTTAAAATATACAATGCAAAGGAATATGGGGGAAAATCTCTTCACATTGAGAAGAACCAGATGGTAAATCAGGGCACTAAACCGGGATTGGAAGTGGAGAGAGGGTCATTTGCATTTTTTTTTATGATTTCTATAAAGAAGGGAAATCGATAGAGCTTGCTTAAGAGCTCCTTCTGGGTAAAGAGGATTACCTATCTCATTTCTCCCACTCTCTACCCTGCCAGCACTTTCCCAGACACCTTGAGTTCAGGGTACTGAGAGGTGCAGAGGAGCATGGGTGGAAAAGAAGCACACAACCGGATTTGTACCTCCCCTCCCCCACCCCACTTTTCTGCAGAGATAATTTGCTACATGGAATCTGCTGGCAACAGCAGACCTAAGTAGGAATCAAATGATTGAGGGGGAGCACAGAAGATTTAGCAAATATATGAACCTGGGCCCTATATGTCAGTGCCCTGAATCTAGCCATTTATTTGCTTTAACCAAGGCATTCTGCTTCATTTAGGCAATTAGCAGCAGTGAGGAAATGGGTAAGTGTTTGAGTTCCTGTACATTATGTTGGGAAAGGTATTTTATATCTCTGGCATTAGTTATAAGCTTAGGAATAACTTTCCTGTACTGATACCTATAATTAGAAGACAAGTGTTCGTTCATTCATTCATTCATTCATTCATTCAACAAATATTATACATCTATTACGAGACAAGCACTTAGGAATCCCTGCCCTCCAGAAGTTTACATTCTAAGAATGGACAAAGACAGTAAGTGGATATATAATAAAATGTCAGCTAGAGAGAACTGCTATTAAGAAAATAAAGCCTAGGAAAGAGGATGGTGTATGATGGGATTTACATAACGTAGTCAGGGAAGTCCTCTCTAAAGAGGTGACGTGTAAGCAGAGACCTGAATGAAGGGAGAGTCACATGACTCTGAAGGAGGAGGATTTGAGGCAGAAAACTCTGCGAGGGCAAAGTACTTGTGATGGGATGTTCCTTGGATTGGGATGTTCCGTCTAAGAAACAGCAGGTCAACCACTTTGGCTAGAGCTGGGAATCCAAGGGAAGGGTGGCAGGAAATGAGTCTGGTGGGGTCTGGAGGAGGTAGATCACATACTGAGGATGTGGATCGTCTATGTTTGATGGAAAGCCGTTGCAGGGTTTTGAAGAAACAACTGACATGAACTGTTATGTTTTGAAAGGACTCCTCTGGCTGTGACATAGAGAACTGTACAAGAGTAGGAAGTAGAAGGTGAGTAGGGAGATGAGGGTGATCTGACCACGGTGGTGACAACAGAGAATTGGTTAGTTTCAGGATATGTTTAGAAGGCAGAGATGACCAGATGGATGGTGAATTTTACAGTAGGTGGAGAGAAAGAGGACTCTGAAGTTTGGGGCTTTAGCAACGGGTGATGCCATCTACTGAGACCCTGCACAGAGCAGTGACTAGGCTGATATGGACATGGATGTCACATGGCCTCGGACTGATGCCCGATCTGCCCTATGACCACAGGCAAGTTCGCTCTGTATCTGTCTCTATATCTCAGTTTCATCTTCTGTAAAATGGGGATATTAATAATACCTATCTCATAGGGTTGTTATGAAGATGAAATTAGTGAATGCTTGTAAAGCCCTTAGAACAGGGTCTGGGGTAAAGGAAGCTCTCTATAAATATCAGCTAACATGAGGAATATGGAGAGTGGGAAATAGAAATGCAGAGAAAAACAAGAGTTTGATCTGGGACAGGGGCAGTCTGAGTCACCCTCCAGATGTCCCAGGAGAAATGTCAGTAGGGTATGCACAAGAGTTTGAGTCCAGGTGAGAGTTCCAGACTGGAGATAAATTTGGGGGACACATACACTCAGAAGAAGACTTTGCACGTGAAGGGATCAGAGAGTATCATCTTGCTGTTATCAAGCGAACACAGGCAATGGAAAAGAAACAAATATGTCCTGGAAGCTAACACAGAAAAGGCAGGGTGACAGAGTTATGTACAAGAGGAGGAGCTAACCTAGGCTTGGGGGACAGGCAAGATTTCCAGAGCAAGTGAGGTTTAAGTTGCCTGGAGGAAGAACTTCCATTCTTAATTATGCTCACTGCTCCTCTCTGTATATTTTTAGTCACAATACTCATGGCCCCTAAAAAATAAAAGTACAGAAAAGGACAATGAGAAAATTAGCTGTGCACCTATGTACATTTCCTTAAGAAAACATCAACTGGTCTTCTTAAATGAGATGTTCTGTCTTCTGTAAAGTTTTGGCATCTACCAGAGAATGGAAATGTCAGAATTTCCATACATTTTGCTTCTGCCGCAAGAAATAGTTCATGGCTTAGTCAGCATTTTCTCAAAATGAGAACAATAATCACGACACAGGGCTTCACCTAAGCTAACAAATCATTATCCTTCCTAACCTATGTGTAAACAGGACCCTGATGAAAAGGTTCACTAGTTTTCTTCCCTGTTCAGGACATTAGACCCTTAATACACACACAGAAGCTATCTAGATGAAGAAGCCTACTCAGATGGTCCACCAAATATTTCAACACTGTTTTCCTTTTCCCTTCTGCCTGTGTACCAAATAGGTAAAATCCATTCTGCATCAGGAAATTGTTTCACTAACTCAAACAGAGCTTTGTTAAGAGTCTAGGCCAAAATGATGTCACTGAGCTGTAAATAAGTGTGCAGGTCTGACTGGCAAAGGGGATTTAAAAGACGTGAGATTAGATTTCCCACTGAAGTGGAAAGAAAGGTTTCTACTCTTCAGAAAGACCTGCTGTCATCTTTCTACTGTCCCAGATGGTGAAAGTTATGCACTCCTTGACCTGAGCCAAAGCCGATGTAAGAGAAAATAGACAAACAGACCTGCTCGAAGATACCGAGCGAGGGCCCATCTGCGATGGCTTTAAGCACACGAGACACAACTTCCCAGACAAGGACACCTTCCCTGACCCTGTTTTCTACACCGTGGTTTACAAGGTAACTAAAAAAAGTCTCATAAAAGACTAGTCCAAGGTATCCCACAATTCCTGGAGATGACAAGAACAGATTTAAAGGACTTTGAACTCAGGTGTTTTTTTTTTTTTTCCCCCTGCAAGGAGTAAACCAAGGCCAAGGTATGCCCACGTGCATGCATACGTATGTGCTGAATGAACGTGGATGGACGTGCATTCACAGGCAGAGGAGGGTACTGGCAGAGGCAGTGAGGCGGCACTGACCGCTCATCATAGAAAACGACTTCTGGGAAAACCATGCCTTCTGAACAGAACCAGAGCTGCGGTTTGTGGTTTTCAACCTGCCCCCCTGACCCCATCAAAACACAGGGAAGCGTCTTCCGAACTTGCAAGTTAAACATCTCGCACTTGAACCCTCATTTCAAAATGGTTCTGTCTCAGAAATGCAAGAATTGGATCACAGATGCCAGCTTTTAACACTGAAGAACCCCTTGGCAAATGGGGGTGGAGGGAGCTTCTAGTAAGTAATGTTACCCAGAGAACATGCACTCATGGTGACCTCAGCACAGCAAGCCCCATCCTGCCCCTACCTATGGAAATGGAATGGATCTGAACTTTCTAGACATAGAACATGACCCCTCTTTTTACCCCAATTACGCTATTCCTGTCTCTTCTGCATAGGACAGCCCAGGATGGGATAAGGTCTTGTCTTCACCTTTGTTGTACCCCAGGGGGAGGGGGAAGGAAGAGAAAGATATCGTTTATGGAATACCTATCATCACCTAAGCCCCGAGGAAGGTCTCTAAATGCAGGGAGGTCAGTTACATTTGCACCATTTTATTGAGAAGGGAACTGACAGTCAGGAAAATGGAATAACTCACCCGAAGTCATCAAGCCAATAAGCTTCAGTGCCAAGATTCAAACCCAGCTTTCTCCCACAAAGCCTATTCATTCCAGAGAAGGCTATCTGGTTCTGATCATGCCTATCCCACTAAAGGTCCCAGTAAAATTTTAGGAACAGTGCTTCTTGATTCATACACTGTAGTGACCAGTCAGCAGCAGACCTCAGTGCCAGACAGCACTTTGGAAATATCATAAAAATGAAAAGATTCTGCAGCGGTAAAGGCAGTAAAAGCTGTCAGTGTTCACAGACAGGTCTGCTCTAATACCAGATAAATCCTGCCGTTTTCAGCAGTCACAGTGTTAATAGCTTTTTCATACCTGAAGACCGTTAATAGGTCACTTATCAACATTCAATGTCCCATTTCCTTTAAAGTTCCCACATGTATTCCATTTACTGCCCTTTTAATCATTCTCCCATTTTACAATAGACTCCTCAGGTCCTCTTTAACTTCTATAAATTCTGTGGGTCTCAACAGGATCCAATACTCCAGGAAGACTGGAGAAGTACAGTGCATCTTTGGAAGAAAGAGGTCTCGATCAACACTCGGAATGCTGTTATCAGGATACTGTCCTCTGCTGGGGTTGCACACTTTCCTGCAGACTTTCATTTCCTGTCGTTTACCTATTTCTTCCTATCACCGCTCCTTCTTTTCTCTCCTCTTTTCCTTTCCCTATTCCTTCTCTCTTCATTTCTCTCGCTCCCTTTCAGTTCTTAAATTTAGCCACGTTCTTTTCCTTTGCATTCTCCACCTCTTCTTCTTCTTCTTCTTCTTCTCTGCCTCTATTTTCAAAGTCAGTTTAGTTAAACTGAAAAAACAACAACAGGTATTAAAGCCACACAAACCTGATTCAAATGCTACTTCTTCCACTTAGTATGCCCTAGGACGAATAACCATCCTGCCCCCTCCCTCAGCATGTGGATATCAACGGTATGCATGCGTAGGTCTGGATAATAAATGACAGAACTTGTGTAAATTCAGTTCAGGCCTTTGAATGCAAGTCGGACACTAAAAATCATCAGCAAAACCGCTATCTGTGTCCTGTCTCCTGTCTGGCTGGTGTTAATCCTACCTTCTCTCCCACAACTCCACCTTCCCTCTGTTCCTTCCCAGAGGCACTGATAGTTAGGGCTCAGCATTCAGCGCGTCTCCCTTCACTTTGCAACAGTTTCTCTTTGGCTGAATTCTCCTCATGGTCTATGTTCCTCTAGTCTGAGTCCACCGTCAGGTGGAAATAATTAGGAGATAATTAGATATTATGGAATGTTGCATGTAGACAAAATGTTCAAGCATCTCATTGACATGCTTCTTTTAAAGAAGGGCAGTAGCAACAATATTAAACATCCCTGGACCATTCTGACCTAACTATTACGAATAATGAGCTTAGAGCCAAGGAATGGCTCTAAGGAATGAAATGTACCTCCAGGAATGAAATGTATGACTAAGGAGGAGCCTATCCGTGTAGTCAGTAGGTTGAGTAGGTAACCACCATACTCATTTCCTACCCTGAGAGTCAGAAGATAACAAAGTTTTTTTCTAATCCGAAGTTTTTTTGAGATTTATTTTGAGAGAGAGAGAGAAGGATAACGTGTACACACAAACACACCCACACGAGTGGGGAAGGGGCAGAGAGACAGGGAGGGAGAGAATCCCAAGAAGACTCCATGCTGCCAGAACAGAGCCCAATGTGGGACTCGATCTCACAAACCCTTGAGATCATGACCTGAGCTGAAATCAACAGTCAGACACTTAACTGACTGAGCCACCCAGACACTCCTCTAATTGGAAGTTTAAAAAATTTGTGAGCAATATTAACCACTAGTCCTTATAGCAGGTTACTTCTTGGTGGACATAATCCTATTGCAAGGAGAAGCATTTAGCAGGTAAACCTGCCACAGAAGCTTTAGAATCATAGTTCTTTCCGTAAAATGTAGGACCCTAAACACACCTGACTTGTATCACGGCAAATGGCGGCCCCCTGCTACGTAACCCACATATCTTTTGGTAGCTCTCAGCCTGACCTGCCATTTCCACGTCTCAGACGTTTTTTGTCTTTATTTCCTTTGAGTTCTCGACTCCCTTTTGCCCTTGTCTTTACTGAGCTTCGTCCTGTTAGTTTCTGATTACTTGTCCAATTTGTTGAGGTCATTTCCAATTCTAATCGCATCCCCCAAGGCTTTAGCCTCCACTTTAAATTCAGTCTCATCTGTGAACTTAATGAGTGTGCTACGGCAGCATCCAAGTCACTGATGACAATCTTAACTAGAAGTGGATCCAGGACGGAGCCCCGTGCGACACCACATTTATGTGTTTACCTGTCACAAGAAATGGATGTGCATGGGCTTTAATAAGTTCAGTTTAGAAAACAGAAGCCTCTCTCTTCAGAATCTGGGATCATTCAGGTAGAATTTGTGACACTTTTGGCAATTCAAGGCTGTAGCTCCATACGAGTGAAATTAAATAACCAAAGTCATTGCTCAAAAGGGAAATTTCTTTTCAAAACGTCTCATTGTTTTGAATATAAAAGTCACTGCTTGTTTTCACCATTCTTCCCTGGAATCACTCAGAGGCACACTCTGGCCTACTGACGGGGCCCTGGGCAGGGAGGGCACGGCCTTGGCTTTTCGCTCCATCTCTGGCATTCAGCATATGACCTTGGGTGAACCACCTAGCCTCTCAGCCTAGACCTTATGCTCATCAGTACATGAGGGGCTCCGATCAGATGACTGCAAACGTGCTTCCCAGATCCGAGAGGCTGGGGTTCTCTCTTGATGAGGGACTAATTATTCTCAGTGGCATATTACTATACACATTCTTTGCTGTAAGCTTTTCCCATGACATTTCTATATAACATTGTAACTTTGAACACATTTAAGAAGGGTTAGACTAGCTCTGCACATAGTCTAGAATTTGTTTGCCAAAATGCATATTTATTTGCTTATGGATTCCTTCTACGTGTATTCTCAAATACTTGAATGCTAGCTATGTGTGAGATGGCATTTCCTGGTGATACCCAATATTCTAACAACTAGTATTCTATTTCAGAATTCTTACTTAAAAAATGATAAAATTGAGGCCCAGACTGGTTTCGTGACTGTGCAGAGTCACAGAGCTTGCCTGTGGGGTCACAGAGTTAGGGCTTGAACTTGGTTTCTGGGCACAGAGCTCTGAACTCTTTCTGTAGGTCACCCCCCTCTGGCCACTTAACTTACTGTTCACTCAGTAGAGGTTATGTTATAAAAGAAAGTACTCTCAATTATATCAGCAATCAACTAAAATGCCTCGCCACACTGTGTAAGAGCGTCTGTTTTTCAATGATGAATGACCATCAACTCAGCTCCTGAAGATAAAAGTAAATTTTCTTTTGGATATGTAAATAATTTTCTTTAGGAACAGTGTAAGGCTATTTTCTAAATATATTTGGCTCCAAGTCTGGAAAACAATCATAATTTTTAAAAAGACTGGAGGAGAGATTCTGCCACCAGTCTTAAAGAAGCAAACAGTTGTCAACTGCCTACCGATGGGGTCACATGGTCAGGAGCTCCATGTGGCCGTTAAAAGCTGAATGTAGCCTCTAGCCAATACTCAGTAAGAACCTCAGTTGAATAGCCACAAGCAAGTGAATTCTGCCAAAAAAAACAGAATAAGCTTGGAAGTGGCATTGTCCTCACTCGAGCCTCCAGATGAGAACACAGCATGGCCAACCCTTTGACTGCAGGGTTGTAAGACACTGAGTAGAAGACTTAAAGACATGCCTGGCCTCCTGACCCCCAGAAACTGAGATCACAAGTGTGTGTTGTTGATAAGCCACCAGTTTTGGGGAATTTGTTATGCAGCAACAGAAAACCAATACAAGAGTTATCTATAATTCATGGAAAAAGAAAACAAGTTTTTTTTTTTTTTCAACGTTTATTTATTTTTGGGACAGAGAGAGACAGAGCATGAACGGGGGAGGGGCAGAGAGAGAGGGAGACACAGAATGGGAAACAGGCTCCAGGCTCTGAGCCATCAGCCCAGAGCCTGACGCGGGGCTCGAACTCCCGGACCGCGAGATCGTGACCTGGCTGAAGTCGGACGCTTAACCGACTGCGCCACCCAGGCGCCCCAAAAAAGAAAACAAGTTTTGAAGAACTTAGGTGTGTGAGTTTTTGAGAACTTCAGTAACTTTGTTCAAGGTTACATAACCGGCAAGCAATAGAACTCATGTTTAAACTTAGGTCTCCTCAAAGCTCAAAGGTCAAATGGTCGATACATCATGTTGCCTTTCCATGCTTTTGTTTCCATTAAGTGGCATTACTACTGGGATATTAACACATAGAGAGTTGTAATATGACTTCTTGCAGTTAGTGACCAATAATGTATGTGGTCTTGAAGTTACAAACTAAAGAACTCAAACAGGTTTTTTCCTTTCCCCATCTGCCCCTCCCTGGTCATCATGTTGAGGAATGCTGCCCACTCCTCACTCCTGAGAGATAAAGAGAAAGAGAAAGAGAAAGAGAAAGAGAAAGAGAAAGAGAAAGAGAGAGAAAAGAAAGAGAGAGGGAGAGGGAGAGGGAGGAGACAGAAGAGGTAAAAGTGGGATGGAGGGGGCTGCCTTACTAGCATTGGAGAGAGGTTCTCATCCACTCAGAGGGGGAACCGAAGAAATGTCCTCCAAAAAAGAACTGTTCCAATTAGGAAAAAGCTCTTAGGGTCACAATAATGAGCCTCCCACCAGGAATACTCCAGAGGCAGGAGCCTGCAGCTGATGAATAGGGTTCCATACTTTGGGTTAATACGGTGGTAACAATGAAACCTACAGCTTCGTTTCAATACAATTGGTTTGGGTTGGATGAAAGAAAGCTAGCAGTGGGCTGACTGAGTTTGACAAGTCAAGGAGCATTGGTTCAGATATCTTAGGGGCTGTTTGTTTGATGTAGATTATAAAGGCTGAAATTTCACTGGTTAGGCTTGGCTGGGCCTCTCTACTGTTGGGCAGAGTTGGACTGTACTTTATACATGCCTCAGTTAAATTACTGGAACAGTAATAAACTAGGTGTATCAAAATTTTGACGTGCCAAATTACATGGGAGCATATAGGGAGTAGCATAAACCTTAGTTCTCTCTAGTCCATCACAATGTCAATTTCTAAAGCACGGCTTCAGAGAGAGCTCAGCAAACAGCTGAGAACGTATTCCATGCCCGGCCCAGGGCTGAGTGCCATAAGGAAAGCAGGGGTGAGAGAGACATATAATCCTCACTCTCCCAGAGTCTATAATCTGGTAAGACAGAAAAGCATGTACATCAATAACTAAATAACCATCTAGACATTTGGAATTTGCCATCTTTAGAGCAGGCAACAGCGAAAGACACAGCCAGCCCCTGACTTAATGCAGTCAATTAGATGACATTAAGTCATGGAAGACCAGGTGGCAGGTGTGAAAGGCCTAAGGGAACAGACTGTCATTTGCTGTAAGAATTTCTAGAATTTCAAGTTCCCTCCCACTGTCACAAAGAAACTAACAAAGAAACACCTTTGATGAAAGATGTTATTGCAGTTACCTCCTATGATAACAGGTAAGTTCTAGTTGAAAAGGGGGATGACATCAGTGAATACTTCTGGACTTCATCATCTTCACCTTGCAAGTAAAAGGCACGCAGAAAAGATGTGGAATGACGACCAGAGAGTATGCATAACAAATCTCTGCCCTGGAGGATCTTCTGATCTAGTTAAGGAAAACTAAATTACATGCTAAATTAAGTACCTAAGAGGCATAACAGATAGAGGAACCTTGAGAGTCCAGTATCTTCTTTAACTTGTTAGGAGGCTGGTTTTGACATTTACGCATTGTGTGGTTAACAGCAGAGTGGAGAGAAAAACAGAGAGTGGGATAAGAAGAAATGACCAGGGAAGAACAACACGATAAGTAAAAACACTAGCTTTAATTAAATGCTAGTTTGACTCTGGGCTCTGCCATTAGTTTAAATTGTATGATGATGAGCATGTTACCCACTATCTTGGAACTTGGTTTCCTCATTTGGAGAGGCTATTACTAACAGACAGAGGGTAATTAGGAACAAGCAAGATAATCTATGCATAGTCTGTAGCACGATGGTTTGCAGATAGTGGACTCTCAGAAGTTATTTTTTGAAGAAAGGAGTGAAGGCATAAAGACAGGCAGAGAAGACAGAAAACAGAAGGAGGAGCACCAGCTTTTCTTTAATTGCCTAATTTCCCTTGATGTTTTTAAGGCTTTCTTCTTCTCAGATTTATCTACCTTCCTCTTTTGCTATAAGAGGCTCTTTTAGTAAGAGGCCAGCTGGTACTGAGGACCGAGTGCTCATGATTACTAGGAGAGTTCCACAGGATTATAGGGACTTAGTAACAAAACAAAAAACGAACGAACAAACAAACAAACAAAAAAACCCCACAAAAATTCACGGTAAAAGATGTTTGGAGAAATATTACAGCAAAATTAAACAATTTTCTTCACTATAGGAATTTTAGAGCCTATATTTTTCCCATATGCATTTTAATTTTTTCAAGACTTTGATATATAGTGGACAGCCTCTCCCAAGTTAATTTAAAAGGAACCAGTTTTTCAGTGGATCACGTGAGGCCAGGGTTCCATGGAATATCCATCTGAGGAATACTGATTTAGATCAACAGAGCATACTGTCTGTATGGAGGAAAGGTAGACCTGTTTGGGGGCGGTGCAGAGAAAGGCCCCAGAAGAGGTGGTTGAAAAAATAATCTTGAAGAATCCCATCTTCCCCATCAACCACGCTGAACTCATCATTCAGACCTCTAGCTTTCTGTTTTTTCATTTGTAAAATGAAGGGCTGGAGATGTATATTTTACATACCCTTCTAGCTCTAACAGTTTAATACTCCCACGTGGATGTGAGCTACATGATTAAGCATTCAAAAATTACACGTGTTACAATGCCCCTTCTTAGACAATAAGCAATTCGCTTCAACATAGCCTTCACTGAGCACCCACCACATGCCATGCTCTGTGAGAGACACTCTACATTCTCTGGTTCTATCAACCAAATGTTAACACAAGGACTCTCCTTACGAACAACATAGAAATGGAAAGAAATCACTTTGGCCTGGCAGTCAAGGCCCTCCAGAGTCTAGCCACTGGTACTCTTCATCTCTCAGTAATCCCAGGCCAACTTCACGCTCTTACTCCTTCCACTGTTTCGTGTGGAAGCTTCCCTCCTAACGCCATCATTCTGCGTGTCCTCTCACTACGCCGTCCCTGTGCTCTTTGCCTTCTTTCACAGTGTTATCTTTCCTGCAATCCCCTAACCCTTCCTCTGCCAACATAAATTCTGTTCCTCCTTTAGGACACCAGTCAGATCACAAGAAGTCTCCCTTGATTCCACAGGAGGGACACTCTCTCTCACTTAAAATTCAACAGATCTGAACGTGGGCACTCTTACTAAGATGATGGAAAAGTCCCTTTACGTGCATGTCGACTTATCTTTCCAATGAAATCTGAAGGGTTGCAGATTCAGACCTTTCCTCTGGAGTTCTGAACAAGGAAACATATCCCATAACCATCAACTGGCAAATGGGAAAAAAAGTGCCTCTTCATTCAGTTCAGTACCTCCCAATCTATCCCCTCCATCCCTCACGGAGGCTTCAGTTTCCTTCTCAATGAGGTCCTCTTTGGCTACTTATCTACCTTCTTTACCTCTTTAGCATTTATCACTATTGGTCATTTTGTATAATTTACTTATTTCCAATGTTTTCTGTCTCTCCATAAAAACAGAGTTTTGTTTTTTTTTTTTGTTTTTTTTGAGTCTCCGTGCTAGAGTACTAGATAAGTGCCTGGTGCATAGTAGGTGCTCAGGAAATATTTTTTTTAGTGAATAAATGCATACAGGAAGTGTCATTTAATGTCATGGGCTTAACACGGCCTCTTACTCTCTGTTTTATCTCCCAGATCTTTCCATTAAGAGCCAAAGCACGTAATGGTAGCTCAGTGAATGTGAGCAAACTGGTGGGACGGTGCTGATTTTATTGGCATTACTAGAAATTCTGGGACTAAACTAGAGGCCAGCATAAAGTCTATCTGTTTCACTGGGCTTCAGGATCTATTGCTGATTTTTCTCACGCAGCCTAACTCTGATACTAGATCATTAGGATGAACTCCCCCCTCCCCATCTCCTAATCAAGCTAGAAACATTCTGGATTGAAAGTTGTGTCAGAATGCCAGTAGACAGAAATCAGCCCACTGGCCCACGCAGAATATCTGCAAGGTCTGGACAGATTCCCATCGCTCCATGACTTGATATCTGTGCGATCCTGAGAAAGTGACCTGTTTCCCACAGATCTTGGTTTCCTCATCGATAAGACTGGGACACTATTAAGCAGGTGGGAGGTTGTGAGATTAAATGAGATAATTTAGGATTTTATTCTTTCCTTTAACATTTATTGAGCTTTTACTATGTTCCAGGCTGCATTATGTACTAAGAATATAGAGATTAAAGGCTCCGTTTCTGCTCTTCAGGAACTTAAAGTCTGGAGAGAGGAGATATGTACAAATGAACAAGGAAATACAGTGTGATAAGTGTATGGGTGAAGGTATACGTCAGTTAGTTCAAGAATGCACATACACAGTTTTCTAACCAAGCCTGAAGCGACGTCAGGAAAAGCTCGCCAAGGGTGGCAACAATCGAATGGAGCCTTGAAGTGCCATTAAGAGTTAGCCAAGTGGAAAAGGTCTGACGTAGAAGAGGAAAAGTCTACCCTTCCAGATAAAGGGAAAAGCACATGGAAGTGTATGGTAGATTCGAAGAGCCACAATCAGTTTCTTGTGGGTGGCACTTTGGGTTTAAGTTGAGGAATCATAGAAAATGAGAATGAAGAGGCCTGTAGGAGTTTGGAGCCAGACAATAAAAGTTAAACTCCCTAGCGCAGCTTTTGAGTTTTTATCTGGATGCCACTGGAGAGCTATTGCTGAGTTTTAGTCAGGGAACCGACTTGAATAATTTTATGTTCTAGGAGGATCCTTCTGACACTGTGTGAAGGATACATTAGAGTAAGACTAGATCAGAGCCACGGAAAAAGCAACTGCAGTGATTCAATGCAATAAATGACAAAGGCAATTAAGAGAGGAAATAAAGAGTAGCAGATAGACAGGAGGCAGATAGATGAGAAAAGAGGAATCATCTAGAATGATTCCCAGGGTTCTACCTTGGGTAATTGGGCAGACTGTGGCACCAAAGTTAATACAAGAAGAGAAGCACACTGGAAAGAGAGAAAGAAGATGGGGAATTTAGTTTTGAGTCTGGTGGATTTGGAGTCTCTGTGGTTCATAAAAGTAAAGGTTTTAAGAATGTCTCTGAGGGCCCAGGAGAAGAAAATCTGGGTATACAGGTTTGGAAGTCATCACTTTTAGGTATGGATTGTCTGTGAAGTCTATGTAGATAGATCTGTCAGAAAATGAAAGAATCAAAAACGGGAGCCCTGGAGCATCCCAAGAAATAAGGTCAGGGGGGAGTAAGAGCTAGGACAGAAGGGGCAGAAGGAGAGCCGGTAAGGGAAGGAGACAAACAAACCAGAGAGGAAGTCATGAGAAGGAAAGGGGGTCACCAGTGTCAACTATCAAAGAGCGGCCAGGAAACTAGTAGGTCGATTTGTTGGGCTGCGTGCTAGGAAGTCCGTGGCATCAGGAAGGAGAATCGTAACAGAGGCACACAGTACGCTGTTAACTCAATAGACAGCTTCGACTCTGTTCATCAGGTATACACAGTGGGAACTCAAGAACACTGTGACTTTACATGAACCATGGGAAGTAGGTTTGTCTCAATTTTTTAAATTTTATTTTTAAGCGTAAAAATACCATTTTATTGTGCTAAGAACACTTACATGAGATCTACCCTTTTAGCAATTTTTTACATGTGCCATAGGTACTGTTGACGACAGGCAGAAGGAGGTTGTACAGGAGATATCTAGGGCTCATTTGTCCTGCATGATGGAAATTTTACACCCATGGATTAGCACCTCCCATTTCTCCCTACCCCATTCCACTCTCTGATTCTATGAATTTGACTCTTATATACCTCATATATGTGGAATGTTTGTCCTTCTGTGACTGGCCCCTTTCACTTAGCATATATCCTCAAGGTTCATCCACGTTGTCAAATATTGCAGAATTTCCCTCTTTTGTAAGGCTGAATAATATTCCACTTTTTCAAATAAGTACGTCAATGTCCACTTTCAGGAGGCGTGTTTTGTCTATAACCAATTAAATGGTCACATCAGTTGTTCATCTTTTGTCTCTTCTGCAGTATAGGCCTTGTGAACTGAGTATATGATTTTCAAAAACCACCCAAAAAAAGAGGGTCGCCCAACTCTGCTAGCACCTTCCTGCACTCCCCCTGACTCTGAAAAAGAAAAGGCTATGCCTGTGCTTCCAGCACTTTCACCCAAAGGCAGAGGAATGCCACACCAGACGTGGGCTGCTGAACAGCCCTCACCGCTAGAGTGGCTCAACGGGAATCCTGGGTTAAAAGGCATGACAGAAAAGGCAGAGGTTATTTCTGGAATTATCATGATAAGAGACGTAATGAGAAACTCACTGTGGGGCTGGATAGAAAGAAAAGGGGGGGAGGAGCTGACAAGGGAGAGAAAAGCTTTCCTGGTTTCCTTGAAAAGAAGCTGGAGGAAAATACCTGAAAATGTGTGAAAGTCGAGAAGCAGGAAAATGAAGAACGAGAGACATCAGCTACGGTTAGCTAATCCCATTTGCTTGTTTGTACATGAAAGACCAGAGCGAGAATCCTGACATACAGCACATCTCAAGAAATCTGCAGGTGATGCACTGTATCCTGCGGTCTCTGCTTAAACTGTCCGGGAACAGCCTTGTGGGGCGGTGTTGCCACGTATGTGCGCAAGGCGCTCTGGGCACTGGCTCTCCAAACTGCTTGCTACCAATGAGGCAACCGGCTCTGTGGCTGACAGTCGATTATCATTTTCACCAAGATGCTGTGCACAAGTGCTGACTCTGTTCTCTTTCGTAACTGGAACGGCTAAAAGCCCTGGAGTCCAGTTCTGGCCGCTTGGCTGGTGTGTGTTTTGCGCCTCTGGGCTGGTATTGTCCAGATAACTAAGGCCCAGGCATCCCCGTCCACCCATTACAATGGCAATTACAATGCAGTAAAGCTAGACTGGCCGTCTGTTTTACAGAGCACGCAGGCTGAGGCTTACGAATAGCTGTTAGGTTGGGGAGGACGCTCTGCCCCAACTTCTGGCTGCCTCCCTGAAGGTCTGCAAACAAGAGAAAGAGAAGCTCCCAGCTTCGAGAGAGGGTGGGAACAACAAAAAATAATATTTCAACGGAAGAAATGGAACTGAAAATGCCAGGTGTCTACAGCTTTCGGAGCAAAACAAAACAAAACAATTAGTAATTACCTAAGTGGGCCAGTTGTTTTCCTTGCACAGTTGAAACCTGGAGAGGCTAGACATTGGTGGGGTATTAGCTGCATATCATGTTGAGGGAATCGCCATTCAAACAGGAAAAAGCATCAAGCACAAGACATTCATGGTATCCAAAAGCCACAGAAGCTTCATATCTCTGGCTACCAGCAAACCTGTGGGCCAAAATGTCATGTCTTTTCTCAGGCTTATTCCCCTAACCTGGCTCTGCCCAGAATAGAACCACGTCGCCCGACCAGTGGTAATTATACTCAAGCCATGCCTGAGGCAAAAGCAAAAATGCTGGATAACTTTGGCAAACACTGAGCATGAGGCTTGGGTTTCAGGGCAGGAAGAATGGATGGGGAAGGGAATCAGGCATCAGAACACTTAGAAGTTCGTGTGCGTTAATCCATACTGCACCCCCAAGAGCGTGAGAGTGGGGCCATATCTCCCCCTATGCTACATTCAGGGGTACGCGGTATTCAGTGTAGTCTCTGGGGTCCAACTGCAAGGCCCAAATCCTAGTTCCTCTATCCACTAGCTGTGTAACCTTCAGAAAGCCACTAAACCTCTCTGGGCCTCATGATTTTTTGGTGTGTTTTTTTTCACCTTAAATACTGATTCCATAGGGATGTTGTGAGGTTTAGCATGAGTTAATAAGTAATCTGCTTAGAACAGTGTCTGGTCTATAAATGCCAATTTATTATAGAAGTGTTAGCTATTACTAATAATTTATTGTCTGTCAGCCAGGGTGCCTATCACTTTAGACAATCTTCTTTAGAAGAAGAGTTGGCGCACACTGGAATTTTCCCTTGCTAAATCTTCTGATTTCCTTCCCCTCATTTCCCCTGCTTCCTGCCCTGGGTGGAGTCTACACTGTCCCACCTCCTTTTTTAGCTACTCTTGCAATGTCTTCCCTTTTCCTTACCGTCTCTCTTACTTTCTCCACCTATATGTCAATCTTCTCACCTTCCTCACACTCTTTTCTTCGAGAACAGCGTTCAACACATTGCAGGCAAAGATGAGCACATTGTTGAATAAACAGTAATCCAAAGCATGAACAGGCAGTTTGGTCCCAGAACACAACAATGACTTCAAAATATAAAAAGGAAAAAAAAGAGTATGACCAGGCCCTATAAGTTGTTTCTAATTTTAAAGACAGGGATCACAAAGAAAGAGGGAAGTAGTCACTTGCGAAGCAATATCCAGGAATACAGAATAAAAAATAAAAAAGAGGAAGAGCCTGCTTTACAGTGGGAAGTGAGGTAGGAAACTCTGGTGGTCTGTGTGTTCAACTGTGACACACGGATGTGCAGGTGGCACTGCCTGACCCTAAGCACCAATGTCTCTTTCGTGAAGGAGACAGAGACGGCCCAACTGCGTAAGGCTAAGACAGTCAAAGGCTGTTCCCTGACTTCTTGGTAGCAAGGTTCCAAAGAAGTCTGCTCTACATTGTGATTCCTGCAGATTACTACAAAGGCAAGAGAAGGAGGCCAGTGTAAAACATTCAACCTCCCTTCCCAGAAGGTAACTGCTAACAAAAGCCCATGAAGCCAAATCACCGGGCTGCCCAGTGTAGGAAATGAAGTTTAAAAATAAACAATTCTTATAGCTAACTAATGAACAAATAGTTGCCCCTGAAAATATGCCATAGTCAGAACACCGTGGCAAACCCAAATAGGTGTTTGAAACCACAGATTGTCTGAACTATAAGGGACCTTAGGGACTTAATGTGACCCTCCTGATTCACAGAGGTGGAAAGAGAAGCCAGAGACATTAAGTGACTTGCTCAAGGTCACCCACTAATTGGTGGCAGAGCCAAGACTTGATAAGCCAAAGGGAGTGGATGCACCTGTTTCTGGGATACTAGGACCCAGTCAAGTAGTAGACATCTTGCTTGAGTCACGGTAGCAATGGGGAGAGACTGAGCAGGGAAAGAAATTAAGAATGGGGACTGGGAACATCCATGTCAAACAACTGGTTATAAAGATTCGGTGAAAGTTGAGTCCAGGATTGAAAAACTAATTCAAAGAACAAATAGAGCAACAAAACCCACCAGGCAAACCACTTGCTGTCCTGGAGCGAGTGGTTATTAAATGGTGTCCTGGGGAACTGGGGACGTTCCAAGTATCTGCTCTAAAGGGCCAAATAGCTTTTTCATGTTCTAAAAACTGCTTGAGCTCTCCTTTGTGAAGAAAGGCCCAGGTGCTCATCTATTATTGAGCATGTTTAAAAAGGCATTTAGGGAAGAGCACCAAGAGGCAGATTTGCAACTCCAACGTCAGTCCCAGGAGGGCTGTGCTTGCTTAGAGAAGAAGCAGGGTTCACGTTCAGCAATAAGGAAGAAGCCAACACAGCCAGGTGTTCTAGCTTTCTCCAAAACACCTGTTGGTGTTCTCTCCTCCAGCAAGTTCGCCAGGAAGTGAGCGATGCAGAGGGCAAATGCCAACAAGGAAGGGATCTTGCTACTGTCAACACACGCAGACCAACGAGCTATGGCCAAGATTTTACCCCACGTATGTGGGGAGGCACATAGGGGTGTAGGAATTTTGTGACATAGATACTTAGGTACAGAGTGCTTAAAGAATGTAATATGTGGAGCTAAAAAATTACATGATATATAGATGAACATAAATAGGTAATAGCTACATGGATACTTAATGATATAGTTGACATCGTATTTTATCTTTTTAATGTTTATTTATTTTGGGGAAAGACAGAGTGTAAGCGGGAGAGGGGCAAAGAGAGAGAGAAACACACACACACACACACACACACACACACACACACACACAGAATATGAAGCAGGCACCAGACTCCGAGCTGTCAACACAGAGCCTGATGCGGGGCTTGAACCCAAAAACCATGAGATCATGACTTGAGCCAAAGTCGGATGCTTAACTGACTGAGCCACCAAGGTGCCCTAGTTTATACCATATTTTAATATATCCATAATATATATTTGACATACTATTCACAAAGCATCATTAAAAATGTAGATTACAAAACAGGATATATAATACCATCCCAATTTTATAAAAATATGCCCTTATATTTCTAAAGCACATTTATAATACATAAGAACACAGAGGAAAAAAGACTGGAATGACAGAAACAAAATGTAAACAGAAATTATCTCTGGGAGGTAGAATTTGAGGTGCGCTTTATTTTCTTTTCATGCTTTTCTCTATTCTTTTTAGCTTTCCTCTGATGGACCATTACTGTTACTTTTGGAATCAGACACAAATAAATACTGTTGCAGAAAAGAGAGGTTATCACTCAAGATGGGACGGATTCCTCCAGTTCTGAAAAAGAAATCCTAACTTTGTGTACAATACGTTTATACACACATTTTAGGGTGTTTTCCTCCTTTAGTCTTTAAGTGGCCAGTGATTCAACTGGAGAATATAAAATTTTTTTTTTCAACGTTTTATTTATTTTTGGGACAGAGAGAGACAGAGCATGAACGGGGGAGGGACAGAGAGAGAGGGAGACACAGAATCGGAAACAGGCTCCAGGCTCTGAGCCATCAGCCCAGAGCCCGACGCGGGGCTCGAACCCACGGACCGCGAGATCGTGACCTGGCTGAAGTCGGACGCTTAACCGACTGCGCCACCCAGGCACCCCACAACTGGAGAATATAAATACGGGTGGGGATCCTTGGGGGTTGCCTTAGTGGTTGCCTACCACAGTCATATTCGTCCCTGTATTTTATCTGTATAACATTCTTTTTTTATTTTTAAATTGTTTTTTTTTTTAACGTTTATTTATTTTTGAGACAGAGAGAGGCAGAGCATGAATGGGGGAGGGGCAGAGAGAGGGAGACACAGAATCGGAAGCAGGCTCCAGGCTCTGGGCCATCATCAGCCCAGAGCCCGATGCGGGGCTCGAACTCACGGACCGTGAGATCGTGACCTGAGCTGAAGTCGGACGCTTAACCGACTGAGCCACCCAGGCGCCCCATATCTGTATAACATTCTTAAGAGGGTACATTTCTTGAGAACAGGGCATCTTATTTACCTTTCTTTCCTTTCAGCATCTAGCATAGAATCCTTCATAGAGAAGCCCTTCAGTATGTGTATTGAATGGAACTGAATCGGCCTGGAGAAAGAAGTGATAACTCTAAACACAGGAGGGAAAAGCAACACTTTCTTCCACTGGACTTTGAGATCCTGCTTTCACGTGGGAAACAGCAATGCCAGTGGAGATCAAAGAAGAAAGGTTTATCTGAGCTTTGCAGAGTAGGAGAAAACGCTATACACTCACTGTAGTTCTTTGGATACTAGAAAGCTCCATCTTGAGATAGAATGTTTCTAACTTTTGAGCTGGGGTGGGGGAATCTAAAGTACCCTGTAGAGAGACCAAGCCCTCCCCTTACATCCTTATTCAGCACTCAACGCACAGTAAAGATACATGTGCCATTATTTTCATTATTAACGCATTTTTCTTTCTATTCTGCATGCTCAAAATCTCTGAGTGTGGATCTTCTCCTGCCAAGACAATTTCAACCTCTTTTCTTGACTCTGCTTTTTTTTTTTCCTTTCTGTTTCTTGGCTTTAGTTTCATCAGAATAGCATGACAGAAGCCTTCTTGCTTTCTCACTACACTCAGACTCTATCACTCTCTAATTGCTATCAGTTTTCTGTTCCTTCGTTAAGATGTGACATTTGCCCACCCCTCCCCACCCCGCCACTTCATTTCTAATTTCAGCTTTTCCTATTCCACATTCTCTCATTTGCCCACCCCCTTCCTTCATTCTCCTGGTCTCCCGGTTGAGTTTTTCCTCTGCCTGAAGCCTTCATTTCTCCACTAGGAAATGCCCCTGGATCATTCAAATTCCCCTTGAATGCTCACACCTATGAAGCCTTTCCAGGTTATTCATCCAGTTGGGATTATCTGTTACTTTGCCAAGTAAAAAAGACAAATACACACCCTTTATAAGACTAACACTTTTTAAGGCATCAAAAGTTTGTATTTCTGGGGGCGCCTGGGTGGCTCAGTCGGTTAAGCCTCCGACTTCAGCTCAGGTCACGATCTCACGGTCCGTGAGTTCGAGCCCCGCGTCGGGCTCTGGGCTGATGGCTCAGAGCCTGGAGCCTGCTTCCCATTCTGTGTCTCCCTCTCTCTCTGTCCCTCCCCCGTTCATGCTCTGTCTCTCTCTGTCTCAAAAACAAATAAGCGTTAAAAAAAAATTTTTTTTTAAAAGTTTGTATTTCTGTATTTCACTGTCTCACAAATAGAAAGCCCATCAGAATAGGTAATTTCTTTTTCCTTCTACAATCGTAAGGTGGATTTGGAAAATCAGTACAATATAGAACTATAATTGCCCAGGACAGGGAGGCATTTTTAGACTGTACTCAGAATTCTCAGCTGCCCCCTAGAGACTCCAAGGTGAACTGCAGCGAGCAATCAAAAGCTCTCCATAAATCCCCAATTTCTTAAACTTGAATGTACCCATTCTCAAGGTATACATTCTAGATCTTAAGCTGGGACTGAATGTTTTCTGAATTCATTTCTGCTCTGTGAGTTGCAAACTCCCATATCCCAATCAGGTAGGTCATTAATAAAAGCGATGGGACATGGTGGGAGGCTGCATTGAACTGGAGAGCTGGAGAACGTGTATGCCATCCAAAGGAGGCTACTACACCCCTCAGCTCCAGCAGAATGTGAGCCCGGTGTTGCCACTCTCCTGATTCTTCAGGAAATCCAGAAATCTGGAGATCTAAGGGGCATCTCTAAATATTTAAGTACCCAAAGCAATTTAACCTTAAATACACATCTCTTAAGCCACATAGAACATGTCTATGATCCAAAAGCAGTCTCTGGACTGCTAGCTTGTCACCTTTCCTCAAGATCCTCAATAGGTCCTCCTATAGTGTCACATCATGACCTCCAGGGTCAAATGGAGAAAACGGAGGAAGCAATTGCCACAACAGGTGCAAAAGAGTGGAGCACCTGCACCCCTTGGAGCAGGTGAGGGTAGGCAACTTCCTAAATACAGTTCTTACTAAACAAGGAGGCCTAGTAGGTCTTGATTATTTGGAAAAATCAAACATCAATACTGGAATGTTTATAGCCTGATGTGTCGAGTTACAAATTTCACATCCCAATTCTCCGAAACCTAGAAACAAATGGAAGACCAAATACCACCCACATTCCTCTGCGGCTCAGAAGGGGGTCTATAGTCTCGACACAGTATCTACATACAGTTTAAGCGGAGGTCTTATGGGCATAATATGAAATACTTTTACATCTAGTTGCCAGTTAAGTTTCTTACAACTGCCATTGGACATATTCCTTAGGAATTAAACTGGCAACTTATTTAAGATAATAAAGCCATTTCCAAAAGCCCCTTTGGGGGATGACATCATGTGGCTGAGAGCCATTGCACCCTATCTCACCACCTTAACAGCACTTGGTATCATCTGAAATGATCCTGTTTATTTGTTGCTGTGTTTGTTGTGTGACCTTCCTTAACAAGACATAAACACCTCCAGGGCAGGGAACTTGTCGGTCTTATTACTGTTTACCCTATGCCCAGAACAGTGCCCGGCACTTGGTAAGGGTTCTGGAGATATTTGCTGAATGGATAAACCCAGACTTCCAGCCTAATATCAGGGAGTTTCTGTAGTGGTGATCAAAGATGACAAGTAATTCAGAATCTCCCGGAGTGAGCGGCACAGGCCTTAACTCCTTCTTGCCATGCTTCTGGATCTGTCCCTCACTTTATGAAGGGATAAAGATTTTTACTTTGCAGTTAATGGCTGGAAAATAAAATGAGAACAGAGGACAGTGACAGAGTGGCAGTCTTAAATACCCATTAAACAAATAACTTCTCTCGTTCTCTTGTCCTTTTGAATAGGAAATGTCGGTGATAAACTATCCCTGCATTTTATAGGTCAAAATTCAGATGGTCGGGCCTCATTTTGGGGGCTTCTGAGGTAGGACCTGAGAATCTGCATTTCAAGTAAGTTACTAGGTATGCAGATGCTATTGGTCCAGGGACCGCACTGAGGACCAGGGGTGCAAAGTGTAAAACACTACTCAGGTGTCAATACTATCACTCCCTTTATAGCCAACCCTGGCTAGGACTGTCTTCTGTGGACGGAAACCACTTTCCTTTGTGGCAGGAATTCCTCGAAGGGTTGTGGGCCAATTACTCGCCACACGAGGAGGCCATAAAGGAGGGATTGGCAGTTCCTTATCGTCAACCACAAAGTGGTGGCTGAGTACAGTGAAAACAAAACCCAAGGAGATCAAATGGCACAAGGACACATTACAAGCTTTCCTAAACTGTCATCACCGTTTAACGCATTTCGGTTGTTATTCAATAGTTACAGACAACCCACAACAGGATAAGTCTAAGCTGAGGAGGTTTTAAACTCACTGATGTCCCGGTGGCAGGCCCAGTGTGGACTTCTGTGCCATGTTGTGGACTGCGCTGTGTTATTGCCGTTATTTTAAGACTCAATTTTTAGAAAATCCTTGTGCAGGGGTGCCTGGGTGGCTCAGTCGGTTGGGCGTCCGACTTCAGCTCGGGTCACGATCTCGCGGTCCGTGGGTTCGAGCCCCGCGTCGGGCTATGGGCTGATGGCTCAGAGCCTGGAGCCTGCTTCCGATTCTGTGTCTCCCTCTCTCTCTGCCCCTCCCCCGTTCATGCTCTGCCTCTCTCTGTCTCAAAAATAAATAAACGTTAGAAAAATTAAAAAAAAATCTTAAAAAAGAAAATCCTTGTGCAAAAAGTTAACAATAAAGGAAGAAAGCTTGCTCATTACCAATTTATCTTTGAGCAAGTCAAGAATTCTATGTATTTCCTAGCTCCTTCCTTTCAGTGACTAAGGCCAAAATCCAACTGTGTCCTGTGGGTATGTGTTGTCATTTTCCTTCGCGTTCTTGTTTTCTAGAAGCCGGTTTCAACTGTGCTACATGGGTTTTACACTACGTTCAAGTAAAGTAACTGAACATTTGCACAGCACTTGCCCCGTGCCAGATATTGTACTAAGAATTTGACATGAATTAAAACTTATTTGATCCTGATGGCAACAGTTTGAGATAGGCACTATACTTCCCATTTTATAGATGAGAAAATCGAGGAACAGAAAGGTGGAGCACCATTGTTGATACTTCTGTGGATAAATTACTGTGCAATGCGGAGGTAAGATATGATGCCTCTTGGGTTTTATACTGTGCCTCAAAGGTCAAGCTTAATAATCCAAGGTCAAGGGGAGAGCATAAGCAAAGACATGTGGGCATAAAAGTACAAGAGGTTTTGAAGAAAGGTCAGTGGCAATTATGCTGGCGTGCAGACTAAATGCAGAGGGGTGGAGGGCGGAGAAGACGGGAAAGTTGAATGACTTGGGGGCTGGTGTAGGGAGCACATTTTGCCCCGAAGACGCACTTCGCAAATTTCACTCACTCAGGTACCACTGTAGCAATTTTCTCCACATCTGTGTATCACGCCGATGGTACTTTTAATTTAATATATGAAATAACCTTCCTTTTAAAATGTATTTTAAAAGTTCAAGGGGCGCCTGGGTGGCGCAGTCGGTTGAGCGTCCGACTTCAGCCAGGTCACAATCTCGCGGTCCGTGAGTTCGAGCCCCGCGTCGGGCTCTGGGCTGATGGCTCAGAGCCTGGAGCCTGTTTCCGATTCTGTGTCTCCCTCTCTCTCGGCCCCTCCCCCGTTCATGCTCTGTCTCTCTCTGTCCCAAAAATAAATAAACGTTGAAAAAAAAAAAGTTCATATTACTGTAAAGGTGAGGCAACTGTCACTTGCCAAAGACAGACAACTATAAAAATAAACACATGATTAGTTAAATAAAAAAATACTCATGGCTCTTAAATTAACTCATGTATCACAGTGAAACCCACAATCACATTTGGGGCAACATTTAAGTGGCAGAAATGAATCACAGAAGATTGGTGTTCCTGTTCACTGAAGTTTGCTCTTACCTTCTCGTTCACATATATATGGATTATATATACTTCATATAAGATACAATGTAATCTTAATGAACCTTCATCTAGTTTTACATGAGATCCCTAAACTCCACTACTCCTCTCTCTTAGCTAGTCGAGTTCATAAAATAATTTGGTTGATTGTGTTTTATGTAAAGCTAAGTTAAAATTTCATGTTACTCTCCTACAAAGGTTTAAGGGCTGTTTTGTAGGTCAGCTATTTTAAATTCCCCTTGGTGTTTCAACATTTCTCTACACCTTCAGCGGATGTCTGATCAATGGGGGCTGCATGGCCACGGTGCCACTGCCATGGTGGCTGCATCTGAGAAGAGCTTTGAATGCAGAAGAGCACGGTTTCCTAGAAAACCCCCTCTACGCGATCAGAATTGGACAGCTGCTTCTGTAGGTAGTTATCCCTTTGTTATTGAAACATGTTCGACACAGTTTTGAGGAGACAGGTTCTTGCCGTCGACTGAAAAGAGGATACATGTATGATTGTGTGTGTGTGTGTGTGCGCGTGTGTGCATGCACATGTATGTGTGTGTAATAACAGTGAGGAGGTAGAGGGAGGTAGAGGAAGGTAGGGATGCAGAAAAGCCTTTTTTGTTACTGTTCTTATCTTTCTTTGCTCTCTCCCTCCCTCCCTCTCTTCTTTTTTCATTTTTGCTCATCTCAGGAAAATGTTACACTGAAATAGCCAGTCACAGTCTGGGCTAACTACTAACTATTCCCCCCTCTCAAGGGTTTCCATGGTGTGATTTGTCCTCTGGTCTACACAACTGTTTCCAAGGATATTTCTACACTCTGATCCCATTAGTTGTATTGTTATACTCTTCTGTGTGTTAAGGCACAAAGTATGTTGGATTAAAATGGAGCTGGATGTAAATGCCGACACCTAGTTCTGCCACTCATCTGTGTGGCTTTGGGCAAATCATGTCACCTCTCTGAGTCTCAGTTTATTTATCTGTACAACTATTTGCCAAAAGTTTAATAGGAGTCAGAATGAGATCATATGCACTAAAGCTCTTCATAAGCCACACTGTTAATAAAATGCTATATAAGTATCAGATGCGCCTGTGGCCAAACCTTAATTCTAGGCTAGACTGTTCTAGAATTGTACATCTTTCCCAGCTCCTATAGGGAAAATAAAGGTTCTGTTTGTTTTAACGTTTCTATAAAGAGAATGCTGAGGTGGCTTAACTACCCACCAGAAATTCTACTTGATAGGTACTATTCTGTTCCTTTGCCAGCAAGTGCCTTTCCCTAGGGGTTGAGTGAAGAAAAAATGGTACATATTACAGGAATAGCCAAAGACACTGATTTTAGAAGATATCCCACACCAAACCCTTGGAAGAGACAAATGTGAAAGGATATCTAGAGGGGTTTGGTGTAAACACGGAATGCTGAACCCCTGGAAAATATAGCCAAGGAGAATGGTTTTCTTCCTCTAAATGTCCATTACTCTCCCCGTGACTCATGTACATGTGTGTTCTTCTAACTTGCCTCTCCAAATCACACTCGTCCTCTCACCTTCCCCCCCACCCGCCCCACACACACGCTTAAGTTTAAACCTTCAGAACATTTAGCTGGCAGAGCTAAGACCTGAAAAACCTGTTGAGTCAGCAGTGGGCAGCCCTTACAGAAAGCAGAGAAAACCCGGATTACGTGAGGTGAGAGCCTCCAAGCCATCTGAAGTCCTCTTTCTCTCCTCCCACCTTCCTGTCTCTATATAGATATGTAATAGATAAATGTATATGTATATATACACAGAGAGAGAGATGCATATGTGCATATATAACTGTTCCACATATCATGAACTAGATATACAAATACACTAATACTAATATACTAATTAACTAGAATTAGAATGTTCACCAAATTATGAACAGAGATAATTCTAATAGACAAAATAATAAAGCCACCCCAAATAATTGGAGTTCCATGGCTACTGTGAGAGATTAGTATCCATATTTCTTTTATTATTAATAGCTTTCATTCTTCTGTAAAAAATTTTTAATGTTTGTTTATTATTTTTGAGAGAGAGAGAGACAGAGCATGAGCAGGGGAGGGCAGAGAGAGAGGGAGAAATGGAATCTGAAGCAGGCTCCAGGCTGCTGGCAGCGCAGAGCCTGATGTGGGACTCAAACTCACAAACCGCGAGATCGTGACCTGAGCTGAAGTCGGATGCCTAACCGACTGAGCCACCCAGGTGCCCCAATAGCTTTCATTCTTAAAGATAATTTATTTTCTTAATGGGCCTACACTTCCTTTCAAATCTTTGTACTGCAGGCTGATTAGCAGTGTTAACATGTCAAGGTCAGAGCTTTTCTCCCCGTGTACATGGATTATGTTTACCCTGCTCCGGGCCAGATCTCATAAATAGGTATTACAGTGAGAGAGGTTGTGTACGGACTAGTACAAATCCATCATCATTGCAGGAAAAACTCAAAGCAGATGATCTTGTCATGCTAGGTCAATAGAGCTTGTTTGTATATGAAGGACATTCAGATATTATAGTTTTGATGTCAAACTTCAGATCTCAGCTAAAGTCAACATGCTGTGAATGCATGCAGAAAGTATTTTCTTTGGTAGAAAATACATAAAAGTATAAAGAGAATAGCACCCTGCTATAGAGGCCTGGGCAGTCTTGAGGCATATCCGCCTACAAATAACAAGTGAGTTTAGCCAGGTGCTGCCCCTACTGGTGAAAAAAGGGGATTCTCCTCCCTTCCTCCTAGTCACTTGTGCCACAGAGAACAGAAATAGCACTAGAAAGGCTGACATACCTAAGAGTTCCCTGGGAAAAGGGGTCTGAATTTTACAAGCTTCCAACTCTCAAGAAAATGATCCCCGTATGATGAAAACTGCAGACAGACACAGACCACATGGCCAAACCCATTCTTTGTATGCTGTAACTATCAAAGAAAAATCCTCATCAGCAAAGTTAGAGGGCTACACACTCAATCAGAAGATCAAAAGGAAAAAAAAAACAAAACCCTCCATGAGTCCTGACCGACCAGGAATCACAAAGTAGAGCCTTCCATTCCAACTGGATATGTGTCCATTGATTAGCGAATTAATATAAATAACCCAAGCAATTCTCAATTTAAGGGCTTTCCTTCGTAATGTTTAGCACATTAGATAACAAAAAAAAAGTGGCCAAACCTTGTTACCTTGAAAAGCAGTCTTTATGGAATCACAGCTGGATTATCAAAAACTCTGAAATTATTTTCATATGAGCACTGTATGAAATATGATATGAATAGTTTCATTTCAGTCTCTATTTAATACACGTACGTCTAGTTATCAGTGACCAGTTTAAAGAAGTGGGATACATCCTTACAATGGAATATTAAACAGTCATTAAGTTTCACACTTTGGATAATATCAGTAAAACAGAAAAAAACATCTACAATATTAAGAGACAGTAAGAGAAGAAAGTAGATTGTAAGCTGTTGTAAGTTGTATTAGCAATTCTGCCATATCTCATTGCATTGTGTGATAACATGCACACATAGAACACGCACGGAGAAGAAACATCAGCAAGAGACAGAGAAATATAAATGCTAATTCTTTGAATGTATATTGTATGTATATTGTGTCTTATTTCCCCCACATGTCTTTTTAAAAAGAAAAATTTTTTAATGTTTTTATTTATTTTTGAGACAGAGACAGCAGGGGAGGGGCAGAGAGAGAGGGAGACACAGAATCTGAAGCAGGCTCCAGGCTCTGAGCTGTCAGCACAGCGCCCGATGTGGGGCTCGAACCCACAGACCGCGAGTACATGACCCGAGCCGAAGTCGGACGCTCAACCGACTGAGCCACCCAGGCGCCCCTCCCCCAAATTTCTTTAATAAGCATCAATTACCTTCATAATAAGAAAACCATAAATGTTTTTAACCTACATAACCTAGATAAGCACAAAAGTCTTCTAACCAGTATACCACTATCTCTTCTCCAATATCACTAATGGAAAAAACGCTATAACCTAGAAATCAGACAGATAGTTCAGGGGACTCAGGAGCCAACCATAAGATAATGGTCATGAAATAAAAATAAAACGTAAACAAGATGGACGTAAGCCGTATTTTAGTTTTGGGGACACGTTCCTCACTGCCTTTCGTTAAGCCAGCACTTCAGTCTCCAAGTTCAATTCTGCTTTTTCTTCCCCATCAGCATGGATAGGTTTCAGAAGTAAAGTCAACCAAGGTTATCTTGTTCTTTTATCCCATTCATTCAGTGGCCGATGACAAACACACGGAGACAACCAGCCTTTATGAAATGACATTTCTGAAGTCTCTTCCCTCACTACATCCTGCTCTTCTCTTCAAATTATTTTAGAAACGCACACTGGGTTGCAGTTTGGCATTGTGGACTGAGTCTAATAACAAGCGTTGAGACACTGGTGGTTAAGAGTACACTTTCTGCTCCTCGGGGCTGGCCCCCAGGAGTCTCTTTCTGGAACCCCAGAAAAGGGGTTAACGAATAGGGTGGACCATGACTCTGGGAGATCAGTGGATAAGAAGGGAGTACTTGGATGTGAGAGTCCAAAATAATCACAACTCAGAAAGGCAGCCAAAGACATGTAATCCAGCCACCCTGTTTGTAAGCCATGGTCATAAATATATATCAGCAGAGAGTCTTTACCAACCAAGCAACATGAAAGAAACATCCACCCCATTATTCGACCGTATCAAATAGTAAGATTTAAAAACCACCTTAGGTTACAGAATTTTAAGTGTCACAATGAGCAATACCTTCCTCTTTCTCTTTGCAATACCTTTGTGGGTATGTATACCGGTAAATTTTACCTTATCCTCCACCCCCACATAAATTTAATAAGCAAAATGTCTTGGGGCGCCTGGGTGGCTCAGTAGGTTAAGCGTCCGACTTCGGCTCAGGTCATGATCTCACGGTTCATGGGTTCGTCAGGCTCTGTGCTGACAGTTCGGAGCCTGGAGCCTGCTTCAGATTCTGTGTCTCCCTCTCTCTCTGGCTCTCCCCTGCTTGTGCTCGCTCTCTCTCTCTCTCTCTCAAAAATAAATAAACATGAAAAAATGTAAAAAATAATTAAAATGTCTTTAGTAAGTATCTCAATAGATTCTCTTTATAAGAAAACCATAAATGCTGTTCTCCTTTTTCCCCCAGCCACTAGGAAAACTACAACACTAATTTGGTGGGGTTAATGCTTGGTTCATGGTAGATGCTCAATAATTATGTGTGGGAGAGAAGGGAAGGACAGGGAGGAAGGGGGGTGGGAAGGAGAATGGAAGGAAAACTCACAACCATGTATTTCATGTACTGTGTTTTGGGCTGCACACTGCAGAGTGATGAGGACATATCCCATTTTTAAGACTTCCAAAGTCATCCCCTGGTGTCATTAACAGTCCTGGTACTCAAAACTTCTATCAAGAAGTTCTCCCTACAGCTAATATAAATCCTCTCTGCTTGATCTTAAGCCCACTTACTCCGGTTCTGTCTCAGAGGAGAAAAACAGAACAGCTGATCTCAACACTGGGTACAATAAGTCTTCATATATTTAAAGAGAGTAAGTCATCACTTCATTGCCTTTTCTTCCTCCCCTTCACAACCCCAATTCCCATAGCCTTTCTCCATGGATCCCGTGTTCTAATCCCTTAATCCAATGATGCATATTAGTACTCAGTTCAAAGTCGGTAAAAATAGCATGTTGTCAAACGGCAGTATCGAGAGGTCCAGAACAAACACCCCCAACGTGAGGAGCTTCTGTTTCACCTCCTCAGACAACCTCTGTAAAGTCTGAAGAGAGCAGGGATGCTCCCTGGCTTCTCCTCCAAAGATGGGTGGTAGAACACAGTTTGTATAGGCATGTTCAGGCTGTCACCAGACATTTACTGGCCTGTTCAGGAATGTTTCGCGCTGTGCTGGGCACAGGCATACGGTGAATAACCAAACGGACGCGGCTCCTATGTCATGAGCAATCTGCCAGTTTGGATGTGAATGTGCCTATGTGTTTGTATGCACACACGCAAGGGAGGAAGTGGAGTGGCTGTTTATTTTGTCTGTCAACAGCTTTCAAGTGGCACCTACCACAGCAGCAATCAACCCCTGCTGTATCATCACCAAACTGGTCATTCTGGAATATGATCACTGGAGTCGTTAGGTGCTCATAGCACAGGGCATCCACAGCCTGGAGTTGCCGCTGTCTCCTGGATACGAAGCTATCGGAGGCATATAGCATCTCTTAACCTCTTTCATTCATCCCAGGCTTCAGATGCCAGTAGAACATTCTGTCTTATTATGTTGTTGCTGTTGTGGCTCTTGGGGGATCTTCCTTCTACCAGTTTCGTACCCTTCCTCCTCTCCCACTGTTCCGTCCATTAATTCATAAATACTATTATAGGCCCAGCAGTGTGGGCTAAGTACTTTCATTCTAGCACTCCGTTCAGTGGTGGATGTGGCTGTAATGTCTCAGTATTGCAAGCCTAAGGTGATAACTGGGATTTGGGGAGCCAAAAAAATGACCCAGACAAATGGAGAATGTTTTAGTTTACATAAGGAAGGGCATTTTCCAGTAGATGGAGGCAGAGAAGAGGGAATGTGGGCTTATAAAATACACCTGTTGTCCCCGGGGAAATGGTTTGCATCTCTGCCTGCCTTACGTCTCCTCCTGTAATTCGGACCCAGACAGTCCCTTTAAGGTCTGTTTACATCTTACAGCCTGAAAATGCACCATCATCATTTCTTGAAGTCATTACTCAGAACACACCCCCACTGCATTTCATTTTTATTATCCCCATTTTAGGAACGATTAAATGGAAGCAGAGAGCGGTAGCAATGAAGCAAATCATGAGAGGCTCTGATAAAGACAGAAGCTTGAATGCTTGCTGGAACTGCTTCTCTGTGCCAGACTATTTTTAATGCAAGTTTATGCAGCTGTCCCCCACTTAGAGAGAAGACTTACAAATGAACCCATTCTGCACGCATTTTTCCACCACCATCCCCTACCCTTTCCAACCTATCATGCTATCCCCGCATGCATGCACGTGTGGGAAATGTTCTCCTCCACATTCCCACATACCAAAGACGTTACCTGGCTTTCTGTGACTGTAAGTCTGATCCAGAGATCTCTGTGCTATTCTAGCTGCCCCCATGCCTCCTTAGTGGCTACTTGTACAGGATCCCATTACAAGTTCACAAGAGCAGGTGCTATTTTAAAAAAATAGGAGGTTGAGTAAATATATAGAATTTTTATACGCTTGCAGTATGTTCAGAGAAAATACGTAAGACCCTGGAAATAAGGATTTCTCTGGGGAGGGGCCTGGGGGAACTGAAGATCACAGATAAGAGGATGTTCTTTTCACCGGATACCCTTTCGTACCATTTGACTTATTACCATGAGCAAATGTTACCTTAAAAAAAGGGGTGGGGAAGGGCACTGACTGACATTTGTTGAATACTGGCTACGTTTCAGTCACTATTAACTGGTATTTTATTATAAAGTCTCCTTTAATCTTCATAACAGCCTTATGTAAAACCCTATTTTGCAAAAGGGGAACGGACTCAGGTAGTATGGCCGCTTGGTTTATGCAGCGGATAGACGGCAACAAGGGGCATTCATCTCTGCTCTTTCTGAGTCCAAAACCGTGCTCAGTCCCAGATTATGCTGCCTTGACTTCAAGTCTTCCAGAAGGAGCCAGATTTGTGAGACGGTAGCCTTGAGACTATGTTTTAAAACCTGAGAGGGTATTCACATGGTTCACACCAGCATCTGAATGAGTCTTCGTCAACCTGAGGCTCCTCGTTGAAAAGTGTAAGGCCTGCCTCCTCTGGGAGGTTGGGCCTCACTGAAAATGGCGCCCACCCCGCCCGCCAGACCCTTGTTAGCACTTGGCCTCTCACAGCAGCGGTGGAGAATGTGCCTGCTCTCCCGCTCTCTTCAGTAAACCACTCCGTCCACCTGGAGGCATTTCAGGCAGAAGTGAAATGCCTGGTCAATATACTGACTCTCCTAAGCATATGAATTCTTCATTTATTTAACAGCTATCTTTTGAGCCGTCACTCTAAGCCAGATACTCTTCTAGAGTGTTAGGCTTATAGAGGTGAACAGCGTCCTTGCTCCCAGGAAGCATCTGTCCTGGTGTGAAGAGACAGGTGATAATCAGGCAAATAGGCAAAACAGCAGATAAAAAAAGTATCCTGAAGAAAATTAAAACGAACTGTTGTGATAGCGTGGCTCAAGCTCTACGTTAGCTTGAGTCACCAAGGAAGGCCTTCTGAGGAGATGATATTTATCTAAATGACAAGAATGACACATATTCCCTGGAAGCTACTGTCCTTAGAAACAAACTCAGGTTCCTTTTGTATGCTTCAGCTCCCACCCCAGTTCCATTCCAAGTGCTTACTTATTTACAACGTGAATTTTGTAATCCAAGAAGCTAGAGCCAGAAAGGGCCCTAGAAGTCGTCTTAATCTCATGCCATGACTTCAGACATGAGGAAAGAAAGATCCAGGAAAGTGAAAAGAGCAGGTCACACAGCTAGTTAAGGGCATGACCAGAAGCTGTGGGTCCTGTCTGTTGCCTCATTTTCCCCACAAATCCAGATTCCTTCCCCATTTATCTTCCCAGTTTCCATCTCCTCCCTGTCAAATATTCACCCTGGTGCCTGCCTCTCCGGAGTCCACAGACACGAAATCTTCCCTGGGCCACATGGGACCCTCCGGAGTGGTATCAGAAATCCTGAGAACACAGAGGGTCCTGGGGGTCAGGGTAACAGTGGAAAAAAAGGTTTAACTTCCCATGGTACAACTTCAGCACATCCCAGATATGCACTAGAGCTGTGCCTGGCTCCTGCCACCCGTCTCTGCCCACAAGGGAGCCCTAACAAGGGGTTCCACACTGGGGAGCCTCCTGGATCTGTGAATTCAACAAACAGTAAAGACCACTCTTCAGCAATGTTCCCTGACTGAACCAAACCAGTATGAATATGTGATATTCTATGACCTCCTACCCCCTCCCAAAATGCTTTACAAAAAAGATTAACCACAGAATTTCTTTAAATAACAAGCTCCCTTGTTTAAAGTACATTTAAAGTATGATCTATGAAAACTCAATCTACATAACGGTTTTATCTCCCCTCTGCCCCCCAAAAGAGGTATTACATCAAGGGCAATAACGTAAACTTGG
Source organism: Lynx rufus (assembly GCF_022079265.1). Lineage (NCBI taxonomy): Eukaryota > Metazoa > Chordata > Mammalia > Carnivora > Felidae > Lynx > Lynx rufus. The sequence continues at coordinate 47,594,130 of NW_025814889.1, forward strand.
ATTCTTAATGATGGATTTTCGACTCTTGTATTATGCAATGGTTCTCATTCACCTGACACATACTTATTGAACTGCTCTATGCAACACACTTTTCCAGGTTGCTGGGAGGAAAAGACGATATAAAGACACAGCCTCTGCCATATGGAAGCACGCATCCACACAACTCTAAAACAGGCAGATGGGACGGTGCTACAACAGAGGTAGGGACAACGGTTACGGGGGACAAGGGAGCGTGACAGATTATATTTTGGTCAAAGACGAGAGAAGAAGACAGTAACAGTTTCATTGGGCTTCAAAGGACGGTTATTATTTGTATAACTGGACAACTCATTTCAGAAAAAGGAAACATGATACATGCTGTACAGGAAGCAAGGCATACAGGGAAATATCTTAGAACAGAGAGAGCCCAATGTAGCTTGATGGTGAGACGGGAAACAGCAAGGGAGAGAAGACAGGCTTGGAAAGGTAGACGGGAGCCTTGAACACCAGAATAAAGTTTGGACCCAGTGCACAAACCATAGAAGCTTTGAACAAGGTTTGGGCAGAGAAAGAACATGATCAGAGTTGTGCCTTAGGAAACTCACTCTAGCAGCCATGTCCAGGACTGATCTGAATGGATAAAGGTAGGCATCAATTTAAAAAATTATCACATGCTTCCCGGATCATATAAGGAGGAATAAATTCAAGAGCTACAGTAAAGGTAGAACTGATGAGAAGGGAAGGGATGCAAATCCCAGGGAGGGTGACTAGTTTGGGAAAGGGTAGTAGTGGGAGTGGTCACAGGCCTCAGATTCCAGCCTAGAGAAGTCAGCACGAGTGATGGTAAGATCTCTTTAAGGAAGGAGAGGTGTGAGATGCCCCATCCTTGAGGCAGTAATCGTGAGTCTACTGCATAAAAGCTACCCAACTGGACATCTCTGATCCATGTACGAAGCCTCAGTTATTAATAACTCCTCTTCTGGAGATATACAGAGGTGCCTATCATACATGAGTTCCCAGAACACTTCTTAAATTATTATGTCTCTATAGCAGCAGTGAAAAGCAGCTTGATTGGAGTGCAGGGCAGGAGCCCAGGGGAAAACCATTTCTGAACAAATGATAACTCAGTAGAGGGAGAGCAACTTTAATCAAGAACACAAGGAATAATCTAAGTCTTATGGCTGTGCCCTGATATAAGGAACTCTATGACAGATTGAAGTCTTTCAAGTTTAAGAATAAGGCCCCAGGTTCCCACTACGTGAGCCACACATGCTGTTTCACAGATGAGCATTCACCTAACTACCCGTCCAGGGCTCACGGACAGGACTGTGAATTTCAAGAAATTTATCTCTGGTCTCTTTTCCTGGCCCTTCTTTCTGGAAATATATAATGTGGGTTTCCTTCCAGTCAGAGCCATGCTGACATCTTGAAGCCTGTTCTCAGCCAACTGACTGAGTCCACAGAAATTGCTTTAAATCGGTGTTTCCCAACATGTTTTACAGACTATGAATTTCATGAACAAAGGGGTCTAATAATAAAATAAATTTTGAAAATATCAGAGTAAGTAAAGTTAGACATGGCCCTTTGCTATAGACAGTATTCCTCTGAGCTTCCAAATGTTACTATGCTCTGGGAACCTCCCAGAAGGAGAGCCTGGAGGTATGTCTCCCAACCTTATTTATCTACAGAACCATTTTTCAGCAAAGAATCTCGAGGGACAAATGACACCTGAAGAACATATACCAGAGAAGCACCAGTGCTGACATTGCTCTGGGGAGCATTTGTATTTAAGTAGGAATCGGGGATAAAATCAAAAGCGAATACCTGTTAAGTTCTTACTGTGTGCCAGGCACCTTTCTAAGTCCTTTGCATGTATTAATCTATTTAATCCTCATAACAACCCTGTGATCTTGGTACTTTTATTTTTATTCTCATTTTATAGATGAAGACACTTGAGGCACAGAGTACTTAAGAGATTTGTACAAGGTCCTAAGTAGACAAGTTTGTGGGTAGAAGAGCTAGGAAGTGAACCTACGTAATCTGGCAATCACAGAAATTAATTTCTAATGGTAGAGTTTCAGATACTGTGGTCAGCTGTCAGCGGGAGAGATCCTGAGAAGAGCCTTGCAATGGCAAGCCTCTGATCACAGCAAATTCAAACCTATGTGCTTATAAATTACGTTTCATCGGCCTCCCCAGTACACTGTGTAGGACCCAACTTCTGAATTATATCACTGATTTGATTTCTTCACTGAATTATGTTACATTATACATGTACACTCTTCCATTAGAATAAAGTCATGATTCACACAGCACCATAACCAATAAAAATGATAATGCATAAAGAAAATAATCTCTTGATTAACCAAAGGACAAGAACACGAAGATGCAAGTTGGAGAAACTCTGAGTTTGAGCTTCTCCTGTGCTCTCAAAGTATTGCACTCTAACTTCACAGCTCAGAGACCAAAACTAAGGTTTGGGTTTGGTTTTCTTTTAACGTGTCGCAAAATTTTATGTCCCTACCCCGTCTGCTTTGCTTGAGAATGACAAAAGATATGTCCTACCCTCTCCCACTTCCTCTCCTTGTTCAGAAGGATTATCACCAGTTTCGGGTGCATCTGGTAACCATCTTCACTGAAGGACAGATTTCTTCCCTCAAAAGTGACATTGATCAGGTATCTGTAAAGATAAAAGAAAACAAAGGTTAAAAGTATGAAGAAGGTATGCCAAGAATAAGACAGGAAGACAGAGGGAAAGGTGAATGGAGACAGACACCTAGATAGACATACAAATATCACCGTGAAACTGTTGAGCCTAGAGACATTCAAGTTTTCATTTAATAGGAATAATATGGAAAGATAAGAAACCTACTTCATTAGGTTTGTAAGGCTTAAATGAGATAACTTCCCACCGAGGCCTGGGACGTAGTAAACCCTCCTTAAGCAATGGTTATTATTCACAAAGGGAGGTCAATTAAAGGGTGGAGTTGGTAGAGAGAAGAAAGGGGGAGTGTACCAAGACAGCTTTCTGCTAAGAAAGGTGGCACACTGGAGCACAGGGTCTCTCTGCCTCTCAGAGATATGTACACACTTTTGAACTCTTGCCAAGATCCAGGCCATGCTTCTAAGAGCTGTGAGAGGAGTCCAGCAGTCAGGGGTCTGGTTCCTCAGGATACATCTGGAAACTGGGGCTACTGCATTGTGTATAGTGAACAGAAAATACCGGGGGGTGAGGGGGGTTGGAGGAAGGAGGGAGAGGTATCTCAGAAAGTATTCCAGGCACAGGCACATAAATTAGCAGTAACTCTGGAAGTAACTGGAGTCAAACCAATGAACTTATCTTCCCCCTCAACACCTGCACCTCCAGCTCACCCTTGTTCCTCTGCTGTCTGCTCCGATCCAATGAAGAGCTCCCTCACTGGGAATTCCCACAGGCGTGCTCATTACAACCACATTAGTGCAACTGTGCTGATGGTAATTAATGTTCCTTTACCATAATGGCCCAAGGAGTCAATAATGATTAGCTCAGTGTTCACATGACATGCTACTCTAGAGCCTTGGGTCTGATGCCGTCGTGAGGTGTCTCTGCTGAGAAGCAAAAAAGTATCTTGTAATTGCCACCAGGGTTCTAGGGGCTTCGAATTTGTGACCAACAACAGTTTCCTAACACACTGAAGGGAAGAAGAATGTATCAGGAGGCAGCTTCAAGGATCTGGTTTTAAGTCTTCTCATTCAATGAAACCGTGAGGCTCTTTGTTCTTCCAGGTAACATTAGGTTAACTAACAAGGTTGCTAAGATGCAGATCCTTCAGGCACTTATAAAAAGAATACTAGACGTCATGAACCAAACCCGCGTGGACCACTTATTATTTCAAGAGCTGCCTGGGCTTTTTCAGCCTGTCATTCTCTGGTCTTATGGTCTTCACAAATGCAATCAAGAACACAGAAGGCCTCAAAAGAATAGAGGCCTCTAGAATCTCAGAATTGAAAGAGACTTTCGTAGTCAACTGGTCCACCACTTCTCACAGTTTATGCTTTCCCTCTACAACAGAAAATTGGCTCTCTCAGCCCTTCTTGTTATCACTGCACCCTCTACCATCAAGAGTGCCATCTCACTGTTGGGCAGGGTGCCTTTTTTTATTTTTTGTTTTGTTTTGTTTTCTACTTAAAGTTGAAATCTGCTCAGGGCACCTTGGTGGCTCAGTGGGTTGAGTGCCTGACTTTGGCTCAGTGAGTTCGTGAGTTCGAGCCCCACATCAGGCTTGCTGCTGTCAGCACAGAGCCCACTTTGGATCCTCTGTCCCCCCCCGCCCCCCGTCCCTTCCCAGCTGCGCTGTCTCAAAAATAAACAAACATTAAAAAAAAAGCAATTTGCTTTCCCGAAACCCCTGGATACTGGCTCCTTCTTAGATATTATTCAGTCTTAGTCTACTCCTTCTTCCACATGAAAGCTCTTCAACTATTCAAAGACAATTATCATGTCTACCTTGTAAAGTAAATTTTAATCTTTGAAGAAAACTTAAGCTCACTTAGTTCTACAATTTTATTTTATGTTTTTAAGCATTAAAACAAATTTTTTATTATTTATTTTTGAGAGACAGAGCGGGAGTGGGGGGAGGGGCAGAGAGAGACAGGGAGACACAGAATCCGAAGCAGCCTCCAGACTCTGAGCTGTCAGCACAGAGCCTGACGCGGGGCTCGATTTCACAAACTGTGAGATCATGACCTGAGCCAAACGAAGTCGGGCGCCCAACCGACTGAGCTACTCAGGCGCCCCTAGTTCTGTAATTTTTACCTGATAGGAAACCCAAGCACTGAGAAGTCAAATTATTTGCCCAATGTCCTACAACTAATTTAGAGCAGAAATTACATTTTAAGCCATATTTCTAGTCCCATGATCTCTTTACCACACCAGCCTGACATATGTCACATCAGGTTTAACATCACCAGTTCTTTCACATAGTTATCATATGCCATGACTTCAAGCCCCATTCTCCTTATGCCCCGGCTGCTCTTTCTGGACACTTCCAACTGGTAAAAGTGTAGTGCCTCCTAATTCAACTCAGCACTCCACACAGCATCTCCTCCATCCCTTGTACTGCCCCTCATCTCTTGGGTCCGTGCTGCTTGCTCAAGCCCATCACTAGTTAGAAAATAATCAGGTCTCCTATACTTTACAACTTCAACACTCCAGCCAGAGCCCTATATAATTCATTCCAAGGAACAGAATTACAAAACCACAAAACACTTCAAACTAACAAACCAGAATTTAAGCACCCAATGTAATTAGCTTGGAAAATATATTCTTATTATAATAATACTGCATTGCTTAGAATAATTTCTGGAATTCTTCAGAGAAGGTTAATGAGACATGCAAAAAAATTTAGTTTTCTCTCTCTCTCTCTCTCTCTTTTTTTTTTTTTTTTTTTAGAGGAAAGGGAGGAGGAGAAAGGGAGAAAGAGGAAGGGAAAGAGAGAGAAATTAGTTACCTAGCTTAAGCACCCTCCTTTTTCACCTGACATGGCTCTGAATAATTCTGACTTTATCTACAAGACCTTTACAATGTTTTTTAAGAAATGTCCATTTCAGAAAGCAATTATGAGAAAAGTTCCAAAAATAAGTAATAAGAAGCATAAATGCGTCTCAAGCTGACTTCTTTGAAGGGGACAGCATTGAATTGGGTGTATAAGTTTTAAAATTCAAACTGTCAGAAAATAAACTACATTCATGGGTAGTGTAATTGCTCTGTAGTTAAATTTTTCTAGTTATTCCTGTTGCACATCCTTTTGATTTTTTAAATGAAAACTCCCTCTGGGATGTTCGCTCTCTTCCAGCTCTACAGGTCCATTTTATTCTACCTAGACACTTCTCATGTATTTTACACTTATCAAAAATATTGATACATTTTATGACAATATGCAAAATATTCTTCTCAAAGTATCCCTTAATTATTCATATCCTTCAGCAGTATGCAGATTAATCATTCACATTGTGTTTTTCTGAGTAATTCCCTCTAACGTGCCAACATTTGGCTATTAGTGAGGAGCTTGCAAATACACACCCGCCCTGAACAAGGATGCCCTTTGAATAGCAGAACAAAGCAGTCCATTCACTAGGGACAGCAAGTGTGATAAAATAATCAGGAGTGTGGTCACTTCTAGGCATGGGACTTTGGCATTTCCTCTTCAAAATGGAAACACCATTCTACCTCCTGCTTATCAGAGAAGCCCAATGTGCTAATCAAATGAAATAATGGATTAAAAAAAAATCAAATGAAATAATGGATACGAAAACTATAGAAAACAGGATACAAACATAAGGTTATTTAATGGGAAGAATTCAGAAAAAGAAATATATTAGTGTCATTTTGAATATCTAAAGGCAAGAAACTTGCCTCATTTTGGATCTTGTGAGTTAAAGTGTGATAACTACATTATAACAAGACCCAATTATCAATGGAATACACACTGGAGGAATGGAGATTGCACTCCACGTAGGGAGGGATAAACTAGGTCAAATGGTCACATTCGTCAATTTAACTTTCCATAAGGCCTGAAAATATACAACCACCTTTGGATCTGGCTGCACTTTGCCAATTTTGAACATTAATTAAAACCCCAAAGCTTCCATGTGTAAATCCTTGGTAAAGGATTAAACTATAATTAAGATGGGACAGACATTCTGTTTTCCTCTAAACGTGTCATCCTCAAGCAGACAGTCAGAAAGCCTAGCTCAAGTGGCAGTCAGATTCAGAAGCTCTTCCTGGAAGACTCTAGGCCCCTGGAAATCCCAGCAAGGTTTGGTGTATATATATATATATATATATACACACATATTTGGTGTATATATATATATATATATATATACACACACATACACACACACATATATATATATATATACACACACACACACACACATATTGAATGGCAAAACCACTATATATATATATATATATATATATATATATATATATATATATAGCTTGATTTGTCTCCAGGATGCAGATGGACCCTAACGAACCTCCTTGTGTCTCATAAATTTCTTTTTTTTTTTTTTTTTAAACTTTTTTTTTTTCATTTATTTATTTTTGGGACAGAGAGAGACAGAGCATGAACGGGGGAGGGGCAGAGAGAGAGGGAGACACAGAATTGGAAACAGGCTCCAGGCTCTGAGCCATCAGCCCAGAGCCCGATGCGGGGCTCGAACTCACGGACCGCGAGATCGTGACCTGGCTGAAGTCGGACGCTTAACCGACTGCGCCACCCAGGCGCCCCATAAAGTTCTAATACTACACAGAACCTCAAACTGTTAGAACCAGAAGAAAATTTAGAAACTACCCATTGAGGGAAGGGGAAAACAGGTCCCAAGATGCTACCCTTATTTTCCAAGGTGACCTGCCCGTTCAGTACTGGAGTTCAAGTCTTCTGGTTTCCAGTTAAGTGTTCTTTTCGTTATAACACCTAGTGAAGGTGAAAGCAGTTTTGTGAGCCCCAGATGTGCATTTTAGCACTCTCACATGTCACGTGTCATGCCTTGGACTATGTAGATCCCTAATACAGACTGCATGAAATAAAATGCATCTCATTTCCTGCTTGATTCCTTGTTGAGAAAGAGCCTCAGAACCCCGATGGGCTCAGAGCCAATACATTTGCTTTATATGGCTAAAGTCATACTCCAGTGGGTTTAATGAGGTCAAGCTGAGGTAAAAAAGCCCTTGTGCCTCTTTGACATTGACCATGCCACTCAGAGCTCATCCACTGCACCACAATGATACCTAAAGCAATGATTTAGCAGGATGCCCTGTGTGGGAGGCATCCAGAAGAGCTCTGCTAGAATTTTCCCAGCAAACCAAGAGCCCTGGCACTGTAATTCTCATTCTGCCCTCCATACTTTTACAAGGCCCTCAATTTTTAAAATTAATGTCTGTTAATAAGAAATATACGTGGTAATGAGAAAGATAAGTCTCTCCCTTCATCCAATCCTTTAATTTCTAGATGAAGCAGATGGAAGTCCAGAAGGATTTGTGGCTTTACCAAGATCACATGACGGGGCTGGAAGCAGGATCCAGGTACCCTCACCCAGGATCCAGCACATCTCAAAAACAGTAGAATTTTTCATAGCTCTCAGTTTCCATTCTCTAGCTATTAAGAGTGAAGCAATAAAGGAACAAAATTCCAGGCACAAAACTTGAAATCTTGATCCCTTGTTTACAATTTCTAACTCCAAAATTCTGTAACTCTATAACTGAATCTTTGGTGTGTTACTTACTTTCTAAGGCCTTCAGCTCCCTCATCTATAAGACTGACTGGTTCACACTATCTTCCTTGCCTGATGAGGGAAGTACAGGGCGGCTCCCCTGACATGAAATAGATGATCTATTTCATCTGTTACATTACATTATTATACTCTCTATCATCTGAACGGCAAGACCACAAATCTTTCCGTCTTTCTCTTGTCTCTCTTAACCACTTTACTATTTCACTTAGTATTCTTTCATACACACATTTCCTCTTGAAATAGTGGAAACAATTTCTCACAGGATTAGAAATAGCGGACTTTAAAACATTTAAAAGCTACCTGATTAGAGACCGGTATTAGGGGAAGGAGGCAAGGATATTGAAAAGTTGGACAGTTAGTGTTATGGTTTGGTAAACTAAATAGAAAACTTCTGACTTTTCCCCACCTTAGAAATTCACAATTATCAACGTAAATCCAAAATGACCAGTACAGTGCTGTCTACACGGCAAGCCATGGCCAGGGAAATAATTGTCCACTAGACTCACCAATGGGTTCTTCTGAGATTAAGCCCAGGAGAAATATATCATTAGTAAGATATCCTACATGCAAGTGAAGATTTAGACAATGTCCCAAAATGCTAATGGAAAATAAAGAGAAACAGAAAAGAAACTGAAGAGGAAAGGACTGCAGTGCGCATTCTCCATAACCACCCATCACCACTACTAGCCAGTGTAGCATGGAGAGTGTTTTAAGAGCAAGGATCATGCAGTCAGACAACCTCTGTTCAAATCCTAGACCCATCAGTTCCTAAACTGTGTGGCCATCTTTTCAAGACTCACGAATTATTTTATTCTTGCCAGTAATGGTTTTCTTTTTAAGGAAAAGGTATTTGAAGAAGTTTTAAAGGTTTCCTCTGACATATAATGTCATATATAGAAATATTACACCACGCTGTTGAACGGAATAATTAGAAATACCAGTTTCCTAAGCTGTCAAATACAGTTCTTTTCTCTTATTTCCGTATAACGACACTTAATAGAGAACCTCAGGAAAAACTAATTTAAAGAGTGCGTTGTCATATTAACTTAATAATTGCTTGAAAAAGATTAAAAAATAGTTTGTCTTCCAGTAAATTAAACATTTTCTCTGAAATGGCGTTTATATCATTAATCTATTTTGCAAACCATTCTTCACAAATCACAAAAGGTTCAAGTTTGGGCTAGTCCATATTTTAGTGATTTAAGTTCTAAATTCCCAGTGTTAAATTAATGAGATAGTAAAGTATCTTGAGGACTGACTGATATAAGTTTAATATACTTCCTCTCACCTGCTGGTGGTGAAGATTGTGCTCTGGCCCCTTAGCTGCCTGGGCTGAGCTGAGTTCATTTGAGGAGTAAATGGTGATGTATCAATTCACCATCTACTGCAACCAAGAGGCTTCTCAGGCCCCTTGGCCTAATAGAGGGAAAAAGTGCTGCTTCATGAATGAATGCCATGAATTATTTTCATGTGAAATGAAAGTGGAGAGGCATTGCTGGAAGTTGCTCAACAATCCCTGCTTGAATATAAGAAGACAGAGAACATTAACGTTCCTCCAGAAAGATGTTAAAGCAACGAGCATATTCTGAGTGGCTATGCCACGAGCTGCGATGACCTCATGCCTACCCACCAGTAGTACCCTTTCACCAAGTCGGGTCGATGTGGCAGGCCATAGCCAGAAAACAATTCTCCTCTGGACTTCCTAATGGGTCCATCTGGATCAAACCCAGGAACTTGTCCTCATTAATAAAATAGCCTATCCTCAAATGAATGACAAAGCCTGGGCAATGCCTCAAAATGCTTTAGTGGTGAGGAGTAGAAAGAAAACAAAAGGGAGAAACAGAATAGGTTAAGCAAAGAGGAAAGGAATGTGGTATGCATTAAATACACACATACACAACAACAACAACCAACAACAACGGGCCCTGCAGTGGGGTGTGTAAGAGCAAGGACACTGGGGTCAGACGAGCTCTGCCCAAGTCTTTGATCCGCCAGTTCTGAAGCTGTGTGATCTCACAAATTATTTAACTTCTGTCTCCATTTCTTCCTCATTAAGGATGCGAATAAAAACAGTACCTACCTCATAGGACTGTTGTGAGGATCAAGTAATTCAATACACAGATTGGACTTAGAAATGCACCTGTCCCCCAGTGAACATTATGTGTTAGCTGCATCTCTTACTGTAATTACCCTTTTTTTTTTTTTTTTGGTTGCTTGGTTATCAGAGAATGTAAGTTTGCAGGGACTTTGGGAATCAGTCTAACTTTTCATATTTAGAACCAAATGCACCAAGGCCTGGGGAAATGCTGCTACTCTTTGGCATGTTAAATTCAGAATCTGAGTCTCCTAATTCCTAGGTCTCTGCTTTTTCCCAATACCACCAGTCTAGAACATTTCCTCTCATTCCGACAATACCCCAAACTCTGAAGGCTCTGGACCATTTGGTTTCTTACTATGATCAGTAACCCTCGTGAGGGTCTGTGTAGTGGGGAATCACTCAAATATACTTCAATATAAAGTTCACTTCCTGAGAAAAGCAAAAGATGAGCTCATATCCCCATAATTTTGGCCTAGAAAAAGTGACTCCTCAAAATGACCCCCATTCTGATCTCCTAGAGCCCTGCTTTCAACCCTCTGTAATTCTCTTTAAAATTCCTTTGGAGGGGGGCACATTCTTGTTTGTGTATTCCTTGGAAACTAGTGAGGCCACCCCCTTTTTTTTATTGCTACACCATTTCATTTAATGCTTTCTTAGACACACAGTAGGGAAAACAGGTATACCTAATCACAACAGTGAAGTTTTCCCTATTTTTTAAAGTTTTTATTTAAATTCCAGTTAGTTAACATACAGTGTAATATTAGTTTCAGGTGTACAATATAGTTATTCAACCTTCTAATGTCAATTAACAAAGCGTGCTGAACAGCAAAGCTGTTTCCCATTCAGGAAACTGTGCACAGAACTCAGGAATGGAAAAGGAATCCCTCCTTGCTCTCATGCCCATAAACTTTAGTCACGTCCACTATAGCTGAGACCTGCTAAAGTGCTAGGGAAATTCAGAGTTACTAGAGGCAGTCGGAAAGGTGGAACTTCCCAGTGGGAAGGAATCAAGTAACTCTTCTGGATACTGTTATTGACACCTATCTCTTTTTGAGTTCATATTTCCATTATGTACATAAGTTAAACTCATTTTCCTTTTAAAAAGTCCTGAATAAAACATTTCTTTCCTGTTCCATAGATGAGGTGCTCAATATGTTGGAATATAGACCTACAGGCTATCAAAGCTAAGTGGTTGGACCTTCCCAGAAAAAACACCAAGACAGGTCAAAGGCGAGCTGATCTCTGAGTACACTGATATTTCTTTTTTATGCCCACTAATAATTTTAAGGTGAAGACTTGCCTCTCTGACACCCATTTTAGCCCATCAGCTGGCAATACTGCTCAGGGGCTATGCCAAGACCAGCCAAACAATGACTGGCAAAGATTTCTCCAGGACATTCACCTTTGACCGGAAGCCCTTTTCTTCCTGTGAACTTTCAGACTGAATTATAAGAAACCCTGGGCATATATATACCCAAGAAGCCCTTGGTCAAAAATTCAAAGTGACCTGGGAATGATGTCAGGGGAAAAAAATAAGGAGGCGCTTCTTTTCGTTTTTGAGCTTTCTCCATTTCCTCAATTTGTTCTTCTCTATTCTGGAGCCCCTCTCTATTCTCTATTATACTTCAGGTGGTCAACAAAATTAACACATCAGCAGTACCTCCATACACAATGGCTCCCACCGCCTCTGTAGCTACCATAAGCTTAATTTCACAACTCCCTCCAATAGTTCTAATAAAGGGTAGCAAAAAGGGTGAAAAAATGAATTATTGAGGTGGCTTCAGTTCCAGGGATTAGGAGTGGAGGTTATGAGTTGCTGTCATCCATGGGAAAAGGGGGTTATCATTTAGTCTCCCAGTAATGGTTGTCAGATGTCTTCAAATGGATATTTCTAGAAGCAATTATATTGAATGGCAGGGAAAGAGGGTCAAAAGAGGGAGAGTATTCCAGGGTCAGGTGATGGTTTCCAACAGACAGAGGAGTCAAGATGCCTGGGTGAAGATTAAGTCTTAGGGGAGATAGGTGTTCCATAATTACATCATGCTGCACATGCCATACAAAAACAGCAGTATTCAAAAACATTTCTCTGTCTTCAGAAAACCCAGGGAGCCATACCTACCCCATGGAGAAAGCCCTTTCACATAGAAAATAAAATGATTTTTTGAGTCTAGGGTCCAGGGTAAGACCAGGGGAACAAAAGAGATGCTAAGTTCAATATAAAATGGGAATGGAGAAAGTGAACCATCAGGAAAGTTGGTCAGCAACTTGGTTAATGTGGCTCCCCCAGCACAGTGTGGAGAAATGGCTTTCCGGGACTACAGTTGAGTGGGAGGACCCATCCCCAAAAGTATGATTGGATTTGAAGGTACAGGAAATGCATACCAGGCAGTAGTGAAAGGGATCTCACAGAGTTGAAAACAGTGAGATGAAATGTATATCTAATCAACGAGAATACACCAAGATGGAAACCACAATGCCAAGGTGCTGGTCAAAGGTTACTAGCCAAACACACATCCTATGTTTCTAGAGTTTTTGCAAGTGCTGCTCTACATTACAGTACTTTATGGCACTGTTTTCAGATCAGGTTAGGATAGAGAGGTCAGGGAAAGATTAAAGTTTTTGTTTATTTAATTTTAGTTAGCTACTTAAGACACCCGTTGATCTTTTCCAATATTCTAAAATAAGCCTGACCCTTGAGTCAGAATTTAAAGCAAGGTGAGGGCAAGCATTTATTTAAAACAAACTCTATTTCCCTCTTTGCTTGTCCTCAAAAGGACAGCACCATGAACCCCAACTGTATCCTTCACAGGGAAGCTAAAAGAAACGTGTAATCATTTCTCCCTGCTGTACTGTGTGGGGGCTAGAACTCTGCTGTTCCTTCTTTGTCAGGGGATCCTAGCTCTTTCTCTTCCTCTGTAGGTTGATGTTTCCATGGAAACATGCTCTTTAATGCTTCTGAAATTACTGTGCATTTATACCATTAACTCTTTGTTGACCGAGGCAGGTCATAAAGTGATTTGTTTTCTGATCTCTGAAAAGTAATTCCATTTCCTATCTCATTTTACTTCAAACTGTTGAAAAAAGTTAACTGACACCTGATTATCCCTTTTCCCCTATCAGACCTCACTCCTTAACCCTTGCAATCTTGGCTTTTGCCTCTATCATTCTACCAGAACTCTTCAATTTACAAGGTGATCAATAATTGAAGGTCAACAAAAATAAAAGCAGTAGGCTTTGCTTCATCATCATTCTCCTAGGCATTATACAGCTTCTAACAGTTGATACTCCCAAATTTTCAGCAGCTATCCTTTCCCTTGTTTATTTGTTGTTTAAAATAGAATAATTTTTTGATTCTCCTCATACTTAAGTTAGTTCTCTTTCCTTTTCTGTCCATTTTCACTTGAAACCCCCTAGCTTGGGGGCACCCCAAGACTGTCACCCCTGCTCTCTATTCTCTCCCCGAGACTCATTCATAGCCATCATATCAGCAATCACTTCTACACAAAGGCCTCCAAAATCTCCATCAGAGGTCCCATCTCCTTCCTGACCTTCAGTTTGATATCTCTGATTGGACCACTCTACCTGAGTGTTCTGATATCAGGTCAAACATAACAAAGTCAAGTCCAAGTCAAGTTCCTGCCTTTTGGCAACAAGACCACTACTCATACAGTGTTAAAATTGTGGCACAGCTTTGACTTCTCTCTTTCTGTTATAATTTCATCTTTGCAACATGAATGAAGAGAAAAATAAGCTGACCGCTCTTATTAGCTGCATTCTCAGAAGCAATAAAATCAGTTAAAATGTCAGCTGTAGTTTAGCATTATGTATAAAATAAGTTGATTGATATTTTTCCCCTTCTCAGAATTTTGTCTCCCCAAGGTAAATGAATCTCATGGATGTCTAGCCTATGAGTGAAATTGCTTGGAAGTTATATTTCTGTTCTGGTCATTCAATTAAAAAAAAAACCCTCCAATAATGCTACTATTTATTGAGTACATGCCAAGCTCTGTTCTGGATGCCTTGCATTATTTTAAATTCTCACAGACATGCTATAAAATAATAGATCACATTATAATGGAGGTGCAAGGTTGGTGGCACTGGCAGTTGATCTCACTTAATTCTGTGCGATTCTAAAACCCATACTCCTTCCACTGCCTCATACTAAGAATAATGTTGTCAAGAGAAGCAACGGGCAGGAGAAAATTTCTAACATGGCAGGACTAAAATCCAAACCCAGATCTGAATGGCTTCACAGCTGGGGCTCTTAATCATTATTTAAACCACCACCAAGCATCAGTTGCCTTTAATTGTCCCTCGTACCAGCCTCATAAGGGAGGTCGACAGGGAAGAGGGTGAAACACACTGCCTCTGTACAGCTCTAAGAAAGACTGGAGGCACATTGCTGGTTAGGACACACATACAGAATAACAAGAGAACTCCAGACTCTAGGACTGTCAATCTGTCATATTTTATAAGCACTAAGCTAAAAAAGTGAAGAAATGGAATTAATTTTCCTTATAGGAAAACAGGAAACAAACCACAAAGTAGTAAGCTTGACTAGACTTACAGAGGAATTAATTCTCAGATCACACTCTGGGAAGAAGTAACTTATGAAAGTCTAGAGCTATATTCTTGGTGTTCTTGTTAGAGACACACAACAAGAGCCAGAATATTTATTTACTTGGCGTGGTTAAGAATCGAAAAAGTTTATCTTGCTTTGGCACAGAATATCTAACCTCTCTCTGGACTTAAAGTACAATATTAAAATACTTATTTGGAGCTACAATCAACTCTCAGTTACCTTCAGTAACGGAGGCAGAACCATACTCATGATCTGAATAATCAAATACGTAGCGTATTCTCGGTACTTAGCTTGCTTCTTCCTTCTTTGCCTTCTTTCCCGTATGCTTTTCTTTATCTTTTCCTTTATTTGAGGTTTTTGGCGGGGGGGGGGAATTCAGTAAGGGTCTCCGTTCATTTTAGACATTTTCAGGACACGAATTCTTCCTCTAAGTGCATGAATCCCAGTTCTATCCCTGTGGTCCTGACCTCTTTCTCATCCCCCATTTCTATGTCTTGTTGGCCATTTCCGCCTGATTCCCCATTACAAACTCCAAGTGTAACAGATGGGTTTGTTTTATCTTCCCCCTCAAAATAGCTAACTTCCTAATTCCCCTCTCTCATTAGCATTTACCAAGCACTTGGAATAGTGCATGACACACAGTAGGCTCTCAGCAAATATTAGCTATTAATATACAAATATTTGTTTATCTTGAAACCTCCCAGGTGTTTCTGACTGCTTCCTTTTCTTAGTTTTCCATGCCCAGTGAGTACCCTAAAACATTCCTGTTTTAATTATTTATTTATTTACAAAATAATTATTGCATTTGTCTCTTCCTTCTTATCCCCACAATTTTCATCCTAGACCAGGCCTTTAAATTATCACACCCAGTCCCCTTCTGGGCCCTCTGCCCAAACGCAACTTGAACTTAATCTTTCTAGACTTTTTAGTGCTATGTCACTCCTGCTCAAAACTCTCCAATGGCTCCCCATTCCCCAGAGCAAAAAGCTACCCTCAGTCAAGGTTCTCTACCTCCTGGCCCTATCTATCTATTTAGAGTTCTCTCATCCTCTATATGAACTCTTGCTGAAGCTAAGTGGCAGCTTTATTGTCCCCTGAACGTTTTGTCAACTTTCTTACCTCTCTTCTATTTTCACTCAATTGAGTAATCCAAATCTTGCTCATGCTTATGGACTCAGGTCAAGTCTTACCCTCTCTCTACACCTCCCTGACATTCAAGGTGTCTCTCTCTCTCTCTCTCTCTCTCTCTCTCTCTTCTCTCCTCCTGCCCTTTCTAGCTGCCAGTCTACATTTCAGTACTTCATCATTACCAACATGACCTGTTTTGTTCCTTTTTATTACTTAACTTTTCATGTGTCTGTATCTTGTTTTCCATGATAGACAATACACTATTGGAAGGTAAGAATCAAATCTTGTCCTTTTACTATCCTTTTCAGAATTCAAATTAGTGCCTTGCTTGTGTTAAGTATTCGATAAATATTTACTGATTTGTTTTGAACTTCCAGAAGACTGCTTTTGAAAGTCTCCCTTGCTACTTTTCACTTCCCAGCCCCTCAACATGTACCGCTTCTCTCTCTCTCTCTCTCTCTCTCTCTCTCTCTCACACACACACACACACACACACACTTAACACTGAGTAAAAATTCATGTGGAAGAAAGTGTCCAATTATCGATTAAAAAAAAAGGTATAACTACAACCTATCTAACTTTTCTGAAAACATGGAGACAAAAAGTGGAGTTGATTTCATTCTTGCATGGGTCTTTTAAAAATTTTCCCCCTTCGGGAACACCTGGGTGGCTCAGTTGGTTAAGCGTCCCACTAAATTTTAGCTAAGGTCATGATCTCATGGTGGGATTGCAGGATCGAGCCCTGTACAGGGCTCTGTGCTGACAGGAGGGGGCCTGCTTGAGATTCTCTCTCTTGGACCCTCCCCCTCCCTCACACTATCTTTCTCTCTCTAAAATAAACTTTAAGGGCACCTGGTGGCCAGTCAGTCAAGCATCCAACTCTTGATCTCGGCTCAGGTTGTGATATCACAGTTAGTGAGTTTGAGTCCCACATGGGGCTCTGTGCTGGTAGCACAGAGCCTGCCCGGAATTCTCTCTCTCCCTCTCTCTGACCCTCTCCTGCTCATGCCCTCTCTCTCAAAATAAATAAACTTAAAACATTTTAAAATAAACTTTAAAAGAAATTTTCCCCTTTGAATGTTCTCCCCTTTATACTGTCCATGAAAACATCTGTCTGCCCATGAGAATCACAAATCTTATTTCATAAGAAAGAAAAAGAAATAAAACTTTTAGATATTACTGTGCTGGCAATGATTTTTCTTTTCAGTTTAGAAAAGAAAAACATTGGGGAAACCTGAAACATATGTAAAAAATAATATCTGCATGTTCTTCATCAATGTAAATTCACTTTGTTAGTTTAGGGACAGAGAAAAATAAAACTCATTTTGCTTAAAACATTGAGATGAGAAGGTCTTTATGCTAAGTGAAATAAGTCAGGCAGAGAAAGACAGATACCATGTTTTCACTCATATGTGGATCCTGAGAAACTTAACAGAAGACCATGGGGGAGGGCGAGGAAAAAAAAGTTAGAGAGGGAGGGAGCCAAACCATAAAAGACTCTTAAAAACTGAGAATAAACTGAAGGTTGATGGGGGGGTGGGAGGGAGGGAAAAGTGGGTGATGGGCATTGAGGAGGGCACCTGTTGGGATGAGCACTGGGTGTCGTATGGAAACCAATTTGACAATAAATTATATTTAATTAAAAAAACAAATAAGAAGATGTGGTGTGTGTGTATATATATATATAATGGAATATTACTCGACAATCAAAAAGAATGAAATCTTGCCATTTGCAACAATGTGGATAGAACTAGAGTGTATTATGCTAAGCGAAATAAGTTAATCAGAGAAAGACATATGATTTCACTCATATATGGAATTTAAGAAACAACACATGAACACAGGGGAAGGGAAGGAAAACTAAGATAAAAACAGAGAGGGAGACAAACCATATGAAACTCTTATTAAACACAGAGAACAAACTGAGGGTTGCTGGAGGGGGGCTGGGTTGGGGATGGGCTAAATGGGTGATGGGCATTAAGGGGGGCAACTGTTGGGATGAGCACTGGGTGTTATATGTAAGTGATGAATCACTAAGTTCTACTCCTGAAACCAACACTACACTGTATGTTAACTAACTTGAATTGAAATTAAAAAAAAAAAAAACAAAAACAGAAAAACAAAAGGGGAATTTGTTTTTTGTTTTGTAGTATTTTTCAATTTTTGAGAAAAATTAAATATTCTCACTGGGGAAAGGAGATTAAGTTTTTTTCAATGTTCACAATAACTACAAAATTCCTCCATTACCTCTCCTCCCTGCCTGCCCTTCCCCAACTAATCCATCCCATAAGATCAGAAGAGAAACTGAGGGTGAATATTCCTAGTAAGATCTTCTCTACATTTGGCTCAACTCTTGATAACCCAGGATATATCTGCAGAGATGCCTATGGGTCAATGCAGAAAATGCACAAAGTGAATATTTCACAGGTGGGAAATTAAGAGCTGAGGATAGTTCAGACTTTCTCTTTTGTAGATAACACCAGGATGCGAAGTAGTAGTCCAGGTGGAAATCAGAAAGTTATTATTAATAAGTCTCTCTGAACCTTAGCAAAGGTTTAATCCCTGTGAAAGCAGAGGGAAGTTAATTTGATTAACACTTGCCTGAATTCCCTCCTATTTGGGCATCCTACCATAACCTAGAGGAATTTAGCATTTGAGTCAATTTCCTTCTCTCTCTTCCAGTCACTACCGGGTCGCTTTGATTATATAAAGTTAAAACACATTCGATGTGATTGGGGGAGAGGAGAAAAACAGCCTGAAGAAATGCAGTGTTTGATGTGTTTAATTACAAAGGGGGTTAGGGTGGGTGTCAAGAGAAAGAGAATGTGAGGGCGCAGGCACACACTGGAGAGGAAAGAAGAGATGGAGAGAAGATGAAGCAGCACGCAGCATGCTGGATAACATTTCCATGGCAACCACATCACATGCACAGAGAACTGCCAAAATAAGTCAAGCTCCAAGTAAGTAGGTGTTGGTGGAAGAGGAGATTAGAGCTCGGCAGTGGACAAAAACCACTAGAGGAGATGAATGATCTTTGTGAGTTCAACTCTCCTTCCCATTTCTTCTTCTAACCATACTCAAAGCTCCAGTTTGAGCGAGAAGGCAAGTGAAGTGTGACTGCTGCCCAATCAAAATTTCATCCAGGAAGGTATCAGGATGATAAGAAAGAAGCTTAAGAGTCCACAGTAAAGCCCAAAGTGAGGTAAATAATTTCCTTTTAGCTGTTAGCTTGATTTGACAACTTTTTTTCAGCCATCTGAACAGGAGGAATAAATTTGTTTTCATTTTTCAGGTGGCTTAAGGAAGGGAAACAACATTAATGAAAATACTATTGGGCATGAAAAGACAGGCAAAGTTCCTGCATGAGTGGTCTAGGCTGCCTGCCCACTGGTGAAATCTACCCCGTAATATAGGGAGAAGGCTGTTCAAAAATATAGTCAAGATGACCCTGGAAAAATTAGGTACTTGCAAAGATGTTTTTCCTTTTTCCTGAGACATTTAAAATTACCCAGAAAATAATAGCTTTTCCTTTCTAACTTTAGGGCATCACACAGAAGAACCATCAAGAGTGTCAGAGTTTTTGTGCTTTCCCACCGCATCCATGGAGAGCCCAAAGAGAGCATGTTACATGATGCTCCTTCACACAGCGTTATACCGAGAGGCTGAGCTATGTCTCCGATGCTCACCTGGGGAGCCTGTCAAAAATATGGATTCCTGGGCCGACTCCAAAGACAGGGATTCAATACACCTGGGATAGAGCCTGAAAATATGTATTTCAAAGCTCCCTGGCAGTTCTGCTGTATAGACAGGTTTGGAAACCATCCACTGAAGCATACTTCCTTCCTCTCACTTCCCTACTCTCTGCAAAGAGTAAGTAGGCAAGTCTTACCTCACCCCTAGGAGTGGTAGAATCATCAAACCTAGCAGGAGTTGCCCTTCATACACTCACCAGGCCAGAAAAACATCATTCTGCATTAAAAAATTAATCTTAGAATAGCACAGGTCGCCAACTACTCCTGTCTGGGAGAGTCTGCTTTTGGAACCACTCTCCTATAAATGTTGGTGGGTAAGGGGTGAACTAGGGAGAAAAGAGAACAGTTTACACTGAAGAGCTTAGACAGTAAGCAAGAATAATTAGGTCTTAAAGTAAAATAAATAGCTAAATTTTGAATGAGAAGTGAAAGCACTCTTTATTCTCCTATCAATCCACAGAGGTACTGCCCTGCATCATATAACCTTGCCATAAAAATCACAGGCAATTCAAAGGATCCCTTGATATCACTTATCTCAAAACTCAATTCTTCTACCTTTTAATAGCACCATCCTTCTGATTCAGATTTACACAACCCAACATTTGAGGAACCTCTTCCCAAACTAACTACCCAAAGTGATATTTACTAGGTGAGGCATCTGACAAGAGCAATATCAAGTTATTCAACAAATGATCACTGAGCCATACCATATGTCAGTCACTGTGAATACAGTGAGGAGTAAAAGACATTACCTGCGTCTCCCAAGCACTTACTTTATTAGGTATTTTGCATATGTTATTGCATGTAATCCCATATCACAGATGAGGAAACTAAGTCTCAGAAAGGTGACTCATTTTGCCAAAGTCATACACCTAGTAAATTACAGGATGGAATTAAAATTGACATTTGTCTGATCCCCAAATTATACTTTTGTAACCTATCACACTAGCTCTTTCCTACAGTTGGGGATACAAACAAACATATATATATAAATTAATATTGCTGACCGTATGTCCACTCTTCCCCTCTACTTCAATCCCCAAACTGGTACCAAGAACACATGGATTTATCAAGGGAAAAAAAAGAGTGCCCTTTTTTTGAGAAGAGATGAGAAACTTCTGTTCCTTTGTCCAGGGCTGGGGAAAGTGAAGATAGCCTTTCCATGAGTGGAGTAAATACATATATCTATATATAAATATCTATATCTTTGTCTTTCCTTTCATTTCTCCCCTTTGATGAGGCTTGAGGCTTTGCCTTTCTTCTACTTGAGAGGCGATAGACTCTGATGAATAATGAGGATTTGATAGATCAAAGACAAAGAAAAAGGAGCTTGTTGTTTTATGGAAAGCTGCAAAGGGATCCCTAAGGATGCCCCACTCAATTATCCAAAGACAGAAAACACACACGAAGCAGCATTTATCAAGGAAATAAAAGAATTTGTATTTTGGGGTGTGTCTCAACAGTCATATATATGTGTACGGTAACACCAGGAAGTGAGAGCACAGGGGAGGACACACAGAAGCTGTGTGAGAAGGAGCTTATGGCTTCACAAGGAGAAGCTAGTTTAGCTGGGTCTTAAAGAATGAGTTCACCTGGAAGACAAGAGAGGGACGGAGAGCCTAGAGGATACATCATGTGCAAAGGCAAATGTCTGCAGGAATGGTGATACTGTGATTGCAGGAATAGGATGGAGGAAAGGGAATATCGTCACTATAATCAGGAAAAGCAGTGGCAAGATTTAAGCCTAGAAAGAGAGAGACTGAGGTCATTTATGAAGGTCTTGAACATGATGCTGCATCTGTATAAATAAATATACATGAAAAGTTTCAAACAAGGCAGATAAGTGGATCCAATTAGTTTTTCTAATTAATATTTCTGTTCACAAAAATAATGCTTGGCATGAAGACAAGTTAAGGGGCTTGGAGTCTAGATAAGAGAAACAATGCGATTTTGAAACACAGTAGTGGAAACGGTGATTGAATACTGGAAGACAATCTAAGAGACTATTGTGAACCAAGCAGATGGATGTGGAATGTGAAATGTAATGATTTAACTGCATCAATTGTTCCTTCTCATTACAGGGAGAAAAGGCACAGCTCTGAGCTCTGCAGGCCACTCTCAAGGTAAGACACCTTGCATTTATGACCTTTATTCTTCAAACTATTACCTTCTTAGGACTTCAAGGTCAGTGATGAACTGACTGGTTCTTATTCAAATTAGAAGAGGAAGGAGAAGGAAGGCTGGGAGAGTCAAGAAGGAAAGGGAGCTTGGGGTATTTAATAAAGACCTAAGAGAGGGGGCAGCATATGCATTTTCAGGTTGGAAGGTCATGCTGGGAGTAGTGTGGAGACTGACCCGATAGTGCCAGCACTCCCCAAGTATCCTTTGGAAGGTCCAACAAAAGGAGTCCTTCTTTCTCCAGGTTTGAGAATTCTGCTTTCTTGCCCCTTTTTGGAGACCCTTTACCCATGTTCATTATTCTTGCTCGGGCCCTCTCAAAATCACCGGCAACTCTTTTACATGGAGAGAGAAGATTATATGATTAACTCAGTAATTTTTCCAAAGTCCACACCCTCAAATGTTAGCATGCAGAGATACCAGCACACACAATTTGAAAAAGTTGCCCCAGGTGATTCTAGAATCTGCTTCCACCACATAGTCTCACCCCCACTGGAAACTTCTGCTTTAATGTGTGCCTGACCTATGCTGAGTGAGAAGAAAGACTGCACACCAATTTGATACTTCAATGAACTCATATGGACTCAGGCTTCCTCTCATTACAGCATCATATTACAGGACCATGTTTAAGTCATGGCTCACCGCAATTCTGGCTTTATTTTGCAGTCCCCTTCCATTCTATTTTTCTGCAAGTCAACTCTTCATTACCAGCACTAAATGGAGGACAGGGAGGGCATACGTAACCAAAATCAACAGATAACTACAAACCCATATTGAAGGCAAAGGGTTCAAAATTCTCTCCCGCTGAGTCTTTTGCAGAGCTCCTATCATGAAACAAAACTTAATAATGCTTTAGCTGTTCTCTTTGCTTCTCCACACCTGCTAGTGGATGTCCTAACAAGCAGCAAAATGACCAAATCCCAGCAGGAGGGCTAAGGGTGAAAAGCAAAAGACCTAAAAAATTCACAAAGTGGATCATAAGTGCCTGAATGATGGGCTCTTGGAAAATCAGGTCCTGGTTGATGAGGCTTCTTTTTTCCCCTACATGCAATGAAGACAAATCATCAAGCAAGTTTGCTCCAAGATGTAAATTCTGAGTTGCCATGAATTACTCCCACAACTCAGGAGAGAAGCAAAGAATGGGAAAAGCCTCAATTTTCACTTTTTAAATGTGTAACCATAACCTTAAAATTCATCCAATTCAGGAAGCAGCTTGTCTCTGAATGTGATGAAAAAAAAAGTCTATTGAGTCTATCAGGGCTTCTGACACACTCACAGATGGTGCAATTAACATCTAGCTCTGCCTATATTCCAATCCTACCCTTTTCCCCCTTGTCACTGAGCACCACCTGATTTCATCTTTCCTTTTGTTCTATCCCTTGTTTTCTCTTCTGTGGGTGCTACCTCATTGGGGGTGGGGGACTTCATTTCTTTTGCCAGTGACATTCCGAGAGCAGGGACCACAGTGGAAAGGCTAGAATGATGGCCCAGCCCCCCATGCTCCTTATCCCTGAAGCTCTTTTCATTCCCCCAAGATTGTGGGGGGAAGCACTGTCTTTCAAAGAGATCTGAAGCAAATATGGCCCATGGTAACATTAAGTCTGGGTGGTGAATGCATGGTATCTGAGACAGTAATTTCGGCACTTCCCTGTGCATTTAAAGAATTTCGTATTTTAAAAACGTTTCACTGTACGGAACAAAGACAGCAAATCTGTAACAATGCTACTGTTCCACGGTTAATTAAAAGCAGGGAATGTTGATCCTAAGAAAAGTATTTTGCTGTTACGTGGTATTTACTCTTGTTGGAAACTAGGCTTCCATACCCAACTCAACATGCGCCTCTGAAACATGCACCAAAGTAAGAGATAAGGTTCACTTTTCCATCTCACCTATATTGGGTGATACATCGAGCACTCTCCTATATTAAAAGTCTGCAGCATTCCTAAGTGAGAGGCTGGGACCTTATTCAGATGTAACCATGGTTGCACAGAACAGGATGGTTTCTTCCAGCTTCAACATTTAGCTGGAGGTCACCTCTCCACATCATTATCGGCCTTCTTCCATGGTTTATGAGGCAATGAACGCATAACACACGCTGCTAATGGAGCCACGTGCATGCTGGTCTGTACTGATGCAGCCTGATGTGGGAAGACATATATTTACATTTAAGAATGTCTCAAGTTCCCAGCAAATTCTTGCCTTGTGAGAACAGTGAAACCCCCCAAATGGAGAGTCCCTAGGAAAAACAAAGCATTAGGGAAAAAAATTCCTTTTGTGGAGGCATGCAAATATTAACTGAAGTTGCTCTGATAGCATAATTTTTTTTTGTACACACCAAATGATATAGGTGTGTCTGTATACACAAAATACGTTTATATCATTTTTTAAAGTCTGGAGGAAAATACCCAAAATATAACAGTATTAGCTCTGTGTGTGATAAAAATCTTTGTATTCTTCTCATACTTATGTAAATTTTCAAATGTTTATATATATCTCTATATATTATATATACATTCACATTTTAAAAACCAAAAAGGATTCACTTTGGTCATGTGCCTAGCCTATTACATAGTAACTAAACGCTATTATTGTAATATGTAGAAACTTGGGGGAAGGTCCATACATCAAAAGATCACCTGAAACACACAGTGAAAAATTGGGTGCACACTGTGGCTTTTTGTACAGAAATAGGTACTCATGAGGTCAAAGGCTATAATAAAAGTACTTGTGTTACAGTGGTGGGAATATTAGTGAGTTTTCTTTTGCTTCCAATTTCCCTATTGCTCCTATCAATCTAGACATCATCTTAAAAATACGCAATCCTGAGGCACCTGGGTGGCTCAGTTGGCTAAGTGTCTGACTCTTGATTTTGGCACAGGTCACGATCTCACAGTTCATGGGACCGAACCCTGCACTGGGCTCTGCGCTGACAGTGTGGAGCTTACTTTGGATTCTTCCTCTCTCTCTCTCTCTCTCTCTCTCTCTCTCTCTCTTCCCCATCCCTGCTTGCGCTCTGTCTCTCAAAATAAACAAATAAATAAACTTTAGAAAATGGAATCATTACCACAGCTTGCTATGTCAGTTGATTACAGGTTAGGACCAAGTACCTCAAGAAATGGAGAGAAGCTGGCTCCGAGAGTAAACTGGTAAAGCTCAACTTATCATGGCGGATACAGGCTTGCATACAATATCACAAAGGCTGTGCAGTTAGGGAAACCTGAGCTGATGTCCCATCTGCGGTGGCACTTACTATGCAGACTGTGGGCAAGTTGGCCTCTTGGAGGTCCCCTTTCCCCAAATACCCATGGTGTGATGATGTTTATGGGGGGCAGGGACACAGAGTAACACATCTATACTGCCTAGTACTAACAGGTAATTAATAACTGGTTGCTACTTGAGCCTCCTAAGTCAAATACACTAAGCAGAGCCTGGAACTTTTACCAAACTCATCCTGATGGTATAAGAAATCCGTAAAAGAATCAAACAAATTAACATATGCAAATGGTTTAATAGGAATTTCTGAAGAAAGACTGAATTGACAAAAGAAGCTTGCCGGTGTGAAACATAAAAGAACCAATGCATATGAATTTGCCAGTGACTCTTCCAGCGCAGTAGAGAAATGCACCTGGCAAGACAGAAAATGTTTTTTTCTTATCCAAATAACATTTGGCAGGTAACACTGGGATTGAGACAGGTACATCCTAACTTTAGTGACACCAGCCCCTCAGACCATGTAATTTGCTTCTTTTCCTATGGTCAACCCCGGGGAAATCTGGTCTACCAGGGAATCTTGTTATAACTCAGCAGTGGTAACTCCAGCATTTCAGTAGAACAGAAGTTCTTTGAAGAGCAGTAACATGCAGTCTGTGTGTGGGGAGATGGGGTGGGAGATGTGAGCACGCTAGACTTTTAAAACATCATCTGCATAATAAACATACAATCTGAGTAAAGCCAGTGTATTTATTTGCCAGAGTTTGGAAAGGGGAATTAATAGGAACTTTAAGGAAGCCAAGTACTATCCCTCTCCCACTGGCCTATGTAATTTAGCTAACTGTAGAACTTTTCTTTAAGAAGAGAATACAGTGAGCAATCAACTTCAACAGAAAATCTCTAATGTATTTTTAGTGAATATTGGAAGTTCATTAAAAATGGCTACAGGGCACCTGGTGACTCAGTGGGTTAAGCGACCAACTCTTGATTTCTGCTTAGGTCATAATCTCATGGTTGGGAGATCAAGCCCCATGTCGGGCTCTGTGCTGAGCATCGAGCCTGCTTAAGATTCTCTCTCTCCCTCTCTCTCTGCCCCTCCCCTGTTTGTGCCTGTGCACATACTCTCCTCTCTCTCTCTCTCTCAAAATAAATAAATAGGGCACCTGGGTGGCTCAGTCAGTTAAGTGTCCAACTTTGGCTCAGGTCATGATCTCGCGGTTCATGAATTCGAGCCCCATGTCAGGCTCTGTGCTGACAGCTCAGAGCCTGGAGCCTGCTTTGGATTCTGTGTCTCCCTCTCTCTCTGCCCTTTTCCTGCTCACTCTCAAAAATAAAGAAACATTAAAAATTTTTTTTCTAATATTAAATAAATAAATAAATAAATAAATAAATAAATACAAATTCTTTGTCACTTGCTCTTTCAAGAGGTAGTCTATTTCTCCCCTCCTCCCCTTTTCTCCAAATTGAGTTAGGCTTGTGCCTGCTTTGACCAAGACAATACAAAAGTAACACTGTGCCAGGTAGAACTAGCCACCATGTCTTGAGGAAGCCCAAGTAGCCAAAGGGAGAGGCCCTCATGGAGGAGATTGAGTCCCATCTGACAGCCATCACTGATGGGCTAACTATGAGTATGCCATCTTGAAATTAGATACTCCAGCTCCAGTCATTCTAACTGATGCCATTTGGAACTAAAATCAGCTGTCCCTATTGAGTCCTTCCCAAACTACAAAACTATCGGCCAAATGACTGTTATTTTAAACTAGTAAGGTGAACTATCTCAGTCTATCATGAGTTTGGTTAGGATGGATTATTGCCCTGACCAACTCAGAGAATAAAATTGAGATTGGGAGACCAGAAATTCAGTCATATAATCCTATCAAAGTAGAAACTTCTCTTCAGCTTCTGCTCAAGTACTCCACTGGCCTCCCTCTGCAATACTTTGTTATTCATTTATTATTCACTTACCTAATATTCACCTAAC
This sequence comes from Lynx rufus, assembly GCF_022079265.1. Taxonomy (NCBI): domain Eukaryota; kingdom Metazoa; phylum Chordata; class Mammalia; order Carnivora; family Felidae; genus Lynx; species Lynx rufus. Next base: position 47,621,318 of record NW_025814889.1, read on the forward strand.
TAATATCAAACAAATATTATGTGTTAGGCTCTGGGGATCCAGTGGCAAACAATTTAGACCCAGTCCCTGGTTTCACAGTGTTCTTGTTCTCGTAGACCTCAAAGTTCACCTCACCCACTGCAACAGCAGTATCTGCTCTAAGTGAATTTACTACCACTGCATGCTCCAGGCCAGATCACAGTGGAGGTTCTGTTCTGGTGGTGAAAGCTGGCCATAGAATGGCACAGCTGAAATATGCATATTGAACTGCTGTGGCCAGTTCCTGTGGCTTTTCCTCCAGGCTGGTGCTCAAAGATCCAGGTGAGAACTGTACCCATCCTTCCTGAACACCACCTCAGCCCAGGGTTCTTTGGATAAACAACCAATGCAAGCAAAGTAAAGCAGAGGTTTAGAGTATGGTGAGAAGAATCCTTGAAGGCCTCTTGAAAAATCCACATGCAACTCCTCTGCCAAAGAAGTGTAGCGTCTTTGCTATACAAATCAATACTAGTCAATTTGAACTCCAAAAAGTTTTTTTTAAATTTGGATAATCTCAGCAATAACAGAACCTTAGCAATTTGTCAACTAATAGTCACTTTAATCAAGATTTGTATAATGAATGTTTTATGATTCATGGATCTCTTCCACATACCCCACAGTTCTTCCAGTATCATTCTCAGGAACTGTTTTCCATGGGGCATTAGATGAGCCATCATTCCCACAGTAACAGAACTGTAATTGTTAAACATGTCTAATACAGGGGCGCCTGAGTGGCTCAGTCAGTTGAGTATCCGACTCTTGATTTCAGCTTAGGTCATGATCTTGGAGTCATGGGATTGAGCTTTGCATCAGGTTCCACACTTCATAGAGCCTGCTTAAGATTCTCTTAAGACTCTCTCTCTCTCCCTCTGCTCCACCATACTCACTCTCCCTCTAAAACAATAAATAAATAAAAAATATTAAAAACAAAGCTTAAAGACCTCTACTATACATATAATTTCTAAAAAAAATGTCTAATTTGATTAGTTCAAAAATATGCTTGCCAGGATCTTTCCCTTGAACAGGGAATCCCAAGTATTCACTTTTTAGCTGATAACTTCTTGGATGCACGCTCTATCAATCAAAACCACTGGGATCCAAGGAGCACTTCATCACTTGACAAAATAGCTACAGCATGCACATGGCATCTGTTTGCTCAGAGATCTACTGGTTTCCTTGTGTGCTCTCAGGCTCCTGACTTTGGTGGATCAGTGATAGATGACAAAAATTTAGAATGAAAATTGTCCTAAGAGGCTATGAAATAAACCAAGCAGCACAGCTGTTAAATGAGCATTAGGATTTGAAAACAGGAATAGATCTCATTAATCTACCCTCCATAGAGGTCCGCACACCAATAGGACAAGTCTATCCATCCCCGGGAGACGATTTTCATTATAAACCAGGAAGGCAGCTCCTTTCCGAGGCCCCATGAGGAGGGGCTCCATGAGAATGAACAGACTGCTTCCCATGCACCCATGAACACAGGAGTACACAGACCAAGAATAAGAATCTGAAGTATAGTTTTAGATTCCCATCTCCTTCCTTTCTGTTCTCTCAGGCCCTGGCCTCCCAGGTTCCTTTTTTCCCTTAGTTTGATGCCCCATGTTGTTTCAGGCTGTCTAAAGTTTCCAGATTCAGAGCTCTCTCAGGTGTCTTTTGCAAGGTGCAAAATATTCAGTTTGTTCCTCCCTTCCGTTCATACCATGTGCTCATCAGATCTCCCTGCTTAGAGCCAAGGTCTCAGCCAGACTAGGAGGAAAGCAACCTCCACATTACTGATTCACACCGTGGTGGGGGAATGTTGCTTCCAAGTGTGTAGCAATGTCCCCGTACAAATGCAGGAAGGTCATCAGGACATGAATGTGGCCAATTAGTGCTTTCATTAGGATGGTTTACCAGCACACGGCAGTAAGGGGTTTTGAGGAATGAATACCTTTTTCTAGTTTGCACTAATGTGACCTGTGGGCAAATCGCTGATAAATGCTTGAACTCCCAGGGGTACTGAGTTATTCAAATGAACCTCTAATTGGGCAGAACTTTTAGGAGATTTTATGCAGTGGGTGGGCTTTTCTTTAAGGGTTCCACTCATATAATGGGAGCTGGAGGAGGAGGGAAAGACAGGCTACCGGGCCTCAGTTGGCTGTAACGGTGGACCTCTTCCTGGGTGCCCACTCTTCGTTTTAGTGTTGGTCCAAAAATACTGCTGCCCTCTCACAACTTTATGTGTGTATTTTATTGTTCATGTATTACATGTTCACTGCAACAAATCAGAAGATGCAGTTAACATATGTGGAATTTAGGAAACAAAACAGATGAACACAGGGGAAGGGAAGCAAAAATAAGATAAACACAGAGAGGGGGGCAAACCATAAGAGACTTAAATACAGAGAACAAACTGAGGGTTGCTGGAGGGGTGTTGCATGGGAGATGAGCTAGATGGGGGATAGGCATTACAGAGGGCACTTGTGATGAGCACTGGGTGTTACATGGAAGTGATGAATCACCAAATTCTACTCCTGAAACCATTATTACGCTATATGGTAACTAGCTTGGATTTAAAAGAAAAAAAAAAAAGAAAATGCAGTTAAGAGAAAAATGTCACCCTCCAGAGGTAACCACATTATTATTTTAGCAATTTACTCATTTTCATTTTTACATATTTTCCCAGAATATGTAAATGCAATAGAAATATATATCACATTACACACAAGTGCTCTAACCTTCTATTTTTTACATTAATGCTCTCATCTCTCTGTTTTTTTTTTAATTTTTTTAATGTTTATTTTATTTTTGAGAGAGAGAGAGACAGAGTGTGAGCAGGAGAGGAGCAGAGAGAGAGGGAAACATGGAATCCGAAGCAGGTTCCAGGCTCTGAGCTGTCAGCACAGATCCTGATGCGGGGCTCGAACCCATGAACTGTGAGATCATGACCTGAGCCGAAGTCAGATGCTTAACTGACTGATCCACCCAGATGCCCTTCTCATCTCTCTTTCTAGTCACACACACATACACACACACACACACACACACACACACACAAGCATGCACAAATGTGTAATATTTTTAAAAACCCATAATATCTCATTAACTAAAATTTGATCAATCCCTTCATAATGGAAATCTAGCATGTTTTCAGTTTGTAACTGCTAGATGATCACCCTCCTCTGTATATCTTTGTGCAGTTAACCTTTTCTCTATTTTAAGTAAGGCTGACCACAGCCTCAATCAATTTACTCCCAGCTACCTCTTCCCACCCAGGGAACATATATACATATATACAAAGGGGCACAAACACACCCTTTACTGTGTATACACCTCTATATAGTTACTTTCATTCATAATCATACTCAGATTCAAACTTAAACTTATGAAGAAACCCAGCCAGTATACAGATTCAGGTATTTAGCTTGCCTCTGTGATCCAAAGTGAGAGAGAGGCTGTGGTGGGGGGCAAGGGGTGAGCAAGGATGGAGACAGGGTGGGAGGGGAGTTCTGAAGGTGTGGGATAAACGAAGCCAGGCAGGGATTGTCAGAGACATAAGAACAGTCACGTGAAGAGAAGGCATTGCGGGCCCCAGTTAGGAAAAGGTCTGATGCTGAGACTGGGAGCCCAACAGTGAGGTCTATGCTTAAAGGGCACAATGGAGTGAGAAAGACCTCACCAGATAGCCAGCCACTCACTCCCTAGCCGCGTAGGGCCAAGGCTAGGGCCAGGTGAAAATGGCCTCAGAGAACAGAACCACAGGTGAGAAAAGAGAGGGAATGGAGAAGGGCTGACAAGGAGAGGAAGGATGTCATCCCTGTGAAACACGGCTCAACTGGCCAATCTCTGCCCATGCAGTCTCCCAGCATCTCTGAATGACTCAAACCAAATCCTGACACAACCTACAGATAACCTCTTACCCTGTATTCATCTACATTCAGAAATATGCTGAAGTAGTGCTTGTAGCATTACATATGTCCTTCTTGGTCACCACACCATCCCCTTGGTGATACTCCAGCCTGAAAGTACCCATATACCCACCTAATCTGGAGCACCCCCCTCCCTAAATCCTATGGGTACCATCTCTAAGTAAACTCCTTGTCTGATACTCAGACAACTGCATCTATTCCCGTGCGATTTCTTCTTAGTCATTTCCATATCTGTCTCTGTCAAATGGAGAAAGAACAGTTTGTGCCTCATAACACTGCTAGGAGGGTTAAATGCAGTCATATGTGTAGAAAGACTGAGAACTTTGCCTGGGATGTTGGAAAAGCTCAAAAATGTAACTATTGTTACAATTATTTCCTTGTTTATAAATAAAATTCATGTCACTGGTACTCGCCATTCCTCATCTTTCACCTAGCACCAAATTTCGAGAAGCCAGTTTGTTCTTGTCTGACAAATCAGTGCCAAATGACTAACATCAGCGGAATATTCCCAGAACTGATACTTCCTCAGATCCTCCTTCTTCAATGCCCAGGTGTCATCCATCACACCAACGTACCTCAACTGGACCATCCTATCCGTCCTTTTCCCTTTCCTCTGATGGTACTATGCCATCTAGACACATCTCTGAATACCCACAGTACAGTGTTTTACACATAGGAGGTATTTAATGAACGCTGAATTTTATTCCCCTGCTCTCCCACCTTAGATAATCCCCATAACCTATGATCTCCTTAACCTCTCCATAAACCACAAAGCCATTTCATGAGAAAAATAAATGTCATACACTCTCTAGTTGTTTGTAATAACCATTATGTCTATTATCTCAGATTTTTTGGACAAGGTACTCTTAAATACATGAGAGAACACTTCCAAATTGATCAGACAAAAAGGGAATGGACAATATAGAGCATAGTGCCTTATCTTCTCTAGGTTTATAATTCAGAAGTAATTTCATGACAGGAAGGCACATGACCATGTCCGCAAGGATTTCAAAGAAACATAGGTATAGTATATCACAATGAGATTAGGTCTGTCAAAACAATAAAACATTTTTAAAAAATGCATTGTGCTACCAACATCCCTACCTAAAACCTGGTCCTAGAACCAATTTTACTTCCGTTGAAAATGGCCCATGAACTTCTTCACATTGAAAGCCACCTATGAGATCTCCCAAACAGTTATTTTGCACTCAGTCAAAAATTCTGTTTACTATAGTAATTATTTTCAAATAATGTAGAGAAACTCAATAGTTCAGAAAACTTCAATAAAGATAGATAAAGGGGGAGCCTGGGTGGCTCAGTTGGTTAAACGTCCGACTTCTGCTCAGGTCATGATCTCACAGTTTGTGGGTTCAAATCTCACGTCAGGCTCTGTGCTGACAGCTTGGAGCCTGGAGCCCGCTTCAGATTCTGTTTCTCCCTCTCTCACTCTGTCCCTCCCCCCACTCACACTCTGTCTCTCTGTCTCTCAAAAATAAACAAACATTTAAAAAAATTTTAGGGGTACCTGGGTTGCTGAGTTCGTTGTGCATCGGACTTTGGCTCAGGTCATGATCTCACAGTCCATGGGCTCGGGCCCTGCACAGGGCTCTGCACTGACAGCTCAGAGCCTGTAGCGTACTTCGGATTCTGTGTCTTCCTCTCTCTCTGTCCCTCCCCCTGCTAGCACTTGGTCTCTCTCTCTCTCTCTCTCAAAAATAAACATTAAAAAATAATAAATAAATAAATAAATAAATAAATAAATAAATAAATAAATAAATATTTCAAAGGGGTGCCTGGGTGGCTCAGTCGGCTAAGCATCCGACTTTGGCTCAGGTCATGATCTCGCAGTTTGTGAGTTTGAGCCCCGCGTCGGGCTCTGTGCTGACAACTCAGAGCCTGAAGCCTGTTTTTGATTCTGTGTCTCCCTCTCTCTCTGTCCCTGCCCCCACTCACACTCAGTGTCTCTCTCTCTCTCTCAAAAATAAACATTAAATTTTTTAATTAAAAAAAAATATAGCTAAAGACGTAGAAATAAACCCTTTGATGAACAGTGCAAGAAATTGGAGTTGTATAATGTAGAGAGAAGGGGTAGAAGGTGATGAGATTTTGTCTTCAAGTTCATGAAGTGCTGTTTCTAGTGCTCTAGTAATAATTTTCTATCTATGCCCACAATGGGCAAAACAGGAGAAAATAAATTAACTTGCATCAGGAAAGACTTCAATTAGACATAAGGAAGAACCTTCCAGCTGATTAATTACTAGAATGAACTACCTGGGGGAGGCTGTCAATCTCCATCTCCAGTGTTCTCCAAAGAGAAAATTTAAAAAACTCCATCTTGGCAGGCTTTGGAAATCATCTACCTATAGGCACAATGACCTCTAGAGGTCCTCTCCAATTATTTGATTTGAGGACTCTCACAGTGTTTACTGATTGTATAAATATATTGGAACTGGCAAGGGGCTGAGGATCAATAAAGCTGAAGAAAAGCGAGGATTAGTGGTAGAACTAAGTACTGAATAGATATCAGAAGTGCCATCCTCCAATATAATCATATTCTAGGGCTGTCAAGATCAAAAGAAAAATGCATCAACCCATACTTTCCCCGTGGGAGACTAAATGGTTAGAAACAAAATAAAGTTTCCTCCAGTGACCTAAGCAGAACTCAATCAGTAGAGAAAATTAAAAAAAAGCCAAAGTAGACTCGTTACGTACCACATTTTCTAGTACACCAACATACCTCCGATAGACCTAAAACCCCAGCTTTGTGCTGTACCACCTCATGGACAGCAGTATTCGCCAAAAGAGTCTTCCATGTTTCCTCCTCTAACTTGAGCTTATAATCCACCTCCCCTTCCTGAAGTCGTGTCTGACCATCAATGTCTTCACTGCTTTTACAATCTCAGCTCAGATGCCACTTTCTCTATAAAGATATTTCTCAAATCCCCCAAGCTGGAGTCACATCTCCTTCGCCACATCACTGCATTTGTACCTCTGTCACTGCACCCATCAGTGCTCTGTGAACCCTACTTGCTTTGGTTCTCTATAGCTACAGAAACAGATGACTGGCAGTCAAGTACAGGAGAAATGCTGGTCTGCCTCATCCCAGGCCCAGATAGCTCCCATGGCTGTCTTCCCTCCCTTTGCTGCAGGCTCCCAGGACACGGTCTCCTTTCCCCTCCACTTAGGAACTTGTAGCACATTCAGTTATCCCTTGTCAAACCTCTTGTTGAGCCTGGCTACGGAAAGGAAATCAGTCTCTCCAACCCTTCACTTCTTGCTGCCCATAAAGGCAGCATATAAGCCCCTTTTTGTTCAAAAGTCTTTTCCTTAATCACAATGGGCTTATAATAAGTGGGAATGAATTTTTTAAAACATCGATTATAATAAAAATGAAAATGTTCTTATGGTTTTGGTTTGGCACCTTAGCTGTAATTCCCTCCTGAGATGGTAAATGGAAGTCTCATTTGGCTTTCATTCCTAGAGAACCTACCAAACAGCAATCCTGTCACCTCTCAGCCTGTTGATGAAGGCCTTGAGGTCCTTTTCACCCTGAAGAGATTTATTCAAAGGAGAAGAGCAGATCTACCCTAGCATCATGTGGCATCTTGGAAGACCTCCACACTGGACAGCACCCAGTTAAGTAGGTCTCCTTACACTCTGTAAAGGACATATTTTAAATGATGGTCTATGACTCTGGAGAAGCTTCTGTCCCCCTTTCCATATTCAATCCCTACATCTTCTCCTTGAATTCAACAGCTATGATACCAAAGAGTAATGAGAGCTGACGACACTCAGAGAGGTCCATTTGCTGTGTATTTATCCAGTTTCAAAGACATTAACAGCATCTTCCCAAAGTCTTTAGAATGTTGCAGGCATCTAAAGAAAAATTAAATTGTGTTGTATCAATGAACAATTAAATCAAGGCAGTCAAGGCATATTTTTCAACACTTACCAGATCTCTTGCATGAATATGTGGCAGTCTTAAAGTCTGAAATTTTCATCAAGCATCTATTTGGTGCAGGGCATGGGTGAGTTGGAGAATGTGAGAATATATAAAATATAGATGCTTGGTGGGCATTAGGGTGAAAAATTTGACTAGTTCAGTTTTTTGTAAATGTTTTTGGGGATACTTCAATGCCTGAAAAGAAAGAATGAAAAAGGTAAAACTCTTTGGTTGAGAAATGATGCACTGAGAATCAGTAACAAGTGAAATATTAAGCAAGGTTATTGGGTAAGGGGAACAGGCTTCTAGGCCCCCCACAGAGCTCTGGTAGAGAGTTGCTCCGGTGTGGATCCAAGCTGAGTCTGCAAGCAAAGCTGGATGACGGATGAATGTGCTGTTTTGGTCTGCAGGCACCAAGGAAGTCCCAGGCTTTATACAGTAGGAGTAAGTCACAGTAGGCTGAGATTCATCAGGCAGAGAACTGTGTCAAACTAAGCCTGGCTATACCAGACCAAAAGGTCAATAGCAGCAAAACTAGTAAGGTTGTCAATTTACCACTGCCCATCAGAATTGGTTTTGGAATTGAGCTGGCAATTATAAGATTCTCCTTGACAGGCTGGGGAATGAGAAGAATGTGTCCTCTCATTACCCCCAATCCCCCACGATTTTTATCCTGCCACACTTAAAACAGCTCTGTGGGAGTAGTATTACTCCCACTTTACAGAGAGAACTGGGCTCAACCTGAGGGAGGTTAAGAAGAGTCACCTATGAAGCCCATATAACTTCAAAGTCTGTGATATTATCCGTTTCCATTTGAAGAGCATTTTCGTTAATAGAGAAGATGGAAGGAAAATAGGAATGGAGTAGTTCTGCTTTCACTTGTCAACCATTCACACAAAACCAACAGCCCTGGGACATGGGACATTCTTTTGGTTATTCTTTTTTCTCCAAATCTTTTTTTAAAAAATTTTTTCAATGTTTGTTTGTTTTTGAGAGACAGAGACAGAGCAGGAGTGGGGGGAGGGGCAGAGCGAGAGGGAGACACAGAATTGGAAGCAGGCTCCAGGCTCTGAGCTGTCGGCACAGAGCCCGACGCGGGGCTCGAACCCACGACCCGTGAGATCATGACCTGAGCTGAAGTCGGACGCTTAACCGACTGAGCCACCCGGGTGCCCCTCTCCAAATCTTAAGTTGCCTTCATTGTCGCTGCATCTGAAGAGGAGTGGAGAGAAAATATGTTTTTGAGCACCTACAATGTGCTCAACACTTTCTACATTTCCCCCTATTAAATATTTTCCCATTATATAAAAGAAGACCCTGATACAAACAGAGAGGTTAATCAACTTACATAAGGTCACAAGTATTGGTCATTCTAATTATCTTCTTGCAATACTGCTATTAGTCCTTGTTTACTGGCTTATTTTTCATTCATTCTAAAATATTTATTGAATGCTTTTGAAAAGTATTTACTTCCAGACACTGTTCTGAGTACTTGGCATACGTGATAATAGAACAAATAATCCTTGCTCTTGTGAAGCTTGAATTCTAACGGTGGTAACCAGACAATAAGTAACAAACCCAGGTACATAAATGAATAAGTGGGTTTTCTTTTATCTTGTGAATGCATGCTTTTGAAATTCAAGTTTAGTGGTTCTGGTTCCAGGTAAAATGGAGCAAATGCCAACTTTTCTCTGCTGTCGAACACAGCTATAAAACCTGGACAGAAGGCATGAAACAGATACTTGAGGTTTCTGAAAATCAAATATCAACAGACATATTGGGAAGGACACCAAAATTCAAAGTAACACCAAACTTAATGGATTTAAATGAGGCTCAGAATCTCATAACAACAAAATTCAAAATATTTAAAATGCAATCTAAAGTTACTCACAATACTCAAAACCATGAAGATCTCAACTTGTATGGGGAAAGATAACCAGCGGGACACCAACAATGTGATGACACAGATGTGGAAAGCTTTTAGAACAGCTGTTCTAAAAGATACTCAAACAAGCAATCATGAACACTCTTGAAACAAAAGTTAAAATAGAAATCAAATGGAAATTTTAGAACTGAAAGATATAATAGCCAAAACAAAAAATGCCCACCAAATGGAAGCAGTGACCCGAATGTCAGTGGCAGAAGAAAGAGTCAGTGACTTAAAGGTAACAAGAATATCTGGGGAGTACTTCCTCCTTGGAACTCTAAGTCCCATACCAGAATCATGTAGCACCATGAATATGTCCTTCTCTAAGCTTCTGAATTCTGAAAACCACAACCCTAGCTCCAGGAGTAATAGCTCTTCCTAAAAGTATCACTTCCCAGTAGTCCCTTTTTGTTCCTTCAGCCCTCCAATTTCCTGTATTACATTCCCTCTGTTGACTGCAACACTCGTACATTTATGGTGGGAATGTAAAATTATAGAACCATCTTGAAAAATGGTTTGGCCAGATCTTACTAAGTTAAACATATACCTATCCTATGACCTAACAGTTCTCTCCCTGGGTATTTACTCAAGAGAAATGAAAACACATGTCCACGAAAGGATATGAACAAAAATATTTAGAACATTTTTACTCATGATATCCAAAAATTGGAAACAACTCAGATGTTCGTTAACAGAAAACAACATACTCTAATATACTTACACAATGCACAATTCACTTAAAAACAGAACTACAGATAAATGTAGTAACATGGCTGAATCTCAAAACATTATGTTGAAAGGAACTCAGACACAAAACAATACATATCGCATGACCGCATTTATATTAAGTTCTGAAACAGGCAAAATTAATTGATAAAGAAATCAGATAATGGTTACCTTTGTGTGTTGGGGTGAAGGTAGTAGTGGTAGGTAGGAAATAGACTAGAAAGGGGCATGAGGCAAATCTGGCAATGAAAATACTCTGTATCTTGATAGACATGTGGGTTATACCCATGAAGGCATTTGTCGAAACTCAATACAGATCTAAAATACATGTTGAGATACCTAGTTGTTTTGTTTTCATTAGAATCTTATCTTTAGATGGTATTTTCATCTCTGGACATCAAGTCAAGCCAGTGTTTTCTATCATCGTCTGAAATATCTTTCCATAAAGTACAGGGCATATGTTTTCTAACTTCACAATTTTAAACCCTAAGTTAACAGGATCATTATCTCCCAAGATTCTAGCCACCTTCACATCTTCAAACAGCTCTTGGACACAGCTTCTCTTGGTGCTTAATTTATATTCAGGGTATGTTGTACTATAGATATTTCTTCATTTCAATTTACTTCACTTCAGTAAGTATTTATTGGCCATAGTTGTGTGCAAGGCAAGGTGCTAAGCAATGTAAGAAATCCAAAATAGCATACAGTCCTCTCTTCAATATGCTTATCATCTAGAGTAAGGTAGAATGTAGTTTTTAAAAGCATAATGGGGGATCAACAAGATATAAAACTTTCACAATAAATTTGACAAATGTTAGGTACTTCTTTTAACATCCTTGGTTGAAAGGCATTCTACATTAATAACATGATTTTTTCACTCCCACTCTCAGTCCATTTGATGTGCTACTTTTATGCTTGTAGCAAACATAATTAGCAGACATTGATGATTTCATTCCACCAAATCTCCATTCCTATTAGTCCTAATAATTTTAGCAAGTGATCTTCAAAGAACATTGACCTTAATGGCTTAGACCTCACATATTCAGGAGGTCCCCAGCTTACACAAGACAACCAGTATGATCTCCCCGCCCCAAAGGGGCACCAACTTCTTTCCAACAAAATCACAGAATCTAATTATCCTGAGAATTATCTAAGCAGTATTCATAGCTTTCCAATAAAAAGTCGGCCAAGAACTACTTCTTTCCTAGGAATGAGCCATCAGTGTTTGTAACATACTCTTAATAGAACAAGAAGTCACACGCATCAATATTTCATTCCACACGTAAAATGAAAATTCTGTAAGTGAGCAACTCAGAATCTGGCTGTATTTTTTGCTACTTTTTTTTTTTTTTAAATCAATGTCACCAATGTTTAAGAAAGAAAAGTACGAAGAGGATGGGACAAAAGTTGGTGCTATACAGCTTACACATTTGGAAATCTGGGTTTGCAAGATCTTTCCTTTTTCTGAACAAAACTTGACATCATTACCAATCACACAGAGCTGTTAGGCTGCCTGGCTGGAGAACAATGCAGTGTTTAAGATGCTCTGTCACTAGAGTCTTGTAAGGATTTTTTCCTTCCTCCAAAGGACTCATTCTTATTGCTCCTTTATGACCTAAAGGGTATGTAATTTTCAGCTTCTGTTTAGAATTGACAAGATGGGTAGTGTTTCTAGCCCTATGTTCCATAAACAAAATCTCCAAAACTCCAACTCAGAAATTAAATAGATTTCTAAAAATGGACCCTCTATCACGCAACCAAAGTCTGCCTCTCAGAAAGTAGGTGGGAGTAAGATTCTTTCCTTCCTGTTGTCCCTCCCCCACCCATCCTTGTTGATGGATAAGAGATGTCAGCTTGTCAAATCTTATTGGGTGCTACCTGATGTCAGTCCACACTCAGGCAGGAAAAATCTGTTTGCAGTCAGCTCTTTTAATAACTCCCAGCAAATAGGAGGAAAGCAGATCTATTCATAAGATACTTCCTCTGATATGGTGGGGGAAAAATAGTCCATGACAGAGGCTTGATATGGAGAAGATTTTTAAACAAAGAACAATTCTTTCTTTAGAGAAACTGGAGAGAAATAGTTTCCCCAGGGATTTGGGGATTCTAAGAAATATTATGTTTCTATGCTTATGATTTAAGGTCACCTAGACTTGAAGCTCTTCGAAAAGGAGGTCATATCTTCTCCATAAAATATCCCCACTCCACAGAGTCCTGCTGAGTTCCAAGCATTCTACGGATTCTGAACTTTGATGAGTAGTATTGATGCTGCCCCTTAATCTCAAGCCCAAGGGAAAACTCTGGGAGGGTGCCCAGCGTTCCATCTATCCCAGAATGGATAAGAAAGACTAGAAGATCAAGAAAAAAAAATTAAATAGTATATTGAAAGAATGGTCACATTATGAGCCGATACTGAGCTAAGCGCCCAATACGAAAAAGTCCTAAGCTCCTAGGGTCCCTAGTAATCATAGCAGCACCTTAGCCCAGGTTTTTCTGACATTCAGTATCTTACTCTTTCAGAGGGACCATGGCTGAACAGGCCACACACTTTGTCACAGTGGATGAAGGCAGACCAAATAGCACAGGCTTTGGAAGACAACGCAGTCAGAAGCAACACTGCGTAAGAGCTCAACGCTGAAATTTCAAGGATCAAAGATAAGGGGAGGGAATGAAAGTGAAAAAGAGAGGTAGAAAGGAAGAAGCGGTTTCAATGAAGGAAATCCTCCGTTCTCACAGTTTCAGGTGAAGGATTCGTCTGTCCTGTGGGAATGAACGCCATGGAATAGTCTTCAAGAAAACAGGAAACAGAGGGGGATTTAGAGCGATCCAGTATCCCTATCATTCTATTCCTGTTCTGTCCACACACGGTGGTGTTGGTTTTTTCATCTTTGGTCTTCAGGACTGAGACAGTCCTTCCTATTCATCACCTCAGAACACTGTGAGTGCCCCAGTCGGACTAAACACACAAGGGCTTGGTTCTTTGATCACGAGAATAAGAACCACAGAAAACTATTAAATTTTATGCAACCACAGAAGAGTAAATTCTTATCAGAAGGGGTGATGAGGAAAAGGGGACTGGCATTTCTTATCAAAAAAGTGTATTATACATTCTATTAGGCTATATACATGTACACCCATAAATACCTATATCCGTATATATTTGTATATGTGCATAATAACTCAAACACCACAGAAATCCTTAAAAAATTAATATCCCTTTTTTTAAAATGGTAAAGCTGAGGTGCAGATAGTTTTATACAAGCTGAATAGACAGTAGGGAGATCTGGGATTCCTAATGAGGTCTGACTGACTCTAAAACATACCGCAGCTCAGAAAATAGGCAGAGAGCATGGCAATTCCTGGTAATAAAACAAAATTCTGATTTAAAATAAACACAAAGCAGGAAAGATCGTTAGAATTATACTCAGAAGGCCTTGCTAGGAATGCTCTTGCCACCGCCAGCCCTTGGACAAGTTTCTCTGAGTTAGCCTCGGTTTTCTCCTCTGTACAATGGTATCACAACAACCGTCCGACAATGCAGCATCACAAACTAGATATGGTCTCTTTCTCAACGTGCCCAACACTGTAGCTACTACGGTAATGCTCCTGGCACATAATCTGAACCTGGTAGGCATTCCGTAAATATGTGCTGGACGATAATGAAGTAGAAGTGAGAAAACCCACAAGAACCACTCCTGTTTTCGAAGCTATGACAGATGGTCCACTTATTCTTCAGGATTTCCGATCTCTCAGAAACCACTCGACCTATGCCTTCGCTGTTATAAATCAAAAGTGAAAAATACAAAAGTGAAAATACAAAAGGTGGAGGTGAAAGCATAGCCTGGCAGTGGTTGGGGGTCCAAAGTGGAAAACAAACTCGTCCTTTTTCAACAAATCACAAAGCATCTCTTTGTCCCTGGAGGTAGCTTCCCCTATGACCACAGTTTCCCTCTGAGTGAAAAACAGGCGAATCCCAGAGAGAGCACAGGGGCAGACCCCGAGGCACAGTCCTTAACCAGGAGGGATACTCTTTGGGGCCCTTCCCTCTCATTTTTTTTTTCTGTTCCATCTTTCCTCTTCTCTCTCTTCCATGGCCAGCCTTGTTTCTTGAATCTATAATGATGGTTTCCTGCTTCTCCTTATGGAAAGAAAGTCTGGTGGCTCTCATGGGAAATCACCGTCTCTCCTCCCCGCCCCCCTCCCCCACAATACTCCTCTGTCTCCCTCTGGGTGGGGTTTCAGCTGTGGCAGCTCCTGTGGTCTTCTCTGTGGAAAAGTTGGGGGGGGAGACTTCAGTTCCCAGAACAACACCTCTGTCACCTGCAGGCCACATAGACTGTTCTCCCTCCTCGTCGTCACTCTTAAGGAGAGGGGACAAAGCCTCTCAGGCTCATCATTCAAGAAACTCAACGGACAGTATTTGAAGGAGAGAACCACAGCTGTGAAAGCCCACGGAAGCCTTCAAGTGCTAAGCAAGAAGTACCAGGGAAAAAGGGCAGACACCTGGACCAGGGCAATTTCACAGATGAGTGGGTGAGGTGAGGGGGGAGAAGCAGGAGCTGTTGCTGGCTTATACCCAAGTGTAAATTGCTTGTTTTGCCCTACAGCATTTTATGGTGCTGGGAAGCTTCTCTAGGAATCTCCTGTGGGACTAGACATGATAAAAATGTAAATAAGAGAAGCTATAATGCCACCTTGCACTCCAACTTCTGAAGAGGATCCGGAAGCCCCTTTCTTCAACTGCGTGACACCCCTGGGAGTCTAACTCGGTCACATGAGGTTCAGTGTAGTAGAGAGGAGAAAGTTAAGGCAACACAGGGCTATCACTGAAGAGGTGGCTTCGTTGTATTTAATTTTAAAAGGGGGTACACTCACTGGTTCCCTTTGTGCCATAAGTGGAAACAGAGAAGAAAACAGGCTTCAATAAGTACCCACCTCTCTCCAATGCAGCCACATGCATAATGACCAAAGATGCCCTTATCTACCAAGACTCCCGCTCCAGAATACAAAAGAGCAGTGCCCCGCCTACTTGGCTCAGACACATGCTCAGTCGCAACTACTCATGGGGTTAGAGGCCACCATCCACCCATACACCTGCTCTCACATGCACGAATCCTCCCCAACAGTCCCTCGACACACTGAAATCACTTACACATGCACTTTCTCCCGTCACCACTCACCTTCTTCCCCTTCCAGAACCAAAAGCTGCCCTACACCCGCCATTCAACAGAGGAGACTGGCACTCCTGTGCACAACCCGCCCCACCTCTCTCTCTTGCGTACTGATCCACTCGCTTCTTCAATCAATCCCCGGCATAAATACATGCACAGTGCATCCTGTCACTCATTCATGTTATTCGTGTGTGCTTTTTCCCATTCGAATGAACACTCAGGTGTAGATCTACTCCTTAATTCACTCATCCATGCTAATCAGACAAGTATCAATAAATCACCCCAGTACTCTGCTATAAATTCCAAAGCTTGGACATAGCTCCTTTTCAGGAAAAAGTGTCTACATCCCCCAATAAATTTTAACAACTATTTGTTTTCATATGGCACTTCGGCCAAGAGAAACCCTTCTTAACAACGCGATGACAGTAACACTCTGCTTTACCACCATATCACTATAAGAAGCGGCATAGAATTAGACAAATATCGTATGATCTCACCCATATGTGGAATTTAAGAAACAATACAAATGAACACAGGGGCAAAAAGAGGCAAACCAAGAGGCGGACTCTTAACTATAGAGAAAAAAAAACTGATGGTAAATCAGGGGGGAAGCTGTTGGGGGGAAACAGGGGACGGGGATGAAAGAGGATACTTATCATGATGAAAAAAAGAAAATTAAAAGACAAAGCTTTTTTTTTTTATGTTTACTTTTGAGACAGAGAGAGACAGAGCATGAATGGGGGGAGGGTCAGAGAGAGAAGAAGACACAGAATCAGAAGCAGGCTCCAGGTTCTGAGCCGTCAGCCCAGAGCCCGACGCAGGGCTCGAACTCACGGACCGCGAGATCACGACCTGGGCTGACGTCGGACGCTTAACCGACTGAGCCACCCAGGCGCCCCAAGACAAAGCTTTTTACAAAAGGTGACACGGTGGCACCTGATCAGGAGACCATCACACCGCAAAGCTGAGGTTTCTAGCAAAGCCACGCCAACATTTCTGTTCATTATCTGCAGGCTACTGATGCGGGTAGGCTAGGAGATTCAGCAGCATAAAAAATGAGGACGTTCCTGGAAAAATAATTGCATTTTCTCAATGAATTAGAAGGCAGATTTTACCAGCAGAGAGTGCTAGTTAGAGGAAAAGAGACTTAGGTTTGAGGTGAGAAAAGAGAGTGTGAAGTTATTTTGGAGTGGGAGAAAGTGAACGTAGTAGGAAATGCAGCAGGAGCTGGGCGGGACCAAGTCACAACTCGAGATCCGGGGCTGTGTCCTCACGGCTTGGTGCCTGCAGCCTGGAGAAGAACCGGAGTTGCCGGACTGCCTCGAGGAAGGCGGGACGTAGGCGGCTGCTTTCACTAAGGCTGGGCCCGGGCACCGCCGGGGGTCCCCTTTGCGTCCCTTCACCTCCCCCCCCCCCACTCTGCCAAACGTGGACGAGGCGACCATTTGTGCCCGGGCTTCAGCCAGCTTCGGGTGGCGCCTCCTTGCAAGCACATCCTGTCCCTGCTGCGCCGACGCGGTGGTCCACGAGCCAAGAACGACTTGCAACCCGGCAGTGCGGGAGACTAAACGGGGGCAGGAAAATAAAGGTTCCCCCCTGTTGTCTTTCAGCCCACAGTTCTAAGATACTTTTCAAGGCTCCTTAGAGGATTCTGGCATGATGAAGGATCACTCGCCCTCAGCAGCGCTCAACCCAATAACGTATCCTTGTATCCACTTTCCCTCCCTCCCTGTCCCATTCTCCTGGTCCCCAACTCCTGCTTCCCTTGGAGTCGCTTTCAAAACCGGAAACCAACAACAAACCAACCAACCGACCTCCACAGAAGTCTTTCCCTAAGGCTCTGCCTTCATGAGAGCTCGGTGTAAGATGACTGGTGACAGCAGCGGCTACAGCCGGGATTACGGATTTCAGCAAGGACCCCACTGCTGGGTGTGAGTGGGGTGGTCACACCTCCTGGCGTTTACCGGCACCACAAAGACTAAGGCTCTCTCGCCTGTCGTGGACTTGGGGGGGGGGGCAGGGGTGGAGGCAGCGAGTGAATATATCAGGTCGAGTGGTGGCTCTGTCAAATATCTGTAAGTCTTGGAAAAAGAAACCGGAAGGGTCAAGTCGGCCAACTATCAACTTGAGATATCCTGTGAAATCCAGAAGGCCTGCTAGGACATGTTTAAGGAGATGTGCGTCTCCTGCAGCCATAGGGCAGACTGCTGGAAACCAGACCCAGGAACTAACTGTAACAGTAGCAATGCTACAGAAGAGACTTAAGGCGCAATGTTGGAATGGCCTCTATGGGAAAACCCTAGTAAAAAAAAAAACAAAAAAAGAGCGGGGGTGGGGAGGCACCTGGGTGGCTCAGTCGGTTAAGCGGCTGACTTCGGCTCAGGTCACGATCTCACGGTTTGTGAGTTTGAGCCCCATGTCAGGTTCTGTGCTGACAGCCTGGAGCCTGGAGCCTGCTTCGAGTTCTGTATCACCTTCTCTCTCTGCCCCTCCCCAACTTGTGCTCTGTCTCTCTATATCTCTCAAAAAGAAGTAAATGTAAAAAAAAAAGCATGGGACCCTGAGACCCACAGGGGAACGTCTGGGTACGCAGCAAGGGAAGAGTTTTCCTACCATCTCCAAGGTGGCAAGACAAGCTTCTCTCCCATTGCCAGAGGAAACAAACTTGACCTTAGAGACCTTATCTGAAGCAGGTGCCTTTCAACAGGACTCCTGTCCTCCCAGATATACGCCCCTACCTCCCTCCACTCCCTCCAGGCCAATAACAAAAGTCAGGTCATGCACAAGTAGAGCTGGAAAACACAGCTCCTGGCAGGAGGCAAATAGCTAAGAGGAAACAGCTTACATACTGAAGGAAATGCAATGGAAAGACCTGGCCTATATAGATCTTCAGAAAGCAGAGAGCACATGTGGAAGTGGATTTTGAGGGAGCAAGAGAGGGATACAGAATTTATTGGCTCGGGAGCACTTACTTGTGAATTACAAGTCAAAGGTCTGGCAAAGACTCCTGGAGGCACTCCTGACATGCTCCTGCATGGGTGGCTTAGTGAATGAGGCAGTAGATGATGGGATGACCTTGGCAAAATATTGCAAAAGGGGCCAAAAGATGAGGGAGGTGGGAAAGTTAGGCTGGAAGGATTCTGTGAGACTGAGGATTGGTTACCCGATGTTCTGAGATGCATTTCGTAAGTAAGACTCTCCTAGAAAGGCCCAGTGGGATTAAGCACCAGCCCCCACCCAGGTCTATCAGCTCAATAATGCTCCTTTCATTGGCCTTCCTCTTCCCCTGCCTCAGCCTCCTTGTCCCTAATTTCTGCTCCCAAAGGTTGTTTCCCACAGAAAGTCCTTGTGCAAAAGACTAAGACAAGCTATTTCTGAGGAAACGAAATTATAAGCAAGCTAAAGAATCCTGAGACTGCTCCTGAACCTACCACGGACTCCAAAAATTACTGTCTAAATTAGTGCATTCTAGTAGAGTGTCTAAGTGGGTCCTCCAGAGATAATAAGTTCCTCCTCTCCTCTTCTCCCTTCACCTGAATCTGTAAATTAAGATGGCAGTTAAGGGCAAACGACTCCTTGAGACAGAACAATAACGCAAATATAACCACTGCAATCTCTTTGGCTCTGTGCAGACCAGAAGCCCCTGTGAACACACTTTTCCTTGGGCGTGACTCGGCTTCTCATTTCTCAGTACACTGTTTCCTCCATTGTCACTATCTAGCCTCAGGACAGCAGTGTCCCCTGGAGGGTTCAGATCCCCTTCTGGGGAAATCAAAGAGCCGATCAGGAATTAGTCACCAAACTGTGTCACTTTAGATACAAGGAAGAGAGGAAGAAGGAGGGGAAAGGAGCTGGGAGGGGAGGGGAGAGAGGGGGAGAGAGGGGAGAGGAGGGTGGGCAGGTGACTGGGAAGGGGAGGAGTAAGGCAGGAGGGGGAAGTGCTATAGTTGAGGGGAGTTCACACTTTTATTTAATTATCACAAGACATGTGCAAGTGTTCTGTCACGGAGATGAGGAAGCCAAGGCTTAGGGTCCCTGTTTTAAATAATGGATTCTTAAACTACACGGACAGCTAGGGGCTGCAGGTTGGGCCCCAGCATAAGCAAGAGACAAGACTTGACAGAGAAGGAGGGAAACCGATCAGATCAGATACACAGACGCCTGCAGGCTTCTGCCTTCTTATAGCTGGGATTTATTTTGATACACCAATTTATGGGGAAAAAAAAAAGAAAACTTCACAGAACTGGAATGCAGGCAACCAGAATATTTTCATTTTCCCTCTATTTAACAAGCAATGGCTGCCAAGCAAGCGCATGTGAAGCAATTTCCTGGGAGGAGGACCCGAAGGCTTGAGGAGAAGCACCGACCTCACTGGACCCTGAGTTCTGACAGTCCCCAGGACGAGGGAGCCGAGAACCAGCGTGGCCCTCTGGAATGGGAAGAGGCAGATCAGCAAGCCAGCTGCTGTTAACTACAAAATGAACTTAACAATGACACCCGCAGGCAGCTGGACCAGACCTGAGCTTCTTGTAAATCTTCCAATCGCTCTGCTTTGTGTCTGGAAGGTCCAAAGCGTGACAGCACCTCCCTCCACTTCCCTAAGATCTTTGCCCATGCATATCCACCTATGCCAATGCAATAGCTAATGTTTTATTACACTATATCCCTTTCTTGAGTTTCCTGCTGAAGTCATCATAACGCTGTGCCATTTCAGCGTTCTCCTTTTCGACCAGCCCTTTGTAAATTGTACATTCTTTCTCCATTTCCAGTAATAACTAAGCTTCAAAGGCTTATAATACCACGGAGCTGAAGGGACCTTTTTTTTTTTTTTTTAATTCAAGAAACAATTATATAGCATTTACCCTAGGCCACACACTGCTTCTTCACTTAAAATTATTAACTTATTGAATACTCATAACAATTCTAGAAGTTAGGTACAGTTATCCCCATTTTCTGGGAAGAGACCACTGAGGCTCAAAAAGACTAGATAACTCGATTTGGGTCAACAATTAAGTAGAAAGTGGAAGAGCCAGGATTTGAACCAGGCAACCTAGCTCCAAAATCTGTGCTCTGAACCTCGGGGATCATTTAACTCATTCCCTTCATTCTATTTTACTCTGTTTTCATTCCTTTCATTTCATAGAAGAGGAAACTAAGACACAAAGCAGCTAAGTGGCTTGTGCAAGGAGAAGGTAGCGTGTGGGCTGGCTGCAGGGCTTCTGATGCCCAGTGCGACGTTGCTGGCCGCGGTTCCAGCCGTATTCACCTGTAGGCTGCCTTCCAGTGGTGGTTCCCCATGAGTTCTTCAACTGATCTGTAGATTTACAATATCGCAGTGGAGCTTTATTTTACCAAGACTGCGTAGAAGAACATTTGGAATTGTGAGGATTTGCACCTACTCTTTAGGGGCTTTAGAATTGGGTAACACAAGTTCCAGAGCTTCCATAATTAGCCGTGAGACCACAGTATGCTCCTTTCCCTTTCTGTGAGGTCTATCTGGTATATGGGATGGTGTCCTACAACCTGTCAGAAGCATATAAATCCGGTTCTTGCAATAAGAATGGTGATCAGTCCTGTTAATAGCATAATGCTTTACCTATTATTTCTGCAGTTTGTGAAATGGTGACAAGCATATACACTCGGATGGTCATTGTTTCTCAACGAGGGAGGGTCTGGTGCAGAGATGACTGCTGGGGATGGGGAGGCTGTGGCTCAAAGCTGGGAAAGGCAAACCATGTTCCTGTTAACAGCTCTGAGTAATAGTGTTGTGAGGCAAAACGCAAAGCTGTTAATAAGGGAGAAACTGGGGCTCTATAGAAACATACCTCTGCATGTTCTCCTTCCCCTGGGCATGGGGTAGCATGCCTTCACCTACTCTTCCTATTAGCCCTTACTGTCACTTCACAGAAAAACCTCATGTAAAGCTGATTGCATCTGGTATATTGGCTGTTTCCTCAACCACGTCTGTCACTGGAGATTGTGTGTCCTTCAAGGACAGAAAACCCTGTCTTTTATTTCTATCTACAAAGCTAGTAGCATGGTTGGCACTCAGTAAACACGAGTTGAATGGTTAATGAGTGAATGATTTTTCAACTTGATTGAAATGCAACCATTCTGCTTTCATTCAGCAGCCGGGGACTCAGGTTGTCTTCTAAGAACAATGCACTAAGTAGCGCACCCCCCCCCCCCCGCCGGCCTTGACTATGTGTTGGGTAGGAGTAATACTGAAGCATGCGAGTCAATGCACTTTTCCTGAGTGGGAAGACATGTTGAGGTCTGGAACATTTTTAGATCCAGGTTTTGAGAACGGCTGTCCGATACTTTTCCAAGATGTTGTCAACCAATCATCAAAGGGTGCCCATAACTCCCTATGCATCAGAATGTGTCCTATACTCATTACAAAGCAAAACCAAAATCAAGTGTTTAAAAAATCTCAAGCTAGCATTTTGTCTTGTTAACACTTTAATCTCTAAGGAGACACTTAGAGCTGTGTTTTTTGGTTTCAGAGACAATTTTAAGAAAGGAAATGTGGAGCAAAGGCCCAGAGAGGGAGGATGCCAATTCATACATTTTTTGTGTGTGCTTTAATATTGAGAATATTGAGGATTCTTTAATGGCAGAACGCAAGCATAAACTTGGTAGGTCTCCCACAGCACCTCGCACTGCCTATGCACACAGCCTATGCTCAGTTAAAATGGGATGGATGGGTGGATAGATGGACAGAATATAATTTTCTATTGCTACCATTACCAACAATCCCCTGTAAACTAGCATAACTCTGGTCAGTATATCCAAATACCCTACCTCTTTCTTACCCATCATTTCTCTTTCTTGACTTTCTTCACACATAACTGATATCTGATATTGGCATTCAGGAAAAAACAAAAACAAAAAACCAAAAAAACCCTGTCTCCCTCATCAGCCAACAGTAAAACCTCTACATACATAAGGGTCTTCTCACACAAGTCAAAGAAAAAAACGCAGTGCTATTTTCATTGGGGTGCCGGTCTCCATCTGAGGAAGAGGTGAAGTCAGCAATGTGGTTAAAGTCTAAGACTGATGTTTTGTTTTTCCCGTCATTTATTTGGCACTAGCTATCCTGTGCTTCAAAACAAGAAACCAAAACACGCTAACAATAACCTAACATTCACTCCCTGCATGGCAGTGAGGGCTCATGTAAACCATTCCCAGGGAGTCATGTCATAACTCTTTGTCCCAAATAACTCACTGCCATCCCTACAGCTGCCTCTGGCTGCTTGGGTCACCTTTACCCATGTCCAAACTCAATCTCCGAGACCTTCTTTCCTTCTGTCCCTCCCATTTTTGGGTGGTTCTCTGTCTGCCCTCAATTATCAATCACGAAGATTTCCAAGGCCAGATTAATTCTTGGGCCGGAACTAGCCAATTCGTGGAGAGACCATCTTGGAGGAAGAGGAGAGGAAGAGCTTTAAGGGGAGACACTTGAGGAGGCCAGGGAAAGAGAACAGTGCCACATGAATTATCAGAGGAAAAAGAAACATGGGAGAAGTACAACAGAACATGTTAGAAGGGACTATTTCCCAGATCTCTTGCTCATTCCAGAACTTTTCAGAAAATAAATAGCTGAAGACAGGGAGAATGTGTTTGGGGAAAGTAATCCTATCTTCTGTGACAGGATTCATTTTGTTACTGAAGGGAAATAACCTATGAGGAGGGAGAGACAGAAAGAAACCAGGAGTAGGGTGGGCGAGACAAAGAGGAAGACATATGGGGAGGGGGGTGGGAGGAGAGAACATGGTATGCAGTGGGAACACTGTTGGAAACATGAGAACCGCCCCCAGAAAGAAAATGCCAGCATCTCTGGGCAAAAATCTAAATTGTCAGCACATGCATCTTTGCTCTCAGAAATATACACTTTTTTTTTCTCTCTCTCTCTCAGGATGACTCCCCATTCCAACATCAGTAGAACAGTTCACATCAAGAGACTAAGATCATTTCATTCCTCTCATCGTATAGCATTTCTAGGCCCATCCCTCAGCTTTCCTCACAAATGTGCAATCGCCATGCTTTAGGCTAACCAGTGCTGGGAGCCTGTGGCGAGGAAGATTCGAGAGCAAGTAGCTGTCCAGATTTCATCAAGATTTAGGTCTTACAGAACTTTAGTGGAAGAAATATGTCCCTCTTGGAAGGAAAATACAATCTTCAATGCATACACCTTATAAATACAGTTTTCCATTTAATTCTCAGTTGTTAATGTCAATATGAGCAGGGAGAGTAAAAAACAAGAACAAAAACAAAAGGTAATAAGCAATGAGCACTTTCTTTGTATCCGGCCTCTGCTAAGAACTTTGCATACATTCTCATTTGACCAGCACAAAAATAACACGTAGCCGTTAGTGTTAACTCTGTTTTTACAGCTGAAGATGCTCAGAGGGATTAGGTAACTTGGCCAAAGCCACTAGGCTGACAGGTATAGCGGCCAAGATACCAAGAGACCCCTCTGGCTTCTGATATTGTACAAAGGGCCCTAATTTCACTTTGCTGACAGTGAGCATTAATAAGCACCTTCCCCACCAACCTTTTCCCATACCTGGTAATAGAAGAGAATGCTTACATCCTTCCCTTCCCTTTAATTCTTTCCCTAGGCTGTTTAAAAAACAATAAAATGATTAAAAAAAAAATTAGGCAATGGACCTGAATAGTCCAAAAACAAATCAATCCTCGATTGATGGTAGTTAATGGTATAAAAGAGGAAATAAAAGATATGGATAGTCCACAAATGTCTGCCCTCTCCACCCCATTTGACACTATTGACCCCTTTTCCTTTCTTAAAAGTCATTTCTTTGGACTTCAGTAACCTGCCCCTTACAGAGCTGACCACGATCCTCCCTCCACCTCCACCAGGCCGGTGACCTTTGCTGAATATTCTGCCCCCTCCTCCCTTCCAACTGTTGTGGGTGGCTCAGGAGGAATCTCACTTTGCTTTTCTCTGTATACTCCTCTCCTGAGAGAACTGATCTTTTCTCAGCTGGCCACTGGCAGTCACATCAACACTATGCTGATGAATTTCAAACCCATAACTTCACATTCCAGACCATACAGCTGTAGGCACTTCGAGATCTCCTCACATGTCCAGCCCTCCGCTCAGAATTTAACACATCTTCCGTGAAAAACGAGTTCCCACTTCAACTTATCAAATTTCATTGATCCATCACCATCCTTTCTATCTCAAAACTGAAAAGCCAGCTTTGACTAGTTTATCTCCTCTATTATCCCTATATAGGATACTACCAGATCCTAAAGAAGCAGACTTCAAAATTCTTTTGCAGTCCCTGAGACCACCAACACCCTGGCCCTTGTCACCTTGCATTTGGTGACCCACCTTTGGGTAACCCTTCCCATTCCTTCATATAGTGGTACACGATTAATCTTCTTAAAAATAACCATTTTATCATGGCTTTCCTATGGCTACTTCCCAGGATAAGGTTAAATGACATTACCCTACCTTTCATGGTATTCCATGACTTACCAGTTAGTAGTGACACTCATTTAGTCCAAGCCACGGATTCAAGAACTAAGTATGCTGTTTCATAGAAGGATCTAAAGGGGACAGAGATGCCAGTGGTGGCTATTTCAAATCCTTTACAAAAACATAACATAGAATAATAGCTAAAAGCTGATGTAATCCTACCTTTTACTGATGCTTGCTCTTTACCACACTTTTGGGGGGATGGGGTGAGGATGAGACTTCGAGATTACAAATGACTAGATTAAGGTCACATGATGAGATGCCAACTCCCGATATGGTGCTTTTCCAACTATAGGATGTTGCCTTTCAAAAAATCAACTCTGTCCCACTGTAACCCCCACACTTATTTTTCATTACCTGTCTGTAATTCCATTCAGGTTAAGCTGATCCCCACATAACCCTCATATGATCATTCAGTGTCAAGTGTCAAATCCAAATCTTCGTTCACGCGATCATTCTCACTTAGAAAAATGTCACCTTGCTTGGATCTCTACATTCCACATTCCTCAAAGCCTAGGTCAAGTTCCACTGTCTCCAATTCCTCCACAGTGTTTCAGGGCTGCAACTTCAGCCCACATAGGCAACATTCCTTGACTATGGCATATGAACTGTACTGTCCATTTGAGGCATTTCGTCATATTCTGTCCTGCACTTTTAGTCAACATTTTTGTGTGTGCAGGCTTTGCTTCAACTAAAATCAAATTCTGAAGAGAATCAGAACATGTCTCTTCTGCTGTGTTGTCCTTCACACTGAGTACAGCTCTGTGCACAGAGTAGGTGCTGCACTATTTGTTGAAAATATAAGGAATCTAAGAATAGAACCTGAAACAAAGTCTTAAATAGATAATCCAAAGGCCCAGAGGAAATCAAGTCTTATATAATCCAAAGCTTAATTTTACAATTAGCTTAAGTTAATTTACTCATTCAACGAATATTTAATGAGTGCCTGCTCTGAGCCAATTAAAGTGCTAAGCATTAAAATGCAACGGTGTGTGAGACCGACGCATTGCTGCCAACATGGAGCTAATAGTCTAGTCAGAGGAAGACGCAAACATCAAACAAATAATTGTGTGTGTGTGCGTGTATGTGTGTCTGTATAATTTATCTGGAGCACTGAGTAGGGAAAACGGGGGAAACAGAAATATATTTTACTATAGAATCAGTAAAATCAGAAAATTGATTAGATTCAGGGGTGAGGGAGAGGAAAGAATCAAAGAGTACTTGTTAATTTCTAATACATGTAACTGGAAAGATACACATACCATTCCCCTGAGATGGAGAAAAGTACTGGAGGGCAGGGTTTATGTGGTTATATCACAAAATTCAACTCTGGCATGGGGAACAGTTCCATTAGGAGAACCCGATCAAATAAGAACAGCTGACAAGAAGTAGTCTGAGGCCCATATCCTGACCTTGACCCCACTCATCTTCAGGTGGATTTCTTAAAAACGTAAACACTCTAGGGGCGCCTGGGTGGCGCAGTCGGTTAAGCGTCCGACTTCAGCCAGGTCACGATCTCGCGGTCCGTGAGTTCGAGCCCCGCGTCAGGCTCTGGGCTGATGGCTCAGAGCCTGGAGCCTGTTTCCGATTCTGTGTCTCCCTCTCTCTCTGCCCCTCCCCCGTTCATGCTCTGTCTCTCTCTGTCCCAAAAATAAATAAACGTTGAAAAAAAAAATTAAAAAAAAAAAAAAAAAAAAGTAAACACTCTACCAAAAATTAGTCCTGAGAAGAGGAAGGCAGATCCCAGAAACTCAACCCAGAATTGGGTAACTAGACTGTGAATACCTGCAGGTTAGTGTTTGCTGAGGCAGGGAGAATAGAAAATAAATCTTTTCAATCAAAGAAAATCAAATCTGGCCCATTTATTTTCTTTATCAAGTGAATCAAAAGCTTGGCTGAACGAAAAACTACAAGTAATCTGTAAAAGGACTGCTCCCAGTATTTTGTGTATCCGTGCAAAAGGCAGGCTAACACAGGGGCCCCCACTCTCCATTCCCTTTCTGGTGCTGTCGGCTGGTGTAGAACAGTGTGCTGGGAAAGACGCCAAAGTTCTGGATTCAAAACCTATTCAAACTACTTCATTGATCAGAGGGTTGGAAGGAAACCTATAAGTTCAATACCTCATAAAATCAAAGAATCAAAGGACTCTGGAATCAGAAGGAACATAGGGCTCATCTCTTCCAAATTCTTTCCAAGCAAGCACCCATCCTAAGACCTTATTTTACAAATGAGAACACAGAAGTCTGGAAAGGTAAAATGACTTGTTACACAGCTAATGAGTAGCAAAGCTGGGAACAGAGAACCATGTTTTCCTGCCTCCCAGCAGATTACCTCTTCCAGTTCATGGACCACAGTGGCTGGATGGGAAAGAGAAGGGTTTGGTCTAGAAAAGTCATCCCTTTTGGAAAGCAACAGGAGAACAGGTTTGGAGGTCAGGAATTTGATATCTGGGGAGGTGGAC
This sequence comes from Lynx rufus, assembly GCF_022079265.1. Classification (NCBI taxonomy): domain Eukaryota; kingdom Metazoa; phylum Chordata; class Mammalia; order Carnivora; family Felidae; genus Lynx; species Lynx rufus. The sequence goes on from NW_025814889.1 coordinate 47,648,983, forward strand.
TGCCATGCCAAATTTCAATTTGGCTAAAAGAAGTCCCCACAGGACACTAATTACATGAGTAAAATGATCCTAATGAAATCTGAAAATTATAAATGTGATAGGGAGTAAAATACTTTTTGCGACATTAGAGAGACACGGAGCAGCTTGTTCTAGGAATCCGGGCACAAGCTAACGAGGCCAGTGGATATGGAAGCAGAGAGGACAGATGGACGTAACTTAGAGGCCATGCAGGAGTTACCGGGGTTTGACTGATGGTATAAAGAAAAGGAGTAAAGGGCAGTGAGGAATCATCTCCAAGTATGTCACCGATTATAGGGCAAAAGACCAGGTGAGTGCTCTCTGCACATAAAGCAGATGTTGAAAACTGGTTCAAAGCCTACTTTTTTACTGCCAATGAATCAGAAAAATCACCTTCACGTGAAGGATAGCATACTTAATTTTTAAAAACGAATATTCACTTTTTCACTCTCTGTGCACAAGCCCCACCTTTCATCTTTATTGATTCATTCACGTTTTCATTCAATAAAACATGTAGAAGCCTTCTGCGCAATGAGTCCTGGGGTAGCTACAAAAGACATTCCCAACCTTAGACGCTCCCCGATATACTTTCAAAGTTGAGCCGCTTGCACATCTAAGTGTTATAACAGAGGTATGAACACGGGGCTACGGGAGCACAAGAAAAGAATGACTAATTCTGCCTAGAATTGTTAAGAGAAGGCTCCATAGGAGAGAGGACACTTGAGTCTGAACTTTAAGGACATTCATGTATTCACTGAAAGAGAGAGCATTGGTGAGAATAGCCCATGCAGATACATAAAGTAGTAGAAAATGGTCACATTTAGAGAATGGCCAGTTATGTTTTCTGAAACCGTTGCTGGATCACAGCAGAGTATGTTGGGGCACGGTGGAGAGTTGGAAGAGGGACACAGATAAGCCCGATCATGAAAGTTGGGCCCAGATATTCAAAGGACTTTTATGGCTTGCTAAGGAATACACAGCTCATCCAGTGGATAAAAAGGAGCCGTCGGAGATTTGTGGGAAAATGAGCTTTCTGCTCTAGATATCCAATTCTTCATTCTTCACGGCATACTAAAATCTATTTAATTCAGTAAGTCATGGGCTACAACTCCTTCCTCATTCCCATTTTGATTTGAGAAAGACTGCATTAGCCACTTTCGGGTCTTCAAGGACAATGTCTCCATCCAAAAAAATACAGATGCCCAGGTGATGGGTTTTTCATCATCCAAGGCAACCACCAGACATCCTCTTCCTGGAAGATGCTGGCTGGGGCTGTTGTCATGCTTTTGGAACCGATGTCTGATCAGGCCCCGGTTCTTTCTCCTTTGTAAAGGAAAGCACGATTTGTTTGAGGGATCTTGAGCACGCACCCCTCCTTCACCCTGAATTAAATTCACAAAAGCAGAGTTTTCATTTTCTTATCAAGGCACGACACTGCCACGTTAGGGCAGATTGTCCTCCTGTTGTAACGCTGTCCTTCCATCCACAGTATCTCTACTCTGTTAGGATGGACCACCTGCATGTTCTGGGGCTCTGACCGGGGGCTCAGCACCTAGGCATTTCAGGATCATGCCCTGCTCTTTATTCATTTCTGCAGGGTCTCCTTCCCCTCAGATAGGCCCCATTCCTTCTTTAGGTCTCCTGTCAATTTCTTTTTTTCATTTTTTTTTATAGACACATTTCCCTGCTGCTTACTAATAACCAGAGTGACTGATTGGACAGCTGGTACAATCAAGTGTGGAGAAGCAGGATCTTTTCCCAGTGCTCAGAAGGAATGGAAGAGATAGGCATTTTTTTTTTTTTTTAGAAAAAAAATATAAGCTCAAAATCTGAAGCACGTGTCACGGCTAGGGCTGACAGACTTAGCATGTGTGTCCTTTAAACGGGACCCAAAGGATTTCAAAGGCTGAATCAAATGCTGTACTTGCTTTCTTTTCCCACTTTCCAATTTTACCTTTGTGACAGAAAAAGAAATATGCCTCAGTCTTCCTGATGACACTGAGATACATGAACTATCATCTCCCACAGTAAAGGGGGGAAAAAGCCACCAGGTGACCACTCAACTCTCGGATGTACCCTCGGCTCCTCCAGGAAAGCACATGGATTTTCGGGGTCACCCCTTTGACTTAGCACAAGAAGCATGGTGGGAAACACAGTGAGATGCTCTGGAGAGATTAACTATTGTGTCCCTTCCCTTCACTGCCGGGTTCTTAACACGACACCAAACAGCCAGGAGGAAATGAAGTTGATATCACTTGAGGTGAGATGAAAACAATGCCAGGAAGGGAAAGAACATCCGTGTAAAGAAAAGGGACACTAAGAACGGCCATGCCTCTCAGGCACTAAGATTCACAGGTCCATAATTGTTTGAGGTCTGCAGTATAGTAGTGATGCCTTTCATCCACCCTTCACCTCCAATGCAAGACCGAATATGGCCTTGTGTGCCCCCGATATGAAATCTAGAAAAATCTCTAGATGCTTTGAAACAAACAGCTAAACATGTGATCTGACTTACAGCGCCAGTCATTGGGCATATGCAAAACAAGGATTTGACTGCCTGCATAAGACATTTTCAATTCAACCTTGAGGAGCCAGCTCAATATTAGAACATGCCTTGTTGAGCCCAAAAGAGGAAAATGCATTGTGCAGCAATTAATAAATGTTTCTTAATAGTGATTAGTTCCTCCCTCATGTTATGCTATTGTGAAGAGATGCCAGAAAGCTCCATATAATAGCTCAGATCTGGAATCTGGAGTCTGGGGAAGAACAAATGTTTGGGACTCATTCTCTCCTGCTCACTCAAGGAAGCTCAAGTCTGATGGCCGTAAGGACAGGAGGCAAAAGGCCACCTGTTCAGCCAGGAAGGCTAAACTGTGGGATAACTGTTCCCACAGTTATAACTGTGGGAGAGATGGCTGGGTAGGTGGAAGACAGGGGTTAAAAACAATGATAAGAATCACCGAATAATCACCTACTTGGAAAATGTGTCTGCAGATTCTGCCACGGTTCTTACAAATCACAAAGAGCTTTAATAACGATAACGCGGTACTTCTCTTCTCTCTTATTTCTTTGGACAAACAGGAAGTTTCCTATGCCATGCAAAGTCTTTAATCAGATGGATGGCATTGCTCTCTTATACAAAATTATGCCCTTCCTTAATACAATTCCAAAGCTATGCTTTGGCTTACCCTCTCTTGCTTGTTCACAGCAGCCAGAACCCCAATAATGCCACACTTTATCAAACCACCTGCAACCCCCTGCCAGAACATTATCAAGCCCAATTCAATTGGTTCCCCTGAAGGAGGGCTCTCCCGGACTCCAGGTAAGGGTTGTGAGACGGAGGCGGCCCACCGTTTCTTTTCTCACCTTGGCCCTCATCCTGCGTCTTCCTCATTCTAAACTGTTTTCCCTTTTATTTCGTTCTGTGGCACATTAGGGAGCAATTCCATTAACTGTAATAACAGTGTAGTAATACAAAGAACATCATTTTCTAGTGTTAATAACTTTCATTTTCAAACCACTTGTACGCTCCAAAATTTAGCAAAGCATAAATTTCTCAAGGCTAGCAGGCACCAAATTTGGAGCTTTAAAGTTCTGTTTCCTTGGGGTTTGTAATCAATCTATGTACAGAAGAATTGGAATGCCATTTAAAGTCAGATTTGATGCTCACGCTGCTAGCTTTACTAATGGAAACTCATCTCTGTGCATAAAATAGAAACACGGAGCGTTGGCAAAAGGACCAAAAACCATATGAGGAAATCATGACCACCTGGAAGAGGATCACCACTGGTGAGATGTCTATATCCTATCCCCTTCCAGAATTTGAATTTCATAGCACTAACAGGGATCCCAACTTTAGATTGGTCATCAGGAAAGAACCAAAGGAAAGAATTCTTTCATTAGCATCACGTTCAAATTTATGCAGAACTATCACTGCGTTCCATCTTATTCTGGTCACTGGGACCACAAAAGTGACAGCGGGGTCGAGAACGGCGATCTGCAACCCTGGCTACCCCTTTACTATCAACTTGGGAGCTTTTAATAGATGTCACTTCCCAGGCCCCTACCCACCTCCCATCCCACCAAATCAGAATTTTGCAGGGTGGGGCCATGAGATCTGCATAGTTTCTTAAAGTTCCCCAGGAAATTCTAACCACATGGTCAGGACTGAGATGCACTGACACTGGGAACTGAAGACAGCACGGGAGTAGTCAGCACATTCACACTTCCCTGAGGTTGTTGAATCAGTGATACATTTTAGAAGGCTTCTTTATCTGAAAAAGGAAAATGTTAACTTCTGACGATCAGAGCAAACATACTTTGTTTGAATTACCTCATTTGTCATCACTACCTCTCCCACCCAGCTTCCCTGCAGCAGCTAAGTGTTCGTGGGATGCGGATCTTATTTCCCCGGCAAGACCGTGAACTATTAGACGGTTCTCCACAGTCTCGGGCACACAGTAGGTGCCACCTGGTTTGTTACTGGTAGCCAACGAGAAAGATTCTGCAGAAAGCTGACCATGTGGAGAGCGTTTCAGAACACACAAGTGTTCAACTCTTCTAGCAGGGTTAATTTTGGACTTGGGCTGAATGATCGGAGAAGGAAGCACTTCCCTGAGGATTGTGCCGCTAGAGGCCGCTCTGAACCAGATCCTTGCTAAGTGGCTTTCCGAAGTACAAGCACATCCAAGGGAAAGAAGGCTGCTGAGTAGCACAGGGAGTCATGGCAACATCAGGGTTCCTAATTTTAAACTTGTAGGTGAGCAAGCACACAAAGTGCGTGTGTATACCTGTGGGGGAGGGGATTCTGGTATATTTCCAAAGAATATTCTTCTGAGGTTTTGAGTTTGCAGGTGGCTAACAACCTATGACCATCAGATCAAAGAACTAAACTAGAATCTGTTCTATTAAAATGGTTTTTTTCTCTTCCTTAACTCTGTTATCTTGTTCTCCACCAGAAGGGACCGTTTATGGCCTCGTGTCCAGAAGTACCGGGGAATTTTTGATACTTTTAACCATCATATTCTGAAATTCTGATCTTTGTTTCTTAGACTTGTTCTGCTAGCCTCTTCGACGACTCATATGGTATTACAAGAAAAAGAGGTCCAAATCAGCAAGTTAAAAGAAGTTTCTCTGGATGTCCACACTCCTCATGAGGCCAAATGGATGATGTATATTGTCTGTATCCCCACCATCTAGCACAGGATCCAGAACATGGAGTCAACATATCTAGTGAACGTGTCACTAATTCAACTACCAGTGGATGGAATATTGTGAGGCACAGAAGAGCAGCCCCCCCCCCGCCCCCAGTATATTTTTTTCACTCCCACGGGCATCATTTTTACTTTTCTCCAATCACTGGCTACGTTTCAGCCTTACACAAATCCAAACTTCTCCCGCTTGTCAAAAATGAATAGTGGCCCTGGAGGACATTTGTAAATCATGACAGAGGCCAAGGTCTTGTTTTGTTTTATTACATGTCCTTGACAGTATTTTCAATGGGTCTGTAACCTCCAGGCACTTCAGCAGATTTTAGAACAGAAAGTCAGCTCTCCCTTCAGTTCCAAGGGACTTTCAGGTCTACAAAGACTACAAGTTGCTGTTGTCCCAGATGTGGGCTAGAGGACTTCGGAATATATGGGAATAACGAAAAATTAATCATCCTTTCCAATCCGAAAAGGAACGCAGAAGCAAGATACAGCAAGGCCGGTAAACAGAGATGCGACGCACTTCAGGACAGATGGAGAAATAAGCAGGCTCAGACTGGGACATCCCTACCACGCGTGCACTGGACGCTGTTCCCAGAGTGATTCTGGATTTATCATGGCTTCAGGACAGGAATTCAGCAGAGGCCAAGAAGGGAAACTTTATTACAAAACCACCCTGTCCCTCTGGCTAATGGTGTGTTCACATAGGTCCCAGTCCTGCCTAACGGACTTCACCTCCCATCTCTCTCCTTCTGAGAGATGGCTCTCAGAAGGGTGGACAACATGGGGCAAAGTACACCTGGAATCCATAAACACTTGAGTTTGAAACCCAAGTAAAGTGGGCGAGTGACTTAAACTTCCTGGATCTCAGTTTCTTCCTCTGAAAAATGGAAGTAATAATGCCTCTGTACAGTACATTTTAAGATTCAATAAGGCCTTATAAAGCACTTGGCACATAGTATTCACTCAATAACCTTTTTTAAAGTAAATTTTCTAAATTGCTGAAGCTTAGTATTTTTAAGTACCAAGCTTTTTCTTGATTATAGGAAGCCGTTTAAATGGAAAATTTTAGAAAGGTATTATAGAGTTCTCTGACTTCTTAAACCAAAGATAATCAATATAATTTAAAGCTCTTAATAATGACCTAACAATGACTATGCTATTCTTTATACAGGGCTGCCTTAAAGGGGGTATATGCTTCCTGGGGAGTACACGGCAGTTTGCCCCCAGTGGTCTTAGACAAGTGTTCCTTTCATGGTCTTCTGCTGGGGTTTTCTAGTACTTTATACACTTCATCATTCTACTTGTTATTTCTTAATGCTGCTAGCTGGCCTGAATGATTCCCATCATGTTCATCATTTCTAAGCTGTTGTCATCTGGGAGATCAGATAAGCAAATATCTCAGATAGCACTGGTTGCCTACCGAAGTTATATCCTTGACCACCTCTCTGGTTAACAGAACTTTGATTTTTAACTGGGCATCTTACCGCCCAGGTCAAAAACTAAACTTGTCAGCTTCCCTTGCAGCTAGCTGTGGCCATTGACTGATTTCTGACCAGTGGACTATAAGCAAAGTATGGGACTTCTAGGTAACTTCCTTCAAAAGAGCTTAGCCTCCTTCCTAGCTGTAATCTGTTGCTTGAAACTGGAGTTCGGCAGCCATATTGGGCATGGGGGTGAAAGCCACACCCCACAAACAAAAACGTTGAAAGGTAGCAGGGATCCAGGTCCCAGCAATCATGCAGCTACCATACCAGCTCTGGACAGACTGCCTAATTATGTTTAGTAACCTGTTTAAACTTGGGTAGAGACACTGCATGCCATGTCTAATGTAACTGACTCCACAAGCTGCTTCTTAGGAGTACGTACAAAGGTAGAGTAAATGAACTTTAAGCTAACATAAACCACGTTTACTTTAGGACAAGAATTTCGTGCCAGTGATTTTAGTTCAAAGCCCTTTTCTGCTTTCTTCATGGTTCTTGGTTATGCTCTGGATACATAAGGCTGCTGCCTGGGTCACCTCTCCTCTCCCAGGTAGCAGAGGGAAGACTATGCATGGACGCATGTGCAGTGGGTAACAGAACAGTGAGAATAAAGACCCTGGGTAGCCTATGGGGTCACGATTTTACGTCCCAGGCTACAACACACACACACGTACACAGATACCTAACTTTTTCTCTAGTCAATAACGAGAGCAATTTGACATATTAAAATTTATGTAGTAAACCACATTATCACATTCTATTGTGCTATTTTTTTTTTTTTTTTTTTTTTTTTGCCTAAACAAAAACCCTTGGTAGAGGTTTGTTCAAGGAGGGGGGGGGGGAAGTGGGGGAGAGTGTCTGGAAATACCCCTGGAGAAAATGGAAAGGAAGTTAAGTATCTGAGTCTTCTCTATGCAGTGAATATAAGAAGCCCTCACATGTTTGTAGTGATGATTCAGTGAGATTATATAGACGAAGATTCTCTGTAGGAAAATGGTCACTTTTATGATCCTCCCGATTAGCCAGTGTAATGAACTTGAAGTTTGTGATCATCAGCCCTTAAGTCAAACACGAAGTGTATTTTGACACACATCCTCATCTGGACTCCTTCTGGGAGCTCTTTCAGGGGATTGTGAAAAGAACTGCTTAGCAGGAATATAACATCGTCACAGCGCGGCTGCCATGGCTTTTTCCTGTTGCTTCGTCAGGAAGAATCTTTCCTTTAGAAAAAGACGACATTTACGGATTTCTTAAAAGTATGTAGAACCACTTGACGATGGAGCGTACCTCCTTTGCCCAAACAATGAACGTGCTGGGATTCTTAGCACCCATCCTTACGCTCATGGGGACTTCAAAAATGGAATTTAGACTGGAAGGAAATACCTTGTTGGTATTCACAGAGCCAACTCCAGGCAAGCCATTCCAAAAGGTTCCTCCCAACTTCTATCCCATACACAACCCTTCTCAGGTGATCAACTAAACAGTCTCGGTGGTAAGAAGAACTGGGGAATCTGGTATGTAAAAGCGTTTTTATCTAGTTCTTCTGATACGCTCCTCCATCCGACAGATGTAAATGTACACGCGTGAATAGGTGCTCTGTGGATGGAGAACACACGCACGTGAATGTACATGCATGTGCATGCGAGCACTCCACATATGGTCCTTGGTGAACATTGGCAGTCAAAGGCAGGAAAGGCTTTAAAGCTTTTAAAGGAAAGCTGGTGAGAAGAGAGGGACAGCAAAAGATCAATGAACAGAACAACCCCATCGAGAAAGAGATGGGAAAGAAAGAAAGAAGGAAGGAAAGATGGGGGGTGGAGTGAAGCAGTGATGAATGAGGAGAAGAGAAAGCCCGAGCAGCGATGGAGGCAGCAGGCAGCCCCCGGCCGGCTGCTGCTGCTGGAAACCGGACAAGGGGGAACAGATTTCAGCAGCGGGGAGCTCTAATCTGTCAGCAGCGGCTCCTTCATGTGTGACCAGCCAGCCCAGCTCGGGGACTGGTGCCAGTCTGGGCACGCTAACGCTAACCCCACCAGGCCCTCCCGGAAGAGAAGGAGCCACTGGGAAAAACCGTGAAAGTCGAGGGAAGGTTCCTCTGCCTCGGCTGCTGCCGCCACCACCCTCCTGGCTTCTCCACAGGCCCCTGTCTGTGGGGCTGGTTCAGACCCCTCAGCAGCCCCTCGTGAAGGTCAGTCATGCTGAGCAGCCCACTCCTTCCAAATCCTCATCGGCCACATCAGGTCCTGGAGAACTCTCTCCCCAGGAGATGACCACCTACGTACGCCCGACAGCTCCACTGGAGAGGAGACAAGAGATGGGCTCCAACCTGGATCTGTTTGAAATGCGTGAGGTCTTCTCTAGAGGCAAAAGCCACAGAACTATCTCTGCTCTCAAGAAGCTCATGTTAGGCTGACCTTGGCCGGCTACGGTCCAGCCTCCACGCAGGCTTCCAGCCCATATCTGTAACCATAAATGACAGCACTCTAGCTTTCTGGCAACTCGCCTCCATCCTTTACCTCCACCCAGCCAGCCTTTATTCTCTGGTGGGAAGAGAGAGCAGATGGAGAAATGACTCCCACTCAATTCCTAAATAACGCCAGCTTCAATTCCCATTAACTGTGAATTTGCACCCTTGTCTGGGTGAGAACCAGGGGAGCAGGAATCGTGGGGCTATTGCCAGCCCAGGGCAAAGGCTAACGGGACAGGCCTGGCTGCCTGCCAGCCCTTCTGAGGACCCAGTCAAACAGGCAATGCGCTCTGTGAAGAGTGTGGCTCCTCCCTTCAGGACACCTGGGTCCTGTCCTCACCCCACCTCCAACAGACAAGCGACCGCCCTAAGCCTCTGATCCCACATTTGTAAAATCATTCATCATTCTACCACCTATTCTGTGAGAATACATGTATTAAAAGGGTTGGATTAGAGGAGCACCGAGGACCTTTCCAATTTTGATTTTTAAGGGAAGCAAAAGGGCTCTTTGAGCTTGGTTAATGTGCAGCAGAAGGAGAGGCTGAAGCCCGATCCCTGAGGTAGGGCCAAGCCAGATCCTGACATCACATAGCCTAAGCTGGGGGGGTCCCTGGGCGTCATGTCTCTTAAGAACATAAAATGAGGACAGTGCTTCTTATCTTCATTCGTGCTTTTATCTGCCAAATATTTATCAAGCGCCTATAATGTATCAGGCATCGTGCTGGGAACACGGAGGTTAAAAAACAAAATCCTGCTCTCATGAAGACTGAATTCAACTAGGAGGACGAAGACAACAAAAATACTTAAGAATAAAACGTGTATGTCAGATAAGGGCTACCAAGAAAAATGAAGCAGGGGACAGTGAGCTCTTGGGAGGGTGGGCATACAGCTGTCCTTTTAACGGAGGGATAAGGAACATCTCCCGGAGACATGTGCATGGGTCAGGATTTTTGCAAGGATCGTATCAGGTAATCGCACAAGGTCTGGTGCGCAGGACATACTCAGAAAGACACCAATGCCGGACTTACTAACCCCCACAGGCTGGCTGCCAGGGGGGCTACTTTTGAGCACAGACTTATGACTCCTTAACCCTTACCATTGCCACCAACCCACGTCCTTTCTGAGGCAGAATCTGCCATTCAGAATGGGGTCCGTTTTCTCCACTGAGAGCCTCTGCCCTCTGCTCTTTCTTCTTTCCTCTCTGAGACCATCCTATTCCTTCCCATAGACCATGTACCGCCCGTGTCTTCTCTCCCAGCACAGACGTGATCTTCTCCCACCTCACACTTGTCCTCCAGGAAATGGGATTCTTCTCCCATTCACTCTCGCTTTACCCCCTGCCCTCTCCTCCTCCAACTGTAAACAGTTTTTTTTTTAATTTTTATTTTTTTTCAACGTTTATTTATTTTTGGGACAGAGAGAGACAGAGCATGAACGGGGGAGGGGCAAAGAGAGAGGGAGACACAGAATCGGAAGCAGGCTCCAGGCTCTGGGCCATCATCAGCCCAGAGCCCGACGCGGGGCTCGAACTCACAGACCGCGAGATCGTGACCTGGCTGAAGTCGGACGCTTAACCGACTGCGCCACCCAGGTGCCCCCAGTTTTGTTTTGTTTTTTTAAAGGAGGAAGAAGAAGAAGAGCTGGGCGGAAGGGGATGAGGAAGAAAACAGAAGAAAGAGGAAAGAAATACCAACTAGGTCACGGGTATGTTTTAAATTTTACAAGCCAGCCTCAGAATTAAACAGTGATTGTGGGAAGAATCACGTAGCGGTCCGCAGGTTAAGTATTTGCGAATGCTCTTCACAGGTTTGAATTTCAGGGAAGGAAGCAAAGATCACTTACTGAACTGACTATACATCTGATAGGAGAATATGGAGGATGAGAAGAAAGCGGAAGAGTCTGAATAATCCTCAATTTAGTCATTCTTCCATGGACAGTTATAGCACTGAATAGATCTTTTGGGAGGGTTATTACATTCCTCAGTTATTCCTTCTGCCCTCCAATTTCTATCTCCATCTATACCACTGAGCAGATATAATCTCTCTCTTGCTTTGCTACATATTTCATATGAAAATGTAGCTTTCCTTAGATGCCACTCAATTTCTTTAATTGGGGGAAGGTCCACTATGCTTGACAGCCCACTTCTAACTATGCTTTTGCAGAACCTTTTGACTGTTCACACATAAATTATATTAAATAATTACATTTAATACATATTTGCCTTACCAGAAATCTGCCTACGCTTGGAACTCCATGAACATTTACTAACTAAAAGATGGGTAATAACCAAGCACCTCTTGCCCGTAATTGTCTAAAAACTAACAGACTCAATTTCCTGTTTATTTCTTAACTTCTCAGTGCTTTTCAGGCCAAGAGAGTCAAGTGGGCATCCCAGCTACTACAGTGGGTCCAAGGATAGGGAGTCTGCCCCAAAGTTAGAGGAGGATAGTGTTTACCACGGTTCTTTTAGGAAGAACTTAACAGAGCCCCTTTCTTCATATCAGCTATCCTTGCTTCTTAAAGCCTGGGCCAGGAGGAGGAATCTGGCCTTTTGAGACAGCAACTTTCATGGGGAAAGAGGCTGCAAAAACAGGTGTTGGGTAGGAAAACTGAGGACACCAGGGGGAAATAATTAGGCAAGATTCGTAAGAGGTTTGCTTTGTTGAGATCCAGCCATCTCCAAGAACATCTACTTTTTTCCAAAAGTGGGGAACATGAGTCCTCAGGACAGACAGCAAGCCCGGAGGTCAGTGGCCAGTATGCCATCACCTGAGTGACAGAAACAGACTTAGCAGAGTATTGGAGCGCACATTCCGAAGGAAAATAACCATTAACTGCTCCCCTGGGGAAGTGATAAAAGAAAAATCTAGACATGTGCCCACTAATAGCTAGCAATTCTTCTCTAGCTCAGGGGAATAAAGACAGGTTTAGACAACTAGCCTAATCACTTTCTAAACACTTTCAGATCATCTGGTACCAAAACGTTAAGACTTTTCTCAGGAACTAAGAAGATCCTTCACTTAGACAATACATGACAGAAGAAATTATTCAATTCTTTCAATCAAATAAAGTTCCCAGTTGGAATAAAATTCTCTCTCAGCATGTCTTGGGCAACAGTATGAGGCACTGTACTACATTTACTAATAAGGCATATATGAATGCTACAAAGTCCCAAAAGAAAATTAATTCTTATTAGTGTACAAAGAAAGAAAGAAAGAAAGAAAGAAAGAAAGAAAGAAAAAAGAAAGAAAGAAAGAAAGAAAGAAAGAAAGAAAGAAAGAAAGAAACAGGAGCCCTGTTAAATTTGAATTTCAGATAAACAAGTTATCTTTTAGAATCAGTATGTCCCATGCAATATTTGGGAACAGATTTTTGCTAAGAGAATTAGCTGCTGTTTATCTAAAATTCCAATTTAACTGTGTTTCTGTACTTCTCTCGCAACCTGTTAAAAAGCCTTGTCCAGCAGCCTAGAATCCATCTGGAGATAGTCACCCAAACCCTATCTGGCCAAGTTCCAAGGAGCTAAGAAGTTATCAGTAAGGAATTTGGATTGACACCTGATAAATAATGTTCATTTCAAGGATCCTCTCTGAGAATGCTTACAACACTTCCTTTGGTAACTAACAAGTGAATCACTTCCAACGTGTGTCTCTCTTTGGGTTTCGGCACTTAACACAGAACCTCTGCTCCCTGTCCCCTAAATCTAGATTTATCAACCTCCCTCACATGGAAAGAAAGCCAGTTTGGTCAGGTATAAAGGAGAGCTTCACCACCCCTTAGGAGGACAGGGCCTATTCATGTTTCTGGGTTTTCAGGAAAGTGACAGGAGAAGCCATTTCCTGACTCTGTATGCCTGGTGTCATCCTGGGGCTGGGTCATTCCCAGATACCTCCCGAGGAGGCTTCTTCCCACTGCTGCTGCTGCTGCAGAGACATGAGCAGCAGGCCAAGGAAAAAGTCATCCTCATAAAACAACCAACCATTTGCAACAATTTTATTTGCAAAGATTTCCTGCTGTGGCTAAATGATGTGGCTGCTTGGTTTGTTATTTAAAAGAGTGACCCTAGTGAGCCCAGAGCTCTGAAGGGGGGAAAGAGGCTGATTTCAGACCAGGATAAGTAAGAGGAGCTGGGACTGAGCGTGCCTAATTGAATTCCACTGATGATTCTGAGCGCTGTGCCACATGATAATAGCTTAGACTTTGAGGACAGCTCCTTATAGTCCCTGTTGGGCAACCCCAATCCTTTCGGGGTCCTGATAGAGAAGGTTATTAAAATATTCCCAAGAGAGGTTAGAGATTGGATTCAAGAGCCCTGAGGAGCTGCAGTTGAGAGGATGGAGGGAAAAGATGGGGTGCAGAAGGGATGGAGGTGTACGGGCAGGGGAGACAGCCAAGAGAAGAGGTCTTGCAGGCAGTAGATACAGAACCCCAGGAAAAAAAAAATCTGGGAATTGGGGCAGAAGAGAAAGTTCAGAGAGGAAAGATCTTAGTGGAGAAGCACTCTGATGAGTCCGAAGACACTGTGTACAGTATGGGAAAGTGGCAAATCACGGTGGACTTTTTGCCGGACTCTGGTCCTCAAGGAATTTATGAATAATCTGGACTGTGTCCCCCCCTGTTCTTTTTAGGAGGGCTACACTTTCAAAGATGGAGGCAGGTATTGGTGGCCATCTTGACAAGAATATCTGAGGAAGGAGAAGAGAGGACTGAGGAGGGCTCCCTTTCTGAGCGGCCACAAGACACGGTAACAAAAGTTAGAACCAAGCGTGACTCTTAAAGGTGCAGTGGTCAGAGACCAAACTTCAGAGAGACCGCTTGCATTCTAATGTAAAGTAAGCCAAAGGGGAAATGATAATATCCGCAGATGACTGTGTACCCAGAGGAGTTTTAAGATCAAAGCAGGCATTCCTGAACCAAAATTTATGGACTTTAACATCCATTTGATTTCCTTGTGTGGTTTGGCAGACATTTTGGCCTAAATATTTTTCATTGTTAGCATTGGTTTTAATGAACAAATATTTGGTGATCTGCATCAGATTTTAACTTAACACTAAAGACAGCGGGAGAAAACATGAATGTAGAGAACTGAATAAATAGTAAGTCTTTTTTTTAATCTTTAGGAATTTATTTATTTAATTTATTGAGAGAGAATGAAAGAGAGAGAGAGAAGAGAGTGAGAGAGCGAAAGAGAGAGTGAGAGAGAGAGCGAGAGACAAAGAGAACATGAACAGAGCAGGGGCAGAAAGAGAAGGGAGAGAGAATCCCAAGCAGGCTCCACACTGTCAGCACAAGGCCCGATGCAGGGCTTGAACTCATGAACCATGAGATCATGACCTGAGCGGAGATCAAGAGTCGGACGCTTAACCACCTAAGATACCCAGGTGTCCCATGAATAAACAGTAAGGTTTTATTTTTTTTTTAATTTTTATTTTTTTTAATTTTTTTTTTCAACGTTTATTTGTTTTGGGGACAGAGAGAGACAGAGCATGAACGGGGGAGGGGCCGAGAGAGAGGGAGACACAGAATCGGAAACAGGCTCCAGGCTCTGAGCCATCAGCCCAGAGCCCGACGCGGGGCTCGAACTCCCGGACCGCGAGATCGTGACCTGGCTGAAGTCGGACGCTTAACCGACTGCGCCACCCAGGCGCCCCAAACAGTAAGGTTTTAAAGGAAATCTCCATGATCTCGCAGAGAGGAGCAGAACAAGAAGGGTCCTGTGGAATAGGTATGCACTAGGCAGCTCAGCATCTTGGAGGAGGTCATTCATGAACTCCAGGTGTCCTTCTTCCCTCTGCCACACAGGACACTAAGAGTGGGGGGACGTGGAACTAAGGACAGAAAGGTCACTGCTTTCACAGAACTTACAGGGACAACGGATAACAAAGCATAGAACTAGAACTGTTTGAAGAAATGGAACTGGCTGTATTGGGGGAAACAAAAGTTGCACTGAAGGCAGGTAACAGGGCCCCATTAGTCCAGGGTCCAGGAAAGCTGCCTCCATGAAAGTAATGTCAGGACCGAAGCCTAGGGAATGAAAATGAGGCAGGTGAAGAAGCTTCTGCATTTATGTTCTGGTGGGAAGGGGCTCCTGGGGAATATATTCCAAGCAGAGAAGAGAGCTAGAAGCAAGAGAAAGAACACGGCATTTTCAAAGAACTAAAGCAGGTTCCGTATTGCAGGAATGAAGTGTTTGAGGGACAGCATGGCACGAGACAATTTTGGAAAGACAGGCAGGCCTGTTCAGTGGAAGACTTTATAAACCGTATCAAGGAGATGGGACTTTATTACAGGAGCAATGAAAAGCCGTTGAAAGGCATTATGCAGGAGACTGATGAAATCACATTTTCATTTTAGATCACTCTGGGTGCGGTGTAGATTGGAAGGAAGCAGTACTGGGAGCCAGAAGATATTTACGAGGCCCTGCAGCAATGCAGGTAAGAAGAGCCGAACTGGGACGTGGCGCAGGGATGCAGACAGCGAGAGCACTCCAGAGGAGATCTGTGGGGAAGGGCATGGTCAGCAAGGAGATGGCGGGAATGTGAAAGCCAGGACACCTCTGGAATTTTTATGTTAGCTAACTGGGTACTAGGACGTACCCTTTGTAGGTATACAGATTTGTCTGCAAGAGGATGGAAGAGTAACAGGAGAGAAAGCAGTTCAGCTTTGCATATGGTATGTTCTAAGGCTCCGTGGCATCCAAAGGAACATATCCACTCACAGTTGGCAATACAGACTGGGGGCTCAAGGGAGAGGTTTCAGCCAGAGAGGTCCTTTGGGAGAACTTACATTAGTTGTATACTTGGCAATGGAGGACAGAAAAGGAGGGTCTAGGACAAACCCTGAGAAGCACCAACATTGAAGACGAGCCTGCCAAGGACCTGGAACGGAAAGACTAAGACTAGAGAGGTCGGAAGAAAATCAAGACAGTCTACCAAATAAGCAATGACAACCAGGGATGGCAGAAAGCATAGATGAAGGTGGGATAATATTAGGACTGGATCACAGATTGCATTAAAAGTAGCTTTAGTTTCAACTCTGAGTTAACAGCTTAGCTCAGAGGCTTTAGTCCAGCTCCCTTCCAGAGGTTAAACTAATAGGTACACCTTCAACCTCCCCTAAATGTATTTCAACCTTCCCAGAGTATACTTTGGTATTTTATGTAAGCTGAATGGTATCCGAATAGGTGTTTTCTGCGTACGTTTCTATTTGTTGGATGGAATTCATAACGAATTTAAAACGGATGCCCAAAACATACTGTTGAGTAAAAGAAAGCCGGGTCATCAAACAGCAGGGGTAGTTATATTTCCATTTATGTAAAATTATAGATTTATATGGATGTAGGCATACACGCACAGGGAAATACCTAGAAAGATGTTCACTAATTATTTCTACAATGATTCTCTCTGGTTGGTTGTAGCGAAGGTCATTTTTTCTTTCTCTTCTGGGCTCTTCTGCATTGTTTGAGTTTTGACAATGTTCTTGTGCAGCAGTTTTATACAAATCACAGAACTACAGAAGCCTAGTATAGAATCTTCTGCCCTTCATGGTCACACAATACCCGCAGGAGGATGTGCTGGAGGTGTGGCTGGATTAGGAGGTGAGGTCAGGGGAGCCGAACTCCCCCTAGATCTTCTTCCTACTGAAGAGACCGGACTAAGAGCAACTATGGAAGCTGCCTCTACAGCACCACCTTCATGCTTAAGGGCAGAGAGGAGAAGCGCAGGAGACAAAATCCAAGGAAAGAACCCTCTTCATGTGCCTACAGACCCACGTCACCTGTTCTCCATTCCTTCCCGGTACAGCATCATTTCTAAGGTAAGGGGATTGGTAGGTCCTCATGCCTACGTGCATGGTGTCTTTTATAGTGATCAAGTATGCAGGGCCCACAGAGGTCTGTGTACAGCTCCAAACTGAACCCCTTACTTGCAGAGTGACCATGGACAGTATACTCCTACGAACCTTATTCTCTTGTATCATAAAATGGAAACGGCTCTTAACACCTGCCTAATAGAGTATTGCTTTGAGGTTAAGGAGGTCAAACACCCATAAACACTTAGAGGAACACCTAGCACACGGTAAGTGAACAATAAGTGGGAACCATTTTGTATTTCTTAGAACAGGAACCCAGCACAGCGAGCTTTGGATCTGAAACACTCCCACCATCACAAGCCATGGCCAACCCAGTGGCCAGCCTTCAACCTCTGACATCTTGAACTGCCCTTCCCATAGTTTCAGAACCTCCTCCAACCCCAGTCCTAAAAGCCCTCCTCGGACCTCTACCATCAGTGTTCCACACTCACCTATTCAGCATGTTGGACTGGTAGATTCTCTTCTCATGGGTGTTGTAACAACTGCTCTTGGGCTCAGGGATGAAGCTGTGTTCAGACAGCATATCGGAAGCAGCGGTGGTGATTATGGCAATTCCATCCCTCACTCTGGCAGGGAGGCCATAGTCCCATTCATCATAGGACACAGAGATGAGCCCAGTGGGGAACTCCGAGGGCACTGTGTCTGTATCCCCTGCCACCAGACTAGGCACAATCCACGTGTAGCCGTAGCCAGTCAGCCCTACTGAGTTAGCTACTTCAAAGATATAAGTGGCTTCTTCCTTCGTACAATAAAGAAGAATGATGGGGCTTTGAAGTTTCTTGAGCTGGTTCTGGATCTTAGAATCTCCATCATCCAGGGACATGTCCAGCAGGAGGACTTCCTCTAACTCCCAGCCCACGAAGCTGTTCTCGATGGTGCTGCGAATCTTGTTTACAAAGTCCTGGTAGCCAGGGAAGTAGGTGGTGACGATAGAAAAGATGTACCAGTCATACTCTTCCATGATGTTGAGCATTACGGAAGCTTGCTGTTCAATTGATGGGCCAAACTGGAAGAACATGGAGGATTCATCCTAGAATAGTAAAATGTAAAAAAAAGAAAAAAACCAACGATGGTAAGGGAGAGTTGGAATCAACTGGGTACAGAGGTTTGTGTTCATTGTTTACTTTTTCACATGATGCCTTTTAAAATAGGATGTTTGCACTGCAAACATTTGTGATACCTCTCTTCCTAAAACTACCTCCCAGATTCTCTGGAAAATCAACATAGGTGTATATATTCTCATTGTCTGAAATCCTTGGAGCACAGGGCAGCTTCCTATCATCAGATATGTTAGTATTTCTATTGCAAAACACATACAGAGTTGTATTAGATGGGACAGAGACTCTAAATGGCCTCACATCAGCTCAGGTCAGGTGTCACTGTCAAATTGAGTTCTAGGAACACACACACTTTTCATTTTGTGAGCCTTCTGAACTTATCACAACGGTGGATGTACATCACTCAATCAGAGTGAATAAATGGAAATGCCATCAATCTATCCTTAAACCTATTGGTGGAGGCGGTAGAAACGCACTGGCCTAACAGGTGGGTGGTACTCAGGTATGGATGGCCAGAGAAAAGCACATGGTAGCAGAAGATTTAATCAGTGTATTTTCTAGAAAAATATAATGGATGAATTAATAGCACATTTAGTATTCCATCTTGCACTGTGACCGTGAGATCTGCAAGTTAGAGTAAGGCACACGTAGTGTATCTGAGCTACAAGTTAGAAGGAAGGACTTGTACTCAAGCTCGTGTATGATTAAGGTTTATTTCAGAGCAGCACACAGAAGACTGTTCTTTCTCTTACTTGTTTAATACCATGGGTCTCGGTCTGACCAGTGCATTATACACATAACCTTCTGTCAATTCTGAGAATCTTCTGTTTTCTCCCTCCTTTTGAGGGAGAAGCCATTTTAAATTTCTCCCATTTTATTTCACCTGGTGCTCTGAAATGTCAAGCCCTGCATTTTGTCTCTGCCTTACAGCTAAAAAAAAAATCTAAGACCACAAAATGAAGACCATCTCGGCCTTGTCCTCCCTCAATCCACCTTCCCCTGACTTCCTCCTGGGTAATGGCATCTCTTTTCTTGGTCAGTGCCCCCTATCTTTTATCTGATGGTTCATCTCCATTTTAGAACAATCCAGGCTAACAAAATTGTGTCTTTCTAAAAGGGGAAGTTCTTTCTCATCCCCAAACGAGAGCTTCAAAGTACAGTCACAGGAGACCAGGCTTTTAAACAAAATTACATGGTGATTTCTTAGCTCACGAACATAGTTGCGTATAGCTGAGAAATTGCTGCGTATTTTTTGGGTACCCACTATTGAAAAAAAAAATACAGGTTGGGAAATATCCAGCTGGTATCCAAAGACCCTGATTCGGCAATGAAAGCTGCCAGCCCCTTGGCTCTGCCAGAGCTATGATTGCTTCATGTGGCTTGAACTTTTCACATTTCCCACAGGCAATCCAGAATGAAACAGTAGAGGCTTTGTCATTGGAGGGCAATTCTTTCTGCTAAGGGTGAAATGGTGCTTATCATAGCTTCCTCCTCTGGCTTAACCATACAGTCAAAGAGGAGCTTCACAGGACCAGAGAATTCGGGGAAGCAGAGAAGGTAAGGCAACAAGAATGGGCAGGAAGGAGTGGGAATTGATTCAGAACACAGTAAGGGCTTCATGTGTGTTTCCTCCAAACTGTAACTGGCCCCTGCCCGTGGTCTCCTACTACAAAACAAGTACTATTCTTCAGGTAACATTGATTTTGTCCTCAGGTTATAGGATTACAGTGGGAATCCTGGTTAAAAGTTTATTCCAAGATTTGTCAGGGAACCACAACAGGGAAGGAAGTCCAGTGACAGAACCTCCCACCCAGAATGGCTTTAGAGAAATGGCTATTTGTTTTCCTTGTTACTGCCAGATAATGTTTCATTTGAAGATTCCCAATATTCCCCTTTTCACTGGGGTTTTCACAAAGCCTAGTGGATATAACAAAATGACAAAATCTTCCAGATATACCGTAAAATGTATAGACTAAGAAGGCACCTGGGTAGATCAGTCGGTTAAGCATCCGACTGTTGATCTTGGCCCAGGTCATGGTCTCACAGTTCATGGGGTCGAGCACCACAGTGGGCTCTTTGCTGTCAGTGTGGAGCCTGCTTGGGATTCTCTCTCTCCTTCTTTCCATACCCCCCCCAAAATAAATAAACTTAAAAAATATTAAAATAAAATAAAATGTATAGGCTAAAGATAAAAGGGATCCCAATTGTAAACAAAGTAACTCAACCCATTCTATGATAAGGGAACCTCTCATCACAAGGGAGTTCTTAACACCCACAACTCTCCATCTATCATGAGACCACTGGCTGGTTCAAATAGACAGAGAGCATGCCCTGAGAGATAACCAATGAGGGTCCATAGTAAATGAGTCCATGCTAATGAAAATAAATTAAAAAAAAATTCTAAAATACCAACTCTACCCTCTCCTCTCTTAGTCTTTTCTCCCCCCCCTTTTTTTAAGCTTATTTATTTTGAGGGAGCGGGGAAACAGAGGGAGAGAATCCCAAGCAGGCTCCTTGTTGTCATCAGGGTTCGATCTTACAAACCATGAGATCAGATGAAATCAAGAGTTAGATGCTTAACTGACTGAGTCACCCAGGCGCCCCATCTCTTAATCTTCTCTTAAAACTTGCTCACGATTATATATGAGCTCCTAAAGAAACCATCAGCTACTATGTGAAGAAATCCAAGAATATAAGGTGAAAGTAAGGAGAGAGAAAAACTAATATGGCTCTATCTCACCCCCACTATATCCTCCTCTTACCTAATTCTATCATCCTCCACAATCATCCTTTCTGACTCCTCTCTCCCATCAATGCCCAGTTCAACTGTTTTATCTTGCCAATCCTTCATTAAATAAAGGATGCCTTACATGACCATTTTATTGTGGCACCAAGAAGAGGTTAATGAAGCCAAACAGAAATCAAGAGACAGAGTTATAGCTTGGGCAAATGTTTTCTGGGATAATGAGCGGTCCAGTGTTATTAATTTAGTTGACACAGCAATCTGGTATACAGCAGTTGGGAATGGGACAGCTCTTTTTCAACAAAGCTTTGGGCTAACTATAAGTTGCAAGCAGTGACAGGCTTTGCAAATTATGGCTGAAGCCACAAATCAAAGAGCAATCTTCATGTGTGCATGGAGTGGAAAGGACTGGTGGCCACACATCCATCTTTACAGGCACCCAGCATGCATTGTGATCACCACAAGAAGTATCATCTTCTAGGATGAAGGACAGGGATATAATTCAGTTTGCAGCTCACTATGCTTCCCCACTTACATTTTTATCTCCTAATGAAGATTCCCAGCCACATTTATTGCATGAATGTACTTCTTCACCTTGCCTTTCGAGCAGTTATGAAGCATTCACATATAAAGGGCCACCATGACTGAGATAATTAACACAGGGAAGGTACAATTGTACATTAGATTCCATCAGTCTAGAACCATTATGTTGAACCTCCATCACTGTGATGTTCACGGTGTTTATTTGCTAATAAAAAACAAAAACAAGTACTTTTTCATTCTATTATTGGTCTCCAAAATAACTGCTGAAACACTTAGCAGTGTGTGAGATTCCTCTTCTGTATCACCCTGATGCCCTACAGATACACTTCAGAAATAAAAAATCAGGAGTACCTGGGTGGCCCAGTTGGTTGGGCATCCAACTCTTGATTTCGGCTCAGGTCATGATCTCATAGTTCCTGAGTTTGAGGCCCACATCAGGCTCCGTGCTGACAGTGCAGAGCCTGCTTGGGATTCTCTCTCTCTCTGCCTCTTCCCTGCTCGTGTGTGTGTGTGTGTGTGTGTGTGTGTGTGTGTGTGTGTGTGCACGCACACATGCGTGCACTCTCTCTCTCATAATAAATAAATAAACTGGAAAAAATGATGAGAAATAAAGGATTAACTACTGCAGCTGCTGCTGCTAATGCCCCTGCCAATAGGTTTCAGCTATCAGCCCACTTTGGGAATTGCATCAGCTGAAGAGAACCATCTTGCCCAAAGTCATGCCCCTTCCCAGGATAAACTGCCCTGAATGACTGGTCATCCTGGAGTGTAAAGACCTGGCCCTCTTGCCCTGACTCTAGACAACTCTGAAGGATCAACTGATTTTCAAAACTTCCCAAAGGGTCAGCTGGAGCTTCCTTTAAAAGTGCCTGGGTGACTCAGTTGGTTAAGCGTCAGACTTTGGCGCAGGTAATGATCTCACAGTTCATGGGTTTGAGTCCCGCACTAGGCTCTCTGCTGTCAGCACAGAGCCCACTTTGGATCCTCTGTCCCACTTCTCTCTCTGCAGCCCCTACTGCATGCATGGGTGCACTCATTCTCTCTTGCTCTCCCTCACTCTCAAAAATAAATATTAAAAAAAAAAACTGCATCACACCTCGGGGCACATGGGTGGCTCAGTAGGTTGAGTGTCCTACTCTTGATTTCAGCTCAGGTCACGATCCCAGGGTCTTGGGATCAAGCCTGTTGTCAGGCTCCAAACTGAGTGTGGAGAGAGATTCTCTTCCCCTACCACCATTGACTCTAAAATAAAATTTTTAAAAAAATGCATCACATCTCTACTTCTCCCTCTGCGCAATCTTCTCTTTTCATGGCAATGATCTCAAGAACACTCTCTGAAGAACCTCCTGTATGTTAACCTTGGTTTCAGTGTCTGCTTCCCAGGGAACCCAACCTGAAACTATTCAGTCCCCTTTTTCAACATGGAAAATAGATGGCCTAAAAGAGAACATAATATCTATTTTCAAATACAGAAATGACCTATATGTGAGAAAGACAAGTCTTTGCCCATTAGCTCCAGAAGAGAAAACTGGGACTAATGAGTAGAAATATTAAACGTCATTATTCAGTTCAATGTAAGAAATAGATGTGCAAAAATTACAACTATTTAGAAGAGAATGAAACTCACAAGGTTTCTTCGAACTCACGTGAGTTCTCTGTTGCTATACGCATTTGAACAGGAGCTGATTTTTATTTTAAGTTTATTTATTTATTTTGAGAACAGAGAGAGAACATGTGAGCAAGGGAGGGCCAGAGAGAGAATCCTAAGCAGGCTCTGCACTATCAGTAAAAACTCACAGACCTGTGAGATCATGACCTGAGTCAAAATCAAGAGTTGGACACTTAACCAACTGAGCCACCCAGGCGCCCCAGAGGCTGATTATTTGATAAAGGGATTCTCCCCAGCACTCGGCCTGGAAAACACATGCTGACCTTTAAGGCCTAGTTCAAGTGTTAGCTTTTCATGCATATCATCTTTCCTAAGTTCCCCAGGTAAGTTCTCTTTGCCCTCTGCTTTTACAATATTTTGTACGTGCCTCTATCTTAATATTTATCACACAGGAAGAATATATCCCTCTTCCCATAAAAAAAACATCTTTCTCAAGAGCAGGAACTGTGCCTTATTTATCTCGGTATATCTAGGTAGCATATGAAAAAAATGTTTTTGTATGAATAATAAATGAAGGTTCCTTTATTGGGTATGAGATTAACTGAACTCTGACAGTCTAATTTGGTTCCAAAGTTCTATGTTGATATCACATATCGACCTCATAGTCAGCAGCTATGCTTAAATAGTTATATAAACTGCACTTTTATAAAATGTGATGGGATTCCCTCTTGGAACCAGGCAGAGACGCAGAAAATACTAGTGGTCACTTCCTTACCCCTCTGTGACAAATTCCTTGAAAACATCATCTATACTCCCTTCCTCCAAATCCTCTTCTCACATTCTCTAT
Source organism: Lynx rufus (assembly GCF_022079265.1). NCBI lineage: Eukaryota > Metazoa > Chordata > Mammalia > Carnivora > Felidae > Lynx > Lynx rufus. The sequence continues at coordinate 47,672,828 of NW_025814889.1, forward strand.
CACACTGACTCCAACCAGACTTTTGACTTAATTGAAACTCCTCTTGTGAGGTACAGAGGTGACCCTGATATTGCCAACTCTAACATCCACTCACGCTTACCGTTAGAGTCACTAATGTACCCTCCAGACTGAGAAGACCCTTTGATACCAAAAAATGAAACAAACCACTCTCTACTGTTTACACAGAGTTTTGTTCATAGTAACTCACTGAGAGGAGTGGACAGTCCACAGCAGTACACAGCTATTCTCCAGCCCTATCCAGACCTTAATCCCTAGCTTTTGTGGAGTGAGAAGCATGGTGGTGAGGTCACAGGGTAGTTATCTAAAGTGGCGACGTCTGTGCGCAAGAGGATCTCTACTAGTTATCCAAAATGGTGCCACCTGTGCGCCAGAGGGGACCATAAATGTAGGCCCAAGATGGAGTTGGTGTAGGAGTCAGCATTCCTACAATCCATCCTTACCTATGAGCAGCATTTGACATGGTTGATAATTTGGCTCCTACCTATGCCTTCCTTGGTTTCCAGGGCTTCACATTCTCTTGACCTTCCTTCTACCTTACTGGCTGTTATTCCTCTTCCTCCTGACCTTTTAAAGCTTTGTGTCCCAGGGTTAATCTTTGGTCCTCATGCCTCTTCTATCAACATTCACCGCTGCTGAGATCTCACCCAATATCCTGATTTAAATCCTATTTATATGCCAATCACTCTCACACTTCTTTCTCCAACACTTCAAACTTCTGTATCAAACTACCTGTTCTATATGTCCACTTGGGTATCTTAGAAACGTGGCCAACATTTCCAAAACTGAACTCACCCTTTCCCATTTCAGCTAAAGGCAGGTCAGTCCCTCCAGTTCCAACTCCTCTCTTTCTCTGGAGCTCTACATCCAATCAATCAACCTTACTGCCAACCTTCATAATGTATCTAGAACACAGCCTATTTTCACCAGCTCTGTCTGAGCCACTATCATCCTTCACCCAGTCACTGCAAGAGCCTGCTAACTGGTCTCCCTGCTCTGCCCCCCCCCCCAAACCCTCTATTGTCTGAGCTCAACAAAGAAGCAGGATTATCCTTTTAAAGCTTAAATCATAAGATGTTATTCTCTGCCCCAAACCCTCAATGGCTTCCCAATCCACTAAAAAGAAAAAGCCAACACCCTTGCTTTGGACCCCAGTTGCCCCATGGACCCCACACCCTCCCACCCTCCCTCTCACTCTATCCATGCACTCTAACCCTTCTTGAGCACACACACTCCTGCTCCAGTTATTGTAGCTATTTTCTCTGCCTGGAACACTCTTCTTCCAGCTATCCACAGGGCTAACACGCACCTGTTTCAAGTCTTTGCTAAACCTCAACTTCTCAACAAAGCCCAATCCTGATCCTGTAGTAAAATACTAACACCTGCCCAATCCTCTCTTCCTGCTCCATTTTTTTCTTGTTGCCATAGCATTTATCACCATCCAACAGACTTCATGAGTACTTATTTGATATATTTATTATAACTCACTGCCTCTTCCCAATTAGAGTGTAAACACCAGGAGGGCAGGGACCACTGTTCATTGCTGCCTTTTGGTACCTGAAATGGGGTCTCAGTAGATGTTTGTTGAATTTAAAAATGTAGAAACTGATGTTACAACCAGATAATCCTCAAATCCTCAGTTTATCTTTGTTGGCTTTCCAATTGAAATTTTGTTTTCCTAGTATCACAAAGCCTTTCACATTATTCAAATCTGAGTGCTTCATAACATCATAGGGATTATGATCCTGCTAGAAAATTAACATAGAATCAGAGTAAATAAATCTGATTTTCCTCCTAGTCCCTCCTCCTATTATAGGAGTAAAGAAAATCTTTCTGTTCTCCTTCTCACTTCAGTTCTTAAGGAGGATCTGTGTCTGATAAAAGGCTAGGACCGCTAGAGTGTCACTGAAAACTCCACTACACTACCATCAGATTTAGAAAACAAGTGTGCAGATGATGGGGTCAGGGTTACCCAGCTGCCTAACAGAAGTGCTGGCCGTTTCCTCTTTACTTCTTCCACAGTAAGCAAAGTAGAAGCAGAACATGAAGGACAAAAATCTCTTTTCTCTCCCAAAATAAGGGAAGGATTTTCTCTCCCCACCTAACTCCGACCCCCACCCCGACCCCACCTTTGAGGGCTAGAAATTCTGATTCCACACTATCAGTTTTTCAGGTGACTAAGGCTGCTGGTGTTAGCTACTGCGGGTGAATTTCAACAGTGTCAGAGTTTTGTGAGCAATGCCTTGCAAGATAGGGAAAATGCCTGATGTTCTCCAGCCTTGCTATTAGTCAGAAATATCATGACTGAACCACATGCTGGAAGCTCACTAGCGGAGAATCATGATCTCTCCTGCCCATTAAACGCCAGATTCATTCTTTGTTAAACCTTTGCACACAAAGAACACTCTGGGTTTTCAAAAGCCCATGAACAAAAATCCAAGCAGAAAGGTTAGTGTAAGAGCCATTCTAGATAACTAAACAACTCCCGAAGAAGCCAGCATTCTTTTTCTTATTTGTTCGTTTTTTTTTTTTTCCAGAAGATAATTTGGCTTTCTCCTTGAATTCTGTCCCATTTTCCTCCCTGACTGAGTCTTCTTGGATGCACTTCAATTACAAAATCTAAGTCACAGCTGAGAAGCAAACGGAAGGTATTCACTTTGAGAATGCCTACAAGGTTCTTTCTAGTCCAGGTCTCAGAGACAACATAATAGCAAGAAGAAAGCTTACGAGATAGAGGGGGCAATAAGAGGGGAAGAATAAAAAGGCAGATTTCCTCTCGCTAGAATACTGAAATGAATTACAGAATTAAGGAAAGGAGCAGAGGGCTTGGCGAGGACTAAGAGAACTTCTAGAATGTGTTTGTGCTCCCCTGTAAGGTATCAGGACTGCCAAAACCTTAGCAAGGCTATTTCATTTCATCTTAAATTAAAATTCCTCTCTATGGCCTACTCCATTATGCACATCAAAACAACTCTCAGATGGATGGGCTTGTATTTTTATTAAGATGTTCTTTTCTATAAAAGAGCAAGCTGACAAGTTCAGCAACAATGAAGTTTGGCGACTGAATAAAAGTACTTTTAAATAAATGCAAGGGAAGAAGGTGGAGGAGAGGAGAAGTTGGAAAAGAAAATGAAATGGATAGAGAAAAAATAGTGTAAATATTAAACTAAGAGTATTAGGCAATAGGATTATCAGTGTCAGACACAATTTATTTAGGTGAATTTATAAAATCAGGTGTGGAGGCAACTAGCTGGCTCAGTTGGTGGGGCATGCAACTCTTGATCTCAGAGTTGTGAGTTGAGACCTCACATGGGGTGGGGAGCCTACTTAAAAAAAAGCATGTGTTCAACACTAATATTGACCTGGGAATTTTATAGGATAAAAAGAAAGGCAGCGTAAGACTAAACAATATAACCAAGGGAAAAACAGAAAAGTATTAGGTATGAAATACTACATCCCAAACTGTCTATGCCTCCAAAGTGCTCCCACCTCACTTAAGCCAAGGGGGTAGAGTTTACAGAAGAATTGTGATTAATTTTTTAAATTTGTTTTATTATTATGTTTATTTAATTTGGGGGGGAGGGGCAGAAAGAGAGGGAGACACAGAATCGGAAGAAGCGGGGCTCAAACCCACAAGCCGTGAGAACATAACCTGAGCCAAAGTTGGATGCTCAACTGACCGAGCCACTCAGGCGCCCCGGAAGAACTGTGGATTATTAATGAAAGGACAGGGTTAAATACAAGTGGGTCATAGTACCTGACATACTAGCAGTTTTCAAAATAAAGATGTTGACATTTGTCTCAAATAAATTAACATTCCCATCTCTTCATACATATTTGATCATAACATCACATTCACATACCAATGGGAGCAGAGAAGTGGGAAGGTTCTCACAGGAAGAGAAGGATAGAAAAGGCATTTTATATTTGATCAAGTGACGAGTGTTAGCACTTCATTTATTGCTGAAAATAACAAAAGCACCAGTTCTAGATACAGTGGTTATGTCCATACACATGAGTTTTTTCAAGAGATCTCTGGAAAACAGAGAGTTATTTGTGCTTCTGTCCCTGCTCCATATAGAAAGACAAAGCATCGGTGAATTTAGAATTGGGACCAGTCATTTGGAATAAATTAACAAGCCACTGTCTCCAATGGTGGAAACAAGTCTTCTGAGAAAGTTTTTCACACCAAACATCCAGTGATCGGTATTCCTAAGTCCCTGGATTGGAAAACTGATCACTGCTTCCTCACATCAGCAAAGTACGGCTGTTCACAATCAACGCGGCTTTGAATTTATTCACATCTCCCAAACCAATTTGGTCCTCCATCTAAAAGAGGCAACGCATCTTGAAGGGCTCCAGAAATGAAAATAAAATTGCATACAGGCATTTTAAATATATATATATATATATATATATATATATATATATATATATATACATACATACATATCCTCAACAGCTTGTCAGCACCTGCCTGTCTCAGGCTCTCTCAATTGTAGGACTTAGAACGTTAGCCACCCAGGCACGCCTTCCAATATTTTGACTGGGACTGGCCAAGGATTATCCTCACCTACAATATCTTCTAGAGCTGACTGGGCTCCTCCAGACCCAGAATTTGGTGAACCTGATGGGAGCCTGGCTGAGTACAGACATATCCACCCAGAAGAAGCCTTCCTTCCTAACAGCCTCACCATGGGTCCAATCCAAAGGACTAAGTGTCTTCCTCATGTACTGAAATTTATTCCATCTCTTTTGGATGAGGCTCCCTACTCAGAACTTCCAACTGTTCTGCACAATCCCTGACCAACTGCCAACACCCCCAATGTTGGCCCTTGCTCCCTGTACCTCCAGATGCCAGCTGAGGTCTGATGTCCCTTTCCTGACTTTAACAGAGAGATGATTAGCACATTAGTTGTGCCAAAGGTTGCTACTTTGTCCACCAGTATATCAAATCCCTGCATACCCACACCAGTCTGAATCACACCAAGTGGGTTATTTGGTCTAAAAGAGGTTTCTTGGAGCTTGCTGGCCCCCTATGCTGTGATAGGCAGCCCCCTGAAAAGGATTAGTCCAGTATTCCCAGATCTCTGACCTTCCCTAGACTTACTATTCAGGGCCAGTATGCATGGCCTCAGTAGAGTGAAATTGATGTCCAGTATGTGAGTGGGTGCATCCAAGTTTACTTGAGATTTTCTTCATTTTATACTGAAAATTGCTTGCCTTTTCCAGAATTATTCAACTCCTACATTTGCTATGCCTCATTTATGCCTGCTGTTTATTAGCACCAAAAATGGAACCTTAAGAGTCTAGAGTTCCTAATTGCTTACTTTTCATTTTCTTTTCCTCATGCTCTGGATGGCATGGGTATATAAAGCCTCACTGAGAGTACAACACAATCTATTAGAATCAAATCCAGCTCCTAAACTGCTACAGGGAGAATCATACTAAAACTATTTTTCTAACCATACAATCTTGTCCATATTCCTTGAAAACAACCTATTCATTTTTTTTATCTATATAAGAAAAGGAATATTTGATTTAGAAGGCACAGAATACTTCAGATCCAGCTTCTAATCCAGTCAAGGGTCACTCTGTCCCAGCCTGTGCCCTCTGACTCAGTGGTACCAACTCAGCCAACCTTTCCAAAAACGATTTTATCACTGCTATAGTCAGCCCTGAAGTCAAGTCTGAGGCTTTTTCCTTCTTTGCCGCCTTTTCCCCATAGTCCTAGTTCAACAGATAAAGACCCCATTAGAACGTCCTATGTGGCTTACACCCTTAGTCCAATCAGTGTTTCTATTCTCTCTGGAGCCTTGGGGAAGTGAAATGCTGTCAATATCTCGACCCTATTCTGGAAGATTCGCCAAGCAAGGACAAGCAGCAGCCTTACCTCAAAAGAGATATCAAATTGGCAAGATCTTTCCTGCAAACAAGAATTCTGCAAGCAAACAGATGGCCCATTTATGCATTTTTATTTTGAAGTTTGTTGATTTGTTTTTAAACCACGTTTCCTGGTCTCCAACGTTTCTATAGCTCATAGCTTTCCACCTGAATACTTTTCCTGCGATGGGAGCGTGCAAGCAGGAAAAAAAAAAAAAAAAAGAGAACTCTTTAAAAGAAGATGCCAGTTGGCATATCAAACTGCAAGAAGCTCAGAGCTCTCTGGAGAAGAGTCATTGTCACAATCAGATGCAGCATTTATTAATCTCTAATCTGGATCCTTCACAGAGGGGCCTCTGCCCATGGATGAATCATCCCAGACAAGTATGAGTCTTACATACAGTCTCATTATCTTTAGAACTGGCAGTAAAGCAACTCACCTGAAGCTATCAGGTTCACATTAGCTGGCTGTGAATCCTGACCCATGCTAACAAAACAAAATGGGGGCAGCCTTATGGCTCATCAATGACATTTTAATGTTAATTCAGCATTGCTAAAAGGTGTCAATATGCTTATCTTTTGTAAGTACAGCTTAAACTCTCTGTTAAATAAGGCCAGCCCAAGATCTCAAAGAACAGACATCAAGCAGAGTGGCTTGAGAAGACACAGGCCATCTTAGGAAAGAACTTCAATTAAACCAGTTTAGGTGAATGTGAGGTGGAACTAGAGTATTTTCCAAGTCTTCGAAGAAAATTCCACAATTTTCCTCAGTTACATAGGCCAATGGCAACCTTGACTTTCAGAAATTCTTCTGTACGTCTATCTTGATTCCATCATGCTGCAGATTAAGCCTTTAGGCTCTCATGCTTTCCTTGATGAAAGATAATATGATAGGCCTTCAAAATTTTTATGGAACTAAATCAAACTGATTTCAAGACAGATGATGGTTTGGTTCAAGAAGGATAGGGTTCCTATTACAACATGTGAGTGGTTTATAGTGTTCTAGATGCTGCTATACATGTACTGTATCAATTAATACTCACATTCTTATGAACTAAGCCCTATTACTCTCCATTTCACCAACAGAGAAAGTGAGCTTTAGAGAAGTGAAGTAACTCACCCAAGGTTACTGTTGGTTTGGGAATCCAGCTAGGTCTGACTTCAGAATGCAAACCACAACATGATGCATCTTCAAGCTTCCTTTAGTCATCTCTATGGCTCCATCTGAACCATCTACATCTCCTATATTAATTGTGAACCACAGAATGATCACAGTTATCTAGTTAAATTCTACCCCTGCCTAGTAGTACGGATTATTCTCATGAGCTCTTTAAGCTTTATTCCTGTGCATCCATTCACTAGCACATGGGTACTGCTAACTAGTGATGGATTTGGTGTATGTTATTACCCTACAGTATTCTTCTAGTGGACATCATACAACCTGTTATTTATGATCTTATTGTTTTTTAGTCAATCAAACATTTAGTAATACCTATCAGGTGCTATGGGAGGTAGACATGAAGTGTAAGTCATTATCCTCATCCTTAGGGTGAGCTAACTAGAAGATAAGATGAAAATGTACAAAATAATTGATGATTTTCCTAAGTTAAATGATAACATGAGGTTTAGAATAGGTCATAGGAATGATGAGAACAGAGGGCAGTATGGCTGGATGGCTATATTTTGTAAGCTTCTTTTTACTTATCTCCATCCTTGACAGTTCTCCCACTATCAGCAAATTAAACACCCATACATATCAATCCAAATATGACTGTAGGTAGAAATATAAGTAACACTGGCTTTGAACCTTAGATTTGTCTTCAGGTGGATGATGAGCCTCTGATGCCCACCATCTCAGGCAACAATGTAGGGGTTGATGGACATACCATACTGTATCATATCCATAGCGCTCTACAGTCTAAACGAATTATATATAAATCTTTCTCCTTGATCTCTCCAGCCTTTCATTTTCATCTCAGAAGATTAGATTAGTATGACAGCACTTGTCCTTTATGAAGCCAGCCTATCCAGTTAAAAAACTTTCTTCCCTCCAAATAATTGCAAATTGATTTTGTTAAGATTTCTTTTCAGTGTTCCTTCAGAAAAGCTAAGGGAATGATAATTCCTAGTCTTTCCTCTCTCTCAATGTATTTGTTTTCTTTACACTGATTTTTTTCCCTCTGGCTCTCCAACAGTTTTCAATAATTGTACACATTGGGCAAGAGATCAGTCATTTCAGTGTTTCTTACATAGAGATGACCTAGGAATGCAAATTTATATCCAAGCAACTCACCAAAGTAGCCGATACCAAATTTCCCCCAGTTCAGTTTGTTAGTCCCTGTGCCCATTCACTTAAAAATAGATGACCACCTAAAGGCTATCAGTTCTCAAAACTGCCCCAAAACTTATTAAGAAAACATGATATTTTTTATTACCTTCTTACTGATAAAGCAAATGTATATTCTAAGATATTTTATTCTTGGCCTCATGAAATTAAATGAATATAAGTAGCAATGACATCCCTGAGAAATGACATAGTGACACAGTGTGCCACCTTTTTTTTCCAAAAAAAAAAAAAAAAAAGAGGACACAATCTGAACCAGAGGTTCTTCCAGGTATAAATGAGGTGGCATACAATGTCCTTGGAGCTCAATAAGGGCTGAAGTTCAGTAAGGGACTTTGATGATAAAGGGTAAATCTCTGGTGATGAAGGATAAATTCATCTCTCCTTAATTCTCTCAACTTCTTAATCCTTTCCTACTGTAAGGTAGAGTAACTTCCAGATTCCCCTCTCATTTCCTTCTCATAAAGGCAGAGATCTGCTTTGGTCACAGTAAAACTTTTCAAATACTTAATTGGCTTTATTTATTAAATATATTCTAGAAGAGGGTTTTCATGTTGCTCAGTGAGTAACTTCTAGAGGCAGAATCAGTTAGGACTCTTTCTTTGATATGTCAAGTAATATATCAATCATGCCTAATTTTTCTTTTAGATCAACCTCCCTTGCCCACAGGCTCAGTCAGCTTCTTTTTGCACAGCACAAGTACTATTAACCAGAAGTGGGTGCCTGGCCAAAGCAGCCTGTCCTTAAGCAGTGTGGGTCTGATCTGAAACAAAGAGCCCAGCTCATCAGACTCTCTGTCATGAATCTGAACCATGAATCTGAACCAAAAACCATGAAAGAATGGTCAGGTCTTTTATCTACAACATGAACTAGATGAGGGTCCATGATAAACCATGGTCAGGAGCACCGTGAAATGGTGAGAAAACAGAAACTATGGGATGGCAGAGGAAGTCTGAAGTAGAAGTCTTAAGATGCATGTGAGAATCAGAAAGACTTTAAAATACAGACCACAACAGTTCTTGAGAGATCCAGCAGGTAGCCGGTCGTGGATGGTCTTAGTTCCTTACAGCTTTCCAGCTCTCTTCACATATATCTCATGATAAATTTCCCAGTATTTTGTTTTTGTTTGGTTTAATTTTTTTTAATGGGATAACTTAGTTGGTCTTTGCTCCTACTAATCAAAAGAGCTACCATGAATTACTATTTTCTTGCTTTTTAGCAACATCCTTCGAATATTCTATAGTTTCCCATTTTCATGAGGAAAATATCCTCCTAGATGACCTTCACCTTGCTGAGAATCAGGCTTAGTCTCTAGCCTGATACTGCTGGAGCAGAAAGGGTGGCTGGACAGAGTCCCCTTTAGTAATGCAAGGTCATTCACATAAAACCCTGGCCCCAAGGTTCTATGTTATGGCTAACATAGAACTAGGCATAGCAAGTAGGTACAACTCACTTGGAGATAAAGTAAAATAATTTACTTGATGATTTAGAGTTTTCTTGGAAATAAAGACTCTCTGATTTAGCAAGCTATGTTAGATGCTAACAAAACCACGTCCCTTTTACAGACATTGAGAGTTAAGAAGTTCATTGCAAACATGCCCCCAAAATACACACATACATACATACATACATACAGCTGGCAGGTGACATCAAGTACCACAGATTATATGCAGATTATATATAAAATGAAAAATAAGCAGCAGAACCACATAACACACAGTGATGAGATCACGACTTCTGTGTACTCCTGCAACATCAGGCCAACTTCTAATAGTTCAGAAATTGAGCTATTTATTTTGCCTGAATTTCTGTTTTGCTTGAATTTCTTTTTTTTTTCCAATATAATTTATTGTCAAATTGGCTAACATACAACATGTATAGTGTGCTTTTGGTTTTGGGGGTAGATTCCCATGGTTCATTGCTTACATACAACACCCAGTGCTCATCCCAACAAGCACCCTCCTCAATGCCCATCACCCATTTTCCCCCTCCCCACCTCCCCCAACAACCCTCAGTTTGTTCTCTGTATTTAAGAGTCTCTTACGGTTTGCCTCCCTCTCTGTCTGTAATTATTCCCCATCCCTTCCCCTATGGTCTTCTGTTAAGTTTCTCAAGTTCCACACATGAGTCAAAACATATGGTATCCGTCTTTCTCTGACTGACTTATTTCACTTAGCATAATACCTTCCAGTTCCATCCATGTTGCTGCAGATGGCAAGATTTTATTCTTTCTCATTGTCAAGTAGTATTCCATTGTATATATAAACCACATCTTCTTTATCTATTCATCAGCTGATGGACATTTAGGCTGTTTCCATAATTTGGCTATTGTTGAAAGCGCTGCTATAAACATTGGGGTACATGTGTCCTTATGAATCAGCTATTTTGTTTGAATTTCTGCATATGGCTCCTGGCTTCTAAAATATTAACTACATCTCATCCTCCACAGTTTTAAGAAATGAAACTTCTCCCACCTTGTCCTTCAGTACCATATCGATATACCCTGAACAAAATTAAATTGATCCCCGTCTTCAACTTTTTCCTCATTGTACCTACAGCTGTTCTGCACTCTGTTCAAATCAATTCATTTCCCACTTCCTTTGAGATGGTTTGACTAACCATCAAACTTGGAGTTCTGTTTCTTCTGAACTCCTGGGCATTCCATACTGACCTGTCTGTCCATGATCACTTCAAAAGAACTCAATGTTCTTTGACTTTGACCACTTTTGGCTCATTGTAAGGGCACCAGAAATAAGGTAAAATATTAAGTTTATCCTCTGTAAAATGGCGGCTGAGTAACTGTCAAAAAGGCTAGTTTCTGAAATATTTAATAGATTTCACTGAAATTTCTTGTGTAGGAGGAGGTTACAGTGCTGTTAGCATTGAGACCAAAGGTCAAATAACTGTACCTTAGCCCTTAGGATTACCACTTCAACACAAAGCTGGCAACTGGAGCTTTATGCACAGCCCCCAATTTCTCAGGCGCACCTCTTGACAGCATTCTTCCATCTTTCTTTCATCTATCCAGCCACTGGTGTTTATTCAGTACGTAAGACTTGGCTAACAGAGAACTGGGCACAGCAAGTAGGTACAATGTAGTTGGACATAAAGCCAAATAATTTACTTGATGGTTTAGAGTCTACTTGGAGATTAAAAACTATTTGCTTTAGCAACCTATGTAATAGATGCTAACAGAACTACATCCCTTTGTTTAGGCATGAACTTACATGGTTTTAAAAGGAAGGTTTACTAAACAGCCAAGGGGAAAAAGCAGCAAGTAAGGGAAGATGCATACTAGGGCTATGGAAAAGAATCGGCTTTGGAAAAACAAAACAAACAAACAAAAAACCTCACAGTCAAATCTTGATACTTCTTAGGTGTGTGATCTTAGATGGTTATTTCACTCATACGACCATTATTTATTTTCCTCTAAAAAATAAAAGTACTAATTCTTAATTTATAGATTTGAAACAAGGATCAAATGAGGCAATACACACGAAGCTGCCTAGCACAGTGCCTGGCACACAGTCAATTTTCAGACACATTAAGTGTGACTGTATTCACAACATGCAATGGCCAAAAACATAAGCAAGGAAAACTTTTGTTTTATACATATTTACAAACTGGTTGACAAATTCATCATTATTTTTATGGTCTTCACTGTCTAAACATCCATTCTATGTGATCAAAGATAGCTTTCGAGTTTGACTGGACCTTTAATATAACCCAGAACAAAATGGGCTCCTGGTTGTCCCTTTCCAAATATATGAGAACACTCTACACACAGAATACCTCAACTAAGAGTAGAAAAGACATGAAGAAGTAATCAATCAAAATTCTAAATATCCAGATCATTTAAGACAGTACACTTTCATCATAGGTAATGGAGCAGCCTTGTAACAGGTTTTTTTTTTTCTTTTACAAATCAACTAACTTCTAAATATCTTCACAGGTCTACAAAAATAATCACATTCTCCAACGGTATTCCTCGTCATCCAAAGCACCCCCAGCTCTCTACCTAATGTATTCTCATTTAGCAACACCCTCAATGGTAAAATAAATTATCTGAATAATTATCTGAAGTCCATTCCCTGGAAGGGCCCAGTGATGTCACTGACTCTAGTTGTGAGTAAATTTCATACTCAAAGACTAGCACAGTAGGAACTCTTGAACAGCTGGAGTACAGTGGAGGTATTGGGTTGGAATTGGATGGTTAGAACTGCAGAAGTGACCAGTGTTTCCATACATGCATCCTCAGGCACAGACTCACAGGCATAGACTTCATAAATTCCTTCCCATCCAGCCATACTGAAACTGAAAGTCTCTATGAAAATTTTATCGATTCAGAGGCCTACATTTTCCTTGTTTTTCCCTAATTCAATTTTTACATTGCCTGAAATAGCTAATGCTCTCAGTTGTGAGTTTATACATTCATACACCTGCATAATACTGTGTGTGCATGTGGGAAAAAGGCAGAAATGAGTCAACACAGAAAGATCTGTATATAAGGAAGACACATCTGTTAAATACACATGAAGCAGGTCATGGTGAGATAGAACATGACATGGTTTAGTAAAAGCTGTTGGCTGCTTCTTCAGCAAGGCGGACACGGAGAATCACTTTGGAAAAGAAGTCTGCATCTTCCCAAAAGCACCCAAAGACTAACAAACACATCCTTTCCTTGGGAAGGAGTAAAAGACTTTTTTCGAGCATAACAAAAGTATCATTCTTGGTATGGACAACAGTGATCTCTGGAGAAGAGGTGGGTCAAAGATCCTATTGGATCCTATTGGGAGGGGTCAAAGGTCCTATTGGAAGAAAAGAGATTGTTGACACCTTCAAACTTCTTCAAAGTTACTAGAAACTCTTCTCTAGATTAATATAGTTCAGACTGAAACCACTGACAGAAAAGGAAAGTTGTGGAACCTTCTATAAGATAATGGGGCTTCTGCAATATGAACCCAGATCCACATAAAGAATTAGCGGTTCATGGAGGAGGACCAGTTTCAACACAGCCTAAGGCTGATTTTGGAAATCCTTCCAGACACAAACATCCCAGAAGAGTGAACCTAACTTGGAATCAGTGAAGGAGAAAACAATTACACCATGAAATGCTGCAAGCCAAAGACAAACTAGGAGAGAAAAAAAAAAAAAAAAAAAAAAGGTCAGGGTCTACTAGTAGATTATTCAGAATGTCCAGTTCTCTTTCCATCTGAGGTCTAGAATCAGGCTGAACCACGGCCTGAGTAAACTCTCAGGATTCTTGAGAAATCTGGCATGCATATTAGGGAGACCTTCAAAGGTGAAATTGTTTTCCTGTTAACGTAAAAAGGAATTTTAACAGTAAATCCAAAAACAAAAGATGTGACCCTTCTTTTTACCCAAGCTGACGACTGATACAAATGACTACAAAACCAGTTACAGATAAAGACAGAACAACTTGGGGTGCAAAATTTAGTTAATTTTGCAGATGAGTTTTTATCAAAAAGTGAAAAACCAGAAGTATAATGAGTTGAAAGGTAAACATCCAGGAGGGTTAACTACAGCTCATTAGCCCACTGTGGTTCCAAGCCAACTTGATCAGAAAACACTCATCCCTTGGGTGGAAACTGGGAGTAATGTGGATGGGAATAATGGAATTGTTGAGTCTAGAACAGGCATTTAGTCTCATCTTTTAGGCCTTAATTGGGGCACAGGGGCACAGCAGAAGGGATTAGCACCCATTTGGCTATGAATCTTACAAGGTCAAATGTACAAAGTAAGAGTACAGAGAATTTAGAAATTTTAAACTTATACAATGGTGCCAATAATGCAGTGCTTTGCTGACATCTTTTTACCAAGAGCTCTAGTTGGGGAATGGGTTTTATGAATTGTCTAACCTTATATATTTACTTCTAAAGACATAACATGCATTTAATTATTCCTGAACATGCACTACTTGGAAGACCCTCTCCTAAGCACTAAGGAGGATACAGATGTACGGGAAACTCTCCCTGATGGAAAGGATTTTGTAGGTCTGACACCTGGAATATGCAAGCAACAATAATGCAAAGTGTAACATCATTATCACAAAGTGAATGAAAACAAATGTCACGGGGCTTACAAAATGAAAGGATCACACATGATCAAGAACCAGGAACATCTTCCCAGAGGGCAGGGAAGATGGTGGTGGTGGCGGTGGTGATTACCAGTTATTAGTAGGGTGAGAGGCCAGGGTGGGAACAGTTTACGTGTCAGTGAGGAGTTAGCTCTGAGGACAATAAAGGTTCTGTTATAGTCTGTTCCTCTAGCAGATATTTATCAAGGACCTCATAAACATGAGACACTAGAATTGAGGCTGGGGACAGAGATAGGAGCTTCTTGTTGAAGCTTTCATGGTCTCACAGAGGAACAAAGAGTAAACAGAAAAATAACGTAATAGGTAAGCACTATCCTGCATTACAGCCTAGCGGTTAAGAGCAGGAACTCTGCGGTAAGACTGCCTAGGTTGGAACAGAACTCTACCACCTTATGCAAATTTGTTACCTATTTGTTATCTTATGCAAATTACTCAGCCTCTCTTGCCATGGCTTCCTTACCTATGAATGGGTCAGCCATGGCACCTGCCTCACAGGGTAAACGAGATGATACCTGTAAAGCACTTAGCGTAGCGGTGGACACAGTAAGTACTTAGTAAACAGTACTGGGAGGTATATACTTGTTTCTGCTTCTCTGCATATCTGATGTTACAATGACAGTCTCTTAGAAGTAGAATTAGGGAAGAATCAGTCAGGGATATTAAGTTTTTAAAAATCATTAATCCATTTTTACGTATTGTTTTCCAAAATTGTCCTATTGTTTCACACTCTCGTAAGCACTGTATGAAAGTGCTGATCTCACTATACTCCACAGTTAATACAGTCTTTAAAATTCTTGCCAATTTGGTCGGTGAAAAATGAGATGTCATTGTTGTTTTACTTTCCATATTTTTCATTAGACTGAGGCTAAACATTTTTCATGTTTATTAGCCACATATATTTTTCCTTTACATAAACGGTATTCCCATTTTACAAGTGGGAAAACTGGGAATTCTGACTGCAGAATTTGGACTTAAAGAGGTAGGAAATGAAGAGTCCTTGAAAATTAAACAGGAGAAGGTGCCACATCATTTGGTGCCTTTCCACCACTGGCACCTGGGGAAATTTCTCCTCCAAAGTCTGGTTAGCTTTTCTCCTTTGTTGCCCTTCCTCAAAGAACACGGATATTCAGAATATATGCAACAGATATTTAAGGAGCAAAGTATGCGCTTGTAGCCCACATGTCAGGTGGTGCCTCCTACTCTTGGGCAGTCTTATTGACTTTGGTCCAGATATCAATTCTCGGGCCAGAACAGTCAAAAAATCTTTCCTAACTTCTTACAACTCCTGTGGGCTTACGTTCTCTCAGTCTCCCTTCAAGTTGCTACATCTGCCCTGATTCCAGACATAGAATACCCTTCCATCCAGCCAACTGAAATATGAATTCTAGACTTAACTGGTTTCTACATAAAGGGGAAAAAAAGTCTACCTCTTTCATCCATCACGTGAGCTTAGTGCTTTCATGTAAGGTTTGGGGGAACCTAGGGAAGGGCCACATTAATTGTCAGGGTGGACTTGTATCATCTCCGTGACTGTTCCACACCCTTGCACTCCCATCTCTTCCTCTCTCACCCTCCTCTTCTTGGAGATTTTGTATATATGTTTTTATTTATACTTGACTCCTGACATTCTTATCAAATCAAGCAGAAGTTTCTTCAATTTTGAAGTCCCCGAAACTCAGCTTCTAGCCCAGGTGGATTTTTCAAGTTGTTTGTTGTGAAGAATAGAATCTATTATTCTCTCTGAAAAATATTCTGGAGGATACATCTTTCTCCGATCATGAGAATACAACTTTCTCTGATACGTGATGGTGCCAACTATATGAAAGTAGAGACGTCACAGGTTATAGTTTCTCTTAAGCATGGATGATGTTCAAAATATGTAACAACCAATCAGCATTAAAGGTGGCCTTAGGGACAGAGTAGGGTCTTGGACCCCTGGTCTGCCAGGCATTAGCCCTTTATGCTGAATGTGGGAAAGCCTGGAGGAAGGACTGGTACACTAGCAGGCTTCAGAGCAGCGATACCACGACCATATATCACCTGTTACCAACTAGAACAGAAGTAGTTCCATAGTTTAATGACTATACAGCCACCCTGGTACTCCCCAGCTGAACCTTGGTCTGGCAGCTCATCAAGAACCATCTACTTGATCCTGATCCCACTTTATTCAACTGAAAATACTGCTCCATCTCTCCTCAGGCCTCCCTGTTGTAAAATCACCCCCAAACCCACTCTTTTGGGCCATCCTGCCCTTAACTTGATTGCTTACTTTGGTTGAATGTATTTTGGTCCAAGACCAGTGCCCTGAGATTTTCTGGTTTCTAGGAAACCAGTTCATTCTTGACCAAATATTTTCTTTTAATTTCAGGGAGAAATAAACCCCTTCACTGTTACCCCAAATTGTCTCTGTGTCCTTTTCAGTTTCCAAGATAATATATCCTCCCTTCTTTACAGGACCCGATACAACTGCTCAGCTCTGTAGCTTTCTTCATTCCTCGTTAACTTTGTGGATATTACAAAACTCAAGTTTGTTTATCGGGTTGTTGCTAAACAGCAGTCCTTGAGAGTTAAGTTCCAGCAGGGCACCATCCAACAGAAATATAACCTGAGCCACATATATAATTTTAAGCTGTCAAGTAAACACATTAAAAAGTAACAAGAAGCAGGTAAACATAGTTTTTATATTGTATTTAACTCAATATATCCAAAACAATATTTTAATATATAATCAGTATAAAAATTATTAATGGGATGGGGTGCCTGGGGGGCTCAATCAGTTAAGCGTCCAATTTCGGCTCAGGTCATGATCTTGCGGTCCATGGGTTCGAGCCCCACTTCAGGCTCTGTGCCGACTGCTCAGAGCCTGGAGCCTGATTCACATTCTGTGTCTCCTTCCCTCTCTGCTCCTCCCCTGCTCTTGCTCTCTCTCTCTCTCTCAAAAATAAATAAACATTAAAAAAATTATTAATGGGGTAACTCACATTCTTTTGTTTATATGAAGTCTTCAGTTCCAGAGTACCTTTTGTACTTACAACACATCTCCATTCAGACAAGCCACATTTAAAATGGTCACCTGAGACATGTAGTTAGTGGCTACTGTTTGGGACAGTGAGGCTCTATAGCCAGACTGCTTAACGCAGCTACTTAGAGCCCCACCACATCTTGGCTGTTTCATCTTGGGTAAAAAAAATGTCGCCGTGTCTCAATTTTTCACCTGTCAAAAGGCGATAATAATAGTACACATCTCTTAAGATCGCTATGAGAATTCAGTGGGAAGGCACAACTCCTGAAACATAATAAGACTTCAATAAATGTTAGCTATTGTTACCACCAGCATGCCTTTTGCTATTTCATCTCCCCATACTACCATCCATTTTCCAACTTTGTATTCAATATCCAAGAGAACTGGTGTCACCACATCAAGAAACTTCTCTCTCCCAAAGCATAAGAGACTCTTAAAAACTGAGAACAAACTGAGGGTTGATGGGGGGTGGGAGGGAGGAGAGGGTGGGTGATGGGTATTGAGGAGGGCACCTTTGGGGATGAGCACTGGGTGTTGTATGGAAACCAATTTGACAATAAACTTCATATATTGAAAAAAAATTAAAAAAAAAAAAAGAAACTTCTCTCTCAAAGAACTTGCTGCCCAGCCATCGCCTTTTTCCAGTTGGAGAAATGACTTAGAACAGTCCCATATCTTTAACTATTTAGATGATGTCTATTCTGGCCTCGACAGGCCAAAGGTAACCCAAAAGTGAATTTAGCACAGTACGGCCCAAGCACAGAAACAGCTAGAAGAACAATTTTTATTTATCTGGTGTCTGAATACTTACTCACCATAGAACTACTTTTTAAACCAGTCTCCTCATTTATGTAAGCAGCTTCTATCTCTATGCCTGAATTCGAGCCAGTATTTCATGACAGTTCATCCAAAGAAAAGCATTTACCATGGTTTACCCTCCCAAATATTACAGAATGTTATTTATGTGGCCTTTAAGCAGGTGCCATATCCATCCTCAGTCATGGCTTCATTTCAACAATAAATGGCAGATGCGCCATGTTTCCCAAAACTCTTTTAAAAACAACTCTGTGGATGCCAAGAGATACAGGAATATTAATGACTGGAAAGTTGGGATTTAAGGGATGTATGTAGAATGGAGGGAAGGGAAGCTAAAGGACCCACTTTATTAAGAGTGAAACTGTTAACAGAGAGGAAGAGTTCATAAAACTATAGGACAGGAAAGTTCATTGAGGGGAAAGTCAAAAACCAAGAGTCAGAAATAATCTAAGAGCAAGAATATTTTGTATGATATTATTTGCAGAGAAAAATTGATTGTTTTCAAGGCTCAGAAAAGGTGTTGTAAGAGCAACTTTGCCAAGAAATATGAAAGATGTTTGCATAGGTGAGTGGTACGGTTTATGAAACTTGCAAAAGGAGGAAAAAACATGGAAGCACTTTTGTACACATGGTAAACACCTTATTTTCTTTGTCTCGAAAAGAAATATTTCCTGATCACAGATGTGGCCAAATATTTCAGCAGGACATGCAACAGACACCCTTATGAAATCCCGGTGAAAAGAAGGAGAAATAGCTTAAAGGACTATCTCTGGTGGATATCCAAAGGATCCTTACTGAGTCCTGTTTTAGTTAGCATTTTTGGGGAAGAACACTTCAACAAATTTATAAAATCTGCACATGACAAGAAGACGGAGGTGTCAGAGGGAAGAATCAAACTTCAAAAATACATGGGTAGGCTATAAAGATGAGATCAACTTAAGCAAATGGTACTGAACTGAGTTAAATTTAAAACCAACTGCACAAAGAGAGCACGGGGAAGGCCTGGCTTACTTTGGATCTCAGATAATTGTGAACTTGGGAAACCAGGCTGTCAAAGCAACGAATGCAATCTTAAACTGCTTTAATAGAAAAGCAGCATACCAAACAAGGGAGATGATCATTCTATTGTATTCAACATTAAACAGAACACAGTGATAAATTGATCATTGGTACTCTGATCCAATGGCCAGCATGAAACATATGACAATCATCGAATTTGAGGACCAGGTGAAGAAATATAGGCTTCTTAGTATGAAGGAGAAAAAAAAACTCAGGGACTTCCTGCGAGTGATCATAATGTACCCGGAGGCAGCCACATGGACAAAATGGTGAAAAGTAACTCTACAGGGGAGAATAGGACCCTCAAAGTGGCAGTTATAGCACAAGAGATTTTGCCTCAATATAAAGAAAATCTTTCACAATCTGAATGAAATGGATTCTCTTGGTCATCCAGCTAAGTACCCTGCCACCAAAAATGTTCCAGCATTTTCCAAACAAAAACAGCTCAGGGCCACCTGTCAAGGATTCCTGAATTGAGTGAGATGTTGAACTAAATGACCTTTAAGTTGCCTTCAGAGACTCTATTAATATGGTATCTATGTAGTAAAATGTGAAAAAATTGAGTCAGTTCTGTCTGACACTATAACATAAATGTGAGGTAATTACACATGCATACCCCCATCACAGAGTATGTGTTATTACTAGAGTTACACCTTAGCTCTTCAGTGTCTGTGGATCAATTATGTCAACAGAGTTATGTGCTGGACTTTGAGCTAGTGAGGCTGAAGGTAAAACAGGGTCAGAATTTATTTGAGTTGATGAAACAGGCTTCATTTTTCCATAACTGGAAAGCACAGGCCAGTCAGCAGGTCTGTTGAGGGAAAGAAACGGGCTATAGAGAAAAATGAATAGCTTTTAGTTCTTCTACTTCTGTTGGCAACACAGGGGAAAGGAAGGGAGGGGGTGCTTAAGGTACACACACACACACACACACACACACACTCACTCTCCTGGTAGTAACCAGGGACTAGGCTCTGTGACTGTCAACATTTCCAGGTAGCTTGCGAGAAAATGTTCCTCTTCTATATTCATATGATCTTTGCTATTGAGGTTATGAACAGAATTATACTTTTCCTCCTCTCAAGGGATAAATATGTCAGATTGTAAGATACCATTTTTGTCTTTGAGTTGAGGCTACAATAAAATACAAAAAGAAATCTAGATTATCTCTCAGCTCTTCCAGTTTTAAAACAGATGATTCAGTGTGGCTCCCCTTCTGACAATAATGTAATGAGACTCATTTCTTGCAGATCTGAGAAAAGAACCCGCACTACTTTATAGTTTCACTTTGTACATCATTCTTGAGCTATCTTTCACTTTGGTGGAACCAGCCTCCCAGGCTCTTTTCTCTAGACCTGAGTCACCCTGTATTTTTACTTCCCCATCACACTCCTACCCTCATCCTATCTCTCCACTAAAAGTCAAAGCTGCAGCTCAACAGCAAGCCAGAAACTCTGAAGGTACAGATATGAAAGGTGTCCATCGTCTAGTCTGTGGAGATGGAGAAAATGTATCTGTTCAGTCCTCACAGGAAGGGGTACGTACTGTGTAGGCACTCAAGCTCTCCCACATTTAGAGAGTACCCATGGCTTGACCCAAGGATATGGTGGTTCCCAGAAGAAACCAAACTTTTCCAAAGACCAAGAGGGAAATTTAAAAACTACTATTAATATAAAAAACTATAATTTGTATAATCGGTGTCTCATTTAAATAATATAGAGATGAAACAAGTTTATAATATGCTACCAAAAAATAAGAAGAGTTTCCCTTTACTCAGTGCCTTTACTGAAAATTCATTCAGATCTCTCCCAGGTCACAGCATCCTTCTCCCACTCTGGTAATCAAAGGGGCAGGATACTAATAAAAACGGAAGGACTCATGCACCAGGGATACAGAAGAGAATACGTTAGTGGTTCCATGTGCAATACCTACTTTCCGCTAATAGGTAGGCAACAGGACTCCCTATGTAATGAGTTGCAGACATTCTATTGATCTCCAAAATATAGGATAAGAGGAACACCATCATGAATGGATTTTTTGAGGACCGTAAGTAGGCAGTAGGGTGAAACGCGGCTCTTTGTTCCAAGCAACAGGCAGAGTTAAGTAGGCGTTAACAGAGAAATATTTTAAAAGCCAAAACACCACGGTAATAAAGACACCATGATCTAGGCACACGAATCTGGGCCACATGGACAAAGGTAGCTGACTGAGGTCTGTAAATACCTGGAGTGACTAATGAAGGCCTTTGGGCCTTTCCAAGAGACAAAGTATGCTGCACTGTAATAAAGCAAATGATCAGAGGGGAAAAAATGAAATAGAATTATTTTAAATGAACAAAGAAGCCCACTCCAAGCAGCAATACTTTAGAACCTGCTGGTTATACTTAATATAGCTAATGCTCAAAAACTAGGAGAGGCCGAGCCTGAGCCCGAACCCAAGGGTTCAATGTCTTCAGAATTTGCACCTTAGCAGGAAAGGGGAAGGTAGGACTGAATGTAGAACTAACGAAGAACATATCCCTTTGTGTCCTAACTAGGAGCGTATATGTCTGTTTTCCTGATCAATAGGAAGCTTCCTGAAGGCAGGAAAGGCCTGGAGTAGTGACTAGAATATAGTAAGTGCTCAGCAAACATTTGTTATGTGAACACAATAGTGCAATCTGGGCTGTCCTCACGTGATAGACTGAATGTACTAATGGCTTTGATTGATGGCCTCCCTGGACCCACTTCTTTCCAGAACCTTACAGTTCCTCCCATCAAGAGGTAGAATCTGTTTCCTTACCCCGTGAAATGAACTTGCTTAATGACTCATTTTGGTCAGTATGATGTGGAAGAGTGTCACTGTGCTAGTTCTAAGCTTTGACCTCAAGAGGCTTGACACGTTTTTTGCTTTCTTCCTTGGAAGCCTGCTGTGATTTGAGAATCAGCCTGGGTGAGCCTGATGGAGGATGAGAAACTCCATGGTGAAGAGCCCAGCTGTCCCAGCTGAGGTCACTGTAGACAGCCTCTATCCAGCTGACACTCAGGCATGAGAGAACTCAGCCCAACCCGAAACCTACATGAGTGAGTGGAGCTGAGACCAGAAGAACTATCCAGTTGACTTGTAGGCTCTTGAGAAATAATAAAGAGGTGCTGTTTTAAACCACTAAGCTTTGGACAGCGCATTACACAACCACAGCAAACTGACACACCTCACTAAATGTTGCTTTTATGTTCCTTATTACCGATGCTGTTTTTAAGTGTTTGTGATCTATTTTAGTTTCTCGTAATTTACTTCAAAGGATAAAGCGGAAAGATTCCTTATCCTTAATTCAATCATAACTTCTGTCTAAATGTGTCCTCTCTCTTTTCCCACTAGTTACCACTACCTTCTTTAAGTCCTCATTTATTTCTCAACTTTTCTATGAAAATCGGTCCCTGGCTGGCCCCCTGGTATCCCATCCTTATTCGAACCCCATCTGTATAATATATGTAAGTGTTATCACCATGAAACATATGTGTGATCATGTCACTCCCCTTCTCAAAAAGTTTAAACCTTTCACATCATGCACAGAACAGAATAAAGTGTGAACTATCCAGATGGCCAATCACATCCCTCACATTTTCACCCCAACACCCCTTTCCAGTTTGGTCTCACAACACAACCCCCACATACCTTCTGTCCCAGCCACACCAGTCTGCCTCCACCGCCGTTCACCGACCTGTCTTCTACGTTCCTACTTGCACATTTCTGCCCAACTTGCTTCCCACCAATTTCCCACCAATCAAAATCCCACTCAGAGCCACCCACTCTGAAAAGCAATCCTCATCCTCCACTACATCTTTATGTAATAAAAATGAGATAATAATAGCAATACCACCAATAATAATATAATAATATTTATTAAGTATATAGTTTGAGCTAACACTGTGCATTCTTTTTTTTAAACTTTTTTTTTCAACGTTTATTTATTTTTGGGACAGAGAGAGACAGAGCATGAACGGGGGAGGGGCCGAGAGAGAGGGAGACACAGAATCGGAAACAGGCTCCAGGCTCTGACCCATCAGCCCAGAGCCCGACGCGGGGATCGAACTCCCGGACCGCGAGATCGTGACCTGGCTGAAGTCGGACGCTTAACCGACTGCGCCACCCAGGCGCCCCACACTGTGCATTCTCTTAATCATCATATCAATCCTACGGCACGGCTACTATGACTAATTCACGCGTTCTAGGTGAACAAACTGAGGTTCGAAAGGTTGAGCTAAATCAGTCCAGTGTCAAATATCTACTGAGACAGAGCTAAAACGTGAATCTGGGACTCCAGGAGTAGATACACTATGCCACATCATGTTTTCATTTGAACTTCCCATATTTATTGTAATCGATGAAGCTAAAGTACAAAGTAATTAAATGACTTGCCCGAAGCTACAGAGGCGTCAGCAGTACAAGATCATGCATCAGATATTTTGAATCCCCCAATTTTACGCTAATTTTTTGCCACCCAGGAAAATGTAATTGCTTGCCCTCCCCGGCAGAGCTTGAGAATTTTGCCTTTGCCCATTTTTTTTTTTTCAGTTCAAGTGCCTGAACCAGACTCAGCAGGTAAATTTCACTTTCTCCTGCTACTGTAATCATCCAGAGCTCTTCAGCCAGGATCCCAAAGCAGAGGAAGAAATTAAGTCCAAAACCAAATGAAAAGAAGTTTTGGCTTACTTTCATTCAAATGTCAGGAGAAGTCCACCCAGGAACCCTGTTAATATACAAGTGAACAAAATCTCCCATGTTCCCAACTGTGTGCAATTCTGTCGGGACCAGCACTGATGCCTGGACCATGCTAATCTCCTTCCTTACTACTTTACATACTGTTCTCCCAAAGAGTACCACACGGCTGAACTTACTTGCTTTTCAAAACTGCCACTCCCTTTTAATTACAAAAAATGTCACCCAGGGAACTCCCTAGCCCTGGTGGCCACACTTACACAATTAGGAAAGCAGTCTTGCAACTGGCCTGCGGTTATTAGTCTCCAGAGGCTAGGGGCAAAGAAAGGCCTAGGGAACCAGGAATGGGCCTGGTTTTGCCCAAAAGTACCAGGGCTGAGGGAAAAAGAAAAAAGCCCAGCTGAATACAAATCCAGGTGAACCATGTAAGCTTAGAAATGGTCCTTTTACTAACGCAAAGGGGAAGAAAGGGAAAGTGGTGTGGCTTGTTTTGCCGCTGTGCCTGTTGTCCATTCCCTTTCTTCATCAATGCAGCCGCACAGCAGGTTGGGGCAGCCACAGAGAGCGGCAGGGGCTGCAGAGGGAGCAGAGAAAGGGCCTATTCAAGAGCGCTTAGTCCTCCCAGTTTGAGACTCTCCACAAAAGAGAGGCAACAAATGCAGACTTCAAAGGGAAAAAAAATGTTACAGTCATCCGCCTTCTCCAAGGACCCTTTGATGGACAGCTCTTCCCTGCTGCTTTTTATGTTCATCCTCTACCTCCCCAAATTCCGATTCATCTAAGAAGTGTGTGTGTGTGTGTGTGTGTGTGTGTGTGTGTGTGTGTGTTTCTTGAGACCTATATAAACAGGCATAGCAAGTGACTGGATGAAGAACATGGTCAGGCCTAACTTAGGCCTGGAAAAGTAGCCACTGATGATTATTTGAAAGACTTTCTTAAGTTTCTGAGAAGCCCCCGCATAAAAGAAGATGAACTTCAGTTGCATTCCTGATCTCTTCAGCCATTCGCTGCTTATCTCACACGTGTCATCAGAAAAGGTGAAGATTTTATTTTACACAATCTAGGACTCGAGGGAGATAATGGCAGGTAAGATGGGTCTTTGCTTCCAGGAATGCCCTTACATAGAAAAGAAGTCTTCATGTCTGAGTGCTGTGTATCCACCTGTCAGAAACATCTGCTCTATTTCAAACGTTCTTTCCTCAAAGGCCAACTTGACAGAGCCTCTGATTCTCCCCCAGCCCCCTCCCATTGTGCAATGTTACAGCTTATTATAAGCACCTCTGCCCAAGGGCGGCGGTACAAGTGAAATGAAACACAAATAATAGCCAATTCAGCTAGAAAAAGATCTCAGGGGGCATAGAGGAAAAAATACAAGCTTTCATAAGGTTTGCAAATTATCTAAAGATTTCATAGATCCTCTTATTCTCCTACGGCCTGTAAAGTAAGAATACTAACTCATGTAACAGACTCAACATGTTTGAAGACACAATTCAGGCTGGTGGGAGCAACTTCTGTAAATAAGCAGCCATACTCCTTCTAATCCCTCAATACAGAAGAGAAAGGAGGATGGTAGACAATTGGCATAAACATGGAACCCACAGAGCTAAGAATAAAGATCTCACCTTTATCTCCCTCACTAGCTCGATCAGCACCTCATCTACAAATATATCACATTCCATATTGTGAATACCCATGAAGCCCCCTTGAATCTTAACACCCTTCGGGACAAATATCCTGACATCTAAGAGCTAAGGGAGATGGAAGGAAGGAAAAAATATCAGGTGCCATCCGGGCCATGACTATGGCAGCGTGACAGCTGCAGAGAGGCTCAGGTAAGAGAGGTGGGAAGAGGTAAGACTTCTCCCAAAGTCAGGAGACATCAGAGGGAGGGAGATGGTGTGTGATAAAGTTTTCCACTCTGTTCTTAAGAAAAGATACTCAGTTTAGGGGACAGAACTGGGCTCTTGAAACATTAGAGAGGCCACTACAGCATTCAACAGAATGTTAAGTGAAAATTTACTATTTTCAGCAAATATAACTATTAAAATAATACTATTCCTGTTATTTCTACTGATTGTAACCATTTTATATGAATTATAGAAAGATACAATATGAAAGTCTTGTAAAGACCTTCTCATTACACTCAACTCTTGCCAAGAACTTGCTAGAACCATAGAATTTTGGCACTTAAGGGAAGCTTGGAGGTCATCTATTCCAACACCTTCATTTTAAAAATGAGATCATCAAGGTATGGAAAAATTGAGTGATTTCTAGAAGATACTCCAGTTACTTAGACACAGAAATTACCTGGTGCTCACTGGGAACACTATTTCCTGTGCCTCTTATATAAACTTTGGTTCCCCTTCTTTGAGGAGCCTCTAATTTCTCTCTATTGATGCTTCCCATGGGAGTTAAACCCTCTCCCAGCCCAGAAGGCTGTGAAGGTATTAATAGTTGCAGCCCAAACTTCTGCTTTTGAACCTGGAAGGCCCTGCTGGAACTACCTTTGCTGCTAGGAGAAACTGTTTCTTTTTTCTCCAAGGGAGGCCATCCTTGGCCCTGACCATCAGCCTTCTGCATAAACTGCCTCTAAGCAATTGGAAGACAAAACTGGTGATAAAGCAATAAACCTCTGCAAATGTTGAGCTCACTTAATTTGCTGACCATCTGATTAATAGCTCGTCTCCACATTTCAAGTCAACCCCAGCTAAACCTCTGGAGCTTCTTGCCAAAGGCTTCTTCAAGAGTCTTGATTTTTTTTTCTCTATGTACACTTAAAAACCTCATTAAACAAGAGAGAATGTTTTTAAAACAGTCAAATAGTGTTTTATCCATAGCCTTGCATGCCGGAGGTTATAAACTCTTATATTCAACAACAGCTTCTATAGGACCCACGCCAGGGTAGGAGAATGATAAACCACTAACAACAGTGCAGTAATGATATCCTGTCACCAATTGAGATCTTTAAGTGGCAATAACTGCAAAGGGATGTTACTATTAAACTAAATGTGCATGCCTTCTCTACTGCAGCAGAAAGATTTTGGAAGATAGCTTAGGCTTACACTAGTTGAATGGGAATAAAGGGCGCTATAGCTCAGGATGGCCCACTTTGCGTCCCCTGGGCCAGTCCTTCTCACACTTCAAGAGACCCTAAAATGAAGAATATTTTGGTGGTAAATGCCTTCCTGTTACACCTGAGCATCAGCCCAAGATCAGCTTCCTGGTGGCTCCAAATATTCAGAGAAATTTTCTGACCTCAACTGTACATAGGTGCTAATAATGGTGCCTGTGTACAAGGACTGTTGGAAAGATGAAATGAATCTGGGCTAGGCCTTAGAATTTGGCAAGGCAATGAGAACAACAAACAAATGTTCCCTCAGTGTTAGCTATTATTTTATCTAATTAAATAGGATGTCTTTCAGCATTTCCTGTTACCACTGGTACCAGTTGAAACTGACCTGCTATTGCCATCACCCAGGAGAGAAACTGGGGCAAGAGATCATGGTGGTGCTTGGGGAAGCCGGGGGTGCAAGAGGCAACTCTCCCTCTTCCAGCAGGACTCCTTCCCTCTTCAGGCCACAGGCCTTCTGATGCAATCACTTATGTGCACGACTGGTTTTTACTAAAAGGCAGAAGGGCTCCAGGACATACGTGATCATAGAGGTGAAGCAAATCAGAAACAGAGTTTCATGTTAGTTTGCAAAGCTTGGCATGAGTTTAAGGCAGGAACACATCACCAGCACCATCTGCACACAGCACCTGCTATACCCGATACCTGAGGTATTAGCTGGGGATGGTACTTCTTCTGGGATGTCCGCCTGGCATTCAAACTTCTGAACTCCTATGGAACTCAGGGAAAATCTATCCTCAGCTTTCCTGGGCTCTACCTGCCTGTCCATCACAGACACGGTCCCTCTGAGCAAATCTGTCTCATCTTCAGCCTGCAGGACCTTTGGTCCCTCATACAATGTCCCTGCAGGGAGACCTGGCTCCCCATCTTAGCAGCACCCCATCTTTCTGTACCAACCTTTGCCCCTCCTGTGCCCTCCTGCCTCCTCTTGTCCTCTTGCCCCTCAGGCTTCCCTGCCCCACTCATCCTCAAGCCCTTCTGATCTGAATCGTCTGAGTTCATTATCTCTGGTTTTCCTTAAATACACAAATTAATTTTTAAAAAGAAAAAAAAAGACCCTAATTTTTTTCACTGCTCCCTAATCATAAGTCCCACCTGACCCAGATGAAAATGTTTTTATTCCTCCTTTTGAGAGATCCAAATAGCTAAAGACAGCACCAACAGGCCCACAGAGGCCTCTCATTATGTTTTCCATAACTTGTAGGGTAATTACGTTTTATAGTAGTCATCTCCCATGAACGCTCTGTGGAGAATCATTTCTGTTTTCTGGGGTGCAGGGGGCATTGATGGAGTGGCGGCAGTGAATTGGGCGGCGGGCAGCACCACGGGCGGCGATCTTACAAAATATGTAGTAGGAACCTCAAGTGTAGAGAAGATTCCCACTCCTGTTGCTGAAGCTGTTGACGTGAAATTAGGACCATTATCAGGGCCCAATCCAGTGCTGGAAGCAGGACCTAAGGTAGGTAGTTTAGTCTGTGCAACACTAGGGCCGAAATAGGAACCCAGAGAGTAGGGCCAAGAGTGTAAGGCAGAGCAAGGCCAGAGGCTGGGATCGGAGCAATGGGGACAAGGCTGGAGCTCTGCCCCAGAAACAAAGCAGGAGGGACAAAGGGACACAGGGGTTAGAGCCCAGGCCCCACATCAGGGAAAGGAGAAGTCTGCACGAGACTTACTTATTTTAGCACAGGTCAGTATGTAATAGCTATAGCAAACAACGACCGTGCAGAGACCACGGAAGGGACTTAAATGGCATCTGTTCATGACAACAGACTTAACGTTCTACCTCTTGTGAAAGATTCACAAAACTTTAGATGACAAAAAGAACCACAAGATTGTACCGTGGACAGTATACTATGCTCCAATTCTTATTAGGGCGCCTATAGTTTGTTTTTTTGTTTTCTTTTGTTTTGTTTTTAATTTTTACAATTTCTGAGTTACCCACAAGAATACCACTCTATTAGATCTGCCCTTTTCTCAACAGCCTTGTGAGGTAGGAATTTTTAACTCAAATGTATAGGTGAGGAAACTGAAGCTCAGAGGTACTAAGGGACTTTCCCAAGGCTGGAGAGCCGGTAGTTGTCAGAGCTATGATTAGAACACGCATTCTGACTCCACGCCCAGTGCTCTTCTCAATAAGCCTCAGGTGCTACCACGACAGAAGGGAGGGTCTCTCACCTCCTAAATGGCAGTCGTTGGCCTAGGACCAATGAAGAGGGTCATGTCCCAGCTGAGCCAGGACTGTCATTTTAAGTGTTTGGGCATGCCTTGGAAACGGGAGGGGGTGGGCTCGGCAGAGGTCTACATTCATGGGAAACAAAGAAGCCGAAGGAAAGAAGGAATCAAATATGTTCACTCTATTAACAAAGCAGTAGTCAGAGGACAGGAAGAGTGGCTTAGAAGCCACCTTGAGAGCTATCACTTGACCCTCTCTCCCACCCTGACCTGTGTGTGTCCTCAGGGGATAAGGAAGGAGGACATGTAAGTAAAAAGTGAAAAACTGTTTTCTGTTAAAGCCTTTGGAAGAAATACACCACGAGAATCCAGCTTTGGTAATGGTATGTAACATAACGGGCGAAAGAATCTTTCTCCCAGATACTTCACCACAGACAGTGTGAAAGCCCTTATGAAAGGCATTATGAAGACTCCAGTGCACATGAGGCAGGAGCTTAGTGGGAAACTGCTATCCGCAGGGAGACTGTCGTCTCAATGGGAGAAGACAGCAGGGTCTGAGAGAGGCTATGGTGCAAGCCTGAGGTTATGGAACTCAACTCAAACATCAGCCAAGCAAATAAAACAAGAGGAAATGGCAATGGTACCAAGACAGAAACGGGAAACCCACAGAAAATGGTAGCCATTGCCAGCAAATAGAGCACCAGAACTGTTTGGGAGCCCTGTCACATACCTTCCTGGGAAGTCGCCAAAGCATGCCTGCAGATGATGGCTTTGTGGGGGACTGTGGTCTCGAATGAGTAGGAAGAAATCAGAACCAATGCAATTTGGACTGTTACTGATATTATGCATGCACAAAGGGGTGAAGCCTGGGGAAATTAGTGTTACTTGTAATATTCCTAACTGCATTTGTGATGTCTGTAATTCAAACTAATCCCAAAGTAGACCTGAATATTTTGGATAAAGTTATGCAACTCACAAATCTTTGGTCCTCAAGAAAATGTCAGGCCACACTTACCCGCTAGCCAAACATGTGTTCAGGACCTTCCCTCCTTTCTGAGGGAATGAACTGAGCACTAAGGGCCTCATGAAATGTGGTCTTCTGTTTTTCTCCCACCCTTCTTTGGCATACGCTTCCTTGTTTGAACCTGCTCCCTGCCAACTCGCAAAGGGCTCCAGGAACAAAGCCTCAGCACTGCTCCTCACTGAAAGACATGGGTTGGAAAAGCCCCCTCTGGCCCACCTTTCTCCATAGTTTGGCCCCTTATTTGAACGGTATGTCCCAACGGGGCTCTCCAAATCCTGACTCAGCACCTGGGCACAATCAGCAAGTTCCTCTGTTACCATCAGACTTTATAGGAGATAAAAATGGAGGGGGACACGTTTTTAATTCCTTTGAAATCTATGCCTTCAACTCCTTAATGAAAGTGGGGAAAAAAGATAAGGCAAAGAAAAAGGGAGTAGCTTCCATACTTCTGTGTTCCTGAGTAAGGACCCCCCCCACCTTGTTTCTATGACAACAGGCCAGTAAATGTTTCTACACAAGCAGGTCCATTTCACTGCATCTGCAAAGACACCTCTCTACTAAATTAAATACCGAACTAGGATGAGTAACCACCGGTACAAACTTTACACTTCAGCTAGTTCCATCATTAAGACATCACCCCCTCCCAAACCCAAGAGGTCACAAAGATTCAGAGACACCCGAGAAAATAAAATATTTTTGCACCGGTACATCTCCAGCAAGAAATCCCTCTACAATTGTCTGGCAGACATATCACAAAGCTGTTCAAGACAATTCAGTAATCAGAAGAAATGAGGCTAAAAATAAATAATGTTAGCCACAGAGTGGAAAGATAAATCTCCACAAAATATTGGCAAGTGCTTCTCTGCTCGCCAAGGCTCGGAATACACAAATGCCCTTTTTTGTTCGGCCATGACAATCTAATTCAGGTTTTGGCCTCCCAGAAGGTGATCACTGAGTCCAGATGGACACCACACCATCCCGTCTTCCTGGGCACAGAAGCCAGACTGCACTGCAGGTATGTGCTGAAATCCAGTCCCATTTCTCCACTGCCAGCTAGCCTGGCCAAGAGAGGAGCTGCCCCATCCCTGGAGCCAGCTAGCTCCTGGGTTGGCTGTGTAAGGCCACAGAGCGGTAGGATTCCTTGGGCCACTCTGATGTTTCAGGACTTAAAAGGGGCAATCAGGACACTGCTCTGCTCACCCCGCAGAATACCGAATGACTGGAGGACAGAATCATGACATGAGCAGAACCAAGCAAGTAAAATTAACAGAAACAAGTGCTGTTTAATACAAAGAAGCCGAGCCAATCTGTATTGAGCAGAGGAGAAAAGGATCCAGGAATATTTAGCAGACAATAAGCTAACTGAGTTAGTAATGTAACGAGACTAAGAAAAAGTTATATCAGGATGTCTAAAGTTAAGTGTGCAAAGTAGACATAAAAGGGTGGCTGCCACCATTAAAGTATGACCGCTAAAAGTTCGACCTTTTCTAGACAAAAACATCAGGTTTGTGCAGTGGCCAAAAAAAGGAAAAAAAAAAAAAAAGGAAAAAAAAAAAGTGGGCCTTACACTGGAAGAACTGGATCTGACCTTACCATGTACTTCACTATGCTACCTAGCAATAACTCTCTGAGCCTCCGTTTTTTCACCTGTAAAATGGACATAACAACAACGTATAACTCACTATGTTGAACCAATTCAATGAGATAATATATATAAAGTGCTTTATAGTATGTGACAAGGAATAAGGGTCCAACAGATGTTAGCTACTAATGGAACATCTATTTCTGATATTGCCAAAAAAAAAAAAAAATGAGTGGAAATGTGGAAGGTTCTTGGGGAACGATACATATTTTAAATGTTGTAACACGTGTCCTCACCTGAAAACTTGACCAGCTACAGACCCATAAAACTAAGGACTAGACCCTCAGAGTTCAAGCCTCTAACCCATTCTATAAGGCTGAGCCTGGGGATCAGCCAAACTCCTTGGCTATCGTCTTTCTCTTCAACCTCACTTGATCAGTGTAGGAAAGAGGACTAAAGGGGAGCCTGATTGCGAGGACAAGGCACATGCAGGG
The DNA here is from genome assembly GCF_022079265.1 of Lynx rufus. NCBI lineage: Eukaryota > Metazoa > Chordata > Mammalia > Carnivora > Felidae > Lynx > Lynx rufus. The sequence continues at coordinate 47,705,188 of NW_025814889.1, forward strand.
ACCAACAGCGGCCAGACAAGCCCTTCCCCAGTTCAGAAAAGCTTTTAGAACCATTTGAAACTGAACTGTCCATTAACCTTGAAAGCAGGCAGTTAGTAATGCAAATAGCAAGTCACCTTATAAAGAAAAAAAAGAAAAAGATCAACTCATCAGGAAAAAAAAAAGTTAAGAGAGGGAGGGAGGCAAACCATAAGAGACTCTTAAACACTGAGAATAAACGGAGGGTTGATAGGAGGTGGGAGGGAGGGGAAAGTGGGTGATGGGCAGGGAGGAGGGCACCTATTGGGATGAGCACTGGGTGTTGTATGGAAATCAATATGACAATAAATTTCATATTTAAGAAATTAAAAAAAAAAAAAACCTTTGTGAGACAAACAGGCTTCCTGCCCCACATCTAGTCTCCTCCACCTGGTCAGGCAAACGTTCTCGGCCATCACTCCACCACTTGCTCTGCCATTTCGTGAAGGCTTGGGAGCGTGAACAGGAAAAGACCTTCAAGTCCACCCAGTTCCCACCTGGCATTTGCACAACGGAATTGAAACCTGAAGGCATTAAGGCAGTTTCCAAGAACACAGATTTAGTGGCAAAACTGGTTTTCCTAATTATCTGTCATACCTGCCTTGTTCATTCTCACCTCAAAGATTTCATCGTGACAAGAAACACGAGCCCTCCGCTTCTCTGTATTCACCTAGCAAGCTCCTTAAAGGAAGATAAAGCACCCAGCTTTGGCATTTCTCACTCACGGCCAGAAGCAGATGATTCAAAAGACGTATCAACTGTACCTTTTACTAAAATGACAGTGGAAAATAGAGGAACCAGTTCCCATTTGGGACAGGGACTGGTTCATTCTGCTTGAGTCACTGTAGACACGATTGTGCCATTAATTTTGAAAAATCCCTAATGTGGTTCTCAGAATATGAGTAGGACCTGTCTAGCCATTTTCAAATAAGTCTAGCTTCATTCAAATGGATAGAAACTACGTACTTGGAATAAAGTAACAACCGGTCTCCACTTCCGTAGAGGTTCAAAAGCTATTTAATAAAACTGCAACAGAGTTTCGTGATACATGAGACACAGGTAATGTCCTTATTTCTGGATATGAAACTAAAAAAAAAATATGACTTGGCATTATCTTTATTCTTAGAAATCTTATAAAACAATACTGGTCAACTTGAATGGTTCAGCTGTTCTCCCAAATGAAGACACAAGCTGGAGAGCTACCCTACTGTGATCCTTTCTGTCATCTCTGCTGTATTATTACAGTGATATTCTAGGAGTGCTTAATTCCTTATCATCCTTTCATCTCCTACCTCCAATAACTTTCAGACTCCAGTTTGTGAAAAGCCTCCCTCTCTACCCAGTCACATCCAGCCCATCTTTTAAGTCACAGCTGTGATTCAGAAGGTCTGGGGTGAAGCCCAAGACTCCGCATTTCTAACAAGGTCCCTGAAAATATTGATGCTGCTGGTCCTCAGACTGTGTGTGAAATGCCAAACTCTAGAGTGTATCCTGCAATCAACTGCACCCAACCTGGACCTGGGATAGCTCCCTCTTTCCTCAGGTGTGACTACCCTGACCTGAGTGTTGCCCTAAAACTCCAAGAGTGTCTACCCTGACCAGGGATGTCTCCCCAATTCCCCAGGTGTGACTTCTGTGACCCGCGATTTGCCTCTAAATGACCAAGGTATGTCTACTATGACCTGGGATGTCTCTGAATCGCACGTAAGTATGATCATAACCTACCTGCTATGGCCTGCCTGATAACCCAGGTTATTCCTGACCCATCACCCTTCCTCAGGAACCTCTTTACTAAAATGTCTAAAATGGTTTTTGTGGGCTTACTGTGAAACAAATATATGATCGCAGTGTTAGAGAAAAGAGCAAATGAGGTTGTCATTCATTCACTCAGTTAAAAAAAAAGTGTCAATGTTGCAATATGGTATGCATCATTCTAGCCCCTATAGGGATAAAAAGATGAATAGCATACAATCTAATCTGAAGACAGATGTCTTGGTCCCACAGCATACTAGCTGGTTGACCTTGGAAAAATTAATGTTTGTATTAGTTTTTTCCTCTGTAAAACGAAGATAATAATGTTCATCTCACAGTATAAAATAGAATTACATACATAAACTCTTAACATTCTTGAAAATATACCATAAAAATGTATGATGGGCTTATTATTATACGTTCAGGCTCCCCTCTTACACTGTCAGCTGCCTTAAGATGAGAAATGCCACCTTATCCCTTCCACCAAAACTAAGAGTTTAGCATAGTTCTTTACACTTTATGGAATACAAACTCTCTTTTCATGAAATTTCTTATCTCTTTTATTCCTATCCTTGGATAAGCAGTACATCTGGAACATTTCCACATGAAACAACAGAACCGGATGGATTTTAGGACATACCCTTCAGAAAATCTCTGTTCTGCACAGTTTATTATTCCAACATTAAGATCTTCCTTGAATTTAACAAGGTACTTCATTTCCTTGTGGCCCCTTTCTTCCACTGATCTCAGAACATTCCCCATAATCACCGGCACTCAATAAATATTCATTGAATGACTGAATTAATATTAAGGTTTGACATCTGTTAAATCTAAGGATATATTGACAGGTTTGGGAACTGGGGCCCGAATCTGTAGACTTTCTTCCCTTCCTGAACAATTTCATTGCCCTGGGTCAGGGCAGTCTGGAAGCCACCTGAGGCCTTTATACTGTGCTTTGAAAGCACTTATGATTGATAAACCTGTTCCTTAAGAATCCTGGCCACTCATGTAATTGACACTAATCCACCCTTCCCGCTCTGGGCCCCCACACAGGGCTAAAGGCTAAATAAGACCAAACACATTCTGCCTCTGGGGGTGGTAGAGGGTGAGTGACACTTCAGCGGAGAGGGTGGAGAGGAATTTCGAGTTCTCGCGGTCATTCCAGGTGTGTCCTTTGCATTGTGCCTGCATTTCCAGGGACTGCCAATGAAGCACCATATCCACTCAGGCTGAGGCACAGCCACCACGAGGCTGGGTCCAAATGCTTTCAGATCATAGGACACCTGAGAGATTGCTAAACCATGATCTCAGGGTAGAACCCCAGGGCATCTCTTGCCCATTGCCTTCTTCTCCAGGTGCTGTTCCTGCTGCCGCCACACAGACAAGATTAACAAGAAGGTTATATTTAAACTTCCAAGAGGCGCTGCTGTGCCATTATGGGTCTATTTAAAATCCTCCGGGCAGCTGCAGTACATAATAACAAATCAGCAGGAGGGAGGGAGGAAAGGGAGGAAAAGGGAAGGAGGAGGGGAGGTGGTCAGGAGCATCACAGATTGTTTCTGTGAAAAACTGACTGTCAAGATGGCAGGGGGTGCAGGCAAGTTAAAGATGTCCCCCATGGTGAGAGAGGGAGATAGAATGCATCAGGAGAATGTGCTAAGCAGGGATGGGGGGGGCGGGGACTTAGGATCCTAATATGAAAATCTACCAGACCTGAAAACTTGCAGCCTTCCTGGATGTCAGAGCTCCAGAATACTCTATTTCTCCCAGGGGACCCTACTGAACAACACAAGCCATCCGTTTTGGTGTTGATGAAAGATCAGCCCCAGAATGTAAAGAGCTCTGGTAAGGGGAATACAGAGCTGCTTCCTCAAATCCAACCAAAGCATGCCATTCTGCTTCTTGATTCAGCATCCAATACTTCACCCGGTGGGAGGTCCAGCTCATGTTCCCTTAAAGAACATTTCCTACTGCACCAGCCTTAAAAGCAAAGGACTTACCTACAGCTGGGCTCAATTTTGACCTTGAAGTCCCACCCCACTTCTTGCTGTCTTTGCTGGGTGTGGGCATAAGTCTTTTTTAGTCTCTACTTGCCTTCTCCCATCAAAGTCTTGTGGGTACAGTGGAATATTCGCAAGGTTTCCTGAACTGTGGAGCAAAATCATATTCACTTTCCTCTCCTGTCCTCCCTTCATCGGTGGTATTTGTCATTCTTAGTTTGACTCACATTATCCAAACTCCCGACCATTTTTATCACTCTTTGCTAAACCTGCTTCAAAGGTACTGATATTTTCTTGGTTTTTATTTCATGTACAAATTTACTAAAATCTCCACTAGTTGTTTAAACTATCACTCTTTGCCCACCCTTGGGGCTTCCATATGGCATTAACATCTCTGGTTACAAGATGGTTACATCTCTGGTTACAAGAAATTACAAGATGAACCCAACATGCAATCATGGGCAGCATATTCTTAATTTTGTTTTTAAAGTTACTAATTGATTCACTTTACTTCTATGAATGGCCAAATTGGATGTCACGTGTTCAAAAACCATTTACCATGAACTTAAGTTATAAGACTTGGAAATCCACAAGGATCTAATGAACCAAGTAAATGTCAAAAATTCACTTCCTACTGCATAGACATATTTTAAATGTTATGTAATATTCTGATATAAATATGTAAGTAAGCTATGTAAGATCCAAGGCCTATATATGTTAATTATCTCAAAAAGAATATTCTAGTAGATCAACAAATCTCAACAGTTCATACAAATTAAAAATGCATTCCTCAAGGAGCTTTATCTTCCTTTTGTTTTGTTTATGGTTGAATGCCCAATAAGTGGGAGACTTATTAAACAACAGTCCCTACTAAAGTAGTAATTAACAAACAACATGTATTTTATAATTATGTTACCAATCCATAATTTGTTACAAAACAAAATCTGCCATACCAATATATACTTCTTGATAGTGGACACAGATTTAGAATTAAGTCTACATAAGTAGTAAATGTTCATTAATATATTCGTAGTGTTCATGAAATATATTGTGCAAATATTACCAACATGCACAGACTGTATAAAAAACACTCTGTACTCTGTCCTGACATGTTTAGATCACAATATGTGACCCATATAGCAAAACTCTATAAGAGTCTACAATGGACTTGTTATCTAGGATCAATGTCTTTCCTTTTTTTTTTTTTTCATTTCTTTTTTCTTTTTAATATTTATTTATTTGGGGGGAAGTGCAAGTGGTGGAGGAGCAGAGAGAGGGGGACAAAGGATCTGAAGCAGGCTCTGCACTGACAGGCTGACAGCAGTGAGCCCGAGATGGGGCTCAAACCCATGAACCACAAGATCATGACCTGAGCCGAAGTCAGACGATCAACTGACTGAACCACCCAGGGGCCCTTCTTTTTTTTTGAATTTCTGTATCTTATCCTATAAATACAGGGAGCTCAAAAGATAAGACTTCCAGAAAGAAAGAGTAAGAAGGCAAGAGAGCACCACCAGGACACGTCACAGCACCAGGTCCAATCTCCAAATGACTGAGGGGACAGAGGACCCGAGACAGCACCCCAGTCAGCCTGTAGAAATGGCTCCCCCGTCCAATATGAAAACAAATGGTCTTGGCTGAGTGAAAATGACCTTCTCAAAAATAAATACAGCAAGAATCCTTTATACTCCAAAGAGTTCCTTCTGGGTGAGATGATCGATGAGGAAATCAGATAGAACAATTCCAAGGTGTCAGACAGGAAAAAAAAAAAAAAAAAAAAAAAACAAAAACTTGAGAAAAGAAAAGAAATGCAGCCCTGTCACAGAGCCATCCCTCGTGCGGCCTCCACATGAACCTGTGCTCACCACTCAGTATCAGAGCTCCTGGCCTCTTTACTCACTATATTACAGTCCTCCCCCTTTCGCTGAACTAAGCCTTCTTCTGGTCTGGCCCCTGGGAACAGCTCTGAACTTGGTACAGAGGGTGTCTTAGATGAGACTGGCTATCCACACTGGCCGACTGTGTGGAGCCTGGGTGAGCAGACAGGGGCGCCACCCCGGCTCAGCTTCCTGCATTGACACCCATCCTTCTGTTTGCTTGGGGCCCATCCATTCACACACCCACCAGGTGTTTCCTGAGTCCTTACTTGTACTGGGTGCTCAGGACACACACACACACACACAAAAAGAATAAGATGATGCTTCCCTGAAGAAGCTGGAAGTCAAGGCAAAGTAACAAACATGTAAAGAAAAATGAACAACTTTTTAAGTAAAATCACGAGGACAGACACAGAGGGAGAAAACAGCTGCCATTTTAAAGGACCTACCAGAATCACAGAAGATTCACAAAAGCAAAATAAAAATCAAGAGGCTAGTAAGTATGTTTTAAAAGCTCAACCTCACTAGCTAACTAAATAGAAATTTAAACAATAACATTTTACCTTCTTACATATGCAAAAAGCATTTTTTTCATTATTGCAAAGAAATAGTGCTATTGATAAGCATGCATACTAGTTTAAAATTTCTGGAGATCAATTTGATAATGTATATCAAACTGTCTTTCCTCAATGTTGATACTATTTGACCAGGCCAATCCAGTTCTGCAAATTTATATTAAAGAGATAATTTAGAATAGAAAAACAGATTTCTCTGCGAGGATGTCCCACAATTGTATGATTTGTAAAACCCCTCAATTTGAAAATCTGGGTAAATTACATAGTTCTACACGGTCATTAAAAATGATGCAGAAGGAGGTTTCTGACAGGAAGAATGACCATCGTACATTGATAAATAGAAAAGGCTGGACGTGAAACAATATGCATAGTATGACCTCATTTTTATTTTACATAACACACAATGAGAGATGTTTAGAGTACTAACTACTATCTGGTGAGATGATGTCTGCTTTAATTTCTCCCTTGTCTTCCAATTTTTCCCCAATGCGCATGTACTGCTTTTGCAGTAAGAATAATTAAGTTTGTAGAAGAAAATAAAGCACAGGTCTTGTGTGAGGCACTGGGCTGGGGTGTATATACCACTGCAAATTTTCACAGCTTTGCAGAGGATGACCGATAGTGAGTGACTTGTCTAGTTCAGGCAGCTAGACATCACGTTCCAAAAACCCGTTTCCCTCCCAATTGGCTAGTCTGCAATACTTACTTGTTCCCTAGAATTAGATTTTTTTCATTGATCCTACTGTGATGTTTTAAAGTTTTTCCATAGGGGCGCCTGGGTGGCTTAGGCGGTTAAACGTCTGACTTTGGCTCAGGTCATGATCTCGCGGTTTCTGAGTTTGAGCCCCGCGTCGGGCTCTGGGCTGACAGCTCAGAGCCTGGAGTCTGCTTCAAGTTCTGTTTCTCCCTCTCTCTGCCCCTCCCTCACTCACGCTCTGCCTGTGTCTCTCTCTCAAAAAATAAATAAACATTAAAAAAAAACCAAAAAAAATGTCCATATATACTAAACTGAAACTTCTTTTTAAATGCAAAAACAAAAATAAAATGTAGGGGACTGTGAAAAGCACAAAACCACTTTTAGAAGACTTCTTTCACTTTGTATCTGAGCATGCAGCAAAGCACCCTAAAGCCCATGGTGAGAGGGGAAGGGGCAGGGCCAGTGGGGAGCCAGAAAGAAACACACTCATGCAGGAACAGCAATTCACCCACATCCAAGTCTCGACTGATGGAGAATCAAGCCAGATGGGCATTTGCCTTTCTGCCTGTGAACCTGCAGTTATGTTTGTTCCAACCAGTCATTTTATGCCCCTCTGGTCTATGTAAAGTACACTACATGGGATTATATTGTGCTCAATATGAGCTGTCACTTCACTAAGTGCTTTATTCATTGTTTGCCCATTTTCATCTTTCTCTGAATCTGCCAAATTCTATCTCCTCCCTGGAATGTGGATTGCTAGGTGGTCCAGTCTGAACCTGTCAAACTTTCGCCTCTTCTTTGATATCACCGTGTCTTGTGGCTTCTACAGATTCTTTTTGTTAGGGAGACATTATATTTAGATAAGAAACCTTTTAAATGCCACTTTAATCCTCCATGGCTTGTTTTGTCCACCCTACCCTGTGCATTACTTAGGTTTTATTAAACTGATTTTCACTCTGCTCTTCTCACATCCCAGAAAGATCAGTGCTTTGTTAGTGTTTTAGGTTGCTATTCCTAAAATTTGCACTTTCATACGTTTTTATGCCTTTTAGGCTCTCCACAGTCATTTGTGGCTCCCCATAATCTCTCTCCACCTATGTTTTAGTCCTAACTATTCAGCAGAAATACAAAAGAAGATCTCTAAACGCCTCTTTCTTAAAAATTCATGCATTTTCATATTCGGCCATGCCGGTCCTAGACTCCACCTAGACTGCCCTCCCTTTGCCCTTGTCCTTACCCATGGCAATCCATGAAATTCAAATACCACCTCCTTAAGAATGCTTTCTCTGATCACACTAATTAAAACACCCCTCTGCATTCCTATATAACACTTCGTTTTACAGCTCCTGCAGTGTTTCTCATAGAGATTTACATTATATACTCTTGGTTATGTTTTATCTCCTCCAATAAATTCTAAACTCCATGAGGTCTGGAAGAGTGTCTTGAAGCAATAATGCCTTGCCCATAATGGGTACTCACTAAATATCTGTTAAATGAATGAACAGAGGCGCCTGGGTGGCTCAGTCAGTTAAGCGTCTGACTTCAGCTCAGGTCATGATCTCACAGTTCGTGAGTTCAAGTCCTGCATCGAGCTCTGTGCTGACAACGTGGAGCCTGCTTGGGATTCTCTCTCTCTCCCCCCCTTTCCCTTTCTCTGCCCCTCCCCCACTCTCTCTCTCTCTCAAAATAAATAAATAAACTTAAAAAATAAATAAATAAATGGGGTGCTTGGGTGGCTCAACTGGTTAAGTGTCTGACTTTGGCTCAGGTCATGATCTCATGGTCTGTGGGTTCGAGCCTCGTGTCGGGCTCTGTGCTGACAGCTCAGAGCCTAATGCCTGCTAAGCATTCTGTGTCTCCCTCTCTCTCTGCCCCTCCCATGCTCGCACTCTGTTTCTGTCTCTCAGTAATGAATAAACATTAAAAAAAATTTTTTTTAATAAATAAATGAATGAACAGGTGGGGCCAATCATATTTTTCTAAGATCCTGGTCATGAAGGCCAGGGCTAATGTGCACAGTGGTGTCCCGTTCCCATGTAGCTCACTGTGCCCACCTAAAGTTCACATGGGTTTCCTGAGCATTACGTAGTCCCCTCTCTTATACCCAATACAATACGTGGCCTTGCTGCTTGGGTGTTAATTTCAGTCCGGTTTGGTCTTAATTGAAATTTCCTTATATACATTTTATTTAGGAGTCCATTTATTTCATCTTCTAGTATTTATTTAGTACTTTACATGTGGGAGGAGCTTTGAAATAACTTATCAGTTATTCTTCGGTGAGGTAGGTCAGTATTAGCATCCCTATTTTACAATTAAGAACCTGAAGCCAGAAAGGCTCAATGACTCGCGGAGAATCAAAGATAATGTCAGCGTCAAACCCTACAGCTTTTCAGCTTCTTGCCCACAGAATCATACACCTCACCGCATTTCCTACCAGGGCTCACAGATCAGCATAAAATAACCTCATAATCTAAACAAGGCTGCATCAAGAAAAACCTGAAGCTCAAAGTTCCAGATAGTCACTCGAAACTACAAGACCGGTGAGATTTTTTTTTTTTTCCCTTGAAGGTAATACCGTTCGATGCTAAGTACAGCACAAGAGGACAGAAGATGCCTGAGTCCCCATTGTGAGGTGTTTGCTTTTCAAACATACAATAAGCATGCACGGCGTTATCATTTATGTTATTAAAGATCTAAAAATATTCAGTTCGAACTCTAATTTGAGCAACTTGGCCCGCCACTTAAATATACTGAAAGTGCCTTGTAAATTATAATACTTTATACAAACATAAGGCCTCTCACCATGTTTGTTTTCCCGCAAATCCCATGAGATTGCTTAAGCTTCTTGACTTTCTGGCCTGAAATTTTGCTTGGTATTAATGAACAGGACACAAGTTCCTTAACATTTCTGGGCTGCTTTATGAAAAGAGGCAGGTGGATTAGAGGACCACTCTGGTAGTCTTGTGCCCAAACCTGCTACAGCTATATGAATCTCTATGACGATTCCTGATGGAAACATTTTAGTCCAGTGAGTGGTCACTGCACCGACGATGGCACGAACTACGTCACACCACTTCTAATAAGAGGCCCTAGAAAATTCCTGTCATTTTTCTGCATTTGTTCACATTTCACTTCATGTGAAGCCCTTCCCCCCCCACTCTCCTCTCCCCTCCCCTCATCTTCATTGACCACGTCACCTTGCCCCCCTCCCCCCCCCCCACCTTCTAGTCCCAGTAAGCAAGCTTTACTAGGCCAGGACGGAATCTCGCCACTGCGAAATTTGCTTCCATTTCAATCAGCTACAGAGAGGGGGAAAGTGTCCAAATTAAGCAGCTTGATTACGGAAATTAATCTTGTCATTTAGCGTCCCTGTTCTGCAGAACAGGGCCTTTGATTAGCCTCCTTGTTTCAGAATATTACAAGCAGACGTTTATTAAGCAGAAGGCATTTTTTGCCGTCAGGCAAGTTGGAGGGAAAGTAAAGGTGCCAAGAGGCTTCTAAAAGCCAGGGCACCACATCGAGGACCCTCAACCTGCTTCTGCATCCCTGTTCTCTCAGAGAAGACTATCCCAGAATCAGGGCCTCACCCAGGGCCACCCAGCTGTGGACTACTCCTCTGATGGGATGATGTTTAAGAAGCAGAAAGACAACACGTGATCTTTTATCCTTTAAGAAATGGAATGAGCCTCTTGACCTAGAGAAACAAAAGATGACCATGGAAAATGCTATAAAGTTAAACGTGTGGAGAACCTGCTACCTTTATAGGGCCATACACTGTAGCAGCTCTGAATTATGGTAATGTGTAGATTAAGAAAGCCATAAAGATTGTATTATGTAATTTTCCTTTTTTTTGGGGGGGGGCAGGGAGACGGGGTCATTCTGTCTCTCCCACCAGTGTGTATCAGCATTTTAAACCTTGAAGGGGTGCTATCTGGTAGAGAGCAATTTGCTTACTAGACCATGTTCTAAATCTCAGAGTTTCTGGGGCCACTTTGAGTTTGGTAGTGGGAAGGAGTTAGGGTCGACCTGCTCCCAATTCACACAACTTCCTGGCGGAAGGAGTATCTCCAATGCTGACAGCTTGACCTAAACCACCCCAGAGGCAGCTCAGCATGAAGCAATGGGGAAGTTCAGTTCAGACAGCCCAGGAATTCACTAGAATGGCTCAGAATGCCTGAGGGCCTCCTGAGCCCTAAAACCAGAGCCTAGGCTACCATCAAAGATAGATAAAATGGTGCTAGAAGACAACCACTTATTGACAAAAACAGAACAAAACAAAATACTGCTCGGTAACAAGAGTCTTCCTTCTCTAATTGGACCTTAACTTCTCCTTAGAACAAGAGCAAAGAAATTCATTCAGGGTGATAACTGATGATATATACTAATTAAAGTCATGAACAGATCAAGAATGCAGAAAAATAACTCTGAAACAGGATTTCTGAACTTTGGCACTATTGACATTTTGGGCAAGATAAATCTCTGAGAGAGGCACCATCTTGAACCCTGTAGGATGTTTAGCACTATCCTTGGTTTCTACCCACAAGATGCCAGTAGCACTCTCTACCCCAACTTGTGACAACCAAAAATATCACCAGATACTGCCAAATGTCTCCTGGGGACAAAGTCACCTTCCATTGAGAACCACCGCTCTAGAATACCAATCTCAGAAAAACCAACTTTCTAACTTCTCAAATAAGCTCGCTATGCTCTTCAACGCTGAGCAGAGATGTGTGGTAGAAAAACCATGTGGTTTGGAAGCTAAGAGGCCTACGATCAAGTCTTAGCTACTGCGTATGAGCATGTGGCCATGACTGCATCTCTTTAAGCTTTCAGGTGCCACCTCGTCACAGAGACCTTCCTTACCCATCTTCTCTCTATAAGCTCACTCCCCTTCCTTCATTTTTCCTTTAACCCCTTACCTTGCTTTACTTTCTTCATACTACTAAATTCTGTCTCAAATTATATTTTTGTGTTCTCTATTCTCTGTCCGTCTCCCTCATGAAAATGTGAGTTTTTTATCAAAGCAGGGACTCTCTTGTCCACTCAGTATTCTCAAGGTCTAGAATACAATGGGCACTCAGTACATAGGAGTTGAATAAATGTAGTTGAATAAACACATGATCATTCTGAAAGATTTTATTACTGGTGAGTGAGCCTGTATACTTTGTCAGCAGCCTGCCTCCCATACCATAGGCCCCAGAGAAGAATAATCCCTGATACTACTGAATGAATAGTTTGTATGTCTGTATCTCATTCTGGACTATAAAAATCTTAAAGGCAAATTTCGTGTCCTTCCTAATAGTTTTTTTGCATTCCTAATGCTTAGTACAGAGTCTGGAACACAGTAGGTATTCAAAAATGTTGGCTGCTTCTAACCACCAAAAGAATCAGAGGAAAAAGAAATAATACTCCTTCTCTGCTTCTGTCAATAGATCCAAACCCTGGGCCAGCTGCTCACACTGGATGACCAGAAGATCACAGAAAGCCTGTCTTCTCCTTTCTACTACCTCTAAAATATATCCACAAATAATGGCTTACCATTGTGTAGGAAAGTCTGGCTGTATGAATTGGATTAAGGTACCAGTGGGCAACAAAACATTAGCTACATGTCACATCGAGTAGGAAGAATGTATTGAATCCAGTAGCAAGATTCATCTCTCTAATCATTAACCATTGACACCTATGGTAATTGGCCAAGACCAGGAGCCTAACTTCCGTAAATGGGCACTGGACATGTACAGCTGTGGAAGGAGATAATGAAGGAGATGTCAAAATAAAACACAGCTGTCAGTATAAAAACCAAACTCTCCCTGTTGCCCCATTCCCACTCTCTAAGGTAAAGGCCTTATTTACAGATGATACAGTGTTGTAAAAAAGATGGTCATTACTGTCAGAAAGAGGCATCCTCCCTATGCCTGCACAACGGCATTCAGGGCAATGTGACTTATTTGAGTACATCACAAGGGATTTTCCTTCATTAAATGTAATGATCTGGGCTTAATATATAAAGCTGCAAGACTTGGCCACTAACACAGTACCTGACTGGAGGGCAGAGAAAGTAGACGATGACATCAGGACTTCTGGTTTGGAATTGGGCACAGGGTCCATCTTTTAATGGAGATAAGGAATGAGGAAGACGTCAAGAGAAATAAATATATGAATATGGAGCAGGGATGCTAAGCCTAGGGTTCATGATTAGCCTCAAGGGATTCACGAATCTCCTGAAACCATATGCAGAACTTGCACGTGGATACTTTTCTGAAACAGGGGTCTCTAGCTTTCTCTACATTCTTAAAAGGCTCCATGACCCATGGACACTGTTTTATAGAAGTCTCAGAAGAAAAAAAAAAAAAAAAGGAAGTATGCCCCATGCTCTTAAGATACAGTGGTGTCCATAGGCAGGGTTAAATTTTCCAGTTAATCAGTCTATCCAACCATCAAAAAATCCATAATCCATTCAACAAATATTTGCTAAGCCCCAATCTGTGCTCAAGACACTGTGTACCACCATTTCTAGGGGTATGCCCAACAGAAGAAACTGCAAGAATATGTGAGCATTCTTTTCTTCTACGTGGGAACAAAATTCTCAGCAAAATGTTGACTGAAACGACTTTGGGATCAGGCATTTGAACAGAATTTTATTCCCCTATTATATTTGCATTTCCCCCCTACTTAACTCTCCTCAACCTCTATTTTCATCTACACATACCTTTTTTTTTCTTTTTCATTTTTCCTCTTCTCATCTGCTACTAAATCTATTGCGACTTTTAACACTGTTAGCAGGATCCTGCTACAGTGTTTGGCATTCGATGAAAGAAGAACAGTATAAAATCCAACAAATAAAAAACGCGAATACGTAAAGAATTCAGCGCTTTACTCTATTAAATATGAAGTATCTGCAAAAGATTAAATCACAATGGAAAGAAATGGAAGTGACGAAGAGAAAGTTAATAGTAAGATAGACATGTTGATCAGGGAGTCCATCACAGAGACATGATATTTAAAACCATGAAACCATTTGCAATGGGAATGGAAAGATAACAGACTTGCCCTTAAAGTGACCACAGTAGAGAGATCAGTAAAGGCATTTTGTGAAGCATGGTAAACTGAGACCCAGACTACAATGAAGTAAGCCACTGAGAAGTTTAGGGAAATTTTATGTAAAACTGTAAATAAACCAAGAAAAGTAAAGACCAAGCAACAAAGCTATTTAATTTTTCTAATGTTTATTTATTTTTGAGAGACAGAGCACAAGTGGGGGAGGGGCAGAGAGAGAAGGAGACACAGAATCTGAAGGAGGCTCCAGGCTCTGAGCCATCAGTGCAGAGCCCGATGCGGAGCTCGAACTCACGAACCGCGAGATCATGACCTGAGCCGAAGTTGGATGATTAACCGTCTGAGTCATCCAGGTGCCCCAATAAAGCTATTTAAAGAGTCACCCTTTTCAACACTGAATATGAGATTTATAATATAAGGAAAGAATGAGAGTGGGCAAAAATGAGAACCAGATGGCCACAAAAGCATGTGAGAATACCATAGATTCCAAACATTACTACACTCTGGGACTCTGGGTACCGGGAGTTGGAAACAGGGTGATGATTAAAAATTTTGCTGGCAGTCGTAACAACAACAACAGAAGCAGCAAAATAAGAGTATTCACAATAGCTAAATTATGAGCTAAATAATGCTAAATAATGAGAAGTTCTTAGGCACCTGTGTTTTACACACGTTCTCATTTCATCCCAATGACCACTCTACACTGTTTTGTGGCAAATGAAGAAACTGAAGGTAAGATTAAAGGCACTTGCAGAGATCATTTATGCAGGGCATAGACGCCAGCCTGCCTAAATGCTAATTTATTCGACAAGGTGTAGAGTAAAAGTCACGACAAATTTAGAATGCATTTCTTTTTTAAGTGAGTATACACAAGTCAGTAAAGTTAGGTCCTATCTAACAACACAGGTAACAAAATTACCCTTCTCAGATGTTTTCAGGTTTCTCTCAACCTTGCTTTAATTAAGCCATACAGCTTCACCTTTGGGGACATGTGAAAATCACAAGGCTGACAGTGTTTATGTCTCTGTGTACATGTGTTGTCACGTGCCACCAGTTGAGTCTTGGGATCAACGTGGGCAAATGACTCAGAGGCAAAAATGATGAATGTGTCACCACTTCAGGATTCCCCCAAACGGTTCCTTTTGGACGATGACAAGAAAGCTGCCATAGATTTAAAAAAAAAAAAATGTCATCAGGAAGGAGACAGCAGAGGTTTAGAGCTGGGATCAAACATTTCAGTTTCCGGGTAACCTGGAAAGTGTTTGCATTTAGGAACATAATGCCTAAAATACAAAACTCTTTCAAGGGATGTGAAGGCAGGCAAACGGTAGCCTTGCCCTTCTGTGTCTTCCTCCATGTGCACTAAAAAACTCTGTGCTCAAGGAACCATAAAGAGAAAGACAGACTTCAAATGTTACATTTAGCCATTAGGGTTGGCTGAGACAGCCAGCAAAGGCGAGAATCACCCCGCGGCAAGTGTTTTCTTAATGTGATGCTTATTTTATGTGTTCTGGGGTTTGTGACCGATTTCACTGGGGCCACTAACAGGAAACAGCTACAGGGCTTAAGAAGAGAGCTAATGAATTTCAGTGAATAACCAGAACCTCCTCCAAGTCACCAAACCTTTTCTCTACCTTGACAGAAGTTTCGGGAAGTTTCGGTTCTCTTGACGTGTTCTTCAGTGAGCAAGTTCCTCTATGGCAGCAATGTTCAATACAACTTGCTGCAGTGACAGAAAAGTCTGTGTCTGTGCTGTGCTATCTGACAACCACCTGCCACATGTGACTACTGGGCAATGAAATGGGGCTCATACTACTAAGGAAGAGGGTTTTCATTTTACTTAATTTTAACTAATTTAAGTTGAAACTAAAATGGCCACATGTAGCCAGTTGACTGCTGGGCAGCCACTGCAGAAACTTGAGTGCACTGAGAGGGTCTGGATTCTCATTTTCTAGTTCCTCCTGTCTGTCGCTGAACACTTTTTCAACTCCTCCCTGAACTTTCATCTCTTTGGTTAAAAAAAATGTTTTTTAAATATTTATTTATTTATTTTCTGAGAGAGAGAGGGAGAGAGAGTGCGAATGGGGGAGCAGCAGAGAGAGAGACACAGAATCTGAAGCAGGTTCCAGGCTCTGAACTGTCAGCACAGAGCCCGACGCAGGACTCGAACTCATGAACCATGAGATCATGACCTGGGCCGAAGTCAGATGCTGAACCGACTGAGCCACCCGGGCGCCCCTCATCTCTTTGATTTTTTTAAAATCTCTCTTTAAATGTCAATCTTGTTTTCCTAGGTCTTTTTATTCTGTATCTTTATCTGGAAGCATATAAAATTACCCCTTAATAGGTGAAAAGCAGTGGAGTATCAGCAACCCATATGATTCAACTTTGTATCTTAGGCTTCTTTGGTGTGACAAATACATGGCATGACACTGTGCATATAGGATCCATCTATGGTTGCATGAATGGAAGGGTGGGTGAAGTGACAACCAAATGAATACTGGGTGAATACGTGAATGACAAAGTTAGGTGGGCAGTAGATATATAAGCATCACTTAAGGTACCTTTTCTCAGATCAGTGGGCAAATATACCGGTAATGAGGTTAAACCACAAGGCAAAAACCCCCTCAAATAAAAAACACATGACAGGAATACATTTCAGGACTGAATCTAGTATCAGGCCCCACTGGCAATGGACAAAAATATATATACACAGGAACTTCTGACATCATAAGAACTAAGCAATCACTAAGTATCCAGGGATTCACAAATTCTTTGCGTAGAAAATGATTAGAAACAATTAAGGGTGGGTTGTTTATTGAGGAGGGAAATGGAGTCACTAGAGAAGGGAAATCATGTGCTAGAGACATTTGAAGGGACTGTAGGAAAGATGTATTCACAGTCTAATAATGGGCCTTTGGGAATGTTTCTGTGTAATATGAGAACCAGAGAAGTAAAAAGAAGAGAAAAAGAAAATATCACCAGTTTTTAAAGTCTAACAAAATAAGCTCTCACTGCAAACTGTACTGCCTGGTGGTGTTCATTAAAGCCCACGATGCCTATCTTTGAAGTGGAAAGGTGGGCCAAAATACTCATGTATTTTCTATCTCCCTTCCAAAAATGTGCCTAAAGACTTCAGCATTTTTTCTTCTGAACTGTATTCATGGGCTTCATTTGACGTCATTCCTGACACCAACAATCTTCCCATTAAAAGAACACAAGTAGGTGATAATTGCAAGTGTAAATCAACACCCTATGTCAGGAGACCCAACACACACACACACACACACACACACACACACACATACACACACACGCACGCACACACACAAATGCAGTTCTCAACGTATGAAATGATGCTGTAAACCCTCTGCCAGCAGTGCATGCACTTGAGAGACATTTGCAAAGTGAAGAATCACTTATGGTCCTTCATCTGGTCCCCATTTATGAAAATCAGCACACATATACAGGTCACATCAAGGATAAGATCACCACATGCGGCTAGATAGGAGATGACAGATCCTTAAAGAGACAGATCCCATACACTTAGCCCAATAAATTTTATATATATTATATTATATATATGATATTATATATATATAATAGGTATATATATATATATAATAGGTATAAGGAGCTGATCATATGATATATCATATATATATATATATATATGTATATATATATATATATAATAGGTATAAGGAGCTGATACCTATAATACTATGGGATTTGACAATATCATAAAATGGAACCCAGAAAAGTGGATGCATATGGAAATGACAACTGATGTACAGTAAAACTCATTTTTTCTCTCCATCATCCTGGAAAATGCCCAGAAGATTTAAGGTTTAGAGTTTCAATCCGTGATTTGGACTAGGTTCCTATTTTTTTCCCCATTTTCCCCCATTTAAAGAAGCCAGAACGTAGGTTACAATGAGGTTACGATGATAAAGTCACAGTTGGGATAAGGTGCCAGCAGGGATTTTTTTGGAGCCCATGCTATGTGAAACATGGAAATTCTACTCTGAGAAGGAGTGAGCGGCAGAACCTGGTTTCCATAGCACTGCCATGGAAACAGCTCTCTGTGACTCTGCCTCCAGGCCCTCTGAAACTGAAGCATCTCTCCCTTTTTTGCTCCAACACCCACCCACCTCTGTATCACATGCCCCCAACCCCTCACAAATGATTAAAGGGTATGGTGAGAAAGTGGAGCCCTAACCAGGCTTTTGCCTAGTTATATTAACACATGTTAATGTTCGTGAAAGAAGAGAAAAAAAAAATCTGATGATTCGTTCTCTTTTATTGAGGGTGGAAGGGAGGTGACAGGTGAAGAGAGAGAAATAAAAACCTAAAGGCCAAAACCCCAAAACCTAAAGGTCCAAAAATAAAAATCTGGCCGAGAAGTATATTAAAGAGATAGGCCTACTAAACTATACTCTCTTTTGTCTATACTCTCTTTTGTCTGCCTGGGTTGCCAGCATAGAAATATGAAAGATTTACTTAACTATTATAATGTGCTAGAAGCTCTCTCCTCATCTTTATCATTGGTGGTCCACTGGAGGTTTGGTAGGATTTTTTTTCTGTTTCCATCCCTTGGTCATGAAAGTAGAATAAAAGTTTAAAAATGGCCTTCCAGAAGCAGGTAGGAAATCCCAACAGAAGGAAGCATGGATTATTTAGCAAGCTTTGTAACCCTCATGCCTCTTTCTCCAGTCCCTGCGAGGGGGTGACAGCCAGCCAGTGGTGCACTGGTCCAGAATCTGGCTCTGAGACGCATACTCTGGTTGAGCTGGAGTGATGCCCACTGACAGGGAGCGAGGGAAAGGTCAGGAAGCCTGTTAGCCAACAGATGCTCGGAAACCTGACAGGGCATAGCACAAAAGCTCCTGGTCCAGCCAGGAGGCTGCAGCTAGGACCCTCGGAATCCCATTCCTGTTTTCAGTTCCTTCTCTACCTGATACAATGGACTTGGGACACTGACCTTACCACAGGTGGAATGCACAAAGGCACAAAAGCATCACGCCTTTGAGAAGAATCTGAAGCTACAGTTGCTGGTAAAATTGTTGAGAGGGAACATAATAAAACAAAAGGGCCCCAACAAATTGCTGCCTGGAAAAAGGAGGTGATGTTCTAACCTCTTCAGAATAACCCAACGATGGGTAGGCAGTAGGGAGAGCCTACACATATGAGCCAAGAAGATGAACAGTTGGGCCATGACCTTCCAGCAGCTCAGGAATGGTTCTTCTGGGGCCAACAATTAAAATGCTCTATGTATTTCTAAACCTGAAAAATTCTCCTCCACCTGACTCGCCGAGGACTGTGAAACAGAAAGCAAAGCCGGCATCAGTCAGAGGTAGACAAGGGGGAGTGAAATAAGACAGGAGTTATGAATTATTCATTTTTATTTATGTGTTGTGGTGGCAATTGTTACAGTTTTTTGTTTCTCCTGGATGTTGAAATTGTAAAAAGAGGACTGAATAATTCAGCATGACTCAAGAAAACATAAATGGAGTATGGTCTGGGCAGTGAATGCCTATGAAATGGATTCACTTTGTTTTTACTCTTAACATTTGTATGAGCACTGGCTTATAATTTAATTAACGACCTATGATAGCTCTAATGAATGTGAGAATATTTGTAAAGCACTTCAGCGTTCTAAGTGTGAAAGGGACCAGAGAAGCCTGCGCATTTGTACCAAAGGGCAGGAAGGAGCAAGGGACCCAGTGGGAAAGAAAGGGACACTCTGCAGCCGAAGGCCATTCCAGGAAGACGTCAGAGCCCCACATGCCAGAGGCACATTTCTGGTACTAATTCGTGCCCTGGCTGTTGGAGCACTTGTGCTAAGCGCTGCATGCAATTTCATTTCCTACCACTGTAAGCCTGGAGGCAAGGTAGGATTTATTTTTAAAAAGGACTGGGGGCGCCTGGTGGCTCAGTCACTTAAGCATCTGACTCTTGATTTTGGCTCAGGTCATGATCCCCGCGTGGGTTCAAGCCCTTGCATCGGGCTCTGCGCTGACAGCACAGAGCCTGCTTGGGATTATTTCTCTCTCACCCTCTCTCTTTCTCTGCCCCTCCCCTGCTCTCTCTGGCATGCACACTCTCTCTCTCTCTCCCTCAAAAATAAACATTTAAAAAAAGGGGGGGGGCTGCTAGTTCAGTCTAAGAATCACAAGTAGAGTTGAAGAAACATAAAAAGCATAAATTCCTCATCATTCCTAGAGACTGACGGGCCAAACTCCAATCTAAACTTCATATAGTTAAATCCATTTTTTCTTTCTATCTGCTTCGCAAAGTCCAGGAATAATGTTTAACGGAACCAACTAAAATGTAAGTAAAGAGGGGACAGCGCAAATTCGTTTTAAGATGAGAATGTTCATTACTTTAAGATTGCCGGGCCTCAACTTTCCATCAAAGACAAAACCATCATGGCAGACTGCAGCCCAGGGATGAACCCACACCTTTCTTTGGGTCCTCCCTGAGTGCGTCACACCAGAAAAGTTGTTGGCCTTTTGGGCAGATGATTTTTCATCATGCAGGGCTCTCTTTTATACCACAGGCAGTTTAGCAGCCCTGGCTGCTCTCCATTAAGTGAGAATAACACTCTACAGTCATTGTAACCTCCAAAAAATATATTCACACATTTTCAAACACCCCGTAGGAGTAGGATAGGCTGAACTGTTGTCCTTATAAAATTCATAGGCTGAAGCCCCAGTCCTGGGCACTTCAGAATGAGAGACTGTATTTGGAAAGGGAGTCTTTAAGGAGGTGATAAAGTTAAAGTGAGGCCATGAGAGGGGCGCCTGGGTGGCTCAGTTGGTTGAGAGTCCGACTTTGACTCAGGTCATGATCTCACAGCTCGTGAGTTCGAGCCTGGCGTCAGGCTCTGTGCTGACAGCTCAGAGCCTGAACCCTGCTTCAGATTCTGTGTCTCCCTCTCTCTCTGCCCCTAACCCACTCGCATTCTGTCTCTGTCTCTCTCAAAAATAAATAAACGTTAAAAAAAAAATTTTTTTTTTACAAAGTGAGGCCATGAGAGTGGCCCCTAATCCAGTCGGACCACTGTCTGTATAAGAAGAGAAGACTGGATACCCCGAGACATCAGGGACATGCACAAATAGAGGAAAGACCAGGTGAGGACACAGGATGAAGGTGGCCATCCGCAAGGCAAGGAGAGAGGCGTTAGAGGAAACCAAACCCACGGACACCTTGATCTCGAGGTTTCCAGCCTCCAGAACTTTGGTAAAATAAATTTCTATTATTTAAACCACACAGTCTGTGGCATTTGTTATAGCCTCCCTATCAAACTAATATAGGAGCTAATACTACCTTCAGTTGAGAAGCAAAACAAAGTTTCTACACATCTTCAAAATTCAACTCAGGTGAAGGGATGAAGAAGTACAATTTTCTAGTTATAAAATAAATAGAGACATGGGAATGTATAGCATAGAAAATATAGTGAATAAGCCTGTAACAACTTTATACGGTGACAATGGTATCTGGGCTTATCGGGGTGAGCATTTCGCAATGTACATAAATACCGAATCACTGGGCTGTACATCTGGTACTAACACAACATCGTATGTCAGTTATTCTTTAATTAAAAAAAAACAAAAAACAAAAGTCAACTCACACTCATCGTGTCCAAAAGCCTTTACTAATCTCTAAAAGGAAATATAAATCCACAATCCTTAATCTAAAACACTAGAAGCAGAGGGGTACCTGGGCGGCGCAGTGGGTTAAGAGACCCACTGTCGATCTCAGCTCAGGTCACGATCTGACGGTTCGTGAATTCAAGCCCCACATCAGCTCTGTGCTGATGGTGTGGAGTCTGCTTGGGATTCTGTCTCTCCTTCTCTCTGACTCTCTCCTGCTTGTGCGTACTCTCTCTCAAAAATAAATAAGCTTTAAAAAGAGTTTAAAACACTAGGAGCAGGATGGAGCTTGATAATTTTTAAATTTTCAGGTTTTCAAAAGTAATACAGTAGCACAGTTACTGAATGTTATCTAACATCACCCTACAGGTATCTAGGGCAAGACCCTATAATTAAACACATAAACGTTTCTTCCATAAAACATAAACACTTTTAAGGTTAAATTAAGCTATAAATAGCTTCACATCACTTTAGGTCATATTTTGCTGCCAAATAAATTCATATCAGGTCAGTTTTTAACAATAAATGAACTACAGAAATGCTTTGTTTTTCAGAATTT
The DNA here is from genome assembly GCF_022079265.1 of Lynx rufus. Classification (NCBI taxonomy): domain Eukaryota; kingdom Metazoa; phylum Chordata; class Mammalia; order Carnivora; family Felidae; genus Lynx; species Lynx rufus. The sequence goes on from NW_025814889.1 coordinate 47,727,380, forward strand.
GTTGAATTTCTTAGTTGCAATTAAGAGATCAGGGACTTAGTCCCCCTTCCTTAATAAAAGGAAATACTGAACTTTCAGAGTTGAGAATTATATGGAGATTCTTCTGGTGAATAGGAGCAACCAACACTCAATATAAACTCCCTGCCCTGGGGCTTTATCTTCCTCACAGGATTCTCCTACTTTGGCTCCTAGCCCTGGGTGGACACTTGTCTCCTTAAATCTCTGGCCCAAGTTTAGACAGAAGCTCTCCCTTAGTTTCCCTTATCTCTGATGGAATAATCTAGGACTTTCCAAAAGACTTTACTAAATCCCAAAGGATAACAAAGGGTAGACAAACAGAGCTGTTCTGACCCTACTCTGGCTAGCTAGCTCTCAGAGGCTTACATCCCCCAGTATAATCTACATGAGCCCTACGAGAAAAGAGGAGACAAGGTCTAGAACCAACTAGTGCCATCCTAAGCCCCACCACCCAGGGGCACAATCTTAAACACTTTCCATTTTCAAAACCAAGAGAAAGACCTCTTCTCTAGCCTACAATAAAGAGGGGAAGGAGTTGTAATTCTTCCGCCCATATACCTCTTCATCCAAGCTCAAATATTTATTCAATAAATACTTATTAAGCACATAGTAGGTCCCCAACTCAAAGGAAGCGCTAGGGGCACCACAGTGAGTAAAACACCAAATTTACCCTCATGACCTTCTTAGAAACCTTTTTTCTCTGTATTTCTACAGCACATACTGTGCTTACCTCTGCTATAGTACTCACTGCGTTGCATTTTAATTGTTAAATGTCAACCTTACTTACGGAACTTTGAGCTTGTTAGAGGAAGGAGCCATGTCCTATTTACTTCTCAAGCATTTTGCACAGTGTTTCGCCTACATTAGGGGGCCAGATAAATGTTCATTGAATTAATGAATAAATGAACTAGCGTGAGGGAGAACTTGGTCACTAAATGCTATCCATTCTATCTTTTAATTACCTAAAAGGCAATCCTTCTTTCTCTTCTTCCCCACTGCTGTGCCTTTACTATGTCTTGACTGATTACTGCAATAGCCTGATAACTGGTCTCCCTGACTACCAAAACTCACCCTCCGCATTGCTGCCAGAACTTTCTAAAACAGAAATTTGATCATTCCCCTTTTTCAATTTTTCTGGACTAGAAATTTAATCATTCCACTCGCCCACAGGTCAGACTCCTTTGAATCACATACATGGTCCTTCACAGTCCAACCCAGCCCAGCCCAGCCCATTTTTTTGTCTTACTTTCTTTGCTTCTCTGTTTTTTCCAATCTCCTTCCACTTCCTACGATGCAACAGTTGCCCCATTTACCCAAGACTACTCCATGTTCCTAAAATATACCTTGCTCTTTCATCTCTGTACCTCTGCCCAGGCAGTTGTTCCACTTTTCTGTAATGTTTTATCACTGCTCCTCTTTCCCACCTCCGTCCCTTACCCCAAATCACCTCCCCACTGGAAGAAACTCACTGTTCATTGTTCAGGGTCCAGCTCAAATATCATTTCTTACATGGAGCTTCTCCAGCTCCTCAGGCAAAGTCATTCTTTTCCTCTGATACCAAGCGATACAGTAAGAAGTGCCCCTGGATGAAGGGCTCTGTTTATCCCTTATACACACCATATACTTGGCAGAGGTTATTCCTGACCCCAAACTTAGACTATGAAATGCATCCCTCTTAACAAGGCTAATCTAATGATCGGTTTATTGTTATCAGGGATTAGTTAATAGCCAATTGAATAATAGACATGGACTGGTGCTAGGGAAGAAGGCAGAGAAGAAAGAAAGAAAGAAAGAAAGAAAGAAAGAAAGAAAGAAAGAAGAGAAAGAAAGAAAGAAGAAAAAGAGAAAAAAGAAATAAAGAAAGAAAGAAGAAAAAGAAAGAAAGAAGAAAAAGAGAAAGGAAAGGAAAATAAAAAAACAAAGAAAAAAGAAAAGATGAGAAAAGGAAAAAAGAGAAAAGAAAAGAAGAGGAAAGGAAAGGAAAGGAAAGGAAAGAAAAGAAAAGAAAAAGAAAAAAGAAAAAAAAAGAAAGGTACTACATAAAAAGAAATGGGAAGGACATAAAACCAACTATCCCTATTTTACCATTTGCCTAGGATCAATCCTGGCCCATGTAGTAACCAGAAACCCTTGATCATTTGGTTATTTAGAAAAAAAAATAGTACCAGCCACTGTGAAATGTTCCTTTGGAATCATATATGATCGAGTAACAATCAAGTGAACTGCTGAATTCACAAGAATTGCAAGCCCACTAACCTGTTGGGTCCAGATTTTTTTTTTTTTACCAACCAAAGTTAAAATGAAGGAAATCTATTCCTTGGAGTTTTTAAGGCTTTTAAACATTACTACCTTTCTCCATTATAAGAACAAATATGGAAGGTAATGAAGCAATAAGAAACTGCCTATAAATATTCTAAATCCTAGCCATGAAATATGTCCTAACTCTAACATATATAACAAGTCAAATGAAATCAGGGAATGAGATTCCAAGAGATTTACTGTGCTCTGTCCTTCTATTCTTCTTCCTGTACTGCATTTCCTAAAGCGTTGGGCCTGGGGTCTTATGAGTTAGTAACAAAGGAACTTCAGAAAGGAATCTGGATGTGCAGGGAAGAGTTCTATGAAGAAGTTACAGAACCACACATAAAATATTCAGTTAAAAATAATGGTACCACCCTTCTAATGATTTGGTCAAAAGGAGCCAACCAATTGAACAGATTCTGCAAGGCATCTTTAGGGCAGTTCCACCGGATCAGTCAGTTAACGTAGTATTCAAGGATCTAAATGTATCAGGCACTGGAGGATGGTCAGAGGAGCTATCAATAAGTACACAGTTCATGCACTTACAACCTATTGGGTATAACAAAGTGTGCTCATGAGAAAAGTAACTAAAATACAACAGAATCAGATAAAAGTTAATGAGATAAACAGTTAAGAAATGAAAGTATGGGGTAAATTTTAAAACTTTATTTATTGAGAAGATTCTTTGTGCCAAGTACTTTACAACATGCCGATTAAATCTTATGATAACTATAAAAGGTCACTATGGTAGAAGCCCTTTTGTCTGACAAGATCAGGATAGGCAGAAATCTGGTGAGAGCAAGGAGTATTTATTCCTTATACATCTTATTTTAATCTAAAATGATGTCTATCCATTTGCTAATATTTTGATATAGAGAAAGAGCCTTTTCTTTGATTGTTGATTTGATGATTACAGTTCTAATCTTTCTTCCATAAATGACACCCAAAGTACATAATCCATGATTTCAATTTTCAGTTCCTTAAAGATACCTGGAAAGGATAAGGATAATGAATATACAATTTTTTTCCATAAACTCATATGAATATACAATTGATCCAACCTTTTGTGAAAAGCCTTTTTCTTCACTGAATTTCCCTAGCATCTTTAATGAAAATCAACTTATATGAAGTACTGGGTCATTTATAAGCCCCATTCTGTTCCACCGATCTATATATCTATCCTTATGCTAACAGCACACTATCTTTATTACTGTAGTAAGTTTTGAAATCAAGTAGTCTAAGTCCTCCTCCAACTTCATTCTTTTTCTTAGTTTTATTGGCTATTCTAGGTCCTTTGTATTTCCATAAGCTTATCAATTTCTACAAAAAATTTCCCAGTCAAAATTTGATTGAGATTGAGATGATTCTAAAGATTATAGTAAAAAGAAATGAATCCTAAAATACTGAATCTTTTGCACCATGGGCACAATATATTCTTCCATTTACTTATGTCTTCAATTGTTGTGAGCAATGCTTCTTAGTTTTCAGTGTAGAGATCTTATACACATTTTGTTACATTTTCTTTAAGTATTTCATGTTTTTAAGGCCATTGTAAATAGCATTTTACTTATGTTTCTTAAATTTCCAATTGTCTTCTGACAGTATATAAAAATACAATTGATTCTCATATATCAATTTTTTTTAACATTTTATTTATTTTTGAGACAGGGAGAGACAGAGCATGAACAGGGGAGGGTCAGAGAGAGGGAGACACAGAATCTGAAACAGGCTCCTGGCTCTGAGCTGTCAGCACAGAGCCTGACGCGGGGCTCAAACTCACGGACCGCGAGATCGTGACCTGAGCCGAAGGCGGCCACTTAATCGACTGAGCCACACAGGCGTCCCTCATATATCAATTTTAAATCCTGTGACCTTGTTAAATTTGTTTGTTCTGGTAATTTTATGTATATTCCCTAGAATTTTCTACAAAAAAGATCATGTCATGAGAAGAATGATACTTTTAATTCTTCCTTTCCTTTTTCATGACTTACTGATTATGTGACAACCCTCAGTATAATGCTAAGTAGAAACAGTAAGAGCAAACATCCTTGCCTTATTTCCACCATTTAACATGATGTTAACTGTAGGTTTCTCATAGATAAGTTTATCAGGTTTAGGAAGTTTCCTTCTATTCTCAGTTTGTTGGGATGTTTTATCACGAATGAGTATTGAATTTTGTCAAAATGATTTTCTGCATCTATGGAGATGATCATATGGTTTTTTCTTTTCTGTCAATATGGTGAATTACATTGATTAATTTTCAAATGTTGAATCAACATAGCATTCCTGGAACAAACACTTTTTGGACATGATGTATTATCCTTTTTATACCTTGCTAGATTTTCTATTTACTACTATCTTGTTGAAAATGTTTGCTTCTATGTTCATGAAGAATATTAGTTTATGGTATCCTTAAAATATCTTGTCTCCTTTTGGTACTAAGATAATACTGGTTATGAGTTTTAAAAATGTTCCTTCTTCTATTTCCTAAAAGAATTTGTGTAGAATTTATATTATTCTTTCCTTAAATATTTGGTGGAATTCAATAGTGAAGTCACTTGGGGCTAAGGTTATCTTTGTAAGAAAGATTTTACGTAGGTATTCTATTTCTTTAAAGATATAAGTTTATTCGGGTTATCTTTTCTTCTTAAATGAGCTTTGATAGTTTTGTGCCTTTCAAAGAATTTGTCCATTTATCTAGGTTGTCAAATTTATCACCCTATAAAACTTAGTTTAATTCTACTTTTTTATCTTTTAATTTCTGTAGGATCTGTAATGATGGCCCTCTTTCATGCCTGATATTGGCAATTTATGTTTGATCTCTTTAATATGTAGTCAGTCTTGCACAGGTTTATCAACTTTATCGATCTTTTCAAAGATCCAGTTTTGGGTTTTATTGTTTTTTTTTTCTTTCATTTGTCCATTTTCCATTTCATTGATCCCTCTCTTTATAATTTCCTTTTTTCTGTTTATTATGGATTAATATTGCTTTTCGTTTCCTAGATTTTTAATATAGAAGCTTATTAGATCATTGATTGCAGATCTTCCTTATTTTCTAACATAAGCATTTAATTCTATAAATTTCCCTCTAAGCACTGCATTAGTTATTACTGCATAAATTTTATTATGTTGTTTTTTATTTTAATTCAGTTTAAACTATGCCCTAATTACCTTTGTGATTTCTTTTTTGACTCACGTATTATTTAGAAGTTTACTGTTTAATTTCCAAATTTTAGTATTTTCCAGATACCGTTCTGGTAATTCTGATGTGGTCACAGAACACATTTTGTAAGATTTCAATCAGTTTAAGGTTATTGAGACTTGTGTCACAGCCCAGAATATTGCCTATCTTGGTAAATATTACATATGTACCAGAAAAGAACATGCATTCTATTGTTGAATGAAGTATTCTACAAAGTCAACTAAGTCAAGGTAGTGGATAATGTTCTTCACATCATCTATACCCTTACTATGTTTTGGCTTACTTGTTTTGTAAATGACTGAAATAAGTGTTGAAATATCAAACTACAAATGTAGTTTTGTTTCTTTTTTTCTTCCATCAGTGGTCCATCAGTGTTTGCTCCATGTATTCTGAGTGGGTGGCTGCACATACATTTAGTATTGTTACCTCATCTTGAAAATAATGGGCTCTTTTTCATTATGGAATATTCCTTCTCACACCTGTCAGTATTTCCCATCCAAAAGTCTATTTTTATCTGATATCAATATAGCCTCTGAAGATTTCTTTTGATTAGCACTTGTATAATATCTTGGTTTATCTCTTAACTTTTATCTATGTCTACATTTAATGTCATTTTCTTGGTTTTCATCAAATCTGACAATCTATGCCTTTCATTGGAGTATTTAGGACATTTACATTAGTATAATTATTGATATCCTTGGCTCTAAATCTACCATTTGGTTATTTGTTTTCCATTTTTACATTCATCCTTTGTTTCTTTTCTTCTGTTTTTTGTCTTTTCATATACCAACTGGTTTTTACAATAGTTTGTTATCTCCACCACTGGATTATTAGCTATATACTTCTTATCATTGTTTTGATAATTTCTTTAGGATTTGCAACATACATCTTTAAATTATTACACACTTTCAGGGCACAAGGGTGGCTCAGTCTGTTAAGCATCTGACTTCTGCTCAGGTCACGATCTCACGGTTTGTGGGTTTGAGCCCAGTGTCAGGTTCCGCACTGACAGCATGCAGTCTGCTTGGGATTCTCTCTCTCTCTCCTTCTCTCTCTCTGCCTCTTCTCTACTCACACTTTCTCCCTCTTTCAAAAATAAATAAATAAATCTTTAAAAAAAATCAAACAACCATAAAAGGGTGCCTGGGTGGCTCAGTTGGTTAAGCATCTGGCTCTTGGTTTCCACTCAGGTCATGATCTCATGGTTTGTGGGTCTGACACCCGCATCAGGCTCTGCACTGTCAGGGATTCTCTCTCTGTCCCTCTCTCTCTGCCCCTGTCCTGCTCTATCTCTGTCTCTAAAAAAATATATAAATGAAACTTAAAAATAAATAAATAAAATAAAATAAAAAATAAGAAATAAGTTATTACACTCTTTCTTCAAATAATGCTTTGCCCCTACACAGGTAGTATAAGAAACTTGCAACAGCAAATTTTTATCCTTCCCCTTATTATTAGGACTATATTATTACCTTATATTTTACTTTAACATGTATTTTAAAATCCATAATACATTTTTTTTGCTTTAAACAATCAATTATCTTTCAAAGATATTTTAAAATGTGTATAAATTCCCACGTATTTACTATTTAGAATATTCTTCATTCCTTTGTCTAGATCCAAATTTCCATCTGATGCCATTTTTCTTTGGCTGAAAAACTTTCCTTAACATCTCTTAAGTACAAGTGTATCACTGATTGATTCAATTTGTTCCCATGAAAGTCATTATTTTACTTTCATATTTAAAAGGTATTTTTGCTGAGTAGAGAATGCTTAAAGGTTTTTCTTTCAGTATTTTAAAGGCATTGGTCTATTTCTCCTGACTTGCATAGTTTCTAATGAGAAGTCTGCTGTTATTCTTATCTTTGTTCCTCTAAATGTAATATGTCTTTTTTCTCTGGCTGTTTTCAAGATTTTTCTCTTCATCAGTAGTCTTCATCTATTTCATTATCATATGTCTTAATTGTAATTTTCTTCATTTTTTTGGTTTGGGATTTACTGAAATTCTTGCATCTACAGATTTATAATTTCCATAAATTTTATCAAATAGTTTCATATAGTTTTCATCAACTGTGAAATTCTATTTTAGGCATTAATTCTTTCAATATGTTTTTCCTTGCCTCTCCCTGTAGGTCTCCAATTATACACAAATGGACTGAATGATATCATCCTACTAGGCACTGCAACTATTCATATTTTACTGTCTTTTTTTCTCTTTGTGCTTCCTTTTGAATAGTTTCTATTGCTATGTCTTCCAGTTCCTTTATATTTTATTACAGTGTCTGTTCTATTAATATCATCTGGTTTACTTTTTAAATTCAAATATTCAGCATTTTATTTCCCCTCTGTTTAAATTAAGTTGGGTCTTTTAAAAACATATTCCATTTTTCTTCCTCATCATGTTCATGTTTTTCTTTACATCCTTAAACATATTTATAATAGCTCTTTTAGTGTCTTTCCCTTGTATTTTAACATCTTATTTCTGCATCTGTTTCTACTGTTTTGTTGTTGTTGTTGCTTTCCTGTTTACAGGTCATACTTCCTGCTTTGTATATGTATGTAAGTGTGTTTGTAGTAATTTTGTAAATTACTACTAGTTTTCTGGCAAAGAGTTACTTCCAGGTTAGTTTGTTCCTTTTTATAGCATTCTTGAATAGCCTTTATTTTAGCACTAATTTATCTTCATTTCTAGGACAAGGCTTTTCTGAGATTGCAACTGAATGTCCGTGTATTCAATGAAGTCTTTCTTCTCCAGCTTTAGGGAACTACAACAGTCCCTGGCCCCATGGGAGCTCTTGGAATTGTTCTTCTTGTGGCTCCTTGATAATTATTTCCTCGGAAATTGTCCTTGCCCAATTTGATACAATTTCACCTAAAATATGCACAGATTGATATTTGGACAAAGACTCAAGAGGAATTCTCTGCGTATTTCCAGACCTCTTTCTCATTTTGTGTATTCTGTCTCACAAAAATATTGCCCAGCCTCCCAAAAGTCTAATCTCTGTTTCTTTAACTCAGTGAGACTGCTGAACTCTGCTTCGGTTACCACTCCCTGTACCTCGTCCTGGAATTATCGCCAGGTAAACAGCTTCCGATAACCTTATTTCCTTTTTCTCAGGAATATTATTCCTATTGTACTTTTTTTCCCAATGTCAAAAAATAGCTGATTCTTTGTTTTCCCTTCTAATTTTCTAGTTATTTATGGTGGGAAGGTAATACCAGATTGCCTTACTCCCTCATGGCTGGAGGTGAAAGTCTCATACTTTTTTAAAAATATTATCAGATCATATTGTCTGTGCTTATAAACCTCCAAAGGGCTTCATGTTACATGTGGAATTGAGTCCAAAGTCCTTATCATGGGGCTATAAGGATATAGATGATCTGGGGCTTATTTTTTTTTTTAACTCAACTCCTACCACTCATCCTCTGTTCACTATATTCCAGCCACATTTGCTTTCTTTCTTCTCCACATTTCCACATCAGAGTCCTTATCTTTGCTGTTAATACTTCCTAGGCCATATCTACCATAGATATTCACATAGGTTCCTCTTATAATATAATCTCCGTTAAAATTTTATCTCCTCAGTAGTATCTTCACTGAATACATAATCTAAACTTGCTACTCCCCTAGCCACCCTGCATTAAGATTTCATTTTATTTTCTTTATAGAACTTAACCACCATCTTGAATTATTGTGTTTATTTACTGACCATCCCTAAGAGCAGGGGATGTAAATTCCATTAGATGGAGACATGTCTATTCATCCCTGAATATCTACCACCTAGAAGAGTACCTGCATATACAGGGTACTCAATTAACTACTTGTTGAATTAAATAAAACTGTTCATTTTTAATAAGATTCTGAAAACATGGAGAAAAAACTGTGGTCTAGAATGATGAGAAAAGACAGTGAAGTAACTAAGCTCAAAAGGATGCTGACACCCTTTCTTTCCAATTGTTCTTTCAACACTCCCACTCCTGATTCATTACTGTAGGCCTGATCTAACAGATAAATTTGAGAAGACCTAATGATTATGTGGATGTTACTAAGACATGGTTGAATATTTGAGATTTACTGTTATTGAAATTAAAATTGGAATCCTTGGTGATCCCAGCCTTCAAGAAGGAGATGTGGGAGGTAAGGAAACACCAGCCCTGGTGGGTCATCCTGTCCAGATTTCAGGAAAGCTCCCTGTTTATTTCTCAGATGAGGTTATCCCTGAATTCAGAGGAACAAATGGGAGGATTCCCTTCACAGAAGCAGCTGTTCCATGCTTGTACTATGGAACCTCTGTGACATAGCTCTCTCTTTTTTTTTTTTTAACATTTTTTAATGTTTTATTTATTCTTGAGAGACAGAGAGACAGAGCATGAGTGGGGGAGGAGCAGAGAGAGAGAGAGAGGGAGAATCTGAAGCAGGCTCCAGGCTCTGAGCTGTCAGCACAGAGCCCGACATGGGGATTGAACTCACGAACCACGAGATCATTCCCTGAGTCGAAGTAGGACACTTAACAGACTGAGCCACCCAGACACCCCGACATAGCTCTCTGTCTTAAAGAAGGAAGCAACCTTGAAGAAAGTGTCCTTTCTATGAGACAAGAATACATGTGGTAGTTTTAATCCACTCTGCAAAGCACCTGAGACCCACTATCTGGCAGTCAGATGGTGAATCTGTCACTGTGTCATCAGAAAATGTTTGAGGTCTATCAACAAGCCAGAGTCCCTTTAAACTCCCACATAAAAGATATTTGACAAAAGCAAGGGATCTTATAGAGGGAAGTATCTAAAGTAAGGGATTATGACTCAGGCAGAGGTCCAAAACCAAAGCAAGACAAAGTCAGTAAACTCATTTTTATAGCTTGTGTTATGACTGAATTGTATTGTTTTTTCTGACTTATTAACACACAGACTTATTTAACTAACACATAGACTCTTCCAGATAAGAAAACCATCGGTATTGAAAGAAATGACACAAATAAGGTTAAACTTATTCATGCTTCTACCTTAAGGAATACATTTGTTGTTTGTTTTGTTTTGTCGACATCTGACTAGCTTTATGATGCTGTAACAAACATGCAGAGATAACATTTCTTTCATTTCTTAATGAAATGAGAGTTGTAGAGAAACTACAGAGAATATAATTGGAGAAAAAACAAATGTCTTAATCTTCTCTGGAGCCAATACAGGCATTAGCTTATCTTTAGAATACCCTGTAACAGTTGTATAGTGAAAAACTCAGGTAAGTTGATTTTCTGGTTCCCTATCACACCAGTGCAGGTAAATTCTAAGTTCCCTCAAATGACAATGTCAGTGGTGGCAGAAATCTCTCTGCTCACTAATCCCTGGTGATCCGCTCTTTCAGATGGGGCGCTAACACCCTTTCTGGCTACTGGAAATGCCAGCTGAGGCCCTAACAGGCATGAAGGCATAGGACCGGTGAGTAAAGCCAAGGTCATAGAGAGTGAGACTAACATAATGCCTGCCGCTGTACAGCGACACTCCATAAATGTGATGGGTTGAAAGGGATTGAAATTGAGTAGGAGAAAGGCAACAAACTGGGAAGAGACAAGAACAGGAGAAAGGAGAAAAAAAGGCTCATGTGGGGGAAACCTGGTGACTGCCCCATAATTTCATCCTCCAGATCCAGTCAGCAAACCAATGGTACAGGCCCCATCTCTGAGCCAGGTCAGGCCAGGCCAGGCTGCCTCATTGGTTAAATATTTTTAGCCTCTTTTCTTCCTCAACCTTTTAAGGACTGTGCTGACTTACCCAGAAACAAAAAGTAATCTGACTGGCTTAAGAGAAACAAGTCGGCAGGCCCAAAATAAATTCAATAAGCAGCACTCTACTTTTCATTAGTTTTCTATAAGGTTTTCAGGGCAATTTGCCTTTGCAAGAGAAGCCCATGCATCTGCTGCAAAATATGTACATGCTTTCCATATGTAGAGGTGGGTTTTTCCCCTGGTGAGGGGACATGTTTTGTTAGTTTCCTTATTGGTACTAGCCAGTGGAAGCAGGGGGACAGACTTGAAGAAAGGCAGTGCTAGCAAATGAAAATGGAATCCATACAAATTTAGTAAGTTTCCTAAGACCTCTTTTTATAAATATCTATCCTTATTGTGAGGGTATTCAAATGTCTAGTATTTGTGGAAAATTGGGGAATTACAAAGAACACACAGACCATTTACATCATCCATACTCCACTCAGAGAGAAGAACTTATTCCTTTGTTGTCTGTAGATCAACCTGCTGTAAATGCCCACATCTTCACAGTATGTGCATTTGTACATACATATGCTGCTTCTCCTGAGCTCACTCTGCATCCCCAGAAAAACACACACCACACCTGATAGCGTCTTCCAGAGGACATCAGTGTCTACTTCCAGTGAGTGTACCGGAGAAAATCTTCAGAATGTACACTTCCTCCATCCCACTGGCTACAACCTTCTAGAGTTTAGGGTCTGTCTCATTTACACTCTATCCCCAGTATCTAAAACAGTGTCCTGAACATAGAAGGGACTCAATAAATATTTGTTGACTATGAAGACTTGAATTTTTCATTTACTTATAGAATATGATGTTCTCCCATTTCCTTGTTCTTTTCTTCTATAAGGCAACTTCTGGTGGCTGTATATCTTTTATACCATGACTTAATTTAAGCAGTCCATCACTGAACCTGTAAAATGGTTCAAATTACTCACAATGATAAATAATGCTAATGACCATATTTCAGATAAATACTTTTACATAGGATTTTTGTCCTAGGATCAGTTTCTAGGAGTCGAACAGCCATAACGGGTATACATATTTTTGAGGCATTTATTGCCAAACTGTCTTCCACAAAGGTCATTTCGATTTATATTTTTACCATGAATGTATGAGAGTGTCTATTTCTTCACACTGTCACCAACATGAAGCTTGTTAATTAAAAAAAAAAATTGTCCCCTGATGGATAAAATATAGTTTCTCATTATTGCCTGAATTTGAATTTGTCAATGTCAGTGAAATTGAGCTTTCTGTACTCTTCTGCAAGGATTCCAAAATGTACTGCTTCCTGAAGAACAGAGTCAGTTCTGGGGCACCTGGTTGGCATCGTAGACCCCACTCCTCCTTCTGCCTCATTTCCCTCCACTCCAGCTCCACCCACAGAGAGCCCGCCCATCCTTCAGGGCCCCTCTTCAAAGACAATTCTCACATTCCCCGAAGCGGCATTCATGAAGAGGTTTCTTGTTCTTTCCTATCACATGCGGTCTCTCCATCACACAACTTTGAAAACAAACTGTCTGTCGTGATGGTCTCCTGTCTTGTGTTTTTCTTACTTGTATCCCTGACTTCTTGGCTCCAGCCACACAAGCCTTGTTCAGATCCTCATATTCGGTCATATTTGCTCTCCTGACATGGCCCCTGCACCTGCTATTTCTCTGCCTGGCATTCTCTTTCCCAGTTTGGCACTACTCATCCCAACTGCATTCGGGAACTCTGTGACTAGGTAAAGTCTTCCTCACCCCCTATACTTCACATTCCTAGTACTTATTACAGTTGGAGTTTTAGGTTTACTTGTGATTATTTAATAACCCGCTCAGCGGCAACCTGCATGAAGAATGTGACTTTCTGTGTTCGCTGTAGCCCCAGTGCCTAAAATGTCCGTAACAGGTGTTCGGTAGATAATTACGAAATAAACTAGTGCATGAGTAAATGGTTTGAGGAACAAAATGAGATAATGTGAAAATGACTCTGTATACCATATGGTGTAGCAATGGTCATTGTTAAAGTTGTAGTTATTGCTGTGGTTGTAAAGCTTCTTGAAAACAGTGCCTAGAGCAATTTTTGGCATATGGTACGGTATAAAAAACGACTATCCCTTGAATTGAAAGTAGATAGGGGAGGTGGATCTGTATTGAACCTGGAAGATGGCTGACCAGTAAGACACTGCACAGTTTCAATTAATCCATCCAGAGAGTTGCAATATAAGAACTGCTCAGACGATTATCCAGGCTGGGTCCTCACGAGGGGATAAACACATCAGAACCTGCCTTAGGACAGTCATGATGGGCCTCACAACCTTCCTCCTCTCTGTCTCCCCAGAACTTTGGCCCTTTTCTTATTCCAGTTTTACTCTATAGCTTTTCCCTGATTGCTAAGTCCAGTTCATTAAGTAACTAAACAATGCGTTCTGTTATACATTCAGTTGTTTCCTCGCTGATTTTCTTGAGTGAACCCTGAGATCAAGATACACAAAATGGGGAACTCCTCTCATCTGGCTTATTTGTCATCCTGGTCTAAGATGCGGCTGTTGGGGCACCTGGGTGTCTCAGTCAGTTGAGCGTCTGTCTGACTCTTGATTTTGGTTCATGTCATGCTCCCAGGGTCATGGGATCTAGCCTCTTGTCGGGCTCTGCATGGAGCCTGCTTAGGATTCCCTCTATCCCTCTCCTGCTGCCCATCTCCCCCACTCACTCTTTCTAATAAAATTAAAAAAAAATAAGATGGGGTGCCACCATGTTGCTACCCAATAGGTAACTTTTAGCAAATGACAGATTCCAACGTGAGACTGAGGGAATAACATCCTTACAACTGAAGAGGCCCTAACAGCCCCCCTCACTCTCATCCCACTCCATGTTGTAGATGAGGAAATGAGGTCCCCAGAGGATACGGGACTTCTCCACAGGCTCACACCTTGCTACTGGCAAAGCGGGTACCAGGCCCTTCCTACAACCCCATGATCCTTCTCTAATGGAAATTATTGAGGAAAAACCAAAACAAAACAAAACTGATGGTCATTCTACTGATGTTTCCGGACTATGATCAAAACTCCGTACTTTGAAGCTTCACTACCTTTTGCTATCCTTATGCCCACTGCCCGCAGGCAAAGGCAAGAAAAAGGTGAAAACACAGCTTTTCTATTGGATACCATCTAGAACTAGAATACACTCTCCATAGGAAGTTCCCTCAGCAGCTTTCCGTCAAGCTCTAGAAGTAAACCAAAATGCCTAGTCATGTTTCTCTCAAGCTTATCACTAAGGGCATCATCTTTGACCTATTTGTGACCACGACAGCACATTCATTTCCTTCTCCTTGCCCTCACATTAGCAACCCCTGACACCGCCTGGCTTCCCTTCTTGTCATCCCCATCTGCTAGGAAACCTTGGCCCTGTGACAGCTCCCGCCTGTTTACCTAGCTAATTGTGTTGGTGTTCTCCCTGAACCCCTTTAACAGGTCAAAGAATGGTCATGTTCCATGAGGACCTTGCATTTTCTAAAAGTGATACGTAGGACAGGAGGGTGGGGTGGAACTAACTAAACCTGACAATTATGTGCCTCTTCTCCCCAAGGGTTTCAAAGATGGCTACTAGACTGCCAAATGTGTGGAAACCATCATTCCTACCTTCAAAAGACAATCGCCATCTAAGCCAGTAAATCTCAACGTCTATTATACATTAGAATCACCTGGAGAGTTTTTCTTTAAAAATTACATTTGGGTGCATCCCAAAACAATTACATCAGACTCCCTGTAGGAGGGACCCAGACATCTGTATTTTTTTAACCTCCCCAGATGATTCTGACGTGCAGCTGACTTTGTGTGCCTCGGCTCTAGGGGCCAAAGAAACCTTTACTAACTGTTATTTATGTGCCAAGGACAGCACCAAGGATGAAAGTGAGAGAAAAGAGAATTAAATCTGCCTCCTTTTGGGCACCTTTTGGGATGAGCACTGGGTGTTGTATGGAAACCAATTTGTCAATAAACTTCATAAAAAAAAAAAAAAAAAAAATCTGCCTCCTTTTTTTTTTTTTTACTCATTTTCTTCCCCCATTTTCATCACAGACAGTAATTCCAGTGGCTCAAAGAACCATCTATAATCTATGATGCAGAAATAATCCTAAGAAATGGAACACCTCCATCTATCGCTTCCCCGCTTTTTTAAGCATTGACCAATTTCTGTCCTTACTCTCAGATTATAGAGCATTCTTGTCTTGAAGCTCCTGTTTTTCCTGGGATCCCAAAACGAGTTACAAGGGAAAAGGCAAGGTGCGTGTACCCTCATTTATCCAGAGTCCCGTTTTCTCATGTGGACATTCCCTAAAATGATCATGTGCCTAGGAAGACATTTCCATGAAATGATATTTAACATTCAAGCTACAGCTGTCTTTTCCTTACCTCTTTCTATTCACAACTGGTTTTTATGTAAAATGGAAATGTATTTGCTATCAGACCAGCCCAGAAGGAACAGCAGTCGGGAGCAAAGCTAGCAGGCAGGACTTCCTGAAGGCCGCTGAAATGGCATGACCGCAAACACAACCCCACATGGAGTGGGACCAGGGAAGGTGGGAGCGACTCAGGGAAGCGCCTCCTTGGGCTGAGGGCCTATCCAGTCCTGGGGACAGGTGCTTAAATTAGCATTCTGGGGGAGAAGGAGAAGGAAGGATTTAATGTAGCAAAGGAGTTGTGTGAGAGAGCAAACATACCACATTAAAAAAAAAAAAAAAAAGGCAGCAGGAATATGTCCTAATTTGGAAAAACAGGCCACATTGCCATGGCAACTCTGAATCTCCACAAGGCAGCCAGGCATGCCTTTAAACATCGTGTTAAATAGTTCAACTACGAAGAAGAAGAAAGGGAAGAGTGTAGGGGGCTTGGAAGAGAAAGAAGAGGCCCGAAGCCTGCCGGGGGCCACGGGGGGATGCTGCCCAAAGCACAACCGTTCTTCAAGGGAGATTTCAGACAGTGAAGCTGCACATTCAGAACTGAATCCTTCGTCTCTGATTATCTGGGCAGGCTGGGGACTGTATTTGCATTTAGTTAACCTGTATCTTAAGAAAGATTTTCCCAAAGGCATACAGATGCTAACCTAGTACTTTCCAACCTTCTTCCAGAAAACTATTGCCCCAGCATCAAACCTGCAGTGCTCAGGCCGCCTCCCGGGCCCCCCCAAGGGGAGTGTGGTCTTGTGCCACAGGAAAGAGGATTATTCGGCAGCCCGGAGGGGCTGAGCAGAGGAACAATTTGGCCACACCTGTAACCCACTCATGGCACAGTGGTTGTGGCCATGGTGAATTCCGACCAGGGAGAAAAAAAAAAAAAAAAAAAAGGATTTCATTTATTAAAAAAAATTAAACAGCCTCCTGGAAACCATGCCTAAATGTAGTTATGCCATGTGTGGTACTTTGGGATCAAGCCAGTGATGACGGGAATTCAGGAAACAGTTTACTGAGTGGCTCTGAACCTTTAGAAAATATGAATAAGAATATAAAACTGTTCTCCCATCTGGAACATTAATTACGCAAATTATGCACTTAACGTTCGGCATTTATTTTACCTTGCAAGGAATTCTCAACCACACTGCCTTCCACATTACTTTGTATCCTTTTCTTTTAATTTTTTTTTTTAACATTTATTTTTGAGACAGAGAGATAGAGAGCATGAACAGGGGAGGGTCAGAGAAAGAGGGAGACACAGAATCTGAAACAGGCTCCAGGCTCTGAGCTGTCAGCACAGGGCCCGACGCGGGGCTCGAACCCACAGACCGCGAGATCATGACCTGAGCCGAAGTCGGACGCTTAACCGACTGAGCCACCCAGGCGCCCCTGTATCCTTTTCTTTTAAAAAGCCTCTCTGCTGATCCTTTTTGGCCTTCTGGCCTGGCGTGCCTTTCTTGATTCCTCCTCTGCTGGGGCCACAGGCTCCTCCAAGGCAGAGCAGAGTGAGGGGAGCAGCTCCAGCAGGTGAGGGTCAACCCAGAAAACAAACAAGAAAAGGTCCACACGCCCGCGTCCCACCCAGATGCCCAAGGGTAGAGCGGTGCACCTCACAGGTAACCCGGGGAGGAGGATGCCTTCTCCTCTTAGTCTGACAACGGCAATAATAAAAGCAGATAGATATTGTTGTCGCACGCCTCCTCTCTCCCTTTTTTTGTTCGTCGGCTTATAGCAAATCGTTCTCCGTATAGATTTGTTCTTGGCATCGGAAGCTAAAATTTCAACTTGCTGTGCTCCGCTCTCTCCGGAAGCTTCCTGCTCCATGTGCATTCCAGCCCAGGACGGGCCCTCTCTTGTCTGGGAGGGCCGTGACTCACGGCAGGGGCCTCACTAGATCCGGGACTATGGGAAGCCACGCCTCTGCCTCCCAACCCTCCCACCCCACGCCACGAGGAGAAGGCACAGTGCCTGGCCCACGAGCAGGCGGTAAGTAAAGAAGGCTCCCAGCCCGGCCAAGCGCTATAAGGAAGGCATTTCTTTCTCTGTCAACCCCACAAGTTTGGTATCATTATCCTGATGTAACATGAGGAGCCCAGGGTTCCTGGGTGGCCCAGTGGACTAAAGCATCAGACCTCGGCTCAGGTCATGATCTCACAGTTCATGAGTCTGAGCCCCGTGGGTTCTGTGCTGTCAGTATGGAGCCCACTTCTGATCCTCTATCCCCCCTCTTCTCTGCCCTTCTCTCTCTCTCTCTCTCTCTCTATCTTTCTCTCTCAAAAACAAACAAAAAACAAAGTTTTAAATGAGGAGCCTACGGTTCTAAGTGGTTAACTGCCTAAATTCAAACGGCTGGGAGTGGGCAGAACCTGGCCTTGACCACTCAAAGTCATGGCTCTTAACCACAGCCCTAACTCTCAGTGGTGGCGCAGGATTTCCACATAGAAGGGCTTGGCCTTGGCAGTCTGATTCAGGAGTTGTGCTGAGGAGGCACTTCGTGGCAACAGAGTCTGCATTCAGTGTGTATGTTTACTTAGGTAGTAACTCCTGTGTTGGGGGAGGGGGGTGGTTGAAAATTGGTGAAGGGGCAAAAGACTACCCACCCCCCCAGCCTTCCTTGGTGTTGCCATGAACGCACTGCCTTTCTAACAAATGAGAATAAATATTTAAATAGAAAATATACTGTGTATTTCTTTTTAATTTTTCTAATGTGTACTTATTTTCGAGAGAGCGAGACAGAATGTGAGTGGGGGAGGGGCAGACAGAGAGGGAGACACAGAATCTGAAGCAGGTTCCAGGCTCTGAGCTGTCAGCACAGAGCTCAACATGGAGCTTGAACCCATGAAACGTGAGATCATGACCTGAGCTGAAGTCGGACGCTTAACTGACTGAGTCACCCAGGTGCCCCTGTCTTCCTTTTTTTTTGAAGTTCATTTTGAAAGAGAGAGCATGCACGTGTGGGAGGTAGGGGCAGAGAGACAGAGAGAGAGAGAGAGAGAGAGAGAGAGAACTCCAAGAAGGCTCTGCACTGTCAGCACAGAGCCTGAAGTGGGGCTGGAACTCACGAATAGTGAGAACATGACCTGAGCCGAAACCCAGAGCTGGCTGCTTAACCAACTGAGCCACCCAGGTGCCCATATACTGTGTATTCCTTGATTGCAATTTAGCTTTTCCTCTATCTTGATCTCCATAAGTTACCAAAGAACTTAAAAATTTAGGAGGGAGATACAAGAGGAAAAGTGAAACCAATCATTGTTACAAACAGTAAAGGAGCAAAAGGCTGCATGTGAGAGGGCTGAGAATGGGAAAGAATGAGCTAAATGGCAAATGGGGAAAAGGACTGGAAGACCAAGTGTTTAACAAACGCACTTCATAAAATCCCTCTTACTGCCAAGCCTGGAACACAGCCAGCCATGGTCCAAAGCACCTGGGTGGTCCATTTTCCACCCATGAAGCCCTTGAAATTCCCCCAGATGCCTCATTCTTAGGAGGAAAAAACTCCTGCTCTAAATTCATCTGGTCCAGAGAAACTTCCATATCCGGAGCACCCCATCCCCTAGAACTCAGACCTTGGCCCTATTTGTCTTGCCAAACTATTTCATCTGTCATATCTTACCTTCTTAGTTCTCTCTCCATCCGTCAGTTGAATTAACCTGCATTTTAAAAATGTCTGAATGGTACATGCCTGTTCCATCACATTACTGAAACAGCCTCTTGTGACAGCAGTGCCGACCTCTGGGTTCCCGTCTCCTGCAAGGTCCAGGGCTGTCTCTTCTCCCCCCGCTACCTACTCCCTCACCTGTCACCTCTTCAAGGATTAATAGGGTCAAAACACGCATTCAACCAGCAGTCACATGATGAGGTGACACAGGAAGATTTCTAACATGGCCTCAAAGCTACTTAATAGGCAAGGCATAGCGAGGGAAATGGTTGGAGAAGCCCACAGATGTTTCGCTCAGGAGGCCAGCGTATTGCAGGGGAGCCGAACAGAGGGAATTGCCAGCTTATTCCTGGTGTCCTGCTGACGCAAGGTGGCATGGAAGCCATCTCTTTCCCCCACTTTGGTGTTATTCCAGGCACCCCAGCACTCACACACTCACCTTCGCTGACAGCCAGACTTGCTCAGAAACGTTCCTCTGGGAGGTCGTGGGATCTGCATTCATTTAATGGGGCCCCCCAATGCCTGTGCCACTTTTTATCAGCCCTTTCACCCACTCACTCTGCCAACATGTGGCAGAAAAGGTGCCATCAAGGACTCTGCGTATAACATTTACTGTTCACACTCTCAGGCGAGGGACACATGTGCAAAAAGGTGAATGAATCTACAAGAGAAGCAGCAAAGAATCCAGTGGTTTTGACAGCAGCCTGGCAGGCTGATTTTCCATCATTTAAAATTAATTACATGGCATGATGTACACAGACGTCCACAAAACAAGGGAGACAGGTTGGATAAAGGCTAAGAAGTAACTGGATGAGGGCGATGGGGCCCAGGAGCAGCTTTACCATGATTTATTTACACAGCAGGAAGGTTTGGGCCAGAACCTTTCCCAGATGATGGCAACTTGAAAGTGGTTCAACCAGATGAATTGTAAACAATTCATGGTGGTTGAATTGGTTCACCAATCGTCGTGGTGAAAATCCCCGAGCTCTTTTCAATTCTTTCTAACCGGAGGAATAACACCACCTTATGCTTGCATAGTGCTTACAGCTTAACCAAGCACACACACGTATATTACCTCATTGTAATCATTACATCATCCATTACCATCTATGGACAAAGAAACTCTGGCTCAGAGAGGTTAAGTGATCTGCCCAAGGTCATGCAGCCTGCAAGGAGCAAAGCCAAGTGGAAGACCCACGTGTCAGACAAAGGTCTTGTGACCGCACGCCTCAGATTTATGCCACTGCTGTCCACAGCCCTCAGAGAAACAAGGACAGGCACAAGAAAATCCCAGAGCCAAGAATAACGTGCACACTAAAAGCCACCCAACAGCAACAACTGGCTATTGAAAATTCACCTTTAGTGAGTCAAGAACCAGGTCAAAAGCTCTGGCCTGATGGGATGGGCCAACACGGCTCATTCAAAAAACACAAAACATCTCCATAACAGAAAATCTGCATATGTGTGTGTTTATATTACTTGGAGATCATGGAATATTTTTATACTTGAATCCTTCAGAATACAATGTTTCTCCCCACCTAGCCAGGGGAAGAAGGAGTATTTCCTGCACTGAAGGACCAAATCACATGCAATTCAAACGGTGAGGCATGTTTTACTTCCTCTCTAAGAGGACGCGATGCACACGACCACAGCACATGATGCACTGCCCTATTTCATTCTGCGCCTCTCAGTTCTGCCCCACTGCACCCCCTCCATATCACCGGGACCAGCTTTGCTCCCTCTGGAACCTCTTCATTTGGTAAGAATCCCAGAGATTCTAGAAACATACAGCTGGAAAGGAATTCAAGGTCATCTCCTTGGAAAGGAAAAGCAGCAGAATACGACAGGAAAAGAGATTCCAGGGCTGAGAAAAGCACCTCGGACCCTTACTCTGCATTCGGAAGTGACAATGAATGAATGTATCAGTGCAGGGGAATCTCATGATTTGGAGCCAAAGATGCTGTACCTCTTACCGGATGTGCAACCTTGACAACCACTTAGTCTCTCTTGGCCTCAGTTTTCTTCTATATAAAATGGGGGTAATAACATCTACCTCATATGATTATAGTAAAAATCAAAATAATGTCATTAAGGTCATATGTTACATAATTCAGTTAAATGCTATAAACAGATATAATTAAATAAAACATAAAGCACTCCGTGAAGTACCTATCTGATTCAAGTTACATCACTTCCCACCTTTTGTAGGTCCAACAATCACTGGGAATTTCTTGGTTGATTTAATTTAAAAATAATACTATAGGGGCCCCTGGGTGGCTCAGTCAGTTAAGTGTCTGACTTTTGATTTAGGCTCAGGTCATGATCTCACGGTTTGTGAGTTCAAGCCCCACATCAGGCTCTGCACTGACAGCACGGAGCCTGCTTGGGATTCTCTCTCTTCCCTCACTCTCTGCCCCTACACTGCCTGCGCGCTCTCTCTCTCTCTCTCTCTCTCTCTCTCTCTCAATCTTCTTTCTCCCTTCCTCTCTGAGCCTTGAATTATTTGTCGCATCTTTTTTTATATATCTTTCTAGAAAGTAGATGTAGGAACAACTCCTTTATCTTGATTCTCCTGGAGGCGGAAGAAGAAGTTCAAGAAAATCAGTCCTCACCATGGGCACGACGTATTGTCCCAGGCATGCATTAAATATTTGTCCACGGTATTGTAGCAGCATGAGATACCCATACATCAATGAGGTGATATAATGTTAACTCAAAGCAAAGAAACATATAATCCTCCTGGCCTAAGCAGCCTAGTTGTAGGTAAATACAAAGGTACTGTGGGGTTTTGGAAGACTGAAGATAACTTGGTGAGCCCCCGGGGATACAATTCTCCATTTACAGATGAGGAAACTGAGACCCAGTGAATTCAGCGTATCACACGGCATCACACAACTAGCCGTGACAGAGCCCAAACTCTTACCCCGGATAAGCCCTTTCTCCTCTATTACACAATTTTGAAATAACCTTCCAACCAGAAAGCTGCGTCTGTATTTTATTTTCTTGGATTATTGATGAATATGTCATACAGGACAGAAATAAAGGCTCGCTAACGTGAAGACAGAGTACCTCGCTCACTCCCCCTCAAGCCCTGAGCCTCATCAGTCAGCCGCCGAAGATGATGATATACCGGAGAACCTCGGCACTACACTCTGTTGGGAGGCAGTCTCTGTCAGGGAGACAGGATATGAGCAGAGCCCCCAACCTGTCAGGCTCCAGACCAACAGTTCAGGGGACGCATCTGGATCCACAGCTCTTAGAAGTAATTTCCTCGCTAATGCTGCCTCTAGCAAGAGTATCTACATCAGTGCTTCCCAAAGACCAGTCCATGGATCAATGACAATTCATGATAAAGTTGTCACTGGCCCACGGAGAAATGAGAGAAATAAGAACGATGCAGGGGGTGTTGATACAACTAAATGTATTCAGTTTTAAAGGACTGTCCTTTATACTGAGATTATGTACTTCCTAGTTTCGTTTTGTTTTGAATACCCGCTTAAATGTCCCTGAGTTTAAAAGAAACAAAAACCTTTAATTGGGAAAATAAAGACATCACGCTTTATCACGCCACCCTGGCCATCTTCATTACAAAATAACTAGAATCAAGAAACCAGGACATCTCTCCTGTAAGCAATGGGCAGCAGAGGCTGTGTGCCTGAAGCACTAAGGTCCCCCCTGAGCCTGGAGCACTCCCAGCAGAAGGGGAAGCCTGGGGCAGGGACTTGTCCGGCAATGGTCCAGGAGATGCAGGAGGCTTTGGGAAACCATACTCTAACACGACACTCAACCCCGTTTCTTCAGCCTTCAGTCACATGGGGTTTGCACCGTGTTGTATTTAGGCTTTTGGTTTTAATCTGTTGGCTCTCATTTTCCACATTCAAGTAACACCGATGAATGCTCTTACCAAGTACTTACTAAGCGCCAATATCTACATCTCGTTTTTACATGCGTTGGTTTTCCAAGCCCTAGAACAAGCCTTTAAAGGATTAAAGGGGACCTCACCTGGGTTTTGGAGTTGAGTGCTGCAAAGTTTTTATGATGGCTTCCTGATCTTTCTTTCTCAAATTTGGTCTTCCTCATCTCGCGTCTGTGCCATTTACCCCTTTACTGAAGCATTCTGCGTGTCACTAGAGATTAAAATCCTACTTCTGTCTATTTCTCCAACTTCACTATTTACTCTGATTTGCTCCATGTCAACCCATACTAGATGCTCACTTGCATTTACTGAATGAACAAATTCATCTGAGACCACTTTTCAAGGAGCTAATCATACAATACCTCAATGAAATTATTTAAATGGTGACATTTTTTGGTGTGGAAATGTCCATGTAAGGAAAGCTAACTTCTATAGTTCATTATGGAAATCAAATCGAAGTTAGGTCTCGGGAAGTGATGGTTTCTCATCATCAAAAATAATTAAAAGAATTATAATGAGATAATATACATAAAGTTCTTACACATAACAAGTATTCCATAAATGCTAACCTTCTTCCCTTCCCAATTCATTTCTGATGAGTTGCTCATTGAAATGCTGCTTCCTTTATCTAAGGAAGTCTGTTTTATTGTGGTCACAACACAGCTTAAAAAAAAATAAAAATAAAAAACTATGGTATCAACACCGGGCCAAGGAAAAACATCTTGGAAATACCATTACACCATCTGTTATGTTCTCCAGAATATACAGACACGTGCACACGCGTGTACAC
This sequence comes from Lynx rufus, assembly GCF_022079265.1. NCBI lineage: Eukaryota > Metazoa > Chordata > Mammalia > Carnivora > Felidae > Lynx > Lynx rufus. The sequence continues at coordinate 47,751,458 of NW_025814889.1, forward strand.
ACACACCCAAAATTTTGGTTGACATCAGGTTGCTGATTACTCTGAGTATAATCTTCCAGCCACCTGTGTCCACATCAAATATTTCCAGAAGCCATTCACATTTGATCCAGTTTTTAAATTTTTCCAATTTTTCATGGATGATCAAAATCAAAACCTCCTTCAAAATAAAGATTAAACATACTTTCTTTTCTCTCTTAAAATGTCTGCGCCTTCAGACTTTCACAGTATATTAAATCTGTGTGGCAGGACTTCTAGAAACACCAGAAAAGCTCCTGGAAAGTGAACACTATCTAATTCTAAAACATCTGGTAATTGATAAATATTAAATAGCTAGACATCGATTAGGGCTAGAACATTTCAACATCTCAAAAGTCACACAAGGGTCTGTTTTTGAAAGAGGCATTTTTAAAAACATAACAGGTACAAGTTGTAAATCTATCTAGATCTCATTTCCGGGGCGCCAGGGTGGCTCAGTCGGTTGGGCGTCCGACTTCGGCTCAGGTCATGATCTCACAGCTCATCCCGTAGGATCAAGTCCCATGTCGGGCTCTGTGCTGACGGCTCAGAGCCTAGAGCCTGTTTCGGATTCTGTCTCCCTCTCTCTGCCCCTCCCCTCCTTAGGCTCTGCCTCTGTCTCTGGCTCTCTCTCAAAAATAAACACTTCAAAATTTTTTTTTAATAATAATAATAAAAGATCTTATCATTTGCCACGTCTAACACGACTCAGATTTGTGTAAGTTGCTTGCAGCAAATCACCAAATCACTGAAATGTGTCATGTTATGCTGGCATGCATCTCTCTTCCTGTTTGTGTCTATGTGTTCTATTTACACTGCCCAGTGTAAAATGGTGTTTAATATACATCTTAGAGCCAATGTTATCAAAATATATTTCAGCCTACATTCAACAACTCTGGAGTAGGCCAACAACCTAGTACATTTTCTCCTCATTATCACCTCGGTAAGAGTCCCTTGCCAGGATCTGGCTAGGAGGCTTATATCTGACAAAGCTTAATGAAGTGTTAATGAAGGGAAAATGTACCAGCCCATTCTGGGCTTTGTTCAGAACAGGTTTAAGAGTATTCTGGTAAAAAGCTTTAATAGTGGATCTTTTCCCCCACCCCAAGAGAGGACAGAGAAAGGTGTATACTTGGGTTCGCCATCTTTTGCTTGAATGATGTTGCCTGTTGTTCATGAATGCTGAAGTTTAATCCTTGTCCGCATCTTCATACTCCTCTGCGTGGGCCTTCACCTGTGAATTCTCCATCCTGGATACCTGCCCGACCTTTCCAATGGTCTGGGTTCTTCAGCATATAGATCTACTATAGCCAGAGCTTCTTTTTCTCCCCTGTAAGTAACCGTGTGATCTCTTCCAGTCCCATTTGAGGTCTCTATTCAACTTAGATCTCATCAGCCAAAGTCCACAAAGAATTCCCGGCCAAATCCTCTGTATCCCGTTTGACTCCCCTGTCCTGATCAGACACCACAGGTTGCTCATTGCCACTAAACACACTTCAGCGTGCTTTACATGGTTCTCTTCTCCTACAGGCATTCATTACACTGGGGGCCCAGAGACTTAGATTCTAGTCCCAGATCTGCCACTTACAATTTCTCAGTCTTTGATATATCAGTTAACTTCTTGGAGTCTTAGTTTTCTTCTCTGGAGAATGGGGATGATGATAGAAGTCATCTTCACTTCTCAGAGAGACAATCTAAGGCTGTATTTCCATCTTACACAATTATTGTATCAAATCAAGACAAGGTTGGGGCACCTGGGTGGCTCAGTCGGTTAGCGACCGACTTCAGCTCAGGTCTTGATCTCATGGTTTGTGAGTTCAAGCCCCACATCAGGCTCTGTGCTGATGATTCAGAGCCTGGAGCTGCTTCAGATTCTGTGTGTCTCCCTCTCTCTGCCCATCCCCTGCTCGTGCTCTGTCTTTCTCTCTCTCAAAAATAAATAAACATTAAGTTATTTTTACAAAAATAAGACAAAGTACATAAATTCACTTTGAAAAACATTATAAAATATAAGATTTGGGTATATTTAAAAAATCTCCAAGCACATATACTGTGGAGGTTGTTTTGTTTTGTTTTGTTTCTGATCTCTCTCTTGTTTTCACTCTGCTTTCCTTCTAGAAGCCTCCTTGCTCTTCCAGTATGACTCTCCAGTTGCACAGAAATTTCCATGCATACTTGAGTCTCTCTTTCCTAAGTATCTTAGTTGGAGGAATACTATACGATGGGAAGTGAAAGGGTGACCTCAGGGCTCCATTTCTGGAAGAAAGGGAAGACCTGTCTACAGCCTGTAGGTAGTTATTTTAATCACAGAAGCGTCTCAACCAGACAGAATTGACTTTATCCAAATTTGCTTTCCATCTGCTTGCTCGTGGTTATCATAAATTCATACAATACCGAACATATAGGTCTTCCATCATATATAGTCCAAAAATTAGTTCAATGATACTCACTTTTATCATTATCTGACAGATTCATTAATATACTTTCAATCAATCGTCTCAGGCCACATTGAGTGCAGATACAAGAGAACCAGGAAAAAAGATGTCATTCTCTCCCTCTCTACCCTAATTTCAGTTTGCTTTTGTCCCTCACCTCCAATCAGGAGCAATTCATTATGTCATATTTTCTGCTATGCTGTGCACTACTATTAGACAGGACTGGTACTTTGCTGAGGTAAAAGTCCTACTAGAGACTGACCTGGTAATCTGGGAAACTAGGCCAACTCCAGGAGAGAACTGAGGTGGGGCCTCAGGCAAGTCACTTAATCTTTCTTGGCCTCAGCGTCCTTTACCATGACCTAAGGGCACCACACTAGACCCTAAAATCCATTCCAGGGTGAATGGTGCATCACAATGACACATTCATCCAGACTTCTGTGAAGGGATTAGGACCAGGGTGGGGGGAGGATGAGGACACAGCTCTCCTTCTCAGGACACCCCTCTCCCTTCTTCACTGCATATAAGAGCTGTAGCCTTCTCTTGCTGCCCTCCACATGCCAAACCTTCAGCAACTGTCAGAAAGGACACCGTTTAGAAACTCATAATGTGATAATACAGGTTCATAGTTTGCCACTGTCCCTCATTTCCCTCTACTTTTACTTTACCGATGCCAACTCCTTTTTTAGATGTCCTCCCCGTATTCAACCGCTCCCCTTTGCTTCAGTCGATATCTTCTTCTCTTAGACATCATGTCAGAAACTTCTAGAATGGATTTTCTGCCTGGCTTTTCGAGCTGACTACTGCAAACTCCTCATGATGGTCTCCCTGATCTTAGTTTGTAAAAAAAAAAAAAAAAAATCAGTCCTTCTCATCTAGTTTCTGTGCCATTTTCTCCTTGAGTGAAGCATTCTACGTGTTCTAAATCTCAATCCCTTCACTTTGCAGATGAAAAAAGTAAGACTAACAGAGATTAAGGGACCTGACCGGTCAAACAGCTATTGCTGGTTATGAGCAAGGAAGAGAACCAGGCTTCCTGACTGCAGTTTGGGCTGGGCTCTTTCCACTATAGCCCCAATGCCACTAAATGAATATTCCCGTTCAACCCCATAGAGGAGCCAGAAGGAGGATTCTGCTACCCCACCCCAGCCCCCCAGAAATAAGCGGTAGTATTCAATCCACTACACTACCTATCTGATCCAAAGTGAACTTTTATTTTTTTTTTTCAACGTTTATTTATTTTTTGGGACAGAGAGAGACAGAGCATGAACGGGGGAGGGGCAGAGAGAGAGGGAGACACAGAATCGGAAACATGCTCCAGGCTCTGAGCCATCAGCCCAGAGCCCAACGCGGGGCTCGAACTCACGGACCGCGAGATCGTGACCTGGCTGAAGTCGGACGCTTAACTGACTGCGCCACCCAGGCGCCCCCAAAGTGAACTTTTAAAACAATATCCCCAGGCCCTCTTCCCTCAGTTAAGATACTGGTGACACGTACCTCCCATTTTATATAATACTTGCTGTGTATAATTGCCAATTGTGGGATTCTTTTTCAGTTCTTTGACATATGAGATTAAATCTTCTATAGACTCTTTATAGCTGCACCCTCCCCCAAACCCACTTAAACCAACGCTTTTCCTCTTATTGAGTGAGTGTGCCTGCTGATATGCTCCAACGCCACCATCACCTAGCCTAGCAGCTGCTATTAGTATCTATGTGAAAAGTAATTAAATCATTTCTGCAATTATTCTCTCGTGCTTATAAATAATTAAGGGTTGCACATTCTCCCGGAAGCCACAAAAGTCCCAGGAACGGTGACTGACAGGAGAGATGGATCGGGAAACATGTCTTTGAAAGGAAGTGAAATTCAGTGAGGGGTGATGATGGAGGAAGCAAGAAATGGAGAATGAGGAATGGGCTAAGAGTTGGGAAAATGGAAACAGAAGCACAAAACAGGGATAAGAGAAGAATGGAGGAGGGAGTGTTCCAGAGACATTGGTAAAATGAAAGAAAAAGAAAGAAGAAAAATAGCGTACTAGAATAGACTTAGTAACAAAAGAGGAAAAGGAAGATGTGCAGGCAGAGGCAGACTGAAAGAGGCCAGTTCTTTTTTGTCACTATTTCACACCTAAGGAAAGTGAGGCAGAGAAAAGTTAAGTAACCAGGCTACAGTCACAGAATTAATGTGGAAGAGAACCAGAATCTGAGTCCAGGTCTGTCTTGGTCTGAATCCTATAGATAATCTGTGTACAATATCCTTAGGCCTTTAGAAATATTAAATGTGAATCCATAATGACCTCAAAATAAAAATTTTAATAAAAAAACATGTTATTACTGATGTCTCTTATCAACAGATTAGCATTGGTCCATCCACAGCACCTCAGTCACACACCCTCTGTGACCAAGGGCATGAAAATGAAAGCTAGCGGCTGGAGGGCATCTCTGCCATGAGGGAGAAAGCTAGCAGGGTTCCACAAAGATAGGACACAAATATCCGTGGTTGGCCTCATTAAATGCCAAGTCCTAACCAACTAAACCAACTTGCCACAGACTGTAAAACTAACGTTTGTCAGCTCCAAAAGTCGAGGACAGACCGCCTGGGAACTCTTAACTATGCCAGGTCCTAAGGTAGGCCATTGAGGGACCTCGACACTGACAGGATGAAGCATGAAGATGGCTGTGTGCACCACATAAAGTCTAAGTCATGTGCAAGAATGGGTCATGGCAGATGGGGACAGGACGAGGGGAGAGAAGGACAGAGAAACATGAACCAGAAATGAGATGATGGGGGAACAGGAAGAAGAGAGAGGAGGGTAAGGAGGGCAGACAGAAGGAGAAATCAAAGGATCTAAGAGAGGGAGAAACAAAGAAGGGCCCAGACACAGACAGGTTAGAAGGGGAGTTTGAGAGGGCAGTAAAGGCAGCTAAGAAGTCTTCATACAAAATAAGGTTTGAGCCCTCTCCCTATGGTGTGCAAAATTAAAACGGTCTAAAAATCCTCAGAGTTCACTGATTAATCTGGGCTTCCTAATTCTACTTGATTCTATTCTCCTTCCCAGAATGACTTAACAGCATAACGCTCTCCAAGGCTCCTGAGCAGGTTCTCTGCTGTCCCCTGCTCAGCCAGGGGTGACCTACACCCTTCTCAAGGGGCTGCCCTTCAGCCTTTCTGTTTGCAGCAAGGTCTCCCAGCAGAGTCTCACCTCAGGATTGATGAGGCCGCCCATGAACAGCACAATTTGCAGGAGTCAGGAAAGTACCTTCTGTTTTAAACATGTATGTCCCTTATGGCTCAACATGACATCTGAAATTCCGCTCGCACACATTTCTTCCTCTGAGTTAAAATATAAATGCCCATGGAGCAAGTCACACATTGGTTGCTCTTATCTATTCAGACTGTGGCAATGACTTAATTATTTAGACTGTCTTCCAGTTTGAAATGGAACAGGGGCCCATCAGGAGGAAATAGTGGGGGGCTACACGGAGGACAGACCCAAGACTGAATGACATAGTGCTCCTCGGGAAAGCTCCACCAGTGGACAATGCAAGGAGCTGGGGGCAAGCAAAAGGGAGTACTCTAAGCAGCCAAGAGGCAGAAAAAGGACACTGGAAAACTAAACAAGGTAGCAGTTATCAAGGGGAGAAAGGGGCATGGGGAAGGGGAATTTCAAAATGATTAAAAATACATTCTTTCCCAATTGTGTAACTTTTCACAGGGCTGACCATTAAGATGAGGATGACAAATGTAGCCACGGTTGCCACTTGGAAGTCCCCCAAACACAGAAATGACCCCTGTTCGAGCTCTGCCACTACCTTCCATCAGACAAGAAACCAGCTCCAGATATGTACAACTCACAGAAGCATCAGAGGCCCCTGCTGTTATGACTGGGGAGCCTCAAGATTGGAGCAAAAGCAGGACAAGGAACACATCAAAAGGAGAGGAAGTACCCTTCTGCCAGAGCATGTAGAGCATTCAACCTCTGTCCAAATCCCCCTTCGCTGGCTAACAGACTAGTTTTCATAATATCAGCTGAATTAGTCTCCAAGAAGAACTGAAATGACGCCAGTAACTACTCAAGGTTAGTTCCCTTTCATTAACCAGTGACACCCCCTTGGGCCCAGAAACAGAAGGGCCCAAAGAAAGAACTTCCAGAATCTGACGGCCACACAACTTTCCTCAGTAAAATTTGCCATCACCAGTCTCAGAGAACAACAATGATCAGAGAGCAGACCATTCACAACACAAGTGTTCCTGTCTCTTAGCTCTCTCTCGTATAGATGTGCTAGCTATCTGTGGGGGAAATCGTATGGCAGGAGGGCAGGAGGAGAGCTGGGACTCTGGGTGCCATGCTTGCTTTCCACCCTACAGAGCCCCGTCTTGCTCAGTCTGAGAAAAGCTTCCATGGGCAACGTGTGTGTAACCAGAGCTACCGCTGTTGCCGCTGTTGACATGTTCAGCAGAAGTTCCCCACTCCTCTCCTGCCTGCTTCTAGGAATCGGGCACTCACACTTCCTGTCCAAATTCCTCTATCCCTGGGCTCTGACCCTGGGACACAAGCCTTTTTTCCTACTTCCAGTATCAACTTCGGTTTCCAGAACCATCCACCTAGAGTGGGAGACCCTCTCTCTGTGATGTCTATTCAGAGGGGCTGTCGGGGAGGGCTCTGGCAGAGATCCCAGGCAAGCAGCCAGCAGGGGCCAAGGGGAAGAGAATTATTCACAGGATCACAGATGTTAGAGATGAAAAGAACTTGCAAAAACACATCTCACTCATCCATCCCACCTTGCAATGTAGGCCCTTTTCCAAGAGCATATGGCCTGTTCCCATCTGATTTCAAAGGATCTATCATTACCAACAAATACGCACCGAGCACGCTCTGTGTGCTCTGTGTTGTCCCAATCATGAGAGGAGGAGACAAATGGGCTCTCCCCCTCTGGAACGGGCTGCCATACTGACAGATAAATCTGCCTCTCACATGTGTTGCCTCAGCCCACCGCCGTGACACCAGATACCTTTCACACACCTATCATTCTTGCACGTAAACAGGCCTTTGATCGTCGTGGAAACTACCAGGGAGAGTACATGCTGATGGCCCAGCAAAAAGAGAGGTCCTTTGGGTACCACCTCTAGGAGCTGGATTTCAGTCCAAGGTAACAGCAGTTACAGCTGATACGCTAAGACTATTCAGGAAGTAGAAGGAGATAGTTTGCTCCAAGACCTATAGCCATGCAGGATGGTGAGACAAAGATACTATTACTTCTTTGTCAATTTCTCATCTGCTGAGATGGGAGTCTTAGACCGACGTACATCTGATTTCACTTTCTCCTGACAAACAGCAAGCTAGGAAAAACACCCCCCGCCAATCCCAGAAATATCAGTGAAGAGTTTGATCTGACCTAGAAGTCAAATCCCGGGGCATCTACTTGGCAGTGTCCTGGGCTTCAGGGTCTCAGGCCCACTCTTGAGAGTTCAGAGTTTGGAAAGAACTCAGTCCATCAGACTGGGATTGACCCGGCAGTTTTGCTCACCCCCATGTCCTTCTCTCTTTGAATGTTCTTTCCCCTTCTTCTTGTCTCTCCTCCCATTCTCCCCTCTCTTTAAGAGCCGTGCTCTTGTTCTGAATGTTTGGGTCTTAATCGAGATGGGCTGGGCGAGGGAGGAATCACTTTTGCCTAAGCTCCAGTTGACTACATTCTGGACAGCTGGGATATTCCCCTCCCAGGTTAAGCTAGATGTCCCAAGAAGACCAAGTAAATGAAGTGTTCAAGAGGAAATGTAACACACTGCTGGTGTCCGTGGGCTTTACTGTCAGTCAGGCAAGTGGTTCCATTTCCATTCGGTCATGGCCAGTGTGTCACCATGAGCCAGTTACCTTCCTTTCCCATCCTCAGTCTCTCCATCTTTAAAAGGAGAATAATCCTACTGCCTAAGCTCTAGGGCTCCTTCAAGGGTTAAACCTACTAAACGCAAGTAAAGCACTATCTCATATAAACTGCAGCACTAACATGTAGTGGGCATTTGGTTTTTTTAAAGGAGAAAATAGGAGGAAGCTGGCTTCTTATGAAAGCCCAGATCTAGCCACCACCCAGGTCTCTTACCACCCCGCGAAAATCCAGGATTCCAAACACACCCCAAAGAGCATGTCAACTGAGCCTACACCAAGACACGTAACAGGCTGCATTCTAACTGGAAGTCAGAGACAAGGGGGTGGTTGATTTTCCCCATGCCCAATTCCACTGCCCCTCCTTATCATTTCCACATCGCTCCCTTTCTTCTGCTTCCCTTTGCTCTTCTCCTCTTCTCCATTAGTGTCTTCCCATCTTCTTCCAACTCCCCTTCCTGCGTCTTCACCGTTATTAAGCAGCCACATGAATGCATTGCACTGAGGACCATGAACAATAAAGCTCAACAGGTAGATAGCTGATTATCACAAAACTTTATAATCGAAACAATATGCCGTGTTCTACTGACTGGGGTCCCCAAACCTGGTGGTATTTCAGAATCCTTTAAGAGAAATTTGTAAAAATAGCAATTAGTGGGGCTTGACTCCAAAAGGGTATTTGGGTACGGAACCAGAAAATCCATATTTCAACAAAATAATAATAAAATAAACTCCTCTGTTGATTCTCAGGGCCAGTCCCTTTAAGAACTACTACCACACAGGGGCACTGGGGTAGCTCAGTTGGTTAGGCATCTGACTTTGGTTCAGCTCATGATCTCGTGGCTCGTGGTTTGTGTATTCAAGCCCTGCATCAGGCTCTGTGCTGGTAATGTGGAGAGGCTGCCTGAGATTCTTCCTCTCTCTCTCTGCCCCTTCCCCACTTGCTATCAATAAATAAGTTAATTAATTAATTAATTAAAATTATATTTTAATTTTACACTACCTCATATTGTACAACTAGACTACAGAAACTCTATCAAGCTCCTCCCTCCCTTTTCTGGATGTTTCTTAACTCCCTCTTTCCAACCATTGCTTTAGCTTCCTAAATCATGCAGCTTTATATTTGAGAATTTACAATCTTTGCTTTCATATAAGCAGTGGGAACGCTGCAGTGGTAAGAGAATGAAGGCCAAGGGGTTGGAGGGAGAGCTGGAAGGCCGTGCAGACAGTGGATCTGTGAAGGCAGAAGGAGCGAGAGGACAGATGGAAGGCCGTGGAAGTATGGGCAGGCAGAAGAAGGAAGAGGGAGGGGTGGGTGGCAGCAGTAAGCAGGAACTACAGTGGAGCCCAGCTTCCCATGGAGTCTGTTGTCCTAGCAACACGACGATGCTCAAAGGTTGAACGCTGCCGCTCCTTACAACTCTGGACAACATGTTGTCAAGGTAACAGAACGCATCCGAGACACATGGTGGCAGGCCAGGAGGACTTGGGCCGGTGCCAGAAGTCCTCAGCTCAAGGCAGGCGGCACTGATTGGCTGTGCCGTTACACTATCTCCCATTCTCAACACCCACACCTCTCACCTCAATATCTCACCCTGGTTGCTCCATCTTCTCAGTGCCTTTACCCCCATTTGGGAAAAGGGACAATTAAATCAAACTGCCACTACATAGACAGTCTAGGAACTGGCCTCAGGACACGGTGCATGGGAACTCTAAGAACTCAAAATGAGAGATAGCTCTTTAGTCAGGGTAGAGCCAATCACGATGCTTCTAACTTCCTACAATACTTTGCTCATTTGTTTACAGGTCTGTAAGCAACTTGTGTGAAAACAATGAAACAGAACAGAAAGCTACCTAATCCATAGATCTATCAAAAAAAAATGATGCCTGATTCAAGAGGAATTTGTATTTCAATACTACTAGAAAGGGCAATAGCAGCCATTTATTCAAAACCAGGTGTAATGAGTCCTTTATAGGTTATTTTGTCTCCTAGTAACTCTTAGAAGTTGATGAATATTAACTCCTTCATATCGATGAAACAAACAAACACCAGATCACAGTAGTCATACAACGTAGCAAAAGGTCACCCAGCTTCTGAAAGGTGGAGACAAGACTTAAAATGGCTCTAAGGTATATATTCTATCCACTCTACTGTCTCCATCTGAAAAGATGCTAAGTCAACTTCCATCACTCCCTTCTTACACCTTCTAGAATGAATTGCAAAATAGCCAAGTTGACGCCAAGACTCTCAGGCCGTACACGATCTGGCCTCATAGTACCTTTTCAGCCTCAAATTCTACCATTGCCCCCACTGCCCACCACCCTCCAACTCAGACCATATGATACTCATCAAAAAAAGCCAAACAGCAAAAACTTCCCCTCTTTGAGGCCTCCGCACCTGCTCTTCTCTCTGCCAAAATGCTGCCCCTGATATCTTCATGCATCTTGATCCTTACCATACATCTCTCAAGTGCTATCTCCCCCTGAGACCTGTCCTGAAGACCCTAAGATAGCCCTACCTGATACCCCTTCCTGCTATTTTCATAAAAATATTTACCACTACCTACAAGAATATCGTTTAATTTATATCTTTGTTTATTGTCAGTCAGTGCACCATGAGGATATGTCTCTCTTATTGACTCTATCTCCAGGACCTTGTATAGTTCCTGATCTCCAGCAGATACCTAATAAGTATTTTTTGAATGAATGAATAAGTAAATGAGAAAGGATGTTGTTTGCTAAAAGAAGTTTCAAAATCTCCTGCAACTACCTCTGGAAACTTAATTGCACTGATTAAATTTAGTTGGTGATATTTTGCTGATTAGTATGTCATGTGAATCGCACATGTTTATCTTTTGGAACTTCAAGAAAAAAAAAAAGCTTCTTTCTTTCTGCTCCCTCCTTTGAAAGAAAGCTAATAAAAGTCAAGATTATCACCGGCGCCCCACTGCTTTGCGTTAAAGGTTTTCTCTGCTGCTTCAGAAGGCACCCCTAACTTGAGGCAGTCCTTTTTCCGTGTCTGGTTGCTAGAAATAAAGTGGACATGAGTGTTAAAACTCTAAGATGTGAGTGCCGAGTTGTTGATGGCTGGTATCTGGAAGATGTGAGGAAGAGAAGGGTGATGGAAAGAACAGCCTATAGACAGGTAGAAATGTATTTTCCAGCAATCAGAGATTAGTTCTCACATCCATTTCCATTTGGATTTAAAATACTTTTCTTTTAATTGCAACTGACATTTGCTGCAATGAAATAATTAGTTCAGTGATACATTTAACACGTATGTATTAAAGGCTTACTATGAGCCAACCAGTATGTTAGGTTCTGGGGATACAAAAATGAAAGAGACAAAGTTCCTGCCCTTAGGAAGCCTGCAGTCTAGCAGAGCAGGGCAGCTAATAAAAAAAAGCTATTATGATGAATTACAGTTGTAATAAGGACTATGAAAATTACACAATGAAAGAGAATAAAAAGGAAAGAAGCAAGGGTTTTGATCTACAAGTAGAGAAGAATAAAAATCTAAAAGCACAAGGACTTCAGATTGGGAGACTAGCCCTAGCCTGAGAGGTACCATCCTGGGCACTGAAAAGGCTAAAGAGAATAGCCACTACATCCAAAAGCATACAAATGTGCACACACACACACACACACACACACACACACGAGCGTATGCACGCATATGCACACAAAACAGAGAATCAAATACAAAAATAAGGAGAGAGGAGTGTATAAAGGGAGGTCCCAGGGCTCAAAGACAAGCTTCGCTGCCCTGTAGTTCCATCAAAGGCTCCAGCAGGGGGGTAGCTGCCAAGAACACTGACTCTTCACCCTTCTGGCATTGTCCCAAGCCCCCGGGGGTCGGCCAGAATGTCAGAGCACCACCACCTTGGGACAGAACTCCCAGAGTGCACACCTAATAACCACACAACTAGGTGAGTTCCCATTACTATAATGGCTCGGGTGCCTATTTACATCCTCCTCCTCACTCCTTCATTTATTCACATGGAAAACCTCTAGTAGACACGCACTGGCTGGCTCCTACTATTTGCCCCGTCTTTTCCAAGCACTTTCACTAACCTTACTTAATAACTTTAAGAAAATAGGAGCTATTTATATCACCATTTTACAAGGAGGACTCGAAGGCTCAGAGAAGTTAAGTACTCTGCCAAAGATCACACAGTCAATGAGTAAGCCGGGAAAGCACCTAGGCATTGAGATTCCAGAGACCCCCCTCTTAACTATGGTGTGGATATCACTTTCCTAGGGCCGCCATCACATATTACCACACACTCGGTGGCTGAAAACAACAAGATTCATTTTCTCACAGTTCTGAAGCCTGAAATCAAGGGTGTTGTCAGAGTCATGCTCTCTCTGAAGGCCCTAAGGGAAAATCACCCTTTGCTGCTGCCAGCTTCTAGTGGCTTCTCCGGCACATTGTGGCTGACTCCAGCCTCTTCTCCTCTTTTAAAGCCCTCTCCTTTGTGTCTAGGTCTTCTCCTCTTCCACCTCTTAGAAGGACATTTGTCACTGGACTTAGGGCCACTTGGCTAATCCAAAATGATCTCATCATGAGATCCTTAATGATATCTGCCAAGACCCTTTTTTCCAAATCAGGTCACATTCACAGGTTACAGGAGTTAGGACATGGACATATCTCTTGGGGGGACCGCCTCTCAACCCAACAGTGTAGAGAGTGCACAGTCTAATAACTGTTCGTTGTTCATTAAAAGTTAGCTATTACTATGCATCAGACATTATGGCATGTGCTAGGAATACAAAAATTAGTAAAGCATAGCCCTGGCCTACAATGAGCTCATTGTACAGCAAGTGGGACAGATAGGTAAATAAGCCAAGTTATAACAAAAGCATAAATAGGACACAGGTGGAGTGCAAAAAAAAAAAAAGTCAATCCTGTGAAGAAGAGAGTCAGAAAAGGGTACACAGAAGTGCCACAACTTCTCTTAAAAAGTGGGCAGGTGTTTCTGGACAGACAAGGAAGAGGATATTCTAAGGAGAGGAAGTAGCACAAACAAAGGCACAGAGATGCAAAACAGCCAGGACCAGAGAGGGAGCTATAAATAACTTAGTGTGGCTTAATATTACTGTTCAAGGGCCGGGAGGTTAAGAGAAAATCCTGGAGAGGTAGCCTGGGACCAGATCAAAGAGGATGTCTTATTCCAAGCTGTGGGAAGCCAGTGCAGTTTTAAGCAAAAGTGTTGAACAATCAGATTTGAGTTTCTCAAGAATCACACAGGTCAGCCGTGTGTCAGGGCAGACGAGAGAGAAGGAGTGCCAGCACTGAGGTCATCACAGTGTCTGGAGGGACGAAGAGGAAGGTACCAAGGCTTCCTCACTGTTTGCTCGACCATCCTGAGGGGGAAGGGAGTGTCCTGGGTTGATTCCCAGACTGGCTAACTACCCTTCCTAGAACACTCTCTCGGTTTCTATAATGCCTCTCTGTCCTTGTTTTTCTCGTTCTTGTCTCATCTCCAATAATTAAGTACCTTAGCTCCTTTATCACCTCTACCCCCTCTGGCTATTCCTCAAAGGTAGTTCTGTCCTAAGGTAGTTTTGTCCTTGACCCACTCCCCTCCTCTTTCCACTTGTTCATTCTGAGCCATCTCATCTACCCTCCCGATTTCAACTACCCTCGCTTGCTAATGAGGTTCATATCTTTATTTCCAGCCCAAATCACTCCCTTTACCTCCAAGTCCAAAACCAACTGCTTACCAGACATTGCCGCTTGTATGATCTACCTACCCATGTTCTAAACTGCACTCATCCTCCTTCGTACTGTCACCAAATCTATGACAAATCTAATTACTCTTGTCATCATAATTTCTGGCATAGCACTAAAAGGGTCAAGTGTTCAATGCTGCAGAAGGTCAAGAAAAAGAGAAAGTCCATTGGATGTGGCGTTTTATAGAAAGTGAGAGATGAGGAAGTGAAAACAGCAATGTAACTACTCTTTAAGAAGCGGAAGTGTCGGGGCGCCTGGGTGGCGCAGTCGGTTAAGCGTCCGACTTCAGCCAGGTCACGATCTCGCCGTCCGTGAGTTCGAGCCCCGCGTCAGGCTCTGGGCTGATGGCTCGGAGCCTGTTTCCGATTCTGTGTCTCCCTCTCTCTCTGCCCCTCCCCCGTTCATGCTCTGTCTCTCTCTGTCCCAAAAATAAATAAAAAAAACGTTGAAAAAAAAAAAAAGAAGTGGAAGTGTCAAAAGAAAGAAGGAGGGAGAACTGGGGTCAAGAAAACCTTTTATGCCTCTGTTTATTAATATGAGAGTGATCTGAGAATGTTCAATGAGGGAAGAAATGTATTTTGGATAGAGCTATTTTTGACTGTTAGGTACTATCATACATACGGCAGGACACCAAACGTGCCTAGTTGCCAGGCTATAAATGCCAGAAGCGCGCGCGCACACACACACACACACACACACACACGCACTTTACAAAAGCAGTCATTACTATATCAAAAACCTCCCCAAAACATGTCCAAACATCTCCCGAGGACCACTAAGCTAGAAAAAAAAATGTCAGTGGAAAAGAATAAATTGATATTTAAGGGGAAAAAGGAAATAACTGATGAGCCAAGGTCCTAGTTCTGGAGGAAATGTGTGGAGATTAGACCAAAGGCACAAAAGCAGGGTTTAGTGGGAACCAAGACAAATGACACATGAGAGATGTCTGGGCTTTGGAATCACGCAGGCATTGGTTCAATTCCCAGACTGTTACTTACTTCCTTTGAGAGACACAACTGAGGGAACTACTGTCCCCAACCCTTTCCCCTTTGCCACCTCCCCCAGAAAGCCTCAGAGGCTCCCACAGGGTTGACCATATGACATTGTTTGAGTTCATGACATTAGGGACATGGAGAAGACTCTCCCTGATCTAATACCCATGCACCAGCTTTTTCTATGGGCATGATGCCTAGAACTAGGGCAGCATCCTTATAGCCACGACAAAACTGCCACGGAATCTCAGAGGTCAGCCCTGGTATCACTACATCACTGAGTTGCCGCCACCAGACCCTGTCTCCAGGTGCCTTATTCCGAGACACCAATAAGCACCTATTTGTTTAAGCCACTATGGGCAAGTCACTAAGCTAAAGGTCTTGGGCAAAACAGTTAACCTCTCTGATCTACCATTTCCTTATAAAGGACAAAATACATGCCTCATGAATTCAAGGAAGGAATTCAATAAAACAGCATTTTTAAGGTCATATAAGGTGACTAGCTCAGAGCTTGGCAAAAGTCAATGACCAATCAATGTTAGTTCTTTTCTCATGGCAACCTCCTAACAACCCATGATAATTTGGGTGTTCTCTGTCATAAAATAGAAAGGTAGCAATAATTTTTTTGTCCTTGGAAAAATGGAATCAAACTAGCCTTTAACATTACTCTCCTGCATGCTGGACCCTTAACCACAGAATCAAAATATGATTTTGAATAAAATACAGATCTAATGCCTAAGAATAAGGCAAAGAGAATCACAGTAGTCTCAGAAAGAGGAATAAAAATGTATCCTCTGTGTAAAAATCATAATCCAAGGCGATTTTCAAGAATATCAGTATAATCTATTTTTTTTTATTTTTCTATATATTTATTTATTTTTGAGAGACACAGCGTGAGGTAGGAGAGGGCAGATAGAGAGGGAGACACAGATTCTGAAGCAGGCTCCAGGCTCTAAGCTGTCAGCACAGAGCCTGATGCGGGGCTTGAACTCATGAACCGTGAGATCATGGCCTGAGCCAAAATCGGATGCTTAACTGACTGAGCCACCCAGGAGCCCCTATCAGTATAATCTATTAAAAGCTGACTGGTGATAGTAAATTAACTGCCCTCCTGTATATATATATAACATATCACTATTCCTACCCAGTACCTTTAATAGGCTCCTCATCTAACAATTCACTTTTTCTTACATATAAACACTTCCAAATCTATGAGTGACCCTAGATTCAAACACTATTTTATTCTGCTTTCTTTTTTAATGTTCTTGACTTATCTTCATTGCTTATATCCTGTGTGTAACAGTTTATTGAAATCACTGTATGTCCCTGCTTTGAAAATCTTGGTAAGTCCTGATCATGTCACAATCGGTAATTACGTCACCACAGAGGCAGAACCCACTGAGCTGCTGCTTATCCCCAGGCCTAAAATGAAGGGTATTAGCATCCCAAGGTTTTCTCTTTCAGTTAACAGGAAAACATTTAGGATCCCATATTCTTCAAGTGATTAGGTATGGTCTGGTACATGAAAAGACAAGAAAGAGTAAGGCCTACGATTTATCAAGCATTGTCTACCGTTCTTTATAAAGCTTACAACCCACTAATGAAGGTGTTATTTTGGCGCCATTTTGTGAATGGAAGTTTCGAGACTCAGCTTAAAGAGCACAACTAAGGTCACATGGCTGGCGTATGCACAGAACTCAAGCCCATCTGCTCCAAAGCCCGCATTCTCTCTGCGTTGTGCCACAGCCTTCCTGCAGACACACTATCACTTGCCTGGAAGATGTATGAGAAACAGGATGGCTGGTGCATTACTTTCTAGCACCAAGTACTTTCATGGCTATAAATGCCTAAAGCAATTCCTGGGGCCTCAGTTTCTCCAACCATTAAAAACCGCATCTGTATTGGGGCACCTGGGTGGCTCAGTCGGATAAGTGTCCGACTTCGGCTCAGGTCATGATTTCACGGTTCATGGGTTCGAGCCCCGCATCAGGCTCTGTGCCAACAGCTCAGAGCCTGGAGCCTGCTTCAGATTCTGTGTCTCTCTCTCTGTCCCTCCCCTGTTGACACTCTGTCTCTGTCTCTCAAAAATAAACATAATTTTTTTTTTTTAAAAACCTGCATCTGGATCTCAACTGGCCAGTTTCTTGAAAGCAAATCCCAGCTCCATCTTTAATAGGGAGGGTGTGGGGCGCCTGGGTGGCTTAGTCAGTTAAGCGTCCGACTTCAACTCAGGTCACGATCTCGCGGTCTGTGAGTTCGAGCCCCGCGTCGGGCTCTGGGCTGATGGCTCAGAGCCTGGAGCCTGCTTCAGATTCTGTGTCTCCCTCTCTCTCTGCCCCTCCCCCGTTCATGCTCTGTCTCTGTCTCAAAAATAAATAAACGTTAAAAAAATTTTTTTTAAAGGGAGGGTGTGCTGGCCAACAAGAAACCTATTCCACAGTCACAGGTGGAAAGGCCTGGAATCCACACAGACCTAGGGCTGCACCACTGCAAAGCCTATAGGGTCTTAAGAGAACTGCCCACCCATCCTTCCTCAAAGTATAGTTCAAGGCAGAAGGGAAGATCCCAGCATTCTTCTGACTCCTCGGTGTGTGGAATGGGAGTCTCAAAATCAGCCAAAAAAAAAAAAAAAAAAAGGTTTTAAAGTCAAACATACTTGGATTTGGATCCCAGTCCCACTATTTTTCTAACTGTGTCACTTCGGCCGTGGTACGTAAACACTCCAATGTCGTTTGAACTAAAACAAGTATACCACTTACGTCACGGGGTTGCAGAAGAATTAAAATACTCATTAACATCGTGCCTAGCGCCAAGTCGGCACGCTCTATTAGCCTTTCTGCCCTCTTGTCTTCTCCAGTATGTCTTCACTGTACTCATCCAAACTGAAACATCACGGTTTGCTCTTGAAGTGTTCAGTCCCAAGGAATACCAGATGACAGACAACTAAAAGCAAGGTAAAAAACTGAAAGACACCCAAATCAAGGAAGACGCGCAGAGTGAAATATGAGTAGCAGAGCCATCTTGGTTTCAAGATTGGGCTGAATATGGAAACCCACATGAGCAACTGGAAGGCAATAGTCTATTTACAGAGTCACACATCACTGCTGGCTCACTCTCTGCAAATACATTGCATCAGATGTGTGTTGGGGGAGGCAGAGGCAAAGGGGGGAGAGCAAGAAAAGATAGGGCCGATGAAGAGTAGGGGCCATCTTCTAGCCCCAGTTGGATTCAAACTGTGGCATTCTGCACAGAAAATGAGAGTGCTATTCAAAGCATCAATCCTCAGCCAAACGATTTAGAAAGGAAAGAATCATAGCAACAGGCTCCAGAGTAAGATATTTTCACATGTCCTTTAATTAGGAACAAGTTAGGAATATGGTACAGATTACTGCCAGACCCTGACCCTCTATTCAGCATCCCCTCTTCCCTTCCATTCTTGCAGCATTACAGATTGGATCTTGTGTTCTCTTGTCTGATCAGCAGTTTTCCAGAAATGTCCACATATTTTATTTCAGTTTCTCTTCAAAGTGTTGTAAAGTGGGGAGGGTAGAAGACAAAATTTAAATCTTATAAACTGTAGACTGAGTATTATCCAAGTTTACGTGGTTGGTTTGTTCATATTTCCAAAGCTCATGAGAATGGAGACTAATGCTCATGACTTATAATTCTTACTTTAGGATTTTGTGAGGCAGAATTGTATCAATAGCAAGTATGAGCTTCAAAATAGGTACTGATGGAATGTGAATCCCATTCCCACTGCTCACAAGCTGTGGTATCTTGGATTAGTTATTTAACCTCTCTGAGCTAAAATCTGAAAACCCAAGAAAGATTTCAGCATCTCAGCAGAGAAACCTCCTGAAAAGAAACAGAAGTGCATCTAGCTTTAGTTCATTATTTGGACTGGGATGGGCATCCTAAATCCAGGATCTCAGGGAGAATAAAAGCAATTATAACAAGGCAAAATAAAGTAGGCTCTTTATACTCAGGTGGGGAACTGCCAAAAATCATCTCATCCATTTTTAAATGGTCTCTGTTACTATTCTAAACAGTCTTGTGTTACAGGCACCTAGCGGTACTTTCCTTGCTAAAGCTCTTCCATAGCCGAACATGCCTTTTTTGGCTGTGGCATGGCTATACCACCGATGAGCTTCGGCTTCCTGGTGGGGAAGGACCAAAGATCCCACCCCACGTGTCAGAGCTCCTCCCCAGATTTTCACCTGAGCTCTCTTCTTGGACCGTGTCCAGCTCAGCAGTGTCTCTACAATTGGCCATGACTCTATTCAATTCCCCATCCTTTTCCTGTATCCTGAAGCCTCCCTTTCTTCAAATTGCCCCACAGAACCGTCAGCTTGGCCTACAGAACGCTGTGCTGGAAACTTGGTGAAGCTCTTGGTGAAGCTATATATTATCTCACTGAATCATCAACAACTCTACAATACATTCTGGATTATTCTCCCCATTACAACAGGCAAGGGAACCAAGGTTTAGAGGAAGTGGTTAGCAAGTGGTCCAGATTCCCACATCTAGAGGTGGTGGTTAAAACAAGCCCTGACTCCTAATTCTGAGCTTCAAACAGGTCTACTCTTCTAGCTCCAATGCTTCTTCCCGCCATGGTATAAGGTTCATTTCCTCATTGGGAAAGTAGAACCCTCATTCATGTTTCTACTCGTTAATTAGCATATGCAAAAAAAAAAGTGAGTACAAGCTATTGGGCCAGATGCTGAACTTGTGCCTCTCTCTACTTTGGTCAAAAATCTTTGTTAACAGTGTTTTCTTCTGTTATGAACTCCTTCCATCAGGGACTTTATTCCTGTAATAGAATCTTCCACAAGAACACCTAACAAGTGGGCCTTATATGCAGCAAGCTAACAACAGCAACAAAACTAAGGTAGAAACTGAGATGGCAACTACCCATCTCCTAGAAGGGAGAAGCAAAATGGAAAGCTTAGTTATCATCCTTCAGATGGTACCTGTATCTCAGAGACTAGGCCTTAAATGTGGCAAAGCTGTATTTCTTGGTCCCATTTTCAGATGTTTTGTCCTATGGCCGCACAGTGGATTCATAGTTGTCAAACTCTGTGTCCTCATTCTATGTTTGTAAAATATGGTCATGGTACTTAAAAATAAACTTCTATTTAAAAAAAAAAAAAACTGGCCTTAGAATTTGAGATGTTTTATTTTTGAAACTTGCCCCAAAAGCTTGTTTCTCTGAGATCTGGGGGATCTTTCTGTTTGCCTTCATACAAATCCTTTAAGCCAACAAATGGCCCTCTGCACAGCTGCTGGGAATCTTGGCCCCACAGCCCACTCAGCCGTGCTGGTTCCTGCTCTCCCTCCCCTGCAGCTACCAGCCATTGAGGTGCCTGACCCCTTAGGGCTAAGCCTCCAAACCTCCAGCTTCTGTGGCATCAGGACTTCCTTCTTTCTTCCTCTTCCTCTTTCTACTTACCTTTTGGAAATCTTTTCAGGTCAAAAGTCAGTTTGACATTTTTAGGCTATTTTAGGAAATTTCCTAAAAACCACTGCTTCTCCCCTTTTTGGGGGGGGGATGGAGAGAGAAAAAAGATAAGATGGAATATTTGTTTGTCGTTCCATGGTAGGGAGGTGACGGGGGGCGGGGGGGGAGCATCTCATTACAATCACTTGCCTTCAATACTCCCTTTTACCCCCAGGGGTAGTCACCAGTAGGCCCGCTGTGGACTCAGGTTATACCTAAGGCTATCCCATCTCATCTCTTCCTTACTGCTCTCCTCTAGTCAGATCCCAGTATCGCCATTATGAATGAAGTGGTGGGTTACTTTTCGTCAGGTAACACCTACCACAGCGCTGTATAATGGAGAAGTAAAGAATGGGAAGGTATGCGAGACCTTGACTAGCGTCTCCATTTTCTTGAAAGACAACAGAGCACATGGCCTTTGGAGCCAGCAACCCATGTTAAAGTCCTGGCTGCCACTTACTGGCTACATCATTTCGGCTATGCTTTTTAATCTCTCAGGGCCTCAGTCTCCCCAACTGTCAAATGGAGATAAATAATATGACTTAGCTCACTGAGTCGTTAAGAGTATTAAATACGATAATGCCTCCAAAGAGCTGTGTGCTCAAGCAGATGGTAAACACTAAAGCACCTAGAACCAATCAATGGACCAAAGAGCCCAGTCTTTGCATCTTACCTCATATTATTATATCGTTATTATGCATTTGTAAGAGATACAACAGAGAAGCAGCTGAGCAGTGTAGCCAGTAACCTGTTCTAGTGGGGCAGGGGCAGGTTATTATGAAATAACGTAAGTTGCACAATAGCCTGAATAACAACAACAACAAACTATTTTCATTTGTCGTGCTCTCAAGATAAGTATACACTTATTTATGACTCAAAAATTTGGCTCATCCATCTTGGCATTCTTTCAGTGCAATACCATGCCCTCAAAATACCACTCCTAAAATATAATCAGCGGAGGAAAATGATGTTAAAAACGTCTACCTGAAGCAAAAGCTCAAAGGGTTGGTCACAGTTAGTCTACATTTTCCATTCTGCTTAAGTTTATCCCACTGCCCTTAGCATGGGTTTCTGGTGCCAGAATGTGTTTTCTAATATCTCTTCCTGTGCCCATGCGAATGGAACAATACCTTTCTCATATGCAGCTGAGGTCCCTCCACCTAGTACTTCATTCAACTTGACCTTTCCTAGACTGAATGAAGGAAGCTCCAAAACAGAAGTGAGTCATCTCTGCCTGCCGACAGATGGCAGTAATGATCACACACGGTTGTTTTAGCCTGCTAAACCCTGCACTGTGGTGGTTCTCGGCATGCTTGTGGTGTCTGTGCTAGCTTTTGGGGTGTTTACAAACATCATTAACCCCACAGCATGTCTTGTAAGTACGAAACGAAAGACGGTTTCAAAAGTAATGATAAGAAGTGGAAGATGACAATGCAAAGACAGGGACCCTTTAAAAAACCCAACGTGATGGAAAACAATAAAAATTGCACTTGGGGTGAAATGAATCATTCTAAGATATGAATAACCGCAAAGGGCAATACATATGTGAGGAGGGCTGTCCCTAAGCAATGAGCTGTAATCAATAAAGCAAGGGAACATATCTGAGTAAGTGGAAAATGTCAAAACAAAACATAACCACAAAGAAAACACTTTGTGCAATTAAAGAATAGGCATCAGTGTCCGATGATAATTAACTTGTCATAGAACAATTAATCTAATGTTAATGTACAAGAGTCTACTATTTATTTGAGGCCTTAAAGCTGAGGTGCTCAACCTTAACCACACTCTAGAATCACACGGGAAGCTTTTGAGACTCCGGACGCCCAGGCTGCATCTGGGCAGTTCAGAATCTCTGGGGGAAGGATTCAGGCATCAGTAGTGTTGAGAGCTCCTCAGTTGATTCCAATGTGCGACCCGGGTTAAGAACCATTGCCTTCAAATCTAAGCATGGAGAAAAGGCAGCTACTACTGGCTCCGTGGATTAAAATCCATTCCAATGTGTAGATCCATGTGTGATATGCACGGACACCTTAGCAAGAAGTACCTCCCCGTGACATCTGTATCTTCAAGGGGACAAATAATCCGCCTGAAGGGATTTTTCTTTTTATAGTCTTAAAGCTGGGCAGGGGGAGAATTTGTGTTACCAAAAAAGAATAGAGCACGCCTTATTTTAAAGTTTTGAAGGAGCTATTCATACACATACTTACATATTTGAAGAAAATGTATCACAGAAAGAACTACAAGCTTCGACATCTCTTAGTCATTGCAGTAAATCCATTTGCAAACAAATGGACACACAAACCTGTTCGAAACTACAGGAGCTCTAAATACCAGTATCTTTTCCTCACTTTCATCTCCAAAGGGAGAGACTGATTCCTGATCTATCCACTTACTCCATGCATTCTGGTTACTTTCTTTCATAATCAAGTTTTGCATTCAAACACACACATCATTTAGTTCTCAATACAACCCCCCAGGTTCTCCTCCCTCGCTCCCTCCTTTACCTTATCCGCCATTATCATAGAGGAGCCTCCGTGGATGCCCAGGATGGGGGTGAGTGTCTGGGCTGAAATGAAGTCAAGGATCTGGGCGATGGCCTCCTGATCTGTGTCATCGGCAAACACCACGCCCTGGATCTTCCGGTCGGACATGAGATCACAGATGCGGGTGATGATGCTCTTTGGGTCAGTCTCATTCATGGCTACCAGCTCCACACGGGGTACCACGGAGAGATGGTGGAAATCATCTTTCTCGTGGGCATCCTTGATGGCCACCTCGTCTGAAGTGCCCACGAGGATGACAGCAATGCCAATGCTGGGGGGGCTCTTCTGAGAGCGAGCTCTGCTGCCTGACACGGCCAGGACAGCCAACACCAACCAGAACTTGGGAGAACAGCACTCGGCTCTGGGCTTCATCTTCGACTCGTCGACTCCCTGAAAACACAAAATGAGAGGGGTTAAATTAACGACCCTCCTATATGACCTCTCTGGGAAGGGGCTGGATACTGCAAGTCAAGGGCCTTATCTCCTTTCACTGATCATCAAACCCAACTCCTATCTTCGAGCCTTGTCCCTGATCTCTCGTGTTTGTTTGCTCAGCAGAATGGAAGGAAAAAAAAAAAAAACCTTCAAAAGCATCGGAAATCCTTAAGCAAGACAATAAAAGCTATTGCTATAGCCATCAGCAGCAAACAGAGGCAAAAGAGGATGACAGTGGTCCAGGCAGTCATACCAAGGGCACAAATGCAGGAGTCTCCCAGACGGGGTCCTGCTGCTGCTGTGTGATCCCTGGTACTTCTGCCACAACCCATCTTTGAATTGCTCTTGGGCCAAGGGGATGGCAGAGACTGGGCAAATGAGCAGCAAAATGGACTCAGCAGAGGCTAACAACAAAACACGGTCTGGGCAAGCTGGCTATATATAGGGAGCTACAGAAACATAAGGCCCTCTACTTTGTGTTCACCTCAAAGAGAACAAGAGCCCGGAAATTCTTTAGCAACTCTTTTAGTAAATGACTTTTACTACTTAAAAAAAAAACAACAGTGGACAGTACTTTTAAAAACATCTTGGGGCACCTGTGTGGCTCAGTCACTTAAACATCTGACTCTTGATTTCAGCTCACGTCATGATCTCACAGTTTGTGAGATCGAGCCCTGCATCAGGCTCAGCACCATCAGTGAAGAGCCTGCTTAGGATTCTCTCCCTCTCCCTCTTTCTCTGCCTCTCTCTCTCTCTCTCTCTCTCTCTCTCTGTCTCACACACACACACACACACACAAAATAAATAAATAAACAAACAAACAAAAAATCTCAATTGATCCTGACACTCTTCCAGAAGGGAAGAAAGTAAGTAAGAAAAGTAAGAAAGACATTGTTTTTCCTATCTCATAGATGTTAAAGGTAAGGCTCAAGCTAAGAAGTCCAAGACTATGCCAATTAAGTGAAACAGACATGAATCCACATCTTCTGGCTTTGAGGCCAATTTGCATTCCATTGCATTATGCCACGCTGTCTCTCACAGTATCAATTACTACAAGGAATAGTTTCATTGTGATTTGTTATACATCAAAGTATGGCGATTTAGACAAATACTATTGGTATCTGTAGTGTTAGAACCACTTGAGAAAAATTTTCCATGGCATCTTACACCAGTGACTTCCTCGAGACGACTGGCTCATATTTGAGCATAATTCACCACCTTTTACCTACAACCAACTCGTTTTTGTGCTTCCACATATGGCCCGAAATCTTACACCGTGCACCGGACTGAGGACACAGCTCCCTACCGAGCTTGGTCATTTCTCTTTACATTGTGAACCATTCTCCAAGAGGTCTTCTTATTTAAACAGAATGGATCCTGCTTATGTTATTTTGATTTAAGTAATCATTTACTGCACATCTGTTAGACCCTGTGCGCTATGTTAGGCATTTCCTTTTATACAACCTCTTTGGTCCTCATAGAAACTCTATAAACTAGTCATCTTTTATCCCCATTTCTCAAATGGAGACACTGCAACTCAACACAATTATGTAATTTTCCCAAGGTCAGTGGTATTATAATGCCAGTGTGCTAGTATGTAAACATGGCATTTTTGTTCCTGAGGAAACATTCTACCGACTGTACCCAAAACAAGAACGAGGGATTCTCATTCTCCTACAAAGGTCAAGGATGAAAATGCTGCTTAATATCTTCTTGTTTGAAAGAAAAGGCGAGATACTAGGATCTAAAAAGTCTGAGAGTTCAACTAACAAAAAGAAAATAACGAGGATGTTGAAAAGAAAGATAAGGAAGTATTTGGTCTGAACAGACCAACTCCAAAGGGCATTAATGATCTGGGAGTGAGATGCTGGGGACATTTTGTGGCTGGAGAAGCAGAAAATCCATTCTAGTTCTTGGCAGAAAACATTTTGGAACTCGTAATGTTGTAGTCAGCCCTCCACACTGCCAAGAAGGAGACCTGTATTGATTGTCTTGTCTGGCACTTGTGAATAAGACGAGTAGCTCAGTGGTTCACACCTGAGCGTAGTTCGCTCCTGACGGTTTTCTGACAGTTTTCTCCGTGTCCGTGTGGAAACAGGGGAGTAGCTACATGGGCCCTGGAAACCCATGCTGATGAACTGTGTCCCACTTAGCAAGAGATCCAGGGCCCGCATTCCGTCTCCTAGAGCTTAAAGCAAAGCAGCGCTTGCTATATGGAAGTGAGCAGCACTGATCATCCAGAGGAAGACAGCGTTAGCGCCTCAAAAAGCTGTTGACAAAATAACAAGTATAATAATAATCTGTTCAATTTCAAAGACCGGTTCTCAAGGAGAACCAAAAGACTGAGAATTTGGCAAAAACAGCGGCTAACTTCATTCCAGTGAGATTCTAATCCTACAGTTACAAATCCCTAAATCAGATTCCTTCACATTGAAAAGTGGTCCACTCTGCCATGACAGTTTATTAACTTTAATGCACTCTACACTCTCCTACTTTGATGTTTTATTTGCTCTTTTTAAAAAAAAAAAAAATCTCCTGTGTTCCTCCATTTCTTCTCACACAATATATTACACTTTGTTATGCAATGGCTAGTTGTGACACTGAAAGAATAGAATCTGGCTTTGCTGAGCGTCTCTTTTATACTCAAGATAGAGCAGAGCACTTTACAAAGCAATACATTAAGGGAGATACCAGCAACAGACGGACTGGGAGACAAACAAAGAAGCTGCTTTGAATACAAACTCAATTTCACACATTAGAAGGGGGTTAGTTGAAAGCAAGCATGCTGTCCAAGGCAAGCAAATTGCTTTTGCTTTCTTCCACAGACAGACCAGAGTTAGTCTTGATGCGGCAGCTCTATGCGGCTTTGCACCCAACCTCGCCCCGGCCTCCTGCCATTGGACTCACTCTCCCTCGGTAGAATGGAGCACTGTTTCCTTTGCGCTCTCCCGATAGCCTGCATGTATCTATACTTAAATACCCTTAACAGTGTATTACGATTGTACGGTTATGTGACTGCCTATATTAACTAGCTGGTATTCTCCGTGCAGGCGGGGGCCCGTTAGGCTCAGTAAGCATTTATGGAGCACGTACTGCCCAGTAAACATCGTTCTTGGTAGGGGGATGCAACCGACACGGGCTCTCTCCTCCACGGTCTCAGAGAACATGCACACAAAGAAGACCTCTTCTCACTTCTGTTTCCGTGCCTGGGGTCGAGCAGGGCCTCATATACAATAGGGAAGGACTCGATACATGGTAGTCACCTAGTTTCTGCCATTATAAAATTGTCAATATTTGGCCATTGCATACCTATTACAGTAACCTATTTTACATATTACATATTTATAATAACATTTTACCTGTAACTTACCATGTGCCAGACACTTCTATTGCCAGATAATTTTCATGTATTGTGAAATCACATACAAACATTGTGTCATAATCTTTCCCTATGTTACAAATAAGGAAACTTCTGAAAAGCTAAGTACATGACAAAGGGCCACCTAGCTAATCAGGGGGTGACATTAAAGTTTGTCTACCCCCAAATCCTTGCTCTTTCCTTTCTGCCTCCTCTTGATATAATAAGAATATATGAATGAATGAATGAATGAATGAATGAAATCTCCAACCAAAACCAAACTGCATTCTAATACCAGGTCCGCATTAACTAAGCACCCTAGGATGGGCATGTCACCTAATCACCGTCACCATTTCCTTGGCAGTGAAATCAGGATATATGCCTAACCTACATACCTGAAAGAGTTCTTGTGAGGATCAAATGATAGTATGTATATGGAAGTGCTTTGAACACAGTACTCTATAGATGCAAAGGATGTTACCTTTAAGCTTCTACAAAAGTTGTTCAAGGAGACCAGCTATTTGTGAAAGCAAAAAGTCAGCATGTGGGAGGTGGAGTGAGAGAAAGGCAGACCAAGGCTGAGAGGAATATTAAGAGGAGCCTCACAGGGGGCAAGAGATATTAGTTCCCTGACCGATATACCTCCCTGAAGAAGATGCCACATAATGGTCTCAGGGTAGCAGCAAGCCCGGCTGCTGGCTTGCCAGCCAAGTGCAGCAGAATTCCAGAGTCACTCAGGCCAGGGTCACTAATGGAAATCAGGGGAGCCTGGCACCCCCAAATCCTGCTAGGAATTCGGGCACCAGGGTGCACAGCAGAACCAACAGCAAAAGGGCAGGATTGGAGACGTGGCTGTCCACCTCCTGGCCCTCTGCCTCCTTGAAGCGCAAGCTGAGTGGTCACCAGACGTCTAGCCAGCAGAGGACCACAGCAGCCTGAGTTATGCCTATGGCTGGTGCAGGGCAACTATAGCAGGAACCGGTCTCCACTTTGCCCACAGTGACTCCAAGGGAAGACACATTTGAGTGGGGATCTGGGCCAATTCTGTCCTCAGAGAGAACTGAGTCCTTAGGCAACACCAACAGGAAGGATAAAATGTGATTTAATAGATGATTAACTCAACTTTTTCCAAGCACCATCCTACAACGCAGTCAGGACTCTATTTGGAGTGCACCAATTAGGGAGGCTGTGATTACAATATGATCGGCAGTGAGAGAAATGAAGATTAAAAGTGCCAGAACTGTGTATCAGGTCCAATTTCCCAAGCTAGCAATGAAAACAGAAAGCCAGGATACACAGGCCTTAAAATGCGTAACATTAGAGAGTAGGGAAATGAGGAGTCTCGTACCATGCAAGTCAAATGTATAAATGAGTATAACCTTCTCGTAAGTGGGAATATCTATCAAAATTTTAATATCAAGATAGAATAAAAGCCAAATGTGAAAATATTATAAGTAACAATGAGAGATGTCACATACTGGTACCAAGAAGATACAATCAATAATCATCAACATATGTGAATCTTAACATCTAGGCTTAACATGTATGAAGCAGTCACTAAAAACACCTGGTGAAAAACAGGTAAATCCAAGACCCAAAGTATAAACAAAGACATAAATGATAAAAAAAAAAAAAATAAAGCCTATGTAATAAGCCTGTACTCGTTCTAAGATCCAGACATACATGCACAACAGAGAATGCATACTCTTTCTAAGTTCATGGAAAATATTACATTTACAAAAATGCCTCAATATAGTCCAAAGAATCAATGTGAAACAATTGCCATTTTTCTATAATGCGACTAAATTACAAATAAGTTTTTAAAGGTAGCTGAAAAAAATTACATATCCAAAAACTTTTTAAAAACTTACTATTAAATAACTCTAAATTTAAGGAAGAAATGATAAACTAAAAACTAAAAAAATTACATATCCAAAAACTTTTTAAAAACTTACTATTAAATAACTCTAAATTTAAGGAAGAAATGATAAACTAAAAAATTCTTTGAACAGGATAACAATGAAAACACTAAATATCAAAATTTTAGGAGTACAACTAAACACTTTACAGAGAAGCCTATACCCTTAAGCAAATTTATGAGAAAATACAAAATGAAAAATAATTAACTGTAATTAAATTTTCACTTATTGAATTGAACAATTACCTGAGTCAACCCTAGGGAGAAGTTCAATAATATAGAAAAAGGCATAAACGAATGAAACACAAAGTAAGTAAAAGGAAAAAACAAAACCAAAAGCCGGCCTTTAAAAAGACTACCATAGACAAAGTTCTGACAGGACCAATCACAGAAAAAATAGAGAAAATGCAATTTAAATTAACAATGAAAAAGGGAAAATAACAACATATACAATGGAAATATTAAAATAATCAAAGTATAGGGGCTCCTAGGTGCCTCAGTCTGTTAAGCATCCAACTCTTGATTTCGGCTCAGGTCATAATCTAACAGTTCATGAGATTGAGCCCTGCATCGGGCTCTGTGCTGAACATAGAGCCTGCTTAAGATTCATTCTCTCTCTCTCTCTCTCTATCCCTCTCGCCTGCTCATGCTGTCTCTCAAAAATAAAAAATAATAAATAAAATAATAGAAGTATATTATGAAAACCAATTGCTTTTAAACTTAATATATAAATATCTAGTAAAAAACAAAACAAGGTTCAAGAAAATGTGGAAGATTTGAATATAATAATAACCATTAAAGAAAATAAAATGGTTATCAAAGTCCTCCAGCACCAAAACCACCACCACCCTTGCACCCCACCTTTGCCAAAATAAAAGTAAAACAGGCACATGTGGTTTTATAGATGAAGCCTGCCAAACTTTTGAGTAAGAAATGGAGAGCCTTGGGGCGCCTAGGTGGTTCAGTTGGTTAAGCGTCCAACTTCAGCTCAGGTCATGATCTCATGGTTCATGGGTTCAAGTCCCGTGTTGGGCTCTGTGCTGACAGCTCAGGGCCTGGAGCCTACTAAGGATTCTGTCTCCCTCTCTCTGTCCCTCCCCCGCTCATGCGCACGTGCTCCCTCTCTCTCTGTGTCTCCCAAAAATAAATAAAACATTAAAAAAAATTTTTTTAATTAAGAAAAAATGGAGAGCCTTGTTCATGCAAGTTGAACAAAATAGAAAAATAAGGGAAGTTTAGTCCTAAATCCAGAAAAGCATAGTACAAGAAAAGAATTATCATTGGTCCCTTTTACTTACAAACATAAAAGCAAAAAAAAAAAAAATCCTAAACAAAATATTAGCTAAACAAAATAAATAATATTATATTTTAAAAATAATAATCATCATTATCAAGTATGGCTTATACCAGCAACATAAGGATGGCTAACTTTAGAATATAAATCAAAATAATTTATCACTTTAATGGACTAAGGGAGATATTTACATGAATATCTCAAAAAAATGATGGAAACACACTTAAGGCAAACATCTATTTATGACATAAATGTTAGCATATGTTTTAAAAAAATTCTTTCATAATAGGAAATTAAGAAGACCATCAATCTTTACCTGGTATGATTATATACTAAAAGCTCTTTTTTTTAAATTTTTTAAAATGTTTATTTTTTATTTTTTTTTATTTTTTTTTTCAACGTTTATTTATTTTTGGGACAGAGAGAGACAGAGCATGAACGGGGGAGGGGCAGAGAGAGAGGGAGACACAGAATCGGAAGCAGGCTCCAGGCTCTGAGCCATCAGCCCAGAGCCCGACGCGGGGCTCGAACTCACGGACCGCGAGATCGTGACCTGGCTGAAGTCGGACGCTTAACCGACTGCGCCACCCAGGCGCCCCTAAAATGTTTCTTTATTTTAGAGAGAGAGAGAGAGAGAGAGTGCAAGCAGGGGAGGAACAGAGGAGAGAGGGAGACACAGAATCCGAAGCAGGCTCCAGGCTCTGAGCTGTTAACACAGAGCCCGACGTGGGGCTTGAGTTCACAGACCATGAGATCATGGCCTGAGCTGAAGTCAGATGCTTAACCAACTGAGCCACCCAGGCGCCCCTATACTAAAGACTCTTAATCGCATTTCTTTTGGCATTGAGAAAAAGGCAAGGTTAGTGCTATTCCTGCTACTGGATATTCTGGTAATAAAGGAGGTCAAGAAAACAAAAATTTTTAAGAATGGGGATGAAACAGGAAAAAAAACTAGCATTATATGAAGATATTAAGATTATCTACATAGAAAATCCAATGGAATTTTAAAACTCGTAGTATTAATATGGGTAGGGTATGATTGATAGATAAATAATACTCTTAGAAAACATCAATAGCTCTCTTTTAACCAACCAGAAAATATGATAGTCATAACAGCAAAAGCAACTAGAAATTATTTAGGAATTAACTAAGAATACACAAGACCTCTGCAGAGAAAATTTGAAATTCTATTAAAGGGTTATGAAAAAAGGCCTGAACAATGTAATCATATTCCTCATTCATGGATGTGATAACAATATTACAGAGTTCTATTTTCTCCCGAATTAATCTATAACTTCAAGTCAATTCCATCAAAATAACAGTAGGATTTTTTAAGGAATTGTATTAACTTATTCTAAAATGTATATGGAAGATAAAGGTCCGGAAAGAACTAATTAATTAAACAAGACATCCTTATCTGAGCCAATAATAAAAGTATGCCATGAACTGAGAAGTATGATTAACTCAATTCTGCAGAACAGATCCAAAATAAAAATTTTTAATTAACATAAATTTAAGTTCCAGGTCAATTTTGAATTTTAAGTTATACTTTCTAAATTCAAATTTATAGAGCAGAGAAAATGTTGAACCAGAAAGGTACTTTTGACTCAGAAGGCTTAGCTTAGGCAATAAATGTGTTCACCAACCATCTGATGCAGTAAGTGTGAGTATTACAGATATCAAACATGTACTATCTAATGCCATTCTGAAATACAAAACTAATATCTCTTTCTAGCAAATGAATTACAATGTTATCTATATATTCAGGGAATTTGGAAACCCAATTTCAATCCCCAAATGCATTTAGGGTCTGCTAAGTATCATCTAAACATCATCTAAGTCTGCAGAAATAACACACAAAAGGCGTGGCTCTTTGATTTCAGTTGACTTAGAACCAAAAACTTCTCTCTGCATTGTTATTCTCTCTGCATTGTTGTTCTCCTCCTTCTCACACTATTACCATCATCCATAGCTCTCTTAGAAGCTTCTGAACGCTAATGCCCCTGCTCTTTCTTCAGAGAGAAACATGGTAGGAAATCCTGGTAGTCTAGGGGGTGGGGACAGCTGCTGAGGCTGCGCCCATGAAACCAGTGATGAAAGAAAAGTCTACCTGGACAACCTACAAGCACACTGAATCCGTTTTTAATGTAGTGACCATCATGGCAATAAACAGTGTTTCCTGGTCCTGTTAGGGTATTTACTTATCTAAATACACTCCTGTGCGGAAACAACCCCAAATCCATTCCAACATGCCATAGCCACAACAAATATAGAAAATCCAAGAAAACAGAACCTTAGTTAAATTGCTTCTGGGAAAGCGTTTGATCAGAGAAGAGCAGGACAGATGGGAGAGGGAAAAGACACAGGTAAACCCTTGACCCAGCAGATGAACCATCAAGTCCTCCTACATAATGCAGCCAAGAATGCCCTTCCAAAGACTACCAGTCCCTTTGACCCCTACGAGAAGATACCCTTATCACTGCAAAGGGCAAATGTGGCTTTGAATTCCTCGGCAGCAAAATTTTATTTCCTAGGACGTCTAGTGAATAAAAGCGTTTTTGTTCTTATTTGGTCTAAGCAGACCTACCACCTGAGCTCCCTCCTTGTTCTACAACACTTCCAGTGGCCCCATCTAGGCTTTTCTATCCTCAGCAGGTCTTTTCCTGCTTTATGTACAAAGGCAGAAGGATCGCTTCTACTGTCACCCAAGTTCTAAACACAAGGGTTGTAGAGATAACTAATAAAGGATTATAAATCACTTTCTATGTGTGCGTTTTAATAGAAATTTGTAATACAAATGTAGATGACTATCTGTACTCTCACCAGCAACAGTCACTCATGGAGTTTTTCCCTTTAATATTCTGCAAGAGCGGACACCAAAATTGTTCAAAGTTTCTCATCTAACATCTGCACGTGGTTCTTAATTATAATTAATTTATAGGCCTCTAAGGACAGTGTGGGCAGCCCTGCTGAAATCCAAACCTTTTGAAACCTGATTCTGATTACTACCATTGGGCAGCAGATTAGGGCAATTGTGTGTATTGGTTTAACAGCAAAATATCATTTTCAAGTGTTAATAAACATTATTGGCTTGTCACTGACTATAAAGGGGGGGGGGGATGAGCAGTGAAAACGGGTGATGGATGATAAAAAGAGAAGCACAGGAACAAGGCTGCCAGAAGATCTCAACGGGGAAAGGAGGTCAAAGGAAGATGTCGGGAGGACAACCGTGAGCCAGGGATGGGGCAGGGGCCACGAGACCTGTAGACATTTACCGGGAAGACACTGGTGTTCTCAGATGCAGATAAACAACCTATGCTAA
The DNA here is from genome assembly GCF_022079265.1 of Lynx rufus. Lineage (NCBI taxonomy): Eukaryota > Metazoa > Chordata > Mammalia > Carnivora > Felidae > Lynx > Lynx rufus. The sequence continues at coordinate 47,784,885 of NW_025814889.1, forward strand.
GATCGATCTACCATTTAGGTGTTGAAAAGGCCCTTTCCAAGTCCCCCAAGACAACCTGCTCTGCTGCCTGACGATATTCCAAGCCACCCTCAAAAAAACCCCGTGCTGCTTAAACCCCAGTGCCACCAACCACAAGAGTCATGCTGTGTTGTGCTGGACAGAGGAAAGCTACGGAGTTGAGAACACATGTTTTACACGTACTCTTAACTTGCTGTGCAGTCCTGGATCAGTTTTCTTTACCTCGCCAGCCCCCATCCCCCTCATCTGTAAAACGTGAGATAGTAACTACTTTCACAGGATTACTGTGGAGACTGACTTATCCGACAAGTGTTTACTGAATGTTTTCTAGGTGCCAGGTAATGTGCTTGGAGATAAGATCCAACACTGAATGTGGTCGAATCTCCAAGGAGCCTATAGTATAGTGGCCAAGACAGACAAAAAGACAGGAGATTACGGCATGATGTGACAGGAGCTATAATAGAGCAGACCCTGTGCACCACAGAAGCCCCCCCTTATTCTGCCTGAGATCAGGAGGAAACGATACACCGAAATTGCAAAATAACAAAATATTAGTTAGAAGGGTGTTAGGGTGCAGTGAAGAAAGCAAGCTAGTGATGCTTGCCACTGAAATTTACATCCACAGAAATGTGTTAACAATCCCATGGAACTTTGCTTTAAGTGACACTATGCGTGTAGAGTTCATTTCTAGTTCTTCACAGAACTGCACTTAATTCTTATTATTCTTCTTGACTTTTTAAGGGCGGTGCTATAAGAATATGTTCTCTCTTACTGTTAAAATCTAACTGCATATGCTTTAGAATTTTCTAAGACTGTCCTTTGGATCCCATAAATATGAATTCTGGTATAATAACAGCTAACGAAACGATACTGAAATAGTGCAGGGAAAAAGATCTAGAAATCAAAAAGATCTAGAATTGAAATTTGGATCTGACATCTTGTGGGGATGGGGGGCAATAACTTAAATTGTCCAGACTTCATTTTCTTCATTATAAAATGGGGATGATATTCCTTACCTCACAGAGTTGTTGGGAATATTAAACAATCTACTTAAAAGCATCTAGCAAATAGCGGGTACCTAGTATTTATTCATTGAATGTGAATATACTTTGTTCAGATGGAGATAAGGAATTTCTTTTGCCTTGAATTACTTAGTAAAGAGTCAAAGACTCCTTTTCCACCGCTCTCTCCAGCTTTAGTACAATTTTTACTGACCTTAGAAATGGGTTGTTTTCAAAAGTTAGCTAACCTCTCCACACTTAATGAGAAGGGCTCTCTCTCTCAGATATATTACATATATATGTATATGTATGTGTGAATCTACACACACACACACACACACACACACACACACACGCACACATCTCACATATCAAGTGCTGGCAAGGATGCATAAATTCTGTGGGAATCTCATACATTTCTGGTGGTTATGAAAATGGTGTACACATTTCAGAAAACTGTTTCTAGGATTTGCATTATGTTTAACAAGTTTACCATAGACCTAGCACTGGCACTCCAAAGTATTTACCTAACTTGAAAATTCTGCTATATAAAACACTGCACGCAACTGTTTACAGAGCATATTTTCACAATTGCCAAAAGCTAGAAACCATGTACATATGTTTCAATGGATTAATACATCAAACATGAATGATAACAACAGGACTATACCCAATAATAAAGAGGGCTGGTGGTGCACACAACATGGGTGAATCTCAAACGCAAAATGGTGAATGAATAGAGTCAGTTTTAAAATCTTGCATATGGCATAATTCCATGTATATAACATACTCAAAAACGTAAAACTACATCAGTGGAGAATGTATCAATGGTTGCCATATGTCACACATATTAGGGTTTGGGGAGGGTGTGGCTACAAAAAGGCAGCAAGAGGGAGTTCTGAGGATGTATCCTAATGGTGCTGGTGAATCCAAACTTAAGCGTTTTAAAAATCACAGGCCTGTATATCCCCCCCCCGAAAAAAGTGAATTTTACTGTATATTCAATTGGGAAGTCAAATAATATTATTAAAAGTGTTTTTTAAAAAGCTAGTCTAAAAAAAATAATAATAAATAAATAAATAAAAAGCTAGTCTATAAGAAATAACCCAATATCCATTATAAACAATATTTTAAATGGACTTTAAATTCTAGAGCCAGGTAGCACTACTCCCCCTTCTCATCAGTCACCAAATTTTGTGCAAAGTAATATGACAACTTCATCAAAATAGCAATTTATTACCCTTGGAATCCATATTTTCACTCACTAACAGTGATTCTCCCTACATGGAGTATAGGAGAGGCGAACCCAACTCCCCCTACTTTGGTGCTTCAGATACTTTTCTTGCAGACCCTAACTAAGTGAGAGTGAGGATTACATCTACCTTCCTTACCTGTCTCCAGTACTTAGCAGAGTTCCCGGCATATGGCAGGTGCTCACTAAACACTTACTGATGAAGATCCATGAATGAACCAATGCATAAGTACCTAAGAATACCAATAATGAGTTGCCCCTCTCCATCAACATTGACACATAAACGAAGGCACTGTTCTAGGTCTTTCACTCCCTGAAGTTTATAACATGAAGGAAAATACTGTAAACACCAATATCATTTCTAATTTTTTCATATTATATAGGGATCATTCCTAGGTCAATGTTGCTAGCTGATAACTGCTTATGTATCCGAGTGTTTATTTGCACGTGTACATACCTATGTGAATCAACGCTTACACGAGTGATTTATATATATGTGTACAAATTGCCCTCTAACCCTTGGTCTCTGAGTTCTAAGATGGTTCTGCTGATGAAGCCTGGCATCCACACATGATTCAGCATTCACTCCGAGCCTAGGTTTAAACCAAGACGCTGAGGCCATAAAAGACTTCAAAGAGAGCACAGCAGCAAGGCCAGAATCAATAGGGAACAACAGCTATGCCATTTGAGCTGGCCAGTTATTAAGCCAACTCTCAACGCAGTCATATATTCCTTAATATAAAATGCCATTTTTTATTATTGCCATCAATACACACATTTGTTAAGCGCACGACCAATCATAACTGAATTCTGAACTCATTTAAATCCCTCTGATGTTACACGTGGAAGGGAGCATCTATTCAGAGAATTAATCGTAAGTGGAAACATAACTCTAATTTCACTTGCCCTTCCTCCTCTCTCCCCCCTCCTCTCAAATCATGGTGCAAGAATGGTGTAGTAGAGGGACGGGGAACTGAGGATCAGGAAATCTCAGGCCTTAAAAACGATTCTGCCGCCAACAAGCCATGTGACTTAGAATTATTCAACCTCTCTTTCTTTATCAAAGAAAATGGACTGGTTGTTCTCAAAGTCTCTTTTAGCTTTAAAAATCTGAGAATCCCTCCATCTTCCATTTCCTCCTCAAGATCAATGCTCTACTCTTCTCTGCTTTGAGTCCTGGGGGGACAGACCCGTTTGGAGCACATCAATGGGCTTCCTAGTCCTCTGGCTTCCAGTTGGGTTTGACCAACAGACAGCACAAGCAGGAGCTCAGGGGAAACAAGAAGACCAATTCTAGGGCTTCCCTCCCGGGGGATCCACTGCGGACTGGCTGTATCACTTGACTAAAGGTCACAGCTTTTCCATCAAATGACCCTCTCCACACGGCTCTCTCCACACAGCACCCCCTCCAGATTCCAGGAACTGCCCCCACTTTCCTCCTTCAGGACTACAGGTATTGGTAACTATACCAAGTTGCTTCCGGCTCTAAGACACTTTACTACTTCTTGTAGTTTCTGGGCACTGCCCACACCTTGGTAAACGGTCCTTCTTCTAAACTCTCTTCAAATTAAACCGATTCAGGCTATCATCTGTTGCCTGCTCTAACCATAAATAATACAGATTCCTCCCGCATTCCACAAAAATGCCTGGGAGCCTCTCTTAGTTTCAAAATGGCAAAAGCAGGACCTGAATCCTACCACCACCCACCACTACATAAAGTACAGCCTCTCCTGGTAAAACTTCGTGCTTATCCTCAGGTCCTGGTTACCAGCTTCATAAGCAGCAACGCTTTCCGAGTGCCTAGCCCTCTACAAAGAATGCGTAAACATCTGTAGACTGTTTCAAGAGAATGGCCTTCAGAAGCCAACATTTTGAAAATGAGGAATATAAAAAAAACATCGGGAATCAGAAAAACATACCAAGCAATTATCAGAATGACTACAAAGTACAATCCAGAGAAAGGCAGAGCATTTTCATGAAAGAAAATGGGTCATTAAATGGGACTTCACACGACTGAAGAAACAAACTGGTTAATGAAGCCCTAACTTCCTTATTTTTTTTTTTATTTTCTCTTTGATTCGGCTAGACTCTGCTTCAGGAAAAAAATCAGATTTTCGCATTAATTTTCACTGACAAATTACGGGCCAAAGTATAAACAAAGAAATACAGCCACACAAGAAAACACAAAGGTGATATTTCAAGTAAATACATGACAGTTAACTTTGCAACTTTTCCTTAATATGCAGAAATTGAGATAGTGAAAAAGAACAAAAAAAACTATTTGTGAGTCCTCGCTGTAATAATAATATAGTTGCAGTTTGGTCACCCTTCAAGTTTTATATTGTTTTTAAAAAGCAGATAGGGGCACCTGGGTGGCTCCGTCAGTTAAGCGTACGACTCTTGATCGTGGCTCAGGTCATGATCTCGAGATTCAAGAGACTGAGCCCCGCGCTGGGCTCTGCGCTGACAGTGTGGAGCCTGCTTGGGATTCTCTCTCCTTCTCTCTCTGCCCCTCCCCCCTCTCCAAATAAATAAACAAACATTAAAAAAAAAAAAAGCAATTAGCCACTCTCTCTGAATCCAGCATTTTCACACTGTTGGAGCAGCATGTACATCAGGCCTGAATTACCGTGTCCGCCATCGCCACAGAAACTACAGGGCAGGGACAGCTGGCACAGTCCACACTCCTTCCCCAGCCCAACTGAGGCCAAATGAAGCTCCTCTCTGACTCAACTCGGTTACAAGCTGTGCCAGAATCCACGGGCAGAGATCTGTACATCCAGATACAAGGGATGCACTCAGGGTATCTGTGACTTTCCAATTTTAAACTAGAGTTTGATACATGAGATGATGGATGTTAGGGAAACTTATGTGGTAATCATTTCACAACATATGTAAGTCCGGTCCTTATGCTACATACCTTCGAGTCAATCACGTCTCAATAAAAGTGGAAAAAAATAGAATTTGAAAGCAAAATCTTAACTTACACTTCACACTAGAGCTCCTACCCCTTTCCCCTCGAACATCCAATGAATCGGGGCACCTGGGTGGCTCAGTCGGTTAAGCGTCTGGCTTCAGCTCAGGTTATGATCTCACCGCTCCTGAGTTCGGGCCCCACGCTGGGCTCTGTGCTGACAGCTCAGAGCCTGGAGTCTGTTTCCAATTCTGTGTCTCCCTCTCTCTCTGTCTCTCTCCTGCTCACATTCTGTCTCTTTCTCTCAGAGAAAAATAAACGTTAAAAAAAAATTTTTTTTTTAAATCCAATGAATCAACAAATCCTTACTGAGGCCCAAGGTGTGAATCACAGTGAAGTGTCCCAGGGAGTCTAGACCTGGCGTCTGCCCACAACGACTATCCGCTCGGGCACAGAGACAAGACACACTCAGCACCCCAACACTGGATCGTCACAGGGCTTGGACAGACGGCCTGGGCTTGGGCACTGAGGACAAGTTCATCTGGCAGCAGCTCTGAGGGTATGTAAGGTGAGGACGTGGGCTTGAGCGGAGGCACAGGAGTGAGGCGGCACTGAGGTGGGGAAGCAGTGAGGCACAGAGCTTCTGGGGGACGGGAAGCCGTGTGGCCTGGCCAGCAGCTAGCGTTCATGGAAAGGGGAGTCGTGAGCTAAAGCTGAACAGATACGCAGAGGAATGTGGGTGCTCAGCTAAGGTGCTTGGACTCACAGCTGGAGAGGCAACCAGAGGAGATAAGAGAACGGGGCGGGGGCAGGAACAGACCCCCATCGCTACATCCAGTTCATTCTCAACTTCCAAGGTGAACGAAGCCGCAGCTGCCTGCGAGCGCTGCTTGGGAAATCGAGGAGGCTGGCTTATTACAACACGGAAATTCCTGGTCTGCCTCTGGGTAATAGCTGTCACTGTCAGAAGTTAAGACCCCAATTTTATAATGATTAAGAAACCAAAGTGCTTATGAAACAGCAGTCACTGAAGTGTGTTTGATTGAAAGGGGACTCGCGGAAACGTTCTTCTCAACAGGAACTCTTCCCTTGCGGTACCACGAAGCTAAATACGGCGGCCCTGCATCTGTCCTCGTACCCAGAGACTTCTCTTTCCCCTGTCACCTCCATCCCAAGTCCACTCCCCCAGCTCCTCCGCTCGTTCCTGTCACTTGCGCATTCAGCCTCGGTGAAACTCTCCCTGAAACCCTTCATCCTCGGGCAGCCTGTGCTCGGGTCTCAAATTCTCTCTTGCCTCACGCTGGCAGATGAGTAAGGGCACGCGTGTGTGGTGTGTGCATGAGTGCCCGCGTGTATGCGTGGGAAAGAGCGAAAGGGTATCCCCTCTTCATTCACTCTGTCCTACCTACTCCATCCTTTTCATTTCATTCCTCGCCTTGCTTCTCAAAGTGTCTTCTCTTGTTCTTACCATTTCCTTCTCTGGAGTTCTTCGTGAGCGTCCTCACACTTTGACCCACCCCGTTTGAGGTGGCTTCACCTCCACCCCGAATTTAACCACGACCCCTCCACTTTGCCTTCCCGCAACCAAGCCCGTGACTCAAATCTTAATCATTCATAAACTATAAAGGCCTACTTTTACATTTATTCCGTCTGTTTAGTTAACTGGCTTCACTTCAAGGTTAACATGTCTGCAACGTTTCCACACCTCCTCATGTGCCCTTGTCCTTTTCTTTTGCCGAATTTATATTCAGGTCTAAGTCAAACCCTCTATTTTAGCACCAAATTCCTTCTTCATCACCTGATGCGACGTCCTAATATTTTCATACAACCATCTTTTCCTCTGGCTTATTCTCGCACTCCACAACAAAGCGTCCCCTTCGGAGTCACTTTCTTCTGCTCGCTAAACGACATTTTTCTCTCTTTAAAGCCTGACATCTTCTTTCCCGTTCTCCTCTTCCCTTCAGAATCTACTTAGGTAGCGGTGTAGTCCGACAGAACATAACTGATCCAGTCTGGGCTCCACAGAGTTTAATGAAAGGAGCTTCTAAGCCTTTACCCCTGCACCTAATTAATCATTCATGCCTTGAAATTCACTCCTTCTTCCACCAGCCGCGTGCTTGTTCATTCCCACACCAATTCTCCGAATTTCCATCTGTCTCCTCGTCCAGAGTCAACATGGCTCTTTCTTATACAAATTTCTCTGGGAGATAGATGAAGAAAGAATGCAGAGATCAACTAGCTACCTACAATGCAAATAGTATCTGTCACATTTGCCAGAAGGAAGGGGACACGGTGGGTGCCATGAGATGGCTCTGCGCTTATCAAGAGCATTTTCTCAGGAGACCTGTATTTCAGAAAAAATGGACAAGCTCTGGCAGAGGATGTGTGGGATAAGGAAGGGGGCTGATCAAAGCATGAGGAGGCTCCTTAGAATTAGTATGAACCAGAGAATAAGTATAAGGCACCAGAGCAATAATTCCTAGCTAATGCAGGAGAAGAAAGGGCAGCCAAGTAAGCCAGAAAAACATTTTTTTTTTCAAAATTGGCAAATACGATCTATTTTTTTAAAAGTGGCATTGACAAATAGTGGAAAAAGCCCTGGGTTTAAAAAAGACTTCCTATGTGACCTTAAGCACATCACTTAGCCTCACTGAACCTCAGAGAAGTACCTCATCTCCCAAATGTGAACAATGCCTATTTCTTGTGGGACTTACAAGAGAAAACAGGTATGAACGTAGCTTACAAATTGAAAGGTACTATGCAAATGTACAGATTTGTTATTACTAAACGGTACGGATAAATAAATTATTCATTCATGCGCACACCAGCATGTAAATTGCAACTAAACATAAAACTTTTTTGGTCAATTATACTGAGGTATGAGTTGCACACATTAAAATTTTCCCTTCCACGTGTACAGTTCTTTAAGTTCTGACAATCATATGCAGTATATAACCACCACCATAGTCAAGGTATAGAGTATCATCATCACCCCAAAAGTTCCCTGAACCCCTTGTAATTAATCCCTTCTGCCCTTTCCCATGTCTGGCAACCACTAATCTAATTGCTGTCCCCATAATTTTGTCTTTTCTAGAATATACTGTACATGGAACCAGACTCTAGGCAGCCTTTTTAATCTGACTGCCTTCACTTGAAATAACGGCTTTTGAGTTTCATCAATACTGTTACATGTATCAGCACTTTGTCCTTTTAATTGGCAAGTGATATTCCTTTGTATGGATGTAGCACAATACATCTATCCATTCACTCTTGATGGACATTGAGGGTGTCTCCACTTTTGATGCTTATGAATAGAGCTGCTATAGCATTCGCATGTAGTTCTTATTGGAAACCTATGTTGTCCTTTTTCTTAAGAGGGTACCTGGGAATGAGACTGCTGGGTTATAAGGTGAAAGTAATTTTAACCTTCAAATTGCCAGACTTTTCCAAAGTGGCTATACCGCCAGCAGTTCCTCCATATTCTTACCAACACTTGGTCTTACGGTTTTTTTCTTTCCTTTCCTTCCTTTTGTTTTCCTTTTTTCTTCCTTTCTTCTTTCCTTCTTCTTTTCCTTTTCCTTTTGTTCAAACTTTAGCCATTCTACTAAATGGTTAGTGGTATCTCATAGTGGTTTTCATTTTTTTAAGTTTATTTATTTTGAGAGAGAGAGAGAGAGAGAGGAGCAGAGAGAGAGGAAGAGAGAGAAGCCCAAGCAGGTTCTACACTATTAGCACAGAGCCCAGCACAGGGCTTGATCCCATGAACTGTGAGATCATGACCTGAGCCGAGATCAAGAGTCCAACACTTAACCAACCATGCCACCCGGGTGCCCCTCTCATTGTGGTTTTGATATGAATCTCCTGTCAGCTAATAATGTTCAGGATCTTTTCAAGTGCTTATTCACCCTCTGTATCTCTACTATGGTAAAGTGTCTTCTGCCCACTTTTTAATTGGGTTGTTTGTCTTACTGTTGGGTTCTAAGGGTTCTTTATATATTTTAGACACATGAAATTCATGTATGTATTTTGTACATATGTTCTCCCACTCTGTGGCTTATCTTATCATTTCCTTAACAATGCTTTTCAAAGAACCGAAGTTTTTATTATAAATGAAACCCAATTTATCAATTTTTTTTCTTTTATGGTCATGCTCTTTGTATGCCCAGGTGATCTTTGCCTAAACCAAAGACACAAAAATTTTTCTCCTGTTTTCTTCTAAAAGTTTTTTAGTTTCATATCTTTACAGTTATAATTCCATGATACATTTTAAGCTAATTTTTAACATAGCATAAGGTCCTCTTTTCTTGTCAAAAATAAATTGACTATACATGTGTGGGTCCACCTTGGAACTCTCCTCAGCCTGATTGATCTTTATGTCTATTCTTATGACATTATCACATTACCTTCATTACTGTTGCTTTACAGTAACTCTCATAATCAGACAATGTATGCTCTCCAACGTTGTTCTTTTACTCAAATGTTTTTGTTTTGTTTTTCAGTATAAATATTAGAATCAGCTGTCAAGGGGAGCCTGGGTGGCTCAGTCGGTTAATAGTGAGACTCTTGAATTTGGCTCAGGTCCTGATCTCGCGGTTCATGAGATCAAGCCCCACAGTGCACTCTGCACTGACAGCTCAGATCCTGCTTGGGACTCTCTCTCTCTTCCTCTTTCTCCGCCCCTCCTCCACTTGTGCTCTCTTTCTCTCTCAAAATAAATAAATAAACTTAAAAAAACAAACAATTAGAATCAGCTGTCAATTTCTACAAAAAAGCTTGCTGGGATTTTTATTGAGCTTGTATTGAGTCTATATCAAAATTTGAGAACTGACGTCTAAATATTCAGTCAGATATTTTATAAAACTCATCCCTAAAAATCTTTTTTTTTGGATTAGAAAAGATTTACTATAGGAAGAGTAACCAAATGATACTGGGTATTTCTTTTCCTTTTTTTTTTTCAGAGGTATAACTGACATATAACATCATATTAGTTTTATTTTATTTTATTTTATTTTTTAATTTTTTTCAACGTTTTTTATTTATTTTTGGGACAGAGAGAGACAGAGCATGAACGGGGGAGGGGCAGAGAGAGAGGGAGACACAGGCTCCAGGCTGTGGAGGGAAACAGGCTCCAGGCTCCGAGCCATCAGCCCAGAGCCCGATGCGGGGCTCAAACTCACGGACCGCGAGATCGTGACCTGGCTGAAGTCGGACGCTTAACCGACTGCGCCACCCAGGCGCCCCACATCATATTAGTTTTAGGTGTAAAACAATGAATGATTCACTATTTGTGTAAGAATATACAAATATATTTATGATATCATAAACTTATTTTTTAAATTTCAATGCCTAATTGTTCTCTGATAGTATATATAAGTATAATTAATTTTTGTTCATTGACCTTATATCCTGTTACCTCGCAAACTTCCTATTCATTTTGGTAGGTTTTGGTATATTCTTCGCTACTTTCTACATAAATGATCACAAATAAAGAGTTGTATTTTTTTCCCTTCACTTCTTTTTCTAGTTTTATTACACTGGCTAGGACTTCCAATACAATTTTTCACAGGAATGGCACAGGGAACATCTTGTCCTGCTCCTAATCTTAGAGGTGAAGCATTCAGTCTTCCAGAATTAAGTAGGATACTACTTATAGGGTTTTCATGGATGTCTTTTTTCAGGTTAACTAAGTTCCCTTCTATTTCTAGTTTGAGGAAATCTTTTAGTTGTGAATACATACCTATAATTGGTTTTATAGTTTGGTGGTGGTGGTGGTTTCCTTTGCTGAAAATATTTTTTCCACCTTTGACTCAAGATTCCTTCTATGAGCTTGGTTGATCATAGAGACTTCAGAGAAAAGAGCAGCGCATTTAAATGAGCACCTGTAGCAGGTTACTTTGGTTAGCGTCTATGAGATTGACTGAGGGATAACAAAAAGTAAGCAGCTCCCTATGGAGGTTACAGCTCTTCACTAGGAAATAATCAGGCCATAAAAAAAAAAATTGCTGGAGAGGAGATAATAGATCTGAAATTGATGGAGAGTAAAACACAGTAAGAGGCAGAGAAAGTGGGAGTCTAAAATTGTATTAAAATTGCCCTCTACACCAACATTTGGGAGGAAGTCAGTGATGGGAGACAATTGTGGAAATAATTTCCAAGTGTCAGCACTACCAAGTTGTAGAAAATCTGGTAGACAATGAAAGATAAATGCTAAACCACAGAAAAAGAGTAGTCAGGGCCAAAACCAAAAACCAAAAAACAAAAAACAAACAAACAAACAAAAAAAAACGATTTAAGTACACGAAGTCTCTCGAAATTGAAAATACATACACATGTCCTTAAGAGATCTTTCTGACTACACGAGGGTGTGGTCAGAAACCCCAAAACTAACTTTTTCTCCCCATTAATATGAGGATTTTCACTCTTTCTTCCTTCCTGTCTACTTCACTCTCCACATAAATGCTTCAATGCCTAGGTAAGGGCCCTGTCACCACCCCCAGCCTGTGATTCCCCACATCATTCACACCGGCTATGGGGTCTGGGAAGTGCTAGTAACAAAATCTAAAGGAAAGCTTAACTGGGCTTTTTTATGTTGGCTTAGGGATCTACCAACCTTCCTAAAAGAGATGGGATTCTTCGGTTTAAGCAAGGGTCTCAGAAGCTGATTTTTGAAATACAGTTTGCTCATAAGACAGAGTGTTCATGCACAGAGGGAAGAAAAGTGGGAGCAAAGTATATCATTTATTAGAGAACTCCCACCTAATGCTGTGTTTGTCTACACATGGTCTGCAAGCAACTTGCCTCAGAAGCACTTGAACACTGGGTGAAATCTGCAGGTAGGCAGGCTGAACCCCAGAAAAGGTGGGGCCGAATCTCTGCAGATAAAATGTGAAGATATGCATCTTTCACAAGTGCCCTGAGTGACACTGCTGTGCACCACAGACAGAGACGCCCTGAACGGAGGAGTGCGGAGAAACCAATCGTTCCCCAAGCCAATCCACCACTACCCGCAAGGCTCGGAGAGCGGTGTTTCTCAAACTGGCTGCGATCCACGTGGTTTAGTGGACTGCAACGGACCAGATGAGTTCATCTGAGGCAGAACTCTTACCAAATCAGTTCATCTCATGATGAATTCTGCTTTGAAAAGCCACGGAGAGGTTCAGGTGAGACACTGCCTCGGGAGAAGCACAACGTTATCGTCTGCTCCCACACTTCCGCGTCATCCCGCGGGCCCCAGCTCGCTGAGCTAGGGCCGGGTCCCTGACCAAGGTTTTAGGAAAACTGTAATGTGAACTCAGAAGAGCTGCGTAAGTTAGCTGTGGGCAACGGACTTGTGCTGCTGAACAGACCGCAGGCTGAGGTACTGCTTGGAGTGGCTGAGTCTGAGCTGGAGTGCTGACGAGCATGCAGGAAGGGCCAGGAGGCAAAGAGAAACAGCAGATTGGCACAGAGAGGCAGAGACAAGACATCAACAGTTCTTACAGCCAGCGGGAGGGAAGGAGATAGGCAAGAGTAGCTGCCTGGGTTCCGGCAGGGGTCCAATACTCACCCCCAACCCCAGGGTCCACTGGAGGCCGGTTAATCCTTGCCCTGTAATAAACTTCCTGAACCCAAGCCAGTTCCAGAGGCCTCAGTGCTTCTCAACCAAATAATGTAGGGAGCGCTGGTACCGTAACAGAGGTGCACAAAAGAAATCCTCACTCCTAAACGCGTACATAGCACTGACTGTGTGATAACCACACTCTCAGCGCTTTATATGTACTAATTCACTTAATCTTCACACAACCCAATGAGGCACACACAACTTTAGCCCCATTTAACAGATGAATAAACTGAGGTATACAAAAGTATAACTTTTAAGTTATACATTTTTTTAGTTACACTTTTATTTCATTTATTTAAATGTTTACTCATTTTGAGAGAGAGAATTAGAGCACGAGTGGGGAGAGGGGCAGAGAGACAGGGAGAGAGAGAATCTCAAGCAGGGCCCTTGCTGTCAGTGCAGAAGCCGACACTGGGCTTAATTTCATAAACTGCAAGATCATGACCTTAGCCGAAATCAAGAGTCAGATGCTTAACACACTAAACCACCCAGGCGCCCCTTTTAGTTACACTTTTAGTGATATGGTTTAAAGTTAAGTAACCCCAGGTTACATAGTTATTTCTAGCAGCCCTGCACTTAATCACTACGCTATACAGGCTCTCAACTGCCAGCACAGAAAAACAATTACATTTCCAGCAAGAAAATAATTACAAAAGTAAGCTGAAATGCTTTTGAAGAAACCTTCAGTGATACAGACAAAACAAAAGCATGGATAAAGAAAATAGATTAGAAAAATTTTAATAACAAAAGTGACTTCTTAAAAACTTTATTAACAGGGAACATTTACACAGACAAGAACTTACATTATGAGTGTATATTCAACTCAGTGCATTTTTATAAAGTAAACCATCACTGATGTTTTGAAATGCCTTCATAATTAAGTGAGTATAGAGAAATCCTCGTGGAAAACAAAAAAGCCATGCTTGCTCTGTCCCTGAAATTAAATTTAAAAAAAAATTAATATAAAACTGATACATAAGACTATACATAAGGCGGAGGGATAAGGCACAGAATTCAATAAACTCTTACAAAAAAGATCAGCAAGAGACAGCATGAATGGAAGTGGAAAAAAATAAAAGAAAAAGAAATCAAAACTCCTAAAAGAATAATTCAATTCTTAGTCAAAGCGACCTGCTTTCAGAATACTTTGGGGATTTGCTGCAGTCTTACTTACACTTACCCACTCATCCAGGACAAGTAATAATTATGCAAAGTGAGTAATGAAGACTGAGGGTTTGTGAATCTCATATATTTTATTTCTTTGGAGCAGTTGTGAAGAGGTAAGTGCCAATAAGTACTTCTCTGGGCCAGTAAGCTCCCAGGTATTTCCTTCCGAAGCCTGTTTTGTGGCCAAGGATTGCATTTATACAGCACCCTCCCTCTGAGATGGAAAGGAAACCATGTCACGTCCTCAGGTGTATGGGGACACCGGCTCTGTGTGAGTGGCTGTGGACTTGGTCCCAGGACTAACAAGGACCTTCATCTGCCTATACAAGCCTGCTGGCTCCCTTGTCCTAATTGCAAGTCAGGTGAGCAAACAATGAAATAATTGAACCGGCATCGGAAAGAGAAGGCAAAGAAATGAAAGAGGAAGACAGAATGAGTGGAATGAGTACAAAAGGAGACAGTTGCATTTAACCCCCAAACCGATGTACATAACATCTCAGGCAAAGAAAACAAGTTCACCACCTATTAGCTTGGGATAGGGCATGAAGAAGCTTTTCTATCTGAGTCTGCTGAGGGGATTTTAGGTAAGCGCAATATAATTACCTGACTTGATCACGTCAGAGCTCCATCTTCTAACCACTTTCTAACCTTTACCTAATTAATTTCCACAAAACCTCTGCAACGTTTTCATGTATTAAACACCCAGTTTGTAAATGGCCACACCAAGAGCCAGAGGTTAAGGGACTTCGCTGAAACTGAAGGGAGAGGCTGGCGCGTGAAATCAGAATGTGAACAGCAGTAAGGTATTTCCGCTCCCCAAGACCACGCCAAACCCTTATTTTTCGAAACTGCTTGTGTGCTCAGCCTCGTAGGGCTTATGGAATGGCACCAAGGATGGATGTTTGCACGGGTGAAATGGGCATACACCTGGCTGTCATTCAAGAGCCGAAAGGAAGTGCATTTCCCACTTCCTTTCATGAGCCCAGCAGCTAATATACCCACCGGCAACGGGTACAATGATGTACAATCAGGGGAGCAAAGCTCCCCACCGGTCGGTCATTCTTCAGCCATGCTGATTAGCATATTTTATCTTTTCTAGGCTTCTCAGCAAAGCCTGATCAAGGCAAGAGTCTGACACTCTGGGCAGTGGGGACTGAAATGGTCTACCTTAACTCTGTCCTCACTGTGCCTGAGAGGAATTGAGACCCTGCTGCTGACCAGCAGCCCCTGCCAGGCTGACCCTGACTATACAGCCGGCTTCCCTGATGGCTCTGCAATCCCCTACTACAGCTGGAGCATTGCCTTGAACTCCAGCTCGCCAAGCAGATCCCTGACCTTCTGCTTGACTCTTGTATTTCTTCCTTCTAAGTGAACAAAAGCCCTGCAGATTCCCAGAAAGGCCCTGCTTTCCTTGTGTCTCTTTAGATCCTATCATCTGGTGCATCCTCCACCCATCTTTTTGAAGCTATCTCGACTGCTGAATCAGTCCTGCCTTCCCTGATCTCACCCACTGTCTTCATCCCTCGCCTTCCCCTGTGTCTGCGGTTAAGATCCCAGGACTTCTTACAGTCAAATCTTCATGAACTAAGCACTTTAAACATTAAAGAAAATATTTCAACACTGATGAGGAATGGGTGTTTTCCCAGTCTTTCCTGGATATTCTGCCACTCCTTATTATCTGCGTATCACTACTCCCCTCCCGTAATTTCCTCTTGCCCCATCTGTCTCTTCTCTCAGATCTCTTTGGTTTTAACACCCTGTGAAGTTTGCCCACCTAACTATCACCTCTAGAAAGGAAACTACTTCAGGACCGGCTGTACTCAGAATCTCCTATGGATTACCCTATAGCTTCTGAGAGCCATATTGGGGATTTGTAAATTGCAGAGCCTAAACCGGGTCTTGACGTCTGACCGTCTGCTGCTGACTGGTGGGCTGGTACCACCACCATCCCCTGGGCACAATGGCAGCACTAGAAGGAGAAGCTTATTTAGGAGAAGCTTAGAGGCAGCAACGCAGTTGGAAAAAGAAGCTAGGGGGCTATCATAAAGTAGCATTTACACAGCAAACACTATTTTTACTTGGTGTATTTATCTATTAAGAGGAGAGGGTGCTGTAGGAGGGCTTGTCAATATTATGGGATTATGCTTCCCCCACATCACTTTTTATGTCATTGCTGTCTCCTAAACCAGGTTAAGTATAGGTTTCTAACACCAAACTGGAAGAGCCAGTGAAACTGAGGGCACAGTGGCTATCAGATCCGGAGCCCTGCTCACCAATGTCCTGTACCCAGTGTGACTTCTGCCCAGCCCAGGGACAATTTAAAAGAAGACAGTGCCCCACTGGGCACCATGCAGACTTTCCACTTTGGGAGGGAAGCGGTACCCTGGGCACCATGGTCTCTGAAGCTGCAAACTCCAGTGGGTACAGGATCCATCCAATCAGGCTTCCTCTGCAGGCGAGGACACCTGAGGGCAGTGACTTCTTCAATCCTGTCCTCTAGCCAAGCCCCACTGTCTCTGCTCCCTATCAGTACCACTGATGTGCAGCCACCTTTAGTTGATTGCCATCTTTCATCTTCTGGAATGTGATTTTTAAATGTGTTATGTATTTCATTTGTGCAATGCCCAGGATACTGGATTGGAACACAATTGCAGCAGATTACACTATTTATTTTACAGACTTGAAGATACAGCCTCTTGAACTCAATATGCAAATGCAAGTGAAGAATATGCAAATCTATGTTTTCTGCCAAGACTCTGGCATTTTTCTTTTAATGGGACTGTGATTTCTATTCAAGAAGGAAGAGCATCTTCCTCGCATCCCCCTGCATCAATGCTCTCCCCCTCCTCCCTTCAAGGTCCTGACCAGCTTGTAACTTCACTAAGCTTCAAAGCCCAGAGAAAATTACAGGCTCCACTGAATTACATTTAAACCTGTAATGGTCATTCCAAGACATTACTTAGTGCCTTTCAATAGGTGTGCTACAAACGCAATGAGGGTCACACTACTTCACTGCCAAATTGGAATTTTATTCTTAACTTCATGAAATCAGACAGTCTCCTTAGTAATTCTAAATATAAATGTTCTCACCTACTGGAGGGATGCAGCCACACAACCTTTCTTTAAAAAAATGCAGTTTACAAAGCTTTTTAAAGTGAAATTTACGGTGGTGCTGGTAAAAGGTGTCAGACTGGCACCTGCAAACTTGAATCCTCTATTTAGCCTCAGAATAGTAAATTACACGTATCTTACACAGGCGGCCAGAACCACCACCACCCTCATCACTATAACCACCACCAGAGCTAGGAGTGAAAGATGTGCTCAAACCCAAGAAAAGGTACTGAAGAAACAAATCAAATCTAACAGCTATTCGCCTACAACCTACAAGGCACTCTTCTAAGTTGTCAAAAATATAAACGTAAAACAAGCCTTGCCCTTTAGAAGTGTACAATCTAATGAAAATTATGACAATCACTAATATTCACTTGTACTTATTTTCACCAGGCACCATGCTCAGCACTCAACATGGGCACATCATTGGTTCCTCATGACAGCCTTATCTGCCCAAGATCTTCAAGTTTAAAAATAATAGAGACCAGAGTCCAACCCAAGGAAACGATCCTAGTGATTCACATATAAATAATCATTGAAAGGAACTGAATTGAAATTTCATAGGCTAAACATAACTGTCCCAAGAACCAAAATGAGAGCCTTAAATTAACTCTCAGAAAAGGTTTTCATTCGGGGCTATAATAACATCGCGGAAGAAAGAAATCAGGAGCTCCATCTCCCAATGGCCCAGTTCTAATTTGTATTTTATGCTTATATGTCAAGTTCAATAAAATGTCCTCATGGTTCTCTAGTCCTAGTCCCTTTATAAAGAATATTATTTTTAAAACTATTTCAAATTCTCATAATGAAATGTCACACAGGCTAGATTTGTCCCTCCTATGTTGGAAATGGAATAAATGAGATCCCCTAAGTGACCCAGGGGCCTGTGAAGCCCCAAGATTCCCAGGCACTATAAGCCAAAAGAGTACAACAGGCCAAAATGAAACTATATTCTCTACCCCCGTTCTCTCTACTGTTCCACAACTTGCTTACTCCTTTTGGTTCTGTAGGAGTGACAGAGGCAAGGCAAAGACCGTCACCTTGTTTAAAAATAATTCTGCGTGTAAATACAAGACACTCTCAAAAACCTAGTGGAACATGAGAATTTGCAGAGTGTCAGAGCTTCAAACAAGAGTCCCAAGAGCCAACTCTGGCCCATCTGAATCATATTAGCTCCCCAGGAAGATAAAATGTTACTGAAGGTCTAGAAGTGAATCCTCAAGCTTGCTCCAAACTGATGCGTCTGACATCCTGAAAGTGCATTCTCTTTTATGGAATTAGTGTGTTCAAAGCTCAGAGCCACAGTCATCAGGGATAAGAACCTGCAGTCAGAGTTGAGTTGTGGCCTGACCAAAAACATCCCCTATCCCTGAAGAACCATTCCAGTGGTTGTGGACTTGTTCAATATTCAAATGACTTGATCAACATTGATCAATGACTAGCACTTGGCACGTAGCAAAGTGCTTTTGTACAAATAAATTTGATTAACTTGTTTTGAACAACTTTTGAATTACATCTGAGCAGCCATATTTTAAAATAGCTAATGCACTGTATCTCACCACAGTTATCAAAAAAATATTCATGGGCCCTGTACATACATTGATTTCTAATCATATGGCCAACATACTGAAGTGTGTGTCCCTGTTTTTCCTGTACTGGTGAAGAATAATGTGCAAGACAGATGCTGGGAGTGAGGGAAGGGTAGTAGGGACCATCAAAAATTCTATTTCCAAAGGAGTTTTTAGTAACATAGAAAAATCCTCAAGTTGTGATGTCAGATAAAAGGAGCAACATGAAAAAAAA